>NC_133454.1:68238172-69503530 GCF_048565385.1 Saimiri boliviensis | reverse complement strand
CTCTACTTTCTGGGATTTTATCAGTAACTGGATCTGTCTGCTCTCACCTGGAGCTCTTTCCACACACAGCCTTTGAAAAACTGCTTTCCCAGTCGGGTGCAGTTCCCACTAGCCCTCCTAGGTATTGCTCTCCTTCACACTTGTTCTTTGGACACCCCAGACAGGGGGCCACTTGGGTCAATTCTTCTCTGGGTCTTCTATACCAAGCTAAGTGTTTAGGGAAAGTCTGCTGATTGGTCAGTAATTACAGAGAGAGAGAGAGAGAGAGAGAGAGAGAGAGAGACAGAGAGAGAGACAGAGAGAGAGAAAGGAACTGGGAAAGGTGCAGCCTGTTACTATGTGTGTCTTTGGACAAATCACTGCCTCTCTCTGAACCTCTGTTCCCTCTTGGTAAAATGGAACTCATAATCCCTGCCTCCCTCACAGCCTTGCCAGGGAGATGGATATGAAAGGGCCATCCTTTACAGAGTGGTCCACTGTGTCTTCGAATTCACTGTGTGTCTCTGGGCAAGATATGGCCCTCTCTGGGACCTCTTCACCTCTGATGACCAGATGACCCTGAGGTTCCTCCTGGCTCGGCCCCACCTCCAGGTGCTGCCCTGGCTCCTGCAAATGAAAGGCTGGTGTGTTGAGGGCCTGGATCTTCCCGGTGTCTCAGCCCACAGAGGCCCCAGCAGGCCCAGGCTAGGGTCCTTCCTGGGAGTCTCAGGGCTCCAGACTTCCTGGAGCCAGGGAGGGAGGGGCTGGGGCTGGGTCAGACCTGGAGCCCCCCAGAAGCTGCTGCTGCTGTCCTACCAACCCACACAGGAGTGGGCAGGCCACAGGGCATCCTGTGAAGTAGGGCAAACCTCGGGCAGGGGTTCTCAAACACACAGGCTCCAGCAGAGGGGCTGAGGACAGTGCTCTCGACTTGCCTCAGGCCCAGCTACACCCCAGATGTGCCTCTGGGTGAACCCAGCTTTCTCCTCTGTAGGCTAGGTGCCATTGGGAGGTCATGACAACTGTCAGTCACTCCCCCTGATGACTGCCCACCATCTTTTGCTCAGATTATGCCAGTGGCCACCTCGCTGGCATCCCAATTCTTTTTTTATTTTTTTTGAGACGGAGTCTTGCTCTGGCTTGCAGGCTGGAGTGCAATCTCGGCTCACTGCAACCTCTGCCTCCTGGTTTCAAGCAATTCTTCTGCCTCAGCCCCCCAAGCACCTGGGATTACAAGCGCACGCCACAACGCCCAGCTAATTTTTGTATTTTTAGTAGAGATGGGGTTTCACCATTCTGGCCAAGCTGGTCTTGAATTCCTGACCTCAGGTGATCAGCCCTCCTTGGCCTCCCAAAGTGCTGGGATTAAAGGCGTGAGCTGCCATGCCTGGCCTGCATCCCAACTTTCAAATGAAGCCTTTGGGTGTGTATGGCCAAGTTGTGCCATGTTTTCCACCTGAGATGAAGCAGCCTGAGGCCCGCCCTGAAGGCTGCCAGGACTGGGAGCAGGCTGGGATAACACCATCACTGTCAGGAAGGGATCCATTCAGCTCCAGACCCACTGTGCTTGGGGCCCTGGCACCGAGAGGGTCCTGTTCCTTCACCACTTCTTCCTGACCCTCCCCGCTGCCCCCCACCTTCTTCCCTATCTCTCTGCTGGGCAGTGGGGGACAGGTACTACCACCCTCAGTGACCAAGGCCAGCTCCCATGGCAATGGCCTTATGGAGCCACCACCCTAGCCCAGGCTGGCTTCCTTCCCCAACCCCCACTCTAGGAGTCCCCTCAGGGCAGAGTGTCAGGGATCAAGCCCCCCAATCTGGGCACTTGCCAGGCTGTGCACAGAACTACAAGTCAATTATTAACTTCAGGACGCAGCCCAGGAAATGGAAAGCCACTCAAACTGCAGTCCTAGCGGTAGGTTTCTCCTGCCCTGGGTCTCCCTAGAGCCACGGGGCTCCCCCATCCCAGCCACAAACACACAAGGTTATTTGTTCCTGGGTTTGGGCGACCTCAGGCAGGGCTTTGACACTGGCCAAGTTTGAGCTGGGCTGGAAGACTGGAGTTGGCTCCCCAGCCCCTCCATCATCCTCTGAGTGACCTTGAACAAGTCACTCAGCTCTTGGAACCTGTTTCCTCATCTGTAAAATGAGTATAAAGGTAGCTGTGCAAAGGGAGGTGATGAGCGGGGAAGGGAGGAAATGGAGGTGAAAAGTATCTGTGAGTCTTCCACTAACCCTGAGCACCTTCATCCATGCGGTACGGGCACAGGCTTGCTGTCTGTCTGGTCTCGGGAGGGCATCCTTCCCTCTCCTCCGCTCCTGAGGGGCAGATGCCACAGGAGGCACGAGTGTGCCAGCAGGGTCCTCACTCCAGCACCTGCTGGCCTTGCGGCTGCCCTCCCAAAACAATTGAGTTGTTGGCCACTGGGAAGCATCGAACACTCATGCTTGGAAGCTGACAACAGCTGCCTCTGTTAAAATGAAAATCTGTTCTAGACTTCCCGTGAGAGCTCAGTTGAGCTGGTGTCTTCATCTCTCAAGGGTTGGGATGGACAAATTGAATGATCTCAAACTTTTTTTTTTTTTTTTTTAAGCTGTGGAATCTTTAAACGAATTGATTGAATGCAGCTGCTCTGGTGGAAAAGGGAGCGAGGCATTTGCTGAACCCGCCGGCATCGGTGGTGGGCCTGGCAAGGCTTCAAGGTGTGGTGGCACCTGAGCAGCCCTTCACGATGGCTGGGATTTGGCCAGGGGAGACGTAGAAGGGACACTCCAGGTGGAGGGGCATACTTGGCCAAAAGCAGGGGGTGAGAGGGCAGGTCTGTGTGGAGGGAGATGGGGCCGGGGTGGAGGCTGGGCTGGAGCCAGGCTTCGTGGGTCCAATGGGGGTGTCTAGCATCCAGGCGTGTCCTGTCTAACAGAGGAGGCAGCTCTGCATCCACACAGGATACTCAGGGGTCTAAACAGTCTGAGGCGAAACACAGGGAGCTAAGCCCCATTTGGTCGGGGGGATCTGGACCAACTGGGGGTCAGGGAAGGCTTCCTGGGGAATCTGTGTGTGCCCGTGCTGCCTCCTAAAGTGAGCATCTGAACCGGAGGCTGTGCACACTCCTCAAAGGGAGGTTCTAAGCAGAGAAATGTGGTGTCCTGCCCTGCCCTCCCCATCCCAGCTGGGCCCCCACGTGCGGCCAGACTCCCTCTACTCAGCTGCCTCCAGCCTCACCCCGTCCAGTTCATTCTCAAAGCCCCTAGGATTGCCCCTCATAACCCCAGCTGATACCAAGCCCCGCACTGCTCTGCCCTCCAGGCTCCCCGCCACCCTCAGGGTCCAGTCCAGGCTTCCCATGGGAGGAGGGGAGACTGAGGCCTGCAGGATCCGAGTCCTGTAAGCTCAGCTTCCAAAAGGCGAAGAAAGGTGAGGCCCGGGGTGTGGGGGCCTAGCTGCCTCTTCCGGATGGGGCAGGCGGAACTTCCCGAGATAAGGGCAGCCCACAATGGGGGGCTGTGTGGTGTGGCGTCTCCCGGCCACAGGAAATGAGTGGCCTCCGCACCATTAATCTGCCACAGCCCGAGGCGTCCTCTGGAAAGGCGACTCGGGCTGGGGGGAGTCGTTCCTGTGCACCCCACCACCGGCCATCCCTGCCACTCCAGGCCTTCCTTCCAGGACCATACATGCAAGAGGAGGCGCGGGGGCGGGGGCGGGCGGAGGCAACCTGGGTGTGGGAAGCAGGGCCTGGGTCTGCCTCCTGAAAGAGCCCCAGCCACTGTGGAACCCAGGCAAGTGTGCCACCCTTTCTGGCCCCCTGACCCCTCACAGCTCCGCAAGTTCCTTCCTTCTTGGCTGTTCTTGGAGCCTGAGACAGCACATGCCTGTCATTCTTGTCTTTCTGCCCCTCATCACAAGGGCCCCTGGATACATGCTTTACCCAAATATGGGGGCTCTGATGGGACTTTAGGCAGCAAGCAAGGCTGCGGGGAGAGGTTTGGGGCTTTGTCAGCATCACTGCAGCTGCAGCTGAGGTCAGTGGGGAGAATGTGCAGCCCTGCACCATTCTGGGCCTCAGTTTCCCCTTCTGTACCAGGACAGGTGGGACTCAATGACCCTGTGCGAAGTGGGCTGCTGTGGTCAGTGACAAGGGACATGACAGCATGGAATTCTCACAGGTCTCTGACTTCCACTTTAGCCACAGACCAGCCAAGCGAATCCAGGTAAACCCTTTCTTGCCTTGGGCCTTGGTCTTCCTGTCTATAAAATAGGGTCCTTGCCCAGCCAGCTCAGAGGAATTCTGTGACAACAGGTGAAGATGGGGCCCCGTCTGCTCCAAGGGAGGGGTTGCTGCCTCTGAAGAGAGAGGGGTCCGCATTGAGGGGCCGGTCTGCCGGCCAGGGAGTGTAGCTCTTCCTGCCCGCACCCCCACCATTTCCCATCTGTCACTCTTGCCCCCAGCTCTTGGATGACCAGCCTGAGGCTGGCTTTAGTTGGCAAAGAGGTAAAGCTTCCCCAACCCAGGTGACATTCAAAACAAAGGACAGGACACAGGGAGCTCCTTAGATCACTACAACCGTCTCACTCATTGTTCAGATGGGGAATCTGAGGAAACAGGCGGAGAGTCTCCCAAAGTCACACAGGCTGCGGGTGGCAGAGAAAAGCCTGGAACACAGACCACCTGCTTCCCTCACCCTCCCTGCAGCTCTGGAACATTAGGGCTGGAGGGGCCTGTGGGACTCAGGAACCTGAGTTCAGAAAGTAGAAGGAGCTTGCCCAAGGCCACGTGGCTTGGAGAGTTGAAGCGGCACTTCCAGCTTCGCCCACCCCAAAGGCGGCTCTGCCTCCTGGACTCTGAGAGGCCAAGCGGCCGTGCCAGGGGACAACTTTCTCCTAAGCAGAGATAGGGATTCTCCTGGCATGAGGCAGCGAGCCCCCATCCCACGAGAGCTTCAAAATGGAAATGGCAGCATTCCATGAAGGCCTGCGGAGACCTGCGTGTGCATCTGAGTCTGTCTCAGCCTTCAAACCCTGTCCACCCTAGAGCAGCTGTGCGGCGACAGCCGATGCAGGTGGACCCAGCCCAGGAGAGTGGGCCTGGCAGAGACAGGGCTAAGGGGCATCAGCACATGGCTGCTGGCCACATGAGGGAGAATGGGACAGAGCAGGCAGAGAGAACATCCAGGAGAGGGAGGAACAGGGACCCTACTGCTTCTGAGCAGAAGATGGGGATCCAGTGATCTGAGAGGCGGGAGGGAGCCGGGGCAGGGGTGTCTGGCGAGGAGCCGCAGTCGGGCATCAGGGAGCATGAGGGAGGGAGGACTGGTGAGCCAAGCCTGAGGCTAGGGCAGAGGTGAGGCCAGGGGAAAAGGGGAAAGGGATGGAGGGGAGCATGCTGAGTGTGTTTCCATAGACATGGGAGGGAGTAAGGACAAAGGTGTCGGGATTGCGGGGCAGGAAGTGCAGGGTGGGGAGGGGCCTGGGAGAGGAGAGAGGGGCCCAGGGATGGGGTGTTGGAAGCCTCTTCTGCAGGACAGGGCAGGAAAAGGATGGCGCTAGAATGAGAGCAGCTGCAGGTGTGTGGGGAGTGACACAGGAAGTGAGGGCCCGCTCCCCATTTAGCAAGGAGGGTACTGTCTGATGAGAGCAGTGCACCATGAGGGGCAAAGGAGAGGGGCTGACAGGGGTGAGGGGTTCATCCCTGGGCAGTGCCTAACTAACCAGGAGAAAAGAGGCTTCTGCAGCACTGCTTTCTCCTGTGGGGCCCCGGCCCCTTCTGGAGGCCCTTCCTTCCCCTTCGTGGACCCCAGAGATCACTGGCTGCCTCTCTCCCTACCCTGGGGCCACCCAACCGTGCAGACCATGCAGACCGGACCCTCCTTCAGCCCCACCCCGCCCACTCCGCCCAGGCTGCACTGATTCTATCACATTTCAAAATTTTCCTGCCTCCATCCGGATCCAGTCCCTTCCCACCCACCCAGACATTCGTCCATTCACCCATCTACGCAGCTGCTGTGGTCTCAATGTGCCCCCTAAAGTCACACATTGAAACCTAAACCCAGTGTGATGGTATTTGAAGGTGGGGACTCTGGAAAGTGATGGCTCATGAGGGTGGAGCCCTCATGCGAGGATTAGAACCCTGGTAAAAGAGATAGCAGGGAGATTCCTCACCTCTTCTGCCATGTGAGGATGCAGCAAAAAGGTGGCAATCTCTGAACCAGGTAGTGGGTCCAGACACCGGGTGTGTCAGCACCTTTTTTTTGGTTTCTTTTATTTTTGCGAGACGGAGTTTCGCTGTTGTTACCCAGGCTGGAGTGCAATGGCGCGATCTCGGCTCACCGCAACCTCCACCTCCTGGGTTCAGGCAATTCTCCTGCCTCAGCCTCCTGAGTAGCTGGGATTACAGGCACGCGCCACCATGCCCAGCTAATTTTTATTTTTAGTAGAGACGGGGTTTCACCATGTTGACCAGGATGGTCTCGATCTCTTGACCTCGTGATCCACCCGCCTCGGCCTCCCAAAGTGCTGGGATTACAGGCTTGAGCCACCGCGCCCGGCCCCATGTCAGCACCTTTATCTTGGACTTCTCAGCCTCCAGAACTGTGAGCAATACGTCAGTTTTGTTTATAAGCCACCCAGTCTATGGTATTCTGCTATAGCAGCCCAAGGGGACTAAGATATCATCACATGGTCCTTAATAAGACCCAGCATCCACAAGAGGGGACCTTACTAGATGCCAAAGCAGGTGGCATAGATGGAAAACTTCTGCCCTGTTCCCCTCCCAGGGCTGTGGTGAGGTTCAAATGAGCTAATGGTCATGCACCTTCTGTGTGAACTGCTCCTGTGATAGCAGTCCTTTCTAAAGCAGGGGAGCACTGTGAGGCGAGTAGCACAAAGGCTTGACACCACCTGGTGCCTTCTGGGAATGGAAGGATTTCCTCTGGCTGAAGCCCCGAGAGAAGGAGGGGCGAGGCTGGAAGTGAAGACAGGGCCAGGTGTGAGGGCATGGGGGCTGGGTTAACGACCTTCAACTGCATTCTAAGGGTGATGGGGGGCAAAGAGAGGCTCTCCGGTGGGGAGGTGGCTGATGTGGACAGTCCGTGGTGTCTCCATCAGGAACACAGAGACCTTCAAAGAAGAAGACGCCACCGGAAGTGAGTAAGGCTGAGGCCCATCAGTAGGTGGAGGGGAGCTCTGGTGCCCCTCGGAGTTGGAGTCTGGAGCCATAGACAGGAGCTAAGCTGGAGAATTCTGTAAGGCACATACACCTAGGCATGATCCTTCTCCCTGCCCAGGCCCCACAGGCCCTCCTGACACAGGAGAGAACTCTAGATTGGGCCTGAGAAGGAAGAAAGGGGTGCTGGGGGGAGGGTGCCCCCTGCCCAGCATGTCTAGGGAAGCCTCACTTTAGAGTGGGATTCAGCTGGGACGGGAGAGCAGAGAAGGCTGGGCAGGGCCAGTTGTGCAGGGTGTTCACTGCACAAGGGCATGGGCTGAGGGGGTGAGTAGGAGCTGGGCGGGCACGGGGCTGTGACTGCCCAGATGGAGCACTTTTTTCTAGCTTTCTCAAAGACACCACAGAAGCTTGTTCGGCCCCGTAGCCATGGGAGAGCAAAAGGGGCCCCAAAACGGATTCAGCGCTGAGAAGGCAGGAGCCTAGTGGGGCCCAGCGAGATCTCTGTGTCTCTCGCTCCCTCAAAACACAACCCAATTTTCCTCTGGGCGAGGAGGGGAGCTGAGTCTTTACTGAGCTCCCTGAGGACCCAGCCTGTGAAGATGGTGCCATGCCGAGGCCCTGGCCAATTCGGGCACTGGGAGGCCCTGTGGCAGAGCCGTGTGGTTTGGCCAGGAGACGGGAGGTCTGGCAGGGCTGGTCCCCAAGCTCTGCTGCTGATCTGCCAGCCGGGCACTATCAGGCAGTCCCCCAGATGACGGTGGCCGCACTGGTGGGTCCCTACAGGAGGCAGCAAGGAGAGGGGAAGGGCCGGGCCTTGTCAGGCCCCTGTGTAGCAGGCAGTGGATCCGTTCCCAGAGTCCAGGGCCATCTCCCCGCCCTGGTGCTGGTGGCTGCTGTGAGTGGGGTCAGACATCTTCGTGCCCTACAGGAATGCCAATGGGAGTGGGAAGCCCAGGTGGGAGCTGAAGCCTGAGGAGGAAGGGATTCAGGAGGCAAGGACCCCTCGCCCCAAGTGAGGATGCTTTCTCCTCCTTCTCCCATGACTTTCTGGGTCCTTGTCTCACCCACACTTCTCTCCAGCCCCCGCACTCCCAGCCACTGTCCTCTGCACACCCAGATTCCAGAGGGCCTGTCTGTGTTGCCAGAGCCACGGCTGCCATCTGGAGAGCACTGGCCGCTGCAGGCTCACTGGCAGGCCACACATACCATCTCATCTAAGCCTCGTGACAGCTCCGCAGAGGACAGAGATGGCTCTTCTCAGTTTATAGACACAGGAACAGAGATCCAAAGAGGTCAAGTCGCTGCCTCAGCTTTTATCACGGTAAACAGTTGCGGCCACAAGGAATGCAGCCATTCCTAACAACTCTGTCATCTATGCTGGCCATCCATAACCAACAGGCTTCACTGGGCAGGCCCGGGGTCTAACTCAGGGCAGATGGGACTCTCAACACAGAGCCATCTTTGGCACTGTCTTCTGGAGCCACTAGGGATGCTGGCCCTCAGGCTCAGGCTCAGGCATAGGAATGTCACCCAACCGGTGCTCAGTCTGGAATGTTTTCTGCACTTCCGTAAACCAGAAAGAAGCCCCTGATGGCCAGGTGCAGTGGCTCATGCCTGTAATCCCAGCATTTTGGGAGGCCAAGACGGGTGGATCACCTGAGGTCAGGAGTTCGAGACCTGCCTGGCCAACATGGTGAAACCCCATCTCTACTAAATAATACAGGTAGTGTGCACCTGTAGTCCCAGCTACTCGGGAAGCTGAGGCAGGAGAATTGCTTGAACTTGGGAGGTGGAGGTTGCAGTGCACTCCAGCTTAAGCAACAGAGCAAGACTCTCTTTCAAAAAAAAAAAAAAAAAGAAAGAAAGAAAAGAAAAAAGCTCCTGATGGAAGTGGCACAGAGCCTCAGCCTGGCGGGGCTGCAGACCCCGGACTGCCCCTCTGGATCCTGGAGTTTCTAGCCCTCTATTCTGTCCCGTTCCAGGGGAGACTCCATCTGCACACCTGGAACCGCAACCTCCTGCTCCCTGGGAACCAGCCTTTGCATGCATGGACACAAACAGTTCCAGTTACTGAGAGTGTCTAGTTCAGACCTCTCCCAGTCCCCGCTGCCTCAGCACTGGTCTCAAAGCCCTGTGATTCTCAGAGAAATTCAGTGCTTGAAGGGCCTTGGGGACCCCTGAGTCCAACCCTACTATCAGAAAGAGAAGACTAGAGCTCTGCGAGGGGCTCAGCCTGGCCCAAAGCCACATGGCCTGGGAACACCTGTTCATTCATTCTCTCCCTTTCTGCCAAGTCCCCTCCCTTAGCTCAGCCCTCAGGGGCTCTATGATGGGGTCAACGTGGTTTTAATGCCCAAGAGTAAAGGGGCTTTCACTCTGCCCAGGATTTAAGTTCAAGATCCTTGGCCTGGTGTGTCAGACTCTGGCCCTGCCACCTGTTCCTAACGGGTCCCCTATGACTGCCACCCCTCACTCAGCTAGGCTTAAGCTACATATGCATCTTACACATCCCAGCTCCCTACTGCAGCACCAGTGACCACCCATCAGCAGGCCAGTGTCCCAGGTCCGAATGTACCTGAGTCACATGCTCTCCCCAGTCCAGTCACCTATGGCCATGTCACATGGTCACCATGGTTGCCAGGACCACTAGGGGGAAGTCCTCAGAGGAGGGGGTTAGCATCACAGTGAAGACCAGATGACTTCTGTTGGGGCGGACCAGTGAGCACTGGATGGCAGAGCTCCTGGGCCCTCAGAGTCATCTAATCCAAATTCAGCCTTGTTAAATCCACCGGCTGGGGCCAGAGAGGGCCAGCGACTCACCTGAGGCCACACAGCACATGGGTGATAACGCTACGCAGGAGTGGCATTCAGGGAGCCCTCACACCGGATTCCACAATCGACAAGGCCCTGTCACCCCCAGTGCTTCATGGAATCCTCACAATGACTATATGAAGTAGTCCCTAGAATCCTTATTTCCAGATGGGTAAGTAGGGACTTTGAGGGCATGCTACACAGCTATGGAGTGAAACAACAAGGACTGAACCCAGGTCTCCGTCTGAAGCCAAAATCTTGGGCTCTTACGGTTGTACAATGTTATGAATGTTATTAACGGCATTGAATTGCACACTTAAAGTGGCTATAGTAGCAAACTTTGTGTTATGTATACTTTATCACAATTAAAAAACAATAATGCAACACAACAAAAGCCATTAATTGTACATTTTAAATAAGAGAATAGTGTGGCATGTGAATTATGTCTCAATAAAGCTGGTTTAGAGAAACAAAAATGTCCTGGGCTCTTAACCAGGACGTTCTGCAGGCTCTTGTGTCAAGGAGCACGAAGAACAGCAGCGTGGGGGACAGGCATTCTCCAAATGGAAGGCAGGTGCTCTGACGGGGAGCACGGGCTCCCCTGCATTCCCAAGGGGTCCTCCGGGCAAGCTGCAAGCCACACCCACCTGTGGAGTTTCGTAGCTGCCCAAATGTCCAGACTCCATCCCCTGGAGATTCTGCCACTGCACTAGGGTTGAGATCACTGCCCTTCCCATGTAGAGGCAACCCTGAGTGGGTTTTGGAGGACGAATAGGAGACAGGATTGAGAGGTTTGAGGGAGAAAAGGGAGTCCAGTTAGAGCACACAGTGTCTGCAAAGAGCGAGAGGCATGAGCAGGAGGGGCTGAGTATGTGTAATCAAACCCTGCCTACCAGCCCTGGAGAACAGTGTCAGCTTCTGCTCAGGGGCCAAAACCAACAGAGGTGCGGCTTGCGTCCTGGGCATCCTCCCTGCCACCTTCCTCTCTAACCCCACCATCACCTGAAGCCTTTTCAATCCATCAGTCAACAGCCTAGATTTACTGGGTAACTGACCAAGATGAGCTCTGAACTGGCAGCACCCTCCCTTCCTTCACACATACCAAGGAAAGAAGCCCAGAGCCACAGGAGAGTCATCTGCCTGAGCCTTGAAAGTGCCAGTGATGGCAGCAGTACCCCGTCTGGGGCAGCCACTGTGGGAACTCCAGCTGAAGCAGGAAAGGCACAGCCAGGGCTGCAGGTTCTATGGAGCCAGCAGGGCCAGGAATAGCCCCACACCCTACCAAGTTGGCAGGGCGGGAGCCCCATGCTCCTGGGCACAGCTATAGCCACCCAGTTGCAGCTCCAAGCCTGGGCATTCCTGTGCTATCAGGGGCCAGGAAGCTCCCCTGCCCCTTCAGGTTTGGAAGTGCCTGCTCCCAGTACCCTCTCCAATTTTGGAGCTTTTGCTGAAGGCACCAATGTCTGGATAAGGGCAACATGATGGCACCAGAAAGCTTGGAGATGCCAGGAACCACAGAGCCCCAAAGAGAATGTTATAACACATCACAGCCCTGGCTGTGATGAGCCCCAAGGTCTGGGCTCCCACAAGGGCTGCAGCTTTTCTCTCTTTCTCATCACCTGCAATGTGGCAAGCAGGGGGCATGTAGCCGAGCCCAAGCACTGTTGTGACGCAGCTGGGTGTGCGCATGTGTGGAGAAGCACTGACACACCAGCCCCCTGCCCACCTCAGCCCCCTTCAAACTTTGGGCGAGGAGCTGGAGGAAGGCTAGGGGGCTAAGAGCAGCTCAGCACGAGCCTACAGGTGTCCCTTGGTATGAACAGCCTGGACACCGTGAATGACATGTTGGTGGTGTTAGGAGGCAGACAGGTTCCTAGGCAGGAAGGGACAGGTCCCTGTGAAGCCCAACCTTAAAACCAGGGACAACCTGAAGCCTGGGGTCCGGGCTGCCAGTGTCTGGTCAAGTCAACACTGGGAGTGAGAACTTCATTGATGACTATTTAGCCAATAGGATGGTGCTTTTTCCAGACCCACCCATGGCCACCCATGGACCAGTCAACATACACTCCCTCTATTCTGAGTACATAAAAGCCCCAGACTCAGCCGGATTCACACACCCACTTGGACGACCTGCCTGTGGAAAGGAGCTACCCATTACAGGTTTCCTCTCCACTGAGAGGTGGACACTCAACAGGATGACCTGCCTGCAGAAAAGAGCTGCCTACTTCAGGTCTCCTGAGAGCTGTTCTGTCATTTAATAACCTTTCTCTCTGCTTTGCTTGCCCTCCAGTTGGCCAAGTCCCTCATTCTTCCTAGACGTGGGACAAGAACTTGAGACCTGCTAATAGGAGGACTGAAAGAGCTGTAACACAGACAGGGCTGAAACCCACCCCCCACTAATCACATTGTGGACGACGAGGAGAGAAAAGCTGCAGCCCTTCTGGAAGCCTAGACTTTGGGGCTCCCTGAGCCAGAGTTGTCACATGTTGTAACACTCTCTTTGGGGATCTACAGTTCTTGGTGTCTCTGAGCTTTTGGATGCCATTGTGTTTCCCTTGTCCAGACACTGGTGCCTATAGTGGAAGCTGCTTGGTACATCTGGTCCAGATGCAGCCTCACACAGAGCTGATGCCTGGAGCTGGCTGCCCCACCAAAGCTGGCCTGGCTGTGCGGGGTGGCCGGACTCTGTGCTTGCTTGCTCACACACCCCTTACCACTCCATGCCTGGCTTGCCCTTGGCAGGATCCAGGCTGGTAGCAGCAGCCAAGTGCAGCCTGTCAGGCTGAGTGGGTGGAACAAGCCCAGCAGGCATGAGCAAAGCCCAAGCAGAGGTGCCACCAGCTACAGGGGTTTCTGGCTGGTGATCCTGTGACACAAGGAAGGGACTTGGAGGAAGACCCAGGACACACTGGTCTGAAGGTGCTGCTCTGTGGACAGTAGGTGGGACCCAGCTGAAGCCAGCTGTCTATGTGTTTATGCATGCGTGTGAACACGTCACAGCCCTGCTTCCGCATCTGTGAAGTGGGGATAATGCGTCTACCTCTCTTACATTAGAATCCTCACTGCAAAGCTGTGGGGAGACCAGTAGCTGCCAGGACCTGGGTAATGAGGACATGGAGGTTCTTTTTAGGATGATGAGACTGTTCTGAAACTAGACAGTAGTGATGGTTGCCCATTGTGAAATACTGAATGTTACCGGTGGCATAGTTTTTGTTTTTATTGTGCGTTTAACGCATAATAATGAGTGGATGAGTGAAAAAAAAAAAAGTCATGAGGACTGCTGGGATGAAAATGGGAGGCAGTAAGAGCTGTCATTCTCTGAAAACCCACTGAGTGCCAATTGCAGGATCTAGGCGTGTAAAACAGTGCTGGCATTGTGGGTCAAGGAACCACTGGCCTAGTCAGCAAGCCCTGAGCCCTTAGGAGAATGGGGTCTTCCTGGAACTGGCTGAAGGGCAGTGAGGCCCAAATATTAACATATGGAATCCTGCTCACAGGCACAGCCGCACAGTATTTCAGGAGGACATGTGATATTTTGCTGCCCATGTCCTAGCCTCGTTCCTGTTTCGGGGGCGTCTTGGCAGGAGGCAGGGCTTCAGATCTGCTACAGAAGCTGAAGGATCTACCTGGCCCCTCTCCTCCCTGTGCTGAGGGCATGATGTGAGCTCCAGCTCAGCCAATCCAGCACCGTGGCCAGGGCTCTGCATCTTGAAGTGACCTCAGTGACACAGACACAGTGGAGAAATCCTTACGGGAGGTGGATAAGAAGGAGAAAAGAGGTGAGCAAATTTATTTGTTCAGGAAATTTTTGCTGAGTGCTTATTATCCATGAAGTACAGAGTGAATCAATGAATGAGTGAGAAAATCAGTGGGTGGGCATGTATGCGAGATCCTGCCCCTGATAAACCTGAGGGGGCTTCCAGGTGGGGCTGAGGGTCTGGCAGGGGACCTTGGAGGGGCGTTATCAGTGAGTGGGGCTGGCTTGGATCACAAAGATGTTCACTGGTATTCTCTTTCAGAGGCCAGGCGGGGGGTGGGGTCCCTGACAGGCCACCCACCCTATAAAAGTCCTGATTTATGCTCCAGCCGCCTGCTGGCCATGATGTCTTCTGTGCCATGTTTATTTATTTGTGAGAGCCAGGTTGGGTTCTGGCTCCTTGATCCTTCTGTCTCCACGTGTTCTAACCCCACATGGTGAAAAAGACGGATGCCTTGGAATTATTTTGCATGAAATTGCTGTGGAAAACTATTTGGCCCGCATTTGATTTCACCTCTTGTTACAGGATAATTTGTTATCCTGAAACGTGCGGCAGCTGGAGGCCTGGAGGAGCAGATGTTCCTGGGGAGACATGGGCTCTCCAGGCAGGGGTGGCGGCTTTGTGGAGCAGGAGCAGAGCACTGCTTCTGCCAGCCAGGCCTGGTCCTGACCCCCCCCCCACCACCCAGTGTCCCTTTGGACTGTAGGAAGCTCATGGAACCCTAGCTGAAACTTGGTTTCCCTGTCTGTAAAATGGGGATAAGACGCCCTACCTGCCAGAGGTAAGGACTGAAGGAGGTGATCCACAGAAAGCACTGAGCCCACAGCGCCTGGCCCACGGGAAGCTTCCACAAAGGTTTGTTATTATTCCTGGAAGAAAGGACTGTCCAAGAGAGGTGTTAAAGAATGAGCAAGACGGGAACTGGGTAAAGATGTGTTTTCTGGCACAACATAAGCAAAGACATGGAAGGGAAAACCACAGCTCTCATTTGGGGTACCCAGAATGGAAAGAAGGCAGAGAACAGTGGGAGAGAATGTCAGAGAAGGTGGTGGGACCAGATATGAAGGGACACATGGAGGCCAGGGGAATAGGGAGCCAGAGAAGAGTTGTGAGCTGGGGAGGGAAGTGCTCTCATTCCCCCACTGCAAAGAGCACTCAGGCCAGGAGGGCAGCTGGGTGAAGTCTGCGGCCAGCTGTATGACCTCGTATTACTTTCCAAGGGCTGCCATACACAGTGCCACAAACTGGATGGCTTAAAGCAACAGAATGTATTCTGATAGTTCTGCAGGCTGCAAGTCCAACATCAAGCCATTGGCCACACCATACTCTCTCTGGAGGTTCTAGGGAAGAAGCTCTCCTTGCTTCCTTCTTTTCTTTTCTTTTTTCTTTTTCTTTTTTTTTTTTTTTTTCTTTTTTTTTTGAGATGGAGTTTTGCTCTCGTTGCCCAGGCTGGAGTGCAATAGCACAATCTTGGCTCACTGCAACCTCCGCCTCCCAGGTTCAAGTGATTCTTCTGCCTCAGCCTCCCCAGTAGCTGGGATTACAGGCATGCACCACCATGCCTGGCTAATTTTGTACTTTTAGTAGAGATGGGGTTTCTCTATGTTGGTCAGGCTGGTCTCGAACTCCTGACCTCAAGTGATCCACCCGCCTTGGCCTCCCAAAGTGCTGGGATTACAGGCAGGACCACCGCACCCAGCCTCTCCTTGCCTCTTTCTAGCTTCTGGTGGTAGTCAGCAGTCCTTGGCATTCCTTGGTTTGCAGCTGTCTGGCTCCAGTCTCTGCCGGTTGTCCCATGGCATTCTACCCTGTATCTCTCTGTCTTCTCTTCTTAGGACCCCTCCTAAGCCAGTGTGACCTCAACTTAACTAATTTTAGCTGCAAAGACTACATTTCCATTGTATGGTATTTGGGGTCAGGACTTCAGCATATTTTTGTGGGGGGTGGGGAGTAACACAATTCAACCCCAATACTTCCTCTGTCCTCAGCTCCTCAGTCACTGAGGAACCCAAGAGCTCTAGGATCCCAGGATCTGTTCGCTGAGGAATGTTGGAAGCAGGGTGGGGAACCACAGTCCTTGGGGGTCATAACAAGCCCGAGGGGATAAAGAAAGTGAAGCCAAGATCAGGAAGGAGGAAGCGAAGGGCTGAGACTTGGGCCACAGTGGAGATGTGAGGCCAGAGCTGGGGCGGGCTCCGGAGGTGGAGTGGAAGGTGGCTCTGAAGCCCTGGAGGGGGACGGAGCTTTCGGCTCTCTGGAACGGTGGGTGACCCCAGATGGGGGTAAGAAGAGGGTACCTCTGGGTGGAAGGGCAAAGTAGTAGGCCTAAGGCATGGGGACAGGTGGGGCTTGGGAGGTGGGGGTTGGTACAAGGGCCCTGAAAGAATGGGGCATCAAGAAGAGGAAGTGGTTTTTACCTGTGGGGAGGATTGCTATGCCCCTCCAGAGAGGGGAGGCTCAGGAATGACAAAGCTGAGGGCTGACTGCTGCAGTGAATTCAGAGAGGAGGCGGTGGATTCAGGGGTTCTCCCTGTGTGAAGTTGCAATGAACCATCTGTTCTGTTAGACCCTGAGGCATGCTTAGGCCTAAAGGGCCCTATTCTCCTTTGGGACATGGTGTATCCCCTGGTACCCTGGACAGGGTAAGGCCAACCTCAGTCTCTTAGGGTCTAGAAAAGCAGCCAGAAGCTGAGGTGGGCAGGGTCGGGGCCACACGGCTGGCTTCCTGGACTCATGGTGGAGGGCAGATGCCCCACAGGCCTCCCGCTGTCTGTTCCTCAATATCAGGCCCACCCAGAGACTGACTGTGGCTGGGGCTAACTCTGAACCCCAGACCCCAAATTCAGCAAGAGAATTCAGCTGGACCAGCAAGACCTGGTCCAGCCGAGTCACGTTGTCCATGTGTCGGTGGATCCTCAGGAGTCAGGCTCTCAGTGAAGCTGCAGGGCCTCTCCCCTTAGCGGGGCTGCAAGGAGAGGTTCTGGGGACTAAGCTGGTTCCCAAAGACATCTATGTACCAGTCAACATCAAGGATGGAGCAAACTTACAGGAGAAAACAAGGCTGGGTGTGATGCCACATGCCGGTAGTCTTAGTTACTCAGGAGGTTGAGGTGGGAGGATCCCCTGAATGTGGGAGGTCCAGGCTGCAATAAGCTGAGCTCATGCCACTGCACTTCAGCCTGGGCAACACATCGAGACTCTGTCAAAAAAAAAAAAAAGTTCACAATGACACAAAAGGAGTGTACAGATGACGTTAGAAAACCAGGCCAGGCACAGTGGCTCACACCAGTAATCCCAGCACGTCGGGAGGTCAAGGCAGGCCGATCACCTGAGGTCAGGAGTTTGAAACCAGCCTGGCCAATATGGTGAAACCCCTTCTTTACTAAAAATACAAAAATTAGCCGGGCATGGTGGTGGGTGCCTGTAATCCCAGCTACTTGGGAGGCTGAGGCAAAAGAATTGCTTGAACCCAGGAGGCAGAGGTTGCAGCGAGCCGAGGAGTGCACTGCACTCCAGCCTGGGTGACAAGACCAAAACTCCAACCTAAAAAAAAAAAAGAAAAGAAAAAGAAAAAGAAAAAGAAAAGAAAAAAAGAAAGAAAGAAAACCTTAAGCACCGAGGGAATGCCAACTAGCATAAAGCAAAAGCGGCAGGCACGTTCTAAAGACCCACCGCAAGCAGCCACGGTGGCCTGCAGCAAGGCCTCCCAAAGGCTGGCCTTCCGCGCCGGTGGCCAGGGAAAAGAAACAGAGAGCAGAAGCCGGGGCTGCCTGGCCTAGCAGGGGTGCCCACACGCACATGACACCTGCCTGCAATCAGCATCAGTCAGAGCCGCCACCTCCTCATCTGCCAGATGGGTGCCCTAGTCCACTTCGTCTCTGGGGCAGCCGGAAGGGCTCAGTGAGGGGCTGGCCCAGGGTCCAAAGAACAACAGGCAGGCAGCGTTTGCCTGAACTCCGTGCTTTCCTCCTGCACCAGGGTCCCACAGGTCCCACAGACACGAAGGACCTGCCCCTTTGGCAACGATCCACCCTAAGGGGCTTCTTGGCACCCTCATCAATGTCACAGCCTGGTTTACCTTCAACTGCTGTTTCCCTTGTCAGCCAGAAACACAACCAATTGTGAGCACAGACGCCAGCCTAGGGTGCCCAGCTGAGTGTTATTTTTACTGAAACCAGTGCCCTAGGAAGTGCTGGGGTCCTGCTAGTGGTTCAATGTGTCCACACCATTCCAGTCGCTAATCTGGGAGCAGTGGTGCCGGCCTGACCTCCTCCCCGCTGGGGCCTCTGGGAGACAGCAAGCCCTCTGGGAATGTCTGTCTGACACATGTAAACACAGGCCCGGAGCTGCTCTCCCCGCATGGCCGGTGCTGGCTCACAGGACAGAAATTCCATAGGCCTGGGTTTCCTAGGGAGAGCTGTTCAGCACTGGCCTGGGAACCACGTGGCCCTGGGGATCCTGGAGACCCGAGTTCGTTGTCTGGCCCCTCCCTCTCCCAGTGTAGCCTGGGACTGCTTGGGACACCCAGTTCCTCCTGGAATCTCTGTTTGGGTTTGGTTTGGGGTTGGAGTTTGTTTCCATGCAGGGCAACTTGATCCCAGCCCAGCCTCCAACCCCTTACTGCCCCGACATCCCTGCCTCTCCGGAGGGGGCTTGACTTTGCCCACATGCTGACAGGGCAGGCTCCTCTAGACCTCCCACACGGGCACTGAGAGCTCTGGCTGTCTTTGATGTTCTGAAAGGAGATCCCCCAGCTTCCACAGCCTCAGCCCCTCTCCCTCAGTGCTAAATAAGTCAGAGACTGCGAAAGCCAAATGGAGTGGAACAAAAAGAACAGGTTTGGGGGACAGAAGAGCTGGGGTCTCGATACCTGTTGATCAATTCCTTACTAGTGGCCTAGAAGAAGACATCCAGCCTCCAGGGGAGGCGGCTGAAATGGCAGCATTAATAACTCACCCAGGCAAGCATGTTGGCTCATGCTTGTAATCCTAGCACTTTTGGAGACCGAGGAGGGAGGATTGCTTGAGGCCAGGAGTTTGAGACCAGTCTGGGCAACATAATGAGACATTATCTCTAAAAGAAAAAAATTAGCCAGGTGTAGTGATGTGTACCTGTAGTCCTAGCTACTCTGGAGGCTGAGGCAGGAGGAGGCTTGAGTGCAGATCAAGGCTGCACTGAGCTACGATCCCTCCACTGCATTCTACTAGAGCAAGACCCTGTCGCTAAAAAACAAAAACAAACAAACAAAAAAACCAAAACCAAAAACTTGATCTGTGAGCTGTGAGAAGGCTGGCATGACAGATAGACTAGGTGATTGCTACAGTTCCTTCCAACAGTAGATTCAGATTCTTTGGGGTTTTTTGGTCATTGGTTTTGGTTTTTGGAGACATCAGTCTCACTTGGCTGCCTAGGCTGGTCTCAAACTCTTAAGCTGAAGCGATCCTCCTGCCTCAGCCTCCCAAAGCGCTGGGATTGCGGGTGTGTCACCGCCACAGCCAATAGCCTTTGTTTTTAACATGTGTTATGTGCCTCTAGCCTACTCTGGGCTGTAGATGAAAAGGTGAATAAATTTTAGCCCTGCTCTCAGGAGCCTAAAGGCCTGGAGACTAAGCCTTGGGTGAGTGAACTGAGCCTCCGAGAAAAAGACGTGACATGCCCAGGGGTGGATGGGGCTGGACAAAGAATCAAGAATGTTGCTCTCTGTACTTTACATATGAGGAAACTGAGGCTCAAGCAATGACATGAACACTCCATTGTCGAGGAGGGTTTTCAGAGTGGAGATGGATGCCCAAGAAAGGCTCATCCAGAAGCCTCATTTGTGTCCTTCCCTGTGGGGCCTGAGAATCAGCATCCTCAGCTCTAGCTTTGTCCCAGACACCTGCTTTTCCTGCACTTCCGAGTCCTGTCAGGTCACCAGAGCTTTTCAGAGAGCTCAGCCCTGTTCAAGAGCCTGCACGCCTCCTATCAGAAGGAAGCTTAGAACACTGACAAGATATAAGCTAACGGTTTCTTAATCACCTACAATTATGATGCCCTCGCTGCGATGGAACTGGAGGTCAGGGAGGTGGGTGGCTTGTCTAGGGGCTGGCAGAGTTGGGATCAGGCTCAGGTCTGTGTACCCCTAGAGCCTCCCTCCCACCAAGGGGGAGGTTAGGCTCTGGTGTAGGGCAGGAGCTTGGCTGTGAGGGCCACAGACCCCGCCTCTCACTTGAGTGTGATCCTGAACAGAGAGGTTTTCACAGAGACCACGGGAAGGGGACCCTTAGGTGCAATCTGGCGTTTTCAGCACAAACATGCTGGGGATTCTAGGATTCCTATGCAGAGATTCCATGCTGTAAATGGAACCTCTGGTTTTTACATAATATAATACTAAGATATCATTACTGTAGCTCTCTATGGTTCAATAATTGTAGGATTCTAGGATTACATCAATCTAAAGTTCCATTATCCTGTGATTCCAAGATCCTAGAATTCTAAGTTTCCCTCAGAGCTCGGGCTCCGAAGAATAGGAAAATCTGGCTGGGAGGGTAGAAAGGCAGCTTTTCCGTCCTGTGGACTTTTCTAACAAGGACAGAGCAATGTGTGATATTTGATTTTCATTGTGTTTAAAGGAAAGCATGAGGCTTGGCCAAGCCACATCAGAGGGAGTTCACCTGCCCCGGGCAGAACAGCCCATGGAGCTGGAAGAGGAGGAGGAGGAGAAGGAGGAGAGAAGGAGGAAGAAATGAGGAGTAAGAGGAGGAGGAGGAAGGAAGAAGGAAGGAGAGGAGGAAGAGAGAGAGGAGGAGGGAGGAGGAGGAGAAAGGAAGAGAGGGAGAAAAAGTGAGTAGGAGGAGGAGAGGAGGAGGAAGAAAGCTGGAGAAGAGGGAGAGGAGGAGAGACGGACAAGGCAGACAAGAACAGGGATCTGCTGGAATGTGAGGACAGGGGGCTTCCCGGAGGAGGTCATATTTGCATAAGGAGTTGAGGGCAGCAGATCAGCAAGGGAAGGGTGCCCCAGGAGTCTGAGGAATGACTGCTGGTTCCACGTTGCTGGGAGATTAAGGAGGGTGGTGGGAAGTGACAAGAGATGGCAGACTCACCAGGACCAGTTCATGCAGGGCCTTGAACACCAGGCTGAAGGGCTAGAACTTCATTCTGGGGACAGTGAGCAACCAGGGAAGGTTTTTGTTGGTGCAGCGAGGTCCCTGGGCACCCTGAGAATGTCATTGATGAGGAGGCCTGAGGCCATGTGTCCAAACCCTTACCGTCCAGTTGAGGCCCAGAGAGGAGGCTTGCTCACAATCCCCTGCGTCCGCCTGAGCTGGGGAGACCTCCCAGCACATCCCCGCCAGAAGATTCTGGCACAGGCAGCCCTGGCAAAACAGTAGGTTGCCCCTGAAATCCACCATTCCTTGGTGCCCTGGCCCAGAATCCCTGCACCAGCCTTTCCTTCCATCACAGGATGCCCTGCGCATGGCCCCATCTGTGACTCCCTGCCTCACACCCAGCGAGATGAAGTCAGGCGAAGTCAGGCGAAGTCAGGCAGCCCAGTAAGACCCCCTAGTGGAGCACTTACACCCCCTCATCACTGAGGCCCCAGGCGTGCCAGGCCAGGATGGTAGATGGGCACCATTGGAAGAGTTTTTGGTAAAGAAGGAGCGAAGAACAGAAATTGAGTAAAACAGCGACACGGGGCTGCTACTGGCTGAGGCACAGAAAGCAGCCAATAGCAGCCCCAGGATGGCTTGTGCATGTTTCCCTCTGAGGTTGACCGAGAGAGATGCAGTTAACTCATCCTGCCAGCTACTGCAGGGCCCGGAGGACAGGAACCCCCTCCCCTGGGTTCACTGGCACTCCCAGCGCCAGTGAAGGGGAAACAGATGGGAGCATAACTGGCTCTGAGACAAGGAAAAGAAGGAAAAAGCTGAGAAAAGGAAGGTGGTTACAATACAGAAAGGCTCATGGAATACTACTCAGTAATAAAAGGAATGAACCATTGACACACGCAGCCCCTTGCACAGATTCCCAAGCATGCTGAGTGGGAAAAAGCCAGTCTTAAAAGGTTGCATACTGCAGGGTTCCATCTCATTCTGAATGATGAAATTACGGAGCTGCAGAGTAGATCAGCGGTGGGCAGGGGTGAAGGACGGCCAGGCCAGTTGGCAGGAATCTGGCAGCAGGGGTGAATCCACGAGGGGCAGCCAGATTGCAGATGCGGGGGGACCATGATGGGGAGGAGGGGACAAGTGGGGGACAAGACAGGTCCGGTGTGTGGGCAGGGTGCCTGTGACTCTAAGGGGTAGCCTGTGGTGACGGAGTGGTTCTGTATCTTGATTGTGGTGGGGGTGACGTGAATCTGCTAAAGATGCATTTATAATAAAATGACAGAACTAGACACCCACATTATACCAATGTTAATATCCTAGTTTTGATACTGCACTATAATAATTTAAGGCGTCATTGTTGGTGGAAATTGGGTGACGGGTATACAGGACCTTTCTATACTACCTTCACAACTTCCTGTGAATCTGTATCTATGATTGTTTCAAAATAAAGCGTTATTTTAAAAGAATCAAATGGCCATAACTGGAGACAGTCTATTTGCAGCCTCTCTCTGCAGTTCCATTGATCTCTGTCTGTGGTTCCTTTGGAAACACGCAGTCCTGATGACAGTGGCTGTTGAGGCTATTGAAGAAGTCTTTCCATCAAACAGGTGATTCCTCCCACTTTCTTGTTCTTTTTCTAGATAGTTTTAGCCTCGTTTCTTTACCTTTCCATATAAATTTTAGAATCATCTAATCTATAGAAAAAAAAATCTTTCTGAGATTTTGATTGGAATTGAGTTGAACTTGTAAGCAAAATTCTATGAATCTGTAGTTACTTAAAAAGTTTTTTTTAAAAAAATTAAAAGACTCAGGACCTAGGGGTAGAGGGAGGAAGGATAGAGCAGAGAGGAGGAAGGAGCTGATGTCCACTCCAAGGGCTATGCAGTCAGAGGAGCAGGCACAGGAGAAGAGTTTTCTACTGCTTGCGAGGTCTACAGTGTGTGGGGCTCAGTCCTCTAACATTCCACGTGTTTCCTAGTGAGGTGGTGACAGATGTGCAACTGCACCCTCCCAGTGTCCTGCCTCTGTGCAGATCACTGTGCTGCTGGTGCAAATGGGTCAGAGACACTTCAACATGTGGCCACCCTGTCTCACAAAGCCCAGTCTGCCCCACCTTCCCACGGGCCGCCCAGAAACCAGTTCCTGGAACAAAGATCAAGCAGCAACTTTGGCAGCCCGGCTGTCTGCTCCGCACTGGGCTGTCTTGGAAACAGAGGCTCTCACACACCTGGAGCCTGTGACCCTCCATACCCAGTTGCCCATTATGCTTTGAGTTATGGGAACATCACCCCAAAGGCTCAGCTCGGCTACCAAGGCCTCCCTAAGACAGGATGGAGCCAACTCTGGGCCCTCTGGGATATTCCACCTACAAGAGGAGGCAGCCTCTTCATTCTCTCAGTCCCTTGCCAGATGCCAGGATACTGGAGGAGGTCACCCCTTCCCAGACCCCTTGGCTCTCTGGGAAGCCCTTTGGTGTTAACTGAGTAGACAGGAAGGGGAGTCCATGGACTACGGGAACAGCCTCGTTAACCACGTGATGCAGCTTAGTGGAGAGCTGTTGCTTTCCAACACTTAGCCAGGACGTCCCTGATGAAGGTCAGGACCCAAGAAAAAACACACTTGGCCAAACTTTAGGCAGTCATCCTAGCACCGACTGTCCTGGCCAACAAATGGTTTCATCTTCACATTCATTACAATCCACTGGGCCATTACCTAAAAATTGCCCCCTTCAGGATAAGGTATGCCAGGAATCTCTTGCCTCAGAGATACTCAAAATATAAATCAAAATTATCCTCATCTCTCCATATACTTAGGCCGCAATACAAGGTGTTGCTAGAACACTCCTTGTTCCCTTCAGAGCTCCAGACACCACTGGTAGTAAGCAGGACACCCGTTTCCACTTCTCAAGATCTACCATGCTGGGCTTTTGGGAAAGGCATTCAGTAGAGCTTTCACGTCCCTGATAGGTCCCAGATAACTGGTTTAATTGAGAGACATAATAGTCTCCTCAAACAACTCCTTTAAAAATTCCAGTCCAGCAAATAAATCCCTAAAATCGGTCTCTATCTTGCCTCAGGCTTATTTTTATTCATTTTCCATCGTGTCGCCATCCCATAAGGGCTGGAGGCTGGATGGAGGGTGCATACTCTCCTAGGACCTATTAACCAGAGATTGCCCTACTGGCCAGGCAGCTGTTCATGAGATATGGGACCCATTTGAATCTAAACTTCCACCAAAACCAAAAACACAAACCTATCAAGTGCAGCTGCCCACCACTCTGGTGACTATGGTCCTATGACTGCTGGTTTCCGCATTGAAGCTTTCCATAGATTTACAATCCGGCGGGACAAACCCTTACAGTGAGCCATTGTTTCAGCCAGACATGGCAAAAGCTGAAGCCTACATCCACCCTAGTAGGCTCCTTTGGAACAAATGGTCCAGTCCCGTATCCCAGATGACATTGTCTTGGCTTAGATGCTTACCCCAGGAGATGACGTTGCCTCAGATGACAACCCCCAAACCTGAGATGTCACTGCTGGAAATGACCTCGCCCCCTGCACTGGAGACAAATTCGCTCCAGACACTCAGTCACCTCTAGACATTTAAAATCCTTTGGATGATGACTAAGACACCTCACCACTATAACCTGCTTCTAACTCCCCCCTGCCTGTCCCTTCTGGGTTGAGACACATTGGCTTCTCATCTCTGTCCTGGCCACACCCACTCTGGACAGCATCTGGCCACTCAATGGGGCTCTGTCTTCCCTGAATGTCCCCTGTCTGTCTAGAGTCCACACAGCCAGGCCTTCCAGAGCCCCCCCTCTGACTTGTGGATCTGAGTTACCAGACTTACTGTGGTCCAAAGAAGTTGTGGCCACAGAATCTCTTGGCCACTTCTATTTCCTGGGGGGAATGGTGTATTTTCCTACAAGATAGGATTGAGCTTATCTGATAGGACTTCACCCAGGTCTAGAGAAACTGCTCATCTGTTCCAGACCATCTGTCTCCTAGATATGACTTGATCCAACCATATAATGATGCTGCAAAGGCACTAGTGTCTGAGCATGATAGATAATCCAGCTCTAATGGCCATTCTTCTAGGGCACTTACCGGGAACAAAGTCTGACTGGAGAAGCAGCCCTAATGATGATTGATTGATAGAGAGATAGACAATGTTAGACAGATAGATAATAGATAAATGGATAGATAGATGATAGAAGATAGAGGGATGGATGGATAGATAGACGATAGATAATAGATAGATGATAGATGGATGGATGGATAGAGGATAGATGATAGATCTGGCCCTAATGATTATATAATATAATCATATATATATATATATATATATATATATATATATACTCATTAGGGCCAGATCTATCTTATAATTATATAATCATATATATATGTATGTATATATATATGTGTGTGTGTGTATATATATGTGTGTGTATATATATATATGGAGAGAGAGAGAGAGATGTATAGATGTCTCTCTTTAGAGAGAAATAGCTACATATATATCTATATAGAGACATATATAGAGCTATATATATAGAGATGGAGAGAGATACATAAAAATACATGTACATATATATGTATGTGTGTATGTATATATATATATGGAGACACACACACACACACACACATGCAATCCTAACATAATCATGGGTCACTGCAGCTTTGACTTCTGGGCCTCAAGTGATCCTTTCACCTCAACCTCCCTTGCACCTGCATAGCTGGGACCACAGGTGCACATCACCACACTTGGCTAATTTTTAAATTTTTGGTAGAGACAGGGTCTCACTTCATTGCTAAGGTTTGTCTCAAACTCCCGAGTTCAAACAATCCTCCACCTCAGCCTCCGAAAGTGCTGGGATTATGGACATGAGCCACTGTGCCTGGCCCCTAAAGGTGACATTTTAGGTACTGGGGCAGGCCAGAGGAGAAGATACTTTTGAGCCTAAGGAGTCACCAATTCTCATGAAATCACATAATAATAGCAAAATGTCAGTCATGGGTGGAACTTTAAAGCACGTCTCCATCTGTGATCTCACTGAAATCTCCCAGCACATTTAACGAAGGCAGGCATGAGTTTCCCCAACTTACGGAGACTGAGGCCCACAGGGGTGTAGTGCCTCATGAGATGTCCTGTGACAAATATGGCTTGGTGCTCGGGACAGTGAAAACCATGGGCTATGTGCAGACAGACCCAGGTCAAATCACAGCCCTGGGTGGCTCTGAAGTAGTCACTTCACCTCTTAAGGCCTCAATGTCTTCATCTATTAAATCAGGCCAGATCTCCACGTCCCAGGACTCTTTGAGGGATCAAATCGCAAGCCTATGAGCTGCCTGGCTGGTTTCCTGGTGGCTTTGAAATGAGAACCCAGCTTCCTTCACAGCACCGACACCGGCTGCTTAGACAGCGGGCAGAGGGTCAGGGACTGGGAAAGCTCTGTGCCTTCTAGCTCTGCTACAGGACCCCCTGGTAGCCAGGTGACCCATGATGTCATGATGAATGTGACCAGGTGCCCTCCTCTTAGACTCAGGGTGGCTGGGCCCCAGGACCCACTTCTGTACCCAGGGTGAGGATTCTCCTCTAAGGTTTGCCTCCATGGCTGGACCTCAGATTCCTGTTCCAGCTGAAAACACTTTCTGAATGTGGCCCATCAGCCCCTGGGTATGGACTCTGGATGTGTGGTTATAACTCCCTAAGCCTCAGTTCTCCTGCCATTTGAATAGAAAATATTAAGGTTGTTGTGGAATTTAAATGAGAGAATGAATGGAAAGTGACTTAGCTCAGTACCTGGTACATGGTAAGCACTGAAGTGTTGACTCTGATGATTGGACACTCAGCAAAGTCTTGCTGAATGGATGAACATCCCTATACCATTTTACGGAAGAGGAAAGCGGGGGCCCAGGCCAGGGAAATGACAGGCTCACACTAGTGGCTAGGATCTCGAGTGCTCAGAAGTCAAAGCTCTGGCCACATCTTTCCCAGTCTTTGTTTCTACCAGGCAGGCTCTTTCTGATTGGATTTCAGGGAAATCTTTGGTCTCTTTGCCCACTTGACAAATCCCAGAGAGTATCTGGATCCACCCACACAGCTGTGAATGGACAGACTAGGGTAGGGGAGAAGAGACACAAATCCTGGGCTCTCTCTAGCCTGTCCCTACTTCTGGACATTCTGGAAGCCACACCCTGTCCCCAAGCCTCTCTGGAAAACCTGGCAGCCTTATCTGCAGAGGGGAGGGGAAGAGGGTTTGGGGTCAGCCAGGGAATGTCAGAGGGAGGAGGAATGCTGGTCAGAGGGGGCTGGAGAACATAGCACGGGACCTCAGCCACAGCTCGAGAGCACTCACTGTCCTCCCGGACTGTAGACAGCCAGCAGGATCTGGCCTCCAGCCCTGATCCTGTCCTGAAGATGCCGGGTGACCTTGGGCAAACCATTTCTCCTTTCTAGGCCTCTGTTTCCCTATCTATGGAATGTGAAGTTGAACTAGAGCAGGGTGCTCAGTCCACTGGTAGGAAGCAGTTTCCAGAATGAGGCCCATGAGCCCCACACCCCCCCACAAGTGTCCAAGAATTTGGCTGTGGAATTTCATGTACCATCCCTGTGTTTCACAGGTACCATGGCCGGCAGGCGGATTACTCAACAGGCTTAGGACACTCCTCGGTGACTAACAGATTCTTTTTCTGTTTGTGTTTTAAAGCCATAGCAATAACATTGGCTCCCAATAACCCCACTGAAATCACCATCATTCAGCCTGCCCCTACCTACACCATAAACAGAGCAGCAAAAACATCTCTCCTTAGAAAAAAAAAGGGCCTCTGCTTCTCTCACGGAGAGGTAGGGCCGGGGGTGGGGGGGCCAGTTTCTTTGATAATGATGAGGCTGGTATGTGTTGGGGGTGGGGTGGATTTATGAATTGGTTAGAATCATAGGATTAGGTCACTCCTCTGGTCCCTTCCAGCTCTGACCTACACGTTGGACCTCATCAGAGGGAGGGGTTAAGCAGATATCATCTTCCCTGTGAAAGTGGAAGTGTGGAGCTAAGAGCCTGGTGGGGAGGCAGACAGCCTGGCTTTTGGTGCTGGCTCCACCACTTGCTGGCTAGGTGAAGTCCTGTCCTCTCTCTGAGCTCGTCTTCTTATCTGAAAAAAAAAAAAAAAAAAAAAAAAAACAGGGAAAATAAGATGACCTTCCACTGGAGGTAGGGGGTAGACAGAAGGAAGTAATTCAGAGAAGCACTTGGCACAAGTCAGAGCTCAAGAATTGGGAGTTGCTGCCAAGCCCCTGGGCAGTGGAAGGGAGTCCCATAGGGTGGGGAGGGTTAGGACTGACACAAAGAGGGACTTGATGGAGGGTCAAAAGCCCTAGGACGACAAAGTCAAGGGCTGGTCATTGTCAAAGCCACCTGGTCTCTCCTTTTCTGAGCAGTTTTATCGGTTGAAACTACAAAAACTGGCCAGGTGCAGCGGCTCACGCCTGTAATCTCAACCCTTTGGGAGCCAGAGGTGGGTGGATCACCTGAGGTTGGGAATTCGAGACCAGCCTGACCAACATGGGAATTAGAAACCTCACCACTACTAAAAATACGAAATTAGCTGGCCATGGTGGTGCATGCCTATAATCCCAGCTACTCAGGAGGCTGAGGCAGGAGAATCACTTGAACATGGGAGGCAGAGGTTGTAGTGAGCCGAGATCACACCATTGCACTCCAATCTGGGCAGTAAGAGTGAAACATGGTCTCAAAAAAAAAAAAAAGAAAAGAAAAGAAAAGAAAAAGAAAAACAAAAACCAAAACCAAAACAGCCCAGCACAACACAACCTATCAGCATCTGCCATGCAGAATTGCTCAAGGCTAAATTCTTCAGCGACAGAGAGCAGGGATTCTCTCCAGCTCCTCTTCCTTCTGTGGGAGGGGGCAGAGCAGAATCTTCCATGGTTGACCCCCACTCACAGGTCTCCTCTCCAGGATCCGAAGCTCCCTGGCTTCCTTGGAAGACCGCTTCTCAGCTGCCATGGGCAGGATATCCTCACCTCCATAACCATCCGCAGGCTCATTTCCCTCCATCCATGGTTCTCCACCCTGTGGGCCCCAAAGCCCCCTTTCTGTACTGAAATGGTCTTTGTAGATAATATAGCCTGTCTCCACACACAATGAAAAAAGCCCAGTGGGGATCTGGTAAGCCAATGGTGAGCTGGCAAAAGTTGATCAATCTCTGGAGGATTTTTTTCTAAAAAAGCTTAATTTATATCATTCGCCAACTTCTGTTATGTAAATACTTCCTTCATGACTGATTTCAAACCAACACGCTGACACAGAATGCGGAGTGGGGAGAAATGCACACAGCCTACTCTCGTGGGACTTGGCTCCAGTGCAACACTGAATAAAACTGAAGTGAAATACATGGAAAGTAATTTATAGTAGAACAATATATATTTCTCTGTTTTGTGCTCAGGGCCGACTACCCTAGAAGACATAATACAAGTGTCTGCATGTGGGCCCCCCATGGTTGCAGCTGCGGTGTGTGCACCCGGGCCAGGTGTGCCACTTTAGTCTTCAGACATCACGGGAAGCATTGCCATTAGTGATAGAATTTTTGTGAAATGGTGAACCAGTCTCAATAATGTTCTGAACAAAGGACCATCTTCCTTCAATTTGCAAAGTGGTTGTATTCTTGGAAAATTCAGTGTATATTACAATCATGCTAAAAATAATTTATGCTTATACATAAAACAGAGTTAAGCTAAAGACACAGGACTTCCATTCACCAAATGTCCCAGGAGACTTTTAAATGTCCCTACTCCCAAAATGCCAGTGGAGACCCTCAATCATCATGACATTAAAACCCACTCCTGCAAATTTCCAGAACAGTCCCTTGGTGCAGTACTTGGCACCTGTTGAGATCACTGCTACAAAGGCACACCACTTCACTCCAGGAAGACCACTCTCTAAGACCCCCACCATGCTGTGAGCTTTGCTAATTTGCTTGTGAAGATGCTTCCACTTGGAATTGTCTTCCAAATTCTTACCTAGACCATCCGTCACCCATCCATCCATCCACCCACCCACCATTCATCCATCCATCATCCATCCATTTATCTATCAATCATCCAGCCATCATCCATCCATCCATCTACCCCTCACCCATCCATCCATCCATCCACTTATCCATCATCCATCCATCCATCCATCCTCCATCCATCCCATCATCCACCCATCCATCATCTATCATCCATCCATCATCCATCCATTTATCTATTAATCATCCAGCCATCATCCAGCCATCCATTCATCCATCCATCTACCCCTCACCCATCTGTCCATCCATCCACTTATCCATCATCCATCCATCCATCCATCCTCCATCCATCCCATCATCCACCCATCCATCATCTATCATCCATCCATCATCCATCCATCCATCATCCATCCATTTATCTATCAATCATCCAGCCATCATCTAGCCATCCATTCATCCATCCATCTACCTCTCACCCATCCGTCCATCCATCCACCTATTCATCATCCATCCATCTCTTCTGTGCCAGGCCCTGAACAGTACAGGGACTTATGGACCAAGGATGAAGCCAACCTGACTCCTATTCTCAGGGAGCTGTCAGGTAAGTGGGAAGTCGAACGTACAGATAGACATCACAGACAATGACAATGCAAGGGGCCAAGCGAGATGACAGAGGTGGGGTGGTGTTTTCAGCCGGTGTAACTTACACGTAAGACTACCAGCTCTGGTCTTGAGCACCTGAGTTTGATCCTTACCTGGGCAGGTACTCTCGGTGTGACCTCAGCAGAGCAGCTTTCATCTCTGGGCTTTGCATTCCTCAGCTGTAAACCCTAATGTCCCAAGGCTGTGTGCCAGTAAGTTGGGACAAAGATGATGGTGGGTCCACATGTCCTGGCAGGGATCTCAGAGAATCCGAAATGGCCAGTCACTGGCTCCTTCCTAGCAGACCTATGTAGCTAGCTGCTCTCACCTGACAGTACAGAGGCTGTTCTGCGGCAGCCAAGTCAGGCAGATTTCTGCTGAAGGGACAATTCGTAGGTCAATTCGCTGAACTTCCAGGGCTGGCCCAGTGTCCTCACTGTATCCTGGTCTGGCTAGAATGACCCTGCTCTGGGCGGGATGCTTGGCTGGAGGAAGGCGGGTGAGTCAGTAACTGCTCGGAGGCCCTTTTGGGGCCTACCACTCACCACCAAGCCGAACCCCTGTCCTGGGTCAGCCCTGAGTGTCCCGTGATGCTGGAGGACATCAAGATGAGCAGACGTTTCCTGGCCCCAGGGAGCTCCCAGTCTGGGGGACAAACACACCATGGGCCCATCTCATCCTTTCAGCTTGTCCCTGTCACCCCCAGTGACTTCCGTGTTCCTGGATGGCTAGTGGCTACGCTCTTGTCCCATCTCATCCTTTCAGCTTGTCCCTGTCACCCCCAGTGACTTCCGTGTTCCTGGATGGCTAGTGGCTACGCTCTTGTCCCCATCACCGTAACCTCTCGGCTACCTCTGGCCCTCTGACTTCTCTCCTCTGGGGCCCCTGTGCGAACCCCACACCCCTGCTCGGAGGAAGACTCCCGACCCTGGCTCCAGCACTCCTCGGTCGCCCTAAGCCGCCTCGGGGAGGAGGAAATCACCCCACTTCCCCATCTTCCCCCAGCCCCAGTGTGTTCCCCAGCCCTATGGCCTACAAAATAGCAAACAGCTGCTGTGACCAGGGCTGCCCAGACCCCAGGGGCCGGGGGGAAGCAGGCCAAGGGGAACTTGGAGAAAGAGCTCTTAATAACATACCTTCCCCAAGCTGCTTCCAAAGAAACTTCTCCTCACAAATCATTCCATAAACACTTAGCAGGCTCTCAGGAAAGTGTGCACAGCTCTCACCCGGCTATTAGGAGGCTCCTCACAAGTAAATTGAGACCAGGCAACAGAGGCCTGTGCCAAATCCCCCTTCCTGCCCTCTTCCCACATGGCGTCCTCCTCCCCCACCCTGGGCCCTTCAGTTGCAAGGTCCAGGCTCTCCTCCCCTGCCGCTCCAGCTCTGGCCCTCTCTCCCTGCTGGGCACAGGGTGCCCTGCTTCCCTGGAAACCAGGCCGATTCCCTAGCACGGCTGCTGGGTTCCCAGAGGACTCTCCTGGGCCACTGTGTAGACCTAAATCGTACCAAGACCTCTGAGGGCCACACCACCAGACCAGGTATGGACAGACTGGGCTGGCTCACACCCCCGCTCTGTCCCAGCCACCCCTCGGCCGAGGCTGCTGGTGCCTCTCAGGCTGGGGCTGCTCAATAGGGAAATAACTCCAGGTTCATCCAAGTCACGAGCTGGAAAATCCCTCCCATCCAACAATCCCCCTCCAGGGAGAGCGTTGTGCAACCCACTCAGCTGGATAATATCCAGCACTTGGCTAATAGCCAGCAGGGACTGGGAATTGCCTGATTGTTCGTGGTTGACACATTTGCTTACAGGTTCGCAGCTTGTGCGTGTAATGACTTTCATTAGGGTCCTGCGGGACAATAGAGGTGCTAGCACCCCAGTGTTGCTCTCCATCAGAACTGGCTTTGGAAAACAGTTCAAGAATGATGGCCCCTTTTTCTAAGTTTATCCAACATCATTTTGAAGAACAAAAAGCTCTCTTGTAAACAGAAATTACGGGTGAAATAAACAAAACATGCAGATGAAAATAAACATGCAGATTTGTGGGCACTGAAATTAGCAGTGGATGGGATTTGAGAGACAGGCCCTGGGCACAGATCTTGGGTCAAGTCCCAGCCACCAGTGATTGAAGGCTGATCATGGGCAGCCCCTGTAAACCTCAGTTCTTCAACTCTAACATGAGGATAAATCTTACCTATATGGAAGAGTTGCTGGGACCAGTTCCTCCTGCTCTACCACCTCTTCACAGGAGGTCAGTGGAGGCCTCCCAGGGATCCCAGAGGCTGGGGGCCTTGCCACGGCTCCAGGAGTTCAATCACGGGTCATTCATTCAGTCTTTCTTCCAGCAAACATTTAGGAAGCCTCTTCCATGCACCAGGCACTGAGCAAGACACTGACGAAGACAGACACGGGCCTGCCCCATGAGGAACGAACAGAGAAGAGGGACAGCACAAAAGGACAAGCGCTGAATTGCGGTTTGGTACGAGTCACAGGGTCCCTGAGCCAAAGGACTGAATGCTTCCTTCCACAGGGCAGGGAATCAGACTCCAGGCTCAAAGCCACACAGAAGCAGAACTCCAGGCCCAAAGGTGCCTGTGAGAACTTCCTGTGTGTTGCCTGCAGTGGGAGAAAGAATGGAAGGAGGAGGTCTAGACCTGGCACACTACGATGATGATGCTGATGAAGGTGAAGGTGGTGGTGATAGCTACAGTTCACGGGCACCTACTTGGCACCAAGCACCCTGCTCTACTTTCTTTTCTTTCTTTCTTTTTTTTTTTTTTTGGAGACAAAGTCTCGCTCGCTCTGTCACCCAGGCTGAAGTTGCAATGGCATGATTTCAGCTCATTACAACCTCTTCCTCCTGGATTCAAGTGATTCTCCTGCCTGAGCCTCCCAAATAGCTAGGATTACAGGCATGCACCACCATGCCCAGCTAATTTTTTTTTTTTTTTTTTTTTTTAGTAGAGACGGGGTTTCACCATGTTGGCCAGGCTAGTCTTGAACTCCTGATCTCAGGTGGTCTGCTCACCTCAGCCTCCCAAAGTGCTGGGATTACAGGTGTGAGCCACCGTGCCCAAGGTTACCATGCTTTACTTTCATTACGGACGCTCCTCACCTCAACTCTATAACCACAGATGGGACACTGAGGTTCAGAAAGGGGATGTGAGGTGTCCAGTGACACATGTCTTGGAGGCAGAAGGGACAAAATGGAAGCCCAGCACTGTCTGGCTTCAAGAAAACATGGCAGCGGGCCCTTCTCCGGACCTGAAACAAAGGAGCCACCTCTGAAAACAGCAAAGTGGGCACTGCTCCCGAGTGTGTGATCTGTGGGAGCCAGGACAGACCCTGCACTCTCTTCCAAAGCCCGTTTCCAGGCGTCGGGGACGTGAATATCCAGCCCCGGTTCCCTGCCCCTTTGTGCCCACCATTATCCTCCTTAGATATCTCAGTCACATATACATCCCGGGGAGTCTTTTTTTGGGTGGGGATCGGGGGTGGGGTCTTGCTCTGTCACCCAGGCTGGAATGCAGGCATATGATCACAGCCCACTTAACTTCCTGGGCTCAAGTAATCCTTCCATCTCAGTTTCCCCAGTAGCTGGGACCATATGCACGAGCTACCATGTCTGGTAATTTTTTTTAAATTTTTCATATAGATAAGATATCACTATGTTGCCCAGGCTAGTCTTAAATTCCTGGCCTCAAGGGATCCTCCCACCTCAGCCTCCCTAAGTGCTGGGATTACAGGTATGAGCCACCGTGCCTGGCCCCTGGGGACTTTTAGTAGAAATCCCTCCACACGGGCCAGGTGTTGGGGCTCACGCCTGTAAACCTAGCACTTTGGGAGGCCGAGGTGGGTGGATTCCCTGAGCTCAGGAGTTTGAGACCAGCCTGGGCAACATGGTGAAAACCCATCTCTACTAAAATACAAAAAATTAGCTGGGCATGGTGGTGCGTGCCTGTAGTCCCAGCTACTGGGAAGGCTGAGGCAGGAGAATTGCTTGAATTTGGGAGGCTGAAGTTGCAGTGGACCAAGAGTGAGCCACTGAGCTACAGCCTGGGCAACAGAGCAACACTCCATCTCAAAAAACAGAAAGAAAAAGAAATCTCTCCACTGGGCAGTGAGGAGGCAATGCCGCCTGTCCACCTGCCTGCCTGTCCTCACATTGCCTGGCTCAGCGGGCCGTACGCCACCCACCTTCTCCATCACGCCTGCCCTTTCCCTCCCCAAAGCTTTGGCACACATGATTTCTTTCCCTAAAATTCCCCTGCTGACACCGCCCTTCGCTCTTCCCTCCCTAACCTACTGACCCACCTTTTGATTTTAGCGCACCCGTGACAGGTCTTCCAAAGAGCCCCACGCTGGCATCACCCTCCCTGGGGACGAAGATGAGGAGTCAGCGTGATGCCAAAATGCGTCTTCTTAATCCCATTCTAATTCTGAATGTTTCGTTCGGGGTTAATATAATGTCTATTAATATATAGCCTCAACGATGAGAGGGTTACAAAGAACAAAACTCCAGACACAAACCTCCACATTTTTCAGCAGAAGCGCTCTGCGTCACTGAGCTGAGGTTGGCTCTGCGATCCGTACACGGCCACACCCAAACAGCACGTGCTGTGGCGACAGCTCAGCAGAAAGTGTACACTCTTCCTGAATATTGAAATAAAACAATAAACTGTCTTCTTCTTGTCTTCTTCCTGTCTTCTTCTAGTGGACTCCTACCTGTTCCTCAAGGTTCAGCTCAAACTCTACTTCTTCCCAGAACTTCTGATTTCTCACCTTCTGGGAAGGTGACACAAGAGAGGAGAAAAGACACAAGTTCTCACCTTAGAAAACCTGGCCCTAGCCCTTACCTAATGTGCAACAACTGTGAACAAATCACATTTTCTGTCTCCGGATCAGTTCTCTTAACTATAAAATAGGGCTAATAAGCTGAGTGTGGTGGCTCATGCCTATAATCCCAGCACTTTGGGAGGCCAAGGTGGGCAGATCACTTGAGGCCAGGAGTTCGAGACCAGCCTGGCCTACATGGTGAAATCCCATCTCCACTAAAAATACGAAACTTAGCCAGGCGTGATGGCGGGCACCTGTACTCCCAGCTACTCAGGAGGTTGAGGTGGGAGAATAGCTTGAAGTTGGGAGAATGCTTGAACTCAGGAGGTGGAGGTTGCAGTGAGCTGAGAGCGAACCACTGCACTCCAGCCTGGGTGACAGAGTGAGAACCTGCCTCAAAAAAAAAAAAAATATATATATATATATATATACATATATATATATATGGCTAATAATTCTTACTTTATGAGCTTAAGGTGGTGATTAAATGAGGTAGGGATATAAATGCTTTTTATAAATGACAGAACTCGCTGGGTGCAGCGGCTCATGCCTGTAATCCTAGCACTTTGGGAGGCAAAGGCAGGCAGATTACTTGAGGTCAGGATTTTGAAAGCAGTGTGGCCAACATGGTGAAACTCCATCTCTACTAAAAATATAACAACAACAAATAGCTAGGTGTGGTGGCACATGCCTATAATCCCAGCTACACGGGAGGCTAAGGCAGGAAAATTGTTTGAACCCGGGAGGCGGAGGTTGCAGTGAGCTGAGATCGTGCCACTGCACTCCAGCCTGGGTGACAGAGAGAGAGAGACTCCATCTCAAAATAAATAAATAAACAAAAAATAAATGACAGAGTGCTAAAAGATATTATTTATAATCAACAATCTCATTGCCACGTAATGTAACAAAAATTGGCTTAGTCAAATAAAAAGAAGGAAGGAAAAGAAAAATATTGACTCATATAACTGGAAAGTCCAAGGGCATGAGAGTTTCAGGCATGGTTTTATCCAGGGGCTCAAATTCTGTCCCCAGGACCTGCTCACTCCATCTCTAGGTTCCCATGTTGGCTTCATTTTTAGGCTCCATGTGGTGGAAAGATAACGATGAAATTAACTTCCAGGTTCAGGTCCAGCCAAAAAAAAATTTTTTTCAAGAGTCCTCCTTTCTCAGTAGACCCAGCAAGTATTCAAATATGTAACTCATTGCTTTTAATGAGTCATGAGTCCATCTGTGAACAAGTCCCTGTGGCCAGCAATATGTGATGCTCTGATTGGTTGGGCTTGTGTCTCACAGCCAGCTCTGAAGCTCTGGAGTTGCGGGGTGGGGCCGACGCTATCTGAAATACACGCACCAATGCCTAGGGAAGAGTGGGTGAGAGGAATGATTACCCTAGAGTAAAAGCAGAAGGTAATCGCTTTTTATTCTGCCACCAGAATAAAAGTGGAAAGGATACTGAGGACAAGATAATAACTGCCCACACAGTTCACCCCTTTGATGGGCTCACACTCATGCATATTCTTATTTGCATGAAAATAATACCTTCCCACTTCCTCCCCTCTCTCAAATAGAAGACAAATCAGAGACTCAGAATACTGAGTTCAGAATCTCTGGGTGACTTATATCCTTTTCCTTCAGAGTTAGATGTGTTCTTGAGGACCTGCAATCTGTGGCTGAAAGATTATCACTCCAACAGAGCATGACTCCATAATGGCGGAGAGAATTGGGTAACTGCAATAAAATTTCCTATTGAAAAGAGAGAAGAAAGGAAAGCGACACACAGCGCTAGCAGTCCACAGCATCGACCAGTTCCTGATGAACAGGGATAGCAAAGTCTTCCTGTCCTGGGTGGAGAAATGAGTTAATTGAATGGAGTGGTAGGCAGAATATGCTCCCCACCCCAAAGATGTCCACAGCCTGATCCCTGGAACCTGCAAATATGTTATGTTAAATGGCAAAGGGAAATTAAGATTACAGATGGAAACTGGGTGCTAGTTTGCTGACCTTAAAATCAGGAGATAATCCTGGATTACCTGGTGATCCTACCGTAAGCACAGCGTCCTTTAAAGTGAAAGAGGCAGCGGAAGGTCCACATCTGAGTGACGGGATGCAGGAAAGACTCAATCAGACATCGCTGACTTTGAAGAGGAAAGGGGGCCACGAGCCAAGGAATGTGGGCAGCCTCTAGAAGCTGGAAAAGGCAAGGGTACAGATTCTCCCCAGCGCCTCTGTGAAGGAGCACAGTCTCGACACCCTGATGCCAGCCCAATAAAGTGCATTTTGGACTTCTGGCCTATGGAATTGTAAGGTAATAAATTTGGGTTAAGTCCTTGAGTTTGTGAGAATTTGTTTCAGCGGCTGTAGAGAGACAGCGATACAGCAAATCCCACTACCACAATACTCCTTTTGTTCCCATTGTTATGCCTCTGGCTGGGAATGGAACGGACACTGCCACTTTTGGTCCCCCTTTACAATCTTGGGAGAAGGTGTGATCATCCTTAGGTTACAGATAAGAAAACTGAGACTCAGGTAACAGACAATTGGTAAAGGCAACCAGTTTGTGGAAGAGGGAGCCAACATGCAAACTCTCAGTCTGATTTCAAGCCAGGCTGGGGTCCTCATATTACTTCCTCGCCCAGTGTGTCTCTTATCTCTGCTTAAACCACAGGGGCTCACAGCCTGCAAAGCCCCAGGCCTCCCTGCTCCCTCCTGGCCTCACTTCCTGCATAGCCTGATGGATGGCGGCTAGCATGGCCAGCGGAGGGCAGCCAGAATGTCAGACTCTGGCCAGCCAGCAGGCAGTGAATCCAGGAAGAAGTTGTCTTGTTAGTGGGCCCAGGCTGAGCATCCTTATTCTCGGGGAGCAGGTTCTGTTTCTCAAAATCTAGGCTTCTGCCCTCCTCTCCTACCTCCAACCTCCACGCTCCCCTCAGCTGAACTGGGTTTTGGAATGCATTGTTTTGTACTAAATGGAGAAAATGTGGAACTTTGTCTTTCGAGATTTATTCTTCTCTGTGCTGTCACCTCCACTCCTGTCTAATCCTGGAATGTCCCTGGGGTGGTTGAGGTGAGGGAGGGCAAATGTGGCTCCTCCGATTTCTTCCTGACAAATGTAAAATGGGCCAGGGGGCCACAGGGGAGATAAATTGATCCCAAAAAGTGCCTCATGTGCAATTTGGGGCTGAAAGTTCATGTAAAGATACGGCTCCGAGGGTGCACCCCAAGGGGCTGGACCAGCCAGCTGATGACCGAAAAACAGCTGCCTCCTCCTCCCCAACACACACAACCCACACACAGGCCCAGGCTTATGCCCCCAGACTCAGTAAGAACAGTCAGGATCCCAGAGGCCAGACCACAAAACCCACACACAGACTCCAGAGGGCAGATGAGACCCAGAGGAACATCTCGTCTGAACTCCTCTTTGGCCCAGAGAAGGGAGGCGACTTTCCTGAGGTCACGTGGCAAAGCCAGGACTCCTGCCTCATCAAGCCTCAGTTTTCCCAGGGGTGAAATGCAGGCCTGATTAGAAGCTCCAGTGGGCAGGAATTGCTAAGTGAATGTGAAAGGGAAATCATGACAGCCAGCAAGGCTTGGGAGCACGGTTGTTTTTTCCTAATGCTGTGAAACCGAGGCTCAGAGAAGAACTTTTTCAAGATCTAACAGCCAGCAAGTGGCAAAGCTGGACTTTGGACTGGCTCTGTCTGGCTTCAGAGCCCCTTTTACCACATTGTCATGTCACATGTCAGCCTCACAGTGACCCTTTGCATACCTGAAATCTGTACCCATTAGCTGAACCCAAGACCCAGGGGAGTGGCTGGGAGGCCTGGGAGGCTCTGGAGAGAGGTGTGAGTCTGAACAAAGGGCAGACCCAGGCTGGACTGCAGTCCCCAATCCCTCAGTTGGTCCTGTGTGCAATGAACACCCTGCATACAGCCCTGGCAGGGGATCTCTGTGTGGGCAGAGAGGACATCACACACACTGTGGGCTTGGGCTGTGGGGGACACCCTTCTTGACCCACTGGAGCATTTCTGATGTCTCTGCATCTGTCTGGGGCTTAAGGGGCTTCTTTGGGTGTAGGTCCGGATCAAGGTCCTCAGGTGCTGGGCACACACAAGGGGTCACTCAAGCACTCAGCAAATGGCTGGCAGGCCCTGTCCTGGGTTCTGGGTAGAGACCATCAGACCCTGGAGCAGTCCCTGGGCAAGTGTAGGTGATGCACAAAGAGATAAATGACATTACGGCACCTTTGCACACCCACCAAAGGTGCCCCTTCCTGCAAGCATAGCACTGTCTTCACAAACAGACAAATCCTTGACAGTGCCTTACGCCTGCAATCCCAGCACTTTGGGAGGTTGAAGCAGGTGGATCATCTGAGGTCAAGAGTTCGAGACCAGCTTGGCCAATATGGTGAAACCCCATCTCTACTAAAAATACAAAATATTAGCTGGGCATGGTGGCAGGCACCTGCAATCCCAGCTACTCGGGAGGCTGAGGCAGGAGAGTTGCTTGAACCCTGGAAGGGGAGGTTGCAGTGAGCCAAGATTGCTCCATTGCATTCCAGCCTGGGCAACAAGAGTGAAACAAACACTGTCTCAATAAATAAATAAATAAACAAGCAAACTAACCAACCAATCCCTGTTGACAGTAATGGGCCAGGCGGCTCTCAGAGTGATGCAGGGTCAGCCAGCATGGTGGCATGGCCCCCTGCATCCCAGATCTTAAACTCGAATGGAGGGCTCTGATTCCAAAGCTGCGCCTTCCCCACAGCTCCACAGGAGGCCTGGCCACCCCCACTGCAGCCCACACCCTCTCCTGTGCTCGCTGCCCCAACACCCGGGCAGCTTCCTGCCCAGGCCTTCTTGCATCTTCCGTATAGGCAGGGGCTGGATGGGAGACCCCCAGGCCCCCGCCTGCCTGGGACGACCTGCGTTCTCTGCATGAGTATATGCAGAGCTGGCCCTCGAGTCAGGGCAATGGTCCTTGAAGCGCCCGAGAGCATTCCTCGTCAATGTGACGTGACCACAGGGGTCACTGGGAAGGGTGGGACAAATGGGTCACGGGAGGCAACAGGAGCATAGCAGGAGCCGCTCTCATCTGCACAGTGGTTTGCCCCTTATGAGACCTGTCTCCACGCTGTGGCTCCCTGCAAGAGGAGAATGTGTTAAGCAAGGAAGACTGAGCGCTCAAGTCCCTTGCCCGAACTCACGCAGCCACACCACAGCCCAGCCGAGCCTGCCTGTCAGCTTGCCCCTCCATCCCAGGCCTCCTTCGCCACCCACAGCCCCCCTCTGACTCACATGAGTGGGCTCTGGGAGGCAGGGGCTGGACTCTGTGGCTGGGCCCCGCCATGCGCACTGAGGCGTTGGAGGTGGCGATGAGTTGGAGCTGCCAGAGCTGCTGTCTGCCGGGAGGAGGTCACGGTCTGCAGACGCCACGGTCTGCTGGCTTTGCGAGCAGGATGAACTGGGGAGGCCCACCTGGCCCTGGGTAGGTTGGGGTGCTCTCAGCAGAGCCGGGGAGATGGCAGCTCCACCAGGGCCCTCCTGTTTCCCCGCTTCCTGCTGGAGCTCAGGGGCAAAGAGCCCATCCAAGCCTCCTTTGCAGGGTAGGTGAGGGGGTGGTGCGCTGGATGAGGGGTGCACTGAAGGGGACCAGGGGGACCTCAGGCCAAAGACAGCGTTACCCAGCCCCGCTGGAAGCCCAGCAACTACCTAAGCATGGGCACTCTGGAGCCATACTTCTGGGTTCAAATCCCAGCCACCTGTGTGCAACTGTGGGCAAGGTCACCTTCACCTCTCTGTGTCCCAGTTGCCCCACCTAATAGCAATGTTTACCTCATAGGGCTGTTATGACAATTACATACTGACCCTCATAACCCGCAGGTCAGACAGGGCTGGGACTTGGACCTAGGATCTCTTTCAACAAAGGCACAGTGTATGCATGAGAAAGGCTACCCTAGAACTGCTTCCAATACCCCTTCTCTGCAGGCCTCAGTCTTTCCATCTGTAAAGTGGGTGGGTCAGCCTACTAGGTGTCCAAGTCCCTGAGGGGTTAGCTACCCCATGCCCTGTGCCCCCTTGAGCACTGATGGAGGATGGAGAGGCAGCAGGATTAGGCAAGTGACCAGCAGGTCTACGGCTGAGGACAGTCTCTCTCCCCCGCTCTAAGGACACTGGGAGTGGTGGCAGAGGAGGGGACATCCTTGTGGGGGTGTGGAAGATCATGTTTCCCATCTCACTTGCCCAGCTGACTAAGGCTAGGCCCCTCAGGCAATAGGGACAGGAGCAGGATTGGGGCACCCCAAACTGCTCCCCAAATCAACTTCCTTTTCTTAAAAAAATGGCCAAGTCTTTCTCTGTGGGGTGGATTGACAAAAATTACAGAGCCGTTTGGGACCACACAGATGTAGGTTCCCAACCTGCCCCTTCCACGTAATGCTGTGTAACTTAGGCAAGACACTCAACCTCTCTCTGCCTCCAGTTCCTCATCTGTAAAATGGGGCTAATAGTCCCTCCCTTGAAGGGAGATGCCAGGTGGGAGAGCTCCCTAACCTGAGCTGGTGCTCAGAGGATGCTGGGCCGCTGGGTCCTTCCCACCTTCATTTGGTGATTCAATCCAACTACCCTGATGCCACCTAAAATGGACTTAGACCCTGGCGTGGGCTGAGGACACACATAGACTAGCGTCAGTCCCGTGTTCAGCCAGCTCAAGGGTCCCAGGAGAAGTTGACACGGTGACCAAAATGTTGGGATGAGTGAAGGCTTCGTGCTGGAGGTGGAGGTGACCGGATGTTTCACCATGATTGTTGAAGTCAGATGATCTGGACATGGGGTTTACGATACCAATCTCTTAAGATGTTGTACGTTTTTAATGAATCACCTAAAATCATCTCAAATACCTTCGTCCGTATATAATAATCTCATCCAGACTTCAGGAAGCAATGGAGGATCTGCCCAACTTTGCCTTCTCTGGACAAGCTCCAGTTTGTCCATGGAGCCCAGAGCAGGCAGTTCTTCCAAGTAGGACACTCCTTCCATGTCCTGCTTTGGAGAAATGTAGGGTCCTGGCCCCCACTCGTCTGGTGATGGAGCCAGAGATGATAGTGGTGTCCTTTGCAGCCTGCCGCTCTTGGCTCCTGGCCACTCTTCCCTCTGCTCCTAACCTGGGTGGCCTGCAGGTGGGCTGAACCACAGGCGGCAAATATTTGCTGACCGAGGGAATGCATTGTCATTGAAGACCACTCAGCAGGTGTCTGAATGTGAGGGGGTGAAACAGGGGGCAGTGGCTGGGGAAGGAATTGCCTGAAGCTTCGCACCTGTAGGGAGGCTCAGACAGTGGGTGACCCAACCCCAACCCTGGTCAAGTTCAAAGGCTGAGGGAGAAGACCGGGGCCAGATCGGATGCTTGAACAACAGAGTGGGAGAAGTAAAGATGTCATCAAAGGCTGAGGTGACAGCTCTGCAGCTGCACTGAGCCAGAAAGAGCTGGGCATGAGAAGACAGGTCGGGTCCCCACAGCAGGGTGAGGGCAGGACACCAGCAGCTCCGGGGGTAACCCATATATTCAGAGACACCTCCTCGCAAGGAGAGGCAGGGTTAGACATGAGTGGCCAGGTGGAGTGTGGCATATGAGTGTCAGGACCCCAGAGAGTCCCAGATCTACCCTTGGATCGGCGCAACCCTGATCTCAGGGCACTCCTGCAGGTGGGGATAGCAATAGCACCCCCTTGAGGTGTTCAGGGCAGAGTTGATGATGGGCTAAGACTGTGGGTGGGTGCTCGGTGGAGAGGGACTCCCCTGTCTCTAAATCAGGACCAGCCCTCAGCTCCAGGGCTGCTTGTAGTGAAGTTGAACCTGCCTACCACTTGTTAAAAAAGATTCAGAATAATATTCAGCTGCATCTTCCCCAGCATCTGCAGGTGTCAGACGTTGGCTGAGTGCTTGTAGGCCCTAACACAGGCTCGTCAAGGCAACTACGTGAAGCAGGTGCTACCCCGTCCTCCCTTTCCAGGAGAGGATACTGAGGCTGGGGAGCTGATGAGACTGCCTGAGTTGTGAAGCCAACATTAGACAGAGGACTTCAGGGACCGCCAGCCAGCCTGCAGGGACCTGCTTGCCTTGTGGCCATTCCTTCTGGCAACTTGCCACCTGGGCCACTCGGCTGGCCCAGAACCACCCGCTGCCTTCTGCTGTCCTTAGAACAGGGAAGAGTGGGGCTCCTTAGAACTGTTAGAACTGGCTCCTGGGGTTCCCACTGGTGCTGTGGGCACAGGGAGACTCCGCCCACACCCTTAGGTCTCCCACTCGCAGCAGGGAGAGACTTGGTGGCCTCATGCCCTGTGGAGAGATGAGGGCCTGGGGCTGGCGGGGAGTGAGAATTCAGCCATTGCTGGGCAGGGGTCCTCAGAGCAGCCAAAGCTCAGAGGGGAACTCATGTGGCTTGCCATGCCATGGGCTGCCGAAGGCCCCGGCCTCCTGCTCCCAGCCGGGTTCTGGCCACGTCGTGGAAGAGGGGGAGGCAGGGAGCAGGAACAGCCAGGTCTCCCGCAATGGGGCCAAGGCATCGGAACCTCCCTGCTCACTGTCTGGGGTAGGGGCTGAAGAAACAGCACAAGGGCCTGGAGACTTGGGACCTGCAGGGTGGTCTTGGGCGAGCCCCTTACCCTCTCAGAGCCTCCATATCTGCCCAGTTGACCCACTGGCTGACATGTCAATCGAGACTGTGTGTGAGCGTCCTCAGTGGTCCGTTGCCTGAGCTTTCCACCACCGCTGTTGATACATGACCTTGGGGCACCTGTGTGGCTGTCCTGGCCGGGCTCCAGGTGGGAGTGGAGGTGTGGTCTGCTCAGATAAGGGGCCCCCTGGCTCCCAAACAGGATGGCGGCGGTCCCACTCTGTGATTTTAGGGACCATCATAACAGTCAGGCAAACCAGGAAAATAATACTAACCCGGCCTGCTCCTTCCTGCTGCCAGAGATCACAGACGGGGAAGCACAGAGCCATGGTGGGTGGGGGTGCTGGGGCAGCCAGGTGCCCTTGAGCCCACTGGCCCTGGGACTCTGTGGGACGTTTCTGGGAAAGGCTGGGCAGGGGACTGGTCTCAGCTACTTGTGCCCACACCTTCCCTAGGTGGGACCCTGGCGCTGGAGTAGGGGCACCAGTGCACCAGAGGAGGTGTTGCTGGGCTGGAATGGGAGGGCCCTGTCCCGCCTCCATGTGACCGTGGAGGATGCTAGGATTCCCATCTACATCAGGGGACTTCTTTTGGACTCCCAGTGATCCTGACAGGGACCGGGGGTAACACCTGCAGGGCCCTGTGGCCGGCACAGGCCCAGGGAAGAGTTGGGACCCTGTCTCCAGCACTCCCCGCCCCACCCACCATCTCCCTGCAGCCTGCTCCTCCCACCCCTCATCTTGCCTCCCTGCCTCCGAATCTGCCTCATCCATTCCAAGGGGTGCAGACATCACCTCCAAACAAACAGGGCTCCCAGGGTGAATCTCTGATGGGTGCCTGGCATACAGGATGCACCTAGGCAATGTTAGCTCTGCAAAGGAAAGTTCCAGGCAGAGAGAAAAACACGCTGAGCACCAGAGGAGACCCGGCCCAGGTGGGTGCAGGGTGGCCCTGGTGTGGCTCAAAGACAAGATGCACTGGGGACACAGGAGCAGGAGAGGAGGCTGGACGGGGCACGCAGGCGGACGGTGAGGGCTGTGGATGGCTGTGAGGCCTGGGGTGGGGAGGCTGCTGTGCGGGACACAGGTGCTTAAGGAAGCAGCTCTGCCCACAGCGTGGAGGCACAGCACAGGGTGGAGGAAAAACGCAGAGGGGCCAGGGTGGCAGGCCTGGGGGTGTGTGCCGGGGTCAGGGAGGACGCCAGAGCCTTGATAGAAGCGTCAGGATGGCCCAGAAAACCGGTGCCCACCCTCTGGATAGGAGCCTGGCTGGGCTCCAGGGTCTCCCATCCCGGGGCAGGGCGCAGGGAGGGGTCGAGTTTTCAGTGGCCTCAGCTTGTGGAGCCTGGTGCAGCCTTGGGGTATGGACAGGGCTTTCACGAACTGCAAGAAAGAAATTTCTGTTCATTGTGAATTACCCAGTCTACGGTGTCTGTGATAGCAGCAGGAGATGGCCTCAGACGGTGTCATAGAATGCGAGATGGGAGGGGCAGGCTGTGAGCGCATGCACACGTGTGTGTGTGTGTGTGTGTGTGTGTGTGTGTGTGTGTGTGTGTTCAGCACCCAATGTAGCAGAATTCCCAGGGAGCAGCTGGTCAGCTCTACCCTAAAACAGGCTCTGGGCTAGGGATGAGCAGCATTCTCTGTGTCATAGACCCACTGTCCCCTGCTGGGGACACTCAGCAGGACCCTGGCAGACACCCCAGGGGGTCACCCACTCTGAAGGCAGAGGGTGGACTCCTGTGTCTAGGCCGGGCCAACCCTCCTCTGCTTGGCTTCAGACTGGCCCCTGCCACTGACTCTGCTGACGACCCTAGGGGGAGAGGGGCTGGAGAGAAGGCCTGGGGGAGGACATGGGGATGGGGACAGGGGACAGCATCCATGGCCTGGGGTTTTCCTGCAACTGCAGGCAGCTCCTGAAATCCTCACAGCAGCTGTCAAAGGAGGCAGGAGAGGTGAAGTGACTTCCCCAAGGGCGTAATGCAGGAAGCGCAGAGCCATCGGACCCCAAAGCCCTCACCCTTTTCTCTTTCAGGGCTGCCACCCCCAAAAGGAAGGTGAGAGGTGAGAACAACTTACAATACCACGTGGCGTACCACAGAGGCCACAGGCTCTGCCGAGTTGCCAGCTGCTTCTCAAGCCAAAGAATTGTTGGTCTCAGGAGGAGGGGCTGGAGAAGGGGTAAGGGGAGGGAGGGATGGAGAGGGAGGTGGAAGCGTGTGAGAACCCCTGCCTGGCTGCCTGGCGCTCAGACACTGCTGCAGGGAGCCAGCCCCACCCTCGTGAAGCTGATGGTGTGTTTGCCCTGAGTTGACTGACTTCCCCCAGGGTCTGTGGGTCCTGGTAGGGAGGGTGCTGACAAAGCTGGGCTGGGCGTGAGGGCTCACACCTGGAATCCCAGCACTTTGGGAGGCCAGGAAAGAAGGATCACTTGAGCCCCGGAGTTCAAGACCGGCCTGGACAACCTGGCAAGACCCCATCTCTGCAAAAAATGTTAAAAATTAGACAGGCATGATGCTGTGTGCACCTATGGTCTCAGCTACTTGGGAAGCTGAAGTGGGAGGACAGCTGGAGCCTGGAAGGTCGAGGCAGCAGTGAGCTGTGATGCTACCACTGCACTCCAGCCTAGGTGACAGAGTGAGACAGACCCTGTCTCAAGAAAACCTGCTGAGTCAAGGGCACATGTCGCTGACGTTCTGAGGGGCTGTGGGTAATTCACGCCTCTCTGAGTCTCAGTTTCGCAATCTGTGCAATGGTGTGCTGATCACCACTAGGCCCATCCCACACGCTGCTGCAGCCCAGAGAGCTCATAGATGTGAGAGCATGCATGGCCTCTCAACATCCTGCACAAGGAAGGTGTCAGGACCGGTCTCCTCCTGGGGGCCGGTGCTGACTGTGCTTGGCACCTGTGGGATCTGGGGAAAGGAGGCTGCTCCCTGTCTGGTCTGTGGTTTCATCTCAGCCTCCTGTACCCCAGGGCCTTGCTGAGCGAGCCCAGCCCTGTCCCTCCCTGCCCTGCCCTGTCTGTCCCAGGAGCCCCAGTTCCCTACGCCCCCATTGTTCTCCCAACCCTTCCCTCTGTGGCCCTCCCAGGCTGGAGCTCTGGAGACAATTCACATTCCATTCCGTGAATTCCACAGCCCCCACCCCTGCCCTCAGTCTCCTTCAAAGTGGCCGCTGGGGCTGGGGTCTGTCTTTGCAGAGGTGCCAGGCCACATGCCCCACCCACCTCTACCAGCTTTGCCGCCTCTGAAGTTCCTCCAGCGGCACTGGCGAGGGGCCCTGTGGTGGAGGGTGCAGCGAAACGAGGCCTGACCAGGTGGTTGAGCTCAGCTTGGCTGCCCTTGTCTTCCTTGGACATGCTGGGCAGCCCCAGGTAAACCACTGCATGCCTGGACCCCAGCACCCCCTCTGCAAAGTGGGGCAAAGACAGCAGGGCATGGCAGCCATGAGCATGGGCATGGAGTCTGACACCCCTGCTCCCAGCTTTGACCTAAGCAGGTGGTGAGGCCTCTCTATGCCTCGGGTTGTATCCACCCAGCGGAGATGACACCAGTACCTACCTCACGGAGGCTGTGGGCTGTAGGTGAGTTCCACAGGGACCCGACTGTGATGACTACCTGTCTGTCCTCCAAATTCCTATGCTAAAACCTTAACCCCAGGGCATTGTTATTATGGTGCCACTAGAGGGTAATGATGTCAGGAGGACAGAGCCCTCGTGATGGGTTAGGGCCCTTCTAAGAAGAGACTCCAGGGAGCTTGCTTCCTCTCGCTCTGCTCTCCACCACGTGAGGATACAAGGAGAACACGGCCATCTGCAAACCCGGAGGCAGGCCCTCCCCAGACACCCCTGCCGCACCTGGAGCTCAGACTGCCAGCCTCCAGGTCTCTGTCTAAGCCGCCCCGTCTATGGGGATCCCGTCTATGGGGATGTGCTGTAGCAGCCTGAATGAACTAAGACACCACCAAGTTCAGGGCCTGGCCGAGGTGAGGCTCAAGGGGAACAACCGTTTCTAAGGGGCCTTCCAAAAGCCCCCTCCCCAGGGTCACTTCCTGCCATTCTCTGTCCGGTCACAGGCTCTCCATCTGGTGCTGCCAGCTTGCCTTTCCTCGTGCTGCCCCCTGCCCAGCAGGCTTCTCTCGGCTTGTCCAGTCCTCACCAGCACGCACATGCCAAATGGGAAGGGCATCCATCTTCCCTAGGGACCTGCTGGGCCCCAGCCACGCTAACGTCTCCCACCTCCTCGTTCTCTTTGTGGAGCTAGCAGGTGCCTCGCGCTGTACGTCCACCACTCTCCCTGGGGCAGGAACCCCTCCAGCACATCTCCGTGGTCAGGTTCCTGCTAGACAGAGGCTTAATTTGCCCTATGACTCAGCTCCCTCCTGAGCTCTTGCCCTGTGCCTGCCTGGCCTGTGAGCTGTCCTCAGGTAGCTCCCAGGCTGTTGGAGATGGCAGGCAGGTGACATCTGGAACACAGTGATCTGAGCATACAGGAGGCTGGGGCATCCAGGGGAGGGGACTTAACTCTGTAGAGAAAGGGGCTATCCAAGGAAGGCTTCTCAGAGGAGCTGGTGCTGAGCTGAATCTTGAAAGATGAGTAGGATTCATCAGATGGACGAGGGAGTGGTGGGCGGGGGAGTGGGAAAACACGCACGAAGTCCCAAAGACTGAAGCCACCAGAAGGGCTGCAGAATGACACATCTAACCACTCACTGGGAGAATGCACAGGTGGAAGGGCTGGGAGAAGGGCAGGGGATTCTAGAAGGGGTGGGAGGGAGCCAGGCTTGGGCATGGCAGTGCTGCTGGAAAGATGCGACTAGTTGGCATTGCAGTGGGGCCTGCCTGACTGCTGGTGAGGACCGTGTGGAATGGGTGAGACTGGAGGCCCAGAGCCCAGGGAGGGGCGTGGCCCTGGTCTGCGTAGGACCAAGGAGGCAGATTCTCATGAGCTCCACAGGCTCCGCACTGAGCCCTTTCACACTCTCTGGCATCACTCCTGGGCAATCTCTACCTTTACCTCCCCATGTATCTCAGGCCTCTCTTTCCAGTTCCACATGGGCCACCTGACATCTCACAGGCTCGTCTACCTTCCAAGACCAGTCCATCACCTCTGGCACCCCCTCTCTATAGTCACCTCCCACAGTCTCCCATCTCATACCCACGTCCCCTTTGGCATCAAGCTGGACATCTGGGAAAAACCTTGAGCACCAAGCCCCCACACCCCTCACCTGGACTTCCAAAAGTCTCCTTGCTGGTCTCACTGTCACCCAGGAGCCATAGGGAATTGTTTACGATTTATTTTCTTCAGCCGGCAGTGGCTCCCTCCTATAATCCCAGCACTTTGGGAGGCTGAGGTGGATGGATGACCTAAGGTCAGGAGTATGAGACCAGCCTGCCAATGTGGTAAGACACCATCTCTACTAAAAATACAAACTCAGACCAGGTGTGGCAGCGCACACCTGTAATCTCAGCTACTCAGGGAACAAGGCAGGAGAATCGCTTGAATCCAGGAGGCTGAGGTTGCAGTGAGCTGAGATTGCACCATTGCATTTTAGCCTGGGTCACAAGAGTAAAACTGTCTCGAAAAAAATTTTTTTTCTCCAAACCTCAGTGTCCCTGCCCAGCCTTAGAGTAAGGCCAAGGCATGCTTGCCCATCCCCAGCCCAGTCCCTGGCACAGAGAACTGCATGCTCACTCATCTCTGCTTCTCTCCCTCAAGGGTTCCTGACCCTGCACAAAATGGCTGCCTCGCCTCCCATCCTCTCCCCGGGCTCCTGCACTCCAGCCACGCTGGCCTTGAACTGCTTCTTCTTGTCTCCACCTCCACAAGCTCTTCCTTCTGCCTGGGATGCCCTCTCCTGGCTCCTCCTCTGACAAATTCACTCCCTTCCACCTCTCCCTGCAGAGCCATCTCCAAGGTGGCCATCTGTGAGTCCCATGAGGTCAAAGTGGCAGAAAGTGGCACCACTCAGCTCCCAGAGCAAGGCACAGCAAGCAGGGAGCTGCACCTGCCTCAAACCTAAGGTCTTATGTGGGGCTATCTTCAGAGCCCCTCTCCACCTCCTGGGGTGGGGCGCAGGCTGCTCCTGCCACCTGCCACTGAGAACCATCAGGGCTAAGGCGGAATCAGAACACAGGTACTTGCTCTCCTGACAGCCCAGGCCTGCAACCTCCTCCTGCCCACCCCCCACCTTCTCCTTAGAGTTCCCTGGCACCTGAGAACCCAGCAGAGTTCCACCCACTGTGCCCGAAGTGTCCCTTCCCCACCCGCTCCCCTGATGGCCTCCTACACCTATCAAGAGCTAACTCACACATTACCCTCTTCTGAAGCTGCCCGTCAGGCAGGGCTGGTCACCAGCCTCAGGGCACCCCATGTCATTAGCTCCCTACCAGTCAGCCTCCCGCCCAAGCCCCTGTGCACACACCAGGTCTGGAGCCCCTTGGAGTCAGAGGCAGAGCATGCCCCATCTCCATCTCCATGTCTGCACTTCCAGCACAGGGAACTCGGCTGGGGTTGGTGTGGAACAGGGTGGAAGGTGGAAGGAAAGATGGATGAATGACAGCATCGAAGGGATACTCTGATCTCCAGCCAGCCCCAGCCAGGTCTCCTGTCCCCTCTGGTGCCTCCCGCCCCACCTCCCCAGCTGGACAGCAGCAGGCCTTGCCCTCCCATTGCCAATCCTGATTTGTGGGGTTCCTGAGGCGGTGAAAGGAGTCTGGACCCCTTTCCCCTTCCTGCTTGGCTCACATGCACCTCCTGGCGTCTCTGCACCAGAGAAACCCCCTCTTGGGGGGAGGCATCTCTCAACAGTGTCAGGGAAGGGACACGGTCAGCTCATTTGTCAGCCCTGCTGGTCAACACCTGCTCGCCTCACAGGGAGGGGCTGGTGTTGGCCTCCCCTCCGGGGCCTGTTTCCCTTGGAGCCCTTTCCCAGAGCTGTCTGCTCCCCACGAGCAAACCCTGCTCATTTCCTTCTGAAAATACAAACCACTTCCTGGCTTCGCAGAGAACTGCCCCGGGTGAAATGGGCCATGGTCTCGGAGTAGTCTGTGCGCCACCCCCACGACCCAGCTGGTCAGAGCTGCGCCCCTGCCTCCCCGGCCACACAGTCAGCCCATCCACAGGCTCCTCCAAGGCCTCCTGTCTGTCCAGCCCTGCACAAAGGAGTGGGGCAGGCACAGGACGTTCTTTGATTCAACAGGACCTCCAGCGACATCTCCTCTGTGCCAGGACCTCAGCTTGCCCTGGCACCACCTGTGGCTCTGCCAGCCTGGACACTGTCATCCCAGAGCCGGGTTTGCATCCCCACTCGGCCACTCCCAAGGCCATTTGGCCCCGGCAAATGCCTGGATCTCGTTCCAGGTGCAGAGAGAACAGGGCTGTGGGAGGAGCAGAGGAAGCAAGGTAGTTCTCACTGCAAAGCCCTCCACGCATCTTAGATAAGAAGCAGGTGACAAGGCCACAAATGCTTGGGGCTCAGTTCACTCTGGAAGGGGTGAAGAGCTTCACCACCACAATGTGGAGGAGAACAGGAGCCCGCAGCCCCCAGCAGCTGGGACCTGGAGGTCTGCCCTTACAACCTCTGCCCAGGATCCCAGCGTACAGAAGGGGACACTGAGGTGCAGAGAGGAGCATGACCTGTCTCAGGTCCCACACTGAATTATCAAAGTGGCTGGGGTGAGGGACCATCAGAGCCCGGTTCACCGAAGGTGCCCTCATACCCAAGACAGAGGGGAGGAGGAGGCAGGAGGGGGAGGATATGGAGAGGATGGGCACCAGGGGAGGCACAGAGGTGACGCCTGGGGCAAGGATGAAGGTGGACAGATGAGCAATGCATACACAGTTGATAACCCCGGGGTGGCCCCAAGCCCTGAAGACTCCCTGTGCCCATCCATCCTCAAACCCGCTCTCCAGCTGGGTTCTCTCAGAAATGGCACTTCTCTCCCCAGAAGCCCAGCCAGATGGTGGGCATCCCCTGAATCACCCGCCCCTCCCTCCCTCCCCACACTGAACCTGGCTACACCTCACAAAAACCTCTCTACAGGGAAGATGGGAAGCACCTGTAGCTCACGCATTGCTGGGGGAGCATAACTAGGTACAAATACTTTGGAAAACTGTGTCACACTTAAAGCTGAACATATGCTACAAGACAGCAATCTACTCTTAGGGACATATCCAGTGGCGTGCTGGTAAATATTTAGCAACCAGCTCTCAAAAAAAAAAAAAAAGCGAAAAAAAGAGGCTAGGCATGGTGGCTCATGCCTGTAATCCCAGCCTTTTGGGAGGCTGAGGCAAGCAGATCACCTGAGGTCAGGAGTTTGAGACCAGCCTGGCCAACATGGTGAAACCCTGTCTCTCCTAAAAATACAAAAATCAGCCAGTCGTGGTGGCGGGCTGTAGTCCCAGCTACTCTGGAGGCTGAGGCAGGAGAATCATTTGGATCCACAAGGCATGAGCCGAGAGAGCACCATTGCACTCCAATCTGGCCCACAGAGCGAGAATCCATCTCAAAACAAGAAGACAGAAGATGGAGGCGGAGGAGGAGGAGGAGGAGGAGGAGGAGGAGGAGGAGAAGGAGGAGGAGAAAAAGAAAGGAAAAGATAAGTCCTGATTTGTAGCATTTGCCAATTCGGAGGAGGAGGAGGAGGAGGAGGAGGAGGAGGAGGAGGAGGAGGAGGAGGAGGTGGAGGAGGTGGAGGAGGAGGAGGAGGAGGAGGAGGAGGAGAAAAAGAAAGGAAAAAATAAGTCCTGATTTGTAGCATTTGCCAATTCCTATGGTGTCAACGATCCCACTATGGCCTATTTCAAACTACCAATGTGATGCCACAGAGCACAGAGTTGGGAAGAGGTACATGTAATGGACTTTTTTGAGATGGAGTCTCTCTCTATCAACCAGGCTGGAGTACAGTGGTGTGATCTCGATCTCCGCCTCCCAGGTTCAATAGATTCTTCTGCCTCAGCCTCCTGAGTAGTTGGGATTACAGGCACCTGCCACCACACCAGCTAATTTTTGTATTTTTAGCAGAGATAGGATTTTACCATGTTGCCCAGGCTGGTCTCAAATTCCTGACCTCAAAGTGATCTGCCCCCCTCTGCTTCCCAAAGTGATGGGATTACAGGTGTGAGCCACTGCGCCCCGCCACATGTAATGGACTCTTGCAAGCCAGCACCGGCACACCACTGAATGGATCCCACACACTTGTGTACAAATGCACCCCCACGTTCATAGTAGCACTGCTCTTAAAGCCCCACACTGGACACTACCCAAATGCCCACCAACAGTAGAAAGGGAAAATCAATCGTGAGCTCTTCACACAACAGAATACACTACAGCAATGAGAGTGGCGAGTCACTGCTGCTACACACAGCCCTGTGGAGGACTCTCACAGACGCAAAGCTGAACGAGAGGCCAGGCACCAACGGCACAGGTGGGACTTAGGAGTCCCAACCCAGGGCAGGAAGGGCACAGGAACATCATTCTGTTTGTAGATCACCTGCTAGTTACCCAGCTGCATTCACGCTTGATAATGTATTGAGGACTATTTTTATGATTGGTGCACTTTCCCATATGCATGTTATACTTCAAAAACAAGTTTTCATTAAAAGAAGGAAAGAATGAAAGAAAGAAAAACAATACCAACGCTCTCTGCTGTCCCCTCCTGCCCTCCCATGCCCTTGCCCCGTGCAGGCCAGCACCACCGCCCTGGCCCTGGTTTTCCCCTCTCGTGCCCACCTCCCCACACCTCCCACTTCCACTCCAAATTCGAGTTGCCAGACTTAGCAATAAAAGTACACTACTGCCAAAAAATTATTCACTGTTTATCTGAAATTCACATTTGACCGTGGGTCCTATGTTTGACCTGACAACTCCCGATGTGTGTTCAACCCCAGCCTCCTGAGAGGTCTTCCTCAGAGGCAAACTGGGCCATGTCCCTCCCCTTCCCCTACTCCCCTCTGGTCTAGGACTCACCAAACTCCTTAGTATGATCTTCAATAGTCTCCGTTTCCAGCCCCCTTCAGTGTTTTCCAATCCCACACTCCAGCTACACCAAACTTCTCATTCATTCATTCATTCATTCATTCATTCAAAAGATGTTTGCTGAGTGCTCGCTGTGTGCCAGGCCCTCTTCCCAGCCATGCCATTCCTTCTAGAGGACTGTCATTCTGCAGGGGCTGTTTTCCCTGCCTTAGGTGCCTGCCCGTAGCTGGGCAGCCTGATGAACTCATCTTCAGAATGCAGGTCAGGCCTCCTCTCTGCCTCCCCCAGGGCACACCCCTACCCTCCTGACCTCCATCTGTGTTAGGCCCCCCCCCCCCACCGGGGCTTCTCTTTGTCCCAGCTCTGAGCACACCGCTTTGTCATTGTCATTGCCTGTGTCCACACCTGTCTCCCCACCAGACTGTGACTTCATCCTGGACAAAGTCCAGGTCTGACTCATCTTGGGGTCCCCAGCCCTGGCCCAGGGCCTGCAGAGGAGCTGGCACCAGGAAAGGTAAGTGGAGTGAGCAGAGGAATCAGTGATAAATGAGCACAGGGAGTGGAGCCCTGGAGTTTTCAAGATGGTTCTGATTTCGGTTTCTGTCCAGTTGCTCCCATAAGAAGCCAGCTATGGCCAGATCACATGTCTCACCTGATGGAGACTAGAAAGCACAGTCTCCATCCACAGGAGAGGTGTGGGGCCTCGGATGGTGGTGTTAGGGCCTGCTGCTCCAGTTTTGCCTCTGCCTCAGGGGGTCCCAGCTCCCTCCAGTCCCCAAGCCTCAGTCCCAAATCTGCAATGGGGGCTGGGGAGACTGGGAAGTGTCTGAGGGTCCTCCCCATGCAGCCATCTCAGCCTCATTTGTCTTCTCCGAGCTGCCTCTCTGCCTCACGCTTGAGCGCCTATGGCTCTGGGAGGTGAGACTGACAGCAGCAGAGGTGAAACCCCGGGTGCATTAACGGAGCCCGTGTTTACCCAGGCTGGGCCCATAAAATGCCTCAAGCGGAACTGAGCTCGGCTTGCAGCTCCTGGGCATTGTCCGTTCCGGCTGCTGAGCCTTGGAATGGACCACCCGGGTGGGCATCTCATTCCCTTGACACCTTGGAAAACTCCAAAAGGAAGCTTGGGAATGCCTTGAAGCAGAGGAGTAGACAAGGAAGGGTGGCAGGGCTCAGGGCCCTGAGAGGTTGGCCTGCCCAGCCTCCTGCCCTACGCTATGTTATGGCCTGGGGGAGAAGGACTTGGACTTTTTCTGATGCTGCCTCGAAGTGGAACCCTGCACTGCTACCCACTGGACACGTCTCCGTGACCAGTCACCTCTGCCTGGTGTAGGTCTTCTTTCCCTACACGGTTGCTGGGCTTTGAGGGCAGGGCCTGAGGCACCTCGTCCCCCAGCCTGGCCCTTTTCTGAGTTCCTCTTTGTCCTGCCGTGTGCAGGGAAAGAATCTTCAGACTCTGTCTTGCCTTTGGGGAATTCCTGTCTGAAAACAGCCAGCAGCTGAGTACCCAATAAGCTAGAGGACCAGCCGGTGTTCATCGGTCCATCCACCCACTCTTGCATCCATCTCTTGGCAACAGCCCCATCAGTTTCTGGGGAACAAAGTTATCAGTGCAGCCTCTGGGGTCACGTGGTCCTGACTTCAAACCTGCTCCTATCAATCACATGACTTTTGGCTTCTCTCTCTACGTCTTTGGACCTCAGTTTCCGCATTGTTAAAAAATATATGAACACAATCCCACCTCGCAGAGCAGTTACAGAGATTCACTGAGACAACGCTCAGTGGATACTGACTAGAGCAGGGCCAGCACTGAGGCAGACATACCAAGAAGCTAATCAAGTCTACACATCAGTGCCCTTTGCTTACAGCTGTCCCCTCTCCGGGAGATGGATACCCTGGCAATGTGTTCCTATGGTCAAATGTTTTTGTAAATCTTGGCAAAAAGCAAGGTATTCAAGCTGCAAAGGGTTGATACCACTGTTTCCGTTCACTTTTGCTTCCCCTCCTTCCTTTCCTGTCAAGGGGTGGTGGTGAGTGGCTGAGGCATGTGGGGGATTTAGCTGAAGGGAAGCTGAGCTGAGGATACATTTACAGTAATTTGGGATTAGTGGTGCATATTTATATGGTTCGCGGTCACTTACAAGCAGAGTTATTACTATACGTTCTGGTATAGGAACAGCTTCCAGAATGAAAACTCACACTGCCTGCCCACCGTGCCGTGCCGACTCATTTGGTGTCATAGCTGTGACCAGCGCTGGAAGTCTGTGGACAATGGAGAAGAAACAAGGTTTGAAATGTATAGAGTCTGAAGCTAGTCCATGGAATATTCTTTCAGGCATCAGATGTACCAAATTGTAGGCAAAGAATTTCGGCCTCATCAAAACAAATTATCAGCTGAATGCAGTGGCTGATGCCTGTAATGTCAGCACTTTGGGAGGCCAAGGTAGGCAGATCGTTTGAGTCCAGGAGTTCGGGACCAGCCTAGGTAACATGATGAAACCCCCGTCTCTATAAAAAAATGCAAAAAAAAAAAAAAATTGCTGGGCATTGTAGTATATGCCTGTAGTCCCAGCTAATTTGGGAGACTGAGGCGTGAGGATCACTTGAGCCCAGGAGGTGGAGGCTGCAGCGAACCATGACTGCACCTCTGCATTGCAGCCTGGGTGACAGGGTGAGACCCCCCTCTCAAAAAAACAAACAAAAAACAAACCCACTAATGATCTTGCACCAGGAACATAAAACATAATACAGCCTATATAATCAGAAATTATAAATACAGCTTTTCTGGGCCAGGTGCCCAGCACATTGGGAGGCCAAGGAGCACAGATCACTTGAGCCCAGGAGTTCGAGACCAGCCTGGGCAACGTGGCAAAACTCCGTCTCTACTACAAACACAAAAATCAGCCAGGTCTGATGGCACGTGCCTGTAATCCCAGCTACTCCAGGTCTGAGAGGTGGGAGGTTCACTTGAGCCTAGGAGGTAGAGGCTGCAGTGAGCCAAGATCCCACCACTGCACTCCACCCTGGGTGACAGAATGAGATCTATCTCAAAAAAGACAAAATAGACCGGGCACGGTGGCTCACACCTGTAATCCCAGCACTTTGGGAGGCCGAGGCGGGTAAATCACCTGAGGTCAGGGGTTTGAGACCAGCCTGGCCCACATGGTGAAACCCTGTCTCTACTAAAAGCAGGAAAAAAAAAAAATGAGCCAGGCATGGCGGCAGGTGCCTGTAATCCCAGCTACTCAGGAGGCTGAGGCAGGCGAATTGCTTGAACCTGGGAGATGGAGGTTGCAGTGAGCCGAGATTGCACCACTGCACTCCAGCCTGGGTGACAGAGTAAGACTCTGTCTCAAAAAAACAAAACAAAACAAAACAAAACAAAACAAAAAAAACACACACACAAATAAAAAGTAAATAAATACATCCATGTTTTCTTCTTGATGGGACTCATGTGAAATGGAATTTGCCAGAGCTCTATATTCATAGCGCACAAGCCTACAGCAGTAGCACAAACAGCAAGTATATTTGTGTCTGAAGTTGCATCTTTTATGCATCTCAACTGCCAATCATAATACACTCGTTTCAGTCAATCGTATGAAGAAACACTGAATTATCTTTCTATTCTTTCGATGGAAAATATCGCGTCAGTTACAATAGCAGGAAGTGAAGAGGATGTGGTTCAAATTTACAGGGAAAAAGCATTAGAGAGAGATTTTGGCACTTCAGAAAAAATATTTTTCAGAATTTGTTGACGTTTGTGGTATTTTTTGGCATTTAAAAATTTGCAATTGTGTAATAAATATTCATTTTGTACTTGATTTTTTCTTTTCTTTTTTTTTTTCTTTTTTGAGAGAGTGAGTCTTACTCTGTCGTCCAGGCTGCTGGAGTGCAGTGGCATGATCTCGGCTCACTGCAACCTTCGCCTCTCAGGTTCAAGCAATTCTCCTGCCTCAGCCTCCTGAGGTAGCTGGGATTACAGGCACTCACCATCCTGCTCAGCTACTTTTTGTATTTTTAGTAGAGATGGGATTTCACCATCTTGGCCAGGTTGGTCTTGAACTCCCAACCTTGTGATCCAACCACCTCAGCCTCCCAAAGTGCTGGGATTACAGGCGTGAGCCATAGCGCCTGGCCTATTTTGCCATTTTTATTTCTATTTTTCTTTTCTGTCTTGTTTTGTTCTGTTTGAAATAGAGTCTCACTCAGTCACCCAGGCTGGAGTTCAGTGGAATGATTGATCCTTGCTCACTGCAGCCTCTGAGTCAAGCAATCCTCCTGCCTCAGCCTCCTGAGCAGCTGGGACTATAGGTACATGGCACCCTCCCTGTTGGCTAACTTTTTAATTTTTATTTTTCAGAGATGGGACCCCACTATGTTTCCCAGACTTGACTTGAACTCCTGGGCTCAAGCAATCCTCTCACCTCAGCCTCCCAAAGTGCTGGAATTACAGTCGTGAGCCACTGTGGCTGGCATATATTTTTCTTCTTGAAGAGGATGCCCAGAACTACAAGTTTCAGGCACCCCCCTCCAAAACTGGATCCAGTCCTGCCTAGCACATAGTAAGTGCTCAAGAAGTGTTGGAAATTTCTGACTTGACCCTACTAATCTAGCCAGGACTCCAGTCAAGGTCTTCCCCCTTCTCCCACAGTGGAACTGTAGATCCCCTCCCCATTTTGCTATTAGATAAACAGACACATGAAGTCAGATACCAGGATAAATGCAAGTTCAGCTCAGCCAGCTGATGTTCCTGGCTCTCCCACCAGAGAGGGAAGCTCCCTGGTGTATTAGAGTTCTCTACTGTATTAACCATCACGCCTGGCAGGGACACGCCTGACTCATCTGGGTCCTCAGTGCCCAGCAGGATCCTCGTGTGAATTAGGAACTCAGACCCACGCAGGATCAGGCACAGCGTCAGCAATATCTGGGTTTCCCCTAGCTTTCCTCACTTTTTATCTGATGGACAAAGAAGAGCCTAGCTTGGTGATTTTAAATTGATTCCTCGGGATCCTCTGAGGGGCTGGGAGCAGCCGAGATAACTAAGGGAAGATGAACAGATGGGACTCCAAATGTCTCTCCCTTCCCTTCAACCAGAACACCTGCCCTTGTAGCTGACAGATGAATTGGAGTTCTGCCTGAGATTCACTTGGAAAGCAAGATGCAGTGCTAGGAACCAGATAGAAACCAGAGCTCTGCTCCAAGCCTTGAGAGGTTCTGGAAAGCTCAGAGCTGTGTTCAAGGCTCACATTTAGAGAACCTCTCAACAGGTGTTTTTGTGAGCTAACCTTACTTCTTGCATCCTTGTTATGTATTGTATTGTATTGTATTGTATTGTATTGTATTGTATTTATTTATTTATTTATTTTAATAAAGACGGGGTTTCACCATGTTGGTCAGGCTAGTCTTGAACTCCTGACCTCAGGTGATCCACTCGCCTTGGCCTCCAAAATGCTTGGATTACAGGCGTGAGCCACCACACCCAGCCTATATTGTATTTATTTTTTAAGACAGAGTCTCGCTGTGTCACCCAGGCTGGGGTGCAGTGGCACGATCTCAGCTCACTGCTACCTCCACCTCCTGGGTTTAAGTGATTCTTATGCCTTAGCCTCCTGAGTAGCTGAGATTACAGGTACACACCACCATACCCAGCTAATGTTTTTGTATTTTTAGTAGAGACAGGGTTTCACCATGTTGTCTAGTCTGGTCTCAAACTCCTGGCTCAAGTGATCCACCTGCCTCGGCCTCCCAAAGTGCTGAGATTATAGGCATGAGCCACCATGCCCAGCCCCTAGTTATTTTATTTTTATTTTTTGCCCTGATTGTCTCTTCTCCCTTTAAAAACTGGTTATGTTCTGTATACGACAGTATGCTACCTCTTTTTTGGAATGAGGCAAGCTAGAAATAAATTAACCTAAGGGTTTAATAAAAGTCTGCTGAATGGAAGATTCTCCAAACATGTGCTCTCCGTCAGTCCAGCCCTCCTCACAGTTGTCTTGCTCTCTGTGTCACAGAATAATTCTCAGCCCGTCCATTTTCCCCACTGGAAGATGAGCTCCTCCAGGGCAGGGGCCTGTGCGTCCAGCAACTCCCAAGACAGTTCAAGTTTTTACTACATGTTCACAGAGAGCAGAAAGGCAGAAAAGGAGGAGGAAAGAAGGGATGTCCTGTGTTGTACCCATTACTCACGATGCATGGCAGGAGCGCACTTGGGCTCTAGAATCACACATGCTTGGGTTCAAACCTTGACCCTGTTGCCTGCCAATTGTGTGACACTGGGCAAGTCACTTCCGCTCTCTGAGCCTCATCTCTAAAACGGGAAAGATGGATCGGGCGCAGTGCTCATGCCTGTAATCCCAGCACTTTGGGAGGCTGAGGTGGGCAGATCACCTGAGATCAGAAGTTCAAGACCAGCCTGGCCAACATGGTGAAACCTCATCTCTACAAAAATACAAAAATTAGCCAGGCATGATGGTGGGTACCTGTAATCCCAGCTACTCAGGAGGCTGAGGCAGGAGAATTACTTGAACCCAGGAGGCAGAGGTTGCAGTGAGCCAAGATCACACCACTGAACTCTAGCCTGGGCAACAGAGTAAGACTCCATCTCAAATAAAAAAGGAACAATAATCCTTACCTTGCAAATCAGTGGTCAGTGGGATAACGGACAAAGCCTCCAGGCAGGACTGCCACACAGTAGGTGCTCAGGAAAGGGCTGGAAAATGAACTAATCTGGCTAGGAAGGGGAGGGCCCTCTGGGTGTAGAGTTTGCCCCAAGCTGGGGCCTCCTCTTTCCCACAAGTTCTTCAGCCCTGGGGCTCCAAGTCTAGTGGGGCAGAACATTTCACTGGGCCAGGCCTGGAGGGTCGGGAGAGGCAATCAAGCCTGCCCTACCTTGGCAGGCAGCCTGGCCCCACTAAACCTGCCCATGCCAGCCACCAAGTCTCCAACAACAGGGTGTCCCAAGGCCTGTCTGCCTCCGCCAGCCACACACTGGCCACCCAGCGGCTTGGCTCCCCACCTGTGCAGCCTAAAGCAACTCCATCTTGGATGCCGATACACCATGTTGACTTCTGATTGACCCTGTTCTGGGAAGGCCTCTAAGATTTCCAGTTGATCTCTTGTTCCTTGTGCAGGAGTGCGTACTTACTGTAAATGCTGCCCTTAGACCAAAACAACCTTGATGTTATGGTACTGCGATCATCCTGCACATCCCTTCTGAATCATATATACCCTTTCCCTGTGCTGTATGAGCCCTGGGTCTTGCGGGCTAATGGTGCGGGGATCCACCATCTTGTCTCACTGCCACCTGAGACACAACAATGGCTTCTGTTTGTTAGACCCTATTCCATTTTTCTCTTTAAGAAACTGAATTTGCCAGCTTCAGCCTCTCAGTTTCCTCGGACGTTGGGGACAGGTTTCCATAGGCCTGCCCACTGTGGAACAGCAGGCTATGGAGTCCTTGAAGCCTGGTGTGCACGGTTAGGAGCTGGTATAACAGGCTGGGCACACAGATGAGTTGGATGCAATTGCAATCTGTGGGCATGCTCCCATAGAATGCACAGATACCTCTATAACATTCAGAACCTTCTCGCCTTATATGGGCAAGATGAAATAACACAATAGCCACTAACTGAGTATCTACAATACATGAAACATATTTATATAATTTAACTCCCAGCAGGGCTCGATGGCTCACACTTGTAATCCCAGCACTTTGGGAGGCTGATGTGGGAGAATCACTTGAGGCCAAGAGTTTGGGACTAGCCTGGACAACACAGCAAGATCCTGTCTCTGCAAAAAAATCCAACATTAGCCGGGCATGGTGGCTCGTGCCTGTAGTCCCAGCTACTCAGAAGGCTGAGATGGGTGGATCGGCTTGAGCCCAAGAGTCAGAGGCTGCAGTGAGCTACGAACATGCCACTGCACTCCAGGTTGGGCCACAAAGTGAGACCTTGTCTCAAAAATAAATAAATAAAATATAATTTAACTCCCTCTTGGAGTATTATCCCCATTTTACAGGTGGGAAAACTGAGGTCCAGGAAGGTTAAAAACTTGCTCAAGATCACAGAGATCATGAGCTGTGGTCGGGGTTTAAGCCCCACCACCCACCCCGGAAGTGGGTGTTCTTGCCCTGCCTGTTGCCACCCACCTCTCGGTTCAGGCCCATATTACCCAAGGCCTCCTCCATGCCCAGCCCAGTGTTGGGGCTGGGGTACAGATAAACCTTCAGGGTTCTGCCAGGGCAGGCTTGCCTCATATACACTCAATGCTAAGATGAGGTAGCAGCTCTCAGAGCAGAAACGAAGAATCTGAGCTGGGGTCAGAGGGCCAGAGATGGCCTTTGCACAGAGCCTTAAGGCAGGCATCCCCAGACTACAGCCCGCGGGCCACATGTGGCCCCCGAGGCCATTTATCCGGCCCCCCGCAGCACTTCAGGAAGGGGCACCTCTTTCATTGGTTTTTCAGTGAGAGGAGCACAGTATGTGGCGGCCCTCCAACTGTCTGAGGGACAGTGAACTGGCCCCCTGTGTAAAAAGTCTGGGGACGCCTGCCTTAAGGGGTAAAGAGAAGTGAGCCTCAAGACCATCTGCTTGAATCCCCATTTTACAGACGAGACCGCAGAGGGGTGCAGGAGCAGAGGCAGAGCTGGGCCTGTAACCCAGGCCCTCACACCCAGCCGGGCGGCTCGGGCCCTCACTCTGCCCACAGCCTCCAGTGGGTCCTTGATGACTGTCCAGAGGGCAGCCAGGTGGTAGGGAGGTGGGAGCAGAGAAAGAACGGACCAAGGGTGGGGGCAGCCTCCAGAGGACACAGAGCGCTCCAGTCACAGAGGGGCACCCTGGGCAGAGGGAGTGGCAGACACAGGCTCCACCCACACTGGACTTACTATTTGCTGAAGGAAAACATGAACAAATGAATGAGTGGGGTCCCAGAGGGCAAAGTGAGGATCAACAGGAAGGAGGCACAGGAAGCCAGACTTTTGAACCCGTGTCTGGAAGCATCTTCTCCCAGGCAGGTACCCCATCAAGGCAGGGGTGGAGAAATCACTTTCTGGGGGGATACTGGTCAGGACTGCTGCAGCCAAGATTTCCTCCTGAGGTGCTGGTGTCTCTGGTCTGAACTTCTTCCCACAGAGCCACCTGGCCCAGAGCTGACTTGCGTTAAGAGAAGGGAAGTGCTTGCCCCCCAGTGATCTAGCCAGCGGATAGGTACCCCTCTGCTGAGACAGGGCCAGCCTCTGACTTCCAACCCAGACACTGGCTCCCACTGCCCATGGCCCCAGGGTCCCAGGCCCGCCTGCCACCAGCTCAGTGCGTGGCTGTATGGAGGGTGGATCCCCTTGGTGCCCTCCCCTGCCCTGTCTGCAATCAAGGCTGTTCTGATACAAAAATAATTCCTATTTTCCCCCAACGTTGCAGCCTAAAAACATGTTTACTTGATTCCTTTCATATAAAGGGTGGAGGTGGGAAACATCAGTATCTGATACAATTTCTCAAGTACAAGAGCCTCCCTCTGTAGTCAGGATGGAGGTGGGCCCCAGAACAGCCTGTCCTGGGGCATTTCTTTCTCCTCCTCTTTCTCGTCCCCAGGGCTCCCTTGTTCCTTAAGTCTCTTCACATCTCTGAGTCTCAGTTTCATGTTCTGTAGAATAAAAATATAGCACGATTTTAAAAAATCAAAACAAACCAAAAAACGTTATTTAGAAAAGAATGATCCTCGCACCCTACTCGGGGGCTGTGAGGACCAGCGGGACACCTGGAAGGTGCCTGTTTCCTGCCTGGCTCTTGCAGCCCCCAGGCTCGGACCATGCCCCAGGGCAGGCCTGAGCGTGGGAGCAGGCCTGAGCGTGGGAGCAGGCCTGAGCGTGGGAGGAGGCCTGAGTGTGGGAGCCGTCCCACAAAGCACTGTGCCCAGATCCTGCCTCTCTCATTCTGTGCCTGGGAGACATGGAAACTCGGAGGGCTTCAAACTCAATGTGTCGTATGGGCCCTGGGAAGCCAGCAGCCCGGTAAAGTTGCTCTAGATGGTTTCTAGGTCCTGAGATCACCCAGGATCCCCTGACCTAGGGAACCCTGAGCTTGCTGGAGAGCACTGGGCCTCAAAACCAAAGGACAAGCCAGGTGGGGTGGCTTACACCTGTAATCCCAGCACTTTGGGAGTCTGAGGTGGGCAGACCACCGGAGGTTGGGAGTTAGAGACTAGCCTGACCAACGTGAAGAAACCCCGTCTCTGCTGAAAATACGGGTATGGTGGCGCATGCCTGTAATTCCAGCTACTCTGGAGGCTGAGGCAAGAGAATTGCTTGAACCTGGGAGGCGGAGGTTGCAATTAGCCGAGATTACGCCATTGCACTTCAGCCTAGGCAACAAGAGTGAAACTCTGTCTCAAAAACAAACAAAACAAAACAAAACAAAACGAAACGAAAGAAAGAAAGAATGTGGCTGGGTTGGACAAAGCCAGAGAGAACAAGGACATGGTGGCAACAGGATGTGCCCATCTGTTGGGTCCCTGATTACGCCTGTAATCCCAGCACTTTGGGAGGATGAGCTAGGTGGATCATGAGGTCTGGAGTTCAAGACCAGCCTGGCCAACATGGTGAAACCCTGTCTCTACTACAAATACAAAAATTAGCTTGGCATGGTGGCACATGCCTGTGATCCCAGCTACTTGGTAGGCTGAGGCAGGAGAATCGCTTCAACCCAGGAGGTGGAGGTTACAGTGAGCCGAGATCATGCCACTGCATTCCAGCCTGGGATAGAGCGAGACGCTGGTCTCAAAAAGAAAAAAAAGAAAAAGAAAAGTAAAGGACCCGGTGGACCCCCATCTCCCTGCTCTGCGTTGAGTATTCAGAAATAGGATCGTCTTCAAGTGGTAACAGGTGCACCCAATCTGACCGTTGCGTTGGAGGTTAATCTCGTGCCCAGTTGAAAGTGCCTCCTCCCCCAGCTCAGGTGCATTCCCTGATTCTGCTGCTGCGGGAGGAGGGGCTCCGTTGGTTCCTCTCTTCCTCCTTCCACTCCTCTGTGCTGCTCTCTGCTCACAGCCAGGTCTAGAAAGGGAAGTGGAGGGGAGTGTGGACCACCAGTAGGGTCTTACCTGGAACTGCTGAATCCATGGTAGGGGAGTCTTCTCGGGGTGGCAATGTCCAAACGCCAGCCTTCTCTCTTTGGGGCGTCCCGTGTCCTGCAGGCTTTTCAGTGAACCCTTCTTGCTGAGAAACTCCAACCTGCAATTCATCGGCCTGGGCACGCCTCCTCTTCCTGCTGATGACTTCCCCAACCCCGCCCTCAAGCCCACCTGATGTCTTCAGTCTTCCCTGCAACCCCACACAGATGCTTGCTGTTGGGATCCCCAGACCCTGGCCAGCAGCAGACTCCTTGGACTGGTCCTTGCAGCATGATTTGAGCCCCACTCCATTCCAGAGTGTCTACTTTGACCCACAGGAAACTTGGCTTTTGCCTGCCAAAATCTGGCGGAGAGGATTTGCCCCTGCAGCCCTCCCTCCTCTCCCTGCAGCTTCTGGCCTCCAGATGGTGCTTCAAGTGCAAATCAGACACCTGTCCCTCTGTCCGCCAAACTCAGGACTTTGCTAGGAAGGGGTAGTCCTTGCACACCACAGCTCTCCCTCCAGTCCCTGCCTCTTTGATGCTTGGGCTGGAGGGGGATGCCAGTAATAGAACTGGTTTTGGGCCATTGCTTTCTTCTGTCCTGCGCCGAGATCTTAAAATGCGTGGTGCTGAGCATCCGCGGTGTGCACTTCAGAGCCTCGGCACCTAACGCAAAGAAGAATCCACAAAGAATCTCAGACCCTTCTCTTCCTAAAACAAGGGAAGTCGGGGACTCAAGGGAGGAAACAGAAGAGCAGAAATCAGAGCTACACAAAGCATCAGGCAGAGCAGGACGCCTCCACAGGCTCCTGGAGATGGACGTAAAGCCAGGGATTGGGAGGGATTCGTTTTTAATTAAAATGCCATCAAAGCCCAGGTATAAAGTATCACCACACTAATGGCTCAGGAAATCTGGAACCTTAAATCACAGCAATTTCTCCCTGGAGGGCAGGCCTGGGACCCCAGGATTAGACAGGGGGCTTGGCGTGTGCCAAGGCAGGAAATGCTGAAGGCTAGTGCAGACTCCTCCCTGCTAAGACATTAGATACACAGCAGCACGAGCGCTCAGAGGCTCCAGAAGCCAGTTGGGCGCCATAATTTTACAAACAGAGAAGTTGAGGCCCAGAGTCACACAGAGAGCAGGGGCAAAGCCAGAAGAGGAGCCTGAGCTAGAGGCCCCTCCCTGTGCCAGCCTTGTAATCGCACCCCGGGACGGAGGGCTTTCCCACGCTCCCTCCCCTGCCAGGTTCTCTAGCGGGCCCTGGGGAAAAAGAACTCTGCCAGGGCCACTGAGCCCAGAGTGTGGAGTTTCTGCAGGGCTGTTAAGTGGTGGTACTGGATGGGGATCTTGTAAATGGGGTGGCCAGCTGTCCCCACAAGTAGAGGCCACCGGCACTCACACTACCCAACGTGGTCCCCCCATCTGCCTGCACTGCCTTCCAACAGGGACTTCCAGGGTGACTCTAGGAACCTTGCCAGCCTCCCTCTACTCCAGCCCCCTTTTCACAATCTCTGTGCAGAGGAGGATGAACTGAACCCTCTGCAGAGGCCCTCCCAGTGCGGACAACCTGAGATTCCACGAGTCTATCAGGCTGCTCTTCCATCCCCCACAGAGTGGTGTGGTGAAGGCAGAAGGCAACCAGCCGGGTGGGGGGAATGATGAATGGAAAGACAGGAAGTATTTTGAGCTCCCAAGGAAAAACTGTAACAACACCCCTAGCCTTGAAGATTCCTCTGTGCCCCTAATTCTCCAGATTTCCCTCCTCAGGGCCAGCATGTGCCAAAAATCAGACACTTCATTCATTCATCCCACAAGGATTTATTGCTTCCCTGGAATGCTCTGTGCTGCTTCTACAAATCTTAAGATGTCTGAGAGCATCTAGCCAAAGTGGGTGGGTCTCCCTGCTGCAGCCGAGTGAGACAGGCTGCCAAACAACTACTGACCTCATTGACCACCTCAATAGAGATATTGTACCCAAATCCAGGGAGGTGATTTTCTCAATCTACTCCATATTGACTAGATTCTTAGAGTGGTGACCAGCATGGGAGCATAACTTTGTGTGGAGCCAGAGAGGGTGACTAGGCTCCACTCAGAGTTATGCTACACACACACACACACACACACACACATACGCACACGCACACACACGCACACATGCATGCGCACGCACACACATGCACACGCACAGACATGCACACACACACGCGCACACACACACACACACCATCTGTGCCTACTATGTTTTCTGACACATAACAGGCCCTCTGTTTGTCTAATCAATAATATGAATGCATCAAAAATTCCAGTCCTCAACTCAACTCTCACCCACTCGGGGAAGCCTTCCCTGCCTCCTGCCTACAGGGGCTGCTGCAGGTCCCCTCCCTGTTCCCACCATCTTCATCACCACCCGTGTCCCTACCCCATACACACCCACCAGCTGACCCCTGGCGTCTCTCCTGACATGGCCTTGGGACAGAGGAGGGGCCCAAGGTGACAGTCAGACCCTCACGGACCTAGAAGATGGCTGAAGAGGTCTGAGGAGACCTGGGTGAACCCCCAAATACTCTAGAGTTTTGAAGTCTTTTTTCGCCTTTCTGTGCCTCAGTTTCCCTTCCTGCAAAATTTCCTGGCTTCTCGCTTTAGTGGCCACATGACCTCAGTGCAGCCTCCATGTGAACCTCCCCCGGGGCTAGATGTGGAGTGCACTGTCATGTTAGACCCCTAATAAAATGTAAAGATGACTGGATCTAATCCTCTATTGTTACAAAAGAGGAAAGTGAGGCCTGGAGAGGGACAGGAATCCAAGCTCTAAATCCCCATCCTATTAGATGTCCTGACCAAAGAAAGAGAAAAGCCAGTCAGATGAAGAGGAGGCCTGTAGGGACTCAGGGCCTGAGCTGGCCATAAGGCCGCCCTCAGGTCAGCCATTCCTGTCATGGAGTTTGCGAGGCCTGCCTCTGGGGCCCTGGAGGGGTGAGCCCGGGGTCAGGGGGAGTTACTCAGACTCCTGCCTTCCTACAGAGGCCTTTTATTTTCCAGGCCAAGGGCCGGCTCCTTGTGCTGGCTGGAGGAAAGGCCCGGGGGTGCTGAGTGGAAGGCTGAGGTTCAAAGGCTGCCTGTAGCAGGCGCTGGCCCTCAGCTTCCACCATAAATTTACAACCCCAAACGGCCCTGCATCCTTCAGGGAGGGGAGAGGCGGGGAAGGTGGGTTTTTCCATGGCTGGCCCCACTGCTCTACAGTCAATGACTTCTGGAAAGTCTGAGTGAGACCAAGTGGTTCATCCATGCTGAGGGAAGCAGTGGGCCTGAACTGGGCGGAAAGGGTCTGCCCGAGGGGCCTCACCTGGGGGCTTCTCAGGACAGGCTTATAGCCTCCCCCCATCTGATCAGGCCATTTCCTGCTTCGCACGGGCTCCCACATCCCGTAGGATCAAGTTCAAGCCCTGGATCCAGAGTCAAACAGGGGTGGGTGGGGAGGAGGAGAGAGGTTAACTCCTTACCCCAGCCTCGGGGGGCCTCTCTGGGCCCAGAGCCACATGAGAAGCCGCCAGCCCTACAGATGGCAGCCAGGATCCCAAAGTGGAGTGTCCTGGAGGCGGCAGAAGTGGGCAGCGCAATGAACCTGATGGACGGCGGGGGGATGGGGCCCAGCCCTGCTGCGGTGCTCAGCCTGGGACCTCCCCTGACGCCCTCCTCTGTCTTCCTTGCCTTCATGGCTCTCAGAAGCCAGCATCCACACTGGCCTCTGCTCGGTCAGGCAAGACTTCCGCACCAGAACCTGTGGAATCCCTGAGCATCAGAGGCAGGAGGGGCCCGGGAGTCCCTGACACCGTGTTTCGCCTTTTGCAGAATGGGCAACAGAAGTTGACAGAAAGGAAATAACTTGTCCCAAGCCAGTAGCTCAGCTGAGTCATGAGCGAGGCACCCAGTTCTTCATCTAAGGCGGCCTGTGCAGGGGAGTGATGACCCAGCCCCAGCTAAGGACTGGAGCCAGAGTCATAGCAGGAGAGCTGCCGGCAACACTCAAATTATCTCACCTCCCCTGATGCCTCCTCCATGCCAGGCCTGGCCCGGCCCTGGGGCCTGCTGCTGATGGTATCTGTCCCTGCCCTCCTGTCATTTCCTGGCAAGACAGACCACCACATTCCAAGCGCTAAGTGCAGGGGTGGGGAGAGGATGGAGTGCTCTCTAGGGAAAGTGAGGAAGAGGAGGTCCCGGGCAGGGGAACAACACAGGCAAAGGCCGTGCCCAGCTGGGGAGCTGCAGGTGGAGTCCATGTCTCTAGAAGGTAGGGTGGGAGTCAGGTGGAAGGAAGAGAACCAGCAGATGAAGCCGGAGAGGCGGGTGAGTGAGGGCTTTGCGAGCCACATTAAGGGGGTGGACTTTCCTGAGCCTAGGAAGGATAGCCTCACCGCCAGCTGCAGTGGAGCCACCTGTGGCCCAGGTACCCAGTTGTCCCCTGCACCTGCCCACTCAGCACAAAGAACCACAGGTCCCCTTGCCCGGGAGAGTGAGGCACCGAGGTCTGGCCACCCCAAACCGTCTTGTCCAGGTTCCTCCCTGGAATCCTGGGGAGCTTGTCCTTAGCTAGCCCTGCCAGGTCTCACGTCGAACCAGGAATCAGCTTCTTCGAGTCTATTTAATTAAGGTCATTTTCTCTCAGCCTGCACATCAGACTGCAAACAAAAACAAAGCAACAGCTCTGGTCTTTCCCTTGGCTGCCAGGGACTGGCTTTCCCACCAAGAGGGTGCAGCCTCCACATTAACCTCCCCGGGGGCTGAGCCTGGCCTGGGGACCAAGGTGGGTGGGTCAGGCCGCCCCCCACCATGGCTGAGGGAAGGGCTGGAGCATAGAGTCCATATAAATTAATTTAATTGGGCCCTATTATCACTTTGCTCCAAGCCTGCAAGTCTAACCTAGCGTTGAAGTAATTCATTGGGTGTGAAGTGTCCTGGAGCCAAGACTTCCCTCTGCTCACGGAACAAACCTCTCCACGCTTGGCCCAGGCCCTGGGCCACTGCAGCCTGGCTCAGCAGAGGGGCTGTGTGGGGAGCAGGGCGGGCAGGGGAGGCCTTAAAATAGCTCTTTGCCTTGGCTACATCCCCTGACTTTCCCAGAAGGAGGCCCTAGCCCAGGCCCCACCCCCTGAACACACACACAGCCACATGTCAGGGTGATGGTCAGAACCCTCATGGGCCCAGAAGATGGCCGAAGAGGTCCAAGGAGACCTGGGTGAACCCCCAAATACTCAATAATTTTGGACAAGTCTTTATTTTTTCCTTCTGTGCCTCAGTTTCCCTTCCTGAGAAATTTCCTGGCTTCTCCTTTTAGTAGCTACGTGACCTTAGGCAAGTTATAAGACTCAGTTTCCTCATCCATGAAACACAGAATCCAATAAGGACCATCTTATAATGCTACTGGAAGGACTGAATACATTAATATGAATAAGGTGATCTGAACAGTGCCTGACATACAGAAAGCACTCCATAAATGTTTGCTCATTCCTATTGCAAGACGCAGGTGGGATGGGGGCAGAGAGCCCTCAGTGCAGCTGTGATTGCTGAGGCCAAGGTACACATTGTGGTTATAATTTCAGAAAAGTAGGAGGGTGTGGGACGGTGTGGTTCCCACGGAAGTTTTGTCCCGGGACGGGGCCCCTGAGAGCTGAGAGAATGCAAGTTGCCTGCACAGTGTTGTTATGATTAGATTTGCATAACTTATGGTGTAATTATTTGTACCCTGAGCCAAGCTCATTAAGCAATCAGGCACCATGAACCCACTGGTTGAGGCCCAACCTGAAGGGGAGACATGGCTTGGGGGCTCTAGGGGGCCCTGGTCTACGGGTAGAAGGACACTCAAGCGTGCCCACCGCATACCCGCAGGGGCCCAGGCACTGCCCGGGTCTCCTCAGGAACAGGTAAGGGCCACGGGCCCTAAAGCTGTTAGGGAGGCTGAGGACTGACTGGTCTGCCTGCCCATTCCTTTACCCCTCCGGAAATACCAGCCGACCTTTGCAGGGCTTTTGTGCTCCAGAGCTTGGGCCTGGGCTAGCCCCTACCATTGGAGCCATGCAGTGTCCTAAAAGACAGCATTGATTAGCACTACTCCTAGTATTATCACCCACTTAATGGCTTTAATGCCCGGGCCAGTCTCCTGGGCAATACAGTGAGACCCCTATCTCTACAAAAAATTTTTTAAAAATTAGGCAGGAGGCTGGGTGTGGTGGCTCATGCCTGTAATCCTAGCACTTTGGGAGGCTGGGGCGGGCAGATCACGAAGTTAGGAGATTGAGACTATCCTGGCTAACATGGTGAAACCCTGTCTCTACTAAAATTAAAAAAAAAAAAAAAATAGCCAGGCATGGTGGTACACACCTGTAGTCCTAGCTACTCTAGAGGCTAAGGTGGGAGAACCGCTTGAATCCGGGAGGTGGAGGTTGCAGGGAGCTGAGATCGCACCACTGCACTGCAGCCTGGGTGACAGAGCGAGACTCAGTCTAAAAAAAAAGAAAGAAAGAAAAAGAAATAGGCACAAAGCTGCATGCCTATAGTCCCAGCTATTCAGGAGGCTGAGGCAAGAGGATCATTTGAGCCCAGGAGTTTGAGGCTGCAGTGAGCCACAATCATGTCACTACACTCCAGCCTGGGCAACAGAGAGAGGCCCTTTCTTTAAAGAAATTAACAAATAAAAAAATATATAAAATTAATACCCATTTAATGGATGGGGAAAGTGAGGGTTGGTTGGTCCAACCAAAATTTCTCCCTAATAAGCACAAAAGTGAAACCAAAGGCTTCTTCCCACTGTTATCTGCTCCCCAGTTCAGAGATCGTAGGTTACGGGTCCTACCATTTGGGGAAATATCTGGGAAACATCGAAGGAAGAAGCCTGGCTGGGAGTGGGAAATCTGAGTGAGCCCTTTCACCTCTCTGGCTTCGGTCTCCCCATCAGAGCAATGGGAGTGATACTCTCTCTCCCACTGGGCCACTGTGCAAATCGGATCAACTCAGAGACTAACAACCCCATATGCGGGGCTTGGCACATGCTAGGTACATGCAAGACCAAACAGCTTCTGAATTCAGCCCCAGAAACACCAAACCAGAACACTCAGGTGGCTCCTGACACACCCCAACCTCTGGAAGAAGAGGCTTCTTGGTCAGAAACCATTGCCTTCTGCATGTTGCCTGTCACCTGTAAGGAGACTCCCCATATGCTACCAGGCCGGGCAGAATGCAAGCCGCCCAGCACAGTGTGAAATGAGCATCCCAACTTCGCTCCCCAAGGTGGGACCTTCCTTGTTCTGTAGCCAGTAGTGCAATTATTTGTGACCTAGTGGCTGGGAGGTGGAGGGTGGCCCTGCTCCTCCTTCCCCTATCCTCGCTCAACACCCAGGGCTCAGCAGAATCCAGGTGGAGACAGGTCAGACAAGACTCACCCAGGGCACTGTGGCAGAAGCAGCTGTAATCTGCCCCATTCCAAAACACCTCCAAGTGCAGACCAGAGATGGCCTGGCTGAAACGGGGCTGAAAGGCATCCTCTCCACCCTCCCTGAAGGCTGCCAGGGCCCTGGAAAAGTGGCAGCTCACACCTCAAGTCAGGGACTCTCCGCCGACCTCACTCCCACCCTCCACTTTGAATTCTCTCCCACCTACGTTCCTCCTGTCACCACTTATCAGCTAGATATCACTGTGCAAGTCACTAGAGCTTTTCAAGCCTCCATGTCCTCATCTTTAAAATGGGCTAAGAAATTGTCCCTCCTGCCAGGCACGGTGGCTGATACCTGTAATCCCAGCACTTTGGGAGGCCAAGGCAGGCAGATCACCTGAGGTAAGGAGTTTAAGACCAGCCTGGCCAACATGGCAAAACCCCATTTCTACTAAGAATACAAAAATTAGCCAGGCGTGGTGCCTGTGATCCCAGCTCCTCAGGAGACTGGGCATGAGAATCACTGGAACCTGGGAGGCAGAGGTTGCAGTGAGCCAAGATAATGCCACTGCACACTCCAGCCTGGGCAATAGAATGACATTCCATCTCAAAAAAAAAAAAAGTGTCCCTCCTCAGAGTTGTGAGAACCACCTGCAGTGTGCGTAGCGTATCTGCGGGAGCGCTTGGTACATGGAGACAGCGGGCTGGGGAGCTGGGTGTTCACAGAGACAGCGGGCTGGGGAGCTGGGTGTTTTGTTTTGTTTGTCGTTCAGCCTGTCTAACCTACAGTCCTGGGAACAGCAGGCCCAGCTCTGCTCACTTGTCTTCCCCTTCAATCACACCCCTTACATCACCTGCCGGCTCTCGGCCAGTACCCAGGCTGTGCCTCTGAAGGGCATGGGGGCCAGGGATGCCCCACGAGGGGCCGAATTGTGAAGACAGCTCTGATTCAGTGAGACCTGGGAGTCCCCACACTCTATACCCAGTGGTGTGGGTCCCCAGAGGCAGCATCTGCAGTGCCCTTCCAAGTACCAGGTGAGGCCAAGTACCAGACCTGGCAGAGGAACCAGCTCTTGCTGCTCCTCCAATCCACCCCCACAGTGTTGGATTATTGCGTTCTCTGGAGTACTCCTCAGCCTCTCCAGTGCTCGGCTGCCTCCATGGCTCCCCAGGGGGAAAGCAGGTGCCAAATGAGGAGAAGTTTGGAAGCAGAGAGGCAATTAAGGCTGATGGGTGAGCCACATGACCACAGGAAAGCCTGGAACTCCTGTGAGCCTCAGTTTCCCCACATGGCCACGTATGGGTGATGACACACACCTCCCATGTGCGATACTAGGCCTTCCTGGTCCCTCTTCAGCAATGAAGTGCTCGGAGCGCAGGAAGACGGGCCACAGCTGTCAGCTCTTTGGCGAGATCAGCTTTGCTGAAGAAAGCTGCCTTGGCCAAGATCACTCCCTCTTCTAGGGGCAGCCTCCACCGATGACTGACCAGCTTGCAGGGAGGGGAGGCCCAGCCCCTCACCTCAAACTGGGGCAACTCTGAGTCTCATCCCAAGCCCAGAGCTCCCCCCGGGGCCAGCTTTGGCCGTCATGTGACCCTCGCAGCCTCCTGTTTCTTCCCCTCCCTTTTGCAGGGCTGATTCAAGGGCACCCCTCATCAGCAGCCAGGGGCTGCTTCTCAGGGAAGCCACCCTGTGACCAGTGCCATGTGAGAAGTGGCGAATGCTCATCCCAGTTTGTCTCTATTTCCTTGGCATTTCTCTGACAACATAAGCTCCCTCATTAGGATCCAGGCTCCCTGAGGGCCAGGAGCCTGCTTATTGTTCTTCATCACTGTATTTCCATGCCAGGTATATGGTAGGCACTTAACAAATATGGACAGAAAGAGGACAGGCAGGAAATGGAGACATTAGGATGGTCTTTCTTTTTTGAGAGGGTATCTTGCTCTGTCCCAGGCTGGAGTGCAGTGCTGCGTTCTCAGCTCACTGCAACCTCTGCCTCCCAGCTTCAAACGATTCTCCTGCCTCAGTCTCCTAAGTAGCTGGGATCACAGGCACACACCACAACGCCCGGCTAAGTTTTGTATTTTAGTAGAGACAGGGTTTCACCACATTGGCCAGGCTGGTCTCGAACTCCTGACCTCATGAGCCGCCCACCTTGGCCTCCCAAAGTGCTGGGATTACAGGCGTGAGCCACCCCACCCAGCCTAGGATGACCTTAAAGGAGGGAGGAAGGCAGTCAGAAGGGACATAGGAGAACCTACTAGACTCAGGGTCAGGTGAGAACCACCCCAGGAAGGTGCTGTTCAAACAGAGCTGATGGGAGGGAAGACACTTGCCAGTGATGGCCGCCGTGAGGAGCAGACGGAGGGGCAGAAAGACATATTCTTCCAGACACAGGCAAACGCTCTGAAGCAGGATTTTGAGGAGCTGAAAGAAGGCTGGCTGTAAAGCCCAGTGGGGGCACGAGATGAGGCCAAAGAGGTGGGCACAGCTGGACACTGCCCCACAGAACGTGGCTTGAGCCTCGAGGGAACGGGAGTCTGAAAGTTTTAAGCAGAGAGAGACGGGGTTGGGTCTGCGTTTGGAAAGGTCTCGCTGCCACTGCGGAGGAGGGGTGAGAGGAGACAGTCACGGTCCAGTGTCACTGTGCTCCCATGACATGACGACGGTGGAGACGGGAGCACTGGCAACAGCAGCTTATTTGCAGGCAGTATCCTAAGATTTTACTGCTCACTTGTTTGGGTGTCAAGGGAGAGTGAGGGGAGAGAGGATCTGGGAAGATGTCTAGATTTTAAGCCCTGGATGGATCACGGGGTCATTTATTGACCGGGGGAAACCTGAGAGAGAAGCAAGCAAGGGCTAGCGTGGGGGACAGATCAAGTGTTCTAGCTTGAGAAGCCCGTGAGACACCCGAAGGGCAAAGTCAGGGCATCTGTGAGATGGAAGATTTGGACCTGGAAAGAAGTGCCCAAGTTGGAGACTGAGCTGAGGGCAGCTTGGAGACAGATCGTGTCTTTGAAGAAGGACCCTGTGGGAGTCTGCTCTGCAGTTCCTCACAGCCTAGGCCTGGGACACACAGCACGCTGGGTAAATGTTTGCTGGCTGGATAGGTGGTGTGGACAGATGAATGAATGGACAGTGGGGGATGGATGGAAGGATGACAGGAAGTAGGGGGATGTGGGGATGGACAGATGGATGATTGGATGGATGATGGATGGATGGATGGATGGATGGATGACTGATGGGTGGAAGGATGAACTGACAAATAGATGTGTTCTCCCCTGTACATCCATGCAGTCCCTAAGGGTGGAGACTGTGCCCTTTTTTGATGCCCATAGCCCAACCCAGGCCTGAGAAATAGCCAGTACACAGAATGCTCCTCTCACCACCACCTTCACTGTGAGGCTGATGGAGCAAGAGTGAGGAGGAAGTGGGAAGGAACAAGGGACAGCCAGGCCCCTCACTCTACAGACAGAGAGCTGAGGCCAGAGAGAAGCAGAGCCAGGGCCTGGTTCTCAGCAGGCGCTTTGTCCATAGTGCCCAGCAGCCCCTCCACCTCTCCAGACACCTTCAGGAGTACTGGGCAACTGCTATCCCCCTGAAACAGATAAGAAACTGAGGCCCAGAGGAAATCACCCACTTGCCCAAATTCACACCTCGAGGTAACACTAGGGATTAAAATAAACCAGTTTGGAGTTTAAGACTTGATTCCAGATTCCCAGCTGTGGCACCGGTCACTGGGCACTCAGGGTCATTCCAGCCCCTCCCTCTGGAGGGGTCTCACTTTCCTCAGTGACAGAGTAACGATGGAGAGGCAGGTCCTCTGGGGTATGGGGTGGCTGGGCTGGGTGTGGCCCACGCTTGGAAACCTGCAGAGCATTGTAGACGCGTTCTGACCCTGTGGGCAGATTGCAGGGCCTACCCGCCCCCCACCCCAGCCCCCAGCAAGCCCTGGCTGATGTCAGCGGGTCTGTGGGCCAAGCTGGCTTGCTTGGGGCAGAGAGATGAGAGCTAAGATGGAGCGTTTCTGAGATGAGGCAATGTGACGCAGCATGAAGTGAACGCAATTTGACGGGCCCTTTCTCCACCCTCGGTAGGCGGGGCTCATGCTGAGGGAACAAGCACAGGGAGGCAGCTTCAAGCTGAGCATCTGCCAGTGAGCACTTAGCCCCACCCTCGTTCCCTGTTTCTCATGACCACAGAGTACAGATGGGGCATTTGAAACCAGAGTGGAATAGGGCTTTGCCAATGTCACTCAGCCAGCTGGTGGCAGAACTGAAGCCCAAGGCTTGCAGGCTAAGGATATTTGCACTGCTTGTTTTATTCACTCATTCATTCACTCACTCATTCATTCATTCATTCAACAACCTTTCCTCTGGCCCTGTCATGGGAGCTACAGACTCAGAGAGGAATCAGACAACCCCCTGCCTTCAAGAACTCCTGGTCTGTTGGGGAAACAACCACATAACTAGTCGATGACAACATGGAACTTGTGTCACAACAATTCACAAGGGCTGGGGAGCCCAGAGAGAGGCCCAATCCAGGCCCTGGTGCAAGGAAGCTTCGTGGAGGAGGCTGAGTCTGTGGGAGAAGGGGGCTCCCAGGGCTACATCCCAGCGGGCAGGGAGCACAGAGGTATGACAGGAACCCACAGAGGGGACATCCTCTGCTAACTAACAGACCCCACCCAAATCCCCGGTTGTCTTCCGGCTCCTCAGCTTCGCCTTGTCCACATCTCAGCGGTGGTGGGGACGAGCACGCTCTGCCCACAGGTCCCCAGCGGAGCCTCCCCTTGAGTCAGCAGCTCCCTCCACACTGTGTGGTTTCCAACAGGGCCGGTGCTGAGTGCCAGAAAGGGCAGGTCGTCTCAGCAGCTCCAGCCCTAGGAACTAGTCCATTTGCTCACTAGTTATTAAGCAAGTATTTATTGAGCCCCTACTATGTGCTAATTATTCCTACCAGTTAGAATCGCTTTAAGAAAAAAAAATGAACGAATATTTCTTCCTTACGCATGAATAAGGACAGCTTAGGAAAAGGTGTGAAATTGGATTCTGAAAGACATTCCAGGGGTGACTCCACTTTTCGTGGCTTGGCAGTTCGGGATCTCAGCTGGTCAGTGGCAACGGTGACACCTACACCTCGTGGAGCAGCTATGAGGACTGGCGGAGGAGGCTTTGACACCGAGCAAGGGCTCAGTAAAAGCCTGTCTCCTCCAGTGAGCAGCACCCTCCGCAACCTCCCTGGGCAGGGAGTGGGAGTTCAGGGATGAGGCAGGATGGGAGGCAGCAGGAGACGCTCTGGGGCATGTGAAGACTCGCCTGACTTCCCCCTCCAGCTGGGTTGACGCTTTACCCCTTGTGTCCCCTGGCATGAGCTGTCGGCATCATCCCAGGGGCCAGTCTGACTTTTCCCACCAGGAAACCAGCAGGGACTCTCACTGCAGCCACAGCTGGGGACCAGTGCCAGAGGCCCAGGTGTTAAGAACTGGGTGGTGTTTGGAAGAGGCACCCTGCCCTGAGACTGATGACCCAAGGGAAAGGTTTAATCTCCAGAAGTAAACCTTTACTGGACCCCTTGGTTGAGCCAAGGAGAAGCCCTGACCAGGACCCCAAAGGACCCCCAAAGGGTAGCTTCCCAGCAAGACGCTGACCTCCCTAAGTGGCGCGATGCTGGCAGGAGTGGTTGATAGGCAGGTGGGCATCAGCCTGCACTGGGCATCACCACCAAGCAGACACTCCCCAGCAACTCCCAACAACATCCTGCCGCCAAGCACACCCCCAAGAAGGATGGCTGCAGCCAGGGCACAGGGTAGACTCAAGGAAGTTCTTCAGCACGCTCACCAGGAAGGCATCCTGAGGGCTCCCTCCTGGGAAGAAAATGAAGTTTCAGGCCGGGCCTGAAGGCTCACACCTGTAATTCCAGCACGTTGGGAGGCCAAGGCAGGTGGATCATGTGAGGTGAGGAGTTTAAGACCAGTCTGGTCAACATGGTGAAACGCTCTCTCTACGGAAAATACAAAAATTAGCCAGGTGTGATGGTGGGTGCCTATAATCCCAGCTACTCGGGAGACTGAAGCAGGAGAATTGCTTGAACCCAGGAGGCAAATGTTGCTGTGGGTCAAGATTACGCCACTGCACTCCAGCCTGGGCGACAGAGCAAGGCTCTGTCTCAACAAAAAAAAAAAAAAAAAGATGAAGCTGCAGCTGCCCAGCCAGAGAGGCGGCACCAAATGACCACCAAAGGGATCCTTAAAGGAAGTGAGCACTCGTCTTGGAAGAACAGGAGGGAGGGTGCTTTGTGCTGTAACCAAGTCAGACTGAGAATCAGAATCCTTGGTTCTGGGCCTGTGTTTGTCGTGGGATGTGGGCAGGCCTAATCCCTCTCTGAGCCTCAGACACAAAGGGCCCTTCTACCTCTGACTTCTACGTAGCATCAAGACTGGGTATCCAGATGCAGAGGCCCCGTGGGGGACTTCAGGCTAAAGTTTCCCTTATTGGTGCCTAGAGAGGAACAGGGGTAAGACCAAGGTCGTGCAGCAAGTTGAGGACACTCCCATCATTGGTGCAGTGACCCAGAAGCCTCAGTCCACTCTGCTGGCCCCTGCTTCTGCCCTTCCCTGCTTCTGGGCTTTTTTGTAACAAATATTTGCAGTTTGTTACCATGGTGTTTGTTTTGTTTTGATTTTTGTGAGACAGAGTCTTACTCTCTGTCACCCAAGGTGGAATGTAGTATTGCAATCTTGGCTCACTGCGGCCTTGACCTGCCAGGCTCAAGCAATCCTCCCACCTCAGTCGCTGAGACTACAGGTGCGCGCCACCACTCCCAGGTAAACTTTGTCTTTTTAGTAGAGATGGGGGTTTGCCATGTTCGCCAGGCTGGTCTCCAACTCCTGGGCTCAAGCAACCCGCCCACCTCAGCCTCCCAAAGTTCTGGTATTACAGGTGTGAGCCAGCGCCCCCAGCTGGTTACCACCTCCTGCCCACCTGTCTTCACGGGCAGCCCATCACTGCTTACTTCTTGCTTCCAGGCGCCCAGGCTGCTAACCACAGGGCTCCTTAGAAGGCCTTGGTATTAACATTTTGGCAGGGCCTGATCCCAGACCATGTGCTGCTTGCCCCACTGGGCCTCACCGCTCCCTGGATCACCAGGTCAGCCTCCCCGGGTCAGCCTCTTCGAGGGCCTCCAGCTGCGGGTCTCTGCCTCACGGCAGCCACAGAAGTGCTTCTGGTACTCAAGTCTGCCCAGGTCCCTGCCTGACTTGGAACAACTGGAGGCTCCCCATGCTCTAAAACAGGCGGGGAACCTGACTTCTTGAGAGCCCAGGTACCTGAGTGGCCTCCCGACTGCTCCACATTAGCTTTGCTCAGACTCTCTGGGAGATTCGGTGCCTGCTGCCTTGCAGCTCCCAGGAGCAGCCCCACCATGCTGAGCATACCCTTCCAGCTGCCTGAGGCCTTGCTGTGCCAGGCAGCCAGGTGAGCCTGGTTCTGGTCACTCACTTGCTGGGTGACCTTAAGCAAGTCACCTCTCCTTTCCGCGTTTCAGTCTCCTCTTCTGCAAAACAGAGATAGTAATTCCAATGTGACCTTACCAAGCTGTTGTCAGGATTGTGAGACAGTGCCTGCCCCATGGTGGTGTACTCATGATCCTCCCAGAGTGCACCTGACATTCAGTCATTCATCCAACAGACAGCATAAAGCTCCAATGGGGACCAAGCCCCGAGCCACGGGAGCAATGTGAATCAGGTGCCAGGGTCCCCACCCTGCATGCACTCTGAGTGATTCAGCAGAGGAAAGGGTACAGGGACCCTCAGTCACACAGTGTGGTCACAGCTATGGCAGCCCAGAAGGGGCACCTAAGCCCCCACACCTTGGAGGCCCCCACTAAGTCATAGAGGGTAAGAGTGCGGCAGGGCCAGGGTGGGCAGGGGCCTGGGAGCCCAGAGTAGATCCACATCTGCTGAGCAGGCAAAGCAGCCTTTGGGGGTGAAGAGGGGCAGGGAAGGGTTTCATTGGAGAGGGTGACCTTTGGATCTGTGTGTGAGGGAAATCCCTGGTCTGGGATTGGGGAGATGGATGGGGTGGAGAGAGACATGGAAGAGACAGCACAGCCATCTGTGAGGAGGCTGAGAGAGTGGCTCAGGCCAGGTAGATGGCAGGAACCGAGGGGAGGGGCTCATGGGAAGGGCAAGAGGAGGCAAATGGGAGGGATGCAGGAGGGGGAAGGGACAGGATGACCTCCCACATCAGGCACTGGAACCACCCCGGACCACCATTCAGTGACTCAGGCAAGCCCCTCCTACTTGGGGGCCTCAGTTTACCCACACATGAAATAGGACATGGGCCAGAAGAGCCCTGGAGGCCTCTCTGCTCACACATCCTGTGGCTCTGTAAAGCAAGGCTTTCCCTGCTTCTGGAGTAGGAGCAAAGCCCATCCCCACCCCACCCCCTCCAAGCCTCATCACTGGAGATGGGGTCCAAGCCCCAGGGCCAAGCAGGACAAAGGTCTGACCCACCCAGGTAAGGGCAGGTAGCCCTGGAGGCTGTATACACAGAGCTGCAGTGCCACCTACTGTTCATCTTGGAAGAGGCCACTAGTCCCAGGAGCCCGGCTCTGACCTAAATAAATCCCAGTGGACTGAAGCACAGCTAAGAGTTCCGCCACCCCCAGGTCTCTCCAGATGGCTTGATGAATGCAAGATGTTTCCTTCTCTAATGGATTCTGACCACATCATTCTCTTACTCAGAAACCTTTCATGGTTCCTCAGTGCCCTAGAGAAGTTTCAGGAGACCTTCAAAGGGCCCTTGTTTGGCTTTCAGGCTGACCAACTCTAGTGGAGAAAAAGCGCACTCACTGAGCCATACACTATATATGCCAGGCATACAGAACCCTTCAACGGAGGGACCATTCTCCCCATTTTACAGAGGAGGAAAGTGAGGCTCTGAGCAAATGAAAGGCTTTCCCAGGTCACATATCTGCAGTAGAACTGGGGCTCTCAAGTGGTCTTGATCACCATGCCCAGCTCCCTTGAAGGCTGATGCCAGAAGACAAGGCAGCAAATAACCAAATACAGGCTTTGGCGTTCTGAGACCCATGAGAGAGCAGGGAAGGCTTCCTAGAGGTGGTGGGTGGCACACTGAGTGAGACCTTGGAAGAGGGTCCAAGCTGGACTGATGGGGAAGGAGGAGGGTTTGGCAGGAGGGAGACATGGTTGGAGGGGCGCCACCTGCCTATTGCTTCCTACTTGGGAAAGGCTCCTCCTCCTTCCATGGCCCTCCTTCTGAGCCCACACCCAGCCTATCACCAAGTCCTACCCACCCACCTGGGAAATTGCCTAGTTCATCTCCGCCTTTCTCCATTCCCCACTGCATCACCCGGGCCCGGGCACTGTGACCTCTACCTGAAGCCTCCTCAGCCATCCCCTGCCACTCCCCCAGGTGCCCTCCGACTCCAGCCAGAGTGCACTTCCCGGAAAGCAAATGACTGGCCAGTCAGGGTCGTGCTTACAAAATCCCTCAGTGTCGCCCATCCTCCAGGACGATTTTCCAAGGACCTGCTCGGGACTGGCTCTCCCCACTCTCTCAGTCCCATCTTGAGCCACTACACCTTGAACTCAGTGTTTCAACCACACACAATATTTGGAATTTCCCCAACTGCCACCCTGTTGGTCTTTGCATATTCTGTTCCCTCTGTCCATCATATCCGTTCATCTTTCAGAGCTTAGCTGAAATACCTCCAGGACACCATCCCTGAGCCCAGGATTGACTGGGGCAGCCTTCCGCAGTCCCTACCCTGGGTCTGTGTCCGCCTTCCCTGCCGCGCCCACCCCCAGGAGCCCACGGTTGCGCCCTCGGGCTGCGCAGGGCGAGGTTTGGGGGTCGCGATGGTGACCGGTTTCCAGGCCTGTCCTCGCAGTGTTCCTCGCGGGGAAAGGTGGGCCGGGACCAGAAGACGCGCTGGAAAGGCGTTTCCCCCCACCTCCGGGCCTCGGGAATATTTATGGGCTGTCGGAGGCGCAGGCGGGGGCGAGGCTGCCTGGCCAGCGGGAAGCGCCGCGCACTCGGGTCCCCTGCGGTCCCCGGCAGGGGTAGGCGCGTGCAGAAAGCGGCCCCAAGCCCCCAGCCCCTGCCAGTCCGCAGCCGAGGAGGAGGCGACCGCAGCCTGGAAGCGAAGAGCCCCCAGCTGTTTACTTCCACCCCGGCGGGACGGAGGAGGGGAGGGGGCCTGGGAGAGAGGCAGGTGTGGCTCCCGGCTGTGCTGTCGGGGCCGCAGCCAGGGCGCGGCACCCTCGGAGTCTCGGCTCTGCCCACTTCACAGGCAGGAAACAGGCGGTCCCACAGCCAGAGCTAAGAAAGGCGGTGCGGATTCCTGGGCCCCAGCTGCTCACGGCGCCCTTCGGCATCACAGTAGGCTGAGGGCAGCTCACCCTTCGGTGACCACAGGAATCACCGGGACAGTTGTTAAAATGCAGATTCCAAGACCCCGTCTCCCGGAGACGCAGTAGGTCTGAGATGGGACCTAGTAATCAGCTCTTTAAAACAAGTAGAGAGACCACATGTTGGGAAGCACTGGTGAAGAGAGATTTTTGAATAGAAAGCCTCCCCTCGGCCTGGTTAAAGCAGAGAGCTGGGACTTGGAAGAGAGAGACTTGGACCCTGAAACCCAGGCTTTCCTGCTAGGTGACTAACTCCTCTGTGCCTTGATTTTCTCTTGCCTACAGTGAAGATAACATTCAGCCCACTAGGCTCTGTAAAATCAGAGAGATCTGGGGCCGGGCTCGGTGGCTCAGCCTGTAATCCCAGCACTTTGGGAGGCCGAGGCGGGTGGATCACTAGGTCGGGAGATTGAGACCCTCCTGGTCAACATGGTGAAACTCATCTCTGCTAAAATACTAGCTGGGTGTGGTAGCACCTGCCTGTAGTCCCAGCTACTTGGAACTCCAGTCTGGCAACATAGCAAGACTCCGTCTCAAAAAAAGAAAAAGAAAAGAAAATCAAAGAGATCTGTGTAAAAGTGCTTTACTTACTTCATCTGATTCACATTGCTCCCGTGGGTTGGGGCTTGGCCCCCATTGGAACTTTGTGCTGTCTGTTGGATGAATGAATGAATAACAGGTGCACTCTGGGAGGATCCTTACCAGATCCCTTCACCGCCACCATCGTTCTTATTCACTGCAAGGAAAGAAGCCATCCTGAACCTGTGGGGTGATGAGCTCAGCTATCACCACCTCTGGAAAGGCAGGCCTGGGTCCCTTATCTGGGAGGAAGCCCTCCTTCCTTTGAACGGCCCGGCACTCCTTCACCCCCATTTGCTGCTCCTTTTGTGTGCCCGAGGCTGAATCTGCAGAATGGGTGCCATTCTTTCACCAAAATGTGAGCTCTGCCCTTGGGGCTCCTCAAAGTCAGCAGTTATGTTAGAGGAGCTGCATGGTAGAGATAGACTTGAGTTCAAGTCTCAGGTCTGTCATTTACTGAGAGATCTTGAAACCATCTTTTCAAAATTATGACAGACGGTGAAAGAGATCTAACTTAAGTGACTCCATTTTGCTTCTAAGCTCCAAGCTGTCCTTGTTCATTCCTGAGCATAGGCTGAATGAACTTTGGGAGAAATTTAGTTTATCGTTTAAACAAAGACGTAACAGACCTTTCCCAAAGCAACTCCCTTCTTGCCTGAGGACTAGATTGCTTTTGTAGGACTAATATTAGCTACAACATTAGGAATTATGGTTTAGGAGTCATGCAGCTGGAGGCTACAAGATTCTGACCCTCCCTAACCTGCTCCTAACATCAGTGCTTGAGATATTTTGCAGACCCTGCACTTGATGGATCAGCTGACACTACCCAGATCAATAAACTGGCTCAACTGATCTTATGGCCTGTACCTAGGAACTGACTCAGCCCAAGAAGACAGCTTCAACTCCCTATGATTTCATCTCTGACCAATCAGCACTCCTGGCTCACTGGCTTCCCCCCACTCCCCAAGTTATCCTTCAAAACTGTGCTCCGCAATGCTCAGGGAGACTGATTTGAGTAATAATAAAACTCTGGTCTCTCACAGAGCCGGCTCTGCATGAATTACTCTTTCTCTATTGCAATTTCCCTGTCTTGATGAATTGGCTTTGTCTGGGCAGTGAGCACAGTGAACCCCTTGGGCAGTTACAATCTCAGTAAATGTAAACTGTCAGTTTACTGAGAGAGGTCAATACATCCACTTCTCCAAATGCTATCCTCCAAACCTCTATCACTTTAGAGTGAAAAGGTTTAAATGGAATACTGTCTATAAAGTACAGTGATGTCTACCACTCAGTTGGCCTAACTTGAATAAAACAAAACACAAGCTCGGGACACTAAGGAAGGCATCGCAAGGAGCAGCTTCTGACCTGGGCTTTAAAGCCCCTCCAGGTCCTTTTCCATATTCTGGTTACAGTCTCTATTAGTGTCTATAACTTTAAACAGACACTTCCTGCTCTGAAATGTGTTGTTGCTGCCCTTTTAAAAATTGAACTAGAATAAATATAGCAAGTTAAACTCACACTATGGTCTTCCTGAAACCAACTAAAACAACAGTGAAGGGATTTATCATAATATTGGAAAGCAGACGTAGCCAACAATGAATGGTAACTGATTAAATCCTAAAAAGCATAAAGAAGGTTGAAAAGCAGCCCAATTTACACATTAAACCCCCAAGTGGTTGAGGAATTCGTTGTACCAGGTACTTCTGGAAAGTGGGTGGGTTGGGGAGGCTAAAAACAGAAAGATTGCTTGGAAACAATCTGATTCCCAGTTACTCTCTCCTGGCAAAATGCTAACACTCCAAGGGGCAGGATACATAGAACACTTCAGACAGGAGACTGGAGGAGCTTTTCTTTGGACTAGCTCAAAAGAAAAGATATGGAATGGCCCAGCTAGATCCCTGTGCACAGCCCCAGTCATATTCAGAGGGTATCAAATCTGTTTTAGTGACTCATTCTTAAATACAAGCAGACAGCAAAGGATGAGTAAGCATTTGAGAAAAATCTCTAATTAAAAAAGAAGTCAGGCCGGGCGCGGTGGCTCACGCCTGTAATCCTATCACTTTGGGAGGTCAAGGCGGGTGGATCACGAGGTCTGGAGTTTGGGACCAGCCTGGCTAAGATGGTGAAACCCCGTCTCTATTAAAAATACAAAAAAGGCCGGGCACGGTGGCTCAAGCCTGTAATCCCAGCACTTTGGGAGGCCAAGGCAGGTGGATCACGAGGTCGGGAGATCAAGACCATCTTGGTCAACATGGTGAAACCCCGTCTCTACTAAAAATACAAAAAATTAGCTGGGCATGGTGGCGCATGCCTGTAATCCCAGCTACTCAGGAGGCTGAGGCAGGAGAATTGCCTGAACCCAGGAGGCGGAGGTTGCGGTGAGCCGAGATCGCGCCATTGCACTCCAGCCTGGGTAACAAGAGCGAAACTCCGTCTCAAAAAAAAAAAAAAAGAAGAAGAAGAAGTCAAAACAATGGGGGAAACAGTAAAGGAACTTAGAGGGTAACAACTATGCAAAAAGCTGAAGACTTAAAACTATAATCAATGTCCTAAGAAATAAGATACTGTTGTAAAAAGCTGAAGACTTAAAAGAAAACTATAATTAATGTCCTAAGAGATAAGATACTGTATCCCATCCATAAACAAGAATGGGATGCTACAAAAAAAAGAACTCTTGGAAATTAAAAATACAATAGCCAAAGATGAAAAACCTCAAAAGAATGGTTGGAAGATAAATGTGAGAAAATAGAAGAAAAAGGAAGAGACAGAAAACAGAAAAGCCTAGTCAAGATGATGAAACACCTAAATGACAGGAATTCTAGAAAGAGGGATTAGAGAAAATGTCTCAGACTGAAATACATGAGGTTCAGATTGATATGACCCATTGAGGACTCAGCACAATGTATGAGAACTGATTCACACCAAGACATAAAAATTTTAGAATCTTGATAACAAAGAGAAAATCACAAAAGTTTCCAGATAAAAGAAAAAATAAGCAGGCGTCATACAAACGGTTAAGAATCAGAATATCAGTGAATCTCTCAACAGCAAGATGGGAATTAGGAAGCAATGGGAAAATGCCTCCAAACTTTTGAAGAAAGTTGTATTTCAATCCCAGGAAGTTATATTTCCACCCAGCCAACTGATGATCAATGGTGAAGGTAGAATACATTTCTAGTCATGTAAATTATCTTTGCATGTTTCCTGAGGGAGCTTCTGCAGGATGTGCTTCGGCAGAAACGAGGGAGTTAACCAAGAAAGAGGAAAACATGGCAGTCAAGGAAGAGAAAATCTAACAAAGAAGAGGGGCAAAGGAGTCCCCGGGCCATTCTAATCTATTGTGCAATAGAAGACAATTCATTCTAACTGGGACAGGGTGGAAGACTCTGGGACGGACCTCTTCAGGAAGATGAAATTGGTAGACTATCCAATGCATTTACAGATATTGAAAGGAGATTTGCATAACCACAATTGTTATGCAGGGAAGGAAAAATAATTATAGAATACTCCAAGGCCCAGTTGTCAACAGCATTTACATAGCCTAATAATGCAAACATGATACTGTTCCAATCAAACTTGTGGGAGAGATAGGGAGACTCTAAATGTACATGTGAGTGTGGAGGAGAGAGAGAGGGAAAGAGAAAGAAACCGAAAAATCGAGACGTGGCAGTACAAGCAAATAATTTAGAGTCAAAAGCAGTAGCCTGTGTCAAGCAGAAAATGTTTGTGTGTGTGTGTGTGTTGCAGAAAGGGGTGCAGGGGGACTGCTGCTTTCCATTACAATCTTTGTAGACTTTCTAAACTGTACACATGTACAACAAAAAAAAATTTTTTTGAGGCAGAGTTTCACTCTTCTTGCCCAGGCTGAAGTGCAACGGTGTGATCTCAGCTCACCGCAACCTCCACCTCCTGGGTTCAGTGAGTCTTCCGCCTCAGCCTCCCAAGTAGATGGGATTATAGGCATGCACCACATGGACAACTGATTTTGTATTTTTAGTAGAGATGGGGTTTCTCCATGTCGGTCAGGCTGGTTTCAAACTCCCGACCTCAGGTGATCCGCCCACCTCAGCCTCTCAAAGTGCTGGGATTACAGGCATGAGCCACCGAGCCTAGCCAACTAAATTTTTTTAATTGCATAACAACAGGTCCCTAAGTCAAGGTTACTCTTGGCAGGAGGGCAGTTGTTTTCAGCAGAGCTGGACACTGGCCAACCCAGCAAGGCTAGCAGGAGAGGAACATTCTGGAGACGCTGGATGCTAAGTTAGTTGAGTAGGTGGACACGATTCATCCATGGAGGGCAAATTCAAATGCCATGGCTTTGAGGAGCCTTTTATGCTTCCTGAAGCCTCACGTGATGCTTCCTTCTCCTTCCCCTGTATTCACTCTCATTCCTGTGATCACTGTCTAGCTTTGACTGTAGATATTTTGTTTGGTCTCAGCTCTCCAACCAGGCTGTGAACTCCCCAAAGATAGTGACTTCAGCCTAGTGACACAGAGAGTCTGCTCAATAAATATTTGCTGAATGCACGAATGATCAACACCTAGTGAGAGCCAGGCACATATTTATTGAGCATAATAATACTTAAGACTTACTGAACAGAAAGGATCTTCTTCCTTAGAATCACCTTAACCTATGTTTGGGTACAAAACAAATCCTTGACAAAATGAGCATTGCCTTGTTTGAGTGGATGTGGCCTCCTGGAATCTCATAGTCTTTCAGAAAGGTGCCAGGATTTCTCGATATATCAACAGAGAAGAAAGGGTCAGAGAATGCTTGCCGGGTCTCGGAGCTGTGACCTGAGAACTGAGTCGGGGTAGAGGAGATGGCAACGGTGATACATAACGTGCACCTGAGGATTCCTGGGTGTCCAGAAGACTTGCTTCTGGGGTAGGCGGGTGGAAGGGAAAAGTAATGGCTGATGAAACAAGGCTATAAGAGAGGCCTGGGTGGGAGGGATGATTCATCCCCCAGCACCTCCAAAGCCACTCCTCCTCACTACCCCTTGGCCTTGGCTTCCAGCAGCCAACACTGCTGGATCTGGAGGGGATGTTTTGGCCAGATTCTCCCTATCTCCTGAGACGGGGTAGAGTGGGTCCCTGGCCCACATCTGCTTCCCTTTGGCTGCTGTGTCACAGAAGATAATAGCTCTGAGGGCTCCAGCAGCACTGCATTGGACATTATTAGATCATCTAGCCCAGAACGTCTCCAAATTCTAGATTTTACCAACTGGTAACATTTAAATGAAGAGGAGGTGACCAGCATAAAGGTACCAGCTTTTTATGTTTGCTAAAGAAACAAACAAAAAATTTAAAAAAGAGCTATCATAATGTTCTGTTTTTTGACCTGGGAGGCGGTTCCATGGTGTGTTCACTAAGTGGTAAGGCATCAAGCTATACAGTTAGGTGTGTGATTATTCTGAATACGTGTTAGACTTTGTGAAAAGTTTACTTGAAAAACTGTCATGTACTAGGCCGGGAATGGTGGCTCATGCCTGTACTCCCAGCACTTTGGGAGGCTGAGGCAGGATCACCTGACGTCAGGAGTTTGCGACTAGCCTGGCCATATGGTGAAACCCCGTCTCTACTGAAAATACAGAAATTAGCCAGGCGTGGTGGTGGGTGCCTGTAATCCCAGCTACCCGGGAGGCTGAGGCTGGAGAATTGCTGGAGCCCAGGAGGCGGAAGTTGCAGTGAGCTGAGATTGAGCCACTGTACTCCGGCCTGGGATACAGAGCAAGACTGTCCTCTATCTCAAAAAAATTTAAAAAAAGAAAAGCTGTTATGTACTATTGTACCACTATTTCACCTAAAAATGTTTTTTGATGCCCAAAATGGGAAAAGCATAATCTCAATAAAGTCTAGTTGGTCCTTGTGAAAAGGCAGTGGGGGTAGGTGAAATTGCAAGAGTATGCTTTACACATATAATAGTAAAATTCTAGGGGAGAAACAAAAAGCTTCATTTCACCTTATTACTCACATATTGGTTTTTGTCAATTGAGGGATTCAGATGCGAAGTGGAATCCTGTATCTAGCTTGTTCTTTTTTTTTTTTTTTTTTGACACGGAGTTTCACTCTTGTTGCCCAGGCTGGAGTGCAATGGCACATTCTAGGCTCACCACAACCTCCGCCTCCTGGGTTCAAGCAATTCTCCTGTCTCAGCCTCCCAAGTAGCTGGGATTACAGCATGTGCCACCACATCCAGCTAATTTTTTGCATTTTTAGTAGAGACAGGGTTTCACCATGTTGGCCAAGATGGTCTTGATCTCTTGACCTCGTGATCCACCCTCTTCGGCCTCCCAAAGTGCTGAGATTACAGGCGTGAGCCACCGCGTCCGGCCCTATCTAGCTTGTTCTTAAGCTTCATCATTGTTGAGAAAAATCCAATTTCACTTGGCTTTTTTTTTTTTAATGGAGACAAGGTTTTCACTATGTTGGCCAGACTGGTCTCAAACTCCTGACCTCAGGTGATCCGCCCGCCTTGGCCTCTCAAAGTGCACGAGCCACCGATCGGCTCCTTGGTTATCTTAAGGGAAGTAGAAGCCACACCCAATGTAGTTCCATTGAATTTCTAATGTTCTCTGACTCCTGAGAGAGGCTGAGAACCAAGACAGCAGCTGCCAGCCCCTGATCTCCCTCCACTGGAAAGGCCAGAGGTCAGGTGAGGGGGACTCACAGCCATTGGACACCTTGATCACCAGCCACAGAGAAGTCAGATCTTTATTTGAAAAAGATGCTTCAGACCAAGAAGACCCTGGCCAGTCAGTCCATCTGTAAGTACTTGGGGACCTTCTGTCAGCCCCCATACATGAGAACTACAGTCCAGAGTGAGAAGGTGATATATTCAGACACACAGAAAGTCAGTGAAGAGCTGAAGCTAGAACCTGGCCCGCCAGCCCTGTGTTCTCCCCATGCACCCTGGCTCTGGAGCTCCTGCTGGCCACCTTCCTTGACCTTGAAAACTGCTCACTGCCATGTTGGAGGTAAACTCTTCAGAGCTCAGGCTCTGATGGTCAGAGCTGGGCTGGTGCTGGGCTGCAGGGAATCGAGTTACCTGCTTGGAGAAGGTCCCTCCAGAGCCAGCCGCTCTCCATTTGGCAGGCAGACAACTTGGCGAGGCTAGGCTGGGGAAGATGCCAGAGCTGCTACAATGGAGGGCTTCAGCCATCCAACACCTCCTTCAGGGCTGCTGTCACCAAAACCAAGCTGACACCCTGGCTCTGGGCAGAGGCTGATGGGTGTGGGTGGAGGTGGGAAGGTTGTTAGGAAGGCTCTGCCAGGTGGAGGGAAGGGGTTGGCCTCTGCAAAATGGGCCTCTTTCCCGCGTGGAGGTCTGTGCTCAGCCATGCCTCCTCCCTGCTTCTCTCTCCTCATGGACATGCCCAGTCTCCACCGACTGCACAAAGCCTCTTTGATTAATGATGCCATAAAGAGGCTGCTTCAGGGGACCCAAGGCTTGGCCCACTCTTAGGGCCTTCCCCACCCAATATACGAACTTGCCAATTGTGAGTCTATGAATATGCTCAGCTCTGACAGGGAACCTTTCAGCTGAGCACCACAGTTACGGAGCTCCCAAATGAGGGCATGGGCCCATAGCAGCCCAGGAGGCCCATTCCTACCCTGAGTGGAGGGGTAGGGACCCTTAATTTCTGTAAGGCATGTCAGAGACACTCAAAGCAGGAAACAGATCTGGTCAACCATATGTTTCAGGCACCTTGAAAGTCTCCATATTTGCTGAGTGGGTGAGTGAATAAAATTCAGCTTAAGACTTTTTTTCTTTTTTTTTTTTCATTGAGACAGAGTCTTGCTCCGAGGCTGGAGTGCAGTGGTGTGATCTCGGCTCACTGCAACCTCCACCTCCCGGGTTCAAGTAATTCTCCTGCCTCAGCCTCCAGAATAGCTGGAATTATAGGTGCATGCCACCATGCCTGGCTCATTTTTGTATTTTTAGTAGAGAAGGGAGTTTGACCATCTTGGCCAGGCTGGTCTTGAACTCCTGACCTCAGGTGATTCACCCACCTCAGCCTCCCAATGTGCTGGGATTACAGCTGTGAGCCACCACACCTGGCCAAGACTATTTTATTATATTATTTATTTATTTTTGAGAACAGAGTCTCACTCTGTCGCCCAGGCTGGAGTGCAATGGCATGATCTCGGCTCACTGCAACCTCCACCTCCCGGGTTCAAGTAATTCTCCTGCCTAAGCCTCTCCAGTAGCTGGGATTACAGGCCCCTGCCACTATGCTCAGCTAATTTTTGTATTTTTAGTAGAGATGGGGTTTCACCACATTGATCAGGCTGATGACGAACTCCTGACCTCAGGTGATCCACCAGCCTCAGCCTTCCAAAGTGTTGGGATTACAGTTGTGTGCCTGGCCAAGACTATTTTAAAGAAAGATGCCACTGCTGAACAATAAAATCAAAGACCTCATTTAGCTGCCCTCATCTAACGAGAGAAACATGCCCAGCGAAGGGCCCTTCTTGCTGATGTTCCCAAGTATCAGTGGGGACCAGGTGTCTGGCGGCTGCTCCTCTGGTGGGTGAGAGTCCCTCACGCCCCGCCCCACTGCGCCCCAGGGCCTGGGTCACTACCCCATGCTTGCCAGCAGACCTGCAGCTTCCGCAGACTCTCCCAGCTTTCAGTTCCTTGAGCATTCCTGTCATTCATTGGGCAAGCCCACTCTACCCCACCTTTCTTTGAACTTCCCTGACTTCCTTGACCCTCTGCAACTGGCTGTGTGACCTTGGGCAAGTTGCTCAACTTTTTTAAGCTTGAGCCTCCACATCATGAAAGCAAGAGAAGCATTACTGATCCTGAACGGTTGCTGTGAGGCCCACAGCTCCAGCTGAGAAAGTGCATGATAAAGTCAACATGATGGGACCTTCACTCTGTGCCAGACACTTGCAAGACAGAGTTATGTCCTGCACAAAGCAAGGTAGGGGTTACGCACAGATTAGATTAACACATGCAGCCAACGTGAGTTAAAAGTCTAGCCCTACAACTGACTCACTCTGTAACCCCTGAGTGATTCCCTTAGCCTTTCTAGGACCCTATTTTCTTGTCTGTAAAATGAAGACAATAATACCTACCATTGCTCAAAGCATGAGAAGGGAACCCCATAAATAAAGTGCTCTGCCCAATGTTCAGCATACAGCAGGTGCTCAGTGAAGGGCTGCCTCCACACACCTTCTCCATGAAGTGCCCACCAGGCTGGTCCTGCAGGTCCCCCAGTGACCTAGGGCCCCAAGTGTGAGCACTGGCTCCTGTTGCTTCCTAAGTCCTCCACCCAAAGCTATGAAGTCCTATTTGGGTCTAACTGGGAACACCAAAGTAAAGAGAAATGAGGAGGCCCCAGAATGGAGAGCTTAGAGTGGGGCTGCTGTGTGGGATGGCAGCCAGCAGGCCTTGCCCTGAGCCCCAGGGCCACCACCTTTTAAAATCAGATCCTTTCCTCCAAGCAATTGAGCAAGCTGGCTCTGGAGGAGGCTCTGGCCAAGGATAGCAGAACCTTTGTGAGCTCTTGGCTCTCCCCTGGCTCACCTCCCCCCATCCTTGTCATCACCTGCAGGGAACCCTAGGGATGGGGATCCAAGCAGGAGGGCAGTCCCCAGGTCCCCAGGCTGCTGGTGTTCAAGGCCTGAGGGGCTAGTCTCACTGTCCAGCCACACCTCCCTCCAGCCCCCTCCTCCCCTCCCAAGCAGCCAACTGCTTGGTCTTTGCAGATGTAGTTGTCTTCCCCTTTGATTCTCTGGAGAGGTGGAACTGAAGGGAAGGCTGGGGCTGTTGAAGGGCAGGGAGAGGTCTTTGTTCCAGGAGAGGCCCGCCTTGTCCTTACCACTCTGCCATTCCTGGAGCGGAGCAATGTTTCACCTCTGCCCCAGGCCAATTCTAACCCCTGAGACCTGAGTCTAAGTTTCTGCTGGCAGGGTAGCTTCAGCCCTGAGAGGTACATCCTTCCTCCAGACAAACAGGTGAAACTCTCTAGCCACTCGCAGGGCAGCTTTCTGTGCACCTCAGAGAGACAAGACTCCTGGGACTCCTGTCCTTGCCTTTCATGTGTGGCCATTACCAGGTGCTTCATCACCACTCAGGACAGCTTAGGCTCCAAGAACCTGCACTCAGAAACCTCTTGTCTCTCCAAGGTCTAGCCTTGTGCTCAGGATCCTCCCCCTGCTGCCTGGACCCCTGGGTAGTCCCTCTTCATTCCTCAGGTCCAGCTGGAGAGGTGTCCCTGTAACACCTGCACTGAGTACTGGCCCGTTCACCCATCACTGCCAAGATGGTGGAGCCTCCACCCACCTCACTCACTGCTGGACCCAGTGCCTGGACCAGGGCTGGGAACAAGGTAGGGGATCCAGAAACAAGTATTGCCTGCCTGGCCCAGGTCCCCAATCCCTTCGCTGTCAGCACCTGAACCCATCTTCCCTTCACTGATAAGGTGAGGATTACCACATTAAAAAAAAGTCAGTCAAATAACAAATGGAGAAAACATTTGACACAAGACGGACAAAATGCTAATTCCCCCTTGTTTTTGTCAAGCACCAAGAAAAATACTTTTGTTTGTATTCTTTGTTTTTTTGGAGACAGGGCCTCACTCTGTTGGTCAGACTGGAGAGCAGTGGTGTGATCACAGTTCACTACAGCCTCAACCTCCCAGGTTCAGGTGATCCTCCTACCTCAGCCTCCCAAGCAGCTGAGACTACAGGCATGCACCATCACACCTGGCTAATTTTTAAACTTTTTGTAGAGACAGGATCTCACTATGTTGCCCAGGCTTGTCTTGCACTTCTGGGCTCAAGTGATTCACCCACCTTGGCCTCCCAAAGTGCTGGGTTTACAGGCATGAGCCACCACACCTGGCCCATGTTCTTTATCAAATTGAAAAAAAAAATTACAGAAAAAAGTAAACACACACACATTATATATATATACACACACACACACATACACACACACATATACATATGTATATGTACATATACATATATATGTACATATACATATATATGTATATATATGTGTATATATATATGTATGTGTATATATATATATGTATGTATATATATATATAAAGTTTTCTGGGAGACAGGGTTTCACTTTGTCACCCAGGCTGGAGTGCAGTGGCTCAATCACGTCTAACTGAAGCTTTGACTTTTCAGACTCAAGTGCTCTTCCTGCCTCAGCCTCCCTAATAGCTGGGACTACAGGCATGTGCTACCACACCAGGTAGTAGTTTTCTTTTATTTTACTTATTTTATTTTATTTATTTTTGAGACGGAGTTTCGCTCTTGTTGCCCAGGCTGGAGTGCTATGGCGCAATCTTGGCTCACTGCAACCTCTGCCTCCCAGGTTCAAGTGATTCTCCTGCCTCAGCCTCCTGAGTAGCTGGGATTATAGGTATGCATCACCACACCAGCTAATTTTGTATTTTTAGTAGAGATGGGGTTTCTCCATGTTGGTCAGGCTGGTCTCAAACTCCCAACCTCAGGTGATCCACCTGCCTCGGCCTCCCAAAGTGCTGGGATTACAGGTATGAGCCACTGTGCCTGGCCCTTTTATTTGTTGAGACAGGTCTCAGTGTCACCCAGGTGGCACAATCATGGCTCACTGCAACCTGGACTTCCTGGGCTCAGGTGATCCTCCCACTTCAGCTTTCTGGTAGCTGAGACCACACGAGTGCACCACCATGTCCAGGTAATTTTTTCACAAATTTTAATGGAGACAAGGTCTCACTATGTTGCCCAGGCTGGTCTCAAACTGCTGGGCTCAAGTGATCAGCCCACCTCAGCCTCCCAAAGTTCTGGGATCACAGGCATGAGCCACCACACCTGGCCTGACCCCCAGGCTGGAGTACAGTGGCACAATCTTGGTTCACTGCAGCCTTTGCCTCCCAGGTTCCAGCAATTCTCCTGCCCCAGCCTTCTGAGTAGCTGGGACTACAGGTGTGGTGGTTTGTTCCTCATAAAGCTCTGTCCACAGCGTCTCTCACCATGTCATCTCCTCTCCTTGCCTTGGCTTACAGCACCTACTCACTCTTGCTAAGAGCTCAAACCACCCAGCTAATTTTTGTATTTTTAGTAGAGACAGGGTTTCACCATGTTGCCAGGTTGGTCTTGATTTCCTGACCCTGTGATCCTCCTGCCTCGGCCTCCGAAAGTGCTGGGATTACAGGCGTAAGCCACTGTTCCTAGCCCCTACTTATCCTTATAAGCAATTTCCTCTGGAACCATCAATAAATTGCCTAAACTCTTTGAACCTCATTTCCTCTAACTCTACAATAGGTATATCTATCCTATTGTATCTATCCTATTGTTCCTCTCACTGGCTACCTATAAATTAAAGCAGATTAAAGTGCCTGGCATATAGTAGGTCGCTAGTAGCTGTTACTTTCCTCCTTTTCCCCAGTTCTGATTCTGAGCTGCTAAACAGAGACTTGTTTCTTAGTTTCCATCACGTGGTGTCAGGACACTGAATGTAGGGTAAGTTGGGATGATGGTGGGAGGAGGGCAGCTGTGGCCCAGTCCATGTCTACTACAGGTGTGCAAATTTTAAAAGAAGCCTTACTGTCCCACCTCTGCCCAACCCCCGCCACCCACCCCAGGAAAGACTTTCTTGAGCCTTTCCCCTTCAATGATTGTTTTTATCATGCTATCTTGTAACTAGCCGGTTTTCTCATCAAATTCCCACTCCCTGCCTCCCTCCTCCCACAGATGTGAACTTCCCTCAGATCAAGTGTCCCGGATGACTCAGGTCTGTGTCCTCAAGCCCCCTCAGGGCTTGGCACAGAGCAGGCTCACCAACTAGAATAGTGAGGACTGTTCTCTACAGTTGTCACTGAAGGTCCCTTCAAGTTTTACTTGCTGCCGAGAGGGTGTAGAGCTCTTGGCAAGAGTGAGTGGGTGCTGTGAGCCAAGGCAAGGAGAGGAGATGACATGGTGAGAGACGCTGTGGACAGAGCTCTGTGAGGAACAAAGCACTTTATGATTTCCCCTTGGCACTCATTCATTAAACTCAATTAACAAGTATTAAGTGCCTAGTGTTTGCCAAAATCTTTGCACGTTCTGGCTTTGGGTTCTGCAGTGTGTTGGTTAAGTGTGATGCGGATCTGGCTCTATGCATTCTGGGCAAGTTGCTCAGCATCTCTGAGCGTCAGTGATATCAACCCCAACATAGCCATAATACCCAGTCTTTCATGAGGTGCTTCCAAGACACAACTTAAAACATTTTTTTTAAGAGACAAGGTCCTGCTTTGTTAGCCAGGCTGGTCTCGAACTCCTGGCCTCAAACAATCCTCTCACCTCAGCCTCCCAAAGTGCTGGGATTATAGGCATGAGCCACCGCACCCCGCCAACACAGTTTTATTTATGTAAATTGATGGACACAATCCCTGCTAGATAATTGTTTGCTAATAATTAAAGATAATAATAATCCTCAATCAGTTGTGTGTGGCTAGAGTGAGGGCTCCAGCAGGCCTTGGAGTTCAGGCCAGCAATCTAGTTCCTGCATCTGAGAGCTCAGAAAACTGGGGCCAGAAAAGACAGAGGTCGAGCAGAAAGAGATCCCTGGCCAAAGGCGTATAGGGCACTCTCTTTCCATCTATGCTGTTGTTTTGCTCAGAGTTTAGAGTCTGCAGAGGAGGCGTGTACACTGGTTTGCCAAGCGCTCCTTTGGGAAAAGTGGTATGTGAAGCTGGGGCGCAGTTTGAACATAACAGAGCAATAAAGGCAACTTCCTGGACTCACAGCTGAGGATGTACTTACGGACCGGGCCTGCAACGTGCTGCTCTGAGCACCTCCTCTCTCTGGCTGTCCCTTCTGCTGAGTTACAGCCTGGCCCAGAAGAGTTTATTGCTTCACCCCAGAACATTCTTTTACTGGACAGAGTTTGAGACAATAATGATGATAGAAGTTTCTCTGTAAGATTTTCCACTGTTTCCATAGTGCTATCATATTCTCGATTTCATTTGATCCTGAAACGTGTTTTTCATTGTTTTTGTTTTTTTACAGCTGTTTTTATTTTTTTACAGCTAGAGAAACTGTGGCTCCTGGAGTTAAGTAGCTTATCTAAAGTCTGGGTAGTTTCTCCAAGTCTAGTGCTCATCGAGTACTTGAAATAAGAGTTGACACTGAGTGTCTCCTTGATGCCCATCTCTGCTTGAAATGCTCCACCTGCAGTAGGTCCTAGTAATCCACCCAGCCATTGTATGTGGCAGACACGGTTATTACTCCTTTCTCAGATGAAGACACTAAAGGACAGAAGTGAAGCAACTGACCCAAGGACACACAGCTAGAGATGGCAGAACTAGGCTTCAAATCATGGCAGTTAGGCTCCACAATCTATGTTCTACACCTCGATGTTAGGGTTTCCTGACATTAATGGGAATTTTGGGCCAGATGATCCTTTGTTGTGGAGCTGTCTGTGAAACGTTCAGCAGCATCCCTAGCCTCTACTCACTTGTGAGATGCCAGTACCAATTCTTCGCCGGTACCAATTCCTTGAGCCATGGTTGTGACAATCAAAAATGCCTCCAGATATTGCCAAATAACACTGGGGGTGGGGGTGGGGGTGGGGCAAAATAGCCCCCAGTTGAGAACCGTTGCTCTGTGTTATGCTATTCTAAAAATGACAACACAGGGAGCCGCTGTGGCTCAGGCCAGTGTCCCGGTGCACGAGTAGGCAAGGATACGCGTTCGAGGCCAACCTGAGCAACACAAAAAAAATGATAGCATACAGTTATTCAATGGCAACCCATAATTTGAAAAAATGTGTTCCTGGAGACCTCTTCCCAAGAAGAATCAACATTCAAACTCAAACAACCTTAACTGCTCACCTCCTATGCCCAGGCAACTTACAGACCATTTTAAAAATGCATTGATGCCTAAAGAAATCAAGTGACTTGCCCAGAATAACAAAGCTAGTATGTCGCAGAACAGAAACTTGAACATTGGTTCCAAAGTCTACATGACTTTTTTCAGCAGTTGCATTGCTTCATGTGAAGTGACATAACTTTTTTTTTCCAGTTCTAAGATACATTTTATTTCCACAGTTTAGTGATTTTGAAATTGAGGTGCCACATAAAACTAGTTTATGTTTATAGTAGAAATTTTTTTTTTCATTCAAAAAGCTATTATGTAATTAAAATGTGTCTCCACCAGTAGCCTCTTAGAATCGAGACTCACGGACTTGAGCTGTGAGAGTGGAGGATGCTGATGGGGTCAGATGGAAGGAGAGCGAGCAGTGGCCCCTGTTCTGATAGGACACCTAGCCATCAACACCAGTTCTACAACCTTACCTGCTGACCTATCCAGCCTTTGTGACCTAGTTCACATCACACTCCTCCAAGAAGCCTTTCTAGGTCCCTTGGCACGTACCTCACCCTTTTCTAATTTCATCTAGAAGCTTTTTTTCTGCCAGAGCATTCTAGTAACAATATTGTATACAGCTGATTAAATGCTTTCTCCTTCATCATGGGATATTTTAGCATCCTTGCTTTACGGATGAGGAGACAGGCTTAGAGAAGGATAAAAACTTGCCCAACATCTCTCACAAGGTCAGCGGAAGGGTGGGAAGATAAGTGACTCTCTGGGTTCTTCACACCAATACTTCATGCTTGTTGTGGGATAGTTAACCACAATCAGCTGGTGCGCAGTCAGGTTACCCAGACCTTTCCTTGGAGAAAGTAGCATTCCAGGAAGTGGTGAGGTTTGCCAATAGACTCCGCAATAAGAACTGTAATATATGAGCTCAGAGAGGTGAAGTGGTCTACCCAAGGCCCCATCACTTCAAAGTGACAGCACTTAGGTGGGGTCTCCCCACACCCAACTCCTACTTTCTCCAGTTCCTTGCTGCTGTTTTGTCCAACTCTGACCCTTTTCTCACTCTGATGTTTCCAGGTCCCAGCCATACTTGTCTCCACTTCCTCCAGCAGGAAAGGGACAGCAGCCTCTTTTAGGCCCACATCTCTGCTCTTATTGACATCACAGAGGCTGTGGCTCCTCCAGCATCTCCCACCAATGCTCTAACTCTTCAAGAGCCAGATTTAAATCCCTCTATCCAGCACAGTGACATGCACAGGACCTTGTGCTCCAGACTCCGAATCAGAAAGCCACAGAGCTGGCCAGGCACGGTATCTCATGTCTGTAATCCCAGCACTTAGGGAGGCCAAGTAAGGTGGATACCTTGAGCCCAGGAGTTCAAGACCAGCCTGGGCAACATAGCAAAACCTCATCCCTACAGCAAATACAAAAATTAGCAGGGCATAATGGTACATCTTTTGCCCTAGCTACTACAGAGGCTGAGGTGGGATGGTCGTTTGAGCCCAGGAGGTGGAAGCTGTAGTAAGCCATGATCATACCACTGCACTCCAGCCTGGGTAACAGAGTGAGACTCTGTCTCAAAAACAAGAAATAAACAAAAACAAAGTCACAGAGCTGGGCGAAAAGAGACAAAAAGTCCATCCCAGCAGTGCTGCATTTTGGCAAGCCACTTGGGGATGACGCTGCCATCTTACAGGCTGTTATGAGGACTGAAATGACAAGATGTTTGTGCAGACTCTTGATGCACCTTCGAGTGCTGTGGGATTGAGACTGGCTGTGTGGTGCAGTGCAAAGAGCACCACCTCTGGCTTTGGGCAGACATGGACCTCAGGCAAATGATCCTGAAATTCAGTTCTCTCATGGAAATAATACGTCAGCCTCATCAAATTGTGGGTCCACAGTGCCTGGCACACAGGAGGCACACAATAAATATTATATTCCTTCCTAAGTGTAAGTGTCATTATATCAAGCACAGCAGAATCAATCCTTTAATTCTATTATTTAAGCACGTGGATAAATCTCATGCTGTGGGTAGGGAATTTAACCTCAAATGAGCACTAAGATTGCTAACGATTTTAAGGAACATTTTTTTTTTTTTAATTTTTAAAGCACCTTTGCATTTAGTCATCTATCTTTCAAGGAGGCTGTAAGCTGGAAAAGGAATTGCAGTCCAGAGGAAGATGCCACTAGGTAACAAGGGTGATTTAAAAATGCACATCTCTGGCTGGGCGCGGTGGCTCAAGCCTGTAATCCCAGCACTTTGGGAGGCCGATGCAGGTGGATCACGAGGTCAAGAGATCGAGACCATCCTGGTCGACATGGTGAAACCCCCTCTCTACTAAAAATACAAAACATTAGCTGGGCATGGTGGCGCATGCCTGTAATCCCAGCTACTCAGGAGGCTGAGGCAGGAGAATTGCCTGAACCCAGGAGGCGGAGGTTGCGGTGAGCCGAGATCGCGCCGTTGCACTCCAGCCTGGCTAACAAGAGTGAAACTCCATCTCAAAATAAATAAATAAATAAAAATGCACATCTCTTCATCCACACTGTTTCAGGTCAGGTCCCCTTCTCTATAAAAAGGCGGGAGCTGAGACACAAGCAGGTTCTAAAGAAGGCAATGAAAATTATATGGGTTGTGGTTTGAGAAGGGAAGGAAGAGAAGAAAAAAATAAGGCAGAAATTATTTCATTTGGAAAGGAAAGGGTAAGACAGGTGATAAACAAGAGGTTATTATATGGCAGCAAAGGGTAGTGAGTTGCATGCCAAGGTTGTTATTGTGGCAGGGGTCTGGGGGACCAAAGGGATCATGTCTCAAGACTTGGAACAGGCCGGGCGCGGTGGCTCAAGCCTGTAATCCCAGCACTTTGGGAGGCCGAGGCGGGTGGATCATGAGGTCAAGAGATCGAGACCATCCTGGTCAACATGGTGAAACCCCGTCTCTACTAAAAATACAAAAAACTAGCTGGGCGTGGTGGCGCGTGCCTGTAATCCCAGCTACTCAGGAGGCTGAGGCAGGAGAATTGCCTGAACCCAGGAGGTGGAGGTTGCAGTGAGCCGAGATCGCCCCATTGCACTCCAGCCTGGGTAACAAGAGCGAAACTCCGTCTCAAAAAAAAAAAAAAAAAAGATTTGGAACACATTGGAAGAAAGACTACACAAATCACAGACGTTATTATGATTAACAGTGGCCAAAGGAAGTTTGCTTTTTGATTGTGTTCTCTCACTTTTTTTTGAGAGAGAGAGTTTTGCTCTTGTCTCCCAGGCTAGAGTACGGTGGCATGATCTTGGCTCACTGCAACCTCCACCTTTTGGGTTCAAGCAATGCCCCTGCCTCAGCCTCTTGAGTAGCTGGGATTACAGGCACATGCCACCATGCCCAGCTAATTTTTCTATTTTTAGTAGGGACGAGGTTTTACCATGTTGGCCAGGCTGGTCTCAAACTCCTGATCTCAGGTGACCCACCCACCTTAGCCTCCCAAAATGCTGGGATTACAGGTATGAGCCACCACACCAGGTCTCTTCTTTCTAAACATGCCTAGAAACTGCAGGCTATACTCTGCCACATGCATCTCATCTGTGAAGGGCACTGTTTCTATAACCAGGTCAGATGATCAGAGCCGACTCCTAAGCAGTGCTTTCTAGGTTTTCATGGATTGGCCCCTAAATCACTTTCTATCCTCACTTTGGTTGCTTTCCTCTCCTCCAATCCTCTAGCCACTCTGAATTTCCCATTGGCTCTAGAACACATTATTTGTTCAACAAGTATAAAGCAACTACTACATGCCAGGTCCTGTTTTACACATTGGGGATGCAAGGACAAGGACAAGGTCCCAGTCCTTGTAGAACTTATATACTAGTGTGAGAAGACCAATCATTTCCAGGAAGGGTAGGCTAGGTTTGAAAAGGCAGTCTGAGAAAGCTGCTCTGTGGAGATGATATTTAAGCAAAGACCTGAATGGTACAAAAAGTGAGCTATGAGTTAAGTGGTCAACAGCTTTCAAGGCACATCAAATGTAAAGGCCTTGAACGGGCTTCTTTCAATGAGCTTTGTGAATAGATGAAACCAAAAGGCCACCATAAATAGCTGGGCAGAATAAAGAAGGTCCAGAAGTTGGTACAGACCAGCTCACATAGGCCCTTAAGTCATGGTCAGGCTGGACGCGCTGGCTCACCTTTGTAATTCCAGCACTTTGGGAGGCTGAGGCGGGCGGATCACCTGAGGTCAGGAGTTCGAGACCAACCTAACATGGTGAAACCCCGTTTCTACTAAAAATAGAAAAAATTAGCCTGGCGCCTGTAATGCCAGCTACTTGGGGGGCTGAGGCAGGAGAATCACCTGAACCCGGGGGGAGGCAGAGGTTGTAGTGAGCTGAGATCGTGCCATTACACTCCAGCTTGAGCAACAAGAGTAAAACTCCATCTCAAAAAAAAAAAAAAAAAAAAAGATCATGGTCAGAAGATCCTGGATTCTGGTCTAAGTGTGGGGGTCTGAGAAAAAAAGGTCCACGCGATCACTCTGCCTTTTGGGTGGAAAATAACCGTGTAGGGAACGATAAAGTGAGAGATTATGATGGTTTGGACTAAGTGGGTAACAGGAGAGGGGGTGAGAGCTAACTGGGGGCAAGACATAGGGTGCACTGGTGATAGGATACTTGAGCTGGGCCTTGAAGAATTAGCAGCCTAAGTTTGCCAACAGGGTAAATGTCTCATCTTTGCAGCCAAAACACCTAGCACAGTACCTGGCATGGCATGTGTTAAATGGAACTGGAAAAGTAGTAACAAATACTCTAAAAGAAAAATGTTTTCATGTAAGTATCCTTAACCTTTCTATTTCAGAATGCTACTTAATCTTTTCCAAGATGGCTGTATATGTGTATATATATGTGTGTGTATATATATGTGTGTATACATAAAGGGAGAAAAATTTAAAAACTGAAATGTCACATAAGGAAAATTATTATTCCTCATATCCCACCAGCTGAAGACAAACTGGTATTTTGGTGTACTTTCCCTCTAGCTTTTCCAAGCTCATGTGTAAAAAGGTGGGTATTTCCTCTTTGAGGAAGCCTAGTCTACCATAATCAATTGGTTAGGGTCTGAATACCACTCCACCACTGAGTGGTCTTGGACAAGTCATTTGCTGTCTGGTCCATAAAACGGGGATAGCAACATCCGATTATTGTGAACCTATATGAAATGACTGATACAAAGTACCTAAAATGATGCTTGGCACATAGTAAGTGCTCAATGTATTAACAAAAGGAAGTCTATTAACAAAAGGAAGTCTAAATTCCACAAGACCCAATTATAAAGTTTTCAGCATCTAATTTTTTAAGAAACAAAGGCTTTGCAAATCTATAATCTAATCACATGTACTCTTGTAAAGAAAAATAATCAAACCAAGAATAGGAATTTGCCAAAAAAAGATGTAAGCAACACCAAATATTTTTAAAACCAAATTTTATGGTAACACAAAACAGAAACGTGCCAAGAACCCCAGACCCTGGGTCTGTTTAATAAATCTCTCTCCTATAAAGCTGACATACTTATGGGATTACCATTTACACTAATAACAGTTTAAAGGGCAGACACTGCTCAACTGCCAAGAAATGATTCTTTCAGGTTTTCCAACTTGAGTTATGTCTGTGTGGTGTGACAGAGCACAGCATTGAATGAGGACACTTTTGCTCACCACCAGCCTCTACCATCACCAAGCAGTGATCCTGAGCAAGGCATCCTCCCCGGTCCTCTGTCAAATGAGTTGCCTACGAAGTTTCCATGATTCCTTACAGCTCTAAAACTCTACCACCATGAAGAATACACAGTTCCACGTGTGTAATACTGGTGTGAGGAATAAGTATTACTTATGTATCAGGTACCTTAAAAACCTGAAATGGCATGCTAAATATCAGTTATTTTTTTTTAGGGGAGGGAGAATGAATCACACATTATATGGGTATACTTCTAACACTAAAAACCACATTTTGACTGAGAAGGAAGTGAGAGACTAATTTAACATTTGGGGTCATGACGTTGCACAGTACCCCCCATTTTCAAAGGTCCAACTACTGTTAGCAAATGCCAATTTCTCAGTGGCTTCAAATATATTTCAACTGGACCTGTATTGGCAATGATGGTGGTGAATTTGGCTTAGTTTTATATACCATCATCACTCATTAATTTAATGAGGTAATATATGGGGAAACAAATATAGCTGTTTTTATAGGTTTCTGCAAAGGCTGTTGCCTAGCTCTTTGACCTCCTATATTCAATGCTGTCTACTACTCTGAACAGCAAACTGGGAGACATTTCAGAGCCAGAGCCACACAGATTCTCACACAGCTTACATCCAGTGGCAGATAGAAAGTACCTAAAACAGGAAAACTGGAAGTACATGTAAGGGACCCCTGACCCAGATTTCAGGGATGAGGAAGCCCTAGGGGAACTGACATTTAGAGAGTATAGTGAGGGTGACAACACACCGCACGTCCTGCAATCTGTTGATCCAGGGCATCGCCTCTGGTCAGGGCACTATCCTCCGTACTCCCCTCACACTGAGTTCACCTCTAGCTATGGTGAACAAAAGTCCTGGTGCGCTCTAGACAGTCTATTTTATTTGTTGTCTGGAATAACTATTAATAGTGGCCCCTTACATGCTCGAAAGTGCTTTCTTTGGTTAGGACTATCAATTACAGGGTTATCCCACCTTTAGCCCTGATCCTGGCAGACTCCAGCTTGCATGTTTGGCTCTCCCATGTGACTCAGCTCACTGGGGGCTTGGGCTCAATCTTATTCTCCTATGTACCCATGTGCCTTCTTTGGTTAGGACTATCAATTACAGGGTTATCCCACCTTTAGCCCTGATCCTGGCAGACTCCAGCTTGCATGTTTGGCTCTCCCATGTGACTCAGCTCACTGGGGGCCTGGGCTCAATCTTATTCTCCTATGTATCCATGGCATGGGCTCTATGTCAATTACATTTGCATCCATGATAGCTTTGTGCCTGATGCCAAACAGACTGAACATGTATTCAATATGATATTCAAAATTAGAATGAGAAGTAAATACAATTGACAACAAACTAGATTTGCAAATCTTTGTATCATGTTGGGATTCTGGATTTACCTCTCACTAGCTGTGTGACCTTCTGATTCTTAGGTTTTCACCTGAAAAAATGGGGGTAATAGTACCTTCTTTGTAAAGTAGAAAAGTTTAAATGAGACAGTATAGGTAAAGTGCTTTTGCACATAGCTGGCATATACTGCATACCGTTAGCAGCAGCTGCTGCTGTAGACCATGATGACTACTGCTGCCACAACCCTGTTTTGGCATGAGAAAACTGACACCTAACAAGCATCCAGTAGAAACTCAGTAAGTGTGCACTAAAGGAATTCTTGGTCTCATGCTAGGTGCTGGCTTCACACCAGAATCTTGTATTACAAGATGCATTAATCAAAATTACAATTTAGAAGTCAAAAGTTTTGACTACTCTAAGCAGTTTTGTAATTCAGAAAAAACCTCCTCATATCCCTAAAGTAGCATAGAACACATCTGGCTGCATCTTTAGATGTGCTAATTACCAACATTTAAACCTCACCCTTGCTATAACTCTTTTAAAATTTATTCATATAAGCATGCCAAGCTGGATATTTGGGTCCATCTCTTCTCTTTTTGAACTGTCAGCCTCTCGAGCTGTGACTAATGTATATAGAGAAAAGTAGAAAGGCCTCAGATTGAGTCAACAGTAGTTTTCTTGATCCCTCAATTACAATATCCTCTTTACAGTATATCCTCCTTGGAACATTTGGAATGAATTAAGACTTTAAACTTCCAGATGTTGAAACTACTACTGTAAATTCAAACTCATTAAAAAGGGGCAGATTTACTACCTCTACATGGTTTTGAAGTCTGTTGTTCACCCTGTCCAAATAATTTATGAAACTAGATACAGTGGCAGATAGTGTATTCTATTTATATAGCATTCATGGTGAGAAATAAGGGCATTTTAAAAAGGTCAGGAAATTAGCTGCCACTTAGTCAACCTATAGATCACACTTACTGTTGTTTCTAAGCTAGTAATTGTTTCCTGAAACTGATCATAGGTATTTTTATGCTAATCTGTACTAAAAATTACTTTTTCTGGCCACAAAAAGCTGGCTACAGAAAGCATTTGATTATGGCAAGACAGCTGCATCTACTCTCATTAAATAAATGGACCTGGATCTAGTCCTTTGTGGTAGTGTCTTGGCAGCCAAACAAAGGTGGCAACATTTCTACAGAGTTTGTAAAGTCTCAGAAGTTTCAGTCTCCGTTTTCTTTTTTCTTTGCAAGAAACCCATGTCGACTATAATGAGTGCATTTTAGAGATGCTGTGCTGAAAGCTGGCAATGGATAAAGCAGGAACATAAAAGGAACCTATTCCTAAAGCAAATATTTCTTTTACAAACCTTAAGAATGAAGTGGCTTTCAGAATCAATTTCAATATCGAAATACTGGACTGAAGTACCTGCCTCTGGCACTTACTTGCCATGTAATCTGAGGCAATTAATTTATCTCTGTGAGCATGCTTTCTCAACTGAAAAATGGGGGCTAATACCTGCCTGGGTTTTTCTGAGAACTTGAATGAGATCATTCAAAGCGCTTTGTAGGTTCTAAAGTAATATATAATAAGTATTAATGAACACTGCAAGTACAATTTTCCTGTTTTATGATTTACTTGCTTAAAATAGCACTTAAAAGTGGCTGCTTCTAATATCAAACAGAAATAAACCTGATCCAACTAAGTTATTGCAGAGGAACTGGTCTCAAGAGGAAGGCTCTTTCAACTCAACCAACTACTACTTACCCCGAAGGAATATTCTGAGAATTAACTGAAAACTACATAGAATAATTAATAAAGCCTTTGGTCCTGCTTATTTCACGGGTCACACATCCTACATCAGGCTTCAACTGTGTAACCTTTTTTTTCCAAAAATGAGAGTAGACATGTCAAAAGCAAATGCTGCTCTAATTAGATATGATACAGACCTTATTTTTAAAAAACTGTACAAGGCTTTTGTGGATACTCTATTTTTCTTTCCTTTAATTTCAATAAATCTATGACGTTTGTGTATGTGCAGTTATAAGTACTTACAATTGTAGTCCTATAATTGGCCCTGTGGGCCAACTCTAGGATGTAAGCTTGGTGAGTCAGAAAGTACACTGGGTATTGTCAGCACTTAGCTAAGAAGCCTGGCACACAGAAAGCATTCTTCTTATATTTGTGGATTAAATGGTCATGACACCTACCACTTTCTAATTATCTAATCCTGCAAAAGACAACCTGTTTCATCAATGAGATTACTACCGATACAACCTACCATCAAAGATCAGTTTGTTGAAAATACCCTTTAATAAATTAGGGTTTTTAAGCTTTCAATAGACTCCCAAATTAGAGAATATACATACATTATAAAAACAAATGACGAGCTTCTCAAAAGCTTAACTAATGCTTGTTGCATTAATGTTTTTGGATACATTATTGTGGCAGCCTGAAAAGGGGGCCATTATTTTACAACTCCTCCCAATAAAAGGAGTCTATTTCCTCATTCTTTGAATCTAGACTGGCCAAATGACTTCTTTGACCAAAAGAATGTGGTTGAAAGTGATGCTCTGAATTACTGAGTCCAAGTTTTGAAGCCACTGCCTTAGCTTTCCTGATACTCTGAGACCATCAGTACTTAGCCCAAGATAAAAGACCACATGAAGAGGCCCAGTCACCATATCCCCAGCCACCCTGTCAGCTGAATGCAGAGTCCAGATGAGACTAGCAGAAGAACCACTCAACAAACCCACAGAACTGTGAGAAATGGTAAATTGTTTCTTTAAGCCATTAAATTTGGGGGTAATGTTAAGCAGCAATAGGTTGCTGATGATAAATTACCTAATCCTTATAGCACAACTCGAAGGTAGATTTTATGGTTGAGGAAACAGACCCAGGTTAAGTGATCTGCCAAGGTCACACCACTCTTCCTCTCCAACCCCACCACTGCTCTAAGAACAGGATAAAGGTATTCAAACACCAGCTTTGTGTCCCCTTCATTGTCATCCTGCCATCATGAATTTGATTAGTTCTAACAAGGACAGAGGCATCTCTTAGAGCCCTGGCTACAAGATAAACTCTTGTTATCTTCCTGATAAGCTGCATGCATAATGTGTCCTGATTTAACACATATGCTGGGCTTTCCTAGGACAGAGAAATGGACTGTGGGCTATCATTAAGACTCAGCAGTCCAGCAAATACATACCACTCTGGTTTCTGAAGCTCAAGGGACACTTAATCCCAACATAAAACAATTCATTAACACCTCTGCATTCATTTACACTTTAGCCAGCAACAATAACACAAACTGACAATTTATATCAGGACCCATACAGTACATAATTAAAAAAAAAAAAAAAAACTAGTTGGGTGAACCTAACATTTAGTACTTTGTTTTTTTTCTATAACCCAAGTAGTAAACCACATGCAAAGGACTCACCTTGAATTATGAAGCTGTTTATACAATGTTTTTTAAGAGATCTTACACAAGAATGTTTTGACCCCACCAAAAACAATGTGCCTAAACTTTACAAAATTCACATTTTATTTAGATTGAAATAAACTATACAAAATTGATTTTCTTCACCAAAAATAACAGCAATATTTTCCATATTTTTCTAGATAAACCACAACACTCATTTTTGTAGGTTTCCAGGTTTTGCTTATAAATCAAGATGAGGCAGTAGATAAGTCATGGAAAAAGACAGAAAAAAAAAAACAAACAAAAAAAAAACCCAACCAGACAAATCATGGCCTTTGATTCTGTCTTAACCATGAAACAGAAGTGTTCAACATATACCTGCTAAAAAGCGTAGGAAGATGTAGGCTCCACAAAGGAATGTAAACAGCCAACAATGAGATGTGGAACAATGGCAGCCTCCTCCATTCAAACTTTTACTGTCATTTGTTCCTTAAGTTCATTTCAGAAAGACAGAATCTACACTGAAATCCTTTTTTGGCAAGCTCACAAGCTTTTCTCCGGTAATTTCTTATAACTGTCCAGTACAGATTTTTAACATACTTAAAACTCCTATTAGTCAAAGGTCAACTGTGGGCTTCACTATAACATTTTATAAAATGTATTTCTTCCTCCCACACCTCTTCAAAATATATTTCTTCAAAGAATTCATAACACCCAACAAGTAGAGATCCACAGTGATAATAAATGCTATGTCTAAAATGACTTAACTAAAAGAATTCCAGAGTGCCACCAGCAGAGATCACACAGAAGGAAACATAGCACTTTCAGTGTTCTCTTCTGGAAGAACAGATAGGCCTTCAAAGCAGGAGAGTTCAAATAGGGGCCATTTAAACAGGTAGATTATCAATGGCTAATGTATTCAATGAAGTCCTATAGGCAAAGATATTTAGTGATTAAGTGGCCTACATACACCTTACAGCTTTTCTTCCAAATATAAAATATAAGAAAATCTATTTTTAAAAGTCTCTTAGGTATTTTCCATGGTTTCTGAATTCTCTGTGGGAAGCTCTGACTTATTTGTATAAAGTTTAATATATGTGTCCACCATTAAATCCAGGTCGTGTTTTATATCAAAATTTATGTTAAGCAAAGCCAAGTTACTCGACCTTTGGTCTGTCAAAGTGTTCCTCAAATATGCTTTAAGACGTTTTCGTCCATTTTCATACCGCTCATTTTCAACCTTCATCACAGGAAGAATACACAGGACCTTTAGCAATGCATACACATTAGGAAAAAACTTGATGTCAGGCAGGTGGAGGGCTTCATAGATAGTGGATGGAAGCTCTATATCTTTCCCCCTGTGTTTCCATTTGATTCTCCAACAGTGAAGCTCGGCTGAGAGCGTGTCAGGATTGGGTAAGTCACTTCTATACATATCAGCATGGTGTTCCTCTGATGTATTGAATTTGAGTTGTCCCATGACTGAGGGTACCAGAGATAAGCATTTAAGAGCTTTCAGGTGCTGTTCTGAGAATATATCTTTAAGTTCCTGAATAATGTGCTCCACTGTTGGGACACTTAGGGTTTCCTTATAGTAACTCTCAGAAGTTAGCTGAGATTCCAAGTTACCCTGGTGAGCTCTGCGGAATTTCCCAGGGAGTTTCATTTGAATATCAAGCTTGGTTGCCAAATTTGTGGCTTCCTCAAACCAAAATTCATGATAAACTTCAATATTTTCCATCACTTCATTAAGTGAATGCAATACTGCAGTCAAGCTACCGGCTGCAAAGAAGACATCTGAGGTTTGCCCCTGGAGATTTTTCCCAAAGGCTCTTGTAAAAGATAGCACGTTTTTAAGAACAACAATAGTAACAATGAAATCAAAATCTGTTACTGCACTGCAGAGTACAAATGCTCGGCCAGCTATACAGTTATTCCATCTAATATTTGTGTCACTATTTATACCATCTAAACATAAAACAAGTGCTTGCAGGAGTTCTACTAAAATTTCAAAAGCATCATGCCTGCCTGTCCACTGAGAATGGCAGATTTCCTTCAGTTCTTTACCCCTTTCTTTACTGTTCTGAAAAAGAACAGAAATTACATTGTCAAGTTCTAAAAGCAGTTGTGGTGATCGATGGAAAAAAGAACAAACTTCCTCAATTGTTCCTAATGCAACAGATACTCCCATAACAGGTACTGATTTTGCCAACCACATATTTAAGGCACAGGAAGAGCAAAGTGTGTAGATAGCCTGGGGATATTTCTCTAAAAGTCTAGAAGCAACAACTTTCATTTTGGAAGAAAATCCACTAGACACAATGTAAGCCTGGCCACGACAATACTCCATATTTAATCCCCATTTCTCAGTTATCATAGTGTGAAATTTCACAGCCAAAATTTCTGCATCAGCTTCGTAAGGCAGGAAGCCTACAAATTCCTCTCTTAGGTTATGAGATTCATCAACAAACCTCACCAACACAGGTAGGTGCTCTTCCCCTGCTATGTCCACTACATCATCAGTGATAATGGAAAAGAAGTGTGAGTCTCTCACTTCCCTGAGAGTTTCTTCTCGAATACAGCTCTCACAGATCTCTAGCATCTGCCTCTGCTGTGTTTTTGAACAAAACAATGTGTTAACTGCTGTTGTTTCAAAGCGTTTTCTCAGGACCTCTTCACCAGAATTTATCCGGCACTCCAGCAGTGCTTGAAAGTTATCTGGAGTAAAGAGACCTTCTGGGATTTCATCAGCTTCATGTCCATCCAGAGGTATATTTTGCTTTCCCATAAGAATCAAGATTTCAAATAGAGATTTTAGGTATTCTTTGTTTTCCTTCTCTTCAAGGGTTAGAGGTAAAATGTCCTCATCTTGCCCTTCACCCACTTCTTCACTGGGATTCTGAGCACTGCTATTGTTGGTTTCTTTATGTTTTTGTTCCTGTTCAGAAATTTCATCAACTGGAAAACAAAGAATTAATGTGACAAACAGGCTCATAAAAAACCAAACCAAACAAAAAACATTACATCTTCGGTTAAATATTTAAAATACATACAAAAACTCATTCATTCAATATTCATAGGGCATTTATTAGACCACAAACAAGGATAGGGATTAAAATAAGAGATATTCTAGTGGGAGAGACAAACACTGTAAAGATATATTTTAATCCTAGATGTAAATGCTGTTATAAGATAGGAATGATTTTTCTTTTCTTTTCTTTTTTTAAGAAATAGGGAGTCTCACTATGCTGCCCAGGCTAGTCTTGAACTCCTGGCCTCAAGTGATCTTCCCACCTCAGCTCCAAAGTACTAGGATTAAAGGTGTGAGATACCACATCCAGCCTAATTTTAAAAATAAACTTAAGACATTCCACATATGTAATGAATGACAGTCCATGCCCTCAGAAAAACAAAGTGGGACAGAACTAATTACTAAGGTACTGTGCTTAGCATTTTATATGCATCACATTACTCTCTCTTCAGGCAGGTGGTATCAGCTCCACTTGACAAATGAGGACACTAAGAAACTTGCCCAGATCACAGACAGTTAGAAGAATGGAAGTAAAGTTGAAATCAAAGTGTCTGGCCCCAAGGTCCATGCTGATGCTGTTTTTATCAAACCATTATGCCACACATTTATGTGGGAGATGGGACAACTGTACAAACCAGTGTAACATAAAGGAGATTAATGTAATTCTTAGGGCTAGTATTAGATTATCACAAATTTTAGCCTAATCGCTTCATAAGGGATAGGAAAACTGAGGCCCTATAAGGTAAATGTCCTGCCCATAGTCATATAGGTCAGTGGTGTCTACAGGAAAAGAATCCAAATCTAAAGAGTCACAGTTAAAACCTAGTTCTTAGAGCATAAGACTATGGAGGGCAGCAGGGAGAAACAAAAACTCAGAAGTTGCATTTGATGACAAGGATAAATAAAGGGGGACATGAACAAGGAGGGCATTTCAGTTGGTGAGAATTATTCCAGGAAAAGCACTAAGGTAGAAGAGGGAAGCAGGCTGTCCAAGAACTAAGGGAAATCTAGTCATCAGCGTTTCGCAAAATGCAGGAAGCATCCTTCCCTAACCCCTCCTCTAATCAGATGGCACTGCTAATGATCATACGTGACACGCAGTGGTTCCATACTAGGTAGGTTTCCCAAGCCAGAAAGAGGTTATCCTGGACTCCTTCCTGCCTGCCTGGCTCCTGCCCCACCCTCCTCCATTACTTTTCCACTTCCAATTACAAGTACTAATTCTCTTGCTTTTATTTTTTTCAAAAAGCAGTTCATTAAAGAGCAAAGAGTACAAAGTAAAAAGTCAAGTATCTCTTCTTTTAGGTATCTTTTCATATGCAAGTCATAGGTATACAAATTTCTTAAGTTCCTTGAACCTATTCCCTTTACTTTCTCTACCACTACCTAATTCAAGGCCTTTCAACTTCTATTTGGTCAGCTGACAGCCCAACTGGCCTCCCTGCCTCCAGTGTTACCTTTTCTAATCCAACAGAGTGCTGTATGTAACATGAAAATCAGGTCCCTGTTATCACCTACTTACAAACCCCTCAATGGTTCCCTATTGCTAACAGCCCACAAGTCTGCAAGCTCTGGCCTCTGGGGTCCTTTCTAGGTTCATTTTCTAACCATAACGGGTAACCACAAACTTTAACAACACTAAAATGAGTGTAGTTCCCCAAATCTAGCACCCTGTACCTTTCCCTCTCTTTGCCCAAGTCCGTATCTCCTCATCTATAAAGAGGGAAAGAACAGTACTTATCTCAGGGCTATTGTGAGAATTAAATGAATTAATACAAGTAAAGCACTTAGAACAAAGATTTGGCATTAGTGAGCACTCAATAAAATGCTATATTAATAATAACGGCAATAGGAGGAAGAAAGAGAGGAGGAGTGACTAATAACTGACAAGAAGAAAAACAGCTTCTAGCGCTCACTTTGGTGAAACAATTGGGGCATCAGCACCTACAGAAAGGCTGTTGTGACCACACTACCCCCAATGGCACTATGTACCCCCCAGCGTTTATTCCTTAAACATTTAGCAAGAACTTATTACCCACCACAACTGGGTGGACAGAAAAGAAATTCAGTGCATGTCTCTACCGTTGCCCTTCCTTCCCTACAATGGAGCACTGTGTGCCTGCCACAGTAAGAAGTGGCATCAGGCCGGGCACGGTGGCTCAAGCCTGTAATCCCAGCACTTTGGGAGGCCGAGGCGGGTGGATCACGAGGTCAAGAGATCGAGACCATCCTGGTCAACATGGTGAAACCCCGTCTCTACTAAAAAAAATACAAAAAATTAGCTGGGCATGGTGGCACGTGCCTGTAATCCCAGCTACTCAGGAGGCTGAGGAAGGAGAATTGCCTGAACCCAGGAGGCGGAGGTTGCGGTGAGCCGAGATTGCGCCATTGCACTCCAGCCTGGGTAACAAGAGCGAAACTCTGTCTCAAAAAAAAAAAAAAAAAAAGAAGTGGCATCACCTCTGCGAGGCCTGTGTGTGGCATAGCAGCAACAATAAAGACAAGCCAAACCAAGACTTTAGTCTCATAAATAATTCCAGAACACAGGACAAAGCTGAGCACACTCTTACATCCATTCTCAAGGTAGGTTTTCAACACAAAACATATTTATTTGTCCTTACCAGGTCAAGGCCTTTTTAAAAGGCATTCAGAAGCTGAGTCATTAACACTATCACTTACTTTTTTTCTGTTTCAGTGTCCTGATTTCGTCTTCACTCTAAATGGCAAGAAAAAAAGAATCATCTTTTAAAAACTGACCTCTAGTGTATCATCTTAGACTCACAAATACAAATGCCTATTCTGAGTCAAATTTAATTCTTCAAGAGCATAAATTCTTTTTTTAACATACATTCTTCAAACAGACAGACAATGAGAAAACCAGAATAAGCTGTTAATAACTCCAAGGTTAAACTGATCAGTCTACTTAGAAAAAGAAAGAAAAAATAATAATATAAATAACTCCAAGGTTATAACAAAGTCCTAGAGGGGAAAAAATAAATCATTTTACTTATTTTCTACCTAAATTATCCTAACTTTGGGTTACATGTATTTACCGGCTAACGAAAGGCATGAAAGTACACCATGGCACTTGGGGTCAAATTCAAGAGGACACATCATCTTATTTCCCAATTTAACCCTGGATATGCCCCATAAGGAGGTTGCTGAATCTCAGAACCCAACGCAAAAGTGATGAGAAATCCCTGAGAAGCAGAAGATGAAAGAGTACTAGCATGGAAGAGATACACAGAGCATAGTAGGCCAAGTGGCACCAATAGGGTTAGACAAAGGAAGAACTTGCCAGCTGCATCCTTTACTCTCCTTCCAACCCTCTACAATGCTAAAATCATGAGCCACTCTGTTACTTTCTGTGGCAGAAAAGCAGCTATGCCAGTGACAGCTGAAGACAGCAAGATGCCTGTTGGGCACCACTGGACATGGCGCTCATAGCAAGAAACATCAGCAGGCTGGTCAACCTGGGACATCCCCTTCTTATCCTATGGACTGCATGTTTATAAGGATGGTGGTTCAGGAAGAGTATGGCGGCTGTGAAGTATGTGAGGCTCTCTGAGGGACAGACTACAGGGAAATGATAGCAACAGGACAGCAAGTGGTTGAGCTCCTCATCCTGATACATATTACACTTCGTATCTATGGATTCAACCAACCATGTATTGAAAATACTGGGAAAAAAATGAAGAGTTGTACCTATCTTGAATATATATAGACTTTTTTCTCATTATCCCCCTAAATAACGTAGCGTAACTATTTACACAGCATTTACATTGTATTCAGTTTTACAAACACATAAATGTATTAAGTATCATAAATAATCTTGGTATTGTTTAGAAATGGATGGTTGTGTCTATACTGAATACAGACTTTTGTTCTTGTCATTATTCCCTAAACAATGTAATATAACAACTATTTACAGAGCACTATATTGTATTAGGTATTACACATGATTTAAAGAACACAGGAAGATGTAAGTTATATGCAAATACTACACCACTTTATATAAGGGAATCGAGCATCTATGAATTTTGCTATCCAAGGGAGGGTCCTGGAACCAGTCCTCCATGGACACCAAGAAAAAAGGCAACATGGAGGACTGTCATGTAAGTGTCAGTAGTCATCTAAGAGAAATCCCAGGAAAATAGAAATAAACAAATAGAGGGGAAAATGCATACAGAAAAATAAAAACTAAGGATTTAATTTAAGATGTAAGTCCTCAGTTGTAAGATGACAAATTAAGGTACATAAGAAAAAACCTCACATCTAGATATAGTTTAGCAAAATTTAAAATGTCAAATATGAGGAAAACTAAAAAGCTTTGAGGGAGAAAAAGATTACCTAAAAAGGAACCAGGCTGGCATAGACTTTCATAGCAATAATGGATGCAAAAAAATCAAAAAGAATCAACATCACATAGACTATGTGTATCCTCTATGTATCTCTTAACATTTAAAATAAAAGAATCAAATCATTTTAAAAAAAATTCCGCATCTGAAAACTAAGAAAAACAATCCTATGTTAACAAAAGAGAAATCACAAAATACCTACAACCAGACATGACAGCACTATATGTCTAAAATTGTTAAGGTATAGCTAAAAAGGACTTAAGGAGACATTTTTAGCTTTGAATAAACATATATGAGCTAAGCATTAAGAATCTAGAAAAAGAGTCAAAAAGTAAATCACCCCAATCAAGGAAAAACCAATCAAATAGTTCACAAGTACAGCAATCACTGACAAAACTATTGGCTCTTTGAAAAGATTATTAAAGTTTCATAAACTTTTAGAAACATAACAAAACACAAGAAGAAAGAGAAATCAATAAAGATATTAGAATGGCAATCAAAACTTTCCCTCACCCACCTCTAGTCCTCTAATGGTTTTACCAAGTTCTACCTTACTTTCAAGAGCAGATAACATCTACCTATACAAGTTTTTCTAGGAAAAAAAAAAAAGATACCCAACTTATTTTATGAGGCTAATAGAAACTTGATATTGTAACTGGATAATGCGAGTACATGAAAAGAAAATTACAAGCCAAGATTCACAAATGCAATATCCTAAATAAAATATTGACCAACTGAATCCAACGGTATATAAAAGCAAACAGACATATCGCAATCAACTAGGGCTCATTACAGAAATGCAGATGGTTCAAAGAAAATCCATTAGTATTACTCATTGCATTAAAGAATGAAAAAAAAAATAAACTTTTCTATTAAATAGATTCAATGAAAGCATGTGATAAGTTAAATATAAAAACTGAATATCAGGTGTAGTGGCTCACTACTATAATCCCAGCATTTTAGGAGGCTGAGGTGGAAGGACTGCTTGAGCCCAGGAGTTTGAGATCAAACTGGGCAACATGGCATGACCCCATCTATACAAAAAATACAAACAAATAAGCCAGGTGTGGTGGCGAACACCTGTGGTCCCAGCTACTTGGGAAACTGAGGTAAGAGGACTGCTTCAATCCAGGAGGTGGAGGCTGCAGTGAGCCGTGTCTGCACTGTACTCTGGTCTGGGTGACAGAGTGAGACCGTTTCAAAAAAAAAAAAAAAAAAAAAAACCGAACAAAAAACTCTGAATATAAGACTAGAAGGGAATTTCCTTAACTTGACATAAACTATTTAACAATACCAACAGCAAACATTATACTTAATGGGGCAAGGCAAGTATGTCAGCTATGACATTATCACAATTACTTAACATAGTGCTAGGGATTTTGACTAAACAAGAAAGACAACAGAAAAAATTAAAATCATACAAACTGAAAGAGACAAATTTCTCCTTATTTATAGGTGATACAAAGGAAAAACTCAGAAGACTTACTAGGATTAACTTAAAAAGTAGTTCTTTAAAAGTGCTGGAAACAATTCCAACCAGAATACATAATCTATACCAGTAAGAACCATAATGTCAAGATAAGAAGTGATTTAAGGAAGAATGTATACACTCTCTTTTAAAAAACTGCAACAAAAGCCCTCAACATTTTTCATTTTCTGTACTCCCAAAAGTGTTCTAATATTCTTTTCAAAAAACTAGTATTTAGTTTTGTCAGTGATGGCTGTTACCTGATAGGTATTTTATGGAAGTTTTTTTCCTATTCATGGATGGGTCTAGTTAATATTTTACAATAGTTTATATTGTAATAGTAAACTAGTAATATTAATTTACTAACATCAATAATACTAAACTAGTAATAAACTAGTAACACATTTACAATAGCTAATATTGTAAAGATGTCAATTCAAAACAATTATAATGAAAATCCCAAAAGAATTTCTAGGAGATCTTGACAAAAGGACTTTCAAATTCATATGGAGGAGGCTGGGCATGGTGGCTCACATTTATAATCCCAGCACTTTGGGAGGCCGAGGTGGGCAGACCACTTTAGGTCGGGAGTTCAGACCAGCCTGGCCAACATAATCAAACCCATCTCTACTAAAATTACCATGTTAGTCAGGCATGGTGGCAAGTGCCTATAGTCTCAGCTGCTCGGGAGGCTAAGGCAAGAGAAACTGCTGCAAACTGGGAGGCAGAGGTTGAAGTAAGCTAAGACTGTGCCACTGCACTCCAGACTGGGCAACACAGTGAGACTCTCTCCCTCAAAAAAAAAAAAAAAAAAAAAAAAAATCATATGGAGGAATAAAGGTCCACAAATAGCTAAGAAAAAGAAGAGTTAAACAAATCACCCTATTTGAAAGTAAGATATATTACAAAGCCATGGTAATAAAACAATGTGGTATAGTTGCAGACAAATAATACAGTGAAATAAAATAGAACTCCCCAAAACAGCCTTATGTGAATTTGTTCTATGACAGAAGTGGCATTTTATACCAGTGGAGGAAAGGAAGAGTTAACAGACCATGTTGGGAAAACAGGTTCTCTATAAGGAGTAAAAGTTATTATAGATCCCTACTGTACATCATTTATATTAACTCCAAATGGATAAAATATCTAAATATGGAAGGCAAGCACAGAATAGGGAAAATTAGATAAAACATTAGTATGGATAACAACTGGTAGGGGAAGAAATGGTTATGGTAATAGTGGATGAAGAAGGAAAAATAATAAAGCAAAATAAGGGCCTTCCTAGTGGTAATGATGACAGAAAGCCATGGACTGAGGAGTTACTGTAATTCTGTTCACCTAAAGTCAACAAAATACAGATAGGTGTCAATCCTCAGAACTGAAGGATATTCAAGGAATATAAGAATACGTGTAAATTACGCCATATACAGAGATTTCAACTTTTTTTTCTAAACCCTGCTCATATTTAGTAGTGACAGAAGCCTTATCTTTAAAACATTCCATGTCTCCACTTTCAGACTTTCCTTTTCTTTATCCCTTTGTGCTGACTTCTGGAAACACCTCAACTCTATTTTCCTTCCTACAAAAGAAAAGGTAGTTTTTTCCTTCTCCCAAAGGGTATGAGCTAGTGGCCTATAATTAACAGCACACTCTGGACCAAGTCAATGAGTATCAACTGGCTAAATTTGAGGGAGAATTTCCAAATTAAATACTAAAACTCACCATCTCACATCTAGGCTATTTCCTGTTATATTACATCTGAAATAGAGAGTAACTTGGATTGATTTTAACATAAATGCATCTGTATTTGATTTCATAGTACTATGAGGGAAGGTGGAAAAGCTAAAAGTACATAGTCTTACCAGTTCTTTTATTCGTTTTCTGTGTCTACTATGTGGGTTGTTCAAATGACTGGTAAGATCAAATATTGTTGGTATTGCATTATCTCGAAGAACTGTCCTATAAGGACTCTGAAAAAGAAAAATATATTAATTCAGAGATGGTCCTTATAAATATATTAGACATAAATAAAATTATATGTTAATGACCTCCACAATATTCCTTCAATTCCAGCTCTAAATTACAGAGACTTACAGAATTTGATGTCAGTTCAAGTCAGTCTACTATTTCCAATTGTACCTGCATTTGCCCTTCTGGCAATCTATTATAAATTAAGAAACTGAATTAAAGGTAGGCATAAAACGTAATATTAACTTGCATTTTGCCTATCTGTTTCTAATTCAGCATTCCAGCCACTTTATCTGTTCTGTCTTTCTGAGTCCACCAAATCTACAGGAGGTACAAGTCTTCCAAAATAATTTGCACTCTTGTATGTTCTATAATAACGCATCCCTCTTTTATCTGCTGTTTACTCCTTTTGCTAATACGGAGAAGCATCAAGGCACAGTGAAAATACTGGACTGACACCCAAGAGACCTAGGAACTAGTCCAAACCTCTACCAGTGACACGGGACTCGCTAAGACACCCTGGCTAAATTACTTTCCCTTTTTGGGCCCCAGTTTCTTCTTCTGAATAAATTATGGTATTGAACTAGATCAACATTTCCCAAAATGAAAGTATTCACATACTAATGATTAAAATGCTTGCCATTTCAGTTATTTATATTACTATCTGTATTTTTACACAATCGACTCAATTTTTTAATTAACACTATCTTAAGTAATAAAAACCATAGGAAGAATGATCTGATGTTTTATCTTATGTTTTAAAAAAATTTTGTTTTTAACACATACTACAAAACTTCTAAAATAAAAACTGATTCATGCGGCACATGAAACCATCTCTCACACCACAAGTGATATTGACATACATAATCACATTTTTGCAAATGCTAAACTAGGTATTTCTATATTTCTTTCAAGTTCTAATCATCCTCTATCCTACTTCCTGCTAATTTCATCTAACCTGGCTAGAAGCCGGATGCATACTTAAATAGTAACAGTCCTCCTGCCAGCCCTGAGGAGTCTGGGTAAGAGACAAGAAGTTTATTAAGAGGGAGAGTAATAAATAACTGTTATTACATTCCCCTCAGACAGTCCAAAGAAACAGTGCCTTTAATTTCTTCCTGAATTTGCAATGATAAAGATAAAACATACTTCATTTAAACAAGCTTTTTTGGAAGCAGTGATTTCTTCAAAATATCAAAGCTTGTTCGAAGAATATGCCAAACAAAAAGAACAACTTTTAAATTTGTTCACCCAAGGAGGGGAGGTTGGGAAGATATGAAGGGAAACCATATATCTAAATGAAACACACTATCTTGGGTTGTACCCGAAGAGTTACTAAACACATTTGGGATGAATTTCTATTCAGAGTCACTATTTTCTAGTTCAATTTCATGTTGTAATAGAAAACACAAAGATGATTCTCTCACTTCCTAGTAACATTCAACTTTCTAGTGCTGGGCCCATGATCTTGAGTCTACTAGGAAGGCTAAATGAGGAACTGGTTAGGGACACAATCACTGAAGGGAGTACAAGTTATTATACTCAAGGCTCCCCCATCTGTCACACTGAGCAAATGTCCCTAAAATAAGCAAATATACAGTCAACTCTCGATATCTTACCAATTATTGAATAAAACATTTTAATAATTTTTTAAAGTCAAATCCAATTGATTTTCTATTTGCAAATAAAGCAAAGATATTATAAATCAGAAGGCAGGATATATGAATGAAAAAATGACATTTTATAAATATTTATTTTGGCCAGGCATGTTGGCTCACACCTATAATTCCAACACTTTGGGAGGCCATGGCTGGGTAGACGGCTTAACCCCAGGAGTTTAAGAACAACTTAGGAAACATGGCAAAACTCCATCTCTACAACAAACACAAAAATTAGCCAGGTATGGTGGCACGTGCCTGTAGTCCCAGCTGTGTGGGAGGCTGAGCCAGGAGGACTGCTTGAGCCTGGGAGGTCGGGGCTGCAGTGAGCCATGATCACGCCACTGCACTCCAGCTTAGGCAACAGAGTGAGACCCTGTCTCAAAAAATAGTAATAAAAATAAGAAAAATATAAACATTTATAAGGACACATGCCAAAAAGACAATAATCAATTCCTACGCATAACATCGAGTATCTCAGTATCAGGATTTATTCTTTAACTGTTTGAGCATGAAAAAATAATCTTACTCTAGCATCAAAATAATAAAAATATTTGCCTCTGGCCAAATTCAGTAGTCATGAATGTTTACTGATGACATCTGTTTTTTGTTTGTTTGCTTTTTTTAAAGACAGAGTCTTGCTGGGCGCAGTGGCTCAAGCCTGTAATCCCAGCACTTTGGGAGGCCGAGGCGGGTGGATCACGAGGTCAAGAGATCGAGACCATCCTGGTCAACATGGTGAAACCCCCGTCTCTACTAAAAATACAAAAAATTAGCTGGGCATGGTGGCACGTGCCTGTAATCCCAGCTACTCAGGAGGCTGAGGAAGGAGAATTGCCTGAGCCCAGGAGGCGGAGGTTGCGGTGAGCCGAGATCGCGCCATTGCACTCCAGCCTGGTTAACAAGAGTGAAACTCCGTCTCAAAAAAAAAAAAGACAAGAGTCTCACTACCATGCTGGCTTTGAACTGCTGGGCTCAAGCAATCCTTCAACCTCAGACTCCTGAGTAGCTTGGGACTATAGATACATGCCACTGTGCCCGGCTACTGATGAGATCTTCAATGCTAAACTAATAAAGCCAAAACTCTTAAACATTTAGATACAGGTATCAGAAAATCCAGGTTTTGTTTTTTTGGGACAGAGTCTCAGTCACCCAGGCTGCAGTGCAGTGGTGCAATCTCAGCTCACTGGAACCTCCACCTCCCAAGTTGAAGCGATTCTCCTGTTTCAGGGCCCCCACCCCACCGCACAGTGGCTGGAATTACCAGCATGCACCATCACGCCCCATAAATTTGTTGTTGTTGTTGTTATTTTTAGTACATAAGGGGTTTCCTCATGTTGGCCAGGCTGGTCTCGAACTCCTGACTACAAATGATCCACCCACCTCGATCTACCAAAGTGCTGGGATTACAGGTGTGAGCTACTGTGCCCAGCCCAGAAATCCAGTTTTTCATAAAATCCCCTACACATATAGAAAGAACATTTTCTCACATTTGGATTCATTTATTCAAGACTGAAGAATCATTTGGATATTTAAATAGCAAACCTGGCTCATCTTTCTGTTCTATTCTCTAACTAAAGAATGTAAGAATGAACTTTATTTTAAATTTCTGACAATCTGGTTGGAATTATCCAATTAAGAAACCATATTTATTACTAAAATAAAAATACAAAAATGCATATGGCTTACGTATTTAAAATGATTTGGGTATTTTTACTTAATGTCAAGAACATAAAAGTAGTTTGCCTTTTAAACATATGAAACCTTTTATGTTGGTTGATCATTATTACCGTCTTAACAAATCAAGGCAAAAATATTCCTCAAATATTTGTGATTAAACTGTTGAACCGGAATTGGCTCACCTCCCAATGACTTCACAATTATCTGCTTCAATTAATTTTGAGAAATAAAATAACCCAATCATTCTTTAGTTTTCTGATGCCTCTGCAAAATGCATCTGAAAAAAATATCAAAATAAATCGCTGTATAACAACATATAGTATAAGTGTACCTTCTAATCAAGTTTATGTCTATCCTAGTATCTGAGGTGTTACACTGAAACAAGTCTGCTTCATTTCAATCAAATTTGCCTTATTTGTGCCTTTTATAAATCACAGCAAGAGAAGCACAGAGAGTTAAAAATCTTAGAACTCAGGAATTACCTGGTCTAATCTCCTTATTAGGAACTGGGGCCCAGAGAGGGGAAGTGACTTGGCCATGCTCATACAGTTAACAGCCGGTCTTGACATGAAATGACAGGTTACTAATGGAAACATTTTTCCACAATACCTGTATAATTTGTTTACTATTATATCTAGCACAAAAAAATTACGAGTTGGTTCTAACAGTACATACAAAAACATGAAAACAAGAGCTCCATTCCAAGATGAAAATTTTACTCATAAAAAAGCTCTAGATGAACCGCTCCAAATAAGAACACTAGCTTTACCTTAAATAAATGTATACCTTTATAATCATCTAAAATTTTCTGAAGATTAAATAAGTTTAAAAGTGGTTACCTTGGCCGGGCATGGTGGCTCATACCTGTGATCCCAGCACCTTGGGAGGCCAAGGCCGGCAGATAACTTGAGGTCAGGAATTTGAGACCAGCCTGGCCAACATGGTGAAATCACATCTCTACTAAAAATACAAAAATGAGCTGGGTGTAGTGGCACATGCCTGTAATCCCAGCTACTTGGGACGCTGAGGAGACAGAATAACTTGAGCCTAGGGGGTGGTAGAAGTTGCAGTGAGCTGAGATAGCGCCACTGCACTCCAGGCTGGGTGACAGAGCAAGACTGTCTCAAATAAATAAATAAACAAATAAAATAAGCGGTTACCTCAGGTAAGTAGAAATGGAGCATCAGGAACAGAGGAGTTAAAAAAAAATCAATCAGTTTTGTTATTTTTCCAGACAAGCTCTTGCTCTGTGGTCAAGGCTGCAGTGTAGTGGCATGAACACAACTCACTGTAACCCTGACTGCCTGGGCTCCTCCAATCTCAGCTTCCCAAGTAGCTGGGACCACAGATATAGGCCACCACACCTGGCTAGTTTTTTTTTGGTATTTTCTACAGAGACAGGGTCTGGCCAAGTTGCCCACACTGGTCTCAAACTCCTGAGCTCCAGTGGTCCTCCTGCCTCAGCCTCCCAAAGTGCTAGGATTATAGGCACCTAGCAAAATCAGGATTTTAAGACAAAACAGATACTATTCAGCTCCAACTTTGTCTTCATCTTAAAGTAGTGGGATATTAGAGACTCAGAGTCTTTAAGTATTAGAGACTTAGAGGACTCAGGTGTCCTCTCACAGAGGGAAGGATTGTCATTAGAATTTTCCAAAATTCTAATTTTCAACCTGAATGCTCAAATTATCAGCTGTTTTCCTTGAAGTGGCAGCCTTGTTTATTTCTGACAAAATGTCTACCAAATTCCAGATGTGAATATTTAGAAAATTCTAGAAGACACAATACACAATTTATCAAAGTAATGATCCATCATGTTATGTAGCACCCCCAAAGTTCCACCGTCCACTCCTGAGAGACTGAATATGAAAAATGCAAATAATATGTCAGTGTTATTATGAAAAGTTTTGACATTGTGGACTCCCTGAAAGGTGTCGGGGAATGCTATGCTCTGGATGTCTGTGTCCCCTCAAAATTCACGTTGAAACAATCCCAATGCAGTGCTGTTGGGAGATGGGCATCTGGGAGGTGACTTAGGTCATGTGGGGGAAGCCTTGTTTGCCCCTTCCACCATGTGAGAACACAGCAAGGCACCATCTAGGAAGCTGAGAGTGAGCCTTCATCAGATGCCAAATTTGCTGGTGACTTCATCTTGGACTTCCCAGATTCCAGAACTACGAGAAATAAATTTCTGTTGCTTAAAAATCACCCAGTCTAAGGTATTTTGTTGTAGCAGCCCAAAGGCACTAATACAGGCACCCTCATGAGTCCCGCCCCCCTGTTTTATATTTCACAAAGTAGAGTACACCAACCCTCAATCGGCCTGGATTAAACTGCCAGAAGAACCTTGGAAGCCTCACCCATCTTGGGTGAGTGAGCACTAGCTAGCTGCCTGAGGAGGAAGCAGAGAGCAACTATCTCTAATCAGAGCAATTCATTACCTCTACCCGTACCTTCCGGTTTAGGGAAGAGCTCCACTGTGAGCTGCCTCACAGTGGCAAGACTTGGCATTAGGCAAGCCACCCAGGGGCAATCAAGATTTAGGCAGTATAGGCAATGTTTCTTTTTTCTTGAGATGGAGTCCCACTCTTGTCGGAGTGCAGTGGTTTGATCTTGGCTCACTGCAACCTCCGGCAGTGTTTTGTTTTGTTTTGTTTTGTTTACTTAAACCCTGTCACTGACTTAAGCTGGGTTGATAATTTCACCTTTTTAAAAAAGAAGCATATTAATCCCACTTTTTCTAAAACAATAAAAACTATTATGTTATGTAAACGCCGCACCGTACACTTCATTAATTACACTCTAGAACATTGGTAGATACTTACATTTCCAACCAGAGAGAGAGAGAGAATAAAAAGACAAACAGACACCAAGTTCTTCTGTTACTCACAGTTCTACAGATCATAGAAGTCTCAAAATGTTTGGCACATAATCGATAATGTTTATTTAGCTGATCAGGTGTTTTATCTTCTAAGTCTGCTCTCCTACAATTCTCCACCCACTTCTGGCATCTATAAATAAAACCAAAATACAATTATGAAAATGAGCTCAATATTTAAATTTCAGCCTTCAGTTTTAAGGCAAACATACATAAATAACAACAGTTCCCTGCTCTCCTCCCTGAAAACATAACTTGGAGAATTTGATTAATCACAAAATAATAGTTGGAAAAAATCTTAGAAATCATTTAGTACCAACACTTCAATTAGACAAGGTTAAGAAGTAACTTGCTTGGAGTCATGTACAAAATCAGCAGCAGAACTAGAACTGAAACCTGCATCTTCCAACTCCCAAGACATCAGAGAAGATTCAATCATCAGTAGTACAAGCAGAAAAGTTGCACAACCACAAGGCTAACAGCCTAACACTCCCTTCAGGATTTCAACTTCAACAAGCAAACAAAACAACACTGTCATTGTAGAAAATTAGCAGTTAGATGTTCTTTAAATAACTAGTTTCTAAGGCAAGCATAAAAGCTTTATTCATTTACCTTATTATGAACACAATTTATTACCTACAATTATGTGTGTTGACTAGATTGCAAGCTCAAGGAATGCAGGGACTATGTCTACCCAATCTGATATACAGAAAGTGTTAAAGACAGGGAACAAGACAAAGTCCATGTCCTCTTGGTGCTTAAATACTTTCAGAAAAACTAATAATAATGCTTATTAAGCAGTTATTATGAGCCAGACACTGTTCTAAGTCCTTTCCAAAGATGCGTACTATTATTATCCCCCTTATGCAGATGAAGAAACCAAGGCATAGAAGTGTTAACTAACTCGCTAAAGTTATATCTAGATCTTTCTCTCATTCCTCAAGTTTCTAAGAATAAAAGTTCTGCTGTGGATGAACCATGTCACAAACTTTTTTTTTTTTTTTTTTTTTTTGAGACGAGTCTCACTCTGTTACCCAGAGTAGAATGCAGCATGATCTCCACTCGCTGCAACCTCTGCCTCCCAGGTTCAAGCGATTTTCCTGCCTAAGCCTCCAGAGGAGCTGGGATTACAGGTGCGCACCACCACGCCAGACTAATTTTGGTATTTTTAGTAGAGACAGGGTTTTACCACATTGGCCAGGCTGGTCTTGAACTATGGATCTCAGGTGATCCGCCCACCTTGGCCTCCCAAAGTGCTGGAAGTACAGGTGTGAGCTACCAGGCCCTGCCCAACATATTCCTCTGTAATTACATCACAGTTTTTTTTATGTTTTAACACTATTGTCCACCTCCCACAACATACAGGCACCTGACACTTCTCTCTACTCTAAAAATGTAAAATCATGGTAAAATGCTTTTTAAAAAACTACACCTAAATTGTACAGCACTTTATTTGACCAACAAGTGTTACTGCTCACAATAATGATGCCTAAGATGTTCACATTTTAGTCACACTTTTACACAGTTATACATTATGATTACAAACATGTCATGTTTCAAAATCCAAATATTAAGTATAAAAACTATCTCACTATAAAATAATTTGCCAAACTGATACAGGTTGTTTGTTAAATTCTTAAATCTCTGGAGACCTTCCACATAGAGCAATACTGTACATATTACCTCTGAACTAAGTTGAAGCAGCTTTCTGATATCAACAGCATCTCTTATTCATCAAGAACAGAATGGGCATCAGAGAGCCTAATTAAATACACCTGTGTTTCCATACAAACTAAGAATAAATCTAGTGAAAGATGTGCAAGACCTCTAATAATCTTTTTTTTTTTTTTTTTTTTTTTTGAGACGAAGTCTTGCTCTGTCACCAGGCTGGAGTGCAGTGGCACAATCTCGGCTCACTGCAGTCTCCACCTCCTGTGTTCAAGCGATTCTTCCGCCTCAGCCTCCCGAGTAGCTAGGACCACAGGCGTGTGCCACAACGCCCAGCTAATTTTTTTGTATTTTTAGTGGAGACGGGGTTTCGACGTGTTGGCCAGGATGGTCTCAATCTCTTGACCCCATGATCCACATGCCTCGGCCTCCCAAAGTGCTGGGATTATAGGTGTTAGCCACCGAGCCCGGCCTTTAACAATCTTTTTAAGTCAAACTTAAATGGAGGAATACACAAGTTTATGAATTGGCACACTGAATTATAAAGATATCGATTATCCCCAAACCCATTTACTAATTCAATAAAATCACAAGCCCATTAAGTTTGTGAGAGTGAGCAAGAGAAACAAATGACAAATTATTCTAAAACTTTTTATACATAAAGAACCAGGAATAGCCAAGATAATCTTGTGAGAGAGGAAAAAAAAAAGGAGGTTGAAAGAATTACACTATCAGATATTAAGACTTATTGTAAAGCTTATCATGACAATGAGGTATTGGTACAAGGACAGAACAATGAAACAAAACAGAGCATTATGGATACTTAAAGGTAGCTCTGAACAACAGCAAATATGGATTTTTCTTTTTCAATAAATAGGGCTGAGTCAGTTGAATATCCACATGAAAAAAATAAATCTTAACTCCTACGTGCATACCATAAACAAAAATAAATTCCAAGCGACTATAAATCTAAATATAAAAGATAAAACAATAAAGCTTCTAAAAGATAATGCAGGAGATTATCTTCATGACCTTGGAGAAGATAAACATCTCTTAAGGCAGGGGTCCCCAAACTACGGCCTGCGTGCCGCATGCAGCCCTGAGGCCATTTATCCGGCCCCCGCCGCACTTCAGGAAGGGGCACCTCTTTCATTGGTGGTCAGTGAGAGGAGCACTGTATGTGGCCGCGCCGCAAAGCGTGGCACGTACAGTACTACTTCCGGTGATGCGGGACGCACACACCATGGCTCCGGAAGCGCATCATAGGACGCACATCCGGTCTGCGGCTGCGGCACCCCACATCACTGGAAGCAGTGTGAAATAATAGCAGAAGTAGGAAGAAAGGCAAAGCACTATAACCATTACTACACAGTACAATGGCCCCCATACTCCCCCAAATGTACAACATCATAATGGCCCCTATAACCTCCCTTTGCCCAAAAGTCTCCCCCAACATTACTACACACCATGTTTCCCCTATTGTAAGACCCTGTCTTATATTGATTTTACCCCCAAAAGACGTGGGCTGTCTTATTTTTAGGAGGTGTCTTATAATAGGGGAAACATGCAGCAGTGGGCTTCCCACAGAAGAGGCCCACGGCTGCTGCAGATGTCCAGGACGCTGTATACACAGTGTCACAGGCTTATCATGCCATCCCTGTATACAGCACTGGAGGCGGTGCTGGGCCTGTGACACTGTATACCACTGTCTGTGATAGTGGAGGCAGCAGCGCTGGCTGTGAAGGGTGTCACATCTTGCATAGTCCGGTCCTCCAACGGTCTGAGGGACAGTGAACTGGCCCCCTGTGTAAAAAGTTTGGGGACCCCTATCTTAAGGCAACAGACAGCACAAACTCAGAGGAAAAATTTATAAATTAGGCTACTTTAAAGTTAATAACTTTTCTTCATTAAAAGAATCCGTTTAAGAGTGAAATGGCAGACCATAAAATATAAGATACTTGCAATACATATATCTAATAGTGGACTCACATTCAAAATATATATGAAGAACTCCTAAAAAGAAATAACCCAACATAAAGATAGGCAAGGGCCCTTGAACAGGCACTTTATAATAAAAAGGTTATACAAATGGCCAATTATATAGATGAAAATGATGCTCAATCTCATTTGCCATCAGGGAAGTACTAATTAAAATCAAAACAAAATTATTACTACATACCCAAAAGAATCATTGCAATGTAAAAGACGTAATACCAAATATTGGGGAGAAGGTGAAATAACTTTGCTCACCAACAGCAAGATGGATAAACTGTGGTCTATTCATTCAATGGAATACTACTTGGCTATGGAATGAACAAACTACCTACAATCTCACAAATGTAATGTTAATCAGAAGTCAGGAGTATATACTACATGATTCCTTTGATATGAAATCAAGAACAGGCAAAACTCATTTATAGTGATTGTTCAGAAAGAGTTAACACAGCAGACCTGAGGCTGCTGTCCTTAGAACGGCCTGTATGTTAAAGACCTTGGGCTGGTATTTGAGAATTTGGTTGGTAAACAGCTCCGTACACACAAATAAAACTTTTCCTAACTGATAATGCAGCACACTGTGCCTAGACTGTTTGTGTAAACAATGATTTATGCTGAACACCTGCTATCCCTTCTGGGAATCTGGAATTTTATTATATGCCAGGTAGAGACTGCCTATATGATCAGGCCCCAGTAAAAGCCTTGGACACTAGGTCTCTAATGCTCTTTTCGCCACAGAAACATGGCACATGTGGTGCTGCATTTCCACTGCTGGGGAAAAATGGGCTCTGAGTGACCCTTCGTGGGAAGGAAAGAGCATAGAGAAGCCTATGCACGGATTCCTTCAGACTGTGCCTGTGTCTTTTTCCCCTATGACCCAGATGTGTATCCTTACTACAATGCTGCAATAAATCTTCCCTGTGAGTACAACCATATACTGAATCCTGTAAGCCCTTCTAGTGAATCCCTGAATATGGAGTGGTCTGGCCCTGCCTCAACGCAGTGATGGAACAGTAGATACATTTGGGGAGGGGTAACAACTGGGAATGGGCACAAAAGAGGCTTCTAAGGTGCTCCTAATGTTCCATATCTCAAACAATAATAACGCTACATTCATTCTCCCTATTCCCCACCAAAACCCAACTAATCCAAGGTATGCGAAGTCACAGTGGCTACCACCGGAGAGAATGGAATAATGGCTGGGAGGGCCATGGAGCAGAGGGAGTTTAGGATGCTATTAATACTCTATTTTTTAAAACTCGCGGTGAAATTATCATGGACATGTTACTCTGAAAATCCAACATGATGTATAGTTATCATTTGTGATCTGTGCATATGTTTTTTTGGGTTTGAGACAGGATCTCACTTTGTTGCCCATGCTGGAGTGCAGTGGTGCAATCTTGGCTCACTGCAGCCTTGACCTCCTGGATTCAAGCAATTCTCCCACCTCAGTCTCCCCAGCAGCTGGGACTACAGGTGTGCACCACTACACCCAGCTAATTTTTTGTACTTTTTGTAGAGACGGGGTTTCATAATGCTGCCCAGGCCAGTCTCAAACTCGTGGGTCAAGTGATTGTCCTGCCTCAGCCTCCCAAGGTGCTAGGATTACAGGCATGAGCCATCACCACATGTAGCCCTTCTATGTTATGTTTTTACATGAATAAAATTATAAAAATTATATATGACCACAATGTCTTTTCACATACGTGTATCATGAACATGTATATATACATACATACCCACTTATATCACTGTCTCAAATTTTTACCAATGCCTACCCTTTCTCAGCTCCGCCTGTCATTGTTCTATTCCCTGTACTCTAGAGTCTATGGACCTTTCCCTCAGCACAGTGCAATGACTCCCCAAATCCATCTGCTTCTCTCCATCGATAACACTCTGGTCCAAGCTACCATAATTTACCTGGTCTACTAGTAATCTCTTCCAAACTGTTCATATGCCCTTCTCTAACACCTTCTCCATGTGGCAGAGTATTTTTTTTAAAACCAATTTGAGAATGTCTCTCCCGTGCTTAAGCTTCTAGTGGCTTTTCATTACTCTCAGGATAAACAATTGTGTTCACTTCTATCCTACGGCCTTCCCCATGCTGTTTATTCAGCCTAGTATACTCTTCTTACTGCTTTTTATACACTTCCTATGCACAGTTAACTATGACTCAGCCTTGAGATCTTAGCTCAAATATCATTTCTTGAGGGAAACTTTTCCAGATACCCTCTTAAATGTCTTAAATGCCCTAATGTCTCCCATCTTAAAAACTCTCTTAACCCTGATCCTCTTTAGAGCAAAACTTGTTACAGCGTCCATTTGCACTGTTCCACTTATCTTGTTGTACTGTCTCCTTAATCAATGCCAAGGAGGCTTCTACTCTATCCCTTTTCCACTGAAACTGCTCAAGAAAATTAATACTGACCCATCCTGCCAAATCCAATGGTCACTTTCTGTATACATCTAATTTCATTTTTTAACTTTTCTTTCATTCTCCCCTCCCCCCTCCCCCGAAATAGAGTCTCATTCTTGTTGCCCAGGCTGGAGTCCAGTGGTGCAATCTCGGCTCACTGCAACCTCTGCCACCCGGGTTCACAAGCAATTCTCCTCCCTCAGCTTCCTTAGTAGCTAACAGGTGCTCGCTACCATGCCCAGCTAAATTTTGTACTTTTAGTAGAGACAAGGTTTCGCCATCTTGGCCAGGGTGGTCTTGAACTCCTGGCCTCAGGCGATCCACCCACCTCTGCCTCCCAAAGTCTTGGGATTACAGGTGTGAGCCACCTCAGCCTATCTTTTATTTCATTTTTAAAGTAAGCAAAAGAGGTGTCATTATGTTGCCCAGGCAGGTCTCAAACTCCCAGGCTCAAGCGATCCTCTCCCCTCAACTCCTAAAAGGCTTGGGATTATGGGCATGAGCCACTGCACCTTCTGTACACACCTGAACACCTTCAGCACTAGTCAACCATCACTGATAGTTGTTTTCTTCTTTGTTTTGTTTTTAATGTTTTTCTTCTGTTTTGTTATGTTTTTCCCTCAATGGTTTCCTACTAACGCAGCATTTCTAAAAGTGTATTCCAAGGAATCCTAGTCAAAAAATGGTTCCTTAAAAAAAAAAAAGGGGGGGGGGGTCTTAATCTGTTGCTCAGGCTGTAGCACACTAGTGCAATCATAGCTCATTGTAAGTTCAAACTCCTGGGTTTAAGCCATCCTCCTGCCTCGGCCTCTCAAAGTGCTAAAACTACAGGCACGAGTGACTATGCCCAGTCAGAATTGTTCCATAAAAAAAACTTGGTGAGGGGCAGCAGGTGTGGCAGCTTACATCTGTAATCCAGCACTCTGGGAGGCCGAGGCGGGTGGATCACCTAAGGTCAGGAGTTCGAGACCAGCCTGACCAACATGGAGAAACCCCATTTCTACTAAAAATACAACATTAGCTAGGAATGGTGGCACATGCCTGTGATCAAAGCTACTCAGGAGGCTGAGGCAGGAGAATTACTTGAACCCAGGAGGCAGGGGTTGTAGTGAGACAAGATCACGCCATTGCCCTCCAACCTGGGCAATAAGAGTGAAACTCCATCTCAAAAAAAAAAAAAAGGACAGAGCATGGTGGCTCATGCCTGTAATACCAGCACTTTGAGAGCCTGAGGCAAGAGGATCACTTGAGGCTAGGAGCTCAAGACCAGCCTGGTCAATATAGGGAGACCTTGTCTTTAGAAAAAACTTTTAAAAATCAGTCGTGGTGGCATGTACCTATGGTCCCCAGCTACTTGGGCAGCAGAGATGGGAGGACTGCCTGAGACTGAGAGATAGAGACTGCATCGAGCAATGACTGTGCCCCTGCACTCCAGCCTGGGAGACAGAGTAAGAACCTGTCTCCAAAAAGAAAAAAGTTTCCACGGTCAAATAAGTTCGGGCTATACATATTTCATCGTATCCTATTCTTAAGGTTTTAGACATTCCCATAGGGCCTTTAAAAAGTTGGCTAACCTCTCTGTACCTACTATGATCATCTGCAAAGCAAGAACTACCTCAAAATTTACTGCAAGGGTAACATGTAATAATGTATATATAACAGAGAAGTATATAACAGAGCAGTGCCTGCCACAAAGAATCCGCTATACAAGTACTGTTACAGCATAGGCAACATGGCGAAACCCTGTCTCTGCAAAAAATACAAAAATAAGCCAGGCACAGTGGTATGCACCTGCAGTCCCAGCTATTTGGGAGGCTAAAGCAGAATTGCTTGAGCCCAGGAGCCAGACGTTGCAGTGAGTGGAGATCCTGTCATTGCATTTCAGCCTGGGTGACAGTGAGACAGTGTCTCAAAAAAAAAAGGGGGTGGGGGAGAAAAAGTACTATTATTAAAACTCAGCATTGTTTGTAGGATTAAATGAAAGTACTTCAGGCTGGGTGTGGTGTCTCACACCTATAATTCTACCACTTTGAGAGGCTGAATAGGGAGGAGGACTGCTTCAGCTCAGGAGTCGAAGACCATCCTGGGCAACATGGTGAGACCCTGTCTCTACAAAAATTAAAATTAGCTAGGGTTTGTGATGGGCACCTACAGTCCCAACTGCTTGGGTGGCTGAGACTGGAAGATCACTTAAGCCCAGAAGGTTGACGCTGCAGTAAGCCATGCTCCTGGCACTGCACTCCAGCCTGCCAGACCAAGACCCCTTAAAAAAAAAAAGGCTGGACACAGTGACTGACGCCTGTACTCTCAGCACTTTGGGAGGCCAAGGCAGGCAGATCACCTGAGGTCGGGAGTTCGAGACCAGCCTGACTAACATGGAAAAACCCCATCTCTACTAAAAATACAAAAGTAGCCACGTGTGGTGCGCATGCCTGTAATCCCAGAGTAGGAGACTGAAGAAGGAAAACTGCCTGACAGGGGGCAGAGGTTGGAGTTAGTGGCGGTTGCAATGAGCCAAGATTGTGCCACTGCACTCCAGCTTGGGCAACAAGAGCCAAACTCCGTCTCAAAAAAAAAAAAAAAAAGTTTGAAATTTGATGCTCACATTTTAGAGCAGCAATTCTCAAACTTCATGCCCCCGGATTCATTTGCCCTATTACATTACTGAGGACCCAAAAGAGCTTTTGTTTATGTGAATTTTATCTAACAACATTGATCATAATAGAAATTAAAATAGAGAAATTAAAAAAAATTAATTCATTAAAATACCATCCTTATAATATGTTAACATAAATAACATTTTTTTGTTCTGTTTTGTTTTGTTTGAGACAGTCTTGGTCTGTTGCCAGGCTGGAGTGCAGTGGCACGATCTCAGCTCATTGCAACCTCCGCTTCCTGGGTTCAAGCAATTCTCCTGCCTCAGCCTACCGAGTAGCTGACCACAGATGTGTACCACCACGCCCAGTTAATTTTTGTATTTTTGGTAGAGACAGGGTTTCACCATATTGGTGAGGATGGTCTTGATCTCTTGACCTCGGGATCCTCCCGCCTCCGCCTCCCAAAGTGCTGGTATTACAGGTATGAGTCACGGCGCCCGGCCTTGAATAACATTTTAATAAAAAATTACATTTTCCAAAACAAAAATGTTTAGTGAGAAAAATGACACTTCTTCATCTGCACATATCTCTTTAATGTCCAGCTTAACAGAGGACAGTTAATTTAATTTATTGCTATATGTTGCTTTGGTTGAAATATATGAAGAAAATCTAGCCTCGCAATGATATACAGTTAAAAAGGTTATTACAGTACTTCTCCCTTTTCCATGCAGTTATGAATTCTCCACAAGTGGTAGTTTCTTCAAGATTGGCTGCAATGTGAAATGTGAAACCAGACCAATGAGTTTTTCATGCCTTAGTACATAAAAAAAATCCCATAGTCTATCTTGCACTTTCAGTAGATCTTTTATCCATGTATGTTCCTGTAAAACCATCAATTGGTCATGTGGAAAATATTAGTTCAGTGAGATGTACATACCATATAAATATTAATGCAATTCATTATACAATATAAAAAAAGATCACATCAGTATCATCAGTGATCTCACCAGAAAAGTCTTTAAATATTAGAGACTCAGAGAGTCTTTAAGTATTAGAGACTTAGAGGACTCAGGTGTCCTCTCACAGAGGGAAGGACTGTCATTAGAATTTTCCAAAATTCTTTCAACCTGAATGCTCAAATTATCAGCTGTTTTCCTTGAAGTGGCAGCCTTGTTTATTTCTGACAAAATGTCTACCAAATTCCCAGATGTGAATAATCATATTTAGAAAATTCTAGAAGACACAATACACAATTTATCAAAGCAATGATCCATCATGTTATGTAGCACCCCCAAAGTTCCACCGTCCACTCCTGAGAGACTGAATATGAAAAATGCAAATAATATGTCAGTGTTATTATGAAAAGTTTTGACATTGTGGACTCCCTGAAAGGTGTCGGGGAATGCTATGCTCTGGATGTCTGTGTCCCCTCAAAATTCACGTTGAAACAATCCCAATGCAGTGCTGTTGGGAGATGGGCATCTGGGAGGTGACTTAGGTCATGTGGGGGAAGCCTTGTTTGCCCCTTCCACCATGTGAGAACACAGCAAGGCACCATCTAGGAAGCTGAGAGTGAGCCTTCATCAGATGCCAAATTTGCTGGTGACTTCATCTTGGACTTCCCAGATTCCAGAACTACGAGAAATAAATTTCTGTTGCTTAAAAATCACCCAGTCTAAGGTATTTTGTTGTAGCAGCCCAAAGGCACTAATACAGGCACCCTCATGAGTCCCGCCCCCCTGTTTTATATTTCACAAAGTAGAGTACACCAACCCTCAATCGGCCTGGATTAAACTGCCAGAAGAACCTTGGAAGCCTCACCCATCTTGGGTGAGTGAGCACTAGCTAGCTGCCTGAGGAGGAAGCAGAGAGCAACTATCTCTAATCAGAGCAATTCATTACCTCTACCCGTACCTTCCGGTTTAGGGAAGAGCTCCACTGTGAGCTGCCTCACAGTGGCAAGACTTGGCATTAGGCAAGCCACCCAGGGGCAATCAAGATTTAGGCAGTATAGGCAATGTTTCTTTTTTCTTGAGATGGAGTCCCACTCTTGTTGGAGTGCAGTGGTTTGATCTTGGCTCACTGCAACCTCCGGCAGTGTTTTGTTTTGTTTTGTTTTGTTTTGTTTACTTAAACCCTGTCACTGACCTAAGCTGGGTTAATAATTTCACCTTTTTAAAAAAGAAGCATATTAATCCCACTTTTTCTAAAACAATAAAAACTATTATGTTATGTAAACGCCGCACCATACACTTCATTAATTACACTCTAGAAGTTTAAATTATTTCTAAATAGCTGTTTCTAAAAGGGTGCATGGAATTTATAACTGATGACTGGGAAATATACTGTTTTAATAGCATTAAATATGTTCATCTTTATTGTTAGTTAACAATGTTAGCTAGTATTTGAAGACTAGACTGGCAATGTCCCCTTTTATCAACCTTCCCTACAACCTGTTTACAGAAGAAATGGGAGGGGTTAAAACTAATAACCCTAAAAATACTGTTATTAATTCAATAACATCTCTGGAAACTACTTCTTTGTTATAACTCCGGGGACAGTGAAAAGGAAACTATAAAATATAGTAGAACTTGAAATCATGTGGTACGAGTAGATTTAAGTTGGATAAAAAGACCTTGAACATATTATGTAAACAAGCCAGAAATAAAAGGAAAAATATTGTATGATTCAACTTACAAGAACCTAGAACAGGCAAATTTATAAAGACTGAAAGTGGATTTGAGGTTATCAAAGGCTGAGAGGGCAGGGGAATGGGAGGTTATTGCCTAATGGTTACAGTTTTTGTTTGGGATAACGAAAAGGTTTTGGAAATAGTGGAGATGGTTGTACAACACTGTGACTGTAACGAATGCCACTGAATTGTATACGTAATAGTTAATATAGCACATTTTGTTGTATGTATTGAAGCAAAATTTTAAGTTAATGTATATGTCCCAAATTGTATATTTTAAATCGGTGAATTATATGGTATGTGAATTGCATCTCAATAAACAACCTTTTAAAAAGAAATTCCTGGCCAGGCGAGGTGACTCACTCCTGTAATCCCAGCACTTTGGGAGGCCAAGGAAGGCGGATTCCAAGGTCAAGAGATCAAGACCATCCTGGCCAATATGGTGAAAGCATGTCTCCACTAAAAACTACAAAATTAGGGCCGGGCACGGTGGCTCAAGCCTGTAATCCCAGCACTTTGGGAGGCCAAGGCAGGTGGATCACGAGGTCAAGAGATCGAGACCATCCTGGTCAACATGATGAAATCCCGACCCCACTAAAAATACAAAAAATCAGCTGGGCATGGTGGCCCGTGCCTGTAATCCCAGTTACTCAGGAGGCTGAGGCAGGAGAATTGTCTGAACCCAGGAGGCGGAGGTTGCGGCGAGCCAAGATCGCACCATTGCACTCCAGCCTGGGTAACAAGAGTGAAACTCAGTCTCCAAAAAAAAAAAAAAAAAAAAAATACAAAATTAGCTGGCTGTGGCGGCACGAACCTGTAGTCCCAGCTACTCGAGAGGCTGAGGCAAGAGAACTGCTTCATCTTTCATGTACTTGTTAGCCACTTGTATCTTTCCTTTAAGGAAAGAAGTTCTTTGCCTATTTTTAAATTGGGTTGTCTTTTTGTTGCTGAATCGTAAGAGTTTTTGTTTTTGTTTTTGTTTTAATTTTATTTTAGACAACCAAGGCAGCCAGTAAGAGTTCTTTATATACTCTGGATACTAGGCCCTCATCAGTTGAATTACTTGCAAGTACTTTCTTCCATTCTTTTCACTTTCTTGGTAATGTCCTTTGATACACAAAAGTTTAATTTTGATGAAGTCCAATTAGTCTATCTTTCTTTTTATTTCATGTAATTTGATCATATCTAAGAATGTGCTACCAGATAGGCATGATGGCTCACACCTGTAATCCCAGTACTTTGGGAGGCCAAGGCGGGCAGATCACCTGAGGTCAGGAGACTAGCCTGGCCAACATGGCAAAACTCCATCTCTACTAAAGAAATACAAAAATTAGCAATGCGTGGTGGTGGGCATCTGTAATCCCAGCTACTTGGGAGGCTGAGTCAGTAAAATCTCTTGAATCCAGGCAGCGGAGGTTGCAGTAAGCCGAGATTGTGCCACTGCACACCAGCCTGGGCAAGAGAGTGAGACTCTCAGAAAACAAAACACAAACTAGAATGTGCTGCCAAATCTAAAGTTATGAAGATTTATCTGTATTTTTTTTTCCAAAAGTTGAATGGTATAGCTCTTATAGTTAGGCCTTGATCTAAACAAAAGTATGGGTCATTTGGAGTTCATTTCTGTATATGGTATGATGAAAGACTTCCTTTTTTTTTCCTTTTTTCTTTTTTAAGACAGAATCTCACTCTGTCCCCCAGGCTGGAGTACAGTGGCACAATCCCAGGTCACTGTAACCTCCGCCTCTTGGGTTAAAGCAATTCTCATGTCTCAGCCTACCAAGCAGCTGGGACTACAGGCATGCACGACCATGTCTGGCTAATTTTTTTTTTTTTTTTTTTTTTGAGACAGTTTTGCTATTGTTGCACAGGCTGGAGTGCAGTGGCATGATCCCGGCTCACCACAACCTCCGCCTTCCAGGTTCAAGCGATTCTCCTGCCTCAGCCTCCCAAGTTGCATGTGCCATGCAAGTGCTACCACATTTTAGTAGAGACGGGGTTTCTCCATGTTGGTTGGTCTGGTCTCGAACTCCTGACCTCAGATATCATGCCTGGGCCTCCCAAAGTGCTAGGATTGCAGGCATGAGCCACTGCACGCGGCTAATTTTTGGTAGAGACAGGGTTTCACTACATTGGTCAGGCTGGTCTTGAACTACTGACCTCAAGTGATCCACCTGTTTCAGCCTTCCAAAGTGCTGGGATTACAGGCATGAACCACCATGTGCTGGCCTAGACATCTATTCTGAAATATCTATCAGGCCTCTCAAACCCAAACCTGCTCTTCCCAGTCTTCCCTATCTTAGCAAATGCTCACGTTAAAATTCTTGAAATTGGCTGGGTGCGGTGGCTCGAACATGTTCTAGCACTTTGGGAGACCGAGGCAGGAGGTTTGCTTGAAGCCAGGAGTTCAAACCAACCCTGCCAACATAGATTTTTAAAATCTGGAAGTCGTCCTTGACTTCTCTCTCTCTCTTTTTTTTTTTTATACCAGCCACCTCCAAACCATCAGCAAAACCTGTTGACTTCACCTTCAAACCGTATCTCAAATCTGCCACCTCCTCCTCTACCAATCTGAATTACTGCAACAGCCTTTTAACTAGTCTTCCGGCTTTCACCTTTGCCTCCCTACAATCGACCTAACGAGCAGCCACTGAGCCTGCTAAAATTTAAGTCTCTTCTCTAAACCCTTCAATGACTTGCTATTTCACTCAGAATAAAAACCACAGCACCTTCCAAGACCTACAATGCCCTACCCTACAGAATTTGCCCCTACCATACACTCACCTTTCTGGTTTCATCTTACCTCTCTCCCAGTCCCTCCCCCTGGACTCCTGGCTGCCCTGTCTTTGCACTTACTGTTTCCAGCCTGGAATGCTGCTGCCCAAGGTTACCTCCATGGCTGGCCCCTTCACCTGGTGTTTGCTCAAATTCACCTTCTTAGTGAGGCCTTCTCTAATCACTCTATTTAAAATAGCAATTGTGCGTCCCTTGGTACTATTTATTCCCCTACACTCTAACCTTTGCTGATGATAAATACCCACAGTATTTATCATTAGCCGACACACTTTGTATTTTGTTTATTTCCCGACCCACCCCACCACCAAAGGAATGTAATCTTCATGAGAAAGGACTTCGACAGGTTCATCTGTAACCCCCATTGCTCACAATAATGCCAAGCAAAGAGTAGACCTTCAATAATTAATTGAACTAATTAATAAGTAACATACGACAGTATAATCCCCTGTTGCTGTACCTGTTCCCTTAATGGACTGAGAGCTTTCTGCAATCAGTGACACGCTTATTTGCCCATGAATTCCCAGCACCTAACATCTGAGCTCGGCACATAGTAGGCATTGATTTTTGAAGGATGAACCAACAAGACAGGCCTATGAAACATCTCGGCCTTTCAAACATGGTCCCTACGCTACCACTCCCTAAATATAAGTCAGTGTGTGGAGGTTATCTCAAGGAAGAAGTTCCAATACCAGTTCCACGCCCTCACGCGTACACCCCGTTATACCTACAATAACCAAGTGAGAAAATGAGTAACGGTAACAGCCGGAAAATGAACCTTGAACCGTGCAATGCCAAGTCCGAAGGAGAGAGTAGTTGTGACGAAAGGCGGCAGTGGGAATCAAAACAGAAACACCGTCCCGGGGGTGGTGGCCAGGAGAGGGAGGGGCCCCCGTGGCCACAACCATAGAGTCCTGCTCTCTTCTGACAGCTAAGGAAACTAAAGCCCAGAAAGGAAAACGACTCGCCCGAGGTCACACAGCAAGTGGGCCACGGCGAGAACCCCCCGCATCCCGCGTCCGCGGGCAGCCCCAGCTCCCTCACGTTTGGGGTGGTGCCCTCTGCGCCGAGCCCCCGCCAGAGCACGTGCTCCGAGGTGCCCGGACGCCCGCCCGCCCACGGCTCGCGGCCGCTTACCCATCTCGGTCCAAAGCTGGGGTCGACGGCAGGGCGCTGCGCCCCCCTCCCACGCCCCTCTCAGCCCGGGAGCCCGCCTGGGGCCGGCGGCTGGCAGCGCTCACTGCCGAGGTGGGCCCGGGCCGCCCGCTCCGCGCCCGCCGCTCACCTAGCCGGGTCCCGCGGGAACCTGAAGAAGGCCAGGTCGGACTGCGTGCTCTTCCGCGTGCAGTTGGGGGCAGCGCAGAAGTTCGGCATCGTCGCCTGCCTGCCGGCCGGCCCAGCCCTCCCCTCCCCGCCTCCTCAGGGCAGTCCGCCCGCCCGTCGGGGCCGGGGAGGGGAGCCAGGCCGGCCGGCCGGCTCCGTAGGGCCGGCGCGCGGGGGAGGGGCTGGCGGGCGGAAAGCCGCGAGGGCCAGGAGGGGTGCCGCGGTCCGAGGCCGGGCTGGGGACGCGGCTCCACAGTGCTGTGAGCGGCCGGGAGGATTTACCGCCGCCGCCGCCGCTGGTGCACCTCCCGCCCGCCCGAGACGCTGCCGCCTCCTTCCCACAATGCACCCTGACGCCCAGGGGTGCCCTCTCTTCCCTCAGCCTTCCTCCCCCGCCCTTCCTTTCCGCCTTCTCGCAGGCGGGCACGCGCGAGGAAGCGCGCCTGCCGGGGTGTGACGAGGCGGAGGCGGGACTTGGCGCGCGCTGCCTCAGTGCGACTGCGCACAGTCTAGTCCGCGGGGGAAGGGAATTGCGCATGCGCGCCTGTCTCCCGGGACACTAAAGTAGGCGAGCCTCGGGCTGCTCCGGTAGGTTTAGCGTGCGCGGGTTTCTGCAGATCTGGGGCAAGCTTGCACGTTGCACCACCTATGCACCTCTCCTTGCTTGCTTAAGTTGCCACCACTTAGGTCTTTCTTGCAGAAATCGCCATATACTCTTTAAGGGCCGCGGAATCGGGGCGACCTTGGTGACTGATTGGCAAACTCTCGGCAGATGTGCATGCACTGGTTGGATGCAGACGTGGTTGTAGATTTAGTTTTTCCAGCTTTGCAGCGACTGTTGGCCCTGTTACCTTCCCAGAACGGATCTCCCTAGTCTCGACTGGAAGCTGAGAGACAAAATCTCAGAAAAGCAATTACTCTTTCCTCACCAGGCTTCTAGAAAAGCAAGAATAGCGATATGATTACACCTACCGCCCTATAGAGATTGATCTGTCTTTACGTCACAGTCGTGGCCTGTTAACGCTCCTGTGTTGTTCAGTGCCAGAATGAGTGACCGCTATTTAGAACAAAGGATTAGTATCAAATTTTGCGTGAAATTGAATAAGTCTGCAAGTGAGACCCACCATCTTTTAAAAGAAGCTTATGGAGATGAAGTCATGTCAAGGGCCAGAGTTTTTGACTGGCACAAAAGGTTTAAAGAAGGACGGGAAGATGTTCGAGATGACGCCCGAAGTGGGCGTCCAGTCACCCACAGGACAGATGAAAATATCCAGAAGGTCAAGGACTTGGTTTGTTCAAACAGGCAGTTAACTGTGAGGATGATGGCTGAAGAGTTAAATTTAGACAAAGAAACTGTTAGGCTCATTTTGAAAGAAAACTTGAACATGAAGAAGATTTCTGCGAAAGTTATTTCAAGTGTTTTGAAGGGTGAACCTACACCACGAAAACTTGACTTTCAGTCTGATCTTTCAAAGGAAACTAGGAAAAATAGCTCATGTATGAGGAAAAAGGTAACAGGTTCTCAAACATGGAGTCATCTCCAGGGTGAAGCTGGTGGGGAAATGCCCCTGCCGGTATCCCATCCCAGAGTCCACTACCCTGCCAGCCAGCTTCTTCAGGCCTCATCTTCAACAAGCCTTCCCCCCAGGGTAGCTGAGAATTGGTTCACCCCATGGTGAGAGGTACGTGAGTTAGCTGAACCAGAACCAGGAAGCTGCCTCACTGTTATTTGGCTGCTCACCTATTTTCAGTCTTTGCCACTCCTCCCTATATGTCATGGCCCTCCTCATTACTCTTTGCTGGACTGTTGGACCATCTTCCTTGCTGTTCTCCACAACTTTGAAGAACTTCTGGCTGTTGCCTTCTGGTACTTGCTTGTTCTTGATTTTTTTTTTTTTTTTTTTTTTTTCCTCAGCAAGTGTGGATTTCTTCTCTGCCCAGACCTTAGCTTATTGTGGCAGTCCTGTTCCTTTGTTCTCAACATTCTGCCTCAGAGGATCATGCCATTGAGAAGTGAGGAACAGAATCTCCTGGAATGAGTATCTCTGTGCCCAGGGAGACATGCTGTTCTGGGAGGACCCCAAAAGAAGGCTTACAGTTTCATCCTGCTTCACAGTCAGGGCCTGAGGTATGGTATAGAAGGCAGTGGGATGCTGGTACTACTGAGCAGTGCTGGCCCGAGGGGCTGATCTGGCCCAGATGACTCAGTGGGAGCACCTTAGGAATCAGGGGTTGGCCACCAATACTGATCTTCTCACATGCCTACACCTCACAGAAGAGCTGGGTTTGCTTCATTCTAGTCCTGTGCTTTAGACCCCCATTCATTTGGGTATCTCCTCTGCTGGAAGAGGAGGATAGAAAATATAAACCTGGGGACCCAGGCCTAAGCTGTGATGTGTGGGGAGGAAGACTAGGTGGTTCTGTAGACCCTGAATTAAGGGAGCCTGCTGCCTGTGTGTGGATTCCCATACCGCAGCCTGTTGTTAGTAACTAATGCCTATAGTTTTGAGAACTTGCTGTTTTTAGAACACTGCTGGACATTGACAATGTGGAAGTTATAAACAAGATCTCCAAGGGCTGATGGGCTTCATGGATGAGATGGTTCTTGAACTGGATCCGTGAGGATGGGTATAAGAGGGGACTGTGAAATTAGGGAAAGCAGGTGGAACAGCATGAGGCATCGAACCTGCATCAGTAGGAAATGATGACACAGTTGGCTACAATAGCAAAGTTTAAAGAGGAAGATAATGTTGCAGTGGATGAACAATTTGGGATAATTTGCTTCCTCTCCTATGCCTCCAACTCTATGCCAGTTGATAAATTGCTTCTCCTGAGTCTGTGAATTGGTTTGTAACAACCAATTTGATAACTGATTTTTCAGTCGGAACCCCCAACAAGCAGATTCTGCAAGTTCAAACTCATTCGTTTCTTATCTTCCTGCCTCTTCCAGGATTTATGGAATGGAACTTTTCTCAAGTGGGTTCCAAGTAATACCACATAGACTAGAAACATTCAGGGGGCAGGGGTTTGGTAACAGAATTTCACAGAATTGGCCAGTGTCTTTGTTTTACTCAAGAATTTTTACGTATACTAGCTCCTCTTAAACAATATTGCTTAAGAGTAGAGGCGCAACACTTACTCTTCACAGTTACTTTTAGTTCTGTTCTTTCACTTTCTCTACTCACCTGCAAAAATTACAAGTTCCTCATTAACACCTGTTCTTGTTGTGGTTGTTGTTGTTGTTTTGTTTTTTGAGATGGAATCTTGCTCTGCTGCCCAGGCTGGAGTGCAGTGGTACAATCTCGGCTCACTGCAACCTCCACTTCCTGGGTTCAAGTGATTCTCCTGCCTCAGCTTCCCGAGTAGCTGGGATTACAGGCAGGCACCACTACACCTGTTTAATTTTTGTATTTTTAGTAGAGATGAGGTTTCATCATGTTGACCAGGCTGATCTCGAACTCCTGACCTCAGGTGATCTACCCACCTCGGCCTCCCAAAGTACTGGGATTACAAGCGTTAGCCACCACCCCCGGCCAACACCTGTTAATTCTGAGGCACCTTGAAAGCTAGACCTTGTCCCACAAAGAGAAGATACTATATAAGAACTCTTAAACCAAGCAACAGCTTATAGACCTTCTGCTCCTTAACAGTTTCTAGACATTCCATTTCAGGACCATTAAGTCTTCCTACATCAGATGTGGCTCTGGGTTGCCCACGAGCACTTGGCACCATGGACACTGCACTTTAGGAACAAAGTCCCCACCACTAGTTCTTGCAGCTTTGTTGCTGAAAGTTATATTAATTCTTACTGAGGCCCACCCAGTGGTAATTGTTGCAGATTTATATGCTTCTGGACCCAGGCCAGGATCCCACAACCCTGCCTACAGGCATTGCTTCTAACCTGTTATAACCCAGAGGTCCTGAGACATCTTACTTCTGAGTTTGATTCCAGTCCTATGAACAGCGCTGGTGTGTCCCTGCCAGTGATGCTGGACCAAGACCCTTGCTGGAGTATAGAGTACCAGAGCTATGCTGGTTCAGACATGGTTTAGACACAGCAACCAGAAGCAGATAATCAGGAGTGTGAATTCAAATGCTTCCACGTGGCTGTAATGAAAAGGACTTATCCAGAGCAAACCATTCACATTTGGCTGCTCAGAATCTTTAAACCCAAGGGTAGAGCATGGTCTAGGCATCCCCAAACAGGAAAGTTCTTATATGAGTACTCCTAATGTGCTCACCTACCAAATCCATTTTGTTGCTGATCCACGTTTTGCCCTGGGCCTCTTGAGCTCCTGGTCCCATAGTCTCACACATCCAGCTGTGTGTCTGTCACACCCCAGGCTCTTCCCTTGGCTGTTTTAAGACACCTCTCAATTTATTATCCATCAGTTTTCTGGTCCCGGGTCACACATTCATTAGCTGCTTTTGGTCACTTTGGCGTGCTGATCCTTCAATAGACCTTTGGGTCATGGTTTTCCACTTAACTTACAACTCTTCTCTCTGATTTTTTGGATCCTTCCTCCAGCTCCCCACTTCAGCTGCTGAGTAAGGAAATTGTCTACTCTAGCCCTGGCCCCAGATTGCCTTCTTATCCTCAAGAAGCATGGTGGGGCAACATGGGGGCATATGTGTTGATTTGTTTTTTGTAAGGGGCATGGGCAGGGAAAGCTCCCTCTCACCCATAAGCACCATCAGTTGCACTTCCCAGAGGCACCCAGTGTCAGCAGTTTCTCAAGGAGGCAATTTGGTTACCTCTGGTACCAGGAGTCATGAAACTTTGTCAGAGCTGTAACATCCAAAGCCCATTATCCTAGCAACTGTATTTTCCCTGGCAGGAGGAGCTCCACCTAACCACAGAAGATCAAGCCTGGCTTTCTGTGGGATGTCAGGAAGAGAGCTGGCCATGTGCAAACTTTCTCAAGCTTAACACAATTGGTCAATGACTCTGTTTGGCTCTTAGGTTGATCTTTTCCACACCCCCACGCCCATCCTAATTCAGAGTTCACATAGAATGTTTTATGCCACTGCTGAGAAAGAAATACATGCCTTCTGGGGCAGGTCATCCTATCACTGATTTTAGGCAATTCTCCCCTTTCATCACCTCACCCTACCTTGCTCCATTTGCCCCGCTAGTATTGATCAAAAAGAGAAAGAATAAAATGTTCACCGAATCTGTAAGTTAGAAAAACATGTGGATGGTTCTGCTGTCTTCTGAATTCTGACCCTGATTGAGTCTTCAATGAAATGTTATCATTTGGGAAGAATGTTTACCTGGGGCCTCCTTCCCAGAACCTTTCTCTCAGATCCATTTTTTAGTCAAAGTCTATACTTGCCTTTGGAAATGCCTGGATAAATATGGATGCTAAATGACTTGAGGACACCTAATAAAGGAATGGGATACTATTGGGGAATTGTCTGTCATTACATTACAAATGCTGCTCAGCTTGCCTGCTATTTGCAGACATCATCACCAGCAAGTTTCACTAGGCAATTTGGTATTGGGTCTCAGCAGAGTCCCATTTGACTCAATAAGAGCCTACCTTTGCTGCTAAACTATGATATCCTGCCTTCTCCCATTGCTTATTCTTCAATCAGCCCACCCAGATTTTACCAGACGTTTATATCTTTTCTGAAACAACCATCATGTATTTATGTTCTTCAGCATCTCCCTTGTCAGATTCTTGCAAACGCCATCCTAGTTGTATCACCCCTCTCCTTGTATTAATATCCAGAAACAAAAAAAATCTGTATTGGGGAGCTATAGTACCTCCAGGGACTCACTTGGGTATAGCCCAAGGGCCAGCAGACTTCTGTAAAGGAGTCTTTATGGGCCATATGGTCTCTTTTGCCAGTACTCAGTATTTTAATGTAAAAGCAGACATAGCTGATACAGAAACGGGTGAGCATGGCTGTTTCCAATAAAACTTTATAAATGGATACTGGAATTTGAATTTTATATGGTTTTTACAAAATACTATTTTGATTTTTTAAAAAATCCATTTAAAAATGTTAAAAAGAGGCCAGGAATGGTGGCTCACGCTTGTAATCCCAGCACTTTGGGAGGCTGAGGCAGGCGGATTACCTGAGGTCAGGAGTTTGAGACCAGCCTGGCTAACATGGTAAAACCTTATCTCTAGTAAAAATACAAAAATTAGCAGGGTGTGGTGACGTGTGCCTGTAATTCCACTACCCAGGAGGCAAAGGCTGCAGTGATCTGAGATCTCACCACTGCACTCCAGCCTGGGCAACAGAGCAAGATTCCATCTAAAAAAAAAAAAAAATGTTGAAAAGAAATTTTTAGCTTTTAGGCCATAGAAAAACAGATGGCAGGACAGAATTGGCCCATAGGCCAATACAAACCCTGTTTTATTGTATGCATAAAAACGATGGATGATTGATTATTTCCCATCAATAACATTATTAATGCCACATTGATCTGGCAGTGTCTAACAATTTATTATGTAGAAATTGTGGCCTAGGCACAAGAGTTCACGTCTGTAATCCTAGCACTCTGGGAGGCTGAGGCAGGCAGATTACTTGAGGCCTGAAGTTCAAGACCAACCTGGGCAACATGGTGAAACCCCCATCTCTACAAAAAAAATACAATAATTAGCCTGGCATGGTGACACTTACCTGTAGTCCCAGCTACTTGTGGGGCTGAGGCAGGAGGATCACTTGAGCCCTGGAGGTCCAGGCTGCAGTGAGCCATAATCATGCTACTGCACTACAGCCTGGGCGACAGAGTGAGACCCTGTCTCAAACAAACAAAAAAAGGAAATTATGGAATATTGGAAGGAATCTATAGAGCCAGGAGAGTAAACTAAAGCTGAATGATTGGCTATTTTACCTTGAACATATTCTGGTTCACAAAACAAATTTTGTGCTTTTTTTTTTTTTTTGAGACGGAGTTTCACTCTTGTTACCCAGGCTGGAGTGCAACGGCGCGATCTTGGCTCACCGCAACCTCCGCCTCCTGGGTTCAGGCAATTCTCCTGCCTCAGCCTCCTGAGTAGCTGGGATTACAGGCACACGCCACCATGCCCAGCTAATTTTTTGTATTTTTAGTAGAGATGGGGGTTTCACCATGTTGACCAGGATGGTCTCGATCTCTTGACCTCGTGATCCACCCACCTCAGCCTCCCAAAGTGCTGGGATTACGGGCGTGAGCCACTGCGCCCGGCTTGTGCTTGTTTTTTGACTGAAAATATTATAAAACCACCTATATTATTCCCTAACATCAAAACCAGTGTTGACAACACTGAAACTGATGCCAAGTTGCAACCAACAATAATAGAATGAACTGAAGGTAGTCCCAAAAATGCTTTGCCCATGGGCAGCATTTGAACAACCTTATGTTACTGCCTATTAAAGGGTATACTACGGAGATGAAAAAACTCACTGAAGTGTATTTTTTGCATGCTTGCAAATATACATATGTGTTACAGATACATATGTGTAGTTGCACCTTGCAACTGGTGCTGAGATGCGTCCTTTTAGGTAAATATATTTGGTTTTTCTCCTAGAGAGCTGTTTATTGTGTCACCTTTATTTAAACTGATTTTCCAAAGTTGTAATACAATCTCAGCATTGAACAGACCTTTACAAGAGTGTCTGATCCAGCCAGTCATGTTTCCTATGAATTCAGGAGTAACTAAACCCTACAGCTGGTGAAAGATCACATCTGAAAGAAGATTCTGTGTTAATTCACTCAACAAATTTTTATTGAGTGGCTGTATGTGCCAGACGCTATCTTGTGTGCCAGGATACAGCAGTGAACAAAATAGACACAGGCCTTGGATTAGATGATTTGAAATCTAATTATATTACTCTTCACTCTTGCAAAATTTCTGTTCTGTGTGCACACAGTAACCCATTGTTAACTGCATACCTGGAAATAGGTATGACCGTTGCCACATGCCTTTGTGCTCTGGTCTTGATACCTCTCCAGGCATTAATAATTTGAGGACTGCATGTTTCATTTAAATTTTATTATCCTTTAGACAGATCTCTATTGGTAGAAAAACGCACTGGCAATGTTGGAAGTGTAGACTGGCGACAGTTTTCTGAAAAGCAATTTGGCAGTATCTATCGGGAGCTTTAAAAACGTTTATATCCTCTGATCCTCTAATTCCACTACTGGGAATCTGTCCTAAAGAAATAATGTAAAATACGGGCAAAATCGATGCTTCACAATCTTAAAGTCCAACAGTAGAAAACTGATTGAGTAAATTACAGTGTGACTATCCAGTAGAGTGTTGTGCCATCATTAAAATTTATGTTTTTGAAGAGTATTCAACAGCATGGCAAAATGCTTATAGTGTTAAGTGAAAAGAGTGATATACAAAATTGTATATGTAAAAAGACAGAAAGGCTATGCAAACTCTGGGTAGTTGGATTATGGGTTTTCCTGGTTTTATGCTTTAAAAAAATTTATCCAGAATATTGTTACTTCTATTATCAGTAAAAAAAAACAATAGCACCTAGAGCTGGCAGTGGAGAGATTGAGGCCAGATCACTAGGTTGGTCCATGAACAATTAACTGGCTGGGTGGACACAGAGGCTGTATGATCTTGTGCTGGCGGCAAGGCTGGGACAGAAGGGAAAAGGACCTGCCCAGGAGGAGAAGGGCATGTAATCCTAATCACTACAAAAAAACACGAAGTGTTTAGGGAAGACACCGTGGGTGGTGTGCTCTTGCATGTATTCCTAGGTAGGTAAAAGAGCACTGAGGAATCAAGTCCATTCTGACAAGTGGAAAAGGATGTGAATGCTCTCCTGGGTAAAATTAACCTCCTTTGCATTTCATTCTCACACAAAATGAATTCTTGAGACGGATTTTGTAATAGCTGATTCTCTGAAGAATCCTTGAACTTCATATGATTTCTTGAGTATAGCAGTGGCTTTCAATGTGCCAAGTCTACCTCCTCCCATACTGGGACACTCAAGCCACACGGATGTACGCTGGAATACTGGGTATTCTATGCTGAGAATACCACACGCATATCATTAGTCATCTTAATGTTGTAACTTACCAAACACTTAAGGTTTGCAAATGTGAATTTGTTGGCATCCAGAACCACTGTATTTTTTATTTATGTCTGAAAAAGAATCACATTGTGGAGTTTTAAAATGAAAAATCATGTAGCTAATGCCTGTCCATAGATGAAATTGTTATGCTGGGAAAATGTGTACTTAATCGTTGCTTTAGTAAAATGATTATTATAAAAATGTTAATGTCTCCTCAGTGAAATTTGAAACCTCCAAATGAGTACACAAGGTAAATACGTATTTTATAAGCCTATAGATCATATAATTGCCAAGCTGAAACAGTTCTTTAAGATCTAAGTGTAAGTCCCCTGATCTATAGAATGAATGAATGAGGCTCGGGTTTCAGTTCTGCCTTCTTATTAGCTATGTGACTTTGGGCAGTTCATTTGTACCCTCTAAAGTCTTCAGTTAATTCATCTATGAAAGGGAAATAATACCACCTATGTCATGGAGTTGCTCATTTTGTTAATTTCAACAATGTTTATTGAGTCCTTATCTGTGTATGATGCTGTTCTAGACATAATAAACAAGACCCCAAAAAATGTTCCTCCTCATGAACACACATTTCAATGAGGGAGACAGACAAGAAATAAGATAAATGAGTAAAAATATCTATGTTAGATAGTGATTATTAGATGTGAGGCTTACATTAAACTGTATATGAGGCACACAGCACAACACTTGGCATGGAGTAAGTGCTCAATAGAGAATAATTTCCTCTGTTTCCTGAGGCTTCCCTGACAGCTCTGGAATTACTCTACAAACGTGGTAGTCGGCAAGAAGCCTGACTCATTGCTATCTCTTGCCAGTTAAGGCCTAAACCTGTTTTTGCTTAAGAAGACAAAAGAATTCTTACAGTGGTGTTTTGTACTTCCTGCGTGGCAGAAGTATCAAAGTGGTGCCTAAACACTGTTGATAAATGACCCTTTCTGGAGCCGGTTGGCAGGAGTCCTTGCCTGGGGCAGGATGACAGGGTTAACTCCACAAAGACAAATGGATGGTGTCATTGCTATTTAAGCAAAACAGACTAGAAGACCAGAATGGCTGTTTCTCTTGAAGGAAAGATATGTGCTGTATGTCCTGGGCCAAACATTGGAGCACTGAGCAAAGTTTGCAGTATTAGAAAGAAACTGGCTACTGCATTATTTACGGGAGACCAGAGCATTGACAGAAAGCCAGGAAAAGGAGAGTTCAATGCTTTGTGGTTTTGATATTTTTGCCCATTGTAGAAAATTTGGAAAGTTTAGAAATGTTTAAAGAAGCAGCCAGGAGTCCACTCCTAGGGTTTGGGTCTTTTGTCAGACCCATATCCTTGCCTCAGCTTTCTCCTTCAAAAACATCCAGCCAGCCGGGCGCTATGGCTCACATCTGTATTCTCAGCGCTTTGGGAGGCTGAGGCGGGTGGATTACCTGAGGTCAGGGATTTGAAACCAGCTCGGCCAATGTGGCGAAACCCTGTCTCTACTGAAAATACACAATTAGCTGGGTGTGGTGGTTCATGCCTGTAATCCCAGTTACTTGGGAGGCCAAGATAGGAGAATCGCTGGAACCTGGGAGGCAGAGGTTACAGTGAGCTGAGATTGTGCCAGTGCACTCCAGCCTGGGCAACAAGAGCAAAACTCCACCTCAAAAAAAAAAAAAAAAAAAATCCAGCAGCCAAGCCAGGCACAGTGGCTCATGCCTATAATCCCAGCACTTTGAGAGGCTGAGGCAGGCAGATGGCTTGAGGTTAGGAGTTTAGGACCAGCCTGGCTAACATAGTAAAACCCCATCTCTACTAGAAATACAATAATTAGTCCAGCATGGTGGCGCATGCCTATAATCCCAGCTACTCAGGAGGCTGAGGCAGGAGAATCGCTTGAGCCCAGGAGGTGGAGGCTGCAGTAAGCTGAGATCGTACCACTGCATTCCAGCCTAGGTGACGAAGTGAGACTCTGTCTAAAAAAAAAAAGAACAAATCCAGTAAATGGTCATTTACTGAGTTTCTTCTTTGAGCCTGGGCCTGCACTAGGCACGGAGAGTACAGCCCTTGTCCTTGGGCAGTGACCAGCTTTGTGGGTTAGGGAAAGAGCCATAGGTGGAGAGGAGCACCAAGAAGGGGTTCCTACCTTAGACTCAGTTTTTCCCGGAGAACAGAGCTAAGGAACACACTTTTGTAAAGAATTTGGAACAAAAAGTTGGAATCATCACCCTGAGGGTGATTGTGAAAATAAGACAGTGGACAGTAGAGAAGCAAAACACAGAACGATGGTAACTGTAGCTCCTCTTAAGTAAGAGAGCCTGGAGCTCTGTCCACAAGGATTCAGTTTATAATATTACCTCTCAGAAGAAACTGGACTTGAGGCTGTGGGCCAGTACCCCTGTACCTTGCATTAAGAACCTAATAAGTGAAAATTCAGAATTACAACCCAAACGCAGAGGGAATTGGCCCAGCAAGGTTGAGTGGTTTTCTTGAATCACACATTTAGTTGGTGGCAGAACCAGGATGATAATGAAGGACCTTGAACTTCACTTAATCCGTGAGTTTTTTCTATTACTCCACCGATAATTATTTCCTGAAATGTACATTCTTATGATATCTTTAAAATCATGCTCACCCTTGCATTAAATGGTTTACCAACAGTTGGTTTACATACAATTTTTAAGGAACATATTTATAGCATGAAAAGTGGTGCAGAGGGTTTTACCAAATTTCTCTGGGGTGTCCAGGTCCCCTGTCCTTCCAGAGGTGTGTATTCATAAGTAAATTGGCATTCTGTCATCCATTTTTTCCAGATGTTCTTCTCGAGTCATGTGTTATGTTTTGTGTTTTTAATATTTCTCAAACTCGTTTTTAAAAATCTGGGCACATAAATCCTAATAAAGCTCTCAACTATCTCCTCTGTGCTGTCTCAAATTTCTGAGTATGTTTATATTCATGACACAGTGTCTGAAGTCATGAATGCTATCACATAATTAGGACTTAGATCCCTAAACCCCAGGCTTGTGTTTCTAGATGTTCTGAAAATTCTTTGCACTTCACTTATAAATGCCACCATACTGTGCCATGACATTTCCATAGTAACATATTTCAAACATGAAAACAGGAAGCCCAAGGAAAAGAGAAGTTGGTTTCCAATGCACAAATTTTAAAAATTAAGAATTGAATACATAAAATGGGATGATGGGTGTAGTACAAGGGCATACAATTAGGGAATTGTATATTCTATTCTACTTTGACCTCTCCTGAACAGAATGTTCCTGCAGGGTCAACTTAGGGATGAGCAGTATCTATCACCCACCCAGTGGCCCACTCCTGGAATCCTGCTTTCTTTGACCCTCACATCCTGGCAGATCCATGTGATTTCCCCGACATCTCTTTTTTTTTTTTTTTTTCTTTTGAGATGGAGTCTTGCTGTGTTGCCCAGGCTGGAGTGCAATGGCTCTATCTCCGCTCACTGTAACCTCTGCCTTCTGGGTTCAAGCGATTCTCCTGCCTCAGCCTCCCAAGTAGCTGGGACTACAGGTGTGTGCCATCATGCCCAGCTAATTTTTGTGTTTTTAGTAGAGCTGGGGTTTCACCATGTTGGCCAGGATGGTCTTGATCTCTTGACCTCATGATCTGCCTGCCTCAGCCTCCCAAAGTGCTGGGATTACAGGCATGAGTCACCACAGCTGGCCTCCCTAACATCTCTTACTGTCACCTACAGCAGCTGGACGGGGTGGCCACCCACCCCTCACCACACAATCTGAAAGACCATCCTCTATATGGCTCATGTGCTATTTGGTTGGAGTTTGCTGAAAACTGGAGGCTTTTGGATACCAACTTTTTGAGCTTGCTCAGTCATGCCCCACCGTGTGCCTGGAATTCTTCTCTGCTGCCATCTATTTGGCAAACTCCCCTTTTGGACTGAAGCCTTGGCCTCACCATTGCTGTTCTCCCCCACCGCCCACCACCCCACTCAGTGAAGCAGCCACCCTCCCCCACCACAGTGTATAAGGTGCATTCTTTAATTTTATTTTTAGCTTTTGCTTTTGTGGGTACGTGGTAGGTGTATTTATGGAGTATATGGGATATTTTGATACAGGCATACAATGCATAATCATCACATCAGGGTAAATGGGGTATCCATCACCTCAAGCATTCATCCTTTGTGTTGCAAAGAATCCAATTATACTCTTTTAGTTATTATTATTTTGAAAGGACTCTTGCTCTGTCACCCTTGCTGGAGGGCAGTGGTGCAATCTCAGCTCACTGCAGTCTCCCCCTCCCAGATTCAAGTGATTTTCGTGCTTCAGCCTCCCAAGTAGCTGGGATTACGGGTGCCTGCCACCATGCCCAGCTGATTTTTGTATTTTTAGTAGAGACAGGGTTTCACCATGTTAGCAAGGTTGTTCTTGAACTCCTGACCTCAGATGATCCGCTTGCCTCAGCTTCCCAAAGTGCTGGGATTACATGTGTGAACCACCATGCCCGGGCTTCCTGTAGTTATTTTTAAATATACAATTATATTATGATGACTGTAGTCACCCTGCCGTGCTATCAACTGTTAGATCTTATTCATTCTTTCTAACTATTTTTTGGTACCCATTAACTATGTCCTCTTCCCCCCACCAGAACCTCCACTATCCTTCCCAGCCTCTGGTAAACATCTTTCTACTCTCCATCTCCATAAGTTCATTTATTTTAATTTTAACTCCCACAGATAAGTGAGAACATGTGAAGTTTGTCTTTCTGTACTTGGCTTATTTCACTTAACATAATGACCTCCAGTTCTATTCATGTTGTTGCAAATGACAGGATCTCATTCTTTTTTTATGGCTGAATAGCACTCCGTTGTGTATATATACCACATTTTCTTTATTTGTCTGTTGACAGACAATTGGGTGGCTTCCAAATCTTGGCTATTGTGAGTAGTGCTGCAATAAACATGAGAGTGGAGCTATCTCTTTGATAAACTGATTTGCTTGCTTTTGGGTATATATCTGACAATGGGATTGCTAGATTATATGGTAGTAGCTCTATTTTTAGTTTTTTTGCAGAACCTTCAAATTGTTCTTCATAGTGGATGTGCTAATTTACATTCCCATCAACAGTGTATGAGGATTCCCTTTTCTCCACATCCTTGCCAGCATTCATTATTGCCTGTCTTTTGGATAAAAGCAATTTTAACTGGGGTAAGATGATATCTCATTGTAGCAATGCACATTCTGACATCAAGAAAACTGTAATACTTAACTGAACTTAGTTGTTTGCAGGATGTTTTTCTTTTCTTTCTTTTCTTTTTCTTTTTCTTTTTTCTTTTTTTGAGACAAGAGTCTCGCTCCGTCGCCAGGCGCCAGTCTGGAGTGCAGTGGCGCGATCTCGGCTCACTGCAACCTCCGCCTCCGGGGTTCAAGCAATTCTCCTGCCTCAGCCTCCCGAGTAGCTGGGACTACAGGCACGCACCACCACGCCCAGCTAATTTTTTTTTTTTTTTTTTTTTTTTTGTATTTTTAGTAGAGACGGGGTTTCACCATGTTGGCCAGGATGGTCTTGATCTCTTGACCCCGTGATCCGCCCTTCTCGGCCTCCCAAAGTGCTGGAGTTACAGGCATGAGCCACTGCGATCAGCATTGCAGGATGTTTTTTTTCCCTACCAGCCCATGACCTAAAAGCCAAGCCCATATCTGATTCTTCCTTGTGTTCCCTGCATCTAGAATAAACCTTGCCTGGAACTGTTCCCTGAATCCAGAATAGACCTTGCCTGGAACTGTTTGATAGATGAATGAAAGAAGGGATTTTTATATTTTTTTTTACTGTGGTAAATTTCACATGACAAAATTCACCATTTTAACCACTTTAAAGTGTACATTTCAGTTGCATCTAGTATCACACAGCTGTGCAACCATCACTACTATATAGTTCAGAACATTTTCATCACACTAAAAGGAAATCCTATGCTCATTAAGCAGTTACTCTCTTTCTCTCTTATCCCTGGCCCCAGCAACCTGTAATCAACTTTCTCTCTCTATGGATATGTTCGGACTCATGTATGTTTGTTTTATATTTTGAGTAATAGTCCAATGCTGTGTTATCTATTTTGTTGCTCAGATTGTTCCATCTTTGACCATTGGATGCCCTTTCAGGTTGGCTTCTGTGTCTCTATTTATTTATTTATTGAGACAGAGTTTTGCTCTTGTTGCCCAGGCTGGAGTGCAATGACACAATCTTGGCTCACCGAAATCTCCACCTCCCGGGTTCAAGTGATTCTCCTGCCTCAGTCTCCCAAGTAGCTGGGATTACAGGCATGCACCACCACACCCACCTAATTTTGTGTTTTTAGTAGAGACAGAAGTTTCACTACATTGGTCAGGCTGATCTCGAATCCTGACCTCAGGTAATCCGCGCCCCCATCAGCCTCCCAAAGTGCTGGGATTACAGGCGTGAGCCACTGAGCCCGGCCTGCTCCTGTGTCTCTTTGATGTGCTCCTAACCTTTTTTTTTTTTTTTTTTTTTTTTCTTAGCAGGTCCTTACCTTCTGGTACTACAATGTATCCCAAGATTATCTTGTTGTTTGCCTCTCCACACCTGTGACCAATCATTTGTCTATTCTCGATTTTTCCCTAGCCTTGGTTCCTTTTATTGGAGAATAGTGTTTAGAAACCAAGATATGGTCAATGAGTGTATTGCTACCAGAAATTGAGTCTTTTTGATATCTTCCGTGTCTCCTTAACAAGCTCAGTTTTTTCTCTAGTTTATTGATCACATGGAATACAGTTATAATTGTTTTAATGACCTTATCTACCAATTTTACCTGTCTCCTTCCATTTATTTCAGTTGACTGATTTTTTTGGAAATAGCTTTTGGCCATTACTTTTAAGTTTTGTTAGATGAGACCAGAGTAATATTAGTCTGGGGCTAATTTTGCCCCAGTGTTGAGGACACCTGAAACATTATGAAATATGTCTTGCCACTCCAGATGTTAGAATATGAAGTGAGCCTGTGTGATCTCCAAAAATGGTTTCTCCTAATCCTTTTGGATAGTTCTTTCTCTGGCCTCTGGTAGTTTCCTTACATGCATGCTGAAGACTTGAGGGGGCTTCATATATTTGGAAGCCATGTTGCCAGGCGGTACACAGAGGTTCTGGGCCATATCTTGCTGGTGAACTTTTCCTTTTATCATTATTATTATCATGTGATTCTTTACTAATTACTTTTGGCTTAAAGTCTGTCGATATTTCATTATTTTGCTTAGGATTTGCCCAGTATATATTCCCATCCTTTTAACATTTCTGTGCTATTATTATTATTATTATTATTATTATTATTATTGAGACAGTCTCACTCCTGTTGCCCAGGCTGGAGTACAGTGGCACAGTCTCAGCTCAGTGCAACCTATGCTTCCGTGGCTCAAGAGATCCTCCCACCACAGCCCCCAGGTAGCAGGGACTGCAGGCACATGCCACCACACCAAGCTAATTTTGTATTTTTTTTGCAGGGTTGGAGTTTCATCACATTTCCCAGGCTTGTCTCGAACCTCTGAGTCAAGCAATCATCCCACCTTGGCCTCTCAAAGTGCTGGGATTACAGGCATGAGCCACCACGCCAGGCCATGAGTTAACCTTTGAATCAGGAGACTGAGTAAAGCAGACTGCCCGTTCTAATGCCAGTGAGCCTCATTCAATTGTTGAAGGCCTGAATGGAACAAAAAGGCTGACTCTCCTGAAAGTAAGAGGAAACTCCTCCTGCCTGGCTGCTTGAGCTGGGACATCAGGCTTTTCCTGCCTCTAGACTCAAAGTGAAACATCAGCTCTTTTTTTGGGTCTCAAGACTGCAGGGTTTTGAACTGGAACTTACACCACTGCCTCTCCTTTTCCTCAGGCCTCTGGACTCAGGCTGGAAAGTCACTGTTGGCTCTCCCGGGTCTACAGCTTGCCAGGTACAGATCTTGGAACTTCTCAGTCTCCATAATTACATCCTTATAATAAATCTCTTGCTCTCTGTCCATACACACACACACACACACACGCACACATCTTGTTGGTTCTGTTTCATGTTTCACTGAAGAACTCCAATGAATATACCCTTAATATTTTAAATAATGATTTTCCACCATTCCCTCTGTTAAATCTTTCTTTTTTTGTTTTTGAAATGGAGTCTCACTCTTGTCGCCCAGGCTGGAGTGCAATGGCTCCACTCACTGCAACCTCCACCTCCCGGGTTCAAGCAATTCTCTTGCCTCAGCCTCCCAAGTAGCTGGGACTACAGGTACGCACCACCACACCTGGCTAATTTTTGTATTTTTAGTACAGACGATGTTTTACCATTTGGCCAGACTGGTCTCAAAACTCCTGACCTCAGGTGATCTGCCCACCTTGGCCTTACAAAGTGCTGGGATTAACAGGCATGAGCCACTGTGCCGGGCCCCTCTGTTAAATCTTTCTGGAACTCCTATGAGACATCTGTTTGACTCTCTCTTTTTATTCTTCATTTCTCTTAAATTCTTGTTTGGGTTTTCTCTCTTTATCTCCATTTTGGGTCATGTCCTTAAAATGTCTCTTCAAATTCCCTCTTCAGCTAGCTTGAATATGTAGGTTAACTCATCTTTGAGTCTTCAATTTTAGTAGCTGTGTTCTTATTTCTGGAAGTTTTATATGGTGCTTTTTCTAATTTTTCAACTCTTTCTCCTCCATACTATTCTGTTCCTTTATAATGGCTTTTTTTTTTTTTTTTTCTTGCTGGGTACAGTGGCTCACACCTGCAATCCCAGCACTTTGGGAGGCCAAGACGGGTAGATCACAAGGTCAGGAGTTCAGGAGTTCGAGACCAACCTGGCCAACATAGTGAGACCCTGTCTCTACTAAAAATACACAAAATTAGCTGGTTATAGTAGTGGACACCTGTAATCCCAGCTACTTGGGAAGCCGAGACAGGAGAATCACTTGAACCCAGGCAGTGGAGGTTGCAGTGAGTTGAGATCACATCATTGCACTCCAGCCTGGGTGATGGTGCAAGACTCTACCTTTAAAAAAAAAAAAGAAAGAAAGAAAGAAAGAAAAAGAAAGAAGAAAATTTTTTTTTTTTTTTTTGAGACTGAATTTCACTATGTTGCCCAGGCTGCTCTTGAACTCCTGGGATCAAGCAATCTGCCTGCCTCAGCCTCCCAAAGTACTAGGATTACAAGAGTGAGCCACCGTGCCCAGCCAGGCTTCTACACTTTCTTTTCTCTTTATTTTATTTTATTATTATTTTATTACTTTTTTTTAAAGACGGGGTTTCACCATGTTGGTCAAGCTGGTCTTCAACTCGCGACCTCAGGTGATCCGCCTGCCTTGGCCTCCAAAGTGCTTGGATTACAGACGTGAGCCACCATGCCTGGCCTTTTCTCTCTATTTTAATCTTCCTTACTTCATAGTCTCTTTCAGGTGGTTCCATTTTTACCCTTCATAGCTTTAGTTTGTTTTGTTTGTTAACTCTCTATTTCGGTCATTTCTTTCCTCATGTGATGTTACTTTTTGAGAATTTTTTTTTCTAGTATATTTGTCAAGCATCCCTATTGAGCTATTTTGATTTGCTTCAGCCCAAACCTAAGAGTTTTAATATATCTTGCCCCAGCCTAACCTGTGAATTGTAATGATCTGGACCAATTTTTCTGTTAATTTATCTTGCTGGGTGTGGTGGCTCATGCCTGTAATCCCAGAACTTTGGGAGGCCTAAGTGGGAGGATCACCTGAGGTCATGAGATCGAGAACAACCTGGCCAAATGGTGAAACCCTGTCTCTACTAAAAACACAGCAATCCCCCCCACCCCAAGTGTGGTGGTGCACTCTTGTAACCCCAGCTACTCAGGAGGCTGAGGCAGAACAATCACTTGGACCCAGGAGGCAGAGGTTGCAGTGAGCTGAGATCACGCCATTGTACTCCAGCCAGGGTGACAAGATGAAACTACATTAAAAAAAAAAAGAAAAAAGAAAAAAAAAAGAAAGGAAAGGAAGAAAGAGAAAGAGAGGGAGGGAGGAAGGGAGGGAGGAAGGAAGGAAGGAAGGAAAGAAAGAAAGAAGAAAGAATTTATCTCAGTGAGTGCCTGCATATAAAGGTAGAGTAAATTCAAACTCCCTATCTTGCATGTAGCAGAGACTGGCATTTCTATTTCTTGTAAATGCTATTTATTACCCCGCTCACAGCCTCTTCAAAGGTCAATCTTTCTTGCAACTTCTTTAAAGCCAGGGTACAGCTTTTCAGTCTCCTTTTCATGGAAGAAGCCCAGCTTCTAATCTCAGGGTTTTATCTCAGTTCCAACTTGCTCAGCTGGCAGAAACTTAAGCCCCATCTCCTATTCCTTAGTGTGCAGTGAAACCCTAGCCCACAGCCCTCAGGATCTGCGTCTAAGTCTGAGGTCCCTATGTATTCCTTGGCACTGGCTGTACCCTGTCCTGCCTTTGAGCTCCTTTTTCATTTCTGATGTCTAGAAATTTCTCTTTATATTTTTCAAATTCAGCAATTAAAAAAAAACATGTGTAGGCTGGGCGTGGTGGCTCACAACTGTAATCCCAGCACTTTGGGAGGCTGAACTGGTGGATCACTTGTGGTCAGGCGTTCAAGACCAGCCTGAGCAACATCCAGTCATCTGAAAGCCCTGTCTCTATTAAAAATACAAAAATCAGCCAGGTGTGGTGGTGTGCACCTGTAATCCCAGGTACTCAGCAGGCTGAGGCAGTAGAATCACTGGAACCCAGGAGACGGAGGTTGCGGTGAGTCGGGATCATGCTCCTGCACTCCAGCCTGGGCAACAGAGCAAGTCTCTGTCAGAAAGAAAGACAGGAAGGAAGGAAGGAAAGAGGGAGGGAGGGAGGGAAGGAAGGAAGGAAAGGGAGGGAGGGAGGGAGGGAGGAAGGAAGGGAGGGAGGGAAAGAAAAGAAGGAAGGAGAAAGAAAAAAAAAGCAAGAAAGCAAGAAAGAAATTTGTGTTATAATTCATCCAGCACCTCCATGTGTCTATAGTAAGGCGTGGGATATGACACCCATTTTCATTAGTGTAGCTGATTATGTTTCTGGAAGTTGCCAGATGAAAAACAACAATTCTGTCAAGTAGACACTTATTTTTCTTAATATAATTTATTTATTTATTTATTTTGGGAAAAGGTATCATTCTGTCACCCCAGCTGGAGTGCAGTGGTGCGATCACCCAGGCTCAACTGATCCTCCAGCCTCAACCTCCCCAGTAGTTGGGACTACAGGCGCGCACCACCACGCCTGACTAATATCTGCATTTTTTCATAGAGATAGGGTTTTGCCATGTTGCCCAGGCTGGAAGTAGACATTTATTATCTCCTGTATTAGTCAAGGTTTTCCAGAGAAACAGGACTAATAGGAGATATATGTAAATAGATTTATTCTTTCATATGATTTGTTGTGATTATGGAGGCCTAGAAGTCCTATGAACTGCCGTTTGCAAGCTGGAGCCCAGGAAAGCCAATGGTGTTGTTCTATAACAAGCCCTAAGATGAAGACCTGAGAACTAGAGTTTGGTGGGTTTTGTTTGTTTAGAAACAGGATATTGTTCTGGCACCTGGGCTGGAGTGTGGTGGTGCAATTTTAGCTCACTGTAGCCTTGCACTCCTGGACTCAAGCAATCCTCCTGCCTTAGCCTCCTGAGTAACTGGGACTACAGTCATGTGTCACCATGCCCAAGTAATTTCATTTTCATTTTTTGTAGAGATGTAACCTCGCTATGTTGCCCAGGCTGGTCTCGAACTCCTTGTCTCAAGGGATCCTCCTGCCTTGGCCTCCCAAAGCTCTGGAATTATCAGCATGAGCCACCATGCCCAGCCAAAAACAGGAGTTTGATGGCATAAATTCCAGTCCGAGTCCAAAGGCTGAAGAGCAAGGAGTGCTGATGTCTGAGGGCAGGAGAAGATGGGTTTCACAGCTCCAGAAGTGAGAACAAATCTGCTCTTCCTCTACCTTTTTGTTTTATTCAGGTCCTCAATGAATTGGATGATGTCCATGCACATTAGGGAAGGGTGGGTCTTCATTACTCAGTCTTATCAATTCAAACACTAATCTGTTCCAGAAACATCGCCACAGACACACCCAGAAATAATGTTTTACCATCTATCTGAGTACCCCATGACCCAGTCAAGTGAAAACATAAAATTGGCTGTCACATCTCCCTTCTATTTATTTACTTATTTATTTTAGACCAGTTAAGTTCAGTAGTGAGAAAGAGGGAAGGAATAGAACAAGGAGTTCAATCTGTGACTGACTATGAACAATCCATTGAGATAACTCACTACCTCTGGGCCAATCATCTCCATTTTATAAATAAGAAAACTGAAGCTCAGAAAGGCTGTCTAAACTGCCAAAGCCATAAAACTTTAAGTGGGAAATAGGTTTTGCCTTCAGTCTGTTTGTCTATAAAATCCCATACGGGACATCCGGGCATCTAAAAGACAGCTCGGTACCTCTGCCTTCTCTCCATTGTTAGCCTTAATGGACAATTTTGCTGGAGCAAATATTCTGAAAAAGATTCCTCCCGTTTCCTATGAGGGGAGACAGCAAGCAGGCGAAGCTGGGCTCTCTTGAGCCTGGGATCCCTTGGTAGGAGCACTTGGCTGGAAAGATATGGAAGCCAATAAGCATTTCCTCCACCACCCAGAAGCATCTCCAAGCTCATGCATGAGGTGGGCAGTGAAGCGGACATACCAAGCGTCTTGCACATCATCTTCGGCCTGCCTCAGGTACAAGGAGAAAGCCCAGGCTGCGGCAGGACTTACCTGTTGCATACTGCTGGGTGTGGGCAATGTCTCAGCAGAGACTGGCATACTCTGAGGCTTTTCACTTCTCTCCTTAGATTGGGGGCATCTCTTGCCTGTGCCTCTTGCACAAAGCCTGGCCCTGAGTAGGTGCCCTGCAAAGCTGTAGGGGGTCAATAGGGATGACTGAGGTCCTGCTGAGGAAAAAGAAGGCATTTCAAGTCTTTACAGTACGGGGACTTTAATGAGTGTAAATAGCTACCCTTATTGCACGTTGATTATGTGTGGACACATTTTATGCATGTGTATTGGAATATTTTTAGCTGCAAGTACTGATAACTAACAGTGACTTAAATAGGTATTTTCTGGCATAACAAGAATTCCAAAGGTGCTCCTTGGTCTTTCCGTTACAAGATGTTACAAGATGTCTGTGACACTCAGCCATCACCTCCAAGTTCAAGGCAGGCAAAGGTTGGGAGGTGCAGATAGTTCAGACTTAGCAGTCCTGTTTCATCAGGAAAGCAAAAGCCCTCTCAGTAACTCCTGAACAGTTCTTGGAAGTAGCATCCTCCTTTACTAATGGGACCTAACACAGAGCTGGCAAAAGGCAAAGGCAGAGCCAGGCATCAGACTCATTTCTTTCTGACTGAAGTCTGAGGTCTCTTTCCATTGCTGTGCCATGTTTCACCCTCCCCTTAAACTGCCCTTCTAAAGTCTTGGTCTTGAAGTCACATCAGGTCCGAGTGGGCTTGATGAAGAAAGAAGAAGGAAGGTGATCCAATCAGTACTGTTGTCCAGCCTGGAGTACAGTGGATCATAGCTCACTACAGCCTCCAACTCCATGGCTCAAGTGATCCCCCTGCCTCAGCCTTCTGGGTATCTAGGACAACAGGTGCATGCTACCATGCCTGGCTAATTAATTTAAAAAAATTTTTTTTTTTGGTAGAGACAGGTTCTCACTCTGTTGTCCAGGCTGGTCTTGAACTCCTGGGCTCCAGTTATCCTCCCCTCTTGGCCTCTCAAAGTGCCAGAATTACAGGTGTTAGCCACCTTGCTTGGCCTGGAGATCAGTTCTTTTTCACTTTTTTTGAGACAGGCTCTCCCTCTGTCACTGAGCTACAATGTGGTGGTTCAATCACAGCTCACTGTAGCCTCAACCTCTTGGGCTCAAGTGATCCTCCCACCTCAGCCTCCAGAATAGCTGGGACTACAGGCATGTATCACCATGCCCAGCTAATTTTTGCATTTTTTGTAGAGTCGGGGTTTCATTATGTTGCCCAGTCTGGTCTCAAACTCTTGGGCTCAAGCAATCCACCCACCTAGGCCTCCCAAAATGTGGGGACTACAGGCGTGAGCCACCACACTTGACCTGGAGTTCAGTTCTGAAATAAGTTGACACCTATCCCTGGGACCATCCACAGAGTAACGCTGAAGTCACGAGAGGAGGTTCCATAACTGTGTGCTAGAGTCATACCTCCACCTGAGTGTAGCCGCTTTGGAATGGTCATGCTAGAAGGCTCAGCCTTTATTCTGATGATGCCACTACTGCCCAGAACTCCTGTGGGACTCTCTTTACAAGTTGCAAAAAGACCTCAATCTCACTACTGTAACGTTACACCTCATTTTTGACCCCAAACCCAGCTGCAGCTTCTATCTCACGAATTTCGAGTGACTTTTGAACTATTGCCAAAAATCAAAAATCATTCCCTGGGCCAGGCGCGGTGGCTCAAGCCTGTAATCCCAGCACTTTGGGAGGCCGAGGCGGGTGGATCACATGGTCAAGAGATCGAGACCATCCTGGTCAACATGGTGAAACCCCGTCTCTACTAAAAATACAAAAAATTAGCTGGGCATGGTGGTGCGTGCCTGTAATCCCAGCTACTCAGGAGGCTGAGGCAGGAGAATTGCCTGAACCCGGGAGGCGGAGGTTGCGGTGAGCCGAGATCTCACCATTGCACTCCAGCCTGGGTAACAAGAATGAAACTCCATCTCAAAAAAAAAAAAAAAAAAAAAATTCCCTGAAGACAAAGATGTATTGTAATTTAGATACAAAAGAATGTGTTGTCTGCTTTACAGCCAATTTTTAAATAAAAATTAAAGAAATATTTAAAACAATGGAAGCACTTTTTAAGTAAATATGCCCTCCCAGGTTGACATCTTGGAAGAGGATAACTCTAAGTTTGGTCGTATGATTTCTGCTGTGTTTAAGAAAAATTACTTAACTCGAGAGACACTGCGAAAAGGACACTGACTTGGTAAAGATATAAGTGGGATTATAATGTTGGTCAGGTGAGACGGACATGCTCTTGCTTTGGTGAAATTATAAATTGGTATTGTTTTCTCAGAGCAATTTGACAATGAGCATCATGAAGCTTTAAAGAGTTTAAACAAGTCTAGACACAGTGGCTCATGCCTGTAATCTCAGCACTTTGGGAGGCCAAGGTGGGCGAATCACAAGGTCAGGAGTTCAAGACCAGCCTGGCCAACATGGTGAAACACTGTCTCCACTAAAAATAGAAAAATTAGCCAGGCATGGTGGTCGGTGCCTGTAATCCCAGCTACTGAGGAGGCTGAGGCAGGAGAATTGCTTGAACCCAGGAGGCAGAGGTTACAGTGAGCCAAGATTGCACCACTGCACTCCAGCCTGGGTAATGAAGCAAGACTCCCTCTCAAAAAAAAAAAGGAGTTTAAACCAGTTGGCCTAGACATTCCACTCCTAGGAATCCTTCTTAGGAAAACTGTCAGAGATACAGACAAAGATTTAAGTAACAGCTATTCATTGCCGACTTATTCGTAAAAAAATAGTTAAAAAAAAAAAAAGGAATAACCCAAATGTCTCAAAATGGAGAAATTGTTAGGAAAATTATGGCATATTCATTAAGTGAAATAATGCAGCTATTTAAAATGATGTTTTTGAAGAACTGTCAATGATGTTTGAAGATGTTCACGATAAGATCGGTGATAAAATCAGACTATAAAACCACATGCATTATATCATCCCATTTTTACTTTCTGTACGGTAAGAAAACCCTCAAGATATATCCAAAACGTTAAAAGTAGTTTTATCTGGGTGATGAAATTACAGGTGATTTTAAATTTGTTTCATTATGCTTTTATATATAAAATTTTATTATTATAACTATAAATATTACTTTTGTGGTTACAAAATATGTATAGTGAACATGACTTTGTAAGAAAGAAAGAAGTGTGTTTTACTGGGAGAAAAGAGATCTGCCCCCAGGGTTCTGATGGTTTAGTGGAGGAAATGAGACACGGACACAGATACGTTTATTACAAGGCAATAAGGGCTATCATGGAGGTTGTATCAAGTGTGGAGGAAAGGATTAGCTCTGCCTGAAGAGTTGAAGGTTGGTGAAAAGAGGTAACATTTGTTCAGGGCCTTGAAGGATGAATAGGGGTCCTCTTGGGCTTGTAAACTGTGAAGCACTATCTAAGTGTAAGGTAGTCTTTGACTTTTATGATTACTGTCAAGGCTTACCTCATATAAAGCTCTCTGTCTCTTTCTCATGCTCCCTGAAGCCCAGGATCCCTGGGACAGGAAGCAGCAGCAGTTAAACAGTCACACATCAGTGCTCCAGCAAGTGAACTGAGGTGCATCCAACTAAGGAGCAGATCCAGGACCAGAGGACATAAAACTATCTGGGAGCAGGGCCAGGAAGGTGCTGGTGGGTAAACAGTTCCCCCTTATTTGCCACCCTGTGGTAAGGCTGGCTGTGCTTGGGGCCTCCACCCTGATATTTGGGGCCATCTCCACCTGGGGAATGGTAAAACCTGCAAACGAGCATCACACATCAGTCTGTGATTTACATTGGCAGGAAATGGTGCGTCAGATGTCCTTACAGCCTCCAGACAGGGTGGAGTGGAGAGGAGGGGTGTAAGTAAGGGGATCAGGAAGGGTGACAAGAGATTATTTGTTCGGGAGAAATTCTTAGGCGCTCTGGATTGGAAGGGAGTTAAAAGTTCTGTGATTTAGTCCTCCCGATCTCCTTCCTGACATCCCTATCACATTGTCATTCTTCCCGGGTGCAGCTCGGAGGCCAACTCTTCTATTATCACCCACCTCAGTTCCTCTGGCCTATGCTTCGGGCGTTTCCCATTATTTAATTTTATGAAAAAAAAATTCAGTGTCTGTTGTGTGCCAGGCACTGTGTTTAGAATAGTTCCTCGATTGCAGTATACCCTCTTGTGCCTCCTGTTGGTTATTTATTTATTTATTTATGCAATGAATGTATATTGAATGCCTACTATATGCCAGGCAATGTTCTAGATGTTGTAACAGAGTGGAGGAAAATACAGTCAGGACCTCAGGTTCTCACGGACCTGACATTCTAGTAGGAGAGATACACAATAAACAAACGAAAAAATAAAATATCAGGTTATAAATGTCAAGAAGGAGCCAGCTTCGGAAAAATTTAGGGGAAGAACTTTCTATAACAAAGAGAACAGCTGATTCCAAGACCTATGGGGATAACCTCTGTTTGCTCTAGGAGCAAAAGGAAGGAAACTGTGACCTTGTGCATAGAAAATGCTTCCTTCTTTATCTGTAAATGAAAATCTTATGTGTCAGGATGTGGTTCAAGCATTGCCGCTTTAGGCGAATCTATCCTGATTTTTTGGGTAGAAGTGACCACTATCTCCTTTCCTCCTCACTGCCTCTGAGTAGATTTCTGTGAGCATACCTGTGCCACTTTTCCATTCTTACCATATTAAATCACTGTGACTCTCTAGTGGACCTCAGTCTCATCAAGGGCAAGACTGAGCTTCCTAACAAAATCCCTAATGTCCAGTTTAGACCCTGGCACAGAATCTGTGATCAGTAATGGTTTGTTCCTAGAATACTGAACTATCACACAGCACCCTATCCGAGCCTCACTAGTGATGCTTATTTGGAACTGGCAACAATTTATTGCTCTGTGCCAGACCCTGTGCTGGGTACTTTCTACTCTGCTCATTTTTTTTTTTTTTTTTTTTTTTTTGAGACGGAGTTTCGATCCTGTTACCCAGGCTGGAGTGCAATGATGCGATCTCGGCTCACCGTAACCTCCGCCTCCTGGGTTCAGGCAATTCTCCTGCCTCAGCCTTCTGAGTAGCTGGGACTACAGGCACGCACCACCATGCCCAGCTAATTTTTTGTATTTTTAGTAGAGACGGGGTTTCGCCATGTTGACCAGGATGGTCTCGATCTCTTGACCTTGTGATCCACCTGCCTCGGCCTCCCAAAGTGCTGGGATTACAGGCTTGAGCCACCGCGCCTGGCTCGGCTCATTCTTAAAATTTGTCTCACAGTCAACATGTTCAGGAAGTATCTTTATTCTGTAATTAGAACTCAGGCCAGACTCAGTGGCTCATGCCTGTAATCCCAGCACTTTGGGAGGCTGAGGCAGGAGGAGGATCACTTCCAGGAGTTCAAGACCAGCCTGGGCAACAGAGTAAGACCCCATCTCTATGAAAAAATAAGAAAAAGCTAGGTGTGGTAGTGCACACCTCTAGCCCCAGCTACTTAGGAGGCTGAGATGGGAGTATCACTTGAGCCCAGGAATTGGAGGCTGCAGTGAGCTGTGATTACACCACTGCACTCCAGCCTCTCAAAGAGGGAGAACTTAGAGAATTAAAGTGATTATCTGAGGTGGCTCAGTAAGAAGAAACAGAACTGAGATTTGAACCCAAGTCTTCTTGATATAAAATCCCAATGGTTCCTCTTCTATGTGATGTCACTCATCATACATTAGTTCTTTTATGGCCCTGTCCTCTCTTTTCTCCTATATAATCATTTTCCTGGGAAAAGGGTCTTTTTTTTTTTAACTTCATTCTATATTCCTTATGACACTACAACAGTGCTTTGTATTTAGGACGCAGTCAATACATATGTCTTAAATCTCCAAGAGGTAGAAAAGAATGAATGTGTGAATGAATGTTTCACCCAAAGTGAATTAGCCTCTGACAACAGTTCACAGGATGGTGATTGGCTGGAGAGAGGCATTTCTGAGGGGAGGCACCTTCCCAAATACCTCCAGGCATCGATTCTAGGAGGGCCTGGGGAGAGCTGAGGATGCTGTCTCTGTGCTAAAGCACTTGTTTCTTAGAAATCACACCATTTTCTCAGCTGCACATCTCGGCAGGCAGGCAGGGCAGAGGGGAACATGCATGGCTTCCAATGAGTTGGGAAAACGAGGTTAGGTTTCAATTCAGATACTTATTTGTGTTTTCTAGGTCTGCATGGTCGATAAATTTTCAACGAGCAGTGATTCTGTTCCTCATCTTTCATTGCTTTATGGGACTTCAGGGAATGAAAGCATAACATCCTGCTTTCCCATAAGTTCTCTGGCTGTTACACTGGCACCAATTAAAGACCTGTCTATGCAATTAATCAAAACCAATTTAGAAGCATTCTGGCGCTGCTCCTCTGATGTACTGCCTGCTCCACATACAGTAGTTCCTCAGCTGTGGTGATGGAGCCAGGCACATAGGAGCTTTTGATGAACTGGCTGTGCCGGCCCCAAGTGTTAACTATGTCATCTGACATGACTAATGAGGCTCCGGACTTGATCTGCGTGAGCGGAGCAGCCCTGCTGTCTGGAGGAGGCTCAGTTTCCACAGCCAGCCTGAGAAGAGGCTGCAACGTGCAGGGTACACACTCCATCATGTCAGCTGGAGTCCCAGAGGCCTCCAGTGTTGGAGCTGGGAGTCATCCATGGAGAGGGTGATGGAAACTGTGGGCCAGGCTCTGTACTGGGCACCGGTGTGAATGTGACCCAATTTAAACTTCTAGCTCAGCCTCCTCATTTTAGACCTGAAAATCAAGACCCAGCAAAAGTGTGAGGCTTCCCAAAGACCTGAACTTTGGACAAAGAAATGACGGAGAAAGCATGGTCTCTGCCCTAGATGAGAGGTAAACACGTTTGAGGGTAACAACGGGGGCCTGGTGCAAGTACATTTCATCAGGGTTTAATCATGGGCTTCCTTCCTTCTGCAAACCTTTATCAAGGGGAAGGGTTGCTTGTGCCCTTGTCACCTCAGCAATTCCAAGAGCACGGAATTTGGAGTCAACAGATCTGGGTTTGAGTCCCAGCCCTGCTTTGAGTTGACGTAATCTTGAAAATCACTTCATTTTTCTGAGCCTTGGTTTCCTCAGCTATAACACTGGAACAGGCCAAATACTGCCCACCCAGCCTACTTCCATGAGTCCTTGTGAGACTCATCCAAGTTAATGGGTGTGGAAGTATAAGGAAGAGCCTCTGCACGTGTTAGTTATTATTCCAGTTATCATGCCCCTAAGGACCACTGGCTGAAATCTCTGGAATATGGATCCACAGATAGCTTTAACTCTCTTCCTCTTCCTGCCTCTTTCAAATGGACATAAAAACCAATTGGTCATCTGCCTATAATCTCAACAGCTTTCCCAGAGAGTCCATGCACAGAAAGAGGAAGAATTCAACTCTTGTATATTAATGTCATTCCGTACATTGATTGAGCATCTACCATATGGCAGTCATTGTGTGGGGATCAGAGTCGGATAAGACATGTTTCTTGGCCACCTTGAGAAGCTCACCATTTAGTAGGAGAAACAGATTGGGAATAAATAACTATAATGTGCTGCAGAAAAAATGTGATTGCCATAGGAAAGATACAAATCAGTGTTTTGGGAGCCAGAGAATGGAATGATTCATTCCCCAAAAGGAGACTGGAAAAAGGTTCATCAACGAAGTGGTATTGAAGGATGGGCAGGGCTTAGCTCTGTCAGGAAGAATGAGGCAGGACACTCCAAACAGAGAGACAAGCACAGTCAAATGTATGAAATCTGGAAAGGAATGGCGATCTAAAGGATACAATAAGATCAAGTGAGCATGAGCCAAAGAAAAATCACTGCGTCCCAGCTCTGAAACCCCGGCATAAATGTGGCTGTTTCACTGTTCTCTTTGCTGGCCAAGGTCACCTTGGCCTCTGTCCCTCAGTCAGAGAGAATCCCACACTGGCCCTTCCTCCAGCAAAGCCAAACCCAAGCCCCAGCCAGCAGAGGTGACAACAAATGAACAGGGATCCACAATACCATTAGATGCACAAATTCTTGAGCTGGGAAGTGCCAGGTCACAGCCATACCTTCTCAGCTAGGGTAAGAGCTTCATCAGATGCGGCAATGACACAACCCTGAAGCATGATGGCAAAGAACTTAAGCCTCTTGGCATGGGTCACTCACTACATTTTTCTCCTTCCCCCTTCATCCAAAAGAAGCTAGCTTCTTCTTTACCAGTGCTGCTGTCAGAATGGCTTTGGAAAGCCTAGAGCTGCAGCTGGACTCAAGGCATGGCCATGGGCCACCCCAGGGACTTATATTTTTTCAGTCTTTCTATCTTTCATTGTGAATTGTTTTTTATTGTGCAAATAATACAGTGTTAAGAACGGAAACCCTGGGAAGAGAAAGAGGAAAGTGAGCACCTACTCACACATTATCTGTTTCCATTTCTCCTTGCCCCTTCCTGCTGTTGTCCATGAGCATACCTTTTTTATGGCCGCTTTTATCGCAGATACAACTACATATTCGATTTTTATTGCTTAGCCTCGTATCATCTAGCTGTTTCTATTTTGCCACTTATTGCCAACCCCTGGTGTTTACACAGACTTGGCATTGTTCTCCCAAGACCGAAGAAAGATGCCAGTAGTCATGTAAAGGGACTTTTCACAGATAACAAGATCGTCATTGACAACTGGCATCATGTGACAGAGGAAAAGCACCAACTGCTCTGCCATCATGTTGACTTGGGCTGGAATCTCAGCTTCTCTATTTCAAAGCTAGATGGCCCTGGGCATATCACTCCAACTCTTTGAGCCCGAGGTCGTCATCTATAAGATGAGATGGTAGTAGTACCACCCTTATGGGATCACAGTGAGAGTTAAGTGAGATACCTAAACGGGAATGCTCAACAAAGAGCAGCTCTCCTTCTCAACCCTCGTGGGGGCCGACCTAGAATCCACTCTGCTTTTTCCTCTCTTGCCCACATTTGATCACCTCCCCTCCCTGAACCCAGCAGGCCCCCTGGGTGAGTCCACCTCAATTCTGACAGGCATACCAGTCTGCATATTTATTATTCATTGAGTGAATTTGCTGTCTTTTGCTTAAGTATTTTCTTCTGATGAAAATTTTGTTTTTGTCCAGTTTTTCACTATTTCCAATAATGATGCAAAAACAAACAAACAAACCAGTGTGTGCTGCTCACGGTGTGCTTTAAAAACTATATTTTCTCAGGAACAATCCCCAGGAGTAGGATCACTGAGATAGAGGATAGAAACATTTTCAAGGTTTCTGATGTGTATTTCCAAATTGCTTTTCAGATCTGTATCTGTTATGCGGCCACCAGTTTGAGGGAGGGACCCACCTGGGCTACATTGGAGGCTGCTGGGCTCTGGTCACAAACTACTGTCTCTGCTTTATTTCTGCCATTGTCTTCTCCCAACATGGCTCCTGAACTTTCTCACTCCATGGGACAACTAGCTCACTGTTTGTCCCCAAAACGATGCTGCATGCTTTTGTGCCTTTGTACTTCCTATTATTCTTCACCACCGTTGCCCAAGAATATTCTTCCTTTAAGATTCCCTCTCACCTTAGAATTCACCCTTTGTGAAACTGGAAACTTCTACACTCTCTTCAAGACCCAGCTCAAATACCCCCTTTCTCTGTGAACCAGTTCCAATCCCCCCAAGCAGTTAGTCACTTTTGTTATAAGTGGCACCTGGAGGAACCCTTGGCATCCAAATGCTCACCAAGAGTCAGCCATCCCCTAGCCCCAGCTACAGGCCCCAGTTTTTGTGACTCTCTCTCCTCTTCTCCTCTCTCTCTGCACCAGGCAATCTCACTAGGTTATCCCAACTCATGTCCTAACTATTCGTGGATTCACTTATCTTTTTTTTTTTTTTGCAATAGAGTTTTGCTCTTGCTGCCCAGGCTGGAGTAGTGCAATGGCACGATCTTGGCTCACCGCAACCGCTGCCTCCTGGGTTCAAGCAATTCTCCTGCCTCAGCCTTCTGAGTAGCTTGGATTATAGGCATGTACTACCATGCCCAGCTAATTTTGTATTTTTGCTAGAGACGGGGTTTCACCATGTCGGTCAGGCTGGTCTCAAACTCCCAACCTCAGGTGATCCACCCGCCTGGGTCTCCCAAAGTGCTGGGATTACAGGTGTGAGAGACTGCACTTGGCCAGATCCACTTATCTTTGCCTCATGGTCATTGCCGTGGCCATCACCTCTCATCAGGATTCCTGCAGTGGTCTCCATTTTAAAAATAAATAAAATAGAGTAATATGCATATGATTCAAAAGCCAAAGTTGTCTCCGAGGCTTATAATAAGAAACAGTAGATTCCTGTCCTAAGCCCCCCTACCTCAAGCGTTCCTCCTCAGAAACAACTAGCCACTTTCAGCTGTTTCTTTGAAATTTACTTCCATTTGCCAAATAAAATACCTATACTGCAGTTTCTTGATTTTTAAGTTTTCAAGTATTATCTTTTTAAATTTTTAAAAAATTTTATTAGTTTTATTATAGACCTATTCCTTTTTTTTTCTTTTAAGGGTATTCCTGAAACACCAAGGTTCAGACATTGTCTACTGACTAAACAATGGAAGACATCTCTAATAGCACTTCTTTCCCCCATTCTCTAATATAATTGTATCTATAATTATTTCAATTTTTGGTTCATCATTTTTTAGTATTTACACATTATGACCAGGGAAGCCATTACAAATATTTGTCCTCTGAGATGCTAACATCTCTTCCAGGGCTGCTGTCTGTCCTGGTGAGATTTGAGCCTACTGGGGGCAGGTGGAGCACTCAGAGACAGGAGCTGCTATGTGGGAGGTGAGGCTGGCTGGCTACTGGCAGCCAGGTGGCACCAGAACAGTCTTAGGACAGTTCCCATGCAGGGCTCCCTGGGCCACGTAGGTGTAGCAAGCAAGCCTCAGGTCAGCCTTCTGGGGGAGCCAAAGGCAGTGCCCAGGAGGGAATGGAGGCTGCTGACTGGTACAGGAACTGACTGATCTGAACAACCGCTGGCCTCTTGATCAGGGTTCTGGGGCCCCTGGCTATGCCAGGTACTGTCTTTTTAGTAGCTGGATCCTGGGAAGTTCCAGGGAGTTCTGAGATGAGGGTAGTGGGATGGCTGGGGCAGTGGCGACAGGGTACCCAGGGAACTTGCGGGTGGCTACTATTTACTAGTCAGTATAGAAATAGTTCAACACTTTAATAACAAATATGGTCGAATGTAACTAGCGCAGTTCTGTTGAGCCTGGTTATGTATATGTAAATGTTATTCATAGTCAAGCCATGTAGGTCTCTGTGATTATATTTCCATTCTTGTTAAGATTCCAGTTTCTCCTATGTTAATAATTGCCTTGCTGGCCGGGCGCGGTGGCTCAAGCCTGTAATCCCAGCACTTTGGGAGGCCGAGGCGGGTGGATCATGAGGTCAGGAGATCGAGACCATCCCGGTCAACATGGTGAAACCCCGTCTCTACTAAAAATACAAAAAATTAGCTGGGCATGGTGGCGCGTGCCTGTAATCCCAGCTACTCAGGAGGCTGAGGCAGGAGAATTGCCTGAACCCAGGAGGCGGAGGTTGCGGTGAGCCGAGATCGCGCCGTTGCACTCCAGCCTGGGTAACAAGAGCGAAACTCCGTCTCAAAAAAAAAAAAATTGCCTTGCTGTTTCCTTTTGCTTTGTTTCTGTATCTCCATCACTAAGTCTTCTCTCAAACTCTTTGAAGGAACAGTATGAGGACCAAATCTGTCAGGTAAATTACCACTTCCTGCTATATCCCAGGCACTGTGATAGGCACCGGGGACTCAGCTGGGAAAAGACAGATGTGGTCCCTGCTTTCACCACTGAGTTTATACTCTAGCAAGGGATCAGATATAAGTAATTATAGTTGTTTTCAGTGTTACAATGAGAGAAGTGTGGGGTCTCTGGGAACACATAGCAGAAATCTCTCACCCAGCTAGGGAGACAGGAAAGATTTCAGAGCTGAAGAATGGATGGAAACTACTCAAACAATATGTAGTTACTGAGTGCTACTTACATGCCAGGCATAGTTCTGAATGCTGAGAACACAGCACTGAACAACACAGACAGGGGCCCTGCCTTTCTGGAGCTTACACCCTAGTGAAGGGAGACAGAACATAAATGCAGAAGACAATTTTCAACAGAAACAAGGACTATAAGCTGCGCACGGTGGCTCACACCTATAATCCCAGCACTTTGGGAGGCCGAGGCAGGCAGATCACCTGAGGTCAGGGGTTTGAGACCAGCTTGGCTAACATGGTGAAGCCCCGTCTCTACTAAAATACAAAAATTAGCCAGGCATGGTGGTACATGCCTGTAATCCCAGCTACTTGGGAGACTGAGGCAGGAGAATCATTTGAATCTGGGAGGCAGAGGTTGCAGTGAGCCGAAACCATGCTACTGCACTACAGCCTGGGTGACAAGAGTGAGACTCCGTCCAAAAAAGAAGAAAGGAAGTAAAGAAGGAAGGAAGAAAGAAAGGAAGGCAGGCAGGCAGGCAGGCAGGCAGGCAGGCAGACTATAAAATAAACACAATGGCAAGATGGGGAGTGGCTAGAGTGGGAGTAGGGGGATGAGGCTATTTTAGGCAGGTTGGCAAGTCACAGAAGGTCTCTGAGGAGGTGATATCTGACCAGCTACCTACCTGAAAGATGAGAATAGTCAGCCATGTGAAGAGAGGGAACAGGATATGCAAGATCTGAGGAGGAGTGAGGTCATGAGATCCTAGAGCAGAATTGAAATCAAGTCAACATGGCTGGAACGTGAAGGGCAGGGGCATTTGCTAGAGTTCCCTCAGCTAGAGCTGAGGGAATGGCTATAAGCTACATGTTGGAGGCCCTGGCACCTGCCGTGCCGATAATATTATTATTGATAAAAATTCTTATTCTCTGCCAGGCGTGGTGGCTCATGCCTTTCATGCCAGCACTTTGGGAGGCTGAGGCAGGCGGATCAATTGAGGCCAGGAGTGTGAGACCATGTGACCACCATGGTCAACCTGGTGAAACCTGTCTCTACTAAAAACACAAAAATCAGCCAGGAGTGGTTGCAGGCGCCTGTAGTCCCAGCTATTTGGGAGGCTGAAGCAGGAGAATCGCTCGAGCCTGGGAGGTGGAGATCACATCACTGCACTCCAGCCTGGGCGACAGAATAAGACTCCATCTCAAACAAACAAACAAACAAACAAAAAGAGACTTACTCTGCAGTTATTTGTCTATTTGTTATAAGATACATTCTTACCCTCTTTGCCCTCCTCAGTATTACAGGAAGCGTAGAAACTTGCAAATTACATTATTTAGACTCCTTTGCCACGTGGAAGGTGTTGGCAGGAGACTGACAGGTGTGGAGGGAAAAAGCCCTTATCCTGCCTTTTGGTGGCACCTCCAGCAGCAGCAACAGCAAGTGCAGCTCCTGGGCTCCTTCTCAGCCTTGGTCCTCCTTAGCAGTGGCACCTCTATGAGCCCAGTCCCTACCATGGGCCAGCATCACCCAGGCGGGCAGGATCTTCCTGGTCTCCCTTTTTCTCTTCTAACCTTTCTCAGCCCTTTCTTCCTTGGGTTACTCCCAGGTGCCCACCATCTTTCTAAATAACTTCTTGCATTAAACGCCTTCCTGCTTGAAATAATCTAGTGTACCACTGTCCAGTAAGATGTTCTGTGATGATAGAAAAGTCCTAACTGCTGACCAACGCAGTGTCACCTAGCCCTGTGTGGGTCTTAAGCTCTTGAGGTGCAGCTAGAGTGACTGAGGAACTGAATTTTTAATTTCATTTAATTTTAATACTTAAATGTTAACAGCCACATGGGGTTAATGGCTACCATGTTGGACAGCACAGATCTAGAATGATGTGTTTTCCTGATAGGACACTGCTGATACAATACTTGATATGAAAGCAGTCATGCGAAACTGACCCTCCGTGGTGGGAATCTGGGAATTGTAGTATGACTGAGTGGACTTGAATTCAATGATGACTTCATTGCCAGTGGAAAACGGGATACTGTGTCAGGGGAGAGCTCCAACCTCATGGGAGACGGCAAGGAGTAACAGGACTGCAAATTGGCTCGCCACAACTCTATAGGTGCTGAAAGTCGGCAAGACCCAGTGGATGAGAAAAAGAGAGCACAGCAAACAAAGGGGCCAAGAGTATGGTAGAGCGAGTTTCCTTGCCCTCAAGTCCTATGGGTCAACACAGTGGCCCAGATGGCAGCTATGCATGCGTTGGGGCTGTGATGTCACTGAGGACTCCTGAGCTAAAGGCAAAACCTTTTATAGCAAGCAGTTAACAAGCTAGTCTCCTTCCCCTGGAGAGTGAATTGCTGGATGTTGTGGTCACCTTGACCTACCTACCTACCTGCTTTTGTGACTAATTATAGAAATGATCCAGGGTCAGAAAATGGTTAGTACTTGCAGTTTGGCACAAACAATATACAAGGACATTTGGAGGTCGGCAGACTGCACCTCCCAACAACTGTCCATGGTAGTCCATGGCATGCAATAGCAAAAGTTACTTAAACTATCACCTTGTGAATAACTGGATGAAATATGTTCAAAGGCAAGTCTTTGGAAGACCAAATGGCCACTGAAATGCACTACTAAGGTGAGAATTGTGACTAATGATTTTAAGGTAGATTAGTTGCTTTCTGTTGAAAAAAAGAGAAAAAAAATTCAAGCTCAGGATCTAAACTCTCAGTTCTAGGCATGTTCAGAGATTCAGAAAGCTTCCACTATAGTTTAAAAATATATATGTATTTATAATTAATATATATAATTATATTAATATATATTAATGTTATTAATATTAACATTAATTGTACTTATATATAACCTGTTATAGCTACAGGACTAAGATAATTGAAAGTCAGACCCAAACTTTAATCCTGTGGGTGCAGATTTACAGTGTTCATAGAAATCACAGGTGCCCCAGGTTTCTTACAGGAAAGTTAGAGCATTAAATGGGAAGAAATGGGACCCTGAAATAAGAAATGGAAACATTTGGTTCACTTCGGAGAAATATAAGAATCTGGAATGCCTAAATCCTCCTGAGCTCAAAAAAAAAAAAAAAGAAGTTTAAGGGCCTCTTTTTAATCTAATTTCTTGGAGAAGTGATCTTTTTTTAAAAACTCAATCTCTGCATATCAAAGTGTGTGTGCATGTGTGTGTATGTTGTGTGAAACAAAAATCTAGGGTACACATGTGCATAAATGCACACACATCCCCCTAAGACCATTGGAAAACTCTATGTTTGAAGACAGAATGTAAAATTTCAAAGCTCTTTCCAAGTCAAATGAATTTAGGTGTCCTGCTTCCTCCAAATCACTTTGGCTTTATGTCCCACCCTGTGTGCTATTATACTGGAGGCAGGCAAGGTCCATGAGGAAAAACAAACTTCTCAATCATAAATCTATCAGCTTTGGATGTATTCACAGCCTCTTGCCAAGTCTCATTCCAATCCTCCTCTTGGGGTCCCACATTTCCCTTTTCCATTTGTTCCACACTTATTATTTGTTTATTGAAATGCTCCACTTGCTGGGATAGGCTCCCAAGAAAGGAAACCATCTTGCTATTTGTCATAGCTTGGATTCGAAGAAAGGAGGGTGAATGATTCCATGATGCTATTGGGGATCCAGGCAACACCTATAGAACTTCATTGGAAACTGTGGAGCTCCCCTTCACTGACACTGCTTCACTGCAGTGATGACTCCTCAACACTTTTTACTTTTCTAAGGGTAAAGCAATGAGTAAGTCTGGGGACCTTCCTCTTAATTTGTGGTCTCACAACCTAGTAGTAAAGAAAGACAAGTAAAAGTTCCCATCCTGGGAGAGCAATGCAATGATAGCAATATATGCAAGGTATCCCAGTTAAATGGCTTTTATACGCTGGGGATGGTGGCTCCCACCTATAATCCCAGAACTTTAGGAAGCCAAGGCAGGTGGATCACTTGAGTCCAGAAGTTTGAGACCAGCATGGGCAACATGGTGAAACTCCATCTCTACAAAATACACACAAAAACTTAGCTGGGCATAGTGGTAGATGCCTGTAGTCACAGCTACTTAATACGCTGAGGTAGGAGGATTGCTTGAGCCTGGAAAGTTGAGACTTCAGTGAGCCATGATTGTGCCACTGCATGTCAGCATGGGTGACAGACAGAATAAGACTCTGTCTAAACAAACAAACAAACAAACAAAAAGGCCTCTATCAAAAAGACAGAGAATAATGGATGCTGGAAATAATGTGGACAAAGGGGAACCCTTATGCACCATTGGTGAAAATGTAAATTAGTACAGCCACTAAGAAAAACTTTATGGAGGTTCCTCAAAAAACTAAATATAGAACTGCCATATGATCCAGCAATTCTAGGAGTAGGCATTTACGCAAAAGAAAGGAAATCAATATATCAAAGAGATACCTACATTCCCATGTTTATTGCAACACTATTCACAGTGGTCAAAATACAGAATCAATTTAGGTGTCCATCAGCAGATGAATGGATAAAGAATATGTGGTACATATACACAATGGAATATTATTCAGCCATTAAAAAAATCAAATCCTGTCATTTGCAGCAAAATGGCTGGAACTGGAGGTCATTATGTTAAGTGAAATAAGCCAAGTACAGAAAGACAAATGTCATATGTGGGAGCTTAAAAACTGGATCTCATAAAGATAGAGAGCAGACTGGTGGTTACCAGAGGACAGGAAGAATAGGAGGGAAGGGAGATGAAGAGAGGTTAACTAATGGGTACAAATACAGTTTGATGGAAAAAATAAAACCACGTGTGTCAGCTAGGATGTCTTTAGCTCCAAGTAACAAACCAAAATTCAAAATGGCTAAAACACGGCAAAGTATATGAGGAAAATGTATCATCTCATATACTAGGAAGTCTAGAAGTAAGGAAGTTTCAGGATGGGTTAATTCAACTGTCACCCAGGCTGGAGTGCAGTGGCATAATCTCGGCTCACTGCAACCTCTGCCTCCCAGGTTCACATGATTCTCCTGTCACAGCCTCCCGAATAGCTGGGATTTCAGGCCCATGCCACCACACCTAGCAAATTTTTTTTTTTTTTTTTTTTTTTTAGTAGAGACAGATTTCGCCATGTTGCCCAGGCTGGTCTCAAACTCCTGACCTCAGGTGATCCACCTGTCTCGGCCTCCCAAAATACTGAGATTACAGGCATGAGCTACCATGCCTGGCAGCATTTGCTATTTACAGTGGGAGATAAGCCTAGAAAATAGCATTTTGGGGTCAGCCTGGGACACGTCCAACCAGCCAGAGCAGATAATTGGCTTTGACTTTGGTAGGAAATGAGGAGCTGCTCAAGACTTTTGATAAGAAACATGACATATTTAGCATTATGTTTTAATATATAGTAATTCCACAGGTACAAGCAGAATTGAGGTGGGAAAAGATGGAGGAGCAGAGAGATCAATATGAAGGCTTAGGGGATCCCTTTTCTCCGACCATATAGTGAAAGCACTTTTTCTAAGACCAGCAGAGCTCACTGCAGAAAGGCAACTTCAATGGCTTGGGAGGAAACTCACACCTCACTAGGGTTCCCACCCAGCTGGGAGCTCACACATGTCATAGTGTACACAGCAGAGGTGCTGACAGGACCAGAGGACTGGGATCAGTTACATGGGGAGAGGAGGTAAGACTGCCAGAGCTAAGCTGCAGAGAATCATCACTGAAGACAGGAGGCCCCCAAGGAGGCCAAGGCAGCCTCCTTTCACCAGCTACATGGAGCTCAGAAGCAGCAATTCAAGACTCTGGGAGGCCAAGGGGGTTCAGATTAGTGGAAGTGCAGTGCAGTCCCAGGGTGTGAGGGTGGGGCGGGGGGAAGCAGGAACAAGTCTGAAGGACCCAGCAACCCTCTTACTGAGAAGCTGGGTGAGTTCTGCATGAGTACAGGGAGTGGCTCTGGTCTTTAGGCCCCAGAACCTGGACTTGGGGGTTGTGCCGCATTTCCTCTATGCTGTCACTGGTTGCAGAGAACTCCTACCATTAACTGCCTGTGGCCCCTGACAAGCTCTTTGTTGTGTCCTCCCGATTTCTTTCTACTTGATTCATCACTTATTTGAGGCTCTGAGAGTCAGTGTTGGCCTCTCTTTGACAATCTCTGGCCAGACACGTGCATGTCTCCTACACCTTCTTTAAGACTAGCACAGCCAGCACATTCCTGCTTGACGGTCTGTGAGCATCATAAGGTTTTACAAAAGTAAGGTGGCCCAGTGAAGTCATCATTCTTTATACAGCAAATCCTGCAGGTAACATAAACAAGTGAAGAGAACTGAGTTTAAGAGAAGGTTGCAGTGTTTTAATGGATATACTGTTTCTTTATTTCCACAAAGAAACATGCTTTCTCATTTTCTGAAATGCCTGGCTCTAACCTTCATCTCTTTACTTTTCACAGAGATACTGGTAGTAAGAAATATTTCTCCCCCTAAAGAAAGTCAAGAGGGCAAGTATGAGGACAAAAAGGTGTGGTGGAGACTAGTGAGTCACAAAACACGTATGACACCTAAGAAGGACAAACAATAAATGACACCCTGATGTGGCCAGATCACCTGATTTTTCCACAGAGGCTGGAAACCCAGAATTTTATGTGAAATCTCCCAGTTCTGGTTGGGCACAGTGGCTCACGCCTGTAATCCCAACACTTTGGGAGGCCGAGGTGGGTGGATCACCTGAGGTCAGGAGTTCAAGACCAGCCTGGCCAACAAGATGAAACCCTGTCTCTACTAAAAATACCAAAAAAAAAAAAAAAAAAAAAAATTAGCTGGACATGGTGGTGGGTGCCTGCAATCCCAGCTACTTTGGAGGCTGGGACAGGAGAATTGCTTGAACCCGGGAGGCAGAGGTTGCAGTGAGCCGAGATCACACATTGCACTTCAGCCTGGGCGACAGAGTAAGACTCTGTCTTTAAAAAAAAAAAAAGAAAGAAAGAAAAGAAATCAACCCCCCAGTTTTAAAACACTGGCAAAGCAAATGTAAAAGAATTATGTGGGATGAACAAAGCCCATCTGTGGGCCAAATCCTCATAATTTACAACCTCTGTCCTACAGGGTCAGGTCTAAGCTCCTTAGCTTGGAGCTCAAGGCATCCATTCCCTGATATTTGTTCATTTCCCTCCACTTCTCAACTGCACTTTCACCCTCTTCTCACCACACCAACCCACCTGTGGTGCCCATACCCCGGTCTCTCCTGTCTTCATTGCTCTGCATTGCTGGTCTCTGTCTATAATGCACATTCTCCCTTTCTCTGCCTGGGACTCTCCTATGCAGTTTCTCATTACTCAGATCAATCCATACTTCTTTTGAAAACTATCCTTCTCTTTCTAAATTTAGGTTATCTTCATTCCTTTTTTTTTTTTTTTTTTTGACAGAGTTTCAGTCTGTTGCCAGGCCGGAGGGCAATGGCATGATCTCAGCTCACTGCAACCTCTGCCTCCTGGGTTCAAGCTATTCTCCTGCCTCAGCCTCCTGAGTAGCCGAGACTACAAGCACACGCCACCATGCCCAGTTAATTTTTTGTATTTCAGTAGAGATGGGGTTTCACCATGCTGGCCAGGATAGTCTCGATCTCCTGACCTTGTGATCTGCCCCCTTGATCTCCCAAAGTTCTGGGATTACAGGTATGAGCCACTGTGCCTGGCCCACTCTTCATTCTTTCTATGCTTCCGTGGTACCCTAAACTTATTTCAACCAGATCTCTCATTACACCATCCTGGAATTGCTGGTTGCCTTGTCTGTTGTTCACCAGCTTGAGAACACCCTGAGGGCACGGACTTTCATAGTCTCTGACCTGAGAACCTAGGGTATGGGGTGAGAAATATGCCAAGAAAGTGAAAGTAGTTTAATCAGAAGGTAAAATTAAAATTCAAGTAAGATAGTCAGAAGCCTGAACATTTGAAGGTCTAAGAGGTGATAGCAAATCATAAGCAGAGGTGAAGGCCATGAGTCAATAATCAGGATAATTAAAACAGGTTTGAAAGTGAAATGCGGTGAATGGTTTAAGATATAAGCTGTGGATGAGGTGAGGGTGTCTGGGACCTGATTTTACAGGGTGCTGAGAGTGTGACAGGCAAAGAGATGGGTCTCACTGCCTTAATATGTTATTCCTGGGTTCTACTACCAGCTTGATAGTCTGATGAGTTTCTCTGTTTCAAGGACTCATTTTCTCAGCAAACATCTACTGGGTATCTACTCTGTGCCAGGCCTTGTTAGGCATCATAAATATAGAGGAATCAGATATGACCCTTGTCCTGGAGCTGAAGGTCTAATGGAGGAAATGGACATATAAATAGATAATGAGAATAAAATGCAATCTATACACAACAGAAAGAAGCACATGGGGACTATGATAGCACAGAGGAAGGGCTCCAGATTCACTAAGGCACAGAAATGGTAATTTCCCTGAGGCCAGACAGCTCCAGAGGTGCAGACTCAGAATTAGAGCCCAGTACTGTTAAGACTTACAAGTCCAATTTTTTTCCACTGCAGGAAACTGGGAGAAGACAGAAATCACTTTATGGTTATGGAGGAAATTTGTGTGTGTCAGCTTGGTTAAGCTGCAACTGTATGGTTCTAGGTTAAAGTCAGTTAAGTGTGACAGTTGCTTGAGATCTGGGAGGCAGAAGTGAATCGGCAGCCATTGCTCTCTGAAGGTCATGGGGGTTCGTTACAGCAACAATTGAGGAGGCACCAGCAGGTTCACTCTCCTCCACTCCATATCCAGCTCTTCCTGACGGCTGACCCTGCTGACCAATAGTAGTCCAAACCCAGCACCAGACATTTGCAGTGGATCCACAGCCTTCTGTAGACGTCTCCATCAGCTCCTCCTCTGTAGCCCCCTGACAGCCTTTGAGTGTGCTTGGCTGCTAGGATTAGCTTCTTCAGTGGAAAGAAAAAAAAGAAGACAGAAAAAAAGAAAGAAAGAAAACCAAAAGAAAAGTAATGGAATAGACAGAACAATGGACTAAGGTTAGAAGTTTAGCTTCACCAACATATCCATAACTCCAGTACCCTGCATTTACTAGTTCAGAAAATACTTGTTCAGTTGGATTGAATGTTTAGCTTGCTTTAGGTTCTTTACTGGTACAGGTATCACTGCAAACAACAGCTTCTAGGAAACTTTTGTTTTTGCTTCTGTTTTTTTTTTTTTTTTTTTTTTTTTTTTTTCCCTATGGTCAGTTCAAGAACGTAGAGTCATTTATGGCTCACAATTTGAAGTTCTGACCTAGGACAGCATCTGTTGTGTTGGCTTTATGTGCTTTTCATCTCCTGGGGTATGACAGATCTTCCTCTGGCTTCGATTTTTCTCTCACTCTCTCACCTTCTGTCCCTTGCAAAAAACCGAGAAAAACCTCACTCTTGTGCATTTACTCCAAAGAAAGTATTTCACACTCTAATCAGATAATCAAAAAAGACATATTGGGTAACCCTTATGGGAATGCTCCTCTGGCTTGGCTAGGCTGAAGTGGGAGAAACAAAAACATCTGGAAATTGAGGCTCTGCTTACTCGGGTTGGATGGACGGCAATCAACTCTGAAACACTTAATTGCATGGAAATTTCCTCTTTGCTGCTTAGACCATTCAGCTTTTATTGGAAGAAGACATGGTACATGCTCACTCATCTTCTGGAAAGCTGGATTAAATGTTATATTTCAATTAGAAAGCCATTTACGGAATGTCTGTCCTAAACTAGTTCCTCTACTAGTTGCTGGAGATAGTGCCTTGAGGTGTTCTCAGCTTATGGGGGAGGGTAACACAATGAGTTATAGCACAAGTCAGCATATAAGTGCCAGAAAAGAGGCGCAAACAAGGCATTATGAAACAGAGAATGGGGCAATAGCTGATAAAGAGGTGGCGGAGTAGGGGGAAGAAACCTAAGAGAGATGTTAAAGAATATATAGGCAGAGGAAACTAACAGTTATTAAGCACTGAGGTTTTACAGAGGAAGGTGAACAAGACTATCAATCATGCATTGATAATCTATCCTGTGCCATTCATTGAGCTAGGTGGTTTAAATATTTTATCACATGAAATCTTCCCTAAAACTGGCCGGGTGCAGTGACTCACACCTGTCATCCCAGCACTTTGGGAGGCCAAGGTGGGCAGACTGCTTGAGCTCAGTGTTTGAGACCAGCCTGGGCAATACAGCAAAACCCCATCTCTTAAATAAATAAATAAATCTTCCCCATAACCTACCTGGAAGAAACTGAGGCACAAAGAGGTACTCTAATTTGTTTAAAAACTTGAAAGAGGTAGAATTGGGATTCAAATCTAGATTTCCCTGACTTCCAGGAACATTCTCTGCTCCCCCTTGTGCTTGGATAATTATTTTCAAAAGACAGTGAGGGCCGGGTGTGAGGGCTCATGCCTGTAATCCCAGCACTTTGGAAGGCCAAGGTGGGCAGAACATCTGAGGTCAAGAGTTCCAGACCAGCCTGACCAACATGGAGAAACCCTGTCCCCACTAAAAATACAAAATTAGCCACACATGGTGGCACATGACTGTAATTCCAGCTACCCGGGAGGCTGACGCAGGAGAATCATTTGAACCTGGGAGGTGGAGGTTGTCATAAGCCGAGATCGCGCCATTGTACTCCATCCTGGACAACAAGAGTGAAATTCTGTCTCAGAAAAAAAAAAAAAAAAAAAAAAAGAAAGAAAAGTGAGATAGATTATGAAGAACAAGAAGGATTCTGACAGACTTTGAAATGCTAGAAGGTGCAAGGGATGAGGTAACAGAGTTCTAGGCAAAGAAATAATCAGAGGAGGCCAGGCGTGGTGGCTCAAGCCTGTAATCCCAGCACTTTGGGAGGTCGAGGCAGGTGGATCACGAGGTCAAGAGATCGAGACCGTCCTGGTCAATATGGTGAAACCCTGTCTCTACTAAAAATACAAAAAAAAGTAGCTGGGCATGGTGGCACATGCCTGTAATCCGAGCTACTCAGGAGGCTGAGGCAGCAGAATTGCCTGAACCCAGGAGGCGGAGGTTGCGGTGAGCCGAGATCACGCCATTGCACTCCAGCCTGGGTAACAAGAGCGAAACTCCGTCCCAAAAAAAAAAAAAAAAAGAAAGAATCAGAGGGGTAGAACCACAGGGCAGGGTGTGAAGGTGCAAGACCTGTTTGAGGCACTGCAGGCAGTCTAGTGTGACTGTGGGAAGACACTGCCACAAGCCCATACTACTGTCGTCTCAAATTCAACAGGCTAGTCAATTCAACACTGCTGGGGATTCAGAGCTCAAGAGCCTCAGTCCTTGCTCCCAAAGTCTCCAATCAATTAATTAATGATCTGATGAGGTAACTGCCATTATCAATGACTGGCTTGTATGTTTCAGCACAGGATGTGTGTGTGTGTGTGTGTGTGTGTGTGTGTGTGTGTGTGTGTGTGTGCACATACTCATACAAGCTTTATTTGGACCATTTCCTTTCCATAATTATTTCCTGACACATATACTCCCCGGGCTCTCTATAAGCGTGTGTTCCTTTATTACCTCTGTCTTTAGCAAGGCTTGAATGTGAACTACTGGCCTTACAGCGGTAAGTTTAAAGCCCATAGCATCTCAATAAATGCCCTTTCAACTCAAGAAAGACCTGAATTGATCTTCCATTAGCTCACTGACAAGAAAGTGGACACCTTCTACCATTTCTCTGCAGACTTCACAAGTGTTCAACACTTCTTGAAAGAGAGTATGGCTCCAAGCCTCTCATTTAGCTGGCTGGAGCAAGTTTTAAAAATGCACTTCATCTCTGGCAAATCACAGCAGAACGTCATCAACAGCTGGAAACTCTCTGAAGTGAAGACAGGTTGGATATTATGTTTGGATTTATAGCCCCCTACCCCATGATAGCTGATTTCCATTTCTGACAGGGTTATTATTTCCATCTTTATAAAACATCTTGGATTTCACCTCGGATAATTACTGATTATCATCAGCTCCTCACCTGAGGCATCTTAGCACTTGAGTGAACCTTTTTAAAAAAGGGCTTTCCCTCCCCTCCCCCAAAAATGAACTGGGGAAAACTCAGTGTGTGAGACTATGTCTTTATTTCTATTTTCATTTGCAATCCCCTTTGGTTTTCTAATGATCAAGCCATTCATCAGTGTCAATCCACCATCCAGAGTACAGGCAATGTTTTTGCAAGTTGGGTTCCGACATGGATTAAATGGTAATAACTTGTGTTACTAAGTCTGGTGGTACTATGATAAACATAGATCCAGAAACTTTTAGGGCATAGACAAGATCTCAGTGGCCATCTAAGGTTTTTATTCAAGGATGTATATCACAATCTTCTATAATTTGATAGAGCTCTGCAAGTTATTCTGACAAGTACTCCCAGCTCAGGACCACTAAGAGTCTAACATCCCTCATCTTGCTTTTCGAGGTTGCCATTCTATGTGTACATGTTTTATGTCTTCACGCCTTTGCTCTGCCTTGCTATCTTTGATACTCTCTCCTCACTACTCTGCCTGGTAAAATGCTATGTACTTTATGAGGTCTAGCCCAAATGCCATCTCTTCTATGAAGCCTTCTGTGATGGAAAGAATCCTTTTTTCTCTACTCTCATAACACAGCACCTTTATGAACATCCTCTGCTATTACCTTCTTCTATAATGTATACAGCTATCTGCATGTCTATCTTCATTCTATGTTATTACCTTCTTCTGTAATATATACAGCCATCTCTGCATGTCTATCTTTCCATCCCATCTTCCCCACTCATGAGCTCCAGGAGGATAAAGGTTGTAACTTTTTAGTCTTTTTCTAGTGACAGGATCTTGCTCTGGCATCCAGGCTGCAATGCGGTGGTACAGTCACAGCTCACTGCAGTCTTGATCTTCCAGACTCAAGTGATCCTCCTGCCTCAGCCTCCTGGGTAGCTAAAAATGCAGGTGTGTGCCACCATGCCCAGATAATTTTTGATTTTTTAATTTTTTAGACAGAGTCTCACTTTGTTGCCCAGGCTGGAGTGCAGTGGTGCTATCTTGGCTCACCGCAACCTCTGCCTCCCAAGTTCCAGAGACTCTCTTGCCTCATCCTCCCAAGGAGCTGGGAGTACAGGCATGTGCCCCTATTCCTGGCTAGTTTTTTTTTAAATTAATAGAGATGGGGGGTTTCACCATGTTGGCCAGGCTGGTCTCGAACACCTGCCCTCAGGTGATCCACCCGCCTTGGCCTCCCAAAGTGCTGGGATTATAAGCATGAGCCACTGTGCCTGGCCTCGATTTTTGATTTTTTTTTTTTGTAGAGACAGGGTCTTACTATACTGCCCAGGCTGGTCTTGGAACTTCTGAGCTCAAGCAATCCTCCTGTCTCAGACAGCCAAAGTGTTGGGATTACAGGTGTGAACCACCATGCCTGGCCTAAAGGTTGTTCCTTACTCATCTTCATATCTCCAGGGCCTGGCATGGGATGGGGCCTGGTGCTCATTCTTTTAATAAATGAGGAAGCTGATACCCCAAAAAGTGAAGAGACTTTACATCCACTTAATTCAGTCAGACGTACGCTTTCTCTGCATTTATTCAGTAAATTGCTTACAAAGAAAGATGTATAAGCATGCTAAGAAGAAGGACCTAAAAGGCCATGCTATTAGTTTTAAATATTATTTCTAAAACATCACTTTCCCAACAAAAGCAGTAAGAGCCGGTTTAATCTGAATTAGTAATTAAAGAATGGATATCAGCCAGTCGTGGTGGCTCACACCTAATCCCAGCACTTTGGGAGGCTGAGGCAGGCAGATCACAAGGTCAAGAGATCAAGACCATCCTGGCCAACATGGTGAAAACCCATCACAACTAAAAATACAAAAATTAGCTGGGAGTGGTGGCGCATGCCTGTAGTCCCAGCTACTCAAGAGGCTGAGGCAGGAGAATTGCTTGAACCCGGGAGTTGGAGGTTACAGTGAGCTGAGATCGAATCACTGCACTCCAGCCTGGTGACAAAGTGAGACTCTTTCTCCAAAAAAAAAAAAAAAAAAAAAAAAAAAAAAAAAAAAAAAAAGAATGAAAGCAATCTCACAAGATTCCAAGTCTTAATTGACTAGCTCAATCAGTGGAAGAAATATTAGCCTGAAAATCAGGAGACCTGCTTCCTGGCTCCTGTATGACTCTGAACAAATTATTTCACCTTTCTAGGTCTCAGATGTCTCTTGTGTAAGATGACGCCATTGAGTGCAGTGGAGTATCTCTGAGGTTTCTCCTGAGGTTTCTCCTAGCTCTGAGGTTCTATAACCTTAGCCAGTATCACAGTTTCTTTAGTTTGTCTCTACTCCATATTTAAGAGAATGAAATATTCTTAATAAAACAGTTTTACAAAATACATTATGGCATTATAATGACAATATAAATACCTAAAAGGAAACTTGGAAATAGAAAAAAAAAATCCATAGCTCCACCACCACAATATGTTCATGTTTGGACATGTTTTTTTCCATTTTGTTTATATTCACAGTCATATGCTTTTCCACTTATCATAAGCATTTTCCTTATGTCAATTATTAGTAACGTTCATTTAAAATGACTACATACTGAGTAGATGCTTGATATAGGTAAACACTCTTCTATTGCAAGGTAATTAGGTTGTCTTCAAGTTTTTGATAGCATTGAAATTAAAATACCTGTAAATACAACTCTCCCCATCTTTGGGATTATTCCCATAAACAGGAATACCTATAATGACGATACAGCAGAGGAAAAATTTCCTCCTTATACCCTTCTCAGTTCTAAAGTCCTGGTAACAAAAGACAGATTAACAAAATAAAAGCATCAGAATCTATTTAAAGTAAGTTTTTACATGATATAGGAACCTCATCAGGAATAAAGACCCAAATAAATTGATAAACCTAAGGATTTTCATGCTAGGTTTGATGAAGAGTGGAAAGTCGTGGAAAAATATGATAGGACAAATGGGACACAAGCTAAGGGTAATAAACTGGGGGAAACTTAGCAAGGTCTGTTTGTTCAGATTCTTCTTGGTGTCCCTCCATCTTGGAGAAAAGGATGTTAGGGATAGCACCTCTCACAAGTGCTCAGACGGTCTTAGGACCTGCTTCAGGGGGAAGAATGGGAGAAGGTCAGAGAGCTCTTCTGCATCAGTCATTTTCTCAAATTCCTTCAGCTTAAATATTCAATATGCCAAGATGCCATATTTTGGGGTAGTGTGTTCTGAGCCTCATAGAAGGGTATGAATATTTGAGTGACTTATTACACATTGCCATGGTGTATTTCAGTGAACGACTGTGATTTTGCTCTGCAGCATTCTTTCACCTTCCTCTGACAGCAGCACCCCAATTTTCCTAAGGGAAACCAAGCCCACCTTCACACACGCTCCATGTCCTTTGGGAATAACTGACTTAACCACATCGCTTCCCCTCTCCCCAAAGTAATATGTGGTTCAGACCTGGCAAATCAGGGCATTACAGGCCCCTGTCTACAGTTCAGGGATGGGCATACGACCCAGACAGGGCCCATAGCAACAGAGAAAGGAGATTTTGCTAAGACTGTTCATAATATGGCAGGTGCTGCAGTTGTTCTTTTCTGCTGAGGCTGTCAGCAGGGTGAATGATGTAAACCTGGGGTTGCTGGAAGCCAAGAGACAGAACCTGAGTATGAAGCAAAACACAAACGACAGAGCTCAGAGACGAGGAGATAATAAGACTGGCTCTGTTTGAATCCCTAGATTCAGTAATGCCTGAAGACAAAACTACCTCAGAACTTTTCAGTAAAGTGAAGAACAAACCAACATTTTCCTTTTTTTTTTTTTTTTAAGAGACAGGGTCTCACTTTGTCATCCAAACACAACGCAGCTCACTATAAGCTCAAACTCCTGGGCTCAGGCGATCCTCCTGCTGTAGCCTCCTGAGTAGCTAGAAGTAGAGGCACATATCACCACGTCCAGCTAATCCATTGTTTCTTAAGCCATTTCATTCATTCATTCAACATCTGTTACATAAAGAAAAGCAAAGTCTAATTGGTATAGGTGGGCTTTTTGTTATCTTTTTTTTTTTTTTTTTTTTTTTTTTTTTTGAGGCTGGAGTGCAGTGGCACAAACACGGATGTCTCATTTTAGCCTCTACCTCCTGGGCTCAAGTGATCCTTCTGTCTCAGCTTCCTAAGTAGCTGGGACCATGGGTGTATGCCACCAAACTTGGGTAATTTTTAAGATTATTATTATTTTTTTTTGGTAGAGACAGGGCTTTGTCATGTTGCCCAGGCTGGTCTCTAATTCCTGGGCTCAGGTGATCCTACTGCCTCAGCCTCCCAAAGTGCTGGGATTACAGGCATGAGCCACCATGCCTCATTTGTTCTAATTTTTACTTTTTAAAAAATCAATCAATCTTATATTTTAGAGAAATTTTAAGGTCACAGCAAAATTGAGGAGGTCATGTATATTCCATCCCCATATATGCACGACCTCTCTATCGATATCCTGCACCAAAGTGGTATGTTTGCTACAATCAATAAAAGTTTATCAACATATCATCAGTCACTGAAAGTCCATCACTTACATCACGGTTCACTCTTGGTGTTGTCCATTCTATGGGCTATGATAAATGTATAATGCCATGAATCCACCATTATAGCGCTTCTTATTTTTATTGAGGTATATTCTATATAAAGCACATAAATCTTTTATGTATAGCCTGATAAACTTTTACATATGCAGCGTATCTATATATATAACCCCTACCCAAATCAAAACACAGAACATTTATAGCATCCTAGTAGGCTCCCATATGCCCTAGTGGTCACTCCCCAAAGGTATTTACTATTCAGACCTCTATCACTATAGATTATTTTCAACTGCTTTTGAATTTTATATAATATAAATAAAATCTCACCCTTTGATATGCAAGTATTGTTTTATTTTTGTTTTTTAAGCCATATGCATGAATATGTTATATAGTCATTAGGGCATATTTATTAGTAGCTAAATCTTTTACATTGTATCTCCAGGATTGGGCCATGGTAACTGACATTCAGAATAAACACTTTTGTTTTTGAGACAGGATCTGACTTTGTTGCCTAGGCTGGTGTGCAGTGGCATGATCATGGCTCAATGTAACCTCAAATTCCTGGGCTCAAGCAATCCTCCTACGTCAGTAGCAAGTAGGCGGGACTATGGGTACATGCCACCATACCCAGCTCATTAAAAAAAATTTTTTTTGTAGAGATGGAGTCTCACTATGTTGCCCAGGCTGTGGGCTTTGAATAAATGCTCCTAAAATGCTGCAAGGTTCAATTTATTATACATATTCAATACACTTTTCAAGCATCTACAATTCGCCAAGCACTATATTAAAGGCTGGAGATAATAAAAAGGGGGTGTAGTTCCTTCCTTCAAGGAGCTTTGGCACTGGCAACTACCATGGAAACAGCAAAGATATTTTATATTATTAAAGAAACGATCAATTTTGTTCATTATCTGATACTGGGAAAGTGGGGGCACAGATCTGAGGAAGAACATTTGTTTACTGAAATATTTATTATGTCCATCTGGGTCCTAGGCATGGAGAATACAAAGATTCTTGGCCTCTGCTTTCTAGAACCTCACTACCTGGTAGAAGGAATGATTATCTCAATACAGTCAGATAGTTACCTAAAGTGTGGCATGAAACAGGTGCCTTGGGAGCCTACAGGAGGAAAACTGACTGTGGCTAGTGTGGGAGGAGGGAAAGCTTCTAAAAAAGAGGGAAATTTGGGCAGAGTCTCTTGGCTAAAGGGCAGAGTGCAGTAAGAGCATCCCAAAGATTGGTCTCCATGCTTCCACTTGACGCTCTTATTCTCATTTTCACATTGTCAAACACTATGCCTAACATGTGAAAATGGCCTGGCATTTTCTCCTGAAGTTGAACACATGAATATTTAACTTTAGGAGAAAAGTTGACCCAACAATTTCACTCTTGGGTTCATATGACTTAAGACAAATTCACACTTTCAATAGGAGGCTTGAACAAGATTATTCAGATCAAACTGTCCATATGAACAAAAACAACAAAATGTTCATCAGTGGGAGAATGGGTGAAAAAATGGGTAAATTCATACAATGAAAAAACAACACTTAAATGAACCACAGCAACATGCGACAATATGGATGACTCTTGGCAATATAAATGAAAACAGTAAATACATTCTAAAATATTACATATAGCATCACATGCTTCTTTTTATGGTATAGAATTTTTAAATTAATATGTTAAAATTTAATTAAAATGCAGTAAGGAAAACACTGTTTTGGGGGGAATACAGTTCTATAAATTTTAACACCAAGTTTTTGTAACTACCATTACAATGAAAATACACAACAGTTCCATCATCCTCCCCCAACTCCAAACCCTTGGCAGCTATAGATCTGTATGCTGTTATGATATTTGTACCTTTTGGAGAATGTCATGTAAATGGAATCATACAGTACGTAACCTTTGGATATTGGCTTTTTAAATTCAGAATAATGCCTTTGAGATTCACCCAACTTCTTGTGTGTATCTTAGCTCTTTTTTAAATTGCTCAGTAGTATTCCACTGTATAAATGTACCACGGTTTGCTTATTCACCCACTGAAAGACATCTGGTTACTTCCAGTTTTTGCTGAATACAAACAGAGCTGTTCTAAACATGCATGTGTTTTTACGTGAACTTTTTCATTTCTCTAGGCAAAATGTGTATGAATGTTATTGCTGAGTCATACAGTAACTGTAAGTTTATAAGAAAATGCCAAACTGTTTTCTAGAGTGGCCATACTATTTTGCATTCCTATCAGTCATGTATCAGAGTTCCCGTTGCTCTGTATCCTCACCAGGAATTGGTGTTGTCAGTGTATCTTATTTCAGCCATCCTATTAGGTGTGTAGTAGTATTGTATCATGATTTCATTTGATTTAAGAGACAGGGTTTCACCATATTGCCCAGGCTGGAGTGCAGTGGCTATACACAGGCACATGCGTGACACACTACAGCCTTGAAATCTGGGGCTCAAGTGATTCTCCTGTCTCAGAATCTGGAGACAGCCTCTGCACCCAGCTCTGACATCATGATTTTACCCTGCATTTTTCTTTTTCTTTTTTTTTTTTTTTTTGAGATGGAGTTTCGCTCTTGTTACCCAGGCTGGAGTGTAGTGGTGTGATCTCTGCTCACCGCAGCTTCCGGCTCCCGGGTTCAAGCAATTCTCCTGCCTCAGTCTCCTGAGTAGCTGGGACTACAGGCATGCGCCACCATGCCAGGCTAATTTTTGTATTTTAGTACAGATGGGGTTTCACCATGTTGACCAGGATGATCTCGATCTCTTGACCTCCTGATCCACCCGCCTCGGCCTCCCAAAGTGCTGGGATTACAGGCATGAGCCACCGTGCCCAGCCTACCCTGCATTTTTCTAATGGCTAATCGTGTTCAGTGTATTTTCTTGTGCTTACTGGCCATCTGTATATTCTCTTTGGTGAAGTGTCTTTTGCCCATTTTTAAATTGGGTTGTTTTCTGAGTTGGAAAAAAGTCTTATGTCTGGTAAGTGTTCTGCAAATATTTTTCTTCCAGTCCATAGCCCACTGTTTCATTCTTTGAATGGTGTCTTTCACAAAGCATTGCTTTGGCAGCTTTGTAACATATCAATTGACCTTAGACTACCACTTATAGAAAGATAGAATATATTTACTTTTCCCTATTCCTTCTGTTAGGTACAGCTAAGAACCCTGGACACTATACGTAAAACATTACATATAAAACATACATAAACATAAGAAGACTCTGAAAGGTGACAAGAAGGCAGACCATCCAAGGACCAGGGACCCAAGGAATACATGGTGGTGAGTTCCCTGGGTTTTCTTTTATATATCCCAGATTGGGTATTGGAGAAGCTGGCAACCCAGAAATGCCAATGGGCACAGATTTTTTTTTCTTTTTTTAAAGCCCTAGGAAAAGCCTGCTCTTTTTGGTCAAAGGACTGAGAAAGGAGCAGCTTTGCAAGACAGAACATTTTTAGATAATAACATCTCTACTCCAGATAAATACCACAGAAAAAAACTACAACCCAACCTCTACCCCCACCAACAAAGGCCAGGTTCTAATGAGACCACCCAACTCCCTTTCTCCATTCCTGGGTTCATGTCAGAGAAGACAGAGGGGGAAGCCTGGACTTTCACCCTCAATGAACAGTAAAAAGGCCCTCTCCTAATACTTTCCCCTCACCTTGGTCAGCCCACCACATGTAAAACACGCAATTTCACCTGTACCTGGTGGCAAAGAGGTGCTCTTCACTTCTCAGGTGGGATGATGTCAGACAAGGTCAAGGGGAGAGTTGGGACTTTCACCTCCAACCAGTGGTAATGAGGCTAGCCCCAACCCCCACCTAGCTCAACTGAAGTGCATGCATTTCCCAAAACTCTTATGTTTATGCCTGTGAGTTGGCCACTGCTATTTCTTTCTCTGCTTTGAATAGCCTTTCCTCTTTTGTTTACTGAACACCTATCTTTTAAGGTCCTAGTAGAATGTTGTCTTCATGGTGACTTTTCCTTACTACGTCCTAAGAATAATTAACGGTTCCTTAACTCTTTTCTTACAACTTGCTAATACCGGCTGAGCGTGGTGGCTCATGACTATAATCCCAGCACTTTGGGAGGCCGAGGCCAGTGGATCACCTGAGGTCAGCAGTTCAAAATCAGCCTGGCCAATATAGTGAAACCCCTTCTCTACTAAAAATACAAAAAATTGCTGGGTATGGTGGCATGTGCCTATAATCCCAGCTACTTAGGAGGCTGACAAAGGAGAATCGCTTGAACCTATGAGGTGGAGGTTGCAATGAGCCAAGACTACACCATTGCATTCCAAGCTGGGTGACAAGAGCAAAACTCAAAATAATAATAATAATAATAATAAATAAAAACAACTTGCTAATACCATGACCACCATATTGTACGGCAGTAATATATTTGTCTGTCTCCCCCACTAGATTATGAGTATGTGAAGGGCAGTTGATCATGTTTAGTCATTTGTTTCTCCAGAGTCTGGCAGAGCTTCACCCACAGTGGGTACTCAATCTTGATGAACTTTTTACGTAAGTTCTTCAGCTGAAGTCATTTTTTAGAAGAAAAGATATGGCTAGCCTTTAGAATTATTCTCATGCTTAATTAAACAGCATACTTTTTTATTTTTTACCAGTTACCCAAAGCCCCTCCTTTTACCATGTTAGTATGAAGCAGGTATGCTGTTCTATATAGTTTGTTTTTGGATTGATTTTTCCCCCTTTAATTCCTTTTTGCACATGGATCATTTTGTTTTTTTAATTTAATATTCATCCAACTAAAAAAGATATCATGACATAGCCGGGCACAGACTCACGCCTGTAATCCCAGGACTTTGGGAGGCCGTGGCAGATGGATCATTTGAGGTCAGGAGTTTAAGACCAGACTGGCCAACATGGTGAATCCCCATCTCTAGCAAAAAGACAAAAATTAGCCAGGTATGGGGGCATGTGCCTGTAATCCCAGCTACTTGGGAGGCTGAGGCAGGATAACTGATTGAACCTGAGAGGTGGAGGTTGCAGTGAGCCAAGACTATGCCATTGCACTCCAGTCTGAGCCACAAGAGCAAGACTCCACCTCAATAAATAAATAAATAAATAAATAAATAAATTTAATATTCCTCTATTTAAAAAAGATATCATAACATGGCTGGGCATGGTGGCTCACACCTGTAATCCCAGTACTTTGGGAGGCCCAGGCAGGAGGATCACCTGAGGTCAGGTGTTCGAGACCAGCCTGGCCAATGTGGGGAAACCCTATCTCACTCAAAGTATAAAAATTAGCCAGGTATGGGGGTGCATGCCTGTAATCCCAGCTACTCAGGAGGCTGAGGCAGGAGAATCACTTGAACCCAGGAGATGGAGGTTGCAGTGAGCAGAGATCATTCAATTGCACTCTAGTCTGGGTGACAAGAGCAAGACTCCATCTCAAAAAATAAATTAATAAGGCCGGGCATGGTGGCTCACGCCTTTAATCCCAGCATTTTGGGAGGCCGAGGTGGGTGGATCTCCTGAGGTCAGGAGTCTGAGACCAGCCTGACCAACATGCAGAAACCCTGTCTCTACTAAAAACACAAAATTAGCCGGGTGTGGTGGTGCGTGCCTGTAATCCCAGCTACTCAGGAGGCGGAGGCAGGAGAATGGCTAGAACCTGGGAGGAGGAGGTTGTGGTGAGCCAAGATCGTGCCACTGCACTCCAGCCTAGGCAACAAGAGCAAGACTTCGTCTCAAAAAAAAAAAAAAAAAAAGTAAATAAATAAATAAATAAATTTAATAGTCATCCATCTAAAAAAGATATCATGGGCCAAGTGTGGTGGCTCACCCCTGTAATCCCAGCACTTTCGGAAGCCAAGGTGGGCATATCATGAGGTTAGGAGTTCCAGACCAGCATGACTAACATGGTGAAACCCTGTGTCTTCTAAAGCTCACGCCTGTAATCCCAGCACTGTGGAAGGCTGAGGTGGGAGGATCACCTGAGGTCAGGTGTTCAAGACCAGCCTGGCCAATGTGGTGAAACACTGTCTCTACTAAAAATACAAAACTTATCAGCTGGCTGTGGTGGCACATGCCTGTAATCCCAGCTCTGTGGGAGGCTAAGGCAGGAGAATTGCTTGAACCCGGGAGGCGGAGGTTGCAGTGAGCCAAAATTGTGCCACTGCACTCCACGCTGGGTGACAGAGCAAGGCCCTGTCTCAAAAAAAAAAAAAAAAAAAAAGGCTCTGTTACAGTGGGAAAAGCATGTGCTTCGGAGTCACCTTTAAATTTTTGTTTGACTCTGTTGCAATATGCATTCTCCAAAATGGCCAGCATCTCTGCCAAGCCCTGCTCAAACTGCAGGTTTATGAGCAAAAATAAATCATGCTATTTTTAGCCAGAAAGTTCTGTAGTGATTTGTTATACAGCCACTGATTAGCAGATCTAATTCTGGTACCAGGAGTGGGATGCTATAACAAAACCTAAGAGCATAATTTTGGGACTGGGTGAACCTTGAAGACAGTGTTACTGAAAACCTAAAAGGCTTCAAAGAGACTATCAGCTGAAGCATGATATCTCTTGAGGAGGCTGCATGTGAGCATTTAAAGATAAGTGAGGAAAATCTTATTTGAAGATGGAGGAATGCAGATCTTTATTACGTAGTAGATGAAATTTCAGCAACATTGTCACTTACTATCGATAACATGGAAGCAGAAAAGGTACCTAATGAACTAGATGTCCTTATTAAAGAGATTCCCAGGCAGAGGGTTAAAAGTGCCACCTGGCTTTTTCTGTCTATTATAAAATGACAGAGGAGATAGGGTAAAGAACAAACTATTAAGGATAAAAAGCCAGGACTCACTAATTTTCAATATAAGTATTTCTCATTCCCACCTTTTCCAGATGCCAACTGATGTTAAAAGTAAGAAATAGCTTCTGGGCAGAGATTAAATTTAGGGTGCTATCAGGACAATGTGGTTTAAAGATGAAGACAAGGGCATGACTGACTATAAAGCTCTCTATAAAGACCTCACATTTACGGTGGTGCTTCAAACAGACAAAAGTCCTTCTAAAGATCTTAGGATATGCCTTGAAGATGTTTTTTGAAAAAGAATAAAATTTACATGAATATTAAGCTTACTGCTCCACAGCAGCCTCACAGGGAGACCAAGAGAGATAAAGACTGACCTTGACAAAGTTTGTTGGTGAGGCTTTTGTCTAATGGAGTACATAAACCCGAATAAGATTTATTAAAAACCTACACGAAAGAAAATATTAACGGAAACACTACAACTTTAGATGAAAAGAAACAGAACATTTGAAAAAAAAGATAGGCCTTTGGACTCCTGAACTTCTACAAGCAGGATATTTGAATTTGGACAAATTATTTTTCTCCAGTGCTTGGTTTCCTCAAATGTAAAATCGAACAATAATTAGTAAGTCATAGGAACCTTTTAAGGTTTAAATAAGCAAGGTGTTCTTTTCATAATGGGTCTTCAATAAATGCTACCTAGTATTACTTCAACTTATTCCCAGCAGTTGTTCTAGCTTTACTCTTTTGTACAAATTCACCTTCAGAGTGTGTTTTATACACATTTATAAAAAGATACATAAAATCAGATTTTATATAGGAGATCGGTCAGAGTAGTGGGAGAAAGTACAGGCAAAGGACGCAAACCTTCAAAGGTTGGAAGATTCTGCAAGTCTTTGGGGGAGAATAAGCTGAAGGCAGCTGTTCTCTTACAGAGAAGTAGGTGCAAGGACATGTAGCCATTAGTGCTGGCAGCCCCCTAGCTGCTCTTACGCTGCATACCTGTGTCTGAGTACTCCTTCAATCCATTGCTCGTTGCTTGGCCTTGCTCTGTGGGACGGACTCAGCAATTTCATATCTACATATCTCTGTGTATACATATTACAACATTATAACTTCTGTAACACTCTTTTAGATCACTTGCTCTAGTTCAAGTCAGCTACTATGTCCCAAAGACGCTCAAGCAGCCTTATAGGGAGGTCTATGTAGTGAGAAACTGAGGCCTCTTTCCTTGCTGACTTTCCAACCGATGTGAGTGAGCCCCCTTGGAAGCTCCATGAAGATTTCATTACTATCTTCCCAGGAGTTCTTAAGCAACTGGATGCATTGGAAGATCAGGAAGACAACAGAGGGAGGGCCTCGTAATGAGTATGTTCCACTTCCTGATTTTCTCAAGGTGTAGGCTTGGGTTTCAACAACAGTGATCTTCCTGGACCTCGGAGAGTATTTTTAGCTAATGGACAAACAGTAGTAGGAAACTTAAATGCTGTTATTTACCTTCTCTTCCTAACCTACGGTTCCATTCAAGAACATGAACAGTCTCATACGCTAGTATAGTTGTTCACAACTCAGAACGTTTATGTGGTACATCACAAGATCCCTACAGGGTAGTATTAACCCAATTTTTCAAAAAGGAAACTATGTTTGGAAATTGTAGAATGCATATTAAGAACTCTTTCTGACGAGTGTTTCTACCGGATCCGATGTTACCCAAAGTACAAAATTTTAAATTTTTGAGGGAAGTCAACCACAAGATTTTATTGAATCTTCAATACCAGGCAACTGGCTTCGATTTTATGGCCGCTAATAACTACATATTGGGCCCCTTTCTCACCTGCAAAACAAGGGCGACAAGACCTTCTGTACAAATAAGATGAAGAACAAAGGATGAGGGTGAACCTACCATGTCGTAGGGCCTCAAATAAATTCCTTCTCCTTCTTGCCCTTGACAGAGATAGCACAAACTATCACTACCACTCCCACTTCACACGTGGAGGAAACCCAGGTCGAGAACGCTCGGATTTCCCCTTCTCTACTTGCAACTCTGTAACCCGCAAATCGGCTACGGACACCTGCGATGACCTCTTTATCAATTATCGCAGGGTGGATTCTCTCTCGGGATGCCGTCTGGGGGGCTAGACGCCGCTAATAATTGCCCTCAGGATCGAAGAGACTCGATCCTAATCCTCGTTGGCACTTCAGGAACAAAGCTGCTCTTCCATCGCCCCTAACCTCGCTAGAGTAAAGGTCGCAGCAAAACCACCGCTCCAACCGCCGGCGCCATCTTGGCCACTACGTGTGACGCCACACGTAGCAGAGAGCGCAGTCGATTGGTTGGGAGACGGCAGCCCAGGAGAGGCGCGCGAAGCCAGAGACAGGAGGGCATGCAGGAGAAGCAAAGAGAACTACAATCCCGGCCTTCCTTGCGCACACGATAGCAAACCCAGAGCGAAAGAGGTTGGAGCTTGGATTCGGACTACAACTCCCAGCACCCTCCGTGATGTCTGTCCTTTTCTTTCATCACGCGGAGGAAAAGAAGGACAAGATGAATGAAGGCCTTTTGGCGTTTGTTCTGCGAAAGGCGGGAAAGGCGAACTACACCTCCCGACTGGCCGCGCGCGGCTGCGCCTGCGCCCTGTTACCTGTCGCCATCTTGCCCCTTCAGAGGCACCGCAAACAAACCCAATTCCTGGTGTCCACTAGTCTTGGCGGAGGAGCCTTTTAGATGAGCCCCGAAAGGCCGGGCAGGTGGGTGACTCTCAGGCAGGGTCCTGGGAAATGCTGGCAGGCCAGCCAGGCTAGAGGAGCGCCGGGCCAAGCATTTGGAGCCCGGCTTGGGGCTCCCAGCCCCATCCTCCGTTGTTTCCTAACGGGATCGTGGGGCTCCCCGAGGTGGACTCAGGGGGACTCTGGCAGGCCTCGTGCTGGGACTCCGGGGGTCCAGCTCTGGGAGACTCCCGGTGAGTTCAGGTCGTTTGGCTGGCTGTCCGCTTGCCTACACTCTCTCCGTTGTCCTCTCCGCTGGGGAGGGAGTGAGGCGCGGGTGCCGGCCAGGACCCCTGACAACAGCTGCTGGCCCCGAGGGGCTTGGGTCGTGGGCTTGACATTGGGACCGGCGCCGTGAGGCCGGGGTGAGGAGCCTGGGCGGGCTGCTCTTGTTGTGGTGCTGCGAGAGAGTGCGTGTTTGGAGAGGGGGCGGGGCGGGCTTGCCTGTTTGACACTTGAGTGGGGAAGGATCCTACGAGATCCCAGTTCCCCGAATGGGCTTCGGCAACTACTGCCTGGGTTTCCGATGCGTTGCGGCCCCGCTGTGAGGTCCGCTGTCGGGGACGCGCCGGGATGCCGTGACGTGGTGCTCGGTTCGAGCGGTCGCCGGCCGCCTCCGAGATCCTGTCTGGAGGCGGGGACTGGCTGGTGGAGGGAGCGGATTCCTTTGGCTCTGCCCCTTCTTTCTCCTCCCCACCCTTTTTCTTTATGTCACACTGCCGGCTGGGGCGCGCAGTCCGGTTCTCCTTGCCTTGGGTTGGTTCTGAGCTGAGAGGACTATGGGAAGTAGGGGGAGGGGGGCTCACCTCAGGACACGGAGTTGGAGTTAGCAGCCCCAGCGCCTGGAACGGGATATAGCAGTTATTTCGGTTCGGTGTCTGACTTCTAGGCTGCACAGTGGGCTTATTCATTCATTCGTTTTACTCTCAGTCGCGTGAACCATTCACTTATCCATTTAACAAATACTTAACAGCGGCCCTATTCTGTGCTAAGCAGGTTCTGCGTAAGTCCCCAGCGCCGTGTCTTTTTGTCCTTTACACTAGGTGATTCCCAGTTGTAAGTAAGTTCCTGACAGCTAAACTTTTGGTAAATGGTTGTTTAATAGCTACAGGACCTAAATTCATTGTTAAGACTAGAGAAGAAAGTTACTTACTAAGTTTCTTTAACTTGCTAGAAGCTTTACGAATTTTATCATGTAATTCGTAAGTGAGGAAGCTGACAGGAGTCAACTTGTCCAAGGTTGGTAGTGCCACCTATTTATTAAATGCCAGCCACTATGAAAGAACTTTACATATAGTGTTCTTTAATACGCATAACAAGCTGGGTGATATTACCGTTGTTTTATAGATGTGTAAAACTTAGACTCAATCAGTAAGTTGAAAAGTTGGGTCTAGAAACATAGCGGTGTCTGGCTCTAAAGCCTGTGCTCGTTCCACTGTGCTAGTTCAAATGATGTAATGCTTGATTTGTTAGAAGTTGGTAAGTGTGGTGGTGGGAAACGATTGTAAAGTATTAATACCTTTTTGGTTTACTTCTTAGCCTGTGGCTGGATCTCCAGGTGAGTGGCCCCTTGAATGTACTTTGGTCATTTGACTTTTTGGTTTTTTTTTTTTGTTCTGGTAGGGAGGACAAGCTCTTTGGGGCTACCAAACAGAAGCAGCAATGCCTGTTGTGTGGCCAACCCTTTTGGATCTCAGCAGGGATGAATGCAAAAGAATTCTTCGAAAATTGGGTATGATGTTTATTTTTGATGTTTTTTACCTTTCGGATACTTTTCCCTTTCTGCCTGGGTCACGGCTGTTTGCATGGACGTCATATCTCATGCTACCTCAGAAATTCTTTGGAGATACAGTTCCCATCTTACTCATTGTGGTTTCCCTCAGTGCCTGACATAGTGCTTTGTAAATAGTAGGTAAGTAAATTGTAATAATACTAGTAGCTAAGATTTATTGAGGTCTACTTGGCTATTCTGAGTCTTCTATATACAACATCTAATTTAAGTATTTTAAGAATTAGCTTTGTCCTTTTAAAGCCTAAAAGATAGGTGTTTTTTTGTTTGTTTGCTTTGTCTCCATTTTACAGATGAGGCTTAGAAGCTAGGTTAATGCTGATAGACATGGAGTCAGTATTTGAACAAGGGAATAGGCTTTCAGTCTCATTTTAACATACTCTTAACCTTCATGATTGTATGTGTGAATTACATACTATTTCTGAATTCTAAGTTGATGTAAGCTATGCTCACTTTTTCAGATTATATCTATCAATAATAAAACCCACTTTATGCTTGTAATTTATTATTTAGTGCTTCTTTTCCCTTACAGCAGCCTTTCTGAGCCAGCATTGAGGGAAGGAAGCCCTAATGCTAAGGTATCCGTTGTATGTAAAGAACTAACTTCTCCCCATGCATCCAGAATACCATTATTTTCCTTTGGAAAATTGAGAAAAAGAGTTATTACTCAAATCATTTTGTGCTCTGTGGTTCAAATGAGGATCTTTGGTTGAGAAATGCTTCCTTAGACTGTAAAGACCTTGTGTTGTTTACCATTGTAGTCTGGCTAGCACAATAAATGAAATAATTGAAAAAATAATTTGAAAAAGAAGATTAAATGTTTTGGCAGTGGATATCAATTCTTTAGATAGCTGTGATTTTAAAGGGAAAGTATAGGTCTTGAATTTAGACAGTCCTGGTGTCTTGGCATTATTACAAATGACCCCTGTGACCAAGGACAAGTTATTTATTCCTCCTAAATTTGTTGACAGTTTTGTTTAAAAAAAAAAAAAGGAGAGTAACCCTATTTGCCTCATTAGTTTGTTATGTGTATTAACAGTAGACCTAAAGGGCCCATCATAGTAAATCTTTATTGGGAATTTTTATTTTATAAATCAGATAGAATCATAGCTGCTCAGCTCTGTCTGCCCTTTTTATTCCACTATGAGGATTTCAAATCACTTTTTAGCAGCATCTTTTAGCAAGTCTAAGAGTTGTTTTTGGGGAGGGTGTGGTGGATGTCAATTTTTTTTAACCTTATATTTAAACTTTTAGTGCTAATCTGATAATAGTTTTCTACACTCTTACACATAAAATTAATATAACTTGTTAGCTGCCAGTTATAAAGTTGGACTTTATTTACTAGCTGAAGTAATTGCAGAACATATCACAAAGACAATAGATTGAATTGGGGTTTCTGGGTTTTGGGGCCCTTGAATTGAGAGATTATGTTTAAATATAAAAATGGTAACCTTTAAGTCTAAATTTACTCCTAATTTTAGTCAGAGCTGTGTGGGTAATGTTGCTGCATAACTACTTCTATACAGAGGAAAACAGTCGTCCTGTATGGTAATATCATCTTCTTTGACCCCTCACTTTGGGAGGTGAGCTTTGATAGTGATTTGCCAAAGACTTCCTCCCCACCCGTTGGCTTATTATCATAACAATGAATTATCTTCAAATGCTGGCTCTAGGTTCAAAGTTTAGAAAAGATGCATATAGTTTTTAAAAATTAGCAGTGTCCTTTTAAAAGATTATAAAACATTTCAATATAAAATATTAAATGCTTAGATTTTACGTACGTATTAAAGAAATTGGGATAGTGAATTTTTTTATATATACCGAATGTGCCAGTGCTAGAGAAATGCATCTTACTCTCTGTCCTGCCTCTTCCCTGCCCTATTTTTATAATCATTCCTGAGCTGTAGCTCTAGCATGGGGCTTTATGGACTATAGTGTATTTGAATGGCTGATTTAATAGACCAAATTGAGGGCTTTATAAAAATGGTTTGGCAAATCTTTTGTTTTTGGAATGTTCATATGTGTTTATTCTTTCATTCTACTTTTGTGTTAACACTACGATAGAATGGTGTGAAAAATAATACCAGAAATTCAACTAAATTTGAGATATGTGGGGATCTAAGGATACCCATCAAAATGGACATCAGCAAATGTGAAGGAGGTTGGGAAGCTAATACGGGTTTTTCACAATAAGTGAATTTCTTGTGAAGAGGAGGAAGTGATACGGATCCAATAGCTGTGGTAACTGTGTTCTGAGTCCTAGTTTTGTGTGTGTGAGGTTGCCATCTCTTGATTTTGTATGTGACTTAGACTCGAAATGAGACTTGAAATGTCAGAAATATTTGTCGTATTTCTTTAGTTTTATTTTCTGAGAAATAATGTCTTGATCATCATAAATTCCACAAGTCAAAAGTATGCACTTCTTTTTCATTTTCCTCAAACTGTTCCCCCTCTTTGACCACTTCATTCCTTTTTATGGCATTACCATGCTTCTAAACATTTCGCAAGCTGCAAAATCTGACTTTCTTCTGCCGTTACTTCCCACAATCAATCAGTTACTGAGTCCTATCAAATAAAAACATTTTAGACTGGAATTAGAGGCTTTTCTCAGTCTGGCCACAAACTGCTTTTCCATTCGTACTTTTCTCTATTCTCTTACATGTGTGAACTAAAATCTTTAAAAGTTATTCGTATATGTTTCTTAGGTGCCTTGTTGAATTTTAATCACCTTGAGGATTGGGATTTTATTTTGTTCCTAGAAATATTCTCCATGGTACCTTGTAGTGGTAATGTTCAATCAGTAGTCTGATTTGAGTTAGTGACTATCTAAGTACAGACATGTTTTACTGCTCTTAGCGTAAAACTTTCAAACATAGTTACTGATAGTTACTGGAAGTTACTGGAATAATATGAAACATCATCCATTCTTTTACTCTGTTTTGTTTTGTACATTTGCTTTTTTTTTTTTTTTTTTAACCCTGATTGCCTGGAGCACAGTTCTCATTCTGATTAAACCATCTGCTTCTACACTAGATGATGTATTTCTCTTCTGTACTTTTACCACTGTATGTAAACTGTATCATAATTGTCTGATGACTTGTTTCATTGTAGCTCTCTATTCTAGAGTTAACTCCCTGAGGGCAGGGTTAGCACACTACTTGGTATATATAATAGAACTCAATACTGATCTGTTGAATGAAATATTTCATAAATTGGGAAGGGCATAAACATTTAGAGTATACTGCATTCTTTTTTATCCTTAGTGCTTTTCTCAACTCTTCTGAGTCTGATAAAAGCTGAAATAAGTTTCCTGGAATTAAGTATTTCTTTCACTACTCTGAGCAGCAGAGCTTTGTCCTTTAAGAGTGACCACCCCACTGAAATGTCTACAGAGTATCCAACACAGGTTGAACATGCAGGATGTTTAAACTTGGGGTCATTCGGTTGGACCAGGCATTTCTTTCTTTCTTTTCTTTTTTTTTTTTTTTTTTTCCTGAGATAGGGTCTTACTCTGTCACTCAGGCTGAAGTACAGTGGCATGAACATGGCTCACCACATCCTCTACCTTCCAGGCTCAAGTAATCCTCCTACCTCAGCTTCCTGAGTAGCTGGGACCACAGGCACGCACTACCACCCTCAGCTAATTTTTAAGTGTTTTGTAGATATGGGGTCTTGCCATGTTGTCCAGGCTGATCTTGAACTGAGCTCAAGCAATCCTCCTGCCTTTGCCTTCCAAAGAGCCGGGATTACAGGTGTAAGCCATGGCGCATGGCCAGACTTTTTTTTTTTTTTTTCTTAGATAGGTTCTCACTCAGTTGCCAGAGCTGTAGTGCAGTGGCTTGATCATAGCTCACTGCATCCTTGACTTCCTCAGCTCAAGTGATCCTCCCACATCAGCCTCCTGAGTAGCTGGGACTACAGGTGTACACCACCACACCCAGCTAATTCTTTGTATTTTTTGTACAGCCAGGGCTTTACCATGTTGCCCAGACTGGTCTGGAACTATTGGACTTGGGCGATCTGCCCACCTTGGCCTTCCAGAGTGCTAGGATTACAGGTGTGAGCCACCATGCCTGGCCCTGGCCATATATTTCTATTTAATGTAAAAATTATATTTGATGTAGGCAGCCCAGCCCAGTCTTCTACATAAAGCTTACTTTTGACAGAACTGTGAATAATATCAACTGAATGAGACTACTGGTTTATTATTGGTATAGTACCTAGTCTGTGAGCCCTCGTTCATTATTTGGCTCACATTTTTAAAATTTCTCTTGTGTGTCAGGTGTTGGCAAATAGCAAATACTCATAACAACTTGACTATGAAGACAACTCTAGTTTGGACATTTATTTCCCACAATTGTGGTTTGCTCAGGTAGTTTCATAGTTAATGGTTTAAAACAATAACTAACTTTTATTATATCTTGCCATTCTGTGGGTTGCTGGCCTTGTCTGAGTTCTTTCAGGTATTTAGTGGTAGCTTATCTAGGAACGAGACTCAGCTGAGGTAGCTGGCCTCTCTCTTCGTGTGGCTTTTCTTTCTTTTCCTTTTTTTTTTTTTTTTTTTGAGACATAGTCTCACTCTGTCACCTAGGCTAGAGTGCAATGGCGCCATCTCGGCTCACTGCAACCTCCACCTCCTGGGTTCAAGTGATTCTTCTGCCTTAGCCTCCTGAGCAGCTGGGACTACAGGCGCCCACCACCACACCTGGCTAATTTTTGTATTTTTAATAGAGACAGAGTTTCACCATTTTGGCCAGGCTGATCTTGAACTCCCGACCTTGTGATCTGCCCACCTTGGCCTTCCAAAGTGCTGGGATTACAGGTGTGAGCTGCCGCACCTGGCTTCTTCACAGCTTGGTCATCTCAAAGTTCCTAAAGAGCAAGGCCCTGTATGCAAGTACTTAGCAAGCTTATGTTGTTGTTCCCTTGGCCAAAGCAGGTCGTTGCCAAGACTAGAGTCAAAGTGGGAGGGTACTACACAAGGGTAGCGCCCAATAAACTATACATGCCACTCACTGAGAGGCATGTATAGTTTATTGGAGGCCATTGGGGACTTTTGGTTTTATATTTTAACCAGTGTTGGAACTGACCGTTTTATTTCTTAATGGTTATTTCTGTGGAAAGAGTGAAATGAAGATGTCTGGTATTAGGATTTAGTATATTATGTCCTAGTTGCTGCAAGAGCATTTCATGTCTGTGTTTCCCAATGAGTCACTTTGATGATAGTTTTTATAGATACAGAGGATCTTACTTCTGGAGCGTACCTACAAAGTCCCTTCTCGGTAAGGAAACAGGTTCAGAGATGAGAAAAGACTTGCTGAATGTCACACAACTAGTAAGTGGCAGTACTGGAGCCAGAATATTTTGTTCTAATATTTTTTCCATTGCATAGTACTTACAGTATTTTCAACTATACAGGAGGGAGGTAGAATATAGTTTGAATTCTTAGGTAGGCCCAAAGAATTATTTTAAGAGTTGATTAATGAGGGTACTTTTAAGTAATGCTGAAAACTTCTCAGCCTTACCACATCACTTGGTGCCTATTCCTAGTTGTTGGTACCGTGTGTGTTATGTGTTTTTCAATAACAATGTGTGAAACAAAATACTGTTAGGTTTTTCTACCTAAATGTTTTATATTCACGACTTCTGTGAGGCAGTGAAAAACATAATGACATAAAATTATAAAAGCCACATTTTAATATTAGAAAAAATTTTCGGCCGGGCGTGGTGGCTCAAGCCTGTAATCCCAGCACTTTGGGAGGCCGAGGCGGGTGGATCACGAGGTCAAGAGATCGAGACCATCCTGGTCAACATGGTGAAACCCCGTCTCTACTAAAGATACAAAAAATTAGCTGGGCATGGTGGCACGTGCCTGTAATCCCAGCTACTCAGGAGGCTGAGGCAGGAGAATTGCCTGAACCCAGGAGGTGGAGGTTGCGGTGAGCCGAGATCGCGCCATTGCACTCCAGCCTGGGTAACAAGAGCGAAACTCCGTCTCAAAAAAAAAAAAAAAAAAACGGAATTTAAAACAGTATTTCCATTTGATTATTTTGAGTTTTTCTTTGCCCTGAAGTTTCACTATACATAGCCATAATATTAAAATATTAAATGCCTATTTTGATAAAATAATTTTCTTCTTCTAGAATTGGAGGCATATGCTGGAGTTATCAGTGCACTTCGGGCACAGGGGGATCTCACCAAGGAAAAGAAAGATCTTCTTGGAGAACTATCAAAAGTTCTTAGGTAAATTATCATAAACATTTGTGTGACGTGACTCTAGAAATTTCATTTTGAGGGATTTTATTACCTATCACCCTCAAATTAAGTAACTATCAAATTAAGTTGAAGAACAGAGGTGTTCAGATTGTTGGTGCCGAGGGACTCCATTCCAGTTGTGTGCTCTATTACAGAAAATTGTGTAACTTACCAATTGTTGTGTAATCCAGAATGAATATAATCCAGAATTAGGAGCGTGCAAACTCTTCAGAAAGAGTTGACGGCAAGTTATCTTACTTTTGGCCCACCTGGGAAAGGAGGTGCTTTTGACTTAGGTGAAGGAAAGAAGAGCTGGCAGTAACTGGATATGGTGACCTAGAGTGGCATTTGTTGGAGGGAAGAGGTGATGTGAGGAAGATGCCTTAATTTACATAAATGGATAGTGATATGTGGTCATTGCCTTAAACATAGTCTTTTTAAGTGAAAATATGGAAGAGACTCTTCCTGTTACTTAATTAACATTAACATAGGGATGATATTAAGCCAAATTCTCAATCTTATTGTTTTAATAGTTAACAATTTGTATTTGTTTGTTGTTTATATTTCTTGTAAATTCTGTTTTCTAGCCCCTTACATGTTTTGGTCCATATTATAGATTTAGCTTAAGTAGTACAGAATACAATTTGAAGAGTGGTATTCATTTTATTGAATGTTTATGAATGGAGTGGGTGTAACCTTTTAAAAAGTTATTTACTATTAACTTTACATGTGTTTAATCAGGATTATTATAAGCATATTTTTACCATTGGTAACGTTGCATAATGTAGAAGATATGCAGCTGAAGTGTTGAGTAATAAAGAAATATTACCCTGTTGTTAAGTTGTGTAGCATATAGCCACAGGAAAGAGTATTTTGCCACTGGCATTTATTATATTCACTGATCATAAAATTATAGACTCCTAAGCTTTAGAAAAGACCTTGGAAGACTTTTTTCTAAGTGACAAAAATCCTCTTAGCAGTCATGATTAGGAAGTCATTCAGCGTCTGCATGTTTAAATAGCAGGAAGCTCCGCTATTCTCATCCATTGTCTGACATTTCTGAGATTTGGAAGTAATACCTTGACATCAGGCTGAATTTGTCTTCCTGTCATTTCTAATTTGCAACTAATTTTTTCTGCAGTTACACAGAATTAGTATGAGTCTTTTTCTAAGACGTTAAAGCATTTGAAGATGTGTATTAGACTCCTGTTTATATTTTTTCGCAAAGCAATCTTGTTCCCCTTCCCCCCCAAAAAGTTGACTTAAACATTAATGAAAGTATAGAAAAAAGCTGCCTGCTTGGCAGAGTTCTATAATGGCTGTTTTTCTTCATAGCATCTCAACAGAACGCCACCGTGCTGAAGTTCGGAGAGCAGTAAACGATGAACGGTTAACAACAATTGCACATAAGTAAGCCATTAGTCATACCATCTCTGATTTTTTATAACATAGTATAACATAGTTTTGAAACAGCCTTCTTATTGTGTAGCAGGTTTCTGAGTCTTTTAAATATCTGTATACTCAGGGATCCTGATCATAGCAGTCAAAGTGGTGTTAACTGTTTTATTCAGTTAGTTATATTTTTTTGCATTTGGTTAGGCAAGCTTTAAGTACTCAGGTCAAATCCTGTTACAGTGTAATCTCTGTCTAACTAAAAGGTCACCACAATTTAGCAGATGATTCTCTTTTTCGAAGCCGAGTTCAGTAACAAGTATTGTGACCCCTAAAATTGAAGTATTGAAAGCCCCTTAGAAGTTCTTTGTAATGATATTTGATATGTTATTATCTTATAAATAGGCATTGTAACTCTTTTGATATCTGACTCACTATTTCATGTATTTTGAGATTCAGAAAAAAATGTAAAATTTGTGTTCTGTCTTTAAGAAATATAACATCCCTTAATTTATTTTTAAAACGCCAACGAAATAAAACAATAAAAGATTCCTACCAAATTGTTTTCTGATCATTATAACTATTTGAGATGTGGGGTGGAGGGTGGTAGAGGATTGAAGGCAAGGATCCAGCCTTAATTGAGTATGTATGGAGTCAGTGCCTCCTGAAGAATACAAAGGAACAGAAATTAGCTTTTAAATGTTTATAAAAGATGTTTAAACATTTCATAAAATATGTTATAGTATAATTCGTTTTTTATTTTAATGTTTTATAGTGTGAAATAAAACTAAAGGGAAAAATTCAGTGCATTTCTGTAATGTGATAACTTAAACATTGTATTTAAACCAATTGGCAATATTTGAATTGACCCCAAAGAGCTTCATGTTGTGCTTCACTGTCCCTCATTTTACTTAACATAAAATGGGATGCTACCTTTTCAACAGCATAGTTTGAAAGTTGAGCTGTTTATTCTGGAATTTTGAGATTCTTCAGTGGTAGGTATGCACTGTAGAAATTTGGAAATTTTCCATTAGCAACGATGAGTAACCTAGTTGCCAGGCTAACATGGTTGAAACACTCAAATATTAATTAATGTGTTTTTTTAAATTTGCTCTAAGCTTTTGGATTGGGGTGTTCTAGAAATAATGATAACTGAGCCTAGATTCTAATTTGAGAACTGGTAATAGGAAATTTATGTGCTGGATGGTAAAGTAGTAAACCTTAGCTTGCATTCAGAGGCACTTAGAAATGAATTAGTACTGTAGAAGGAATGGTATTGTGGGGCGACTAGTTGTAAGTTGATGCATCAGTTTCATACTTAAAGGATAACATTTATTTAGTCTCCTTTTCCTTTTTTCCCCTTTAAAGAATGAATTTATCCTTATATTTGGGTGAAAGACCAAGTTACAGGTATGCAAATAGGTTATTATTATTTCAGGCTTTTTCTTGTATTTATTTCCAAATTGAAGCTCTCAATTATTCAGGGGCACATTATTCCATTTATGAATTAACCATGCCCCTTGCTTTTCCTTTTCTTCCCCTCCTCCCCCTCCTAATACTGCCCACCCTTAGCCATTTTGCTGCTTGGGAGTACCTCTAGTCAGAGGGTGGGAAGGGAGAGGAGGTGAAAATTTTGATTAGTAATTTTACTACTTGTTAGTTATCCTGGAAAAGGTTTGGTAGAAAAATTTACAAGTATTTGCCAAAATATTTTTGGATAACATATGAGTTTCTTTAATCTATTTGACCTCTCCCTTTCCCTCCTCTCTCCATTAGCATGGATAATTGAGAGTTGGCTTTTATCTGCCTGTGTTTCCTCTTTTTTCTCTCCTTTCTGATTTCTTTAATACATAAATTTCATTTTTTGAAAAGAGTTTACTTCAGTGTATAATTTTGAGCGGCTTAGGTTTTTCTGTATTCTTGTTTTAATATTTTGTATTGTTTTAGTTGGATCCGATGTTTTATTTACTTGTTGAGCTCAGGGTCAGTGAGTGGGGATTGGTGAGGAAGGAATAGATCTTTCATTCTTTCCATCTCCTCTGCCTCTTTCCCTCAGAAGTAGCAACAGAGCCTAGTTCCAGAGATTATCTATAGGAGGGCTTCATACTCTGAGCCTAGAAAAACAACTAAAGGAATGCATCTGAACTGACTGCATTCCCTTTCTCCTTCTCTCCCCTCCCCCCACTCAAAATAGCAGTTTAAGCCAGAAGGAATGTGGTTGAAAGGTGATGAGAACGCTGAGAGGGCTGAGCACAAAGGAGGAGGAAACAAAAGGAGTGGGGTATCTGGGATCAAAGAAAAGCTTTTCTTGTGGCTTGAAACATAACACATTTTTATTGTTTGGCACCAGGCCACGGCCACTTATTAAGTAGTTTGATAACTCTTAATTCAGTTTTTAGTTATGTCAGTATATTACAGTATGAATGCCTTGGATGTCAAGGAGCTTTGGATATTTTAAATGGCCCACTCTTGCCCATGTTGTCTCTAAATTTAGGAGAAAGTGACTATTTGGAATTTCTGCTCTCTTAACCCTTTCCTTAATCAGTCAAACATTTACAGGATACTGCATCAGTTTCTGTGTGAAGATGAGAATTTCTTACGCCTTATATACCAAAAGGTAGTTTCATTAGCATAATCTTAGATTTCTCAGAAAAGGAACGGGAGCAAGGTTTCTCCTGTTGTACTTAGTATAAATAGAGAGACATTCTTATACTCACACTAAGATCTATATCCCAGTGAAGCCCTCCAGGAAGATGTTTAGTCTATAAAGTCTAGTTAAGATAACTTGTGCAATTAATGCATATTTACACTTATATCTTCATTTCTAAGCAAATAGGAATTTCTGGTCTAATTCTAACATAATACTTAATTTTTCACTCAAAGTTTGAGCATGTTTGCATGAGTAGAAATTTGGAAGATTTATAGATCTTTCTAAAAGTTGCAGTTGTGTCTTTTGCACTGCAAGTTTTGTCTTTTCAGTAGCATATGTTCATGTATATTAATCTTCCATAATTTCTGCCACCACTTAAGCAATGCACCAGGTAAGTGTAGATATCACTTAATTTGTGTGGTAAATCCTCACTAAACAAGCTTATTAGTGATATTCTAAAAAACAGATAGCAAAAATAGAAGTAAACCAAGAAAATGCTGAATAGCTTTTAGAATTTTTTCTTCTAACAGTTAGCCTTTTCTGCCTCTTCCTTGTTGGTACCATTCTTTGTTTCAAAACTAGCATCAACTTGGGGATTATATAATAACAAATTTGTGAGTGGTACTGAAGTTTTAGGAATTCTCCTTTCCCTTGTCTTAGGTAGGACTGTGTTAAACCATAAGGGAATTTACACATTTTCCACAGTAACCCAGTTGGATTCATCAGCTCTTAGAAATTCCTTTCTGAACTGAACTTAAATCCTTAAATTGTAAAAGTGATTTATTCCATTCAATGAAAGTTGGTGGTAATTTGACACCGGTATCCAATTGGTGTACATCAAAGGCAAAACCCATTTGAAAAACTTTATACTTTCTACTTATCTGTCAAATAATTTCTTGTAAGATTATGCTTGTTGGAGGACACATTTATTATTTGTGTGAACTTAGGCAAGTTTTTGACGTCTCTAACTCAGTTTCCTCATCTGTAAAATGGAGGTAATAATACTACCAAATTCATAGGATTGAAGAATTAATAATACATGTAATATGTTTAGAAAAATCCTTGAAATAAGTGCTTAATGATAACTGTCATCATTACTATCATTATCACTGTTACTCCACTGCCCACTAACAAGGGCTTTTGTATACTCTTACCTAAATCTGAGAATGGGTGGACATACAGAGTCTTAAACTCCAAGTTAGTTTGAAGAACCTATGGTTTCAAATGCTGAAATATTTCTGATTTAGTGAAGACATTGATTATTTCTGAGTGAATTTTAAACTTCAACACTAATCATTGGTCAGGGTCTTTCATGGAGCCAAGTCAAGAGAAGTGATACAACTACCTTTTGATATTTCAACCTCTGATTGGCTTCTTGGGATAAAATTTGCTCAAGGAATTAGGGTAGAGAAACTGAGAGTGGTGTTTACTTAGAGAGTTCAACTGTCTTAATTCCTTCTTAGAGTGAAGGGTTGTATAAATAAATAAAAATCATGGTGGGTTTCTTCTAGTGTCCTTAGATCTAGTCTATTTTTAATAGGAAGGATAATAGCAGTACATTATCAGTGACACATATGTTTATGAGTCTCCCTCTTAGAAAAGAAAAGCACTCTCCCATTCTTTTCTACCTAGTCTCCCTCGTTTACTGTCTCAGTTTCCCTTGTTTGAAAGCCTTAGAATCTCTGGCCGTGCAGACAGTTAGATAATTTTAAAAAGATTCAGTAAACTTTATCCTTAATTATTAAGGAAAATCTGACTTTTATAAGTGCTTTTTACTTTTCTTGCATTAATTATAAAATTAAGTCATAAAAATTAGTAGAAATATTAGTTTCATTAGTGATAGCAGATTTAAATTAATGAAACCAAAACTGATGTTTATTTAGAAGGCATAGGAAGATTTTTTATACTTTCAGTTATGTTCATGATAAGATTTAGATGTAGAATAAACTGTGTAAGAACCTAAGTGTGTGACATTCCTTGAATTCTGATTCATAATTTTGATCTTGCTTGCTTAAAATAAAGCCTCTCCTATCCACTCAGGGCACTTTTTATAATTTAAAAAGTTATATATGTTTGAGAAAATGTGTTTGATTTGTTTTTAGTGATTGAAAACCCTTGTAGCAGCACTTTCTTTTTTGTTTAGTATGTCTGGACCTAATAGCTCTTCAGAATGGTCCATTGAAGGTCGTCGGTTGGTACCGCTGATGCCCCGGCTGGTTCCCCAAACCGCCTTTACTGTAACAGCTAATGCTGTTGCTAATGCAGCTATCCAGCACAATGCATCTCTTCCAGTGCCTGCAGAAACAGGAAGCAAGGAAGGTGAGTGGAAAAATATGCCTATGTTAGATATTACTTTCCTTAGAATCTTCAAGACAATTTCAAGGAAAGTTGTCTTACTTTTCATCTAATTTTATTCTAGTGTTTAAAGGTTATGAAATATAGTAGGAAACTCTAATTCTGAAACTAGATTGCCAGGTTCTTAGTCTTGGACAAAATTTAAATCTTCCTTTTGTCAAAGGTATGAATTATGTTAATCATCAAAATTGCAAAAACCTCGGAATGGATTTTTGATATCAGTGTGTTTTTAAGAATAGAAGGCCTTAATGGATGACATTAGAAAATAAATAAGGTAACTGAAGTCATTTAGCTGCTAAAAAATAATTCTGAACTGATAGCTTTAGAAAATAAAGCTCTGTTTTCATTTTCTGGAATCAGTGATATATGCTACTACTTTGTTCTGGTCAGTGTGCTGAATCCATTCCCTGGTAGAAGGGCTTTCTTATCATTATTTATCTGGTAAATACACATGCTTTAGAAATTCTTCAATTCTCTACAGGCCACCAAGAGTAATATTAAATTTGAGAGAGCTATTTGGATTGACTCAAGTAGTTTAGTTCTGTGTTGCATGACAATTACTCTAAAAACAGTGCATTTGTCAGATTACTCTGGGGAATTGTCTTTGCTTGCCTAGCAATGGCGGTGGAACAGAGTAAGTAAAACACTCTTTTTATTCATGCGAGGCTCTGTTTTAGCCCGAGGAAAGGTATATTTGGAGGAAGACAGTGTACAAACTTGGCCTACGTTGAGTTCCTCCATCTACCGACTCTCAGGTAGAGTGGAAAGAATATAGTTTCCACTAGTCAAATATATGTTTGAATCTTAGTTTGTCATTTCCTAGCTGTGTGACCTCCAGCAAGTTTTAGCTTCTGTGAGCCTTGGGTTCCTCATCTTTAAAATAAGAATGCAGTATTGTGAGAATTAGTGAAGATGTATGGAAAGGATTTAGTGTGGTACTCAATAAATGGTTCCTATAACCTATTCTTATTGTTGTTGAGCTGTATCCCTTCATTGAATGATAGGTTGAAATATGATGTTGTCATTATTTTAGTTGAGTTGTTGTGTTGCTTGGATGGCAATGACTAATGAGTTGATACATAGAAAAGAACATTACCTTGATTCTTCCCTAGTGGCCAGATTGGAAATTGCTAAGGTTAGGGAAAAATTATCCACCCGTCATTGATGCTGCTATTAGTATTAAAAGGGAATACAAGTAAGTGCCTGTTGTCCAACTCCTGCCGTGAGTGAAAATTATTTTCATTTTTCTCAGTGTAATTTTACTGCATTTTTCTCCGTTAGCAATGTCACCTATAGATAAACTGTTAAATACTTGGGAAAAATCTGTTTAAGTGATAATTTTCAGGAAAGGTTATTAATGCCTTTTAACCTGTGGACCTACTACCTAGTACTGGCCTCTAACTTCTGATCACATAATAATGTTAAAGTTGGCCTGCAATAAAAATATTTTTTCTGTATGCTTGGACAGTTTTGGTGAAAGTTAACAGCAAACTTTTTTATCGTTCCTTCAGTAGTGGTTTGCTATTCCTACACAAGTACCACGTCAACCCCAACCTCTACCCCTGTTCCAAGTGGCAGCATAGCAACGGTTAAGTCTCCAAGACCTGCCAGTCCTGCCTCCAATGTAGTTGTCTTGCCAAGTGGAAGTACTGTTTATGTCAAAAGTAAGTGATACTCTCAGTGTTATCAGGGCCGTCTTGGCTAAATGCTGCAGTCTAGGCTCTGATTAGACCTGCCTTCCTGGATTAAATCATTGGTCCACTAGCTGTTAGCAGGGTTAGTTTTTGAAGATTCTAAAGAATTCCTTTCTTTACATATGACTAGGTATATATTGCTTTTTTAATCAGTTCTGGGATTTGAGATGTGCTTGTCATTTTTGTTCTCTGTGGGTAATCTGCCTTTGAACAGTGCTGGTCTTAAAAATTCACTTTTTTGATTGTCATGAAATAGGAATGTTGTGAATAGAAACTGAAGGAATGTACATATGTGATTTATTCAGTATTTCTCCTATAATTTTAATCTTTTTAATATTTTTTTAGATTATTTTATATAATGTATTATCCAACTGTTAGATTCAGTGAAACATTCTAGAGAGCCTATCTTTATTTCTAATTGACTGTAATTTTTGAAGTTTCTTTTATTTGCAGTTTTTAATTCCTTGATTCTACCCTATGTGAAGCAGTTTGGTTTCCAGTTCATTGTTTCCCCCCACCCCATCTTTTTGTTTTTAATTTCTGTTATGACAATGTTGCTTTCTATTTTTTTTTATTTTTTTAAATTTGTAAAGAAAAGGAGCCGGTGCAGTGGTTCATGCCTGTAATTCTAGCACTTTGGGAGGCCTAGGTGGGCGGATGGTCTGAGGTCAGGAGCTCGAGACCAGCCTGGCCAATGTGACAAAACCCTTTCTCTACTGAAAATACAAAAGAAAAATTAGCTGTACATGCTGGCACGTGCCTGTAGTCCCAGCTACTTGGGAGGCTGAGGCAGGAGAATTGCTTGAATCTGGGAGGTGGAAGTTGCAGTGAACCGAGATTGCACCACTGTACTCCAGCCTGAACGATAGAGCAAGACTCTGTCTTAAAAAAAAAAAAAAGAAAAAAAAAAGAAAAGGGGTTGATTTAGCTCATGATTCTGCTGGTTGGAAAGTCCAAGTTTGGGTGAGGATCTTATGCTGCTTCAACTCATGGCAGAAAGTGGAAAGGGAGCAGTTGTATGCAAAGAGATCCCATGGTGAGAGAGGAAGTGAGAGTCTAGAAACTGAGGAAGCCAGTCTTTTTTAATTTTATTTTTTGCTTTGTTTTTCCTATCAACTGGAGGTCACTAATATTTGATTTTCATTTTTCTCAGTATAGTTACACACTTGATTTATTCGTAACTTAGAGGTAAAGTTTGCTGTTTTTGGACAGGAATGATTCTAGGTCTTTGTCACCCCTGTTTAAATTAGAGTTAAAAAATTGAAGGTGTTAGGGGTAATATTTTATTACTAATTTCATGAGTCATGCTATGTAATTGTTGATGTCTGCTCTGCAGAGATTTCTTACGTTGAGTTGCTATGTTTTATGTTTCTCACTTGATTTTTAAGAAGTCTACGAAAACAGTTGAGGCTTTAGTTCATAAAGAACTCAGAATCTCGGACCATTAATTAAATTTATATCTGATTTCTGTGGATTTAGCCAAGGTGGTCTTTTAAAATAACTGTAAAGATCTACTTTTTGATCATTTTCAAAACACTAGGCTGGAGCTAGATGTGGTGGCTCACACCTGTAATGCCAGTACTTTGAGAGGCTGAGGTGGGCGGATTACTTGAGGTCAGACATTTGAGACCAGCCTGGCCAACATAGTGAAACCCTGTCTCTACTAAAAATACAAAAACTAGACAGGTGTCATGGTGGGTGCCTGTAATCTCAGCTACTTGGGAGGCTGAGGTAGGAGAATCACATCAACCTGGGAGGCGGAGAATTGCTTGAACTTGGGAGCCCAAGGTCGCGCCACTGCACTCCAACCTGGGCAACAGAGCGAAACTCCATAATAAATAAATAAATAGGTCAGGCTTGGTGGCTCATGCCTGTAATCTCAGCACTTTTGGGAGGCTGAGGCGAGCGGATCACCTGAGGTCAGAAGTTTTAGACCAGCCTTGCCAACATGGTAAAACCCTGTCTCCAACAAAAAACTAGCCAGGTATAGTGGCAGGCAACTGTAATCCCAGCCACTTGGGAGGCTGAGACAGGAGAATCACCTGAACCTGGGCGACGGAGACTATAGTAATGAGATCCTGCCACTGCACTCCAGCCTGGGTGACAGTGTGAGACTCTGTCTCTTAAATAAATAAATAAAATACTGAAAGTGCATTTCAAACATGAAGAAACTATTTCACATAGTATGTAGTTTTAAGTAACAGGAGGATTTCTTTCTTTTTTTTTTTTTTTTTTTTTTTTTGAGACAGAGTCTCACTCCATCACCAGGTGCCAGGCTGGAGTGCAGTGGCGTGACCTCGGCTCACTGCAACCTCTGCCTCCTGGGTTCAAGCAATTCTCCTGCCTCAGCCTCCCGAGTAGCTGGGACTACAGGCGCGCATCACCACGCCCAGCTAATTTTTTTGTATTTTTAGTAGAGACGGGGTTTCACCATGTTGGTCAGGATGGTCTCGATCTCTTGACCTCGTGATCCGCCCGCCTCGGCCTCCCAAAGTGCTGGTATTACAGGCTTGAGCCACCGTGCCCGGCTAGGAAGATTTATTTCTTTATGCTTAGAAGTCATACCAACAGCATTAGTTTGGGATATAATCATTTATTTACCTAACTTTGTATGTGCAAGGCACTATACTGGGGAAACAAACCAATAAGACTTAGTCGTTGCCCTCTGGGAGCCCCTTACTAATGGGAGATGCGTTGACAATCACATTGCCATGTGGTAAGTGGTACAGCTTAGGGGAGAGGTGGATTAGCTTTGCTTAGAGGAGTAAGGGAAAGCTTCACTGAGGAGATGGCTTGTAAGATGATGATTGTAGAATGATGAGATCATTGATAGTAGATGGTATTCCTCAAGGAACAGTAGTATATGGACACTCAGAGATGGATAGAATGTGGTTAAGGTGGCTTTGGGGAATGGTGAGCAGTTCAGAATCCCAAGATTATAGGTGTACACAGGGTTGGATGTGACAGGTATTGTGTTCTTGGAAAGATAGGGAGTCTTGAATCATATGGTAATGATTTTGTGTCTCATCTTGTAGGTAGATAAAAACCACTAAAGGATTTTGGGCAGAGCATAGGCATGATTAGATGTGAAAATTTTAACTAGTAATAGGATGAAGGCAGATAGAAGTGGACAGCCTGGAAGCATGAACATCTTTTAGGTGGTTGTTGCTAAGATACAGGCAGGAGATAAGAAGGCCTGACATGGCCGTCATAGGTTTAAAGAAAGCAGGGAAGTCTGGGTGCGGTGCGGTGGCTTATGCCTGTAATCCCAGCACTTTGGGAGACCAAGGTGGGCAGATCACCTTAGGTTAGGAGTTCAGGACCAGCATGGCCAACGTGGTAAAACCCCATCTCTGAAAAATACAAATTTAGCTGGGCATGGTGGCAGGTGCATATAATCCCAGCTACTTGGGAGGCAGAAGCAGGAGAATTGCTTGAACCTGGGTGGTGGATGTCGCAGTGAGGTGAGATCACATCACTGCACTCCAGCCTGGGTGACAGAGTGAGACTCCATCTTTAAAAAAAAAAAAAAAAAGAAAAGAAAGGAGGGAAGGCACTCAGAGACCACTTCTCTGAGGGAGGACTGATAGGACTTACTGGCGAACAGCTTAATACAGAGAGAGGTCAAGGGTGATATAAAGATTTTAAAAATAAAGTGTAAAATGAAACATTAGTTTGGTGTACATATAGCAGTATTGTCATTGCCCTTCAGGTGTAAGCTGTTCAGATGAAGATGAAAAACCCAGAAAACGAAGGCGAACAAACTCTTCCAGTTCCTCTCCTGTTGTTCTAAAGGAAGTTCCAAAGGCTGTTGTTCCAGTCTCAAAGACGATCACTGTGCCTGTGAGTGGTAGTCCCAAGATGAGCAACATCATGCAGAGCATTGCCAATTCCTTACCACCCCACATGTCTCCTGTGAAAATAACCTTCACTAAACCATCAACACAGACAACAAACACAACAACACAGAAGGTATGTGGTGGAGGGAGTCTCTGCCTGCCAATTGTTTCTTTCAGACAGTATGATTCAGATTTAATAAACATGCCCTGAGTGCTTACTATGTGCTTGGCATTATGCTGGGGATGTTCACATCTTTTACTTTAATTCTCCAGATAAGGCTTTGGGATAGGTGTTATTATTTCACTTTTACAGATGAGGCTTTGTGATGTTAAATGACTTGCCTAATATGACACAGCTAGCCTGTCTCAGAATTCTAAGAATTTTGGTCTATTTTATAGTTGTAATCCTATTTGGAAAAAAATTAAAATAGAAAAAAAATTTAACCTATATTTGTATGACTTTCCCTTTAGGAACTCATATTTTAATTTGCCAAAGTAGTAAAGTTGTCAGGTGTTTCATAGAAGAAAGGAAGGATATAATTAATTGAATAATTTTTATCTTCTTTTTAAATTCTTCTTTTTAAATTCATTCCTAAACTCTTCTCTAAATATGTTGAAGTCATCAGTATTCTGTCAATTTCATGTTATTAGACCCCTCTGTCTTCCCACACTGATCTGAATGGACCCTGATGGCTCTCTAGGCTTGTTGCACACCTGTATTTCTGGGATTTCCCCTTAACCATCATTCTGATCTTCTTTGTTAGTTTCTTTCCTCATTTTGCTGGAGCATATCCTCCAGTAGCTACCTGGTGTATGGGGAGATGGAAAGTAAATTTTGGGAGACCTTGCATGGTAGACTGCAAATTTCTTTTTTCTACCGTCCCACTTTTTTTATGGTTTAACTAGGAAAAGTATTCTAGGTTGGAAGTCATTTTCCCTGTGAAGTTTTGAAGGTATTGCTGCTCTGTTGGCTTCTAGCTTCCAGTATTGCTTTTGGGAAGCCCAGTGCCATTCTAATTTCAGATCCTGTTTTACTCTTCGCAAACTTTTGGTAACTTTCAGAATTCTGAAATTTCAAGGTTATGTTCCTTCGTGTGGGTCTTTATTTCATACATTAGGTTGTATACCCAGTAGGCCCTTTTATTGTGAATATTCATGTCCTTTAATTCTGATACATTTCTTGAGTTACTTATTTGATTTGTCTCTGTTTTTTCTTTTTGAATCACTGCATTTGTCTATTGAACTTCCTGGACTGATCCATTTATCTTTCTCATTTCCATTTTTTATTTGTTTGCATTGTTTTCCTACTCTAATGTAATGGTTAAAAGCCTGTTTTGGAACTAGACTTCCTGGATTCAGATCCCAGCTTTTGCCACTTACTAGCTACGTCACTGTGGGAAAACTAAACTCTCTACCCAAGTTTTCTCATCGATAAAACAGAGAAAACAATATTTTATAGGATTTTCGAGTGTAAATATGTGAAACAATATATGCATAGAAAAGAATATTTTATAGGATTTTTAAGTGTAAATATGTGAAATAATATATGAAAAATTGTTCAAGCCTTGCACGTACTAATGCTCAGTATTGTTTTCTTTATCATTTATTTTTCACTACATTTATAGAATTTTTCATTTTTGCTCTCATGCTTTAAATTTCTAGTAACTCATTTCTCTGAAAATTCCTTTAAAAAATACATCCTACTCTTTGATAGAAGCATTGTATTCTCTTATCTAATGAGATTCATGACAATTTTAAAAATGTTTTCTGTTTTCATGTTCTCTCTCTTACCTGTAAGTTCCTTTTATCTATTTGTTTTGATCTCTTTTATTTAGTTTTCTAGTGTATGGCTGGCTGCTTACGAATAAAAATAGGCGTTAGAAAGGTGACAGAAAGCTCTGTGTGTATGGGTGGGACATGCTGACTGGTGACTTTCGTTGGAAATTGACCTAGCTGGACTATTTTGTTCAGGAATATTCACTAACCCTTTACCTCCACCATTTGTCACTGTCTTTAGGGCTTTTTCTTGGACCGGTAGATTGCTTAGAAATATTACAGTCTTCTACCTTGAGTACTATGAGCCTGGCTGGCAGTGTTTTGTTTGGGGGTTAAATAGAGGGAAAGGGCTAGGTGGGCTCACCATTCATTATATACACTTAACTCCTCTGGTTTTAGCATCGTACCTGGCCCCTCAGATGTGCCTGATAGCAGATGTGCCAGATTTCTTTGTCATTCTCCCTCATGACAGTAAATCCCTAGCCTTCCTGTAGGACGGGGAAGAGTAGCTAGGGATCTAAATGGTTCTTAGATTTTCAACTAATTTTCCTCTCTTTAGTTGCTCATTTATCGCCACTTCAGAAGTATCTGGTGCTCTCAGTTCCTGAGTCTTTCTGGGGCTCACTAATGCAGGTTGCCTTATTTTTTGTTATTGTGTACTGCCTTAGGTTTTTACTTTCTTGGATATGCTTAATCCATTCTTATTTGTCTGTTTTTCAGTTTCCAAACTTTATAGCTGTTGGCTCCTTTTTGTTTTGACCTTACAGGTTTATGTGCCTTTTCCCTTTTAAAAAAAAAAAATCTCTTATTGTTTTAGAGGGATTTTGGGGAAGGAGTGGAGGTAAATTCTGTATTCAATGTATGGTCTTTCCACCTTCAAATCTTTAGTCCTGTGATAACTTTCCCGTAAAGAACCTCCTTGAGTTTCCTGCAAAAATGTCGTCATATTATATATTAAAAATTATTATTTTCTTCATAACTAGAAGTGATAATGAGCTGATCTGTGGGATATAATTCTATTTTCAGTCTGAAGATGAGAAATTATGGTATGATATTAAAATCAAACAAAAATTTTTATAGTCAGGAGTCCTGGGTTGGAACCCTAGCTCTTCTAGTATGACCTAAATAAATTAGTCTTTCTAAATCTGTTTACTCATTTATAAGATGAGAATGATGTCACTCTTAGTACATTATTGCGAGGATTAAATAAGACTGGATATTTAAAGTGCAACGTAAGGTATGTATTCAATAAATGTTAGTTCCTTCCCTTGCAGGTATTTTATGGAATGTGGTGTTTTGTTTATTTATCCTGTTGATTAATGAGCTGTTCCAAATAAATGAATTCATCAGTTCATTGAAGCGTATCCCTTCATATATAGAAATTAACTATTTTTGATGACTTCTTAAGTTTTATACTGAAGATAAGTTTTACATTTTTCTTTGTTGACTCTAAGATAATCTTTCTGAATGTCACTTTTTATATGCTATTATAGTTATTGCTTTCTGGGCTGGCCCTATATTAGGTGGCATCAGTCTGCTATACCCTGAATTTTTAAGTCTACTTACTGTAATGTTTTTACTGCTTTTGTTGCTGGATCTTATTTTCTCAGTAATTCTCTCTTCCCTCCTTCTTGTCTACTCTTAATTTGCTTTTTGAGAAATAGTAAAGCAAAGCTATAGCTAAAAGAGCATCTACCTCCCATCCATATCCTTTCATTCCCATACTCTGTTTTATTGTTATTCATTATACTTATAACTAGATTTTATATTGCAAAGTTGTTTATTTCTCTCGGGGACTATAAGCTGTTAAGGGTAGAGACTTTGTCTCATTCTTCACTGTATTCCCTAGTATTTAGAATAGTACCTGGCATGTAGTAAGTGCTAATTAATATTTGTTGAATGAGTAAATTAATTAATGAAAAAATAGATATGTCTAGTTCCAGTACTGGCATAGCCACCTCCCTTAAGCCTATTTCTTTATAAAATAAAGATGGTCATAGTAGTTCTTAGAGTTACTGGGAGAATTAAATGAGATGATTCATAGAAAATACTTAACATAGTACATACAGTGAATGCTCAGTAAATGTCACCTAATATTATTAACTTTTCAGTCGTCTTTGGTGAACTTAGCTAAACATACTTATAGCAGATGAGGGCTCAGTGAAGTTTGTGAACTTTTTTTGTTACTGACTTTACCATATATTTACTTTTATTTTTTTTCTTCTGAATTTTCAATTGAGAATGAATAGTTGAGGTTTTCAGACTTGTGATGCTTATGAAAGGACATATTTATCTCCAAAGTTATGTATGAACCATACCATGAGAGTTCAGATTCAGATCTTTAGATTTGTCTTACCATGGTTAAAAAACAAATGTTTAAAACAAATTAAATTAAAAATAAGACTCATTCATTCCACAAATATTTACTGAGCACCTACTATGTTCCAGATGTAAAATTGTACTCTTTTACTTCATGTATATTCAATGCCATTACTTTTATTATTTTGTGGATAAGCTAATGTGGGTAGGACTAATAAATGTTCTTAAAGTTTTTTGTTTTCTTTTTGCTTGGGTAATTGGATTTTTCTGAAATCTGTCCAAGGCTGTTGCCATTATTGCATTCACCTTGGATTTGTCACAAATCCTGTGTAAGGCAACTTAGGAATTATTGTAGGTGAAGTGACTTTTATATTAAGTATAATTATTTATGAATTTGTGAACTTTATTCAAATTCAAATAGGTCATCTATTTTCAGGGTAGTCACATTTCCACCTGTGTTAATGTGGTGCCTTCATTTTAAATATAACATTGATGCAGCACTTATATGAACAAAGCAGCAGAATTTAGCTTTATGCCTTCATGTGCTTGATTGATATTTTTCATTTTGTCCTTAGGGTGCAAGTCCCAGCACTCTTAAGGAGTTTTTGTGAGTGCTAGAAGGTCAGTAATTTGAATTATGGCCTGAATAAACACTGTTTGGTTCACTTGGTTTTAAATTCCTATACTTCCCCCTGTTGTAATGACTGACTTTAAAGTGCAAGTAGGTTTCCTCCAAGGTGGATCTATAATGAAAGATAACTTCTTTTCAGATCGGAAATCATCTTGTAGGCTGAAATCTCAAAATATATTTTATCATTTGTCTATAACCTAAAATATGCTCTTAAAGACTTTAGATTCATTTTGCTGAAGTTTTGTCTTAATGTTAGAAGCCTACATGCATACTCTAATTCTGAAATTGCAAATATTTGGTACAAATGTGAATGCTTCTCTTGCCCTCGCCCATGACGGACATTGCTAATTAACTGGCATACTTTCCTCTTAAGCCTTAGTGAATCCTTATCTGTGCCTCAGAGTCCTTATAAGCATTGTGCTCCAGGAAGCTACTATAATTAGTTCAGAAATTGTAAAAGTGAACCCTAATTGCCATTACTACTCTAATAGTTTGGCTGTGGCAGTAGCTGTGAATTCTTTGGATTCTCAGAGGTATCAGAATTTGAGAAAAAGATTAAGAAAAGTTTTAAATGAAACAAAGTACATTGAAATACATTTTCAGATTGATTTGATATATAATGTCTTTACTGATATCCCTTAGTAATAATACACTACTACTAAGTACCATTTGTTGACTGCCAAATGTTGACCACCTGCTATGTGCCTAGCACTATGTTAGATGCTTAACATCATTATATTGTTTAATCCTGGTAATGACTTTGCAAGGTAGGTATTATTATCCCCATTTTATAGATGAAAATTGGAGCTCAGAGATTTCGACATGTACAGGGGCCTGGCATTTGTAAGCGACAGAGGCAGGATCTAAGTGCAGGTTCATTTGACTCTTAAGTTTGTGGTCTTTTTACCATATTGGTCTACTTCTCAGTTTGTATCATGGTTGATCGTTGTTTTCTAATAATGCTATATAGGTGTTTGCTGATCAAGTCTATCTATAAATGTGCTGGTTAACTGTATATAGGTGTTTGCTGATCTTATATATCCTTCTTGATGCCTCAAATAATTAAGACTCCTTAAAGTAATGGACAAGTACTTATGATTATCTGCAACACTGAAAGTATATAACAACAGTGTTATGCTCAGAGCTTCTTGGAGATGTAGGTCCTGAGTACAGACCTATTCAGTAAATTTTGACTGACTAACTTCTGGCCTTCTTTAGAAGTGATATAAAAATGAAAAATAATTTTCCCCTTAAGTTCTTTAGATTTTTCAAAACAGTTTTTCTTTTCTAGGTAGGTACAAGTAATTTCATTTAAAGAGGAAGGAGATAATCTGTTCTGTTTTGGGTTTTACTATATCATCATTATACTTACCCCAGAATAAAAACGTGATACTGTAGACTTCTAAATAATTTTTGTGTTCTCATTTTTAAAATGGGGATAATAATAGTATATGTGTCATTGAATTGTAGGGAGATTTCAATAAGCCAATACATGTTAGCGCTAGGAGCTATTCTTGATTCTCTTCTTTTCTTTAACCCTGCCATTTCCATTTATCAGCAAATCCTATTCTCTCTTCTTTTCAAAGTAATCTGACTCTGATCACTTCTCTTTATTTCTACTACTAACAGTCCAGTGCAGGCAGCCACTACTATTTTTTGTTTGGTCTGATGGAATAGTTTAACTGGTCTCACTGCATCCCCTCTTGCCTATTATCATATAGCAGCTAGAGTGATCTTTTAAAATATACATAAAATTTTGTTTTTCTTCCTTCTTAAAATCCTCCTGTGACTTTCCATTATACTTGGTATAAAGATCTAAATTCTGCGTTTGGTGTAGCCTCCGCTTACTTTTCCAATTCTTCTTTGCCCTATGTGCTTTTTCCCCCGCACCGTGTGATTTTTGCTACACTGCCTTCCTTTCTGTTTTTAATTTATCAAGCTGCTTCTGAGATTAGGTCCTTTCCTTCATATTATTCTCTCTGGAATGATTTGTCACTAAATCATCTGCAGTTTCTAGTTATACTGGCAAACCCTTGACATCTCTTTCCTGCCTCTCTTTTTCTCTATTGTTCATATCAACCTACAAGCAATCCTGTTGGCTTTAATTTGCAGTATATTCAGAATCTGTTTACCTTTTACCTCTTCCACCGCAAATACTCTGGTCACTGTCGTCCCTGCTTGCTTTGTTACAGGAGCTTCTTAATTTGTCTCCTTGTTTCTACCTTCATTGTCCTACTGTACTTTTTACCTAGCAGGTAGAGTAATGATTTTTTTTAAAAATGGACTTTATTTTTAAAAACAATTTTTTGATTTACAGAAAAATTGAGAAGACAGTACAAAGAGTTCTCATATACTCTGCACCCAGTTTTCTGTATTCTCTTTCAGTTTTTCTTAATCAACTTTCTGAGAAGTATTCTTTATTCTGAACATTTTACATTGGTGTGATACATTGTTACAGCTAATGAACAGTATTAATGCATTAATGTTAATTAAGTCCATGGCTTATTCCTTTTCCTTGGTTTTTACCTATTGTTTTTTTCTGTTCCAGGATACCATATTATATTTAGTTGGCATTTCTCCTTAGGCTCCTCGTGACTCCTCTTGACTGTGAAAGTCTCTCAGACTGTCCTTGTTTTTGATGACCTTGACAGTTTTGAGGAGTACTTGTCAAGTATTTTGTAGATACTCCAACTATTAGAATTTGTTTAATGTTCTTCTCACGATTAGGCTGTGATTATGGATTTTTGGACAGAAGACCACAGAGAAAGTACCTTTTTCATCACATCATGTAAAGGGTGTATACTGTCAACATGCTTTTACATGATCTAGTCCTCCATTACTTCTCTGCAGTTGTCTACCACTACTTTGTACCCTATACATTTCTAGACTGATCACTAGATCTTTGAAGTTTCTTGAACATACTAAGCTTGCTTCTGCTTTGGGGCCTTTGTATTTACTGCTCTCTGTGCCATGGAATGGTCTTCTAGGTAGCACCGTGGTTTACATCCCTACTTCCTTCTGGTTTCTGCTCATATATCACCTTACCAAGAGGTCTTTATCGAATACATTATTTTAAAAAATCATACAGTGCTCCCATCATTCTTTATTCTTCTACCATACTTTTTTGTCTTTTCCATTTGTCTCTACATGACATATACTTACTTTTCCATTTATTTCTCTACCACTACTAAAATGTAAGCTCCTTGAAGGTATGAACTTTGTCTCTTTTGTTCATTCTTCTATTCTCCGGCATCGAGAACCATGCCTGGCACATAGTAGGTGCTCAATAAATATTTATAAATGAATGAATGTTTAAATTACTTTTTAGAAAGATTGTGCCAGTTTATACTCCCTAAGTAGTACACTGAAATGTCTACTTTGCTGTATCTTACACAGCATTGAATGCTATCTCTAAAAATATTTTGATTTGTAAAATTGTTGCTTTTACATACATTTTGATGGTTACTAGTAAAGTTTTAATATATTTCTAGCTGTTTAGTCTCTGTTGAATTGCTTCTTTGTTTTTCATAAGCTGTTTTTGAATTGTATATAACTGTGAGTCTAGATACATTAGTATTATAGTAGGTACATAAAAATAACTTATTTTTTATTCCTTAGGTTATTATAGTCACCACATCACCAAGTTCAACCTTCGTGCCCAACATTCTCTCCAAATCCCATAACTATGCAGCAGTCACTAAGCTTGTACCAACATCAGTCATTGCTTCTACAACCCAGAAGCCGCCAGTTGTTATAACTGCTTCACAGTCTTCTCTGGTCAGTAATAGCAGCAGTGGCAGCAGCAGTTCTACACCATCACCTATTCCTAATACAGTTGCAGTAACAGCTGTGGTGTCTTCTACACCATCTGTGGTCATGTCAACAGTAGCACAAGGTGAGTGCTGATTCAACATTTAATTCTGTCACTGTTGATATATGGGAATTTTACAGAAAACTCGGTGGGTATGTTTTTCTTCTGTGGATATGAAGGTCCCTACTGTTAGACCTAAGGTTACCATCCCTTGCCCCCAGTTTGAGAATGTCAATATAGTAGGTTATTCCATTTTCTTATATTATGTGCTTGCCCCAAGTTGTTTTACAAATGCATAGTACCTAGTTTACCTGGGCTGCTAACATTCACAAAATGTAGGTTAAATCTTGTCACAACAAATTTCAAAGGGCTGTACAAATATCTTTAATATAATGAAATTTTCAAATGAGAAATAGGAAATTATATTACCTAGGTTTTTCAGAGGAAACATCAAGTACACAATCTCTTTAAAGTAAGTGATAAGAAGTAGGAGGAAGAAGATGGTTTCAAGGTATATCCATTTGTCTTTTCTTCAGTCTCCAAAATTTTTCTTTTCTTTTTGTTGATACAGGGTCTTGCTCTGTCACCTAAGCTGGAGTGCAGTGGAGGGAGCCATCTTGGCTCATTGCAAACTCCATCTCCCGGGCTCAAGTGATCCTCCCACCTCAACCTCCTGAGTAGCTGGGACCACAGCCACACACCACCGTGCTCAGCTATTTTTTTTCTTTCTTTCTTTCTTTTTTTTTTTTTTTGTATTTTTGGTAGAGATGGGGGTCTCTCCATGTTGCCCAGGCTGGTCTGGAACTCATGAGCTCAAGCAATCCTCCAGCCTCAGCCTCCCAAAGTGTTGGGATTACAGGCATGAGCCACTGTGCTCTGCCAGTCTTCTCAATTTTTCTGTATGGATAGATGATAGGAGTATTGACTGAAGAGCAACTGAGAGCTGAATTCAAGGGCAATTGTTGCTTAATAGCAGAGGAGGCCGGGTGTGGTGGCTCACACCTGCAATCCCAGCACTTTGGGAAGCAGAGGTAGGCAAATACTTGAGATCAGGAATTCAAGACCAACCTGGCCAACATGGTGAAACCCTACCTCTACCAAAAAAATACAAAAATTAGCTGGGCATGGTGGCTTGTACCTGTAATCCCAGCTACCCCGGAAGCTGAAGCAGGAGAATCGCCTGGACCCAGGAGGTGAAGATTGTAGTAAGCCAAAATTGTACCATTGCACTCCAGCCCAGTGACAGAGCAAGACCCTGTCTCAAAAAAAAAAAAAAAAAAAAAAAAAAAAAAAAAAAAAAAGGCAAAGAAAAGGAAATGTGGAAATCTTGTGTTCCTTGTTCCTCCCATATGAAAACATATTGTCAGAAATTTCCTTTTTTCAGTGTTTGTAGGTCTTAAGACAGGAATCAGAGAGAAGCATATATTCTAAAGTTCTAAAGAATTCATACCCATATTTATAGTTTGTCAAAGGGAGCTTGGAAGCAATATAGAAGGGTACTTGGTATTTTCATTGAGTTTTATGTGAATAATATATAACTCAAGACAGATTGCGGCTTGGAAATACTCTAGTTTATGAACTAGGAGTGAGTGCAAGCACTCAAGTAGGAAAACAGTGTCTTGATTGCTTTAATGATGTATGTTTCATGTAACTGTTAGCAAGGAAGAGGTTACATAGATATGGATACAGCCAGTATTTCTTTACCCAACAGCTGTTATAGTAGGATATTGGAGCATCTGTCATTATTTTCTGGCTCTGATACCTATTTAATGTCTCAAACAATGATAGGAAGTAGCAATCTTCAAGTTTCCTTTCATGTTACCTTAATTAAAAAAAAAAATCCAACATTTCTATTTGTACAGCAGTGAATGAGAATATAGTCTTGTTAAATACAGAAATATATATATTTTTTGACATAGAGTCTCCCTCTGTCTCCCAGGCTGGAGTACAGTGGTGCGATCTGGGCTCACTGCAACCTCTGACTCCCAGGTTTAAGCAATTCTTCTGCCTCAGCCACCCCAGTAACTGGGACTATAGGTGTGTGCCACCACGCCAGGCTAATTTTTGTATTTTAGTAGAGATGGTGTTTTGCCATGTTGTCCAGGCTGATCTTGAACTCCTGACTTCAAGAGATCTTCCCACTTCAGCCTCCCAAAGTGCTGGGATTACAGGCATACACCACCACACCTGGCCTAAATATAAAAATAATTGTTATACAGAAAATCTGTTTTAAAATATTGGTTACAAACATGTTCCAAATTCACCTTTTTTTTTTTTTGAGATAGAGTTTTGCTCTTGTTGCCTAGGCTGGAGTGCAGTGGCACCATCTCAGCTTACCACAGCCTCCACCTCCCAGGTTCAAGTAATTGTCTTGCTTCAGCTTCCTGAGTAGCTGGGATTACAGACATGTGCCACCACGCTTGGCTAATTTTGTATTTTTAGTAGCGACGGGGTTCCTCCATGTTGGTCAGGCTGGCCTTGAACTCCTGACCTCAGGTGATCTGCCCGCCTTGACCTCTCAGAATGCTGAGATTATAGGCGTGAGCCACCATGCCCAGCCCCAAATGCACCATTTTAAAATTTGAAGGTTAAGAGACGAAAAGGCGACCTGACTCCTCACCTGACTAACCCATATACTATCAACACTAATATCAATTATCACGTATTGGTAGTTGTTTTTCTCTGCCAATACTCATCTGACAGTTTGCTGCTTTTACTATATTGGGAAGATTAGTGTTCTTGCAAGATGGATGTTACTATTTGAGATGAGAGGTAGTTCTCTTGGTTACTAATGAAATATCCTCAAGCAAAATGAATATTTCATGCTTCTGTTTTTCATTCTTAATTTTCTCCAGGTAGACTCTGAATCTCTTAGGCACTTAGGACTTTCTTCATTTTCTCCTTTGCTTCTTAGCATTCTACATCTTTGTGCCTTAAGTAATTTTTAGGGGAGCTGGCTGTGACATCTCAGAGATTTCTCTTAAAGTCACTGGAAGTTAATAGAGAATGAAGGATGTGAACGTAAACTCTCTGAATATAGATACTCAAGGAAACAATGTGATTGTTTTGTTTCCATTTGAGATATTTAATTTAGATGTTATTAGTACTAAGAAATCAAGGAGTTTTATTTTTTTTTTTAAAGAGGCAAATATTGGTGGAAATGGTAACTCACAGACTGCATTTGCGATTCTGCCTGCACGGCTTCTGTAGTAGCTTCTGTGTGGGTACCTCAGGTACAAGGGCATTCTGTGTCTGCTTCTGCTAGGGACTAGAGACAGACTGGTTTAGAGCTAATGTATCTCTGGTTATATTTGTAGGGGTAGCCTTAGCAGTAGCTTGGTAAGTGACTCCATGTTTCTAAGTGCAGTGATGGTCCATACTGCATTAATTAATGTGGTTATGTCTGTTTTAACATAGTGGTCTTCTCTCTCTCTCTTTTGTCCTTGGAACTTACTTATTGAAGAAATAACTAAGTTTTCCTGAGAGTTTCCCATAGTCTGAGTTTTACTGATTTCATCCGTGTAGTGTAGTTCAACAAGTTCTCCTGTTCTATGCATTTCCATAAAACTAGTTGCTAAATCAAGGTGCTTGATTAGATTCAAGTTGGATTGTTTTTGGAAATAGGAAGAATGAACATTTTATAATGTTACTTCTTGTTGGATCTTTTTTTTTTTTTTTTGAGACAGAGTCTTGCTCTGTCACCAGGTGCCAGGCTGGAGTGCAGTGGCACGATCTCGGCTCATTGCCTCAGCCTCCCAAGTAGCTGGGACTGTAGGTGTGCACCACCATGCCCAGCTAATTTTTGTATTTTTTAGTAGAGATGGGGTTTCACTGTATTGGCCAGGTTGGTCTCGATCTCTTGACTTCATGATCCGCCCACCTTGGCCTACCAAAGTGCCAGGATTACAGGCGTGAGCCACTGCACCTGGCCCTTGTTGCATCATTTTAAGAGACACATAATGTCTGGTTTTCCCTTTAGTGATGTTAACATTGATTAGAGGATACAAGTGTTACCAAATGGTTTTAATAGCTATTGATAATCTTTGCCTAGATCTATTATTTTTTTGGTTGTTGCAAAATGCATTTTATCTTTCATTTATTCGCTGGAATTCTTAAAGAACTTTCCTTTATTACTATTTCTTATGCTGAGGTACAATTCATATGGGAAAAGCAGGATAAATACCTGATTATTTGTCTTTATTTATGTATTTTCAGATGAAAGGGTTCAGTGGCCAGTAAGATTTTCACTCCCCATATCATTAAGGTTTTTGATGTCTATCCGTACACTGCAGATCTGCCTTGTAGTGCTCAATCGTTCCATCCTTTCCAGGGGGAGCCTCTTTAAACTGGTTTCTAAATACTTTTGACACAACTACCTTAGTCTTTAATAGCATCCTTATTTTCTGGTATATTGAAATGTTCCAGGTTCATCTTGTACATTTTCTCCCCCAGACTTGAAATTAGACATTTCTTCCAGGAGTGCTGGTTTCTTAGGGAAAAATTGTGGTTAAATGCCACAATCTGGGCATTTTGGGGGTAGTCATTACTACTGCATTGGTCATTGTTTCTACATTTTATTGGTGGACAAAGCTAGGTTCTTTTTTTTTTTTTTTTGAGGCGGACTCTTACTTTGTCACCAGGCTGGAATGCAGTGATGTGATCTTGGCTCACTGCAACTTTCACCTTGTGGGTTCAAGCCATTCCCCTTGCCTCAGCCTCCTGAGTAGCTAGGACTATAGGCATGTGCCACCATGCCCGGCTAATAAAAAAAAAAAAATTTTTTTTTTAAAAATTTTAGTAGAGTTGGGGTTTCACCATGTTGACCAGGATGGTCTTGATCTCTTGACCTCGTGATCTGCCCACCTTGGCCTCTCAAAGTTCTGGGATTACAGGCGGGAGCCACTGCGCCCAGCCATTAATAATTTTTTTTTACATGTTTGGAATAAAAAGTTCATACTATGTTTGGTAGCATGCTTTCTTCATATATCATTGTTTCATTAACATTATTCTGTTTTTCTGTAAATATCCTAATTATTTTCAGAGCTGTTTAATAGTTTTATTATTGTTGCATAGTTTATTAAATTATTCCCTTATTGTTGGGTATCTAGGCTGTTTCCAGGGTTTGATATTCTAGATTTTACTATAGTGAACATCTTTGTGAATGTAATTGAGCCTTCCATTTTCTTAGAACCAGCATTCAGGGGCAGGACGACCAAACAGAAGGACTGGAATTTTTTGTAACGTTTACTAAATGCTGTATTTTATCCCTATGAACTATATCATTTCAGAATATTTCATTAGTGTCTGGCCACTATTAAGTCCTTATTATTCTTCTTTAAAAAAAATGGGGTGGAGGCAACAATTTTGGCGATTAAAGAAAAATCGAGTAGCATACTGCTTAACCAGTACAGTTTGATCATCCCTAATCTGAAAATCTGAAATCTGAAATGCTCTAAAATCTGAGGCTTTCTGAATGCCAACTGATACCACAAGTGGACTATTTCATACCTGACTTCCTGTGGTAGATTGCAGTCAAAACACAGGTACACACTAGACAGTTTATTCAGCATTCCCAAGGGAAAAAAACCTCCTTCTGCCTTCTTTAGCAGTGATACATCTTTTCCTTGCACACCCAGATTCCCCCAACACAAGCACTCCCACAGAGGATAATAAAATGGCATGGATGCAGGCTGGATGCACCAATAACAGGTTTCCTGCAATGCCCCACATGGGGCCAAGACCTATGTGCATCACTTACTGTGTTTTCTTGGTTATTTTCTGTTCTGTGCTGTCAAGATGTTGAAAATGTCAAAAAGGCCTGCAGATGCCTCTGTGGGGTAATAATGATAAGGAAACGAAGAAGCACTTATATTTATCTATAGCACAGAAAGACAAGCTGTTGGAGAAACTGGAAAGCAGTGTTGAGTGTGCAGTGTATTGCAGAAGAGTATGGTGTTGGAATGACCACTGTATATGACCTGAAGAAACAAAAGGATAAACTATTGAAATTCTGTGCTGAAATGATGAACAGAAGTTAAAATAGATATACACTGCATAAAACATAGAAATACACTGCATAAAGCTAAAAATGAAGATCTTGATCACATATTGAAAGAGTGGATCCATCAGTGTTGTAGTGAACTCATGTCACTTAATAGTGATACTGGTTATGAAACAAGCAAAGATCTATTATGATGAACTGAAAATTGAAGGAAGCAGAGCATTTGCAGAAATTTAAGAAGAGATACGGCATTACATTTTTAAAAATTTGTGATAATAAAGCATTTGTTGATGATGAAATAGCAAGTTTGATGAGTTTGCCAGGGTCACCGCTGATGACTATCTTATGCCACAACAAGTTGGTAATGCTGATGAAACATCACTGTTTTTGTGTTAATGCCTAAGAAAGACAGCTGATAAGACAGCCAATACAGGAATTAAGGATGCCAAGGACAGAATAACTAGGATGGGATGTGGTAATGCAGGAGGCACTTTTAAGTGTAAACTTGCTGTGATAGGCAAAAGCTTGCATTCTTGCTGTTTTTAAGGAGTGAATTTCTTACCAGTCTGTTATTATGGTAACAAGAAAGCATGTATTACTAGGGATATCTTTTCTGATTGTTTTCCAAACTTCTTGTACCAGCAGCCTGTGCTCATTGCAGGGAAGCTGGACTGTGCAAAAATGGCAAGATTTTATTTCTTGATGACTGTTCTCATCTTCCAGCTGAAATTGTCGTAAAAAATAATGTTTATGCCATGTACTTTTCCCCCAATATGACTTCATTAATTCAGTCGTGTAACCAACATATCCTTAGACCAATGAGGAGTTAATATAGAAATGCTTTCTTGGGGGAGTGGCTAGCAAGATGGCTGAATAGGAACAGCTTTGGTCTGCGGCTTCCAGCGAGATCAATGCAGAAGGCAGGTGATTTCTGCATTTCCAACTGAGGTACCTGGCTCATTTCATTGGGACTGGTTAGACAGTGGGTGTAGCCCACAGAGGGCAAGCCAGAGCAGGGTAGGTGTCATTGGGACTGGTTAGACAGTGGGTATAGCTCACAGAGGGCGAGCTGGAGCAGGGTGGGGCATTGCCTCACCTGGGAAGGGCAAGGGGTCGGGAAACTCCCCCCTTTAGCCAAGGGAAGCCATGAGGTACTGTGCTGTGAGGGACAGTGCATTCCAGCCCAGATACTATGCTTTTCCCATGGTCTTCGCAACTGGCAGACCAGTAGATTCCTTCGGGTGCCTACGCCATTGAGGGTCTTGGGTTTCAAGCACAAAATTGGGCAGCCATTTGGGCAGACACTGAGCTCGCTGCAGGAGTTTTTTTTATACCCCTGTGCTGCCTGCAACTAGAACCATTCATTCCCCTGGAAAGGGGGCTGAAGCCAGGGGGCCAAGTGGTCTAGGTCAGCGTATCCCACCCTCACAGAGCCCAGCAAACTAAGATCTACTGGCTTGAAATTCTTGCTGCCAGCACAGAAGTCTGAAGTCGACCTAGGACATTCGAGCTTGGTGGAGGGAGGGGTATCTGCCATTACTAAGGCTTGCGTAGGTTGTTTTCCTCTTAGAGTGTAAATAAAGCCATCGGGAAGTTTGAACTGGGTAGAAGCCCACCATAGCTTGGCAAAGCCCCTATAGCCAGACTGCCTCTCTAGATTCCTCCTCTCTGGGCAGGGCATCTCTGAAAAAAAGGCAGCAGCCCCACTCAGGGGCTGATAGATAAAACTCTCATCTCCCTGGGACAGAGCATCTGGGAAAAGGGGAGACTGTGGGCACAACTTCAGCAGACTTAAATGTTCCTGCCTGCTGGTTCTGAAGAGAGCAGCAGATCTTCCATCACAGCACTCAAGCTCTGCTAAGGCACAGACTGCCTCCTCAAGTGGATCCCTGACCCCTGTGCCTCCTGGCTGGGAGACACCTCCCAGCAGGGTTCGACAGACACTGCGTACAGGAGAGCTCCAGCTGGCATCTGGTGAGTGCCTCTCTGGGACAAAGCTTCCGGAGGAAGGAACAGGCAGCAATCTTTGCTGTTCTGCAGCCTCCACTGATGATACCTAGGCAAACAGGGTCTGGAGTGGACCTCCAGCAAAATCCAACTGACCTGCTGCAGAGGGGACTGACTGTTAGAAGAAAAACTAACAAATAGGAATAGCATCAACATCAACAAAAAAGATGTTCACACAGAAACCTCATTTAAAGGTCACCAACATCAAAGAACCAAAGGTAGAGAAATCCATGAAGATGAGGAAAAACCAGCGCAGAAAGGCTGAAAATTTCAAAAACCAGAAGAATGCCTCTTGCCCTCCAAAGGATCACAGCTCCTCACCAGCAGGAGAACAAAACCGGATGGACAGTGAGTTTGACAAATTGACAGAAGTAGGCTTCAGAAAGTGTGTAATAACAAACTCCTCCGAGCTAAAGGAGCATGTTCTAACCCAATGCAAGGAAGCTAAGAACCTTGAAAAGAGGTTTGAGGAATTGCTAACTAGAATAACCAGTTCAGAGAAGAACATAAATGACCCGAGGGAGCTGAAAAACACAGCACAAGAACTTCATGAGGCATACACAAGTACCAGTAGCCGAATTGATCAAGCAAAAGAAAGAATATCAGAGATTGAAGATCAACTTAATGAAATAAAATGTCAAGACATGATTAGAGAAAAAAGAATGAAAAGGATTGAACAACACCTCCAAGAAATATGGGACTATGTGAAAAGACCAAATGTATGTTTGATTGGTGTATCTGAACGGTGACAGGGAGAATGGAACCAAGTTGGAAAACACTCTTCAGGATATTATCCAGGAGAATATTCCCAACCTAGCAAGATAGGCCAACATTCAAATTCAAGAAATACAGAGGACACCACAAAGATACTCCTCGAGAAGAAGAACCCAAGACACATAATTGTCAGATTCACCAAGGTTGAAATGAAGGAAAAAGTGTTAAGGGCAGCCAGAGAGAAAGGTCAGGTTACCCACAAAGGGAAGCCCATCAGACTCACAGCAGATCTCTCAGCAGAAACCCTGCATGCCAGAAGAGAGTGGGGGCCAATATTCAACATTCTTAAAAAAAAGAATTTTCAATCCAGAATTGTATATCCAGCAAAACTAAGCTTCATAAGTGAAGGAGAAATAAAATCCTTTACAGACAAGCAGATGCTGAGAGATGTCACCACAAGAGACTTACAAGAGCTCCTGACGGAAGCACTAAATATGGAAAGGAAAAACTGGTACCAGCCACTGCAAAAACATACCAAATTGTAAAGACCATTGACAATATGAAGAAACTACAACAACTAACAGGTGGTATAACCAGCTAGCATCATAATGACGGGATCATATTCACACATAACAATATTAACCTTAAATGTAAATGGGCTAAATGCCCCAATTAAAAGACACAGACTGGCAAATTGGTTAAAGAGTCAAGACCCATCAAAGTGTATTCAGGAGACCCATCTCACATACAGAGACACACATAGGCTCAAAATAAAGGGATGGGGAATATTTACCAAGCAAATGGAAAGCAAAAAAACAAAAAACAAAAAACAAAAAACCATGGGTTGCAATCCTGTCTCTCACGGAATTTAAACCAACAAAGATCAAAAAAGACAAAGAAGGACATTAGGACATTGTATAATGGTAGAGGGATCAATGCAACAAGAAGAGCTAACTATCCTAAATATATATGCACACAATACAGGAGTACCCAGATTCATAAAGCAAGTTTAAGCTTAGAGACCTACAAAGAGACATAGACTCCCACACAATAAAACTGGGAGACCTTAACACCCCACTGTTAATATTAGATCAAAGAGACAAAATTAAGGATATCCAGGACTTGAACTCAGCTCTGGACCAAGTGGACCTAATAGACATCTACAGACCTCTCCACCCCAATGAACAGAATATGCATTCTTCTCAGTAGTACCACATTGCACTTATTCTAAAATCAACCACCTAATTAGAAGTAAAACACTCCTTAGCAAATGCAGAAGAACAGAAATCATAACAGTCTCTCAGACCACAGTGATTTCTAATCAAATTAGAAATCAGGACTAAGAAACTCACTCAAAACCACACAATAACATGGAAACTGAACAAGCTGTTTCTGAATGACTACTGGGTAAATAACGAAATTAAGGCAGAAATAAATACATTCTTTGAAACCAATGAGAACAAAGACACAATATAGCAGAATCTCTGGGGCACAGCTAAAGCAATGTTTAGAGGAAAATTTATAGCACTAAATGCCCACAGGAGAAAGCAGGAAAGATCTAAAATCAACACCCTAACATCACAATTAAGAGAACTAGAGAAGCAAGAGCAAACAAATTCAAAAGCTAGCAGAAGGCAAGAAATAACTACAATCAGAGCAGAACTGAAGGAGATAGAGACATGAAAAACCCTTCAAAAAATCAATGAATCCAGGAGCTGTGTTTTTGAAAAGATTAACAAGATAGACCGCTAGCCAGACTAATGAAGAAAAGAGAGAAGACTCTAATAGATGCAATAAAAGATGATAAAGAGGATATCACCACTGATCCCACAGAAATACAAACTACCATCAGAGAATACTATAAACTCATTTATGCAAATGAACTAGAAAATCTATAAGAAGGCTGGGTGCGGTGGCTCATACTTGTAATCCCAGCACTTTGGTAGGCTGAGGTGGGCAATCACCTGAGGTCGGGAATTCAAGACCAGCCCCACTAACATGGAGAAATGCCGTCTCTACTAAAAATACAAAAAATTAGTTGGGTGTGTGGCACATGCCTGTATTCCCAGCTACCCAGGAGGCTGAGGCAGGAGAATTGCTTCGATCTGTGAGGCAGATGTGGTGAGCTGAGATTGCACCATTCTACTCCAACTGGGGCGACAAGAGCAAAACTTTGTCTCAAAACAAAATAAAACAAAAAATCAAAACTAGAAGAAATGGATAAATTCCTGGACACATATACCCTCTGAAGACTAAATTAGGAAGAGGTCAAATCCCTGAATAGAACAATAACAAGTTCTGAAATTGAGGCAGTAATTAATAGCCTACCAACCATAAAAAGCCAAGGACCAGATGGATTCACAGCCGAATTCTACCAGAGGTACAAAGAAGAGCTGGTACCACTCCTTCTGAAGCTATTCCAAACAATAGAAAAAGGGGGATTCCTCTCTAACTCATTTTATGAAGCTAGCATCATCCTGATACCAAAACCTGGTAGAGCCTCAACTAAAAAAGAAAATTTCAGGTCAGTATCCCTGATGAGCATCAATTCAAAAATCCTCAATAACCAAATCTAGCAGCACATCAAAAAGCTTATCCACCACAATCAAGTTGGCTTCATCCCTGGGATAATGCAAGACTAGTTCAAGATACGCAAATTGGTAAACATGATCTATCACATAAACAGAACCAGTTACAAAAACCACATGATTATCTCAGTAGATGCAGAAAAGGCCTTCAATAAAATTCAACAGCCCTTCATGCCAAAAACTCTCAATAAACTAGGTATTGATGGAATGTATCTCAAAATAATAAGAACTATTTATGACAAACCCACAGCCAATATCATACTGAATGGGCAAAAGCTGGAAGCATTCCCTTTGAAAACTGGCACAAGACAAGGATGCTCTCTGTCACCACTGCTATTCAACATAGTATTGGAAGTTCTGACAAGGGCAATCAGGCAAGAGAAAGAAATAAAGCTTATTCAAATAGGAAGAGAAGAAGTCAAATTGTCTCTGTTTGCAGATGACGTGATTGTATATTTAGAAAACCCCACTGTGTTAGCTCCAAATCTCCTTAAGCTGATAAACAACTTCAGCAAACTCTCAGATACAAATCAGTGTGCAAAAATCACTAGCATTCCTATACACCAGTAATAGACAGGGAGCCAAATCATGAGTGAACTCCCATTCGCAATTGCTACAAAGAGAATAAAATACCTGGGAATACAACTTACAAGGGATCTGAAGGACCTCTTCAAGAAGAACTACAAACCACTGCTCAAGGAAATAAGACTACACAAACAAATTGAAAAACATTCCATGCTCATGGATAGGAAGAATCAATATTGTGAAAATGGCCATACTGCCCAAAGTAGCTTACAGGTTCAGTGCTATCCCCATCAAGCTACCATTGACTTTCTTCACAGAATTAGAAAAAAGCTACTTTAAATCTTATATGGAACCAAAAAGGAGCCCATATAGCCAAGACAATCCTAAGCAAAAAGAACAAAGCTGGAGAGATCATGCTACCTGACTTCAAACTATACTATAAGAATATGGTAACCAAAACAGCATGGTACTGGTACCAAAACAGATATATAGACCAATGGAACAGAACAGAGGCCTCAGAAATAATGCCACACATCTACAACCATCTGATCTTTGACAAACCTGACAAAAACAAGAGATGGAGAAAGGATTCCCTTTTAAATAAATGGTGTTGGGAAAACTGGCTAGCCATATGCAGAAAGCTGAAACAATCCCTTCCTTACACCTAAAAATTAACTCAAGATGGATTAAAGACTTAAACATATGACCTAAAACCATAAAAACCCTAGAAGAAAACCTAGGCAATACCATTCAGTACATAGGCATGGGCAGAGACTTCATGACTAAAATACCAAAAGCAATTGCAACAAAAGCCAAAATTGACAAATGGGATCTATTTAAACTAAACAGCTTCTGCACAGCAAAAGAAACTTATCAGAGTGAATAGGCAACCTACAGAATTGGAGAACGTTTTTGCAATCTATCCATCTGACAAAGGGCTAATATCCAGAGTCTACCAAGAACTTAAAACAAATTTACAAGAAAGAACTCCTTCAAAAAGTGGGCAAAGGATATGAACAGACACTTCTCAAAAGAAGACATTTATGGGACCAACAAACATGAAAAAAAAAGCTATCATCACTGATCATTAGAGAAATGCAAATCAAAACCATAATGAGATACTATCTCATGCCAGTTAGAATGACAGTCATTAAAAAGTCAGGAAACAACAGATGCTGGAGAGGTTGGAGGGAACTAATAGGAACGTTTTTACACTGTTGGTGGAAGTGTAAATTAATTCAACCATTGTGGAAGACAGTGTGGCGATTCCTCAAGGATCTAGAACCAGAAATACCATTTGACCCAGCGATCCCATTACTGGGTATATGCCTAAAGGATTATAAATCATTCTAGTATAAAGACACATGCACACGTATGTTAATTGCAGCACTGTTCACAATAGCAAATACTTGAAACCAACCCAAATGCCCATCAGTGATAGACTGGTTAAAGAAAATGTGGCACATATACAACAAGGAATGCTATACAGCCATAAAAAAGGATGAGTTCATGTCCTTTGCAGGGATATGGAAGAAACTGGAAACGATCATTATCAGCAAACTAACACAGGAACAGAAAATCAAACACCACATGTTGTCACTCATAAGTGGGAGTTGAACAATGAGAACACATGGACTCAGGGAGGGGACCATCGCACACTGGGGCCTATAGAGGGGCAGGGGCTAGGCGAAGGATAGCATTAAGAGAAATACCTAACGTACATGACAGGTTGATGGGTGCAGCAAACCACCACGGCATGTGTATACCTATGTAACCTGCACGTTTTGCACGTGCATCCCAGAACTTAAAGTGTAATTAAAAAAAAAAAAAATGCTTTCATGAACAGCATGCTAACAGCAGTGAACAGAGGCATGAGTGTGGAAGATTTTCAAAAAGAGTTTAACATGAAGGATGCCATATATGCTGTTGCCAATGCTTGGAACATAGTGTCTAAAGACACAGTTGTGCATGCCTAGCTCAACCTGTTTAATGATGATGTTTAATGATGATGAGCAAGTTAGTGACTTTGAAGGATCTTGTATGTCAAATGAGAAAAAAATGACGTCTGATACTTCCTCTCACATTTGCAAGAAATATTCCTTCAGACTCTTTCTGGAAGGTGGATGAAGTGGATATTTAAGAAGTTTTTAACATCCATCATGAGGCTCTAGTTACTCATTCATTGACTGATTGTGGAATAGTCAAAATGGTTCTGAGTCAAGGTGGTCATAAGAGTGATAATGAAGATGACATTAATATTGCAGAAAAAAGTCCTATATATAACATGTTAAAAATGTGTGATGACCTTACTGAAGGATTAGAGCGGTGTGCATTTATAGGAGAATAAGAAATCATGTCAGCATATACAATCAAAGAGAAAATTCTAAAACAAAAACTGTTGTTAATGAGACAGATGACTCTGGAGGAAACATTTTTTAAAAATCGCTCAGCAGAATGCCTCCTTATCCCTGGAAGACCCACTTCCTGGTCTCTTATCTGCTTCTGATGCTTCTTATTACCTATAAATAAATACTGTATACAGAAGCAGTATACAGTAACCTTTTAATCAAAACACAAGATCATAGATAGAGACTGAAAAGCCTGTCTTCATTTGTCCTTGCTCTTGTTTAACAGCTGATACAAGTATTCTGGTGATACTCCTATGCTGCTAGATTATCCTGAACATATTTTTTTTAACTGTATCAGTAATATGTAATTTTTTTACTATTAAGTACTTACATGTAAATAAATATGAAAATGATTGCTTATCAGTAGCATACAAGTTCAGAGTCGGGAATGGTGGTGATACCTAACAACCACAGGTTGTCCACATGGGTGCCTAAAGATAGTGACACCTTTGCTTTCTGATGGTTCAGTGTATATAAACTTTGCACAAAATTATTTAAAATATTTTATAAAGTTTATCTTCAGGCTGTGTATAAAGCTTATATGAAACATAAATGAATTCTGTGTTTCAACTTGGGACACATCCCCGAGATATCTCATCATGCTTATGGAGATATTCCCAAATCTGAAAAACGTTCAAAATATGAAACACTTCTGGTCCCAAGCATTTTGGATAAGTGATGCTCAACCTTCATATCATTTTACACCTGATTTTTTTTCTTTAATGTCTATGTGTGTAACACAAAACACAGGTAATGTTCTTAACATTTATGCCTTATCTTTCCTCTTCACTTACGTGGCATTTTCAAAGGTTTTGAACTTCATGTTTCTCTAGGGCTCATGTTAAAAACTCAGGGTATTTCATATTTAATGAACCCACAGTTCTTGCAAACATGGATTAATGTCTTTCTTTCAGTGATATTCACAGTAGCCCGTAGTGTGTGTGTGTGTGTGTATGTGTGTGTGTGTGTGAGTGTGTGTGCATGCGCACATTTAAATGTTTCATAAATTTAGGCTGAGTACATTGTCTCATGCCTATAATCCTAGCACTTTGGGAGGCCGTAGAGGGAGGGTTGTTTGAAGCTAGGAGTTCAACATCAGCCTGTGTAACATTGTGCCACCTCATCTCTACAAAAAATACAAAGATGAGCTGGGCTTGGTAGTGTGCATCTGTAGTCTTAGCTGCTTGGGAAGCCTAAGGCAGGAAGATTGCTTGAGCCCAGGATTTGGAGGCTGCATTGAGCTATGATTGTGCCACTGCACTCTATCCTGGGCATTAAAACAAGACTGTCGGAAAAACAAAAACAAAGTTTAATAAAGTGGTTGTTATAGAGCCTGTGGATTATTTATGCTATGATTTTTTAGTTTTTTAAGCTGGATCTGGAGATTCTTATATGGATTGTTGATATCTAAACTTACTTGCAAAATATGATGTGATTGAATGAGTATCTTTACATAAATCTGCATTGATCAAGTTACTGGTTTTCCACAATAAAATTTATTATCTCACAAAACCAGAAATCCAGAAGGGAGGCTTAAGTTAGGCAGTAGCTCATTGGAGCTATCAAGTAATTTCTTTTCACCTTTCTCTTTGTTCTTCCTGGTATATTGGCTTTTTTCTCAGGTAATTCTCATCCTGGGCAAGTTGAGTACATTTCAGGTACTACATCTAACTGTGACAATGTCAGAGAAAAGAGACAATCCCCTTCTGTGGATCTGTCTTAGGAAAGAAAGTATCTTTCCCAGAAGTCTTCCATGAGATTCTCACTTTATGCTGGCCACAACTGTGTCTTATGTCCTGCCTAAACTAGTTGTTGGCAAAAGTAATGGGGCCACCATGACTGGCTTAGATCAATTAGGAATTGCTTGTATGACTGGCTTAGGGCCAGCCCTCTGAAAGTACATGCCAATGCCTTGTGGATTCTTGGGGGGAAAAAGCAGGTTTCTATGAGAAAAGAGTAGGGCAGAGGAGAAAGGAAATTAGGCAACCAAGAGTATATGCTGCATTTGATTATTTAATAAATGGTTTTAGAACAACTGACTTTACATTTGGTTCTGTGCATGTCCATGAGATTTACTTGGTTGATGGACTTGGTCAGATTCTTCTTTTCACGTTATTTCTTTCTTTTTTTGGTTTACTTGTTATGTCATTTACTGAAAGATTAGTGTAGAAATCTCTAGTTACAATTGTGGCTTTGTACATTTATCCCTTTAATTTTGTCAGTTTTTATACACATACTCTTAGGATTATTGCATCTTCTTGATGAATGAACCCCCGTTTTATCGTGAGCCATCCCTGTTTATCTCTGGTAATCCATGATGTTACCACCAATGTTTCCATGCCCGCCTTTTCTGATGTTAATATAGCCACTCCAACTTTCTTATGACTACTGTTTGCTTGATGCATCTTTTGTTTTTTTTTCCTTTTGAGATGGAGTCTTGCTCTGTCGCCCAGGCTGGGGTGCAGTGGTGTGATATTGGCTCACTGCAACCTCTGCCTCCTAGGTTCAAGTGATTCTCCTGCCTCAGCCTCCTGAGTAGCTAGGATTACAGGTGCACACCACCACACCTGGCTAATTTTTGTATTTTTAGTAGAGACAGTGTTTAACCATTTTGGCCAGGCTGGTCTGGAACTTCTGAACTCAGGTGATCCATCTGCCTTGGCCTCCCAGTTCTGGGATTGTAGGCATGAGCCACTGCGCCTGGCCTGCTTTATACATCTTTTTTTGTTGTTACTGTATTCTTAACCCATCTGTGCCTCTTATGAACATTGTATAGTTTGGTCTTGTTTTCCAGTCTGATGATCTCTGACCTTTAATTGAAATGCGTAGTCCTTTTACATTTAATATTAATTATCAGTAGGATTGAATTTAAGTCTATCATCTTGACAGTTGTTTTCATTTGTCTCATATGTTCTTTGTTCCTTTTCCTCTCCTTTCCAGTCTTCTTTTAGATTTATTGATTTTCTTTTAAGGATTTAATTTTATTTTCTCCACTGGGTAGCTGCACTTAAAAAAAACAATAATTGCTCTAGAGTAGGCTTCTCAGCCTCCACATTGTTGACATTTTGGACCAAATAATTTTTTGTTTTTGAGGTTGACCTGTGCATTATAGCCCTAACCTCTACCTACTAGATGCCAGTAGCATATGCTTGCCGACACTCGTTATGAAAATAAAAAATGTCTCCAGTGACTGTCAGATATCCTGGAGGGTGAGGAGAAGCAGAAAAAAAATTTATAACAGTCTGCATTGAAATAATATACCATTTCACGTATTCTGTTAGAATCTTAAAAAAGTACTTCCATTTCCTCTCTCCCTTCTTTGTGCTATGGTTGGTCATACACTTTAATTCTACATATATTTATAAACTTCACATTGCATTGTTAATACTTTTGCTTCAAACAGATATTTTCTTTTAAAGAAATTACAAAAGAGGGGAAAAATGTTTTCTAGGTTTACTAGGTTCATCTTATACTTCTACTCAAGCCTTGCAATCAGTCATTTTTTTCGAGGGGTCTTGGTTTCTTATAGAGGAAAGTAGTAATTAGAAGCTAAGATCTGGCTGCTAGATATGCTTATTGCTTGTGTGTGTGTGTGTGTGTGTGTATGTGTGTGCTGCTCTTGAACTCCTGGTCTCAAGTGATCCGTCTGCCTGGACTCCCATAAACAGCTCACATGTACATCTGTATTTTCATATATGGAAAACTGAGTTCATACTGATATATCCAATTTCAATCAAACACTGCATGTTAACTTGTTTTCTCCCTTTCTCTCTTTGATAGTAAAAAAACCAAACTTCTATTATCGTGAATGTACTTACTAGTGTCCTGAAATGTAACCAATCTCATGTCATTGTGGCTGTTGCCCCCTCCCCTATGCAGATGCTCTTCTCATTCCACTGAGACTCTGATATCTTCATACTCTTTCCTCATCCCACCTGAGTTCTTTTTTTTTTTTTTTTAAAGAGATGGAGGGTCTCACTCTGTCACCTAAGCTGGAGTATAGTGACACGATCATGGCTTACTCCTGTGGTCAAGGGATCCTCCCACCTCAGCCTCCTGAGTGTCTGAGACTACAGGTGCACGCTGCTGGGCCCGGCTTTTTTTTTTTTTCTTTCTTTCTTTCTTTTTTTGGTAGAGACAGGGTCTTGCTATGTTGACCAGGCTGCTCTTGAACTCCTGGTCTCAAGTGATCCGTCTGCCTGGACTCCCATAATGCTGAGATTATAGGTATGAGCCACTGTGCCTAGCCCCGCCTGAGTTCTGACATCCTCCCCGCCTGAGTTCTGACATCCTCCCTCAGCTACCCCTTTGCATGGATGCCTATCTCAATCTGGTCAGCTCCGACATTCATGCCAGGTGACCCTTTCAGGCAAAAGCCCTCACCCAGTTTGGACTCTGTACTCACCCTAAAGTACTCACTCCTTCCTGTGGATACCCTGCTGAAGCTTTGAGATCCTGTGCTAGGTAGCTCACACTCATGGAAGCCTACTTTATCCCACTTAGGTTCTAACTTTACATGGTTAGTTGTCCCATGAACTCTTCCCAGTGTAGATGCTCTCCTCCTCCTACTGTGTCTCCCATGGTAAGCCAGTCTCCATAGTAAGCTCTGACACCTCATGTTAGACTACTCTTCTGCTTAGCTGCCTAGCTGTCCATCTTGCTTTATACCACCAGCTGGCTTTAGTATGGAATTGTTTGGGAAGCTAAGGGTGACGGAAGAGTAAGAAGACCTTGTACTTGTTAAAACAAAAACATTTATTAGTTCATAATGATAGATTTGTGGGACCATTTGATTGTCTTCTCTAACCTTCCTGAAGGTAGGAACTGTTCGATGAATACAAAATAGTATCCCCAGGATCTAGCCTAAAGTATGTACTCAAGATTTTATTGAATGAGTAGATACTCAGAAAGATTAAATTCTTTAATTAGGTCATACAGCTGTTAATGTTTTTATGTGTTGAAGGCATGGAATAAATATAATTCTGGCTGGGCACCGTGGCTCATGCCTGTAATCCCAGCACTTTGGGAGGCCAAGGCTGGCCGATCACTAGATGTCGGGAGTTCGAGACCAGCCTGGCCAACATGGTAAAACCCCGTCTCTACTAAAAATACAAAACTTAGCCAGATGTGGTGGTGCATGCCTGTAATCCCAGCTACCCAGGAGGCTGAGGCAAGGAGAATCACTTGAACCGGGAGGCAGAGGTTGTGGTGAGTAAAGATCATGCCACTGCACTCCAGCCTTGGCCACAGAGCTAGTCTCCATCTCAAAATAATAATAAATAAATTAAATACAATTATCTGATTACAAAAATAAATACAAGCATCCTTAATGCTTTCACATCAGAGGCTTTTCCTATACAAAAGTATATGGAGATCATAGTGATGGCAATGGTGGCCCATCTGGAGTAGCTGCTCCAAAGGCACTGGCTGCAGCAGGGGAGGTATGGCTGGAGCTGCCCATTCCACAGAGCCCACAGGGAGCCAGGAACAGATGGGAACACCACTCTTTTCTGAGTTGGCAGGGCGGGAGCCCTGTCCTCCTGTTTGCAGCTGCAGCGGGTGCAGTGGACTCGCAGTCCACAGACTGGAGTGAGAAACAGGGCTTTTTCCCGCCTACCCATGACCGCCCATGGACCAATCAGCATGCACTTCCTCCCTGCTGAGCCCATGAAAAACCCAGACTTAGACTCCGACAGACGGGAATACCTGCCAGTGGAAAGGAGCTACCCACTGTAGGTCGCATTCCTGCACAGACCTGGGCAACCCTGTGCTCTCGGGCCAGGGAAACCCCCCCTTGCCCCTGAAGGCTCCAAAGTGCCAGCCCTCTGCCACCTAACCCCCCTCCAGACTTTGGGTGCCAGTGAGCACGGGAATTAAGCTAAAGCAGGGGCCAAGGATGGGTTGATGTGGGTCTGCAGGTGCCCCTTCCCACGAACAGCCTGGGCTCTGTGGACACCATGATTGATGGCAGCAGGAGGCAGACAGGCTCCTAGGTGGAAATGGGCAGGTCCCAGTGAAGCCCTACCCTCAAGCCAGGGATGGCTTGAAGCATGGGGTCTGGGCTGTCAGTTTCAGGTGGAGTCCACAGAGGGGTGAGAAGCTGCCTATCCACCAATCAGTATGCACTTCCTCTCTCTGGGCCCCTGAGTAGCCTGACCCCAACACACATGGAGATGACCTGCCTGTGGAAAGGAGCTACCCACTGTGGGTCTTCTCTCTGCTGTGGGTCTCCTGTGGGAAGGAGCTACTCACTTTGGATCTTCTGAGAGCTGTTCTGTTGCTCAGTGAAGCCCCTATCTGCCTTGCTTACCCTCCAGTTGTCTGAGTACTTCATTCTTCCCGGATGCGGGACAAGAACTGGGGACCCGATAAATACCGGGACTGAAAAAGGTGTAACACAAACAGGGCTGAAACATGCTCATCTGCTCCCTATGTTGCCAGTGACAAGGAGGAGAGAAGAGCTGCCCTTCCGGGAGGCCAGACCTAGGGACTCCCCAAGCCAGGGCTGTGACACTCTTTGGGACTCTGTAGTTATGGTGTCTCCAAGCTTTCAGGTGCCTTTGTGCTCCCCTCATTCAGGTGCAGATGCCTGCAGCAGATCTACCTGTGGTACATCTGATCCAGCCATATCCTTGCTTGGAGCTGGCATCTCTGCCAGTGCCTGGAAATGCCCACCCCACTGCAGCAGCTGGCATCTGCGCCTGGCTCACTGTTGACAGGTGTGAGATTTGGGCCGGTAGCACAAGCCAAACACGGCCTGCTGGGCCAGGTGGGCGGAATGAGCCCAGTGGGCGCAAGCAATACTCAGGCAGAAGGTGCTGCTGGCTACAGATGTTTCTGGCTGGCGACGTGATACCCCAGAGATCCTGCAACAACAGTTTAGTTAGGGAGTTACCCATGTACATGATTATCTTCATTTAATGTAAGGCCATACATTATGAGTGCCATATAAAGTTTAGTGTGTTAGGTAGTTTAAAAATATCTTTCACTTGGATAACTTTATACTCATTGAGTCATAAAATGTTGGCAAGGAAAGAGGCTCCAGAGATAGTCTAGTTCAGCACAACTAAGCAATACGGAACACACATGTTACTAGTATTCAGGAAGGAGCCGGGATAAGGGAGATGGAGAACTATATAAATAATGGAAGTAAACCTTCCAGGTGATTCTGACTACCTTCCTTCCCTTCCTTCCTCCCTTCCTTTCTCCCTCCCTCACTCCCTCCCTCTCTTTCTTCTTCTTCTTTTTTTTGAGGCACAGTTTCCTTCTGTCGCCCAGGTTGGAGTGCAGTAAGGCCATCTTGGCTCTCTGCAACCTCCACCTTCCAGGTTCAGGTGATTCTCCTGCCTCAGCCTCCTGAGTAGCTGGGATTACAGGTGTGTGCCACCACATCTGGCTAATTTTTGTATTTTTAGTAGAGATGGGATTTCACTCTGTTGGCTAGGCTGGTCTTGAGCTCCTGATCTCAGGTGATAAGCCTGCCTCAGCCTCCCAAAGTGCTGGGATTGCAGGTGTGAGCCACTGCACCTGGCATTCTTGTCTCCTTTCAGAGTGTCCCTCAGTCTATGATTGATCTTGATCTGCACAACAGCTCTTAGAGATGCAAGGCAAGGAAAAATTCAACAAATGAGGACACTGAGATCTAGAGCGTCATAGTGACTTCTCAAGTTTTATCTTTCTTCATCTTTATCATTCTTGAGAGACATTTTACATAAGAATGTGATATTATTTAAATTCTTTTCTGTAATACAGTGTATTTGTCATGGTGGGGATGTGGTAGAGGAAGGGGTGGGAAAACATCCTAAGTACTTGAGAATTAGGCTGTTAGTTTCTTTTTATTGTTTCAGCAGTGCCTAAAAGTAATAGGATGAGTTATATTCCAGGGTCTCTTGGTTAGGAATATTAACTTATTGACAGATAATAGTCCTTTTAGATAGTTGATGAATTAAGAAAAATTACAGATGAAAAATCTGAGAGAGGGAAGAATATCTGAAACTCATGCATCTTTAGTGAAAAGTACTAGTGCTCCTTACCTATGTGTACTTGTTAATATTAGAATCCCGTTGAAAAGAACCTTATATCATCAGAATATTTTTGCTGTGGATATATTGAGTATGCCAACTTACAACTTTTCACGTGATTATTTAATGACTCAGAGTTCTTAAGAAATGACTTTCCTTTTTTATTAAAAAATTTTTTTCCTCTTCATCATCCTCAGAGAAAAGGAAATGACTTTATTTTATTCAGAAGATGAATGTGAGTTATTTCATATGGTACTATGTTTAAATTGGCTGAGTATAACCTGAAAAATAATATTTGAAAAATATATGACATATAAATAGGATTCAAAAATTAATAAATTTGCTTTGTTCTTATATTATTCACATTGAGAACTTGTATTTTCTAATAGAAAATATATTAAGAGGCAAATCTGGAAATATCTTGTCTGATAATTTGTTTCTTTCATTCTTACTCTTCCCAAGGGAAAATGAGTTCATTTTTAAAATCTAAGAGCAAATGTTTGCCTCCCTTGCAGAGGTTGAGGACTGGATGTCAAATATGTAAGGTACCACACAGTCATCTGACTGTGCTCAGTAAATTGTACTTTTATGGATTTGTCTAGTCTTTAAACTGTTATCTACTATATAACCAGCGGTAACTTTAATTTTGCTTTTCTACCAAATTCTCTTTTCTCTTACTCCTTTTCTATAGGTGTATCTACATCAGCAATCAAAATGGCATCAACCAGACTTCCTTCTCCCAAAAGCTTAGTGAGTGCCCCAACTCAGATTCTTGCACAGTTTCCTAAACAACATCAGCAGTCTCCTAAGCAGCAGTTATATCAAGTGCAACAGCAGACACAGCAACCAGTGGCCCAGCCTTCTCCAGTATCTCATCAGCAACAGCCTCAGCAATCTCCTTTGCCACCTGGTATCAAACCTACCATCCAAATCAAACAGGAGTCAGGTAACTGGAAAATGTTTATAAGATATGATGATTCTTCTTTATTCACCAGTTTTTTGAGTCTTCCAGTTCATGAACATGGTGTATCTCTTCATATATTTGGGTCTTTGACTTTTTCATTAGTGTTTTATGGCTTTCAGCATACAAAGTCTGTACATATTTTGTTAGATTTGTACCTAAGCATTTCATTTTCTTGGAGTGATTATAATTGGAATTATGATTTCAATTTCAATTTCTGCATGTTTTTTGTTAGTACATAAAAATACTTGTTGATCTTGTATCCTTTGACCTTGCTGAATGCACCTAGTTCTCAGAATATTTACATAGATTCCTTGGGATTTTCTGTGTACACAACTGTCATCTGTAAATAGGGACAGTTTTATTTCTTCCTTTCCGATCAGTATGCTGTTTATTTCTTTTTCTTGTTTTATTTTATTGACTAAAATTTTCATATTTTATTGACTAGACCTTTCAATACTATGCTGAATGAATAAGAGTAAGGGGGCCAGGCGCGGTGGCTCACGCCTGTAATCCTAAGACTGTGGGAGGCTGAGGCGGATGGATCACAAGGTCAGGAGATTGAGATCTTCCTGGCCAACATGGTGAAACCCTGTCTCTACTAAAATACAAAAAATTAGCCGGGCATGGTGGTGCGCACCTTTAGTGCCAGCTACTTGGGAGGCTGAGGCAGGGGAATTGCTTGAACCCAGGTAGCAGAGGTTGCAGTGAGCTGAGATTGCACCACTGCACTCCAGCCAGGTGACAGAGTGAGACTCTGTATCAAGAAAAAAAAAAAAAAAAAAAAAAAAATGAAGAAAGTGGACATCATTGCTCTGTTCCTGATCTTAAAAAGAAAACATTCAGTCTTTCATCATGAAGTATGATGCCAGATGTAGGTTTTTTGTAGATGCTCTTCATCAGGTTGATGGAGTACACTTCTGCTACTAGTTTTTGGGAAGTTTTTATGAATGAGTGGATTTTATGAAGTGCTTTTTCTGTTCAATTGATATAAGTTTTTTCTTGTTTAGTCTGTTGATATGCTGGATTATATTGATTGATTTTCTGCTAAACCAGCCTTGCTTATTTGAAATAAATTCCACTTGGTCATGATATATAATTTTTTAAAATACATTGCTAGATTCAATTTGTCTCTGTATTCATGAGACATTTTGTTGTGTAGTATTCTTATTTCATACTTGCCTTTGATTTTGGTCGGTATAATACTGGCCTCATAAAATGAGTTTGTGAGTGTTTATTTCTTTTCTATTTTTTGGAAAAGACTGTGTAAGATTGATATTAATTCTTTAAATGTTCAGAAGAATTACCTAATGAAGCCATCTAGGCCTGGAGATTTCTATGTTTGGAAGCTTTTAATTGATGAACTTCATTTCTTTTTTAGTTATAGGACTTTCCAGATTTTCTGCTTCATCTTGGTTTTGAGGAATTGATCCATTTCTTCTAAGTTGTCAAATTTATGAGTGCAAATTTGTTTGTGGTAGTTTCTTATTATCCTTTTAATGGCTACAGGATCTATATTCATGTCCTGTTTCATTTCTGATGTTGGTGGTTTGTATCTTCTCTTTTTCTTTGTCAGACTTGCTATTTATTGAATTTAAAAATGTATGGAATTTCTTGAGAACTAGATCTTTGTTTCATTGATTTTCCCTTTGCTTTTCTGTTTTTAATTTCATTATCTGTAGTATTTCTGTCCTACTTTCTTTGGGTTTATTTTGCTCTTCTAATTTCTTAAGGTGGGAACTTAGATTATTGCTTTAAGACATACTCTCTTTTCTAATTACTTAGCATTCAATTCCATTTAGGTGAAGACATTTGTCATAAATTTCTCTCAGCACTGTGTTAGCTGCATTCCACATATTTTAATATATTCTGTTTTTATTTTTATTCAGTTTTTTGTGTTTCTAAGTTTTTCTTCAGACTTCTTTGACCCATGGATTATTTAGAATTGTGTTGCTTAATTTCTAATGGTGATTTTTCTGGGTTTGTTTGGTTTTTTTTTTGCTATTGATTTCTAGTTTGATTTCATTATGGTCTGAGAACACACTCTGTATCATTTCAATTCTTTTATGTTTATTGAGGTGTTTTTTTTTTTTTTTTTTTTTTTTTTACCCATGATATGTTCTACTTTGGGTGGTCCATGGTGCTTGAAAAATATCTATGCTGCTGATGTTGGGTGAAATAATAGATTCTGTTGGTTGATTATGTTGTTCAATTCTCCTATATCTATGCTGAATTTTCTGCATAGTAGTTCTATCAGTTGATGAGAGTGGGGTATTAAAAGTCCCCAACCAATTTTTGGATTCTAGTACTGCAAAAACACGTCTTTCAGTTTTTGCTATATATATTGTATTTTGATGTATCTATTGTTTGATGCATACATTTTTAGAAACATTATGTCATCCTGGTATGTTAATCCTGTCTCATTATGTAGTGTCCCTTTTTTTCTCCAATACTCTATTTTTTTTAAAAAAATATAAAGGTTGATTTCCCTTTTTGCTCCAATTAAGTCTCTATTTTTTTTTTTTTTTTTTGATACGGAGTTTCGCTCTTGTTACCCAGGCTGGAGTGCAATGGCGCGATCTCGGCTCACCACAACCTCCACCTCCTGGGTTCAGGCAATTCTCCTGCCTCAGCCTCCTGAGTAGCTGGGATTACAGGCACACGCCACCATGCCCAGCTAATTTTTTGTATTTTTAGTAGAGACGGGGTTTCACCATGTTGACCAGGATGGTCTCGATCTCTTGACCTCGTGATCCACCCGCCTCGGCCTCCCGAAGTGCTGGGATTACAAGCTTGAGCCACCGCGCCCGGCAATTCTCTATTTTTTTAATGTAAAGGTTGATTTTTAAAATTATCCATTCTTAAAATTTAATTCCAATTTAATTTTTAAAGTCTGCCACATAAACTAAATGATGGTAACTAGTCTGTGTTAGTATATTTAGTGCATGTAATAGACAACTATATTGACTGGAAGCGGGTGAGTTCTATTACCTTGTAAAGTATACTCTGTGTAATTAATTTAGCCACTCCTGCTTTCTTTTTATTCATGTTCACATAGTATATCTTTTTCCCATTCTGTTATTTTCAATCTACTTACATTGTTATATTTGAAGTGAGTTTCTTGTAGACGGGATACAGTGTAGTTTTGTATTTTTATATCAACTTTGCCAGTAACTTTTTTTTTTTTTGAGATGGAGTCTTGCTTTGTCACCCAGGCTGGAGTGCGGTGTCGCCATCTGGGCTCCCTGCAACCTCCACCTCCCGGGTTTCAGCAATTCTTCTGCCTCTGTCTTCCAAGTAGGTAGGATTACAGGCACACGCCACCACACCCAGGTAACTTTTGTATTTTTAGTAGAGACAGGGTTTGACTATGTTGCAGGCTGATCTTGAATGCCTGATCTCAAATGATCCGCCCACCTCAGCCTCCAAAAGTGCTGGGATTACAGGAGTGAGCCACTAATCTTTAACTTTTAAATGATATATTTAGATCATTTGCATTTAAGGTAATTGTTGATATGGTAGGGGTTACATGTGCCATTTTATTATTTGTTTCTTTCACTTCTTCTTTTTCTGTTTCTTTTTTTTTTTTTTTTTTTTTTAGCCTATTTGTGATTTACTTGAAGAATTCTTAGGGTTTCATTTTGACTTATATACATATATTATTTTAAAGCATAGCGTTTTGTTAGGTTTTCTTAGCATTTGCTCATGGTATTACAATATACATGTGTTGGCCATGTGAGGCCAGGAGTTTGAGACCAGCCTGGGCAATATAACAAGACCTCTACCCTTTTGTAGGACCATTTTTTTTTTCATCTCTACAGAAAAATTGACAAATTAGCCAGGCATGGTGGCATGCACCTGTAGTCCTAGCTGCTTGGGAGGCTGAGCAGGAGTATTGCTTGAGCCCAGAAGTGTGAGGTTGCAGTGAACTCTGATGTGCCGCTGTTCTCCAGCCTGGGCAACTGAGTAAGAGCCTGTCTCAAAAAAAAAAAAAAAAAAGAAACGAACCCAAAACAACAAAAAACATATACTTTTGTTACCTATCATATTTAACCTTTTCATTGTGTATTACTCTATAATTGAAATAATTTTATTTTTCTTTCTAGTAAAAAAGTTTTCCCCATATCTAGTGTTGGTTAACATATAACACTTCCTGTTTCTTCTGCAAGGTTCCAGTCTCTAAGGTCTGTATTGGTGGCATTTTTGTGAATCAATTGTTACACTATACCATATTAATTAATTTTAGACAAGATCTCGCTCTGTCACCCAGGCGAGAGTGCAATGGTGTGATCATGGCCCACTGTAGTCTTGAACTCCTAGGTTCAAGCAATTCTCTTGCCCCAACCTCCAGGCAGCTGGGACTACAAGTGTATGCCACCACACTTAGCTAATTTTACTATTTTTTAGAGATAGGGTCTTGTCTTATAGTCCAGGCTGATCTGAATCCTGGCTTCAAGCAGTCCTCCTGCCTTAGCCTCTCAAAGAGCTGGGATTACAGGCATGAGCCACCACACCCGGCCAATTAATTATTTTATTACAGACAGGGTCTTGCTCCATCACCCAGGCTGAAGTGCAGTGGCATGATGACTATAACCTTGAACTCCCCAGCTGAAGCAATTCTCCCATCTCAGCATGCCAAAGCACTGAGATTATAGACATGAGCCGCTTCACCTGGTCTATATTTTATTTTTTCGAATAGAGAAGGCATTCATTAAAAACTGAACAGTATAAAAAGTTAGAGTGAATAACTTGACCTCTATCTAGTCCTTTCTTGCCCTTAAGAAAAACTTAGTTTCTTATATATTTTTAGTCTCTACATATACAAGAAAATTTAAATATGGATTCTTATACCCCTACTCCTTTGCACACTTAAAACATAACACATGCACCTTACTCCCCCTACCACCTTTAACAATATATCTTAGAGATCTTTTCAATATAGTCAATACATAAAATAAAATTGCTTCTGCATTCTACAGTGATACAGGTATACCTTGTTTTATTACACTTTGCTTTATTGTGCTTCCCAGTACTGTGTGTTTTTTGTTTGTTTGTTTTGTTTTTTGTTTTTTTGAGATGGAGTCTTGCTCTGTTACCCAGGCTGGAGTGCAGTGGCACAATCTTGGTTCACTGAAACCTCTGCCTTCTGGGTTCAAGCAATTCTCCCTGCCTCAGCCTCACAAGTAGCTGGGATTAATGGGCACCTGCCACCACGCCCAGCTAATTTTTACATTTTTAGTAGAGACAGGGTTTCATCATGTTGGCCAGGCTGGTCTCAGGTGATACAGAAAACTGCTGATTTCAGGTGATCCGCCTGCTTTGGCCTCCCAAAGTGCTGGGATTATAGGCATGAGCCACTGCGCCCAGCCTTGTATATTTTACAAACTGAAGGTTTGTGGCAACCCCATGTCAAGTAAGTCTGTAGGCACCATTTTTCCAACAGTGTGTGCTCACATTGTGTCTCTGTGTCACATTTTGATAATTCTCATGATAACGCAAAGTTTTTTATTATTATCTGTTACTTTAATCCATAATCAGTGATCTTTGATGTTACTATTATAATTGTTTTGGGCCACAACAAACTATGCTCGTGTAAGATGATGCACTTAATAAATAAATGTGTGTGCTCTGACTGCTTCACCAACTGGACATTCTCCCATCTCTCTCCCTCTCCTTGGGCCTGCATGTTTCCAAAATTGCAACGATATTGAAATTAGGCCAGTTAATAAACTTATAATGGCCTCTAAGTGTTCACATGAAAGGAATACTCTCATGTCTCTCACTTTTAGTTAAAAGCTAGAAATGATTAAGCTTAGTGAGGAAGGCATGTTGAAAGCCAAGATAGGCTGAAAGCTAGGCTTCTTGTACTGAACAGTTAGCAAAGGAAAAGTTCTCGAAATTGAAAGTGCTACTCCAGTGAACACGTGAATGATAAGAAAGCAAAATAGCCTTATTGTAAGTTTTAATGGTTTGAATAGAAGATCAGACCAGCCACAACATTCTCTTAATCTAAAGTCCAATCCACAGCAAGACCCTAACTCTCTAATTTCTATGAAGGTCAGGAGAGTGAGGACGCTGCAGAAGAAAAGTTGGAAGCTAGCAGAGGTTGGTTAACAAAGTTTAAGGAAAGAAGCCCCATTTACAGAATGTGAAAGTGTGAAACGAAATAGCAAGTACTGTTGGAGAAACTGCAGCAAGTTATCTAGCTAAGATTGTTGATGAAGATGGCTACACTAAACACCAGATTTTCAGTATAGACAAAGCAGCCTTTATTGGAAGAAGATGCCATCTAGGACTTTCATAGATAAGGAAGTTAATGCCTGGCTTCAAAGCTTCAAAGACTGGCTGACTCCCTTGTTAGGGACTAATGCAGGTGCTGACTTTAAGTTGAAGCTGATGTTCCTTTACCATTCTCAAAATACTAGGGTCCTTAAAAAGGACAAAGCCTGGATGACACCACATCTGTTTACAACATGGTTTACTGAATGTTTTAAGCCCGCTATTGAGACCTACTGCCCAGAAAAAAAAAAGATTCCTTTCAAAATATTACAACCCACTGACAGTGCACCTACTCATCCAAGAGCTCTGATGGAGATGTACAAGATTAATATTATTTTCATGCCTGCTAACATAATGTCCATTGTGCAGCCCATGAAACAAGAAATAATTTAAACTTTTAGGTCTTATTAAGAAATAAATTTTAGACTGGGCATGGTGGCTCATGCCTGTAATCCCAGCACTTTGGGAGGCTTAGGCAAGTGGATTGTTTGAGCCTAGGAGTTTAAGACCAGCCTGGGCAACATAGTGAGACTCTGTCTCTACAGTTTTTTTTTTTTTTTTTTTTAAATTAACCAGGTGTGCTGTGGTGGGAGGATTGCTTGAGCCAGGAGGTTGAGGCTGCAGTGAACTATGATTGTGCCACTGCCATTCCAGCCTGGCTGACAGACTTCGTCAAAAACAAAAACAAAAAAAAAACACAAAAAAACACATTTTGTAAGGCTATAACTGCCATAATGATTCCTCTAGTGGATTTGGGCAGTCGGCCTTCTGGAAAGGATTCACTGTTCTGGGTGCATTTAGAATATTTTTGATTCATGGGAGGAGGTCAAAATATCAATATTAATAAGAGCTTGGAAGTAGATTCCAGCCTCTGTGGATGACTTTGAGTGTTTCAGGTCTTTAGTGGAAGAAATAACTATCTTATGATAAAACTTGACTAGATGAGGAGTAGATTCTTATGGATGAACAATGAAAGTGGTTTCTTGAGATGGAATCTTCTCCTGTGAAGTAATAATGTCCTGTCCTGTGGATGTTGTTGAAATGACAAAGGATTTAGAGTATTACATAAACATAGTTGATAAAGCAGCAGCAAGTTTGAAAGGATTGCCTTCTGTTTTGAAAGAAGTTCTACTGTGGGTAAAATGTTGTAAAACAGCATTTCATGCTTCAAAGAAATCTTTCCCAGAAGGAAAAAAAAATCAATTCATGCAGCCAACATCATTGTTGTCTTATTTTAAGAAAATGCTGCAACCACCCAAGCCTTCAGTAACCACCACCCTGATCAGTCAACAACCATCAGCATCGAGATAAGACCCTCCACCAGCAAAAAAATTATGCCTTTTTGAAGGCTCAGATGATCATTAGCATTTTTAAGCAATAAAGTATTTTAAATTAAGGTATGTACATTTTTTAGACATAATACAATTGCACACTTAATAGACTACACTGTAGTGTAAACATAACCAAAAATTTCTTGTGACTTCCTCTATTGTGATACTCGCTTTATTGCATTGGTCTCGAACTGAACCTGTAGTCTCTCCAAAGTATGCCTGAATCGTAATTTATGTAATGAATCCCTTGTAAGGGTGTTTCTAGTCTCTCTCTCTTTTTTTAAATTCAAACAAAACTGCGGTAAACAAGCCTATATAGGGTCGTTTTGTGTGTGTAAGTGTATCTGTAGGATTCATTCCCAGAAGTATGATTATTACGTCAGTTTTGATAGATATTGCCAAGTTTTCATCTTATAGAGATTTTCAATTTATTTTCCTACTGTTAATGTACGTGTGTCCCAATTTCCTCACAGTGCCCCCTTCCCACCAGTATATTTTCAAACAGTTGGATTTTTGTGAATGTGATGGGGTTGAGGAGATGTTATCTCAGTATTTTTCTATTTTTCGTTTCTTTTATTGAGAGTGAGTTTGGGAAACTGTATGTTTTAGTGACCTTTGTAATTCATTTTTTGTGTGCTATCTGTATCCATTGTTCACTTTCCTATTGGATCAATTTCTGGGAATTCTTACACTGTCAGAATAATTGGCATTCTATGCATTTCATAATTTGTAGATTTTTTTTTTCAGTTTATTTGTTTGTCTTTTGACTTTATGGGGACTTCTGTGCAAAACACTGTTTGTACAGTGTGGTCTTTAATGCTTCCAGATTTTCCATCACAGTTTATAATTTTTGTATTTAAGTATTTTGGAATTTATCCTGGTATGAGGTTAGACAATATAATATATTGATAACCGAATGTGATTTGGGTCTGTAGTTTTCTTTTTCGTGTGCAGTGTTTGTCAGGTGTTTCTTTGAGCATCATGTGTATTTCCAGTAAATAATATTGAAAGTTTTTTTTAATGCTCTGGAATTTTTTTACATTTAAATTTTATTTATTTCTTTAGAAACAAGTTCTCGTTCTGTTGCCCAGGCTTAAGTACATCAGGCAATTCTGCCACCTTAGCCTCAGCTGAGACTACAAGCATGTGCCACTATACCTGGCTAATTAAAAAAATTTTTTTTGTAGAGTTGGGGTCTCACCACGTTGCCCAGACTGGTTGTGAACACCTGGCCCCAGGTGATTCTCCTGCCTTGGCCTATCAAAGTGTTGGGATTATAGATGTGAGCCACTGTGCTCAGCCTGGAATATTTTTTCTTAAAGAGCTTTATTGAGATATAATTGACTAAGTACTCAATGAACACATTTAAAGTGTACAATGTAATGTTATTTAATATATTCACAGATATGTTCAGCCATTATAAGAGCTAATTTTACAACACTTCACTTCAAAAGGAAACCCCATAATATTATCTCCTACTTCTTGCACCCATTCTTTCAGTTTCCTATCCCTGGCCCCAAGTAACCACTAATTATTTTCTGTCTGTAGATTTCTGTCTGTAACTGGCTTCTTTAACTTAAAGTAATATTTTTAAGGTTCATCCATCTTGCAGCATGTATTAGTACTTCATTCCTTTTTATGGCCATATAAAATTCACATTTTGTTTATCTGTCCATTGATATGCATTTGGATTGTTTCACCTATTGGCTGTTATGAATAATGCCGCTGAAAACATTTGTATGCTAGTTTTTTGGTATTCACTTCTCTTGTATATATACGTAGGAGTGGAACCTCTGGCTCATATGTTAATTCTGTGTTTGATTGTTTGATAAACTGATGTGTTTTCCAAAGCAACCGTACGGTTTTACATTCCCACCAGCAGAGTATGAGGGTTCCAGTTTCTCTGCATTCATGTCAACACTTGTTATTCTCTTACATTGATTCTAAACAGTCTGCTTTGAGTAAAGTTATATTTCACTGTGGTTTTGATGTGTACTTACCTGATAACTAATGATGTTTAGCATGTTTTCATGTGCTTATTGGATCTTATATATATATTTCCCTGAAGAAATGGCTATTCAGATCCTTTACCCATTTTAAAATTGGGTTATATGTCTATTTGTCATTGAGTTACAAGAGTTTGTGTGTGTGTGTGTGTGTGTGTGTGTGTGTGTGTGTGTGTGTTTGTGTATATGATATTAAACTCTTATCAGATATGTAATTTGCAAGTATTATTTCCCATTTCTGAATTGTCTTTTTACTTTCTTGATGGTACCTTTTAAAACACACCAGATAGCTGGATGCGGTGGTGCATACCTGTAATCCCAGCACTTTGGGAGGTCAAGGTGGGTGGATCACTTGAGGTCAGGAGTTTGAGACCAGCCTGGCTAACATGGCAAAAACTCGTCTCTACTTTAAAAAAAAAAAAAAAAAAAGTTAGCTGTAAGTGATGGCACACACCTGTAATCGCAGCTATTAGGGAGGCTGAGGCAGGAGAATCTCTTAAACTCAGGAGGCAAAAGTTGCAGTGAGCCAAGATTGCGCCACTGCACTCTAACTTGGGCTACAGAATGAGACTTGGTCTCAAATTAGTTAATTAATTAATTAATTAATTAAATACAGCAGTTTTGATATCTAACTTTTCTACTTTCCGTTGCTCATGTTTTTATTGTTGTATCCAAGAATCCTTTGCCAAATCCAGTATTTTAAAGATACCAACGTTTTAGTTTTACCTCTAAGTGTAAATGTTTGATCCATTTGAGTTAATTTTGTGTATAGTGTGATGTAAGTGTCTCACTAATTCCTTTGCACGTATCTATTCATTTGTCCCAACCGAATTTGTTAAAAAGACTATTTTTCCCCCATTGAATGATCTTGGTACATTTGTCAAAATGCAGTTGATCATAGTTGTATGGTTTTATATCTGGACTTTGAAATCTATTCTATTAATCTATGTCTTATGCCAGTACCATACTGTTTTGATTACCATTGGTTTGTAGTAAGTTTTGAAATCAGGAAATGTGTGTGTCTTTTGTTGTCGTCGTCGTCTTCTTTCTTCTTTCTTCTTTCTTGTTCTTTCTTTCTTTCTTCTTTCTTCTTGTTTCTTCCTTCTTCTTTCTTCTTCTTACCTAGTCTTGCTGTGTTCCCTAGGCTAGAGTGCAGTGGTGTGATCCCAGCTCACTGCAACCTCCATCTGTCAGGTACAAGCAATTCTCCTTCCTCAGCCTCCCAAGTACTGGGATTACAGGCATCTACCACCATGCTTGGCTAATTTTTGTAATTTTAGTAAAGACAGGGTTTCACCATGTTGGTCAGACCGGGCTGGAACTCCTGACCTTAGGTGATCCACCTGCCTCAGCCTCCCAAAATGCCAGGATGACAGGCAGGAGCCACCATGCTGGGGTTCCCACCTGTGATTTTTAATTCTTTTTTTCAAGATTGATTTTAAATTCTTTTTTTAAAGATTGTTTTGGCTGTCCTCAGTCTCTTGAAATTCCATATGAATTTTGGAGTTAGCTTGTCAAATTCTATGAAGGAAGTCAGCTGAGATTCTGATAGAGATTGCATTGAATCTGTGGATTAATGTGAGGAGCATTGTCATCTTAACCATGTTACTTCTGTGAGCATGGTATGCTTTCTTATTTATTTAGATCTTTAATTTCTTTAAATGTTTTGTAGGTTTCAGAGTGTACATTTTGTATTTCTTTTGTTAATTTTATTCCTAAGTATTTTGTTCTTTTGGTGCAATTATAAATAGAATTGTTAATTTCACTTTTTAGCTTGTGTATTGCTAATTTATAGATTTTTTTTGGTGTTGACTTTTATCCTGCAACCTTGCTGAACTTATGTCTCATTCTTTGGTTCTAATTTCTGTTAGTGGATTCCTTTGTTTGTTTGTTTGTTTGTTTTAATATTAAGGGTCATGTCATCTGCAAATAGAGATAGAATTTCTTCTGTTTCAATCTGGATGCTTTTTTCCCCCCCAATTTCTCTGACTTGAATCTCTGGTATAATATTGAACACAAGTGGCAAGAGCAGACATCACTTTTTCCTTATTCTTTCTATTTATAGAACTTCTTTCAGTGTCTCTTGTAAGGTGGGTCTGCTAGCAACATGTTGCAGATTTTGTTTATTTGATAAAGTCTTTAGTTTGCCTTCATTTTTGAAAGCTAGCTTTGCTGGATATAGGATTCTTGGTTGATGTTTTTTTTTCCTTGAATACTTCAAATGTGTTATCCAACTGCCTGCTGACTTCATTGTTTCCACTGGGAAGTCAGCTCTTACTTAACTTTATTGCAGTTCCCCTGTAAGTGTTGTGTTGTTTTTCTCTTGCTGTGTTCAAGATTTTCTTTTTGTCTTTGATTTTTCATCATTTTTACTGAGATGTGTCTGTTTATGATCTTTGTGTTTATCTTATTTATAATTTTTTCAGCTTCTTAAACATATATGTTACTGTTTTTCAGTAAATTTGGAAAGTTTTCAGCCATTATGTCTTTGAATATTTCTTTTCTTTTCTCTCTCCCTACCTCTGGTACTTCCATTATATGTATGTTGGTGTGCTTAATGTTGTCCCACATTTCTCTGAAGCTCTGTTCATTTTTCTTCATTCTTTTTTCTCTTTGTTCTTAGCTCACATACCTCTGTTGATCTTTCTTCAGATTTGCTAGTTCTTCTGCCAGTTAAGATCTACATGTGAACCCCCTCTAGTGAATTTTTTAGTTCAGTGATTTTACTTTCAACCTCCAGATTTCCTATTTGGTTCTTTTAAAAAAAAATTTATACCTCTTTATTAATCTTTATTTGATGTACTCTTGTCCGCATGGCCTCCTTTACTCCTACAATCATGTTTTTCTCTGGTTCTGTGAACATATTTGTAATAGCTACTTTAAAGTCTTTTTCAGTTAAGTCTGACATCTGGTTGGTCTTACAGACAGTTTCTGTTGTTTTGTTTTTTTTCTAATGTATGGGTAATATTTTCCTGTTCTTTATATGCCTCCTTATGTCTTTGTTAGAAATTGGACATTTTAGACACCTCTGTATCCATAAGTTCTACATCTTCAGATTCAAGCAACCATGGATCAAAAATATTTAGGAAAAAGACAACAAAAAATAATGATACAATAGTAAAAAATAATGCAAATATAGAAACAATATAGTAAAACAGCTACATAGCATTTACATTGTATTAGGTGTTATAAGTAATCTAGAGATGATTTAAAGTATGCAGGAGTGTGTGCATAAGTTTTGCAAATACTATACCATTTTTTAGTAAAGAAGTGGAGCATCCACGGATTTGAGTATCAACAGGGTCCTGGAACCAATTTTCCATGGATACCGAGGGATGACCATGTAGTACTTGGGTAGTGGTCTCCCCTTACCAAGGATTTGTTATTTTTATTTGTATAGTTACTTGTTTAGTGATGGGATCAGTTATTTTAGTGAAGTCTTTTTATTCCCTCTCCAGCCTGTGCTCCTTCATCTAAGCATCTGATAGTACTCCCCAGGGAGGCACAGCTCTGTGTATACGTATAGTCACTTTGGGATGACAGTGGTATTAGTTTGGCTTTCTGTTGCTCTTTCCTTGACCACACCCAGCTGTTAAACTCTATTAACTGCTGGCTGATTGCTCTATTGTTTTCAGGAAAACCTTGAAGCATACATTGCTCTGTAATCTAATCCAAATTTTGGCTCCTTTGAAGGAATAGTTTCTGGGATTCATTTTTGATATTTCTTCTAACCTCACAAAGGCTCTTCCCAGCTTTTATATTCTCTGCTTCTTCCCTATAAACTGTCTGCAGTATAGACTATATGTTCATTATATCCATGAATCTCCTTCTGGTTGCCTTTTACCACTTTCTTCATTGTTCTTAAGAATGCCCTTAGTCTTGAACTTCTCCATGCTGTGGTATAAATGGAGTTAGTTCTTTGGGAAGAGATTAGGAGCTATCTCTTTTATGAATTATTTCTATCCTTTGGCAAAGTCGCTGAGCCAGGACTCTGGAATATGGGATGGGGTAAATGGCAGACTTTTCTGAGTGACACCCCTGCTTTAGGCACTGAGTGCTCACTGAGTAGGGGTGAGGGGTTGGGCAGCAGCCTGAGGTCCTCACAGCTTGGCTGTCTTGCTGGTGGAGTCATTGCCTCACCAGCCAGGGCAAGGACTATCAGTACTTCAGTATTCTCAGTGGTACTGTGCCCAGGGTACAGCCTTGTCCATAAATTGGGGGCTGGGCAGAATAAGAGAGCTCTCACATCCATACTGTGCTTGCCCAGAACTTAGCCTTAGCAATGGGTAGCTGAGGGCAGGATGAGATAATCTGAAGTCCCATTTCTTCTGAGAAGAAAATCCTTCAACGGAGAGCTGGTAGAGAAAGAACCCTGAGTTCTTCACTGAAGCCATCTGGAATGGAATGTTCCCCTCGCTGAGCTGTTAGTGGGGAAGGAGGAGATGGTATTGGTTTAAATACCACAGATCTCGCCTTTCTCAATGAATTTTTGTAGATTTTCTTGAATAGATGTTTTTTCATTTAATGTTTGCCCTTGGCACCATTTCCAGAGCCTTTCAGTGGTAGACGTTTTATACTTTTTACCAGTTTTCCTGGGTTGGAAGGCCAGCAGAGCTCATGCCACCATGCCAGATACCAATATTTGGAATGATTTTAGTACACTGGAATTGACATTCTTTTTAAAGGACTGTAGAATTCTCCAATACAACTATCTGGGCCTGCTACTTTTTGGCAAACGGGTACAGCTCTGAATTTTTTTTTTTCTGTGGAAACTTGTCTATTTACATTTTTTTTCTTTTCTGGGATCAATATTGATAAATGACAGTTTCCTAGAAAATTATTTATTTGATCCATTTTAAACTTATTTGCGTATAATTGAGCAAAGTCATTTTATGATTATCTTAATTTTTTTTCTCTGTGTAGATATTTCTTTAGAAGCTCTTTTTTTTTTTTTTTTTTTTTTTGAGACGGAGTTTCCCTCTTGTTACCCAGGCTGGAGTGTAATGGCGCGACCTCAGCTCACTGCAACCTCCGCCTCCTGGGTTCAGGCAATTCTCCTGCCTCAGCCTCCTGAGCAGCTGGGATTACAGGCATGCGCCACCATGCCCAGCTAATTTTTTGTATTTTTAGTAAAGACGGGGTTTCACCATATTGACCAGGATGGTCTCAATCTCCTGACCTCGTGATCCACCCGCCTTGGCCTCCGAAAGTGCTGAGATTACAGGCGTGAGCCACCGTGCCTGGCCCAGAAGCTTCTTTTATATGTGCTTTAAGATTTACTATAATTCTAGCCGGATGTGATGGCTCACATCTGTAATCCCAGCACTTTGGGAGGCCAAGGCTAGTGGATCACTTGAGGTCAGTAGTTCAAAACCAGCCTGGCCAACATGGCGAAATCCTGTCTCTACTAAAAATGCAAAAACATTAGCTGGGCATGGTGGCAGGTGCCTGTAATCCCAGCTACTCAGAAGGCTGAGGCAAGAAAATCACTTGAACCCAGGAGGTGGAGGTTGCAGTGAGCTGAGATTGTGTCATTGCACTCCAGCCTGGGAGACAGAGTGAGACCCTGTCTCAAAAATAATAATAATAATAATAATTACCGTAATTCACTAATGAAATAAATACTAGAAATTATTCCCTCATAAACCTCAGTGCTTAAGATTTATTATAATCAGATTTTTAAAATTTCCATAATAATTATTTACTGCATTTTTCCTATTCATTATGTACTTTACAGTTTTGATTTATTTAATCTTAATGATAGCCCTATGAGGTATATACTATTTAGAATCAATATTTTATAGATAAGGTGACAGAGTCACAGAGATTATATAACCTGTCTAATCAACAACTTTATTGGCTACAGAAATTTACAATTATATAAGGCTATTAAATAAATAGATTTGTTTGCTTCCTAATGTCTTAACCTAAATCACCATCTCTAAAATTAAAATAATTCTTAGTTGCCTATAACAACATGTTTTGTCTCATGAATCATTTCAGAGAAGATAGCAGCGGGGAAAGAGTGTTACCAAAAATTTCCTTCTTTAGCTACCAATTTAAATTTATAGTTGGCATAGGAAATTTTCTTTTAACCCTTTTCTCACTTGCCAGTGCTGCTTGCAGCTGCAGTGTTTACCCCAAAATAACTTTCCTGCTTTTATTATTATTTTCGCCCCAAAATATCTTGCTTTTATTATTATTTTCACATTGCTCTAGTATATTGACTTTGGAAACAAAAGACATTATTCTATTTATAGCATTCTGTTTTTAGTGGTGGTATTTCCATTTGCAAAGTATAGTTATTCTTATTTGCTGAAAATCTCAAATCCTAGAAACTGTAGTATTCCTATGTGTGTTGTTAACGTAGTTCTCAAAAACAATGTTTATATTTTGTTTTCATATTGAAAATCACTCAGATTTGTTTCAGCCTCAAAGCATGTTTATATAAAATTAAAGGAACGCTGGAAGCAAACTACACTTTTTTTTTCTGAATGGGAAAAGGGTTAAAGGAATGTTTATGTTTAGAAAGTCAATGTAACAATTATGACAAAGAAAAATTTAGAAGATTTAAAAATAAAAACCATAATATCACCACCTTAGCACTTTTATTTTTGCCTATCACCTTCAAGTTCTTGTCCACACACATTTTTTTGTGTAAGTGTAATAATAATGTATCTTTTTTTATATCCTGTATTTGACAAAGTGAGCTATTAAAAATTATTATTACTACTTTTTGAGATGGAGTTTCACTCTTGTTGCCCAGGCCAGAGTGCAATGGTGTGATCTTGGCTCACCGCAATTTCTACCTCCTGGGTTCAAGCAATTCTCCTGCCTCAGCCTCCCAAGTAGCTAGGATTATAGGAATGCGCCACCATGCCCAGCTAATTTTGTAATTTTACTAGAAACGGGGTTTTACCATGTTGGCCAGGCTGGTCTAAAACTCCCAACCTCAGGTGAACCGCCCACCTCAGCCTTCCAGAATGCTGAGATTACAGGTATGAGCCACCGTGGCCAGCCTAAAAATTCTTTTAAAAGAAGGCAATTTAAAAATTCAAACAAAAAATAATCTTCGTCTTTATATTTTTCAACAACTTTTATGTAAGTTTAAGGAGTTGTGAAAATTTTTTGGTGAAGTTGGGGATACATAAAAGTACATTACCTTTTGTTTCTGACATCTTATGTTAGTCCTTTCACCATAAGTATTTGTATGGAATGGATTATTTGCCTGTAAAGTTCAAGTACAATGGACAGTCTGGTTTGAAAGCTCTTACGTAACACAATCATAGACAAAAGATTTGTTTTTCTTTATGAACTTTTTAATGTAAAGTTTTAGTTGCATTTCTGAAATGAGAAACTAAGAGGAATTTGAGGAATAAAAGTTTAGATTTTCATCAGTATTAAAAAAAAGGTTATCTTTAGGCAAGACTGAGTAAATGTTTGTGACTACTGCCCTCTTGAGTTGGCATAAGGGACATGTATTTAAAAATAATTTGTCCTTAAAATTAAAAATAATTTATTTTTCTTCTTTCAAAGGTGTTAAGATCATCACACAGCAGGTTCAACCAAGTAAAATCTTACCCAAACCAGTGACAGCAACTCTACCCACCAGTAGCAATTCCCCTATTATGGTGGTTAGCAGTAATGGTGCAATTATGACGACTAAACTGGTAACCACTCCTACTGGTAAGTTCTCTTGACCGACCATCAATTCATTTATTCATCATACATTCATCAAACAATTTCTCTATACCAGCTTAATTTAGGAATAGCTTTTCTAACTTACTGGATTTGTAAGAAACTACAACACACTTATATAGTTAGCTTTTAATTCCTGTTTGGAAAAAAGAAAAGAAAAGTATTAGAAATAGTGGGAAAGGGTGTAAAATCCTTTGAGACACATGAAGAAAGTAATCTAACAGGTCTAAAGTTGAGGAAATACGTAAATAAAGAAAATTTTAGGCTAAAGAGAAATATTCCCGGCAACTCTAGGCAGCCTTAACTTTAATCTCTACTAAAATGATAGAATAATCCACTCTTTAAAAGATGGAAGTATATTTAGAGGGTAGCACAGTACAAAGCAGTGAAAGTTTGTAAAATTTTAGACAAACAATACTGCTGTACTTGCTGCATGCCCACATTGGGTTTGGCACTAAGAAAGCATAAAACAGATGCAGAGACCTTAAAATCTATAATAGAAATATCTTAAATACTCTGGTAGGAAAGATGATTAAATTTGTTTCTTTTGGCATAAAACTAGTAGAAGAGGGGTAGTGGAAGAAGTGTACAGAGTTAGCTCTACTTTTTCTTGGGTTAGTAATTTGATGCAACACATCACAAAATTTTATGTGTAGAATTAATTTAAATTGACTTGGCTGAAGTACTTGCTGTATGTGTTGAAAACTGGCTGTAAAATTATAAATTAATGTCTTGACACCTTGAAATTCCATTTTCAAGTTATAGCAATGTAGATGATATTGAATTACAGTTAAACAGTATTAATTATCATTCTTCTATAAGTAATGACAAATTTTTCTTTTGGCTTTTCCCTTTTTATAGGCACACAAGCAACCTATACCCGGCCAACAGTGAGCCCATCCATTGGTCGGATGGCTGCAACCCCTGGAGCTGCAACCTATGTGAAAACTACCAGTGGCAGCATCATTACAGTAGTACCCAAATCATTAGCTACCTTGGGGGGCAAGATAATTAGCAGTAATATAGTTTCTGGTAGGTATATCTGAAATATGTTAAAGGTATAGGTGGCCTTCATGAGAGAAAAAAAAAACTTATTGAAGGATTCTATTTTATCTCAATTTTTTGCTTAAAAATCTAAAGCTTTGTTTATAGTCCTTATGTTTCATGATTAAATATAGTTTTTAGTTTTAATATTCAATATTCACATATAAAGCTTTTGATAATTTTAAAATGGAAAGAACCTTTAGTTGCTTTTAGTCAGAGTGGAAAGATTATGGTTTAAATTTGCATAGAGATTTTTTATTTGCAAAGTATTCTCTTATTTGTCAACTCATTCAGACCCCATAACAACTCTGAGGTAGTTGCTGTTGTGCTGAATTTACAAATGAAGACAGATTTGGGTTTAGAGAGATCAGATTGATCTGTCCAAGACCTATTAGAGTTAGAAAGGGGAAGAACTATTACTTGTTCTAAATATGTTTGAGGAAACATATCTTATAATTTAAATTATTTATATCTCTTTATTAAAAATAAAAATATTTGAGGCCGGGCGCGGTGGCTCAAGCCTGTAATCCCAGCACTTTGGGAGGCCGAGGCGGGTGGATCACGAGGTCGAGAGATCGAGACCATCCTGGTCATCATGGTGAAACCCCGTCTCTACTAAAAATACAAAAGCTGAGGCAGGAGAATTGCTTGAACCCAGGAGGCAGAGGTTGCGGTGAGCCGAGATCGTGCCATTGCACTCCAGCCTGGGTAACAAGAGTGAAACTCTGTCTCAAAAAAAAAAAAAAAAAAAAAAAAATTTGAATACTTTATTTGCTTTTTACCATTTATAGTAACAGTTTGTTTTTCAGAAATATCTTACTTTAATAGTGAAAGCTAACCATCTGCCTATTTATTGGTATATTGAAACCACACCTGATTTTTATTGACTCATTAATCTCTGCAGTATTTGGGTTTGTGGACCCTAATGTGGAATGTTAACTTGGCATCTGTTTTCATCGATTATTATTTTTTAATTAAAATGATGTAAATAATCTCTGGTTAAGCAAGACTGTAGACTTTAATTGTCTACCTTTTTTGTAGACAAGTCATATTTTATATGCCCCAGGTGAGTTGTTCTAACACTTTAAAGTCAAGGGATTGAAGTTCCTGGCAGTAATTTGATGTTGCTGATAACTCAGAGAGTTAAAAAAAAAAAAAAAAAAAGCAAAATAGAGCATGGTATTGGCATAACGTGCTATATTTAAAGCTGTTAATTTTGGCTCTACTTTTAAGAGTAAGTGAGAAAATCCAGTATTTGCCAGACTGAGGAGGGTGAAACCAGTAGGGAAAGAATCATTGTACTCTGGCTTTTAAGAGGACATTTTAAATAACACAGTTAAAACTTAAAGTATAATTTATTACTTGACAATATCTTTAAATAGTGTAAAGCACTTATTCAATTAAACATTTGTCAAAAAGGGATCGTGTATTTCATTGGTAGGTAGCTTTTTATGACCTTAAGGATTTTTCTTTACTTATACATGACTTTATAGTTTCATATAGCTTGAAGGAATGTTTAGATGTCATGAGGCTTCTATTTTGAGACCTAATTCATAATGTAACTGCTTTGTACCTGGTTAGAGCAGTACAAGCAAGCACATTTTTCTTTTAAAAGCGGAGATGTTATTTGAAATCTATGTATCTTATTCATGTATGGCATATTATCCACCTTTGTATTGAATTATAAAACCGTTCATGGTTAGCTGCTACTTCAGGTGCATGGGTATACATGAGGATAGGCTTTTCCAGCACTATGGGATATACTTGGCATACAGTTTAAACAACTTTATTCATTGCATGGTGGCTCATTATGTCTACCTATGCTTCACTGACACTTTATTCCAAAGAACTTCTCTTCTTCATGGTTGCTCTAAACTGATCCTTAACGTTACATCTCACTTTTCTTTATAAAGACAATTTTCTTATTTTATAATATTCTTGTTGGTCCATGATACTGGGTCTATAGGTTTGTTTTAAAATCTTTCATTGTCTGTTTTTATAGTAAAGTGATAAGCGTGTTTGAATGAATTTAGACAGTTTTCTGCCTTCGTCCATGAGAAGATGCTTTTCCTTAGGGTCCCATCTCCCCCCAAAACAAAAAAGAAGTACTTTCCTTTTTTTTTTTTTTTTTTTTTTGGAGACAGTCTCACTTTGTTGCCCAGGCTAGAGTGCAGTGGCATGATTGGCTCATTACAGCATCAGCCTCCTGAGCTCAAGCAGTCCTGACATCCTAGCCTCCCAGATAGCTGGGACTACAGGCCCACACCACCATGCTTGGCTAATTTTTGTATTTTTTCTAGAGACGGGTTTTGCCATGTTACCCAGGCTTGTCTCAGACTCCTGAACTCAAGCCATCTGCTGACCATGTCCTCCCAATGTTCTGGGATTATGGGCGTGAGCTACCGTGCCTGGCTGTTTTCTTAAAATACACTCAAACACCTAGCTATAAGAACAGAAGTCTTAAAAAAGGTACTTTCCCTCTAATTGTGGGGGGATTTGGAAACTACAACAAGGTTCAAAGAAAATTAACCTATGATTTTTACTATCCATAGGACCGTGTTAAAATTTAGGTATATTTCTTTTCATTCCTTTTTCTATTCATTTGTTTGTTTAAATGTGTTTACGTGTGTATATATATGTATTTTTCATTACATTGGGATCCAGTATAGTCAGATTTTTTCCATGATTCATGTAATAATGTTGATTGTTTTCCCATGCTATTAATTGTATTTTGACACCCCCTCATTATTTAATCATTTGCTTATTGTAGAAAGTTTTAGGTTGCTTACAGGTTGTCTTTTGTGTGTGGGTGTGTGTCGTGATAAATAATCCTATGATGAACATTATTATAGATAAATTATTTTGTGGAATTCTTACTTCCTCTTATTAAATACCCTAGAGTGCAAGTTAATGCTTCCAAAGTACTTTCTATAAAGGTCAGTTTGTTCTTTTCATTAGAATAAACCATTAAATGGAAGCCATGACTATCTTTATAGATGATTCGTGTGTGTGTGTGTGTGTGTGTGTGTGTGTGTGTATATATATATATATATATTTTTTTTTTTTTTTTTGAGACAGAGTCATGCTCAGCCGCCCAAGCTGGAATGTAGTGGTGTGATTTCTGCTCACTGCAATGCCCGCCTCCCGGGTTCAAGCAATTCTGCCTCAGCCTCCTGAGTAGCTGGGTTACAGGCACCTGCCACCATGCTTGGCTAATTTTTGTATTATTTGTAGAGACAGGGTTTCACCATGCTGGCCAGGATGGTCTCAAACTCCTGACCTCGGTCTCTCAAAGTGCTAGTTTTGTAGGCGTGAATCACCACGCCCCACCAATTTATATTTTATAGTCAGATATTTATTTACATGTATATATATGAGATTATCAGATTTGTAAGTTTTTTTGTGAGCTTTGCTGAGGGTTAGTTGATTAATTATATTGGATTCTTCAGAGATGAACTCACTACCTTGGTTTTGAGGACATTATGACAACCTGTGACAGTAGCAAAACTTTATTTTAATTCTCTTAATCTTTTTCATTCGTTTATTCTTTGAGCAAAGCAACATAAAACATTACTTAAGAGACCAAGATTGTCAGGTGATTTTATAATCTGTAAATAGAATAGTAAAATCTGAGCCAGTAAATTTGTGTTCTTCTTTAAGCCTACCTATTATAATGCCCAAACTTTAAGCATCTTTTTAAAAAATAAGAATGCCTGGGATGCATCAATGTCATAGCCCATTATGATCCAAATGAGATTAATAATTATTTGCACCTATTATATCTTGATTGTTTTATAAGTGAAGACTATATAAGTGGGTCCTCTGATATGCTGTGAGCCAGATACTGTGCTGTGTGTTGTGATACAGATATATATGAGTTTTTTTTCTCTGCCCTAAAGAATGCTAAACAAGTGAACTTCTATAATTCTATTTTAACCATGAGAACTACAGACTACTGTGAAAGCATAGAAGGTGACTTTTTTTTAATGAGCAATACTTCTTCAACGTAATGTGGGTATTCCCTGACACAGAAACATGTTCATTGGAATTTCAGACATTTATAATTGATCATTCTGTCAATTATAAATTGTTTTCTATTTTAATATAATGTTAGAGTTGCTTTTTCTTATGCTATTCTTTTTTCTTCTATTTTCTAACATTTGCCACCCCCAGCACATTTTGTTAAACTTGTGGACTTGGTCTGCAACTATCTTGTAAATTGAAAAACCTCTGTAATGGAAAGGATTAGACATTTTAGTAGGTACAAATATAATTCATTTGTTAAGCCGGTTTTGTCAAAAAGTGGTCCTTGTACTCTGGTACAAAGTCAAAACCATGGTAAATCATGTCAAAAGAGGTCGTACAAAACCATGTCAAAAGAGGTCCATAGAGTTAATCATATGTGAGGGATTAGAGTTAGAACTAAGAGTAAAAGTTAGTATAAGTGAATCATAGGTAGCTTGCTTTTTGAAGTTCTTAACAGCTCACTACTCAGAGACTACAAATAAATGGAAAAACAGTTGCAAAGCCAGTTCATAGATAAAAAGGCTCTTTTATGTAACCTCAGAGTATGTTACCTCGGACTAATGAGACATTATATAATGGCAAGCATATTATAAAGATATTTTTTGTAGCAGTATTGCCAAAATTAACATATAACTAGAATATTCTTATTCTTAGTGTAACTTTGTTTATAAAACTTTAGTAAGGAATGTTAAGGTTTTCCAGTGGAAAATAACAAAATTTTGTTTAATTATTTTTTGCTGATATATTAGTCATGTTTTTACCGAGTAATTACTCTGTGACTAGTCATTTGATAAATGATATACAGGCCAATAGAAGAAGAACATGACATACCTGTTTTCATAGGCAGAGAAAACTATAGAAGCAAAAGTAACATTGGGATGTGTATGCTCAAAGACCAATGTGGAAACCAGCACTTAAAGGAGAGGCAAATGTTAGTTAATTCTAAAAATTAAGGTCTAACAAAGCCTGGAAAGCTAAGCCTCAGAGTTTGGGTTTTGTGTAGTAGGTCATGGGAAGCCATAAGGAAGAAGTTACTTGTTAGATTAAAGTTTATGGTGTGTACTCTGGAGTATACACTAATTAGATCAAAGTAGTAGATTAAGGGACAGATTATGTATTTTTTTTTCTTTTTTTTAAAATTGTACTTTAGGTTCTGGGGTACATGTGCAGATCATTCAGGATTGTTACATAGGTACATACATAGCAAGGTGGTTTGCTGCCTTCCTGCCCCCTAGCGCCTATATCTGGTATTTCTCCCCAGGTTATCCCTCCCCACCTTCCCCACCCCCACCATCCCTCCCCTAGTCCCCCCCAACTGACCGCAGTGTGTGTGATCCTCCCCTCCCTGTGTCCTCGTGTTCTAATCGTTCAACACCCGCCTATGAGTGATACCATGCGGTGATTGATTTTCTGTTCTTGTGTCAGTTTGCTGAGAATGATGGTTTCCAGATTCATCCATGTCCCTATGAAGGACATGAACTCATTGTTTTTTATGGTTGCGTAGCATTCCATGGTGTATATGTGCCACATTTTCTTTATCCAGTCTATTTTTGATGGACATTTGGGTTGGTTCGAGGTCTTTGCTATTGTAACCAGGGCTGCAATGAACATACATGTGCATGTGTCTTTATAATAGAACGATTTATAATTCTTTGGGTAAATACCCAGTAATGGGATTGCTGGGTCAAATGATACTTCTATTTCTAGGTCCTTGAGGAATTTCCACACTGTCTTCCACAATGGTTGCCTAATTTGCATTCCCACCAATAGTGTAAAAGTGTTTCTATTTTCTCCACATCCTCTCCAGCATCTGTTGTCTCCAGATTTTTTAATGATTGCCATGCTAACTGGTGTGAGATGGTATCTCAGTGTGGGTTTTGATTTGCATTTCTCTGATTACCAGTGATGATGAACATTTTTTCATGTTTGTTGGCCTCATATATGTCTTCTTTTGTAAAGTGTCTGTTTATGTCCTTCACTCACTTTTGAATGGGATTGTTTTTTTCTTGTAAATCTGTTTTAGTTCTTTGTAGATTCTGGATATTAGGCCTTTGTCACATGGGTAGATTGCAAAAATTTTTTCCCATTTTGTTGGTTGTTGGTTCACTCTAATGATTGTTTCCTTTGCTATACAGATGCTCTGGAGTTTAATTAGATCCCATTTATCTATTTTGGCTTTTGTTGCCATTGCTTTTGGTGTTTTAGCCATGAAGTCCTTGCCCATGCCTATGTCTTGAATGGTTTTGCCTAGATTTTCTTCTAGGGTTTTTATGGTGTTAGGTCTTATGTTTAGATCTTTAATCCATCTGGAGTTAATTGTAGTGTAAGGTGTCAGGAAGGGGTCCAGTTTCTGTTTTCTGCACATGGCTAGCCAGTTTTCCCAAAACCATTTATTAAACAGGGAATCCTTTCCCCATTGCTTGTTTTTCTCAGGTCTGTCAACGATTGGATGATTGTAGATATGTGGTGTTGCTTCTGAGGCCTCTGTTCTGTTCCATTGGTCTATATCTCTGTTTTGGTACCAGTACCATGCTGTTTTGATTACTGTAGCCTTGTAGTATAGTTTGAAGTTAGGCAGCATGATGCCTCCAGCTTTGCTTTTTGCTTAGGATTGTTTTGGTTATGTGGGCTCTCTTTTGGTTCCATATGAAGTTTGAAGTGGTTTTTTCCAGTTCTGTGAAGAAGGTCATTGGTAGCTTGATGGGGATAGCGTTGAATCTATAAATTACTTTGGGCAGTATGGCCATTTTCACAATATTGATTCTTCCTAACCATGAGCACTGAATGTTTCTCCATCTTTTTGTGTCCTCTCTTATTTCCTTGAGTACTGGTTTGTAGTTCTCCTTGAAGAGGTCCTTTACATACTTTGATAGTTGTATTCCTGGGTATTTTATTCTCTTTGTAGCTATTGTGAATGGGAGTTCACTTTTGATTTGGCTCTCTGTTTGTCTGTTATTGGTATATAGGAATGCTTGTGATTTCTGCACATTGATTTTGTATTCTGAGACTTTGCTGAAGTTTCTTATCAGTTTCAGGAGATTTTGGGCTGAGACAATGGGGTCTTCTAAATATACAATCATGTTGTCTGCAAATAGAGACAATTTGGCTTCCTCTTTTCCTAACTGAATACATTTATTTCTTTTTCTTGCTTGATTGCTCTGGCTAGAACTTCCAATACTACATTGAATAGGAGTGGTGAGAGAGGGCATCCTTGTCTAGTGCCAGATTTCAAAAGGAATGCTTCTGGTTTTTGCCCGTTCAGTATGATACTGGCTGGTGTCATAAATAGCTTGTATTATTTTGTGATATGTTCCATTGATACCTAGTTTATTGAGTTTTTAGCATAAAGGGCTGTTGAATTTTGTTGAAGGCTTTCTCTGCATGTATTGAGATAATCATGTGGTTTTTGTCTTTGGTTCTGTTTATGTGGTGGATTATGTTTATAGACTTGCATATGTTGAACCAGCCTTGCATCCCTGGGACGAAGCCTACTTGATCGTGATGGAAAGCTTTTTGATTTGCTGTTGCATTCTGTTTGCCAGTATTTTATTGAAGATTTTTGCGTCAATGTTCATCATGGATATTGGCCTGAGGTTTTCTTTTTTAGTTGTGTCTCTGCCAGGTTTTGTTATCAGGATGATGTTGGTCTCATAAAATGAGTTGGGGAGGATTCCCTCTTTTTTGTATTGTTTGGAATGGTTTCAGAAGGAATGGTACCAGCTCCTCTTTTTATATCTGGTAGAATTCAGCTGTAAACCCATCTGGACCTGGGCTCTTTTAGTTGGTAGGCTATTAATTCTGGCCTCAACTTCAGACCTTGTGATTGGTCTATTCAGGGTTTCAACTTCTTCCTGGTTTAGTCTTGGGAGAGTGCAAGTGTCCAGGAATTTATCCATTTCTTCCAGATTTACTAGTTTGTAGGATTTTGAAACTTGAGGGAAAGTTAGAATTGGGGATGTAGTGGGAAATTGGGGAGGTTTTTAACCAGTTAATATGTTCCAGGTTCTTGGCATGATAAAGTTAGTTTTTTAAGGATATTTGATATGATAGGAAGCACCAGAGCTGTTTGCATGTTAGAGAAACTTGAAACAGGGAGAAAGTTTGGGAAAGGAGTTGAAGCTCTTGAGCTGGCTTTGATAACAGTTTGAAAGAAGACACATGTTGGTGACAAATTGAGTTCATTCACATACTCTTTGGACAACGATTGCCAAGTAATAGTCATCCACTGTGCTAAGCACTGAGAAATTATAAAAAGGTACAGTGTGGAGATTAAGGGGCTTTCATCTTGTTGAGAGGTATCGAGAGTTAAGACAAGGAAACAGGCCAAGACTGGTGGCTCATGCCTGTAATTCTAACAATTTCGGAGCCTGAAGCAGGAGGATCACTTGAAGCCAGGAGTTTAAGATCAGCCTGGGCAATGTAGTAAGACCCCAGTCTCTACCAAAAAATACAGAAATTAGTCAGGCATGGTGGCACATACCTGTAGTCCTAGGTACTTAGGAGGCTGAGGTGGGAGGATTGGGTGAGCCCAGGAGTTGAAGCCTGCAGTTGATATGATCACACCACTTCACTCCAGCCTGGATAGCAGACTGAGATCCTGACTCTCTTAAATAAAAAGAAAGAAAAGAAGGAAGTCCAGGCACAGTGGCTCATGCCTATAGTCCCAGCAATTTGTGAAGACGAGGTAGGAGGATCACGTGAGCGTAGGAGTTTGAGACCAGTCAGGGCCACATAGTGAGACCTCGTCTATATAAATAAATAAATAAATAAATATCCAGTGCCACATAGTGAGACCTCGTTTCAATAAATAAATCAATATATACATACATAAAATGGGAGGACCACTTGAGCTCAGGAGGTCAAGGCTTTAGTGAGCTGTGGTTGCTCCACTGCACTCCCGCCTGGGTGACAGAGCAAGACCTTGCCTTAAAAATAAATAAATAAAAATGTTTTTTTTTAAAAAAAGAGAAAAAGACAAGGAATGAATCAAAAATTTACACCAGCATTTACATCTGAAGATTGGAAGGTAAATTTGGTAGGTAGAAGAGAAGTTCATTACGGAAGGATGTGTGGGAGAAGGCAAAGTAATACTGGGTTTGGATCAGTTGGTATAGACCTATTAGATAGATCTTAATAGTTGACAATATAAGTTTATATATGTAAATTAGAGTTTTATTTTCTCAGTCTTCAGATTGCTGCAGATTACAAAAGCATACATTGAATCTGTGACTTGTTTTGCATATCCTTTACTTTTTTTTTTTTTTTTTTGAGAGAATTCTTGCTCTGTAGCCCAGGCTGGAGTGCAATGGCGCGATCTCAGCTCACTGCAACCTCTGCTTCCCGAGTTCAAATGATTCTTCTGCTTCAACCTCCCAAGTAGCTGGGATTACATGTACCCGTCACCACACCCTGCTAAATTTTGTGTATTTTTAGTAGAGACAGAGTTTCACCATGTTGGTCAGGCTGGTCTTGAACTCCTGACCTCTGGCAATCTGCCCATCTTGACCTCTCAAAGTGCTTGGATTATGGGTGTGAGCCACCATGCCTGGCCTACTTTGTTGTTGTTGTTGTTTTTTTAATCACAGAAAAATATATGGCTTGTTTCTTTTCATAAATTTTTTTCTGGAGTCTAGTGTTATATAAATTTATGTATTTACCTCATATTCTTATTTGAAGGGTTTTCCCATCACTTCAGTCACAGATATAATAGTGGATTTTGGGGAAATACATGTCATGGAATAGAGATTCTGATTCGTTTTATTTTAACTAGTCAGACAAAGAATATTGAAGGTGAAACTGATGTTTTTAGATTCTGAGTTTGGTGTATAGGTTCTCAGATTCTAAAAAGATGACTGCTTTAAGGGTAAATTCTTAATATTCTCTCATTCTGGTATGACTTATAACTTACTATTTTAAGCCTTCATTTTCATCGTCATGACAGCTTTCGTGTCATCTAGGGATAACATTTACTGTATATGTATTAAATATGTATAATATAAATAGAAATAACCAAGTATCTCTAGTCCTTAACTCAGGCCTCCTTTTCTTCCCCCTTCTCTAAGGAACGACTACCAAAATCACTACAATCCCAATGACTTCCAAGCCCAATGTGATTGTTGTACAAAAGACTACAGGAAAAGGAACGACCATTCAAGGCCTCCCAGGCAAAAATGTTGTCACAACATTGCTAAATGCTGGAGTAAGTAAGAGCTTCAACTGCAGACTTAGCAATTCACAGAGGATTTAAAGACCAGCTATACAAATAGTTGTAAAAGGACTTGAGAACCCTACAATGGCCAGAATGGCTTGATTTACCACTGCTGTGATATAATAACTGTTAAAGTGCCACCAACTAATGCCATTTTTCACAGTAATTTCTAAAGCATGTTGCTCATACTTGCTCAAAGCTAGGTTGCTTGTGACCATGATTTAGATGCTCAGCTTTGTCCAGATAGAGAATTCCATTGGCTTAACTGTAGGGGAACTTCTGTTGGAACACTGTTTTATTCCTGCTTGTGGTCAATAGATACTGACCTAGTATTTGGCTTAGGCTGGGCAAAGAGAAATATTTGGGATTAAGACTAAATTAATTGATGGAGATTTGTTACTTTCATTTTTTTTTTTTTTTTTATTTTTATTTTTACCTCTTTGTGCTACTAGAAAATAAAGTCAGGCTGCGTATGGTAGCACATACTTGTAATCCTAGCTATTTGGGAGGCTGAGGTGGGAGAATTGCTTTAGCTCAGGAGTTCAAGACCATCCTTGACACAAAGCAAGATCCCACCTCTACAAAAATTTATTTTAAAAATTAGCCAGGTGTGGTAGCATGTACCTATAGTCCCAGCTACTTGGGAGGCTAAGGTGGGAGGATTGCTTGAGCCCAGGAGTTTGAGGCTGCTTTGGGCCATGATCATGCCACTGCACTCCAGACTAGGCCACAGAGTGAGACCTTGCCTCAAAAGAAAAAAAATCAAATAAGTAAGGGCTTCATTTATAGTTCTGATGGCAGTTGGTAGAATGTTTGGAATTAGACAAACTGGGACTTCGTTTCTCTATATTGTAGTTCAGTTGTTTGACGTTGGGTGACATATCCAACCTCAGTCATTCTTAATTTCCTCATTTGTACATTGGGGTTGATGATCTTTACCAGTGAGGTTGTTCAGTAACTGATAGCAATTTTGAAAGTGCTTAGAATATTGCCTGGCACATAGGAAGTCCTCAGTCATTGGTTTTCTTCTTGTTATTCTTTGTTCTTAACTGTTTAGGCTTGTTAGTGTCCCTACCTTGCCTGACTTCACTAGCAAATGAAATGCTATACTTCACTTAGGTAGATCTCATAAAAGCTTCTTAGGCATCACAGTCCTTACAGTGTTGGTAGGAGTCCAGCATTAGATTTTTTCAATGTGTGAGAAAACAGATTGTTCCTAGCCAGAATTTACATGGTAAGCCAAAAGTAAAGCCAGGATTAGAGTTTGGATTTTCAAAACCCTTTGTAATGTGGTTTACAATTTCAAAGAACTTGATATATAAGAGGGGATGCTTTGTATTCTAGCCCTGTGTTCACAGATATGTCAGAGTAATGTGTGACTCATAGCTGTGAGATATCGCTGACAACAACTGCTTGACAAAGGCAATGCTAGTATAACAAGCAAATCAGTGTATAAGACCATCTTCTGGGCTGGGTGTGGAGGCTCATGCCTGTAATACCACACTTTGGGAGGCCAAGGCAGGTGGATCACTTGAGCCCAGGAGTTTGAGACCAGCCTGAGCAACATGGTGAAACCCCGTCTCTACAAAATACACAAAAATTAGTGTAGAGGTATGCACCTGTAGTCCCAGTTACTTGGGAGGCTGAGGTGGAGGATCTCTTGAGCCTGGGAGGCAGAGGTTGCAGTGAGCCAAGATCTTGGCCCTGTACTCCTGCCTGGGTGACAGAGTGAGACTCTGCCCCTGCTACCACTGCCAAAGACCACATAGGCACAATCACCTCTGCTCACCACTTGCTCACCTGTGCGTGTCCACAACATACATCAGAAGAGCTTTTTTGAAAAAACAGCCTGCTAGTTGGTTTTGTCTGGCTTAAATGGGTCATCATACTTGGACAGATTCCATTGAGCTATTTAGTAGATAGGCATGCGCATTTGCAAACTAGTGGCTCTTGGCAAATGAACTAGAACTCTTTCCAGAGATAGTGCTGTGAAGAGTATGCTTGTGTTGGAATAAGTAATAGCACCACTGGCAGATGCTATATGTTTCCTGTAGATAATTACAGCAGATAAACTTGTGATTTTTGTAATTATATTTAGTTCTGACTTCACAGAGTGATTGCTCTTTAACCAGCTCACCTGGATGCTTTGTTTTTACTGGCTGCTGAGTTTAGATAGCCACACATTTAGATGATGCTGGCTAAAAATTAAGGAAAACTGATGAGGTGAAAATTCTCAGGTCTTTTCCATTTTAAGTTTATGCATTTTAATTTTTAAAATCTTAATAATTTAGTAAAATCACTGTATTTGAACTTAAGTTAGTTAAGTTTATGTAAACAGATGTTGATTTCATGAGTGACCAGAAAATGATACTTAAGAATAAAACAGGTGGAAGTATACAAAATGGTGTAAAGTTAATGGATATAAGCTATTTAGTTAATAGACTAAAATGATATTAGTTATATATGAATAGTAAAATATATGCAGCACCTTGAATTTTCCCTTCCTTTGTTCTATGTATAATCTTATGTATTATTAATAATATATAACATTCTTTTCTCATGGCATATGTTCATCATATTTTTCCTAGATATAACCTTAGAAAGAATGTTCATACCTCTGCTGATTTTGTGTGCCCGTACTTTTTCATGTAGACATTCTACGATATATCCTTGTAATTTCATACATGTAGAACTTAGGGGATTTATTTTATGTATATACATTTAGCTACTAGTATATTGCACAGCAATTTTCTAACTACACAAATATTCATTTCAGATAAATTAGAAAATAAATATGAATGTGAGGGATGAGACTTATAATCCCAGTTCTTAGAGACAAGCATTGACAGTTTACTATACATGCTTGCAGAATTTTCTGATTCTATTATAATTGTAATATATGTATTCCATGAATGGGACCATGCAATAAATATTTTTACATGAGGTAATTTTTAAAAATTCACTTATCAGAGAATAATTTAATTCCTTCTTTGGATAGAAAGTTGGTCAGATGATTTTCTAGATCATTTTAACCAAGTCTAGGATTTTTGATTTCCTGGAAACGTTATACCTTGTTACATAATCCTCAGCCCTTTTTCCATCATCCTGGTAAAACCTGACTGATTTTTCAGTAAGAGGACAGATTTTATCATTTATATCCTATAAATCTCTTATATAATCATTGACTTCAATTTAGGGAGAAAAGACTATTCAGACAGTGCCAACAGGAGCAAAGCCAGCTATCATCACTGCTACAAGACCCATCACCAAAATGATTGTAACTCAGCCAAAAGGAATAGGTTCCACAGTTCAACCAGCAGCTAAAATCATCCCAACAAAAATTGTTTATGGGCAGCAAGGGAAAACGCAGGTATGCTGTAAGATATGGTGATTTTTCTTGGCTCTTTAATATTTTCTATTCCTAAAATCCCCAGGTAGAAATTTGAAGGAAAAGAATAGCAGTCTTTAAGAAATCAGATTTTCAAAAGTTATGTTTGAATGTGTTCATTATTCATGTATTGTCAAAACTTCTATTTCTCTTTTCAGTACCTTCTTGAAGATATCTAAATATTTATGTCCTGCTATCAGTAAAGATTATGGGAAAAGAATTACCTGGAAATACAATTTGCTGAATATATATTTTGTGGTTCGAGAGGTGTGGTTGAGGGAAGATCGTGGTCATTCAGAATCACTCAAAGAAAAAATTTATAAGCTACCATGGCCTTCAAAAGCATTTTATTTACTTACAAAATTAGCTTTGCTTGAACCCTTTATAATCGATAAGCTAGAGATATATTTGTTTTTCAACCAATAGAAGATAAGGGGAACTTTTCTGAAAGTTTGCCTTGGAATTTCAGGCTCAGGATTTAATTATATGTTGCTAGGCTATTGTTTATTCTGTAGGTACTTTGCTTTTCTGAGACTATCGAGAGAAACAGTATCAGTTTTGGTTGAGAATTTTTGTAAAAGGTATTCATTTACCTATAAACTACTAATTTACTTCTAGAATCTGTTCCCTCAGAATTACAGCCAAATACAAATTTAAAAAATAAGCTTTGTGACAAGTCCATATTTCCTATGTAGTTCAGTTGTAATAATTTCATTTGCTTCATCATCTAAGATATGGTATAAACCATGTTTTCCTTCTTAACTCTTGGAAATGGATAACTTAATAGAGTCTGAGAAGTTTTAGAGTCTTATATTTGGTAGAAACAAAAATAATTGTGATGAGGTAACAGTTTTTATTTCATGGACCCAATTGAAATAAACTCCTAGAGTTCAGATTTTGAAGTGGAATGGCCATTTTGAAAATTTTCTCCCATTTCACTTGTTTCAGTGTCTGTTTTTGACGGGAATTGATCCAACATATGTTCCATGTTGCTTCTGATAGTTGTCTAAATCAATATTAATCTGGGGATTTCTTCACAGATTACTTTAGATCCCAAGCAATTTTACTTTATGAAGATGTGTCAATTAAGAATTTGATTTAGTTTCTAATAGGAAAAAAAAAAAAAAAAGCTTAAAGAACATTGGCTCATGCAAATTAGGGTTTTGTTTTTATTATATTAATACAAGTTCAGAGGAAGGAAGTTCTGGACTGATTCGGCAGCACAAAAATTCTACTGGGAATCTAAATTCCTTGTGTCTTTTTGTTCTGCCATCCTCAGCTTGTGGCTATCATTTTACTATATAGCCTACGGATTGTAAAATGACTCCTGAGGTCGTTATAGACAAGAAAAAACAGACACAAAGGTTCTTGTCAGAATCATGGCTATTGCAGTCTGGCATGTACCACTTAAAACATTGTATATGGCTTACACTGTAATTTGTCTGTAGTTTAAATTACTCTGATGAGCAATGCTATGCCTAAAAAGCATAATGTACAGAATATTTTCCATACCAGGAAAATATTAGTTTATGACCTAGAAGTGTAGCATTTTAAAATCGTGTTCTAAAATTTCATCTCAATATATTTCTGGTTTTCTTCTAGGTTCTTATTAAACCCAAACCAGTGACCTTTCAAGCAACAGTTGTTAGTGAACAGACAAGACAGCTAGTAACAGAAACATTGCAGCAAGCATCCAGGGTAGCAGAGGCTGGTAATTCATCTCTTCAGGAAGGAAAAGAAGAACCACAGAGTTATACAGACAGTAGTTCCTCTTCTACAGAGTCCTCCCAGAGTTCCCAAGGTAAGATCTATTTTACTTCTGATTTATGTAAGTACTACTGACATAGTGCCCAAGTTCTAAAATAGAGGTTGCTTCTATGCATTTCACAACAAACTGTATGTTTTGTCAACTCTTTTGGCTTTTTTGTTGTTGTTGTTCATTGTTAAATCGGTGAGCTGAAATTTTATTTTTCGTAAAGGTTACCATTACCATTCTTTCCTGCATGGCCTATGTTCATCAAATAATTGGTAAACTTCAGATGATGAATCTGTCAGGTAGGTAATATTAAACTGGATAGGGATATGATTCCTAGATGGTAAATTTCATATTCTTCCTGTCTGGTTTGGGTAAGTAGAAGAAAAAATATGCAAAGAAGTGAATATACATTTTGAAATGGTTGTTGCTGTACCCTGAGAAAGAATCAAGGTGGCTAGAGGTAGACTCTAGGTAGGCTGTAAGTAGGGTGACTGACTGTATGGGACAAGTCCTAGTTTATGTTGTTCTGGTACAATTATTAAAGTACTCCCTTTCACTCTGAAAAGTATTCCAGATAATCATATGATTGTCCTAATTATAAGGAACGAGCTGTGAAGCTGGATTCTACAGTAGGAAACTCTTTGTCCGCAGTGCTGTTTGAATTATGTTACTCTTCTAGGAAGTCCCTTGAAATAAACTCATGATCATAAGCTTTGAGAGCTTCTACAAATCTAGTATTCATGTCTCTCAGTTATCTTAACTGCCTCTTATTGTTGGGTGGTACATTTATGTCTGTGCTTATGTACTCTGATGCATGTAAACAAAGCTGTTTATCTTCCTGTGTTCTTTCCACACCCCATTCCCTCTCTCTGCCTCCCCATTATCCTCTCTGGAGTACTTTCTTAGCAACTTCACTTTTCTCATACACAGTCTTCATATTGTGCAAAAACTATTATTTTAAGTCTTTGGTAGAGTCTTCCCAGATTAGTTTTACGTGGTTCACATTGCTAATTAGCCCATTAATTCAATTTGACAATTATTTATTAGTTTATACTACATACTAAGCATTGTGCTAGACCCTGTAGAGGAGTAAAATATAGTTCTTGCCCTCCAGGAGTGTAAAATCTAGATCTAGAATAGGGATTTTAAAAATACACATAAGAATTCTCTAATATAATTCTCTAATAATTCTATAATATAAGAATTGTATTAGTAACAAACAAAAATATGCCAAAGGCTGAAAGTTGATACTCCAAAAAGGAGAGGAGAGTATAAGAAAGGATTCAAAATGTTCACTAAATTCGTCAATTAAAAATAAATGAAAATGTTGATTTTGTCAAACATAATATGGTACTCATAGAGAATGGATAGTTTCTTTCAACATATTATCAATGACAGTAATATTTTCTGAATCAGTTTGCTAAGATTGACTTTATCATTCTGTACTGACTATGAGTCAAGTCAACCAGCAGTGGTTAGACTTGAATGATGCTTATTTTCCAATCATTTCTTTTGGTCTGCAGTTTCTTGAATAATACTGGCTTTTTTTGACCTCAAGATATATTTTCAAAGAGGGCAGGTAAAATGTGTTTAGTATGAGTTGATGCAAAAAGGGAACATGAACAGTAGAATTCTGTATATCCATAATCCCAGGTTATTCTTTGAAATTGTTAATCCTTTCCTAAGAGAGCTGTAAACCAATTAGTACTTCCCAAACAAGCCATTCATTAGTTGAATCTTCCAGTTTTTGTTTTTTTTTTTTGTTTTTTTTTTTGTTGTTTTTTGCACTTGTTTCCCAGACTGGAGTGCAGTGGTGTGATCTCAGCTCACTGCAGCCTTTGTCTCCTGGGTTCAAGAGATTCTCCTGCCTCAGCCTCCTGAATAACCAGGATTACAGACGTGTGCCACCATACCCAGTTAATTTTTTGTATTTTTAGTAGAGACGGGGTTTCATCATATTGGCCAAGCTGGTCTTGAACTCCTGACCTCAGGTGATCCACCCGCCTCAGCCTCCAAAAGTGCTGTGATTATAGGCATGTGCCACCACCCCGGCCGAATCTTCAGTTTTATTCTAAGAATGGGACATAAGTTTGTGTCTTCTCTTTTTTTAGAAGTAATTGCCATTACTTTTAATGGCAAAACTGCAATTACTTTTGCACCAACCTAATATATCTTTCATTGTATATTACTTTTAAAAATATTCTATGGCAGAAAATTTCACAATTTAGAGTAATTGACTATAAAGCAAATTTTTATAACCTGTTTGCTGCTCTCCTTATCTCCTTGTATAGCTGGTTACTACATTCTTACAAAGACTGGGTCTGGGAATATATATGCTGTGATTTAAAAAGCAAGGGATTAAGATGTTGGTTAATCTCAGGTCATGCTGATTTTTAAAGTATATGAGTATGTTCCTACTTATTCAGAATGTAAGTACTACATAGCAGTTTATTTTTCTATTACATTGTTGCTTTTGTAGTTCTTAGCCACTTTTTTCTTTTTAAAGTAACCTTTTCTTTTGATATAATTTCAAAATTACAGAACAGTTCCAAGAATAGTAAAAAGAACTCCTGTGTATACTCTTTACCTAGATTCACTACTTATTTACGTTTTTCCCCATTTGCTTTGTTGTTGATTTTCTGCCTCCCTTCTGCTATGTGTGTGTATATTTTTAAAATTTCTTAACCATTTGAGTTTAAGTTGAGCAATCATGTTTCTTATATTTACTTATATTTGTAGGCCTATATTTCTTAAGGATTCTTCTCTTTATGACTAAGATACAATGATCAAAATCAAGAATTTTATTGTTATAATAATATTGTCTAATTTACAATCCATATTCAACTATTGTTAATTATCTAATAATATTCTTTATGGTTTTCACCTGTCCTCAATAAAATTCAGATTGCCACATTGCATTTAGCTGCATTTAACTGTCATGGTTTTAAAATTCTCTTTAATCTGGAATAGGTCTTCAGCCTTTCTTTGTGTTTTTTGACTTTGATATTTGAAGAGTACAGATCAGTTACTTTGTAGAATATTCTTCAGTTTGGTTTTGTCTCCTGTTTCTTACGATTAGATTCATTGGGAATTCCACAGATACGATGTTTTATCCTCAGTTTTGTCAGAGGAAACATAATGTCAGTTTATCCCAGCATAGTTAATGTTAACATTGATCACTTGGTTAAGATGATGTTTCTTAGTTTTCTCCACTATGAAGTTAACATGTTTCCCTTTGAGATTAATAGTAATTTATAGGAAGGTATATGATATAGATATCATGTTCCTCATCAAACACGTATCCAGTAGTTTTAGCATCCATAGATGATTTTCTGAAGTTCATTATTCTTTGCACATTTAATAGTTTGCATTATACTCTAAGGAAAAATCAATCTTTTCTTGACTTCAGATCCTTTTTCTGGTGACTTCTGCTACACAAGTCCTGGAATAAGGATGGCGTATGCCAAGAGAATGCCTTGATTCCACTTGTGGTTTCTGAACTTCACCTATTGTCCTCCACCCCCAAGGAAGAGAAGTTTTTATTCTTCAACTGTTTTATTCCTCAACTGTCCTTACAGGCTAGAATAGAATCTATTTTGAGACTTTCCTTGGAAGAGGATTCGTTCTTCTATGTTAGGCTTCCAATATTGCTTTGTACTATCAACTCTTTTAACATTGACCATTTTATTTTGTATGTTTTGTTTGTGTATTATAATTGTTTTCTTCCCCACTAGGCTACTAGCTTCTCAATTTGAAGGATTATATTCATCTTCATACGTATCTGGTATTTATCAAAGAGTTCAGTTAGAACTGAGAAGGTACTCAGTTAAGTTTCACCAAATGAACAAATAGCAGACCAGCAACCATCATAACTGTGGCGTTGGGTTACGCTTCAGCCGTATACACGCATTTTTGTTGCCTGAGTCCAAAATGTTGGTTTTTTTTCCTGGAGTTCCCCCTAATCTTGAGAGTGGGCCTTTTAAGTAGTAAGTAGTATACACGACTGTTGCTTAGATATGGATATACAGTTAGGTGACCAAGTCTTTCGGGGGCACGTCTGCCAGGAACTCTTGTCCAGCAAGAGGGTTCCAACCTGAATGGGGGGTGCGTGGAAGGAAAGAATGATAGAAAGACGGGGTCTGGAAGACTGAGAAGACTATGCTTCACCAGTGAGTTTATTGTGCTCTGGGTCGACTTATATATACTTTTTTTGGGTACTTGCTTAAATCAGCTAAATGCATAGTTTTATGAGATAAGGGGAACAGAAAGTCTTAAAGTAGAAAAACATGTTACATCATCAAAGAGGCACAGTAGAAAGATCAGATATACAATGGAACCGAGTAGGTGGGTCTCATTATCTTATACAATGAAAAGGTCAACTAGACAAACTAAGCACGTGACTCGATATCTGAACAAGAAGTTAGTCATTACTTTCTTAGGAGATTAGTAAAAGTAATCACATGTTTACTGAGAAGCAACTAAGTTAAAAGACACAGTGCGTCTTATGACCGCATGACCATCTGGCAATTGTCCGTAAATGCTTATCTTTAGCTCAGATCCTCTTTCTGTTCCTGCTTTCCCATAGCTCGACTCCCTCAACTGGAGACTGTGTATTGGGGCTGAAGACCACCGTATCATGTAGCCCAATTTACAAGGGGCTTCACACGGGAGCGTTCCCTACACAAGTCTAATGGATTAAGGCCATACTTGCCTAGGTCACTTACTGAAGATGAGGTCATATGTCTTACATTGTTTCTGTGCTTTTTCTTCCTAAATGGGCTTTTCCCCCTTTCTCATTTAGGAATGGGGTAGCCTAGAACTTACTTGGAAATGGGTTCCAGATTTTTTTTAAAACAAAACAAGTATTCAAGATTATTTACACTCTGCTTTGTTTCCAAAAGGTTTTAAGGTAGATTAAAATATAAGATTATATTAAGTGAAGTGGAAGAAAGAAAGGAGACAAAACCAAGGGTAGAGATTTATAATGGAATAAGGCATGGGTCAAATACAAAAATGTATCTTGTAAAGACATTGTTTTGAGTAAGTCATAACTCAGTTTCTAGGATGATTTCTTTCTGAAGTTTCATGATCTCAGTAGGTCAAAGTGAGGGTGGGAAATAAATCCAGATTGAGCAGAAACAAACTTATTGCAGAACTTTTCAGAGCCATTATGTGCTAATATGTATATGAAAGATGAGTGGAAGATACAATGTAAAATGTTCCCCAACTTTTTGACCATAGAAACCTTTTTTTTTCTTGCAGAACATCTTGAGGAACAAATTTTGGGCCTTGCTCTCTAGGCAATTAAATACTGAGAAGGCCTTGAGCTTTATAACAGTGCTTCAGAGGGAAGGTATATATTACATCATAAAAGGGATATACATAGCTTAGGTTTAGTTTAGACGCAATGATTTAGGTGTGTGAGGTATTTGGAATCACTGTATAAGCAATAGTTGGTGGAGACAGGATATTTATCATGGAGAAGAGAAGATGGGGTTGGTTGGGTTGGTGGGGACATAGGAGCTTTGCCAGTTATCTTGAGGACTGTGATGTGGAAGAAGGAAAAGAATTTGTCTTTGTGGATACAAGAACAGATGCTAGAAGCACTAAGTAGAAGTCACAAGAAGACCTGTTTCTACTCAATATGAATAAAACTCAAGACCTGTTTCTACTCAATATGAAAAAACTTTCTGATTGTCATAACTATGCAGAGTTGTAAGGAAACTGTCTTAGAAAGCAGTGAGTACTTTGGTGCAGGAGTTCTCAGACCCATGGGAATATTGTGAAAATTTTAGTATAAGATTGATGACAGTATTAAACAAACTTTAAGATCCCTTCTAACTGAGAGGTCTTAACATTCTATTAAAGTATGATACAGGCCATTTATAAGAGAGACATAGGAGATATTTATTCTTCCATAGAGATGTCTGAGTCTGTCTTTGAATATAATACCAAAGTGTGTATCTCTAGTACCTAACATGTAGGTATCCAATAAATACTTGTTCAGTGCAGAAAAACATCTGAGGGATAGCAGGCCACCATCTGCAAGAGACACAGGAAATCTAGATGAATGCACACTGCATAAGCACATTACTGGTGAGATCAAGCTCCTGATGTCCTAGTCATTGCATTCTGTGACTTGATAGCCAGTAGATTCATTTAGGTCTAAGCATAAACCAAAAGTAGGAGAGAGAATCATTCAAGGATTGGTTTTCACATAGGTTCACACACTTATTTTGTGTCACAGCTCTTAGGGTTGCTATGGTAATACTTATGATGGTCAGCTGCTCTTTCTGAGTGTAAACAGAAAGAGATGGAGGAATCTCTAGTACCTACAAGGTGATGTTGTTTGGGATGATGGTCTTTGATAGATGCTCTCCTATGGAAATTTGTTTTCCTTTTCTTAATATCTTTCTGCTTTATTTCTATAAACATAGTTCTACCTTCTTGTGGATATTCAGTGTGTCTTGTAGGGTTGGTTTCAAAATCACTCTTTGCCTATATCATTATGAAAGTTTCTTAAGCTTGAAAGATTAAATTACATAAAAGGAATGATTTCATAATATCAATTTGCTTACATTTAAATTCTACATATCTACTTAAAATGAGTAAATGAAAACTACTATATGCTTCACATGTCATTTAGTATTGCAGGATAGTATCTGGTCTTCTGTGTTTCTGGGGACATTTAATGGAAAATTACACATCTTTAGTGTGGCATATATTCTACCTTGTGTTTTGGGAAGGAAAATACAGTTTTTTCATGGTAATTAAAAATACTAGATCTATTGTATATTGATTTTGTTTTTTTCAGGAAGGCTGTTTTGTTGCAAGAGTTGTTCTCCTTGCCCCAACGTTTTTCAACAACTTCATGGCTTTAAAAAATATAAGGTTCATAGATTAAACTTTTATCATGTTTATTTTTATTTGGGGGTCTACTTGAATTCTTTTCATTCTTCTGTGATGCTTTCATTGACTATCCCAATTCAAAACATCCTCTTACTTTCTGTTTGTCTTGTTTGCCCTCATCATTTGCTATTTGCCCAGGCTCCAAAGCCGTATATCTTTATTTGATGTTTCCCCTCATTATAATAAAATTTAGAAGAAAGAATCATGCCTTTATATCCCCTACAATTTCCTCTATGATATCTTGGACAAAGGAGTTTAGGAAGTTCATAATAGTCTAGTCCAACTTGCCTATTTTATAGGTGGAAAACTGAAAAAAAAAAGTAACTTGTTGCTTGATTTGATGCAAATTTAGTATTTATATGTGTACCTGTAGAGCATGAATATAATAAGCCCTCGATTAGGACTGTAATTTATTTTGAAACTAAAAAGGGTCTTAGAATTGAAAACTTCCAAGTTATAATAGCAAGAATAATAAACTTTCTTTTGGCCTTCATAGTTTATAAAGCTCATTTCCATATATCATTTCATTGTATACTCAGAAATCCTATGAAGTAGAGAGGTAATTTTTTATTGTTCCCATTTTAGAAGTTGTGAAACTAAGACCCAAAGGATTAATTTCCTAATAATTGATAGAGTTGGGGCTATAACCCATGACTTTGAACTCCAGATGCTACACTTGTCCTGTTATATAATGCTGCCTAAGTCATCTGCCTTTTCTTGCTGGTAGTGGACAGGATTTCCTTCAGTAATTCAGCCATCCAATAAGTGTGGACAGACATGCACTCACCTACACAAATGCATATCTATTTATAATAGCAATTATCACGTTGAGTTGTAATTTGTCTTTTTACATGTCCGTCTCCCCAACCAGACTGTGCGCTTCTTGAGCATCCTCTGATTATTCTGTTAGCTCCTTTTTATTTTCAGTGCCATATGTAGATTCTGGCACATAAGTGTCCAGTTTGTGGAATCAATGAATGAGTGAATGAATAAGTGAATTCAGAAGTGAAAGACGTTATGCTCTCTAGGGGCTTATAGTCTTCTTGGGGAGATAAAGCATGAAATTTACAATAAATAGAAAGATTAAAAAAACAGACAAAAAATTGCTTTTTTTTAAAAAAAGAAAAGAGAAACTTTGTTTATAGGGTTTGTTTTTTTTTAACTAATATAAAACAGATTCCCAGCCTGTAGTTCATGTAATTGCTTCCCGGCGTCAGGATTGGTCAGAACATGAGATTGCAATGGAGACTAGCCCTACCATAATTTATCAGGATGTATCCAGTGAATCACAATCAGCTACTTCAACAATCAAAGCTCTGTTAGAACTCCAACAGACAACAGGTATGAATTCACATGCTCAGTTGAATGAAGCATGTTTTCTCTAGAGATGGGTTGTGCTAAAATACTACCACTGTTATTATTATTACTATTATTTATTTTTATTATTATTATTATTGCTATTATTTGAGCACATTTCCCCCCTCTGGACTTGTCTATAATCATTGGTACAGTCTGGTTTGCTTGTTAGTTCAGTAAGATGTACACAGGAATACTGAAGTACAGATGAACTATCTGTAGAATGGAGAAAAAAATTGACAGCTCTGTCTTCTTTGTCTCCTGCTTAAAATGGACAGTCCTATTGTTTCTTAGCACTAGAAAGGAGTAGTTCTATCACCTCTAAGCACAAGGCTAGATACAGTACAGTAGCCAATTTAAGAATAGCAGGAGGCAGATTGAAGGGCCCTGCCATCTTCCTTGATATTGGTAGAGCAGTTTTGTGGTCATAAAACACCTTTAGTGGCCCTTGCTAACATTCTGATTTGTCTTAATTTTATCTTCAGACTTATTTCTTTGAATAGTATAGGTTAGCCACTTGAGCTGTCATACAAAGTTGTCCTCATGTAACAAGATCCTATCAGTATTTCTAATTACTAAATATTGTTGATAAACTCTAGAACAAACCTGTGGAAGTTATACTGACTTCTCTATTATAATAGGTCAAAGATTTTCAGAGTATTTAAATGACCTTAGCCATTATGTCATCCAGCCTTTTCATTTTATGGATAAATAAACTGAGATCTAGAGAGGTTATCCAGTTGGTTAGTGACAGAGTGAGACTCATCTTTTGGTTCCTAGTTCAGTGTCCTCTCTACTTGTAGGGTGACTTTTGTATTTATTTATTTTTGTTGTCGTTTTACTTACTTTGTTTTAAATGATTGTTCTGATTTCGTCAGGTTATGTACTCAGTGGGTATGAACATTTAGTGGACTTAGTTACTGGTTACCATTTATTGTAACTTCCACCTTGTACGATCCAAAGATTACTAGCATTTAATGTAAGTCTTTGGTTAATCTTTCTGTTGGTGTTATTTTTGGCCTTAGGCATTTCCTCAATTCTTTGCCGTTGACATACTCAGCCATTTCTGATAATGCCTTATAAAGGTGGGGACTTTGAACACATAGATTTTATAGAAAAATTGATAACAAGGTAGAAAGTGAGTCTATTCACGTAAACCATTCTTGATTCCAGACTGTCATATCAAACATTTTTGTAGAAACAAGCTATTTTTTTTTTTCTAACAAGGAAAATTTGTATTCCTTAAGAGTTGTTGAGACATTGTAACATTCCTTTGGAGATACCTTGAATTTTTAATAGCTCAAATTAAACTGGTCACTGTGTTGTGCTATTCTGGGTAGATGTGTTCTACAGCAAATCATGTTATGTACTGCTTATTTACCGTTCATTTTTAGGTTAATGAACTCAAGACCACCGGGGAATACCTTGAAGAAGGATATAGGAAATACCTTAAGGGGAGTGTGTACAAGAGAAAAAAATTCAGTTGCTTGGCTTAGAGCTAAAAGGGAGATGATTTTTGTGTTATTGGATATGAGTCCTTCTTACTAGACTGCTGAGTATGGTTATGCAAGTTGTACACTAAATAACCATACATAGCAATCTGCTTTTTTCTTTTCAATTCACTGTCTACTTAGTCATTGCCAGTGTGGCACCCCAGAGGTCTGGTGCATTATTCCTGTGGACAACTCTGGTTTTGGTAGTTGTAATAAAAGTTAACTTTTCCCCTGACTTTTTATGCAGTAAAGGAAAAATTGGAATCTAAACCAAGACAACCCACTATTGACCTGAGTCAAATGGCAGTGCCTATTCAGATGACGCAGGAAAAGAGACATTCTCCTGAGAGTCCGTCAATTGCTGTGGTAGAGTCAGAACTAGTAGCTGAATACATCACTACTGGTAGGTGTCCTCTTAAAACATAGTATTAAGGTAGGAGAACTACCTTTCTGGATTTCATGGGGTGATTACTTGGGGGAGAATATATTCTTTATATTTTTAGCTTTTTTCCTGTTTGTTTTCAGAGCAAATTCACATCATCCTTGGGATTTACCCTGTCTTTAATGACGTGGAAAAAAATAGGATGTTACAAAGTTTTTAAGTAATATAAAACTACAAGTCAACCATAAATAACATTTGTGAATACACAACAGTTGTAGGGAGAGGAAAAAATATTTCTTGTCTAAAAACGAGGGTTTTTTGGTATGTGTATGACAGGGTCTCACTCCCGTTGCTCAGGCTGGAGTGCAGCGGCGTGATCACTACTCACAGCAGCCTCAACTTCCTGGGCTCAGGTGATCCTCCTGCCTCAGCCTCCTGAGTAGTTGGGGATACAGGTGTGTACCACTATGCCTGGCTAATTTTTTGTATTTTTAGTAGAGGTGTGTTTTCACCGTGTTGCCCAGGCTGGTCTTGAATTCCTGGGCTCAAGAGATACGTCCACCTTGCCCTCCCAAAGTGCTAGAATTACAGGCATGAGCCACTGCATCTGGCCTAGAATAAGCATTTTTATACATCAGGATTTTTTAGTTTTGTGGGAAGGGGGGGTCAAAGGGGAAAGAAGGAGTAAAATCCAACCCTTTTAATATTTTTCAAAAAGTAGAAAACCTTGGCTAGGCACAATGGCTCACGCCTGTAATCCCAGTACTTTGGGAGGCTGAGGCAGTCAGACTGCTTGAAGTCAGGAGTTTGAGTACAGCCTGGCCAATGTAACAAAACCCTGTCTCTCCTGAAAATACAAAAATTAGCTGGGCATGGTGGCACTTGCCTGCAGTCCCAGCTACTCAGGAGGCTAAGGCATGAGAATCGCTTGAATCCGGGAGCGGAGGTTGCAGTGAGCTGAGACCACGACACTGCACTTCAGCCTGGCATCAGAGGGAGACTGTCTCAAAATAAAAACAAAAACAAACCAAGAAACCCTTAAATCCATGTAAATACTTACAAGATCTGGTGGAAAGCAGATTAGGTATTTAAAATGTGGTCTGGCAGCAAAACACTGAGATGTTTAGATGGCATATACAGAGAAATAAAGCAAGAGATATGATTTTTTTCCTATTCTGATGAGACCATACCTCGAATACTGCTTTCTCTTTTGAACACTTTATTACCTTGAAATTTGAAATAGTCCAGAGAGTAGTAATGTGACTAATTAAGGGTTTAAGAAAGATGACTTGTGAGGCAATATGTAGATGACTCCTATCTTCAGTTTTTTTTAGCAGTGATTACAGGAGAACATAAACTTACAGATATTTGAAGGACATAAATACCAAAGAGAAAAGGAATTTGTTGGCATCATTTTAGGAGAAAATATTATTAAGACTAATGGGTTAAAATTGCCAGAGGGTAAAATCCAGGTAAGATATGGAAAGCCATCTAGAATCTTTCTTCAGAGATATTTAGCAGAAAGCTAAAGCAGAGGCCATTATTCTGGGGAACTTAGTATTAACCTCTGGGGGTAGAATAGGTTATCACATCATGAACAGATGAAAAGACCTATGATTTCTTCCCTTACTTATCCTTTCAGAACGCACTGATGAGGGGACAGAGGTTGCTTTTCCCCTTCTAGGTAAGTGGTGTGCATCCATTTGTAGTATCACTGAAGGTAAAAGATGATTGTTTTGGGGGGAACCACTTAAATGGATGCGCTCTACTCTCATCTGGTAGAGGAAAGGTAAGCTCCACTTAGTGAAAGGAAGAGAGATTTTTCCTTTTGTAGAATAGTGGAATTATTTCTCAGAAATGAGCTTTTTGACACTGCAACGAAAGAGTTCTTTAAAATAACAAAATGGCTGCTTTATGGTGTTTATATGGCCCAGTTAAGGTCACTTCCGCTATTTTCCAAGTGTTTATTCTATGATCTTCTTTCATCATCTCCACCCATCATATCCATAGCCATGCGAAGCATTTTCTTTGACTTAAAAGCCAGCTACTTGGCCTGCCCCTTGTATCATTCTGTAGTGGGTATTAGTTCTAACTTTCCTGAACTCTGGAGAATTACTGTGAAGTAATTTGTAATTGAAGGAGAATTATTTTTAAGTAGATTTAGTTGATCTTTTAAAAATCCATTTCACTTCTTAATAAAAAAATACTTAACGTAATAATTATGAAGATTAGTTTGGACAGTAGAAGTGTTCCATATAATTGATAATTTCATCTGAAATGTATTATTTATTTTCACGTCATTCATTTCCAATGCTTTCATTTAAAAACTGTTAATCTGCTTAATTTTAATATTATAATTTGTTTTTTTTACCCAGTCATATTGTAAACTATTTCAGTCATTGTTGTTTTAATGTAAACCTTGACTGTCTTTTTTTCGGTTATGTTGAGCACATATGGAAGATTTTATTAACTCAACATAATTTAACATGTACATGTTAAAGCATACTGTGAAATATAGTAAGATACTACAGTACATTTATAAAAGAATACTGGTGATGCTGCCTATAATTTCAAATCACATGTAGATATATGTATAGCAACAATAGAAACACGTTTGTGAATAAAGATAGAATGTGTCATTTTAAAAAGCCCATTTGTATGTCATTGGATAGTTTTAAAGTTAGTCCTTATAATACATAAACGGCATTTTTACTTTAATTTCCATAGTGATCATCTTATTCTTGAACACCCCACTATGACTTTTCTAAACAGAAAATCAGTGCTATTTGAAATTGTAGATCAGGGTATATGAACATTAGAATCGTGGATTATTGAGAGAGTTTCAGTAATCCCAAAATCCTTAGCTGATTCACAGATGTGTTATATTTTATCTGTTTCTGATTCAAAGGATTAGTTTCCCAGTCACCATAAGCATTTTTAAAGCTCTGTAGACCGTGTAAAAAGTTGAAGTTGAGGCCGGATATGGTGTCTCATGCCTGTAATCCCAGCACTTTGGGAGGCCGAGGCAGGGAAATCTCTTGAGGCCAGGATTTCAAGACCAGCCTGGCCATCATGGCAGAATCCTGACTCTACTAAAAATACAAAAGTTAGTCTGGTGTGGTGGCACCCACCTGTAATCCCAGCTACTTGGGAGGCTGAGGCACGAGAATAGCTGGAACCTAGGAGTTGGAGGTTGCAGTGGACAGAGATCATGCCACTGCACTCCAGCCTGGGTAACAGAGCAAGACTCTGTCTCAAAATAAATAAATAAATGAATAAAAAGTTGAAGTTGAAGCTGATAAGATTTGATAGATTCGTTACTTCATGAGACCTTTATAGCAAGAGAATAAGAGAATCAGAATAGAACTTTTAAAAGGTCTATATTTGTAAAAAGGTCTATTCTTGAAAAGCATAAGACCTTTGTAATAAGAGAGTAAGAAGCAGGGATGTTTCCTATACTGCACTCTTACCCATTCATGTCAGATGAGCTGAATTGGAGATGATAGAACAGATTTTTCTATTCTTTTATTAACTCTTTATATTTGTTTAGTACTTTATAGTTTAAGGACCATTTTTCAATCTGTTACTTCATTTGGTCCTCTTCTAGGTAGAAACAGCAAACTTTTATTATCCCATTAAAAACAAAGTCAAACAAAACAAAACCTCTTAGGTTTTAGAGGCTAATAGAAGGTGAGTGACCTCTTCAAATTCACATGGCTGGTCGGTGGTAGAACAGGACAGAATCCAAGTGTGATTCTTGGTCCAGTTTACTGCAGTCTCACCCAGACCTTTAGATTTTTAGGAACTGTAAGGTTGTGAGACAGAATCACTTAATATAAAGGAGTGAATGCTACTTATGTTTTTATTGCATGTGGAACTGAGACCAAGAGATTAAAGAACTTGTATTGCATTACTTTCCTTAAAAATACTATTTTGGGATTACAGAAATTGATTACTGCTCTGTTACCTTAACGGGATGAAAGTCATTGGAGAAAGTGAGTACAGCTCACGAGAGGATGCAACTTTAAGGGGTTTATTCCCCCTTTGTGATAAGAGTTTTCACAGTGCTTCCATATACATTTCTCATCTCATCCTTATAATAGCTCTGTTATTCCCATTTTGCAGATGAGGAAACAGTCTCAGAGAAGATAAGAGACTTTCTTAGAGTCACACAGCTCATAGATGGGCAGACTGTGGTCTTCTGCCTCCTAGTTCACAGTACTACACTTTCTTTCTGTGATACAAGCTCACAGACATTTGTTTAAAATGACTACTGGTTACAGATGCTGTGGTGATTTCTGGAGAAATATCATCACCTCCTCTATTTTCAGTCAGCCATCGCTCCCAGCCCCAACAGCCTTCCCAGCCCCAGCGGACCCTGCTCCAGCATGTGGCTCAGTCACAGACCGCAACACAGACTTCGGTGGTGGTGAAGTCCATCCCAGCATCTTCCCCTGGAGCAATCACCCACATTATGCAGCAGGTTGTATCTCTTCTTTTTCTTCCTATCTTCTGAAACTGCCATGCTTGAAATAAGATTCGTATCATCTTGTATTTTAAGAGGAGAAATAATGAAATGTAGACTGTTTGTCTAATTCTTTTCTCTCTAAGAAATGAGTAAAGGAAATGAATTAAGGGTCTTAACACCAGAAAATAATTCTGAAACAATATTCTTAAATCTGTGAACTCTTACCATTTCAAAAGAGTGAGAATGTCTAGATGAATCTAATGACATCAGAATTGGTCACTGTTTTTGTGTATTTTATTGTGGAAGAATTTATCATCGAGGTAAATAAGATGTTCAAATGAGAACATTTGGCTTGTTTAGCTGTTTGCTGCTGGGTTTGTTTTGTTTTGTCTTTTGCTTTTATAATTAATCCTTCCTCTTGGTAATATTACAAATAAGTAGGAAAATAAATATTTGATTTTTTTTTTTAACTATACGTGGTCAGTTACAGAGGAAATGTGACAGAAAGTTGAGAATATAGATCTAATGTGAAACAGGACATCTGGTATTAAGGGGAATGGGGAAAAGGAAAAGTATGTTGATAGGTTGATTTCGTGTCAGATACTGTACTTTGAGCTTTACGTATATTAACTTGTTCAATTCTTACTATGATCTTGCAGGGCTGGGTGTACTATCCCATTTTTACAAGTGAGGAAATTTATGCTCACTTCAGTAAGAAAGTAAAAAACTTGCTCCAGGTGGCAGAGCCAGGATTTAAACCCAAAGCGAACTGCCTCTGTTAAATAGTTACATCATGGATATCATGATTAAAGCATGACTCATTATTAGTAGTAACATAAGTCACCATCACTCACATGGTGATGAATCTAATTGTAGGCAAACTACTTGAAAGAAAGGCAGTGAAAAATGTTGAATTGAAAGTCTGTATGTGCAAAGTCATTATGGTATAGGGGAGAATTACAGTTGAATCTCAAAATTTTATAGTTTAGAATTTAAGTGTTGCATATGATAAGGCAGTAGGAAGGTTGGGGATAGGTTGGATCTTGTTATGTCACTGAGGGAAGCCAACTGGCTGGAGGTTTTGTTGGGTGGCAGGTCTCAGCCTGGAGTCTGGCCCTCACCTGGCAGGTCCTGACATTGCCCTTTCTCCAGACACCTAGAGAGGTCTGACAGGCTAACCCTAACCTGTCACTCAAGGTGATGCCTTCTCACAACACTGAGCACTGACACTGAGCACTCTCCTTTCTACTGACAGGAATGCTCTTATCCCCTCCTCCATCTCCTTCCCTCCTGGGAGCCAGGGCTCTAGGATGCTATTGTCTGGTGGGCCTGGGAGCTGAGCAAAGGAACGAGGAATGCTAGTCGAGAGGTGCTTCCTGCAGACCTTGGTGAAGCCTGAAGAATGATCTCCACCCATGCAGGGGGCTCTCTGTGGGGACTGGGACAGGCATGGCTCTCAGACAATCTCCCTGACCTTCCATACAACACTGGACGTACACATGGCCACAGGGGGCTTCTCTGAACCTTGGCTTTTCTCTGGACCTCATGCCTTGGTTGCTGCTTTCAGGCAGGGTAACATGAATAGGCTGGACAGCTGTTTCCTCAGCCAGGGAGCATTTCTCTTCTTTTTCCATGTTAGAATGTGCTTGCAGGGCCACCTTATTCTAATCTGTAAGTTCTGGATCCTCTAAGACTTTTCTTATAGTAGTGAGTAAACCAGTTTTCAAAGCACTTAATGTCTGAGAGTTGAAATTGCAAGAGTTTCAGTCTAGAGCTCCCTGAGGTTTCTTGGTCTTTCTAGGTTCTTCTGAAATTTTTTGAATGAATCTTGTAAGTCTTTTTCAGTTAAGAGGAAAATGTAGCAATGCAGATGTTTTTCTTATTTCATTCTTACTTTGTGCCTTCTTTACTTAGGCATTAAGCAGTCACACTGCTTTTACCAAACACAGCGAGGAACTTGGAACTGAGGAGGGCGAGGTTGAAGAGATGGACACTTTAGACCCTCAGACAGGTCTGTTTTACCGATCTGCCCTGACTCAGTCACAGTCAGCTAAACAGCAGAAACTTAGCCAGCCCCCGCTGGAACAGACTCAGCTGCAAGTGAAAACTCTGCAGTGCTTCCAGACTAAACAGAAGCAGACCATCCACCTGCAGGCAGACCAGCTCCAGCACAAACTCCCGCAAATGCCCCAGCTTTCCATCAGACATCAAAAACTCACCCCTCTCCAGCAAGAACAAGCACAGCCCAAGCCAGATGTCCAGCACACACAGCATCCCATGGTGGCCAAAGACAGGCAGCTTCCTACCTTAATGGCACAGCCCCCGCAAACTGTAGTACAGGTGCTTGCAGTGAAAACCACGCAGCAGCTCCCTAAACTGCAGCAGGCTCCGAACCAACCAAAAATCTACGTGCAACCCCAAACCCCCCAGAGCCAAATGTCGCTCCCAGCTTCGTCAGAGAAACAGACGGCAAGCCAGGTAACGGAATATTGATAGCATGCAAAGTTAAACTTCTCTGTTCACGGAAAAAAAAAAAAAAATGAGACCATCACGACCCTATCATGATTATCAGTGCTTTCTCCTGGCAAGAGGAAACCCAAAAGCCTCATTACGCTGGTAGTACTTTGCCCCATCAGAAGGTTGACATTAGGGAAGAAATGCACGCATTAATATGTAGGAAGAAAAAAGCATAGCATTCAGAACTTGATTTTCCAGGCAGTTTTTACTGAAATCACTTCAGCATTGACCAACAGTGCATAGAAACGATATCTTTAAATTATTTTTATTTTTATTTTTTGGTATAAAATATTTATTTCCATGCCCGTAAACTCTGATTCCTGTGGCAATAATGCTAAGTAAACTGCAGTCTTTAAAGGAACTTCATTGAACATCTTTCTTTGTAGTTTATATCATAGCCATCTACTTAAATTTATTTTTTAGATTTCTAGATTACAGAGGAATTATTGGTGGATAATTGAAAGCAAAATTACGTTAGCAAAGCCAGTGGCTCTGAAGTGATATATATGTATGTATGTATTATAAATACATATATATATAGGATATGTTTATATACATGTATTTTGAAGCAAAAGATTAGAAAAATATTCTTTTTATTTTAAAAAGCAGAAGATTATATGAAATAATTTGAGCCAGGTTGAAGGTGTACTGTTTAGGGATATAAATCCCAAAGGAAGACTAGGCTACTGAGACTGTTTTTTTCTTTATTGCTATAAACCTTGGCTGGCTGAACAAAGGTTCTTTCAACCCCTCCTCTTTCTTTAGGTTTTGTAAAAGCAACCAGATCCTTCCTATTCAGCCCCCACTTTTTTTTTTAAAAACAGCAAGCTTCAAAACTGTCTTCCTAGTATATAGCGCACGAATGTTTCTTTTGCCATATTGTCTGGGGTATTTGATTAGGTTTTCTCAAAGAGATGTAGCTATAACACACACAACCCCAATTTATTTTCAGGTGGAGCAGCCAATTATAACCCAAGGATCCTCTGTTACAAAGATAACTTTTGAGGGGCGCCAGCCTCCCACAGTTACAAAGATAACTGGTGGCAGTTCTGTGCCTAAGCTGACATCACCAGTTACAAGCATATCTCCCATTCAGGCCTCTGAGAAGACAGCAATGTCTGACATTTTGAAAATGTCTTTGATGGAAGCTCAGATTGATACAAATGTAGAACATATGATAGTGGATCCCCCAAAGAAGGCTCTTGCCACTAGCATGCTCACTGGTGAAGCAGGATCATTACCCTCCACCCACATGGTGGTTGCAGGGATGGCGAATTCCACTTCCCAGCAACAGAAATGTAGAGAGTCCTGTTCAAGTCCATCCACTGTTGGCTCTTCCCTAACGACAAGGAAAATTGATGCACCAGCAGTGCCTGCGACAGGCCAGTTCATGCGTATTCAGAATGTAGGCCAAAAGAAAGCTGAAGAGAGTCCAGCAGAAATTATCATCCAGGTAAGAACTGGAAGGAAAATGAGAAATCTTGGGGGTTGTGGGTTTGTGTGATATGTTGTTGACTTGTCACAGGAAGAGTCAAGCCAAGACAGCAAGAAGACATAGATATTATCTTTGAGATGGTGTTTGACAAATTTGGTTTAATACCTATTACAAAAATACAAATTTATTTATATTTTTGGAAGAGAATCCGAAAATGGATAGACATTATCACCCAGCAAAATGTAAAGGCAATGAAGGACCCATGTGTCAGTTTGATTTTTGTAAGATTGAAGTTATACTTGCCAATATGTGAATTCATTAAGTCAACCCAGAAAATAAAAAGTTCCTGGGTTCAAATCTTGAATTTTTCAATTTTTGCTCAAAAAATTCTGGAATGTAACTGGATTGCACTTCTCTTTCAAGTTAATTTTGGGGACCCTTTTCTTGAAAAAACAGTTCTTATTCTTGATCCAAATTTATGACTCAGGACAATCAAACCTCAACTGCAATGTCTGCAGAGACACGTTCTAATGGAGTATTTCTCTCTTTTTTTGGAGACAGAGTCTTCTCTGTCCCCCAGGCTCCTGAGTAGCTGGGACTACAGGCGCATGCTACCACACCCAGTTAATTTTTTGTATTTGTAGTAGAGACAGGGTTTCACCATGTTAGCCAGGATAATCTTGATCTCCTGACCTCGTGATCGGCTGGCCTCGGCCTTCCAAAATGCTGGCGTTACAGGTGTGAGCCACCATGCCTGGACAAGGGAATATTTCTAAATAATGCTTTATATTTAATTTGGGACTAACCATGAACATTACTGTTTATTTCAATCATTGATATTAAAAAATCTTGTTTGGTTAGTGTCATCCCTTAGTAAGTACAGGCTAGTTGACACACTAGAATTATTCATTGATAATAGATGGTACCTCACATTCCTTTGATTCTAAAAATCATGTTTTGTCATGTGTAATATATCAAGATCAAAGAATTACTGAGTCCAGGCTACCCCTTGCGAGGTATCAGGTTGTTTTCTTGACATTTGTCATTTTTTTTCTAAATGGATATATAGCTTAGAAGATATCAGAGCAGTACATTTCAGTTAATTGAGAATTTGGATTTATTGAAATATGAGTAGACTAGGATTTGCCATCAATTCATTATGGTAAACTTGGTCTTTGCCGTGATTCCAAGCTATGGGAGAATGCAAATTGACCAATGTTATTAAACCAATGAAGATAGAATTAAGTATAGAGGAAATGCTTAAAGGCAAGTAGAAATGACCATTGAATTATTAAAGTAATTTGTTTCCCTTTGTAAAGCAAATGTAAATGAAGTAAATATTTCTTGACAAAAGGATTTGTGATTTGTTTTGTATTTTCCTTTGAAAGAGGTAAGATGTGGTGAAAAACGAATGGTTTTCCGGCTTTGCCATTCATTAGATGATTTTGGGCAAGGCCAAAATAAGGTTAACCTTATTTTGCCTTGGATTTCTTATCAGCAAAATAGGAATAAGTAATGCCTACTTTACAGGACTGATGTAAGGATTATACAAAATTGAGCACTTAGGACAGTACCTGGCTCATAGTGATTGTCTAACAGATGGTACCTATTACTGTTTTTACCAAAATTTATTGTAGCTACTGGTGGCTTAGATTGCTGTACTCACTAAATTAAAAATCATTTTGAATAGCTTATTTGGGAATTATTTTTCTGTACTTCATAAACAAGAATGAAAATGTAATTCGCTTCATGTATCAAGGATGGTAGTTAATGCATAGGTTCTTTACAGAATTCTCAGCCAGCTTTTAGCTAGGTGTGCTGTGTCAGAGATAAGGACAGCGGAGTGATTAAGAACCAAACTTTTGGAGTCAGATCCCTAGATGTGATTTCTGCCTGTACCCATTATGGGTACTTGTGAGTTTGGGCATCTGAATTAACCTGTGTATTTCTGTTTCTTTACCTATGAAGTGGAAACATTAACGTCTACTTTACAGGATTGTTTTGAGGATTAAGAGAAAATGTATATAAAGCACTTGGTCAAGTGTCTGTGTAGAGCAATGCTCAATAAAGATAGCTCCTATTATTATACTCATGATTAATATATTGTTAGAGCATTTTCAGGTCTTACTAGTTATATTTAACTTTGATCTGAAGTATTGATTTCCTGAGTCTGCAAAGTGCTTTGATTCTAGAAGAATACTCTATAAAAATTCAACAGATTTGATATTAAATGCTTTGAATGAAAAGCATTGCTCTTTGTGGACAGTGTGTATTTTATTCATTGGTTGGTTTGTTCATTCATTCATTCCACATGTATATAACTACTGTGTTCCAGGCACAGTGCTAAGTGCTGAGAATAGGGAAGTAAACAAGCTGTATCCTCTATTGTAAAGTCTATATATGTGGAATTCATAGACTTTTAGAACTGCAAGGATCTTCACAGTATATCATCCAACTATCTTATTTTACACAAGATTAACGTAAGGCTCAAAGAAGTAGAATGACTTACTCAGAGGCCCTCAGCAAGTCAGAGACAGAACTGAACTAAAATCCAGGCTTCTTAACCTTGTCTAATAGTCTTACACTATTATCAGCTATGTGGAAGAAAAGAGCAGAAACAAACAGAACTTCGTGACTCCAGAATCAATATGTAGGCATCTTGCATTATTTTCTTGATGGTAAAAGGTTATTTTGGTCAGCTATATTTGCAGAGTGCTGACACTCAACTTTGTTCTGGGGTTTTTTATTTTATTTATTTATTTATTTATTTATTTATTTATTTATTTATTTTGAGATGGAGTTTCGCTCTTGTTACCCAGGCTGGAGTGCAATGGCGCGATCTCCGCTTACCACAACCTCCGCCTCCTGGGTTCAGGCAATTCTCCTGCCTCAGCCTCCTGAGTAGCTGGGATTGCAGGCATGCCCCACCATGCCCAGCTAATTTTTTGTATTTTTTTAGTACAGATGGGGTTTCACCATACTGACCAGAATGGTCTCGATCTCTTGACCTCGTGATCCACCCGCCTCAGCCTCCCAAAGTGCTGGGATTACAGGCTTGAGCCACTGTGCCCGGCCAGTTCTGGGGTTTTTAATGTTAAAAATGTATATTTATTCATCAGATGTTTATTGAGCATCTGCTGTGTGCCAGGCCCTGTTCAAAACTTTGGGCTTCTAGCAGTGATTAAGATTGTCAAGATCTTTGCTCTGTTTACTTCTTTTGGAGCTTACATTTTAAGAGTAAGAAACAATGTAACATGATAAATGCAATGAACAAAAAATGTAACAGAATGTAATAGAGATGGGGTGGGTGGGATGAACACACTACTTTTGGTTTGGTAGTCATGGAAGAAAAGCTTTTCTTTCAAATATTTGAACTGAGTTGAAGATGTCAGGACAGAGCCAACCATGCCATGATTTGGAGGAAGAGTATTCCAGGAAGAGGGAAGAACTAGTCCAAAAGCACTAAGGTACAAGAGAGTTTGGCATGAGGCTGAGAGCCATAGTGAGGTGTTGGTTGTATGGGAAGTACAGTAGGAAACAATTTTAGAGTTTTAAACAAGCGACATGAATTGATAAAACTTTTAAAGGATGTCTAATAAAGATGAGGAAAAAGAATCTGACAGGGCAGCATACCTGTGATAATTACGTACCCAGAGGTCTATAGCAAGTGTTCATCTACTGATATTCATCTTGCAGATAATAAAGGGCAAAATTAGACTACATTTACATTTACATTTGCTTAATAATCAAATGAAAGTTTCATTCAAAGTTTGTCTCTTGAATTAGGCAATATATTTCAGCCTCCTTTGTTAGAAGAAGCACCATAAAGGAGTGGAAAGATCACTTCTGGTTGCATAAGATTTAGATTTGAATCCTGGCAAATCTAAGTCCTTTACTTTGGTGAAGTCACCTACTGTCTCAGTTTCCTCATTTGCAAGTGGGAATAATAATTTCCTTATAGCGTTGTTACAGGGATTTAGTAGCGTATGATATGTGAAAGCACCTTGCACAGTGCCTGGCGTGTAGTAGTTGTCTAATAAATGTCCGCTTTTTTTTTTTCTTGATATTGTTGGGGAAATGGTTCTGTTACCTTTTCTTACCATAAAGATTCTCCTATGTCTTCTCTTCCAGGCTATTCCTCAGTATGCTATTCCTTGTCACTCCAGCTCCAATGTGGTGGTGGAGCCCAGTGGGCTTCTTGAGCTGAACAACTTCACTAGTCAACAGCTGGATGACGAGGAGACAGCAATGGAGCAGGACATAGACAGTAGCACGGAGGATGGAACTGAACCCAGCCCTTCTCAGAGCTCTGCTGAACGGTCTTAGTGTTTTGGACACAATAGTGCACTTTAAAACCTGCTTGGTTACCAAGTGTCCAGGGAAACCCTCGTATTTTGATGTATAAAAAGAGCACTTTGCCCATACTTAGGCTGTGGACCCTAAAACAGCAGTGTTTCAACAAGATATTGCTGCAGGAGCAGCATTTTAAAACAAGATAAAACTCACAGGGGAATGTACTTTTTTTAAAAAAAAATGAAAAAAAAAAAAAAAAAAAAAAAAAGCTACGCATTTACAGTGACTTGAGACTTAGTCTTCTTTCTCTGTTGGATCATGGCCGGTGGAAAAGTTTTGTCTTGCAGTGGAAAGAGACTTTTCCTGTGCATGTTTCTCAGCTGGTTACTACTGAGCAAAATACCATCTAAAAGGGGAATGTGAATAGTTGTATTTTGAAATAATGTGTCAGGAAAAGTTTTTAGAAAATTTGTATGTTTTTGCAAATCCCTGGAAGTGTTGAATTGGTTAAAACTTTACATTTGCTCAGTTAGTTTATAAGTACCTAGAAAAATACTGGCATTAAAGAATCCTTGGTGGATGGTAGAATTCAGATCCCTAACCAGTGAGAAGTGCTTTTTGGGTGGCTTGTGCATTCTCATCAGTTGTGTGCTAATTTATTGTATTGTTTCTTTGTGCTCTAAGCAGCACACTTGCCTTCTATTTATTTAAGTGTAAACATTTCAAAGCAGGCCATACTCCGTCTGGCAAATTTCTTGTAAACCAGGATTGCGTACCCTTTCCATCGTCCTTGTCTCCCCACTTCCCTTTAAGAAAACTTACTAGAAAATGTTTCATTGTGAAGCAGAGGAAAAGAAACATTTTCAGGCCTAAAGGAAATGTTCAGTTATGTTAAGAAAACAAATTATTCATTCATATGATGCTTTCTTAACATTGAAGTTGCACATTCACATTGGACTGAGATAACTTTTACATACTTTTGTTTAAGCCCCTTTGAAATGTATAAAAAGTTCATTTACAGTTCTAAATGTAATGTTTTAAGCATTCTACCTTTTTAGGACACAGTTTGTTTAAGCAATATGTTTTGGTCTTGTGATCACTGTCTGTCACAAGTAGAGAGAGGGGTAAGGGGGTGGGAGGGTAAGAGTTTTGACAAGTTGTGGCAAAGGAAACTATACTTTTCATTTTTAAAAATGTAAATAGAAAAGTTTTTAACGGTTTTATATAGATTTCACTATAAATAAGCATTTTAAGACTGACAAATGTTGAACTGTACATACATTTATCAGCATAACTGCCCAGTTTTTTTGGTGCTGAAGTACTGTAAGTAGAATTCATCAACAGTCTCCTAATTTTTGCATCTACATTGGCGGGGAGGGGAAAGCTGTGATACTATAGCTAATAAATTCCCACTAGAGTGACACCGAAGATTTAAACACAAGCATTCGTAAGATGCACTGATCTCTGGTGGTTGTCACTAGTTCTGCTAGGTGAGAATGACTTACCCATAGATGGAGCTGTTGGATATTATTTTATTGTACAAATTCATGTTTAAAAAACTTTGTGACTGTTTCTAGTTAAGTAATTTTTTAACCTTTCTGGGTCATAGACTTCTTTGGAAATCTGATTAAACTATGAACTCTCACCAGAAGATACACATGCAACATGTTAAATACATGTTAGACTTTGCATACAATTTTAGGGGCTCATGGGCCTCTAAGCCTATCCATGTATTCCAGGTTAAGCCCTCTGTTATGGTCAATCCATTACTTACAGATGTAAGTTTTTATAAAATTATAAAATAAAGTATCTTTTAAATATTCATGGATCAAATAACAAGAGCAAACCTGAATAAAGTTATGTTTTACATATTTTGGCAGCATAACATACCTGTGTCCCTTGAGAATTTAGCGTTCATATGTTTCTGCAATTGGAATGGCAAATAAATCTGGCATCATCTACATTTTTTAAAATTACAAATATTAAGAAATTATCAAGTGAGATTTTAATTTTTTTCTTTTAAAGTTACTAATTTCAAATAGAGCATGCATCCATTTATTTATTCAGCAAATATTAATAGAGCATCTTCTGTGTGACAGGTAGTATTCCATGCACTGGGGATACGATAGTGAACAAACAGGAAATCCTATCCTTATGAAGTTTATAAACAGGGCTTCCTGCCGATGAGCTGATGAAGTGGATACAAGGAATGAAGACAGGAGAAAATAAGAATAATCCTTACGTTTTTTGATTAAGTGGATAGATGATGATGCCAATATGGATTTTCAGACATCCCTCTACTGAAAGTCTTAGCATTTTATCGATTAGTATTCCATGTTTAAGTACATAAATTAAAAGTAATTTAAAGTCATCTCTTTGAAGGATGTTAACAAATTATGATGCAAATGCTACAGAATTTTTAAATTCTGACAACTATTAGGCAGTGATTAGAAAAATCCGTTTGGTTTAAAGTAAACTTTAATAAGTGCCTAGTATTGCAGATGCAGTTTATGGTGAACTTAGAGGATTAAAAAACAGGGGGCTTCATTGAAAAGGGGGGCTTTGAGATATTTACACACCATAAACTCACCCATTTAAAGATGCTGTTTTAATGGTTTCAGCATATTCACAGGGTTGGGCAACTCATTACCACAGTCAATTTGAGAGCATTTTCATCAATCATAAAAGAAACCCTGAACTGAAATCACCATCACTCCAGCCCTGGGTGACCACTCATCTACTTTCTGCCTTTCATGGATTTGCCTATTCTGGACATTTTATATAAATGAAATTATGTAATATGTGGTCTTTTGTGACTTCTTTCACTTAGCATATTTTCAAGGTTCATCCATGTTGTAGAATTTGTCAGTACTACATTTCTTTTTATGGCCATTCCATTGTGTGAAATACATCACATTTTGTTTATCCATTTATCAGTTGATGGATATTTGCATTATTTACACTTTTGGGCTATTATGAATAATGCTGCTATGAACATTCGTGTGCAAGTTTTACATATATTTTCAATTCTGATGCATATATACCTCGGAGTAAAATTGCTGGGTCACACAGTAACTGTTTAACCTTCTGAGCAAGTGCCAGACTCTTTTGCACAGGAACCGCATATGTCACATTTTCATCAGCAGTCTATGAGAGTTTCAGTTTCTCCACATCCTTGCCAACACTTGCTGCTATTTGTCTTTTTGATTCTAGTCATCCTCATGTATGAATTATAAAATGATGCCCCATTGTGGTTCTAGTTTACTTTCCTCTGATGGCTAATGATGAGCATCTTTTCATGTGCATATTGGCCATTCGTATATCTTGGGAGAAACACCTATTCAGGTTCCTTGCCCATTTTCCAATTATTTTCTTTTTTCTCATTTTAAATTGAGAATTTTTGAAGTACAGGAAATACAGCTAGCCTTATGAGAAAAGTAATATTTATCACCCTTAAAATCCTAAGTTAGGTTCTAGTTCTTCCTCTAATGTAATGACTTAGCAGTATTAAAACGGTATAGCGCCATAGTTGAAAACTTGCTTTTAATTGCATTTCTCTGTGAGGTTCTCACAATAGCCTGCTGAGGTAGCAGACATAGTACAAAGGAAATAGTAGTCAGATGGTCTGGATTTGACTCTGAGGCTCTTCTGTGTATTGATCATGTGAATTTTAGCAAGTCACATTTCCTCTTTGAGTCAGTTTCTCCATAATAATAGTGAGTATTTCTAACCCCATGGGATTATTATGAAGACGAGATGAAACATTACATGTAAATATGCCAGCGAGAGTTAGGTGCTCAGTGTTTTTTGAGTCCAGTAATTATACCGCTCCTACTTTTTAAGTGGAAAACTGAGGATTCAGAGAAGTTAAATGATGTACTAAAACTCAGATTAAATGCTAATGGCGTCATGCTGAGCCGTGAATTAATACCTTCTCCAGAAGGAAGTGTTTATGCCACCAAACAGGACTGGCCATTGGAAGGATGGAGGAACTCAGTACTGGACTATTGACATGTCTGCTAACGAGCCTTGGGTGCTTTCACACAGAGATGCTCAATTCAGGTTTTCTTTTTTGTTTTTTAGTTTAATTATGTGTCATAAATCCCATATATGAGGAAGTGGAGTGAAAAAAGCACTGTATAAGCAAGACCTTTCCCAGAAAGGATATTGAAAAAAAAGTCTGGTGCCTCTGCCTGCAAGTTCATAAATTTTAAGTAAGCAAGTCTTGATGACCTATATATTGAAAAAGAAGACTTGAAACACAGGATCACATTTGTACTTGTGAGAAGGCTTGCTCTGCCTTCTCCTCTCTCCCATGTTCACAAATATGTACTGTAACTGAAAACATAAACTTGCTTTTTTTTTTTTTTTTAAACCAGGCAAGACCTGTGAGCTTGGACCAGCACTAAAAGGCATAAAACAGCAGAGGATGGAATGAAATAGTACTACGTTATCTGATTTCTTAAACAAAACTGACAGATAAGCAATCTTCTCTCCAAGTGATTCTGTCTGGTAACCTGACTTTTCTCTCTGTCTTGCAGCAGATAGTTAATGGGCTTTTTCTCTATGCCAGCATTGGAAATATAGTTGTCAGCTAGGTGGAAAAAGCCTGTACTCTCGTGGAACATCCAGTCTAGTGAAGGAGATCTGTTAGTCAAAAATTAAAACTAGATGTGTTAAATGTTAAGAGCTGTGATGGAGAAATGCATAGTGTCATGATAGCATATAAATTGGGGAGAGTTTCCCTCAGGAAGGAATGCTCGAGCTGTGATGAGAAGGAACAGGAGGAATTAGGTTTTGACTAGGCAAAAAGGAGTGAGATAAACTGTGCGGGCAGATAGGACAGCAGATGGAAAACCCCTGTAGTGGGAGAGGCATGGTGGGAGGAAAACTTCCAGCAGGCCAGACTGGCTGCAGCATGGTGGGCGTAAATGGTGAGGACCAAACTATATGAATCTTGCAGGTTGTGATAAAGGTGTGTTTGTCTTTATTCTATGAACAATGGGAAGTCATCAAAAAGTTTAAGTCACTGGAGCTGGCAAAATGAATTAATACACTTACAAAATATTTGGAATCTTGTTTTATTACAGCAAAGAATATATCTGACATTTCTTTTTTGATAATAGTCTTACCTCCTTATGTCGTTTTCTCAAACATGTTCGGTGGTTTCCTAATACAATGGTATGAATCTAGCATTTAAGGATCTTAACCAAAGCATCATTTTCTAGATTCATATTCCCATTTTGCTCCCCTGACCTGTCTACCTCCCCACCACATACACACTGTGCTCTGCACTTGAAAGTCTTAAACCTGTTCTTCAAATTCTAACTTGAGTTCCACCTCTTCATTTAGGCTGCCCAGAGCTGTTCGATGAGAACTCAACCCAACCCACTGCTGGGTTCCTCTAGCATCTGGGGAGAAATACATACTTACTTAGCACTTACCATTGGTCACCTGCTATGAATTATTTGCAGTGCAAAATGATCCTCTTTTGGTGTAAGGATTCACATTTTTGAAGTTACCAAATTCCTTACACAATAGCTGATGGGAATTCTAAGTGTGCACCATCACTCAGTGTGTGGATTCCTTCGTAGTCCCACACAATGTGCCTCTCAGTCCTTGAGATGCATTATTTTAGGGAGTCATTCTAAAAAAAATTTTTTTCATCCTAAAATCATAGGCACTGAGCTTTCTTAGTTACTTTTCTTTTATGCTGTTAAATTAAATCTCAGGCTTAATGTTGAAGTTAGAAACGAGGTTAGTGAAATCATAAATAATCTTGGTAAGATTCGCTCTCTTTCAAAAGTGAGACAAGGCAAGTAAAAAAAAAAAAAAAATTCACTCTCGTTCAACTCAATACCATGCCTATTTAGTCCTCCACAGGATCAACTGCAATTTTCTTGCATGGTGATATTCACCAGGGTTTGTACTAAACCTACATCCCTTCTTACTCTGCACAGTCTTCCTGGGACTTTCATCTGTGCTATAGCTTCAGCTTCCACCTATGTATGGATTAATTAAGTCATTGAATATTTATTGAGTGCATGTGTCTCAGGCAGTGTTCTAGCCACTAAGGATATAGCAGTGAACAAAACACTAAAAAAGTACCTGCCCTATGTAGCTTACATTCTAACCAGGAAATAATTATAAGTTAAAAATACATAGTATCTTAATGACAGTAAAACGAGTAGGGAAGAAGAATGTGAAATTCCAAGGTGTGTGTGAAAATTTAGATAGGTTAGACAGGGACGACCTTACTGAGAAGGCAACAACAAAAAATGGAAGTGAGAGAGGTAGCTGGGCTCATGTCCACGTTGTGTTTCAGGTGACAGAACAAGTGCAAAGGACCCAAGGAATGTGTATGCCTCGCAGGTTCGCAGAAGAATGAGAAAGGATTAGAATGAATGGGGTGGAAGAGATTAGTAGAAGGTGAAAAGGAGAAGCATTTCTAGTTTTCTAGGTGTCATCATAAAAGAGTGTTGGATTTTGTCAAACGCCTTTTTTTTTTTTTTTTGCATCAATTGAAACAATGTAGATTTCTTTCTTTCTTTTCTTTCTTTTTTAGTTATTTGTGTCTTCTCTATTTGTCAGCCTAACTAAATGTTTGTCAATTTTGTTGATCTTTTCAAAGAACCAATTTTTGGTTTTATTGTTTTTTTCCATTTTTCTATTCTCTCATTTAGCTCCACTCTATTCTTTACTATTTCTTTCCTTCTTTCCTTTTACTAGTTTTGGATTTAGGTTTTCTTCTTTCTCTGTTTTTTCAGGGTATAAGATTTTGTTGTGGATTTGAAATAGTTCTTTTTTAACGTAGGCATTTGTAGCTATACATTTCCCTCTGAGCACTATTTTTGCTGCATCCCATAAATTTCAGTATGTTGGGTTGTTTTTTTCTTCATTAATCTCAAATAATCTCAAGATATTTTCTGGTTTCTCTTGGAATTTTGTTCTTTGAACACCCCCCCAACACACACACACACACACACACACACACACACACACACACACTCTGCATTAGTTATTTAACAGTATGTTGTTTAATTTCCACGTTTGTGAATTTCCCAGTTTTTCTTCTATTATTGATTTCTATCTTCATTCTGTTTTTATCAGAGAAGATATTTTGTATGATTTCAGTCTTTTCACATCTCTTGGGACTTGTTTTGTGGCCTAACATATGATCTACCTGGTGAATGTTTCCTGTGCACTTGAGAAGAATGTTAATTCTGTTGTAGAGTGGAGTGTTCTGTATATGTTTGTTAGGTCTAGTTGGTTTATAATGTTGTTCAAGTCCTATATTTCCTTACTGATTGTCTATCTAGATGCTCTCTTCATCATTGCAAGAGGTGTATTGATGTCTCCGCAAGTCTCCATTATTATTAGAACTATCTATTTTTCCCTTTGGTTTTATTAATATTTGCCTCCTATCTTTTGGGGCTTTGTTGTTTGTTGCGTGTGTGTGTTTGTGTGTATGTGTGTTGTGTGTGTGTGTTGTGTGTGTGTGTGTGTTTTTTGGAGGCAGAGCCTCCCTTGGTTTCCCAGGCTGGAGTGCAGTGCTGTGATCTTGGCTCACTGCAACCTCTGCATCCCAGGTTCAAGTGATTCTCGTGCCTCAGCCTCCTGAGCAGCTGGGACTATAAGCAACTGCCACCACACTGGGCTAATTTTTGTATTTTTATTATAGACAGAGTTTCAGCATGTTGGCCAGGCTGGTCTCAAACTCCTGACCTCAAGTGATCCACCCACCTCAGCCTCCCAAAGTGCTGAGATTACAGGCGTGAGCCACTGCATTCAGCCTGTCACATATATATTTATAATTGTTATATATTCTTGATGAATTTACCCCTTTATCTACATATGTTGTCATTTTTCATCTCCTGAAACAGTTTTTAACTTAAAGTCTATTTTGTCTGAAATTAGTACAGATGGTCTTTAACTTAAAATAATTCAGCTTATGATTTTTTTTACTTTATGATAGGTTTACTGGGATGTAACCTCCTTGTAAGTCAAAGACTGCCTAGATTTACAATAGTTCAACTTTATTGGGACACAGTCCCATTATAAGCCAAGCAATATCTGTACAGCCATCTTAGCTTTCTTTTCATTAACATTTGGATAGATCTTTTTCCATCATTCAACTTACAATCTTATTGTGTATTTGGATCTACAATGAGTCTTTTGTAGGCAGCATATTGGATCATGGTTTTTAAATCCATTCTGCCAATCTCTTGTTTTGGATTGGAAACTTTAATCCATTTATATTCAGTATACTATTGATAAAGAGAGACTTGTACAATTTGATATTTGTTTCTCATATGTCTTTTACTTTTTAAAATTTTGCATTTTTTCATTGCTGTCTTTTGTGTTGATGTTCAAAAATAATTCATTTTTATTTCTTTAAATTTTTTTCTCCTAATTCCTGTGTTGGTCAATTTTGTGTGTGTGTGTGTGTGTGTGTGTGTGTGTGTGTGTGTGGTGTTTTTTTGGGGTTTTTTTGGTAATGAAATGTTTTAATTTTATTCTCATTTCTTTTGTGGCTGTTTTTAAGTATTTAGATATTTTCTTTGTGGTTACCATACGGGTTATATTGAACATCATAAATTTATAGCAATCCAGTTGAATTGAAACCAACTTAACTTCAATAGCGTACAAAAAAATTATGTTCCAGTATGTCTTTGTACCCCATTTATGTTGTCACAAATTACATCTTCATGCATATGTGCCCAATAACATAGATTTATAATTGTTGTATTCATTCATCTTTTAAATCATGTAAATAATTGTCTTTTAACTTTCCTCCAGGTTTTTCGGGGCTTTTAGTTTGTTTAGTTGGTTATTTGGTTGAAGGCTGTAGTAGTCCATTTGTCTAGTGGCTTTTTCTGTATATATTTTTATAGATTGTATTCCTTTTCATGTGTGGTCACTGGTCACTGAAGTTGCTCTTTCTTAGCTTGTGACCAACTCGTGTTTTGACAGATTTCTTTGAATGACAGAAGTTAAACAAACAAAAACATCTCTCTCAGTCTGCAGGTTGCTTCTGTTCTCTAGGTCTCCTTCAACACTTATGCAGACTTCGCCGAGCCTATGGACACACCTGAGGTGAAAGTCTGAGGTCTTTAACAAAGCTTTGTAAATTCCGCCACATACAAGGATGCTTTGGAGTCCCCTAATTTCCCAAAGCAACACTTTCCTTGGATTTTTTTTCTAGGCTTTAGGGAGTCTATCATATGTTGCAGCCAAAATCTCTTGCTTCAGGCATCTGCAGAGTTTTTTTGTCAGCCTCATAATGTTTATAGAGTACCGTCTGCCACTTTTCTGGCCTGGGTTCATTCTGCATTGAGCAAAGCAGAGATACATGCCTTGCATCAGTCCTTTGAATAGTCCTGAGACAGATTAGAGCAGACCTACACGATAATTTGATGTCTGCTCTGCCCTTTCTAGAAAGAGGGACCAGGATCCGACGGTAGAATGTGGGCTGATGTCTTTAAGACTGCTGTCAAGCCAGGACCAGGGCAAGGAGTAGTAAAATGCCACACGGTTTGCCTAGTTTTTTCTTCCCCATATCATATTTTTTTATTGTGATAAACTATACGTAACATAAAGTTTACCATTTTAATTGTTCTTATTAATAAGTGTGCAGTTCATTGACATGAAGCACATTCATGTTGTGCAACCATAACCCCTGTCCATCACCAGAACTTTTTTTTTTTTTTTTTTGAGCCAGTCTTAACTGTCACACAGGCTGGAGTGCAGTGGTACAATCTCAGCTCGCTGCAACCTTCATCTCCTGGGTTCAAGAGATTCTCTGCCTCAGCCTCCCAAGTAGCTGGGACTACAGGCATGTGACACCACGCCCGGCTAATTTTTTTTTTTTTTTTTTTTTTTTTGTATTTTTCAGTAGATAGAGAGTTTCACCATATTGGTCAGGCTGGTTTCAAACTCCTGACTTCAGGTAATCCGCCTGCCTCTGCTCCCAAAGTGCTGAGATTACAGGTGTGAGCCACCATGCCCGGCCTCTCTAGAACTTTTTAATCAACCCAAACAAACTTCTTTAACAATAACTCCTCATTCTTGCCTGCCCCCATCCCTGGCAATCACTCTACAGTCAGAAGTTACCCTCTTTTTGATTCAGTGTTCAGTTGTTGCTGTGAACCTTTAGCTGTTTTCTGGAGTTCTGACAAAGTTGATTCTGACAGTTTCTGCTTGTTTTTGATATTTCTGTGAAGCTGCCTACCCTGTCATTTTGCTGACATTACTATTAATGCCAGGGTTTTTGTTCTGAGCACTTTGGAAGAAGAGAATGGCTATTAACTGAGATAAGAAAGACTGTGGGAAGAGCTAATTTGGAGAGCAGGACATCAAGGGCTCAGTTTTGGATATATTAATTCAAGATATCAGGAAGTCAAGTAGATAGACAGTTAGAAAAGAGGTTTCAGGACTGAGCCTTGGGATGGTAAGAACATGGGGGTAAGGAAGATGAGGCAGAACCAGAAGAAACTGAGAAGCAGTAGCCAGAGATTGTGGTATCTCAGAAATAGGTAAAAGTGTTTCTGCTGCAAAGTCAAGTAAGATGGAGACTCACGGAGTTTGCCATGTGGAAGTCATTGGCAATCTTGGGAAAAGCAGTTTTGGTGGAGTGGGAGGAGAGAATTGGAGATGAAGAGTACAGATAATTCCATGAGTCACTGTCAAGAGGAGCAGAGAAATGGGGCAGTTGCTGGAAAGGCAAGTGGGATCAAGAATTGTTTGTTGAATTTAAGAAATTGGGATTCCTGATGGGACTGATCCAATGGAGAGCAGTCAGTTTGTGCTGCAGGAAATGAGAGAATTGCCGGTGCACTGTCCTTGAATAGTGGGAGGGAACAGGACCTGGTAGAGGTGCTGGGTTCATTTATTAGAAGAGCAAGAAGCAGGGAGGTGGGTAAATGCATTTGTTTCAGTTTTCTGATGACTCTCAAATACACATCTGCAACTGCTCTCTTCTTTGAGCCAAAACTTACTTCTTTAGGACATCCCTGACTGGATTTCGTAAAAGAACATCAGCCTCAAGTTGTCCTAAACTAAGATCAACCCCTTTCCTTTCAACTCACTCTCCCCACTTGTTATTCCCTGTCCATGGCATGCCATCCATGCTGAGAAGAGGAAGGGTCGGTTTTTTCAGTGAGGTGGAAGCCTCAAGAAAAAGGCAATTCCAGAGCTGAGGCTGGAAGATGGGTAATTTATCATGTGGGGAAAGGTGGGGAGGAATGAGATTGGCAAAGCATCAATGGTGGGGAGGGACACTGAGCTTGGGTTGGGGGGTGCCTGGGGGGCAGTGAGCTCAGAGCATTCACCTAGAGTCTGTTACACTTCCAGATACCAACGAAGCATTGTCAGGGGCTGTGGAGTTTCCCATAGTTTGTTAGGCAATCCAAAGGACTACCTGCCTGGAATTTTTCTTCCATAGCATTAGATTGTTGTCCTGCCAGAGGAACCCTGCAAGCGGCTTCCACCTCCGGACCTTGTGCCGGCTGTTCCCTCGCCATGCAGTGCATTTCCCTCTGACTTCTGACCAAACCCCCTCTCACCCATCATCTCCATGGTCACCTCTTGGGACATTTCCCCAGAGTCTTTCTCCCTTAACCTCCTCGTCTGTCTCTCATTTATGGCTTTTCCCATTTGTTATCCCAATTTTTGCTCCGGGGGAGGGGTTCCTCTGAGAGTTGAATTCATCTTCATGTCTTTAGAACAGGGCCTGGCATGGAAAGAGCATCAACAAATTTGTTGATTGACTATCCAAAAAACCCAAACCATCTTGGTCTTAGGGCTCTGCCCACAGGTGCACAAATGCTTACTAACAAGCAAATTCCAGAAATAGCCTTCTTTCAGGTTGTTTTTAGATGAGGATGTTATTGTTGTGAGGTGTGTGTGTGTGTCATCCATTCTGGACTCAGGAGACAGTGCCCATCTCTGCTGTCATTTGTTCTGTCACTTCAAAGTGCAGGAAAACCATGGGTGGTGATTTTAGAATCTTATTCAGAACCCTCAGGGAATGAGTCACTGTTCACTGACGACTTTTCCGGATTGCTGTAGTTCAAATAAATCAAGCAACAGGACATTATTGTTGTTGTTATTGGCATTGTTGTTGTTAATTTTAACTATTTTCGATGGTAAATTTCAGAAATGTATTATACTTTCCTCAGTGTGATTCTACCATCTCTTATTTCTTCAGAATCATGATGATGAGCATAGTTATAAGTTTTCAGCTCAGCGATGAGAATACAGAGCTTTGCTGGTCTCTCTGGGGCAGATCTAGACCACAGCCCTACATGTATGGTGGAGGGAGCTGAGCTGCCCCAGAAATCAGAGGGGGCAAGTGAGGGAAAGAGGCAAATCCACACCCCAAGCACAGGGCCAGGGAGTCCCAGGCTTCAAGTGTACCAGAGTCCCCTGGGGATCTTGTTAAAATACAGGTTCCTATCCAGTAGATTCAGATTCCTCTGTGGGCTAGGATCTGAGTTCTGCAATTTTTTTTTTTTTTTTTTTGAGACAGAGTTTTGCTCTTGTTGCCCAGGCTAGAGTGCCGTGGCACAATCTTGGCTCACCACAACCACCTCCCGGTTCAAGCAATTCTCCCATCTCAGCCTCCCAAGTAGCTGGGATTACAGGCATGCGCCACCATATCCGGCTAATTTTGTATTTTTAGTAGAGACCGGTTTTCTTCATGTTGGTCAGGTTGGTCTCAAACTCCTGATCTCAGGTGATCTGCCCGTCTCAGCCTCCCAAAGTGCTGGGATTACAGGCGTGAGCCACCAGACCCGGCCTGAGTTCTTCACTTTTAACAAGACCCTGGGCGATGCTGGTGCAGCCATAGACCACACTTTTCGTATCAAATCTTTGTGTATCAAGTTGACCTCCCGGAGGTTTTCTTGTGATCCTGGGTGGATTTTACGGGGAAGCTAATCTTTCTCTGGGGCTGCTTACACATACCAGGTGGCCTCTGGTGGTAATAATTCCTCTAAAGTTTACAAAGCGGTCTCACATTCCCTATTTCTCTTCATTCCACAATAGTCCTGGGAGGTAAGTTAGCAGCCTGTTACTAACTGGGACACCAATTCCTGACATCACATGGTTCCCAGGAGGCAGAGCCAGGGCTCATGGCTCCATGTCCAGTGCGCTTGTCACCCCCTTTCTGCTGCCTCCCCTCATATCTGTGCTCTGCTGTGTACAGCCTTGTGGGCTCTCCCTGCTGTGGGAGTGCTGTGGGGAAATAGTTGTGTGTGTATACACATGTGCGTGCCTGTGTTAAAAGGAAAGGCTGATCAGAAACAGCTGTAGCACATGGGGCCTGTGCAGTCTCACTTAGGACACCCTGGCAGAGACCGATGTTTCCTCCCTGCTCCGTCTCCCTGCACCAAAGAAGCCCTGGCGTAATATTGTGTGAGTGAAATACTCTGTCACAAGCAGCAGAGGTCCCTGCAGCATGGGCTGAGATGCTGTTGCTGCCCCACCTTCACCCCTTCTCATTTGGGGGCAGGCTGGCTGGATTTGACCTGCCAGCACCTGCTTCTCTGCCTGATGCCTTTCTCTGGCCACTGGGGCTACTTTGCCCTGTACAAGGCACGGAAGTGCTGGGAAGTGAATTCCCCTGAGTCAGCCAAGGGCTAAGGGAAGCTGATGTCAAATAACCCAGCTCTCCTAAGTTAAGATAGCTCTGTGGCATTTTCCCCCGTTAAGCTTCAGTTACTCACTGTGGTGACTTGCTTGATAATGTCTCACTTCCCCACTCCCATGATAGTAGTTTCTGGGATATAACTGGAATATAAAGAAATAACTGGCGCTCAACTCCCTGCTTCAGGGTCTGCAGGAGGAACCCAAATTAAGGCACTTCTCCCAACCACTATTTCTACTGACTTACATCTGACCTGACTTTCCTCTCGTCACAGTGGAGAAGTATTCTAGTTCCTGGCGAGGTCAGACCCTTTATGAGGGACCTGGATTGCATCCTTCTCAAGATTTCCCTCTTGATATGATTTCCCTTCTCTGCGGCATCATCTTTCCTTCTCCCTCTCACTTCCCTCTAGTCTCACTTTTCTCCTCCTCCTCTGCCTCCCTCTCCCCTAGAACACCCCAACCTAGAAACAGGCCTCAAGATGACCCTCAGGCCATGGTCTTCTGATTCTGGCCAATATGGAGCAATAGTGACTGGATTTTCTGATGTGACTAAAGCAGCCGTAACAACAACAACAGCAATGCTATATGACACTGTGGTTTTCAAGACACTGGGCATCAAGCAACAGCAGCCGAAGAGGGGAGAGAAGCAGGGTTACAAAATTCTATGATGGCCCCAGCACAGGAGGGAGTTTCTAGGCCACATCATAGGGAAGAGAACCGAGGTGGAGCCTGGTGAACTCCCTGAATTGAGAAAACTGGACTAAGAGTCCAGAGAGACTAAGGTAGTTAGAATGCCCAGGGCAAAGTAGTCAAGGAGAGAGCTTCATGAGAGAGAACTCCTGAGATTTGCAGTGATTTGTGCATTCCTGTGAAGAAATGTCCAAGGATAAGGGAAGCACCACCGGAACCAGAGGAAATCGTGGCTAGTGTTCACACACAGCCTGTTCCCTCCGGGTCTGGAAGCCCTCACGCTTCACGAGACAGTGAGTATAGTTCTCAGAAGGGTTTTGCCTCAGTAGTGGGGAAGAGTAAGCCCTGGACTAACTGCTGCTCTCGTCCTTCCTAACAAATCTTAAAAGAAATACCAAAATGATCAAATTGTTTCCAGGAAACTTTACTACATCTCAGAACAAAGTTCAAGAATATTTATAGAAACACAAAAAGGTCCCATACTCAGCAAGATAATATTCACAATTACTATCATCAAATAAAAAATTAACAGGCTTGCAAATCAATCAAAACTGGCCCAGGACTGACACAGATATAAAAACAAGCAGGCAAGAACATTAACACAGTTATTATAGCTGCATTACATATGTTCAAAAGTTAAGTGGAGACATGGAAGATGTAAAAAAAGACTCAGATCAAATTTCTAGAGATGAAATCTCTAGACTTAATTGACTGACGTGTACTTCCTCCACTGAAGTCTTGAACTCCTCAAAGTCATCCATGAGGACTGGAACCCACTTCTTCCAAACTCCTGTTAATGTTGACATTTCGACTTCCTCCCATGGATTGTGAATGTTCTGAATGGCATCTAGAATAGGGATCCTCTCAGAAAGGTTTTTAATTGACTTTGCCCAGATCCATCACAGGACTCACTATCTGTGGCAGCTATCATACCCTTACAAAATGTATTTCTCACATAGTAAGACTTGAAAATTGAAATGACTCCTTGTTTTATGGACTGTAGAATGGATGTTGTATTAGTGAGCATGAAAACAATATTAATCTTGTACATCTCCATCAGAGCTCTTGGGCGACTAGGTGCATTGTCAATGAACAGTAATATTGTGAAAGGAATCTTTCTTTTCTCAGCAGTAGGTCTCAATAGTGGACTTAAAACATTTAGTGAGCCGTGCTGTATTCAGGTGTGCTGTCATCCAGGCTTTGTTGTTCCACTGATAGAGCACAGGCAGAGTAGATTTAGCATCATTCTTAAGAGCCTTAGGGTTTTCAGACTTGCAATGAGCATTAGCTTCCACTTAAAATCAACAAGTGCATTAGTCCCTAACAAGAGAGTCAGCCTGTCCTTTGAAGCGTTGAAGCCACACACTGACTTCTCTTCTCTAGCTATGAAAGTTCTAAATTACATCTTCTTTCATTAGAAGGCTGTATTGTCTACACTGAAAATCTGGTGTTTAGTGTAGCCACCTTCAACAACGATCTTAGCTAGATCTACTGGATAGCTTGCTGCAGCTTCACCAACACTGCTTGCTTCTTCACCTTGCACTTTTAAGTCCCATAGATGGCTTCTTTCCTCAAACCTCATGAACTAACCTCTGCTAGCTTCGGACTTTTCTTCTGTAGCTTCCTTACCTCTCTCAGCCTTCACAGAATTCAAGAGAGTTAGGCCTCAATCTGGATGAGGTTTTAGATTAAGGGAATGTTGTGGCTGGTTTGATCTTTTATCCAGACTGCTGAAACTTTCTCCGCATTAGCAATAAGGCTGTTTTGCTTTCTTATTACTTGTGTATTCACTGGAATAGCATGTTTAATATCCTTCCAGAAATTTTCCTTTGCAGTCGCCACTTGGTTAACTGGTGCAAGAGGCCTGGCTCTCAGCCTGCTTCAGCTTTCTGCATGCCTTCCTCACTAAGCTTAATCATTTCTAGTTTCGACTTAAATTGAAAAAGATGTGCAACTCTTCCTTTCACTTGAACACTTAGAGGCCACTGATGGGTTATTAATTGGCCTAATTTCAATGTTGTTGTGTCTCTGGGAACAGGGAGACTGGAGGAGAGGGAGAGAGATGGGGAAATGGCCAGTTGGCAGAGCAGTCAGAACACATACATTTATTGATTAAGTTAGCTGTCGTATGGGTGTGCTTTATGGCAGTCTAAAATAATTACAGTAGTAGTATCAAAGATCACTTATCACAGGTTAGCATAACACATAATAATAATGAAAAAGTTTGAAACATTGGGAGGGTTATTAAAATATGACACAGGGACACAATGTTAGCATGTGCTGATGGAAAAATGGCCCCCATTGCTTGATGCAGGGTTGCCATGAGCTTCAACTTGCACAAAAGGAAATAACTGAAGTGCAATAGAGCAAAGCCCAACAAAATAAGGCGTGCCCATACTAGAAGTCTATGTCCACTGAAAATAACTTCCAAAAATGAAGGCAGTAATTTTGATAATACACTAAGGTTACACAGGAGTTGTATTTAGAGAGGCTGGATGAGCATCCATGGGAACGAAGAAGAGATAAATCAAATGGCATGATGATAGATTTAAACCTAATCATATGAGCAATTCATCCTGAAACTGAAAGGCATAGATTCTTAGATTGTATGCTACCTACAAGAAACACACTTTAAAAATGGACACAAATAGATTAAAAGTAAATGTATTAAAGTATATTCCATGCTATCAAAAATACAAAGAAAGTTGGAGTGACTATATAAATGTCAAATACACTAGATTTCAGAGCAAATAATGCTCTCAGGCATAAAGAACATTATTTCATAATGAGAAAGTGTCCGTTTATCAAGGGGACATAATATGAAAAGCATATGCATGGATAACAATTTAAAACTATATTAGAGAAAAGTTGATAGGACTGCATGGAGGAAATAGATGAATTTGTAGTTCAAAAATCTTCTCATCTAGATATTCCAGGCCCAGATAGAGTCACTGGTAAATCCTACCAGACATGTGAGAAAGAAATAGTGCAAATTATATGCAAATTCTTAAAGAAAGTGAAATAGAAGGAAATTCTTCCCAACTCATTTATATGAAGACAGTACTTGCTTGATACCAAAATCGTACAAAAATACCACAAGAAAACCACAGTCTAATACATCTCATAAGCATAGATGCAAAAATTCTAAACAAAATTTAGCAAACCAGATATAACTGTTAAAGGATAATACATCATGACCAAGAGGAGCCTATACCAAGAATGCAAGGGTTAGGATTAGGGTTAGCTTAACATTTGAAAACTAATTAATGCAATTAACAAATTTTTTAAACATAATTTTTTGAGTACATGCAGAAAGAAAATATTTGACAAAACTTAGCATGTTCCCAATAAAAGCTCTGAACAGACTACAAACAAAAGGAAATTCCCTATACCTGATAAAGGGCATCTACAAAAACTGAACAAAGAAACAAAAACTACAGTTAGTATCATACTCAATGGTAAAAGATTAAATGCTTTCCTCCTAACATCAGGAACAAGTCAAGAATATTTGCTTTTGCCACTTCTACTCAACATTGTACTGGAAGTTCTAGCCAGTGCAATACAGCAAGAAAAAAAAGTAAAATGCATTCAGATTGAAAAGGAAGAGGTCAAATTGTCTTTATTCTCTATGACATAATAATCTAAATAGAAAATTATAAAACTGGCCGGGCGTGATGGTTCACGCCTATAATCCCAGCACTTTGAGAGGCCGAGGCAGGTGGATCACTAGGTCAAGAGATGGAGACCATTCTGGCCAAAATGGTGAAACACTGTCTCTACAAAAATTAGCTGGGCATGGTGGCACAGCCTGTAGCCCCAGCTACTCAGGAGGCTGAGGTAGGAGAATTGCTTGAACCCAGGAGACAGAGGTTGCGGTGAGCTGAGATCGTGACACTACACTCCAGCCTGGGTAACAAGAGTAAAACTCTGTCTAAAAAAAAAAAAAGAAAGAAACAAAAAGAAAAAAAGAAAATTAAAAAACTACAAAAAAATTATAAGATATAATATATATGAATTTATCCAGGTTGTGGAATACAAGGTCAATATACAAAAATCAATTGTTCTTTTCAACAAATGGTGCCAGGACAACAGGATATTTACATGCAAAAGAAAGAAATGGGACCATTGCCTCACATCATATACAAAATTAACTCAAAGTGAATCAAAGACCTATATTTAATAGCTAAAACTATGAAACTCTTAAAAGAAAACATAAGTATAAATACCTGTGACTTTGAATTAGGCAATGGCGTCTTATGTACGTCACCAAAAACACAGTCTGAAAGAAAGAATGTAATGAATTTGACTTCAGCAAAATTTAAAACTTTTCTGCATCAAAGGATACTATTAACAAAGTGAAAAGGCATACACAGAATAGGAGAAAATATCTGTAAATCTTTATCTGATAAAATTATAGTATTCAAAATATATAAAGAACTCTTAGAACTCAACAATAAAAAGATAACTCAATTAAAAATGGGTAAAAGATCTAAACAGGCATCTCTCCAAAGATGATATACAGATGGCCAATAAATATATGAAAATATGTGTACCATCATTAACCATCAAGGAAATGCAACACAAAGCTACTGTGATATGCAACATAAGGATGGCAATCCTTGTCATCATCATCATCATCACCATCATCACAAAAACTTGTTGAGGACAGGGTTTCTTTTCTTTCCCTTGCTGTATCCACAGTTCACATAACGCTTCCTAGCACATGATTGTTGACTAAAACAGAGCCAACCAGGCCAGAGAGAATTACCAGAGGTATTCATTGAGGGTTGAAATAGTAGCAGCAGGAAGCTAGCTATGAAGGTTAGCAGGAGTCATGTTAGTTAGTTAGTTAGTTAGTTAGTTAGAAGGTCATGCCTAAGTTAAACCAACATTGCCTCCAGCGGCGGTGAAACTGGAGGAGGGCAGGACTGGCTGCTCTCTGAAGATCAGCAGGCTAAAGTGTTTAGAAAGAGGCTTGTGTGGTAGGAGTAAATGCTTTTTCACTCTTATTTAATAATTTTTTAAATTTAGAAATTAATATAGACAGAATAGTGTGTAAAACATGTGTGCAGTTTAAAGAACAACTATAAATCAAATATCCATCTCACCACCACCAAAGTTAAGAAATGGGACGTCAGGCTGGGTGCGGTGACCCAAACTTGTAATCCCAGCATTTTGGGAGGCTGAGGCGGGCGGCTCGCCTGAGATCAGGAGTTCAAGACCAGTCTGGCCAATATGGTGAACCCCATCTCCACTAAAAATACAAAAATTAGACAGATGTGGTGGTGCACACCTGTAGTCTCAGCTGCTCAGGAAGCTGAGGAAGGACAATTGCTGAACCCTGGAGGCGGAGGTTTCAGTGAGCACTCCTTGGTCACATTCATCCTGTCTTCTAAGACAAAACCACTCTCTTGATTTTTGTTATAATCATCCCTTGCTTCAAAACATAGTTTACCATCTACTTCTGTACACTTAGATAATATCTTATTCGGTTTTTAAACTTTATATAAATGGAGTTATACTAAATGCATTCTTCCATGATTTGCTTTTTTTCCTCTTATGTTCACACGATACTTTTGTGTTGATGGATGTGGATGTGGCTGTTTATTGCTGCTGTTGTGTAGTATTCTACTGAGTGGATATAACACAATTTATTTTCCAGTCTGCTACTACAGATGGATGATTTCCAGGTTTTTTTTTGTTGTTATGAAAATAATGCTAAAAATATTTTGTACATATGTAAGTTTCTCCAGAGTCAGCATTATATATATATGATATATAATATATACAAAATTAGTTGACATACATATATGTATGTATGTATATATAAACTTGCACGTATATATATGTGTGTATATATATGAATTGCTGAGTCATTCGGCTTTGCTAGATAATACCAAATAATTTCAAGTTGTTGATTAATTTACAATCTTATTAGCACTATGTGGTACCCACCTTGGTCAACAATTGATAATTTTACATGATATAATTTTTGCAATATGATAGGTAATCAAATTTTCAACAAATAAATGAAATTTTAGCATAGTTTTAAATTTAGAGAAAAGTTGCCAGAATGGTATGGGAAGCCCTGTATACCCCTCAACCAGTTTCTCCTATTGTTAAAATCTTTACATTACTGTATTTGTCAGAACTGAGAAAGCAACTTTGGTACATTGCCCATTAACCAAACTGCACACTTTATTTGGACTTTACTAATTTTTCAAAGAATGTTCTTTCTTCTAGTCCAGGATCCCCTCCACTCTGCCACAGTTCATATAGTCATCATGTCTCCTTAATCTTCTTTTGTCTGTGACAGTTTCTCAGTCTTTCCTAGTTTTTCATGACCTTGACAGTTTTGAAGAGTACTTGTCAGGTATTTTGAAGATTGTCTCTCATTTGACTTGTCTGACGTTTTCCTCATGGTTTGACTTGGATTATGGGTTTGGGGAAAGAATACCACAGAAGTGAAGTTCTCATCATATCGTATCAAGGGGACATACTATCAGCATGACTTATCAATGATGGTGTTAATCCTCATCATCTGGCCAAGCTAGTGCTTGCCAGGTTTTTCCACTGTAAAGTCGCTCTCCCTCCACCCTTTCCATACTCTACTCTTTGGAAGAAAATTACTAAGCGTACTGCACACTCAAGGTGGAAAAAGATTGTGCTCCACCTTCTGGAGGGGGTAAATATCTATGTAAATAATTTACAGTTCTTCTGCGTTAACTGCCAAAGTGTCTTTTAAAGTAGCTATACTATTTTGCATTCCCGCTAGCAATGAATGAGAGTTCCTGTTCTCTGCATCCTCACTGGTATTTGTTATCGTCAGGTTTCTGGATTTCAGCCATTCTAATAAGCACATAGTGGAATCTCATTGTTGTTTTAATTTGCATTCCCCCAATGAAAAACAATTTTGAGCGTAATAGTATTTTTAATTTCCCTTTTTCTAATTATTATTATGGTTGAGTTTATTTTTCTGTATTTACTGGCCAACTGATTTTTCTTTTCATGAAGTGCCTGTTCAAGATTTTGCCTGCTTCTTTTCTTGTTCCTACTGTTTCTTATAACTTCTTTATGCATTCTGGGTATTGGTTTTTTCTGATGATATGTATCACAAATATTTTCCCTTACTTTATGGCTTGCTTTTTACTCTTTATAAGGCCTTTTGATGAACAGGAAACTTGTCTTTGAACTAGTGCATTTGCTGTATTTACCTTTAATTTAAATACAGATATATTAGATTTATATCTATCACTTATTTTGTGCTTTCTGTTTATTCCATCTGTTTTATTTCTTTTTCTCCCCTTTCTCTCCTTCATTGACTTATTTGGTTTCACTCAGTTTTGCCCTCTACTGCTTTGAAAGACATACACTCTGTTTTAATCTTCTTAGTATTTTTCTTAGAAATCAAAAGATCATCATCAATTTACCAAATCTAATGTAGTAAATATCTTTACCTTCCCCTTGAGCAATAAAAGGACCTTCAAACACATTTATCTTCTTCCAGTCCTAAATTACATGCTATTGTTATTGTGTATTTTAACACTGTCTTTTTAAAAATCTTTCTCTCACAGTGTAATATACTGCAGAAATTTGTACATAGAAAAATGCTGACCCGATGAACTTTAAAAACGGAACACATCCATGTTACCAGCACTCAGATCAAGAAAGATAACATTATCAATACCCTGAACGTTCCTTTTCAGTCATTACCAGGACCTGCCAAATGGTAACCACTATCGTGTCTTCTAACAACCTAAAGCAGTTTTGCCTGCTTTTGTACCTTACAAAAAAGGAATCATATGATATGTATCTACTTGTATCTGGCTTCTTTTGCTCAACATTATGTTTGTGAGGTTTACACAGATGGTTACTATCATTGTGATTTTGGTTATTGCCTTGACTGAAGCTAGTTTGATATTAATATGGCCACTTCCTCTGTCTTTTTTTTCTTTTAAATTTTTTCTTCTTTTTTTGAATTTTCTTTCTCTGGTCTTTGATTCAGGATTCAGCTTTCTTTTGAACAATGTTTTAATAGTATATTATTTCCCATTCCTTTACATTTTTTCCTTTTTTTGAGACAGGGTCACCAGGCTGGAGTGCAGTGGCACGATCACAGCTCACTGCAGCCTCAATCCCCGCAGGCTCAGATGGTCCTCCCACATCAGCCTCCCAACTAGCTGGGACTACAGACATGTGTCATCATGTCCGTATATTTTTTTTGGTAGAGACAGGGTTTCACTATGTTTCCCAGGCTGGTCTTGAACTCCTGGGCTCAAACAACACTTCCACCACATTCTCCCAAAGTGCTGGAATTACAGGCGTGAGCCACCCTGTCTGGCCCATTCATTTACTGTTTGTTTTTTTTTTTTTTGAGACGGAGTCTTACTCTGTTGCCCAGGCTGGAGTGCAGTGGCATGATCCTGGCTCACTGCAACCTCTGCCTCCCAGGTTCAAGCAATTCTCCTGCCTTAGCTTCCTAAGTAATTGGGATTACAGGCACTGGCCACCATGCCTGGTTAGTTTTTGTATTTTTAGTAGAGATGGGGTTTTACCATGTTGCCCAGGCTAGTCTTGAATGCCTGACCTCGAGTGACCCTCCTGCCTCAGCCTCCCAAAGTGCTGGGATTACAGGCGTGAGCCATGGCGCCCGGCTCTGTTTGCTTACTTTGACCTACCTATATCTTTACATTTAAAATGGATTTCTTGTAGATGACGAGTAGTGTGTCTTGCTTTTTTCTCTAATCTGACAATTTTTTTTAACTGGTGTTTTTACACTATCTACGTTTAATGTAATTATTAATAAAGCTGAATTTAAATTAACCACTTTGCTAGCATTTTTCTGTTTGTTCCATCTTTGGTCCACTTTTTTTCTTTTTTCTGCCTTCATTTGGATGGAATATTTCTTAAATTCCATTTTAACTCCAGTATTGTCTTATTACTCATACCTGTTTTTAAATTGGAGGTGTTTCCTAGAGTTTAAAATACGCATCTTTAACTTGTCACAATCTACCTTCAAATAATATACATGCATAATAGTATATACCTTCACATAGGTTTTAACATTTTCCAAGAACAATATACTTTCAGTTCCTCCTGATCATTTTTTGTGTTATTGTTTTCACACATTTTACCTTTATATAAACTATAAAACCCAAAATATGATGTTATATTTTTGCTTCAGACAGTCAGTTTTCTTTCAGAGCAATTAGAAGTAAAAAATAAAGAAAGATCTTTCCACTTACCTTCATTAAAAAAAATTTCTAGAGCTACTCATTTTTTTTTGTATATATCTAAATTTTATCTGGAATCATCTTCCTTCTCCCTGAACTTTAACATTTCTTGCAGCTCAGGTCTTTTGGCAATGATGTCTCTCAGCTCTTGTTTATCTGAAAATATCTTTATTTTGCCTTTGCTTTGGGAAGATCGCTTTTACTGGAAACAGATTTTTAGGTAACAGTTCTTGTTATTGTTTTCTCTTTCAGTACTTTGAAGGTGTCACCTAACTGACTTCTGGTCTGTGTAATTACTTATGAGAATTCTTCTACACCTCTGGTCTTTGTTCCTCTCTAAGCAATGTACTTTCTTTTTTTTCCTACGGGGTCTTCAAGATCTTCTCTTTTTGTTTCTCTATTTTGTTTCTGAGGATGAAATATCTAGATTTTCTGGTTTGTTTTTGCTTTTTGTTTTTTGTTTTTTGTTATTTGTTCTTGGGATTCTCTTAGCTTCTTGGATCTGCGGTTTGCTGTTTTTCATTATTTTTGGAAAATTCCCAGTCATTATCTACTTAATATGTCTTGTGTCCCATTCTCTCTCTCCTCCTCCTTGGGGTCCAATTCCACTTATTTAGACTGCTCGATACTGTCTCACAGCTTGTGCATTCCCTGTTCTGTTTTATTGTTGTTGTTGTTTTATTTTGTTTTCACTCTTGTTTTCTTTAGTTTGGGTAATTTCTATTTCCTAATCTCCAAATCCATTGACTCATTCCTCAGTTGTCTGGCGTCTTCTCACAAGCCACTGAAGGAATTTTTCATCTCCAGTAGGGTGATTATATTTTCCACTTTCTCTATTAGATTCTATAACTTTTAACTCCTATTTGGTTTAAAGTTCCCTTATGGTAGTTCCAACATCTGAATCACCTCTGCATCTGGATTTATTGATTACCTTGTCTCTGGACAATGGGTTGTTTGTTTCTTGCCTTTTTTTGGCATGTATTTACTTTGGATTGGATGTCAGACATTGTAGAGCAGTAGACACTGAGATAAATAGTTTTTACACCTGGAAATAGGTATGGCTCCTGTTCTGTCAGATCATTAGTGTGTGAAATTGAGTCAATCTAGTCAAGAGTTGAGTTGGGTTTGGGTTTTGTTGTTGCTATGGTTATTTCAGTTTGTTTCAGGCTTCACATTCTTCTAGAATTGCCTCAAGTTTAGGACTGAAACTGGGATGCTGAGGGATTTTTCTCAGTGATCTCAGGCTTCAGCCATCTGTGTACTCCTGAACCACGTGAGGGCTTCCTCTCCACATTCTTGCTTTTCTCACAGCAGCAGACTCCTCGTGCTTGTTAGAAACGCTTGCCAGGCTCCTAGTGGGGACACGGAGGCATTCTCTTTGTTATGTCCCAGTCCCAGTGTTAGGCAGGCCGTGTGTGCTTGGGTCTTGGTGGGAGAAGGAGGTTTGCTCAGGATTCCTGCCCCCTCCTCCCAGTGGAAGCCAAACTTGGCCTCATATCTGTGCTGAGTCTGTACTGGACAGGGTTTCCTGCCTTCTTCCGTTCGTAAGAAATCTCTAGAGGCATTTGTTTAAGATTCTAGGTCTAGAAGAGTTTCCTTTTCTTCTGTCCTTCACCCGTCAGTAATGGGATCTTGCCTGTGCCCATGCCCTTGAGGGTAACAGGGTTTTCTACCTCTCCCCTCATACATTAGGGTTTTTTTCCATATGAGAGCAGGGTTTGGGCAGGGAGTCAGGGCTCTGTCTTGGCTGTAGACATTACTGAACTCCCTGCGCATATGCACTACCCAAGGCTGCCTCTCCAGTCGCTCACCCTTTCCCCAGTCTTGCTCCTCAGTACCTGGTGGAAGCTCAAGGGAAAGGTCCGAGAGTATACTAAAACTTTCCTCTGGGCTCTAGCTAGCCAACACTTGGCTTTTAGCCATTGTTAAACTTTTAACTGTTTTCTTCTCTACCTGTATGGCGGTCAGTGCCTCTTCCTATGTCCTGTCACAAGTGACCCAATCCCTGGGTCTCATCTCTCCTTGGAGTGCCTGTCCCCCTTTGGAATTCAGGGTATTTGGTTGTTCTCTTACCTCAGATCTCTGATGGATTTAAGAAAAGTTATGATGTGTAGTTTATCTGGCTTTTCCTTGCTGGGATGGAAACAATGCTTTTCTAGCTACCTATATATTGGGTGGCAGTAAAACCTCCCTCCTATATTATTTCATTTATTTTAATTTTATTTTTTTATTTTTTAAGAGATGGGGGTCTCACTATGTTACCCAGGTTGGTCTTCAACTCCTGGGCTCAAGCAATCCTCCTGCCTCAGCCTCTGGAGGAGCTAAAACTACAGTTGTGTGCCACCATGCCTGACGCTCCCTCCTGTGTTCTTTATTTTGAGATGGAGTCTCACTCTGTCACTCAGGCTGGAGTGCAGTGGTGTGATCTCAGCTCACTGCAACCTCCGCCTCCCAGGTTCAAGCAATTCTCCTGCCTCAGCCTCTTGAGTAGCTGGGATTACAGGCACCTGCCACCATGCCCAGTTAATTTTTGTATTTTTAGTAGAGACAGGGTTTTGCCATATTGGCCAGGCTGGTCTTGAACTCCTGACCTCAGGTGATCCACCTGCCTTGGCCTCCCAAAGTGCTGGGATTACAGGTGTGAGCCAGCACACCTGGCCCCTCCTATATTCTTAAGAAAGCAAACAAGCTTCACCTCTTTTGCCAAGTCCTTCTTCCCTACTGCCCTCTGATCTGGTTCCTCAATTCTCAATTCTTTTATTCCCCAAAAGATCCTATGTGGCCTCGTGAGGCCCTCCATAAAGGGCAAGGATGCGGAAGGGAGAGAAGAAAAAGGGCAGAGACGTGCTTGTCAGCAGGGGTTAGTTAGGAAGAGCCTTGAATTGTCATACATTAATAATTCTTATCCTGTCACACCTGTAAATAATAGCGGTAACTGGGATGAGACACAGGTCACTAACACAGCCAGTCCTGTGAGGGACCCTGCAGTCTTCCCCTATAATTTCTCTATTGCTGGATGAGAGGCCGGGCAGAGTCACATGATAAAGTATTGGAGTTGAGAGGAGCAAAGCAGGGGAGATGATGAGAAGTTGCTGAATAGCTTGGGGTGGGGTTTCAGGGAGTCTGAGGACAGAGGAGCCAAATCAGGCCTAGGATAGAAGCAGACAGGAGGAGAAAGTGGACTCAGCGCTGCGTGGACTGCATATTCATTTTATTTATTATTATTTTGAGATGGACTCTCGCTCTGTCGCCCAGGCTGGAGTGCAGTGGTACGATATTGATTCACTGCAACTTTCACCTCCGGATTCAAGCGATTTTCCTGCCTCAGACTCCCGAGTAACTAGGATTACAGTTGCCCGCCACCACACCCAGCTAATTTTTTTTTATTTTTAATAAAGACTGGGTTTTACCATGTTGGCCAGGCTGGTCTCAAACTCCTGACCTTAGGTGATCTGCCCATTTCAGCCTCCCAAAGTGCTGGGATTACAGGTGTGAGCCACTGTGCATGGCATGGACTGCATATTTAGATTCATTTTTTCTCTTGGAGAGAAGCAGGCGAAGAATGGAGTCTTTCTGGCCTTATCTGTGTAGGGGTGCTTCTTAAACAGGTGCCACTCTGAGACTGAACCAGGAGTGTCTCAGCTTCCATAAGGGTTTCACTGTAGGCTCCCTAGGTATGTGCCAGAACTGTGTTAAGTACTTTACAGATGAAGAAACTGGGGGTCAGAGATGATGGCTGACTTGTCCCCAGTCACAGGTACTAAGTGACAGAGCCTGGACAAAAATCTAGCCAGATCTGACGTTCTAGCCTGAGGTCTTTCAGACAGCTCTTCCCAGGGCAGGCACTGACCCCCTGGCTCATTCCTGCCCCTCATCCTCCCTGCCCCAGTATGCAGGGGTAGGCCTTCCCTGGGGGCCTGGCTGAGTCCACACCCTATCCAGCCCCTCCATCAGCCTCTAGAGACAGCCTTCCCGACACTCCCCAGACAGCCAGGCCCCAGGGCGTGCAGCCAAGCGGAACCTCTCTGGGTGCCCCCAGCCTGAGCTCCGGGTGTGCTGCTCCCAGTCACAGCCCAGGAATGTGAGCATCCAAGCATCAGCTGCAGACGTGCTTGCTGGCCGTCAGCCGAGCCAGGGCCCCTGAAAACTGACAGGAACTGAAAGAACCATTAGACAGGAAAGCTGGATTGAGGGGGAAAATTTTGGATCACCTGAACTGTACATGGCAATGCAAAGCAGCCGAAGCTGGCAACATTGGGTCAGCCACTGCCTGATGAGCCTCAGTTTCCCCATCTGTAGAAAGTTGATGATATCTCTTGGCCCACCTGCCTCACTAGGCAGCTGTGAGAAAATAAATGTGATTAATTGCATCACCTGATTTTATTGCCCACCTCAACCCATCTCAACGACCTAAAGGGGAAACTGAGGCTCCAAGAGCACAGATGATACCTTGAGTTGGTAATAGGGCCAGGACCGGCCCTGCCTACCCCAGTTTTGGCCCCTTTCTGTGCCAAACATACCTGGGGGTGGTGGGTGGGGGTGGTGGCTTCCTGAAAGGTAGCCAGGACCCCTGGGTGGGCCAGGAATCTGGGCGTCCAGGCTCAGCTCTCACTGACTCAGTGTCGGACCCTGGCTAGAAGATCTCTCCTCTCAGAGCCTTGGCTTCTTTATTGCAAAACGGAGAAATTGCCACAGCAGTGCTTGTCAGACTTAGATGTGCTCATGGAGCCCTGGGCCCTTGTTAATTCACAGATTCTGAGTCAGCAGGTCTGGGGCAGGGCCTGAGAGTCTGCATTTCTAACTAGCTTCCAGGATCTGATGCTGCTGGCCTGGGGCCACATGTAAGAGCTAGGGCCTGGAGAAGCCCTGAAGACTTCCAAGTCAGACATTCCTAAACTACCGGGGCTCCAGATGCCTCCTTCCCGTCATCCCAGCCCCCAGGGGGCTGTCGTGAAACTCCTCCTCCCCTCGACCCTCCCCTTCATCTGCACCTGCCTTATCAAGATGTCTGCTCCTTCCTCCCCCTGGGACCTGCCCGTCTCCCAGCCCTTAGTGGGAGACAGAACGCCATCCCTACTGAGGATGTGGAGAGCTCAGACCGCTGGCTGGAGGCTCTGAGAGCAGAACTCCTGTGAACTTTCTCATCCAGGGTCTTGCTGCTCTGTGGCTTTCCGGCCCCTCCTGCCATGCCCGCCCAACCTCAGCAGCTGCTGGGGGAGTTGCGTGTGCCATCAGGGTTCTGCAAAGAAAAGAGGGTGTGTGTTGGTAAGGAAGGAAGAAGCCAGCGTTGATTAAGGTCCTACTGTGCGGCAGGCACATCTGCAAGCGCCGCTTCCGGCCAGCCGGTGGCCCTGCGAGGGGCGCTCACATTGAGTCGTCATTGTGGGGATGAAATATGGAGCAGCCCGGGAGACTCCTGAGGGACGGCGGGTCAGCAGTGTGAGGAGGGGACAGAGGCCAGCCTGGTTTCCCGGCACAAAGAAAGGGGAGGCTCCGGGGCGGGGGGCGGGGGCGCCTACAGGTCATGGGCGGAGTCTGGATTTTCTTTCTGGGACACGGGGAAGCAGGTTAAAGGGCCGGGCGAGTTTCAAACAGGATCAAATGAACTCCCCAGAAGTATGGTGCGGCCGTTGAGTGGAGATGGGGGCCAGAGAAACCCACTCGTGGGACCTTGAGCTGGACGGACCGTGCTGCAGTCCTGGCATTTGTCTACACCCGAAATATCTCCACAGCTCATTCTTACCACCATGTGGATTCCCCGGAAAATCCCCAGGAGGGGGCAGCACAGGCCTCAGTCTCCCCTTTGGGAGAGAGTTCCAGGGAACACCGGAGGCTTCCCCACGACCACCCCGGGGTGAGTCCCTGGGCCGGGATTGGAACCCGGACTCCGTAGGCGGTGCTGCTGCCAGGACTCTGGGTCCTGGGAGGGAAGAGGCCGGAAGGCCAGGGCCCAGCCCGGGTCAGCGGGCGCCCATCACCCGAGCATTGCCCGCCTGGCCCGGCTCAAAATAGCTTTCCAGACTCAAGGAAATATTTCATCCCACTCTGTTTTCCCACACACAAAAAATAAACATCCCCAAATCTCAATGGGGCCAGACTCCGAAGACGGGTGAGAGGGAACAAGGCCACGGCTGGCCTCCCGCTGAGAAGTCCGGTTTTTGTCCTTTTAGTTCCTTTCTTGGGGTCAAGACTTTGCTTCCTGGTGGGAGTGTGGAGACTCCCACTGCTTTCCCAGTGGGGACCGGCTTTCCCTTGGCGTTAGGCTGCGCTTTCCCAGGGGTCGCACACCCCAGACATTGCGGTGCGGATTGGACAACTGCAGGGCCCGTACACGGAGGGCTGGAGAAGCATGTGCCAGCTCCGTCCTTGAGCTTACGTGCCCTGGGGACGCATGGCTGGGCTTCCTTCTCTCCCTCAGGAGCTCTTGGGCACTGGATAAGAGAAGGCTAATATTTCCTGAGAGCCAACTTCTTATAGGGACACCAGTCATCTTGACCTCATTTTAACTTGATTACATCTGCAAGGAACTTAGTTTCCAAATAAGGTCACATTTACAGGTATGTCAGAAGTGGGAGGACGGAGGACTTCAAAATACCTTTTGGGGACACATAATTCAATCCATAAGGCAGCCTCTTTTCTGCCTTCGCCGTCAGGACACTAGGAACTGGGTTCACCACAACCAGTTCCACAATGTTTCCTGTGTGCCTGCTACATACCAGGCTCTTCCAAAGGCACCGTCCCATTTGGCCCTCACCATAAGCCTTTGAGGCATCTGTTATCACTTCCCGTTTTACAGATGAAGAAACTGAGACTCGGAGCAGGCTTGATCTGTGCAAGGTTTCCGAACCAGGGAATGGTAGACCGAGGACTTGATTTGACACAGGTGGCTGTAAGGCCACACTTGGCATCATGCTGGTGTTGGTAGGGCCCACTTGCAGGCTGGTGGGTGGGTGACACGAGCCGGGGGTCACTTGCGCACAGAGCTCCCATTCTTCTCTTGGGTCGTCGTGAACCCAGTTCCTAGTGTCCCAGGACCTGACTGGGAAGGCAGAAATGAAGCTGCAGCTATGGATTGAATTGTGTTCCCCTAAAAGGTATGTCGAAGCCCTACCACCCCTGACATGCCTGTGAACGTGACCTTATTTGGAAATAAGTTCTTTGCAGATGTAATCAAGTTAAAATGAGGTCATCAGGAAGGGCCCTTACCCAGGATGATTGGTGTTCCTATAAGAAGAGGGAAGGACAGCTTGTTTTGTTTTCATCCTCCCAGTGTGGGGTAATTTATTATGGTAGCCTTAGGCTATCTAGACAGTTGGGGTCTGCCTGGGGGGCCCTCAGCCTCCTTAGGCAGCAAGCCGACCTGGAGGGACACAGGAGCCAGGGCTCAATCCTCAGCCCCGTGATGGGAAGAGCTTTCTTCCAGTCAGAACTGGAAGAGAAATGGGGAGAAATGCCAGCTATCAGTGACTGGGGGATGGAGGCAGCAAACCGCATTGCCATGTATGTACCTATGCAACAATCCTGCATGATCTGCACATGTATCCCAGAACCTTTTTTTTTTTTTTTTTTTTTTTTTTTTTTTTTTAGGAATAACAAACGTTTACTCAGAAATGGATAAGTAATACATAAAACCCTTCATCCCTTAATGCCTCTTCCTCTCTTTTTTTGCACAAGAAACGCAGATGGGTAGCAAAGGGGCATGGGAAGTGGAGGAGGACACAGGACTGGCCCACCACCTTCTCTTCCCTGTCTCCCAAGGTGACAGCTTATACGGTGGAGGAGGCAAACAGGTGCCCTCAATGTACCAGCTGAACACCTACAGCACCAGAGGAGGGGCCTTCTCCTGAGGTGCCAAGGGCCACGTGGCAGGGATGTGTACATGGAGGAGAGGATGGCCGTTGGATGAAGGTGTTGGATTGATTGTCTCTTTCATACTGCTCTTTGGGAATTAGTTTATATAGAAATAACTCTAGAAAGACAGGTTGACCTACTGGGCCATGAGTTTGTTTTGTGCATTGCAAACACGTTTCCTAGTTTGGGGCTTGCTTGTCTTTTCATATTCTTTATGGTGTTTGTTTATTATTTTTGTTTATTTTTTTATTTTTTCTTGTACTTTAGGTTCTGGGGTACATGTGTAGATCATGCAGGACTGTTGCATAGCTACACACATGGCAATGCGGTTTGCTGCCTCCATCCCCCAGTCACTGATACCTGGCATTTCTCCTCATGTTGTCCCTCCCCAACCTCCCAACTCCCTGATGTCCCTCTCCTAGTCCCCTCCAACAGACCCCAGTGTGTGATGCTCCCCTCCCTGTGTCTGTGTGTTCTCATTGTTCAACACCTGCTTATGACTAGAACATGCAGTGTTTGATTTTCTGCTCTTGTGTCAGTTTGCTGAGGTTGATGGTTTCCAGGTTCATCCATGTTCCTACAGAGGACATGAGCTCATCATTTTTGATGGCTTCATAGTATTCCATGGTGTATATGTGCCACATTTTCCCTGTCCAGTCTGTCATCCATGGGCACTTGGGTTGGTTCCAGGTCTTTGCTATTGTAGACAGTGCTGCAATGAACACTTGTGTGCATGTGTCTTTATAATAGAATGATTTATAATCCTATGGATTTATACCCAGTAATGGGATTGCTGGGTCAAATGGAATTTCTATTTCTAGGTCCTTGAGGAATTTCCACACTGTCTTCCACAATGGTTGAACTAATTTGCACTCCCATCAACAGTGTAAAAGTGTTCCTATTTCTCCACATCCTCTCTAGCATCTGTTTTCTCCATATTTTTTAATGATTGCCATTCTAGCAGGCATGAGATGGTATCTCAGTATGGTTTTGATTTGCATTTTTCTAATGACCAGTGATGATGAGTATTTTTTCATATGTTTGTTGGCCTCATATATGTCTTCTTTTGAAAAGTGTCTGTTCATATCCTTTGCCCACTTTTGAATGAGTTTGTTTGTTTGTTTGTTTTTTTCTTATAAATCTGTTTTAGTTCTTCGTAGATTCTGGATATTAGTCCTTTGTCACGTGGGTAGATTGCAAAAATTTTTTTCCATTCTGTTGGTTGCAGGTTCACTCTAACGATTGCTTCTCTTGCTGTGCAGAAGCTCCAGAGTTTAATAAGATCCATTTGTCTATTTTGGCTTTTGTTGCCAATGCTTTTGTTGTTTTGGTCATGAAGTCCTTGCCTACGCCTATGTCCTGAATGGTTTTGCCTAGATTTTCTTCTAGGGTTTTTATGGTGTTAGGTCTTATGTTTAAGTCTTTAATTCATCTGGTGTTAATTTTAGTGTAATGTGTCAGGAAGGGGTCCAGTTTCTGTTTTCTACGTGTGGCTAGCCAGTTATCCCAACACCATTTATTAAGTAGGAAATCCTTTCCCCATTGCTTGTTTTTGTCATGTTTGTCAAAAATCAAATGGTTGTAGACGTGTGGCATTGCCTCCAAGGCCTCTGTTCTGTTCCATTGGTCTATATCTCTGTTTTGGTACCAGTACCATGCTGTTTTGATTACTATAGCCTTGTAGTATAATTTGAAGTCAGGTAGTGTGATACCTCCAGCTTTGTTCTTTTGCTTACAATTCTCTTGGCTATGCAGGTTCTCTTTTGGTTCCATATGAAGTTTAAGGTGTTTTTTTCCAGTTCTGTGAAGAGGGTCATAGGTAGCTTGATGGGGATAGTGTTGAATCTATAAATTACTTTGAACAGTATGACCATTTTCGTCATATTGATTCTTCCTAACCATGAGCATGAAATGTTTTTCCAACTGTATGTGTCCTCTCTTATTTCCTTGAGCAGTGGTTTGTAGTTCTCCTTGAAGAGGTCCTTTACATATTTTGTTAGTTGTACTCCTAGGTATTTTATTCTCTTTGTAGCAATTGTGAATGGGAGTTTGCTCTTGATTTGGCTCTCTTTTAGTCTGTTATTTGTGTATAGGAATGCTTGTGATTTCTGCACATTGATTTTGTATCCTGAGACTTTGCTGAATTTACTTATCAGTTTCAGGAGATTTTGGGCTGAGACAATGGGGTCTTCTAAATATAGAATCATGTCATCTGCAAATAGAGACAATTTGACTTTCTCATTTCCTAATTGAATACCCTTTATTTTTTTTTCTTGCCTGATTGCTCTGGCTAGAACTTCCAAAACTATGTTGAATAGGAGTGGTGAGAGAGGGCATCCTTGTCTAGTGCCACATTTCAAAGGGAATGCTTCCAGGTTTTGCCCATTCTGTATGATATTGGCTGTGGGTTTGTCATAAATAGCTTTTATTATTTTGAGATACATTTCATCAATACCTAGTTTATTGAGAGTTCTTCTCTTTATCTATTGAGATAATCATGTGGTTTTTTTCTTTGGTTCCGTTTATGTGGTGGATTACGTTTATAGACTTGTGTATGTTGAACCAGCCTTGCATCCCCGGGATGAAGCCTACTTGACTGTGATGGATAAGCTTTTTGATGTGCTGTTGCAGTCAGTTTGCCAGTATTTTATTGAAGATTTTTGTATCTACGTTCATCATGGATATTGGAGTTTTCTTTTTTTGTTGAGTCTCTGCCAGGTTTTGACATCAGGTTGATGTCGGTCTCATAAAATGATTTGGGAAGGATTCACTCTTTTTGTATTATTTGGAATAGTTTCAGAAGGTGTGGTACCAGCTCCTCTTTGTATGTCTGGTAGAATTCAGCTGTGAACCCATCTGTACCTAGGTTTTTTTTGGTTGGTAGGCTATTAATTGCAGCTTCAACTTCAGCCCTTGTTATTGATCTATTCAGAGTTTCAACTTCTTCCTGAATTAGACTTCGGAGGGTGCAAGTGTCCAGGAATTTATCCATTTCTTTCAGGTTTACTGGTTTATATGCATAGAGTTGTTTGTAGTAATCTCTGATGGTAGTTTGTGTTTCTGTGGAATCGGTGGTAATATCCCCTATTTCATTTTTTATTGCATCTATTTGATTCTTCTCTCTTTTCATTTTTACTAATCTGTCTAGCAGTCTGTTTGTTTTGTTGATTTTTTTCAAAAAAACCAGCTCCTGGATTTATCGATTTTTTGGAAGGGTTTTTTTGTGTCTCTGTCTCCTTCAGATCTGCTCTGATCTTATTTATTTCTTGTCTTCTGCTAGCTTTTGAGTTTTTTTTTTTTTATCTTGCTCCTCTAGCTTTTTCAATTTTGATGACAGAGTGTCAATTTTAGATCTTTCCTTGCTTCTCATGTGGGCATTTATTGCTATGTATTTTTCTCTAGAGACTGCTTTAAAAGTGTTCCAGAGATTCTGATATGTTGTGTATTTGTTCTCATTGGTTTAGAATAACATTTTTATTTCTGCCTTCATTTCATTGTTTATACAGTCAACATTCAAGAGCCAGTTGTTCAGTTTCCATGAAGTTGTGTGGTTCTGAGTTAGTTTCTTAATCCTGAGTTCTAATTTGATTGCACTGTGGTCTGAGAGACTGTTTGTTATGATTTCTGTTCTTTTGCATTTGCTAAGGAGTGATTTACTTCCAATTATGAGGTCAGGTTTAGAGTAGGTGTGATGTGGTGTTGAGAAGAATGTATATTCTGTGAATTTGGGGCGGGGAGTTCTGTAGATGTCTATTAGGTTTGCTTGGTCCAGATCTGAGTTCAAGTCCTGGATATCCTTGTTAATTTTCTGTCTCATTGATCTGTCTAATATTTACAGTGCAATGTTAAAGTCTCCCAATATGATTGTGTGGGAGTCTAAGTCCCTTTGTAGGTTGTTAAGAACTTGCTTTATGTATTTGAGTGCTCCTGTATTGGGTGCGTATATATTTAGGATCTTTAGCTCTTCTTGTTGCATTGATCCTTTTACCATTATGTAATGTCCTTCTTTGTCTCTTTTTGATCTTTGTTGGTTTAAAGTCTATTTTATTAGTGACTAGAATTGCAACTCCTGCTTTTTTTTTTTTTTTTCTTTTTTTGCTTTCCATTTGCTTGGTAAAATTTTCTCGATCCCTTTATTTTGAGCCTATGTGTTTGTGTGTATGTGTGTGTGTGTCCTTGCATATGAGATGGGTTTCCTGAATACAGCACACCAATGGGTTTTGACTTTTTATCCAATTTGCCAGTCTGTGTCTTTTGATTGGGGCATTTAACCCATTTACATTTAAGGTTAATATTGTTATGTGTGAATTTGATCCTGCCATTTTGATGCTAGCTGGTTGTTTTGCCCATTAGTTGATGCTGTTTCTTCATTGTGTCAATGCTTTTTACCATTTGGCATATTTTTGGAGAGGCTGGTACTGGTTGTTCCTTTCTATGTTTAGTGCTTCTTTCAGGAGCTCTTGTAAGGCAGGCCTGGTGGTGATGAAATCTCTCAGCAATTGCTTGTCCATAAAGGATTTTACTTCTCCTTTGCTTATGAAGCTTAGTTTGGCTGGATGTGAAATTTTAGGTTGAAAGTTCTTTTATTTAAGGATGTTGAATATTGGCCTCCACTCTTTTCTGGCTTGTAGGGTTTCTGCTGAGAGATCTGCTGTGAATCTGATAGGCTTTCCTTTGTGGGTAACTCAACCTTTCTCTCTGGCTGTCCTTAGCATTTTCTCCTTCATTTCAACCTTGGTGAATCTGACGATTATGTGCCTTGGGGTTGCTCTTCTTGAGGAATATCTTTGTGGTGTTCTCTGTATTTCCTGGACTTGAATGTTGGCCTACCTTTCTAGGTTGGGCAAGCTCTCCTGGATAATATCCTGAAGAGTGTTTTCCAGCTTGGATTGATTCTCTCCATCACATGCAGGTACACTTATCAAATGTAGATTAGGTCTTTTCACATAATCCCATATTTCTTGGTGGCTTTGTGCATTTCTTTTCACTCTTTTATCTCTCATCTTGCCTTCTCTTTTTATTTCATTGAGTTGATCTTCAATCTCTGATATGCCTTCTTCTGCTTGGTCGATTCAGCTATTGAAACTTCTGTATGCTTTGCGAAGTTCCTGTGTTGTGTTTTCCAGCTCCATCATTTCATTTATATTCTTCTCCAAGCTGCTTATTCTTGTTAGCATTTCATCTAACCCTTTTTTAAGGTTCTTAGCTTCCTTGCATTGGGTTAGAACATGTTCTTTTAGCTCAGAGAAGTTTGTTATTACCCATCTTCCAAAGCCTGTTTCTGTCAATTCATCAGACTCATTCTCTATTCAGCCTTGTTCCCTTGCTGGTGAGGAGTTGTGATCCCTTGGAGGAGGAGAAGCATTCTGGCTTTGGTGTTTTCTTTCTTTTTGTGCTGGTTTCTTCCCATCTTTGTGGATCTGTCTACCTGTGGCTTTGTAGTTGATGACTTTCAGACGGGGTCTCTGAGTGGACATCCTTTTTGTTGATGTTGAAGTTATTTCTTTCAGTTTTTTAGTTTTCCTTCTAACAGTCAGGCCACTCTGCTGTAGGATTGCTGGAGGTCCACTCCAGACCCTGCTTACCTGGGGATCACCTGTGGCAGCTGCAGAACAGTAAGGATTGCTGCCAGTTTCCTGTTCTGATATCTTTGTCCCAGAAGGGTATCCACCAGATGTCAGCCTGAGCTCTCCTTTATGAGGTGTCTCTTTGGATATATGGTGGTCAGGGAGCTACTTGAGGAGACAGTCTGTCCTTTATAGGAGCTCAAGTGCTGAGCTAGGAGTTCTGTTTTTCCATTCAGAGCTGCTGGGTAGGTACGTTTAAGTCTGCTGCAGCGGAACTCATAACCACCTTTTTTACCAGGTGCTCTGTCCTGGGAAGGTGGGGCTTTATTTATAAGTTCCTGAGGTACTGCTGCCTTTTTTCAGAGATGCCCTGCCCAGTGAGGAGGTAGTCTAGTCTCAGTCTACCAGCAGAGGCATTGCTGAGCTGCCATGGGCTCTGCTCAGCAGCTGTGTGAACTTCCTTGTGGTTTTGTTTACAGAGGTATAGTTAGAACTGCCTCTGTAATGGCAGTCTGCCTTAGTAATGGTGGACTGCCTCAGTAATGGCAGACTGTCTTAGTAAAGGTGGATTGCCTCGGTAGTGGTGGACTGCCTCAGCAATGGCTGATGCCCTTCCACCCACTGAGCTGGACGGTCCAGCTGCACTTGCTGTGAAACTCTCAATCCAGAATGTTTCTGATTGCTTATCTTTGTGGAGGTGGGACCCCCCCAAGCCAGATCACGTGGCTGCCTGTTTCAGCCACCTTTTTTTCAGTTGAATGGGCAGCTCTGTATCCCAGGCGTTCCAGGTGCCAGTTGAAATGGCTGCCCAGATTTGTGTCAGTTTTTGTGCGTAGACCCACAGCGCCGGCTTAAACAGCCGTGCTGGAAACTCATGGTGCTTTTCAGCCTGGGAATCTCCTGGTCTGTGCGCAGTAAAAACTCACTTGGAAATGCAGTGATCGCTCACCCTCTGCATTCTCTCTGGGAACTGCACTCCAGAGCTGTTCCTATTAGACTATTTTGGATCACTGATCTATTTTTTGTTTTTTTTAAGACACAAGGAGTCTCCCTGCCTCCCAGGCTGGAGTGCAGTGGTGCAATCATAGCTCACTGCAGCCTTGATCTCCAGGGCTCAAGCAATTCTCTTGCCTCTCTCTACCAAGTAGCTAGGTCCACAGGTGCGTATCACTGTTCCTGGCTAATTTTATGCAATTTTTTGTAGAGATGAGTCTCACTTTGCTGCCCAGGCTTATGGTGTCTTCCAATCAACAGAGGTTCTTCATCTTAATGTTATCAAATTTGTCCACCATTTTTCTTTATACCCTGTGCTTTTGTTGTCTGCTTTTAAAAAATCATTTTTTATCCCATCCTCATAAGAGATGCTTCTATGTTTTTCTAGGAACTCAAAATATTACTTTTCACAAATATTTTTAAATTAACCTGCAATTTATTTTTGTGTAGGGTATGAGGTCGGGTTTTTATTTTAATATAGATAAGCAATGATCTCAGCAGCACTTATTGATCAGCAGTGCCATATCTGTCTTACATCTGTCCCTGTATCATCAATACCTCACACTCTTTAATTGCTAAAGTTTTAGTTATTGTACTGTATTTAGTTTTAGCAAGTCTTGATGTCTGGAGGATCAAAACTCCCCCATTCTCATCCCATTCTTCTTCTGTAAGATCTTTGTTATAGTTTTTTTTTTATCTTTTAATGGTTCCTTTAAAAATTCTTAACAGAGTTATTTGTATAAAAGTTATCTTAAAATAATTCTACTATTACTATTAATTTGAATTATTTACTTTAAGATTTGTATAACAGAGAAAGTGAGAGCTTGACAGTTTAGTATATATGCATTTTTTTTTTTTTTTTTTTGAGAAGGAGTTTTACTCTTGTTTCCCAGGCTGGAAGGCAATGCTTGATCTCTGTTCACTGCAACCTCCGCCTCCTGGGTTTAAGTGATTCTCCTGCCTCAGCTTCCCAAGTAGCTGGGATTGCAGGTGCCTGCCACCACATCTGGCTATATTTTTGTATTTTTAGTAGAAATGGGGTTTCACCAGATTGGCCAGGCTGGTCTCAAACTCCTAACCTCAGGTGATAACCTGCCTCAGCCTTCCAAAGTGCTGGGATTACAGGCATGAGCTACCATGCCCAGTCTGATATATATTCTTATAAAAAAATTTCAGTGGATAGACCAACACACATGCACATGCATATAATGCATTTTATATATATATATAACAACAAAACCTTTCCTCATATACTGTTCTACATTAACTTTTTCACTTACAAATAGGTCTAAATATATTTTCATGGTGGAAAAATAGAACAGCCTTGTTAAAAAAAAAATACCTGCACACTATCCCATTTTAGAGAAGTACTCAAATATAGTTAACCAATTCCATTAAGTACATTGGTGGTGTTTCCAGTGGTTTATTTTTAAAAATTAATTCTGCTTCCAGTAATAAATTACCCTCCAGAAATATTACACCCACTAGCACTGTATCACCCTGCTTTTCGGATCACACAGGTACCAACACAGGGTATTTTAAACAAAATAAACAGATACAGTAAAGATAAAGCAAAGAACACAATAGGCCTTGTGCATCTGCCACATATACATTTACTGCACATTTGCAACAATTTTACTACATTAGATTTTATTAAATTTGCTTTGGAATTTTTAAAAAAAATTAAGGAAATTTCAAACATACACAAAAATAGAGTAAATAGTATCGTGAACCAATATGTACCCATCATCCAACTTCAACAATGATCAGTTATAGCTGCAACCATCTAGATTCCCAGCCCCAAATTATTTTAATGCAGATGCAAGACATCATATAATTTCATCTATAAATACTTCAGGAAGCCTCTCCAACAGATAAAGACTCTCTCATACTTCAAACAATCAAATCTTTTCTCATATATAATATATATAATATAATATATAATATATATGATATATATAAGATAATATATATTAATTATATATAATATATAATATATAATATATATATATAATATATCTCATATATAATCAAATATCCAAATATATCAAATTCTCTTGGTTGTCTTTTTTTTTTTTTAAGTAAATAATTTGTTTGCAAGATTGGGAAAATGTTGGTCCAAGGACACAAAATTTCATTTAGACACTAGGAAAAATTTCTAAGAACTATCGTACCTCATGGTGACCATTGTTAGTAATGATATATTGTACATTTGCAAATTGCTAAGAAAGTAGATTTTAAATGTTCTCACAACAAAAAATGATACGTATGTGCAATCATGCATATGTTAAATAGCTTGATTTAACCATCTTGCAGTATATACATAGATCGAAGCATCATGTTGTACAGCATAAATATATATAATTTTTGTTAATTAATAAATGTTGCTTAAATAAGTATTGCCAATTAAAAATTCATTTGCTTGTCACAAAGACAATGTCTTTTTTTAAAAATTTTGCCATAATCACAAACTTACAGAAAAGTTGCAAGTATATTACAAAGAGCTTTTCTTCTCCTGAATCTTTTGAGAGTGAGTTGCAGACCTGGTTCCCCATCACTCCCCAAATCTTTCTTTCATTTTTTTTTTTTTTTTGTAGAGATGAGGTCTTACTATATTGCCCAGGCTGGTCTTGAACTTCTGACCTCAAGCAATCCTCCTGCCTCAGCCTCCCAAAGTGCTGAGATTATAGGTGTGAACCACTGTGCCTAGCCTCCCCCTATCTTTAACGCTTCCTACAAACAAGGACTGTCTTCTTTATAATTATAATATAACCATCAAATCCAGGATATTAACATGGACTCATTACTATCATCTACTCCTCAGATCCCGTTCAAGTCTTGCTACTCATCTCAACAATGACTTTTATCATCAAAGGATCTAGTTCAGATGCACACACCGTATTGTATTTTAGTTGCCTTGTTCCTTTAGTATCCTTCAGCCTGGAAACATTTATCAACTTTCCTTGAAATATTTGAAGTTATTTTGTAGTCTATTCCTCAGTTTGAATTTGCTGTTTTCTCATGATTGTTCATCTTTGCAAAGTCTACAATTGTGTATCTTTGCATAGTATATGAAGACTATGCATCTTCAGTAGGAATGTCATGGAAGTGATACTGTGTTTTTTCTCATTGCTTCTTATCAGGTGGTGTGTGGTTTTAATTGGTCCCATAACTGATGATGACTTAGGTGGTGTCTGCCAGTCTTTTCACTGTAAAGTTTTTTCTTCTTTGTGATTTTTATAGATACTTTGAAACAATGCAGATATCTCATTCCTCGTCCACCTTTCAATTTATTCTTTTGTTTACATCAGTATGGATTAATGATTTTCTATTTTATTAAATGGGTCATAATCTCTTAGTAACATTATTTATTTTCAAGCTCAAAATGTCCCCAGTTTGGCCAGAGGGAATCTCTTTAAGCTGGCTCCTGTGTCCTTTTGAGAAATACCCATAATTCTTTGGGCACATCCTTACTTTCTGGCATTACAAGATGTTCCAGGCTGCTTTTGTATGTTTCCTGTCCCAATCCTGTAATTACGCATTGTCTAAGGAAATGCAAAATGGTGATATTCTAATTATATTTTGTATTTATAGCCAGAATTTCTTTATTTAAAAAACAACTTCCTTTTATCAACTACATTAGTTCATTTCTTTGAGTGCAGTTTAAATAGCAAGTCAGGATAAATGTTTGAGTTTCTTGTTACTTACCAGTTTTAACAATAATGAGTTAGCTTTCCAGCCTTCTCCAAAGGTAATCAGCATTTTTTAGTAGTATAATAAACTTATTCATTTTTATGTATGTCAACCTATTTGTCATTCTTTTTATTGATGTTCAAATTTCCCCAACTTTGACCAGTGGGAACCTGTTCTGGAAATTTACATATGAATCTAGTCACTAGAAGACAAATCCACACTGAGTTTTTTCCACAGTGAAAAGGACATTGGGAATTTTGTTTGGGATTACATTGACTCTACAGGTCAATTTGGGGGAAACTGACATCTTCGAGATAGTGAGCCTTCCTGTTCATGAATATGGCATACATCTCTGTTTATTTACCTCTTCTTTATTATCGTTCAATGAAATTTTATTCAAGATCTTGTAATCTTTTGCTAGATTTATTCCAAGATATTTTGTATGTTTATTGCTAGTACAAATTATATCCTTTTTAAAATGTATTTTCTAGCTGAAGAAGTGTTAATATATAGAAGTGCAATTGACTTTTGCATATTGATTTGATATCAGACATTGCTAAACTCTCTTCAGTCTAATAATCTTTTGATTTTTTTTCTAGATAGAAAATTATATCATCTATGAAAAATCATAGTTTTATTTCTTTCTTTTCAACCCTTATTATTTTATTTCTATCTCTTGTCTTAATTTTTTTTTTCTTGGAGCATCTAGTACAAAGTTGAATAAAAATAGCAATAGTAGGTATCCTTGTTTTATTTTCGATTTTAAAAGGAATACTTTCATGTTTCAGAATTTAGTAAGCTGTTTTCTATAGTTTTTTTTTTAAATAGATGTTAGATTTAGAAGGTTTCTTTATATTATTTATTTGCTAAGAGTTTTATTTTTAATTATAAATAGATGTTGAATTTCATCAAATTTATATACGTGTGCATATGTATGTATACACATGGATTTTTTGGTTTGTTTTTGTTTTTTTAAAGACAGGGTCTCCCTCTGTTACCCTGGCTAAAGCGCAGCACTGCCGTCATAGCTCACTATAACCTTCAGCTCTCAAACTCCTGGACTCGAGTGATCTTCCCACCTCAGCTTCCTAAGTAACTAGGACTATAGGCATATGCCACGATGCCCAGCTAAGTTTTAAATTATTTTGTAGAGACAAGGTCTTGTTATGTTTTCTGGGCTGGCCTTGAACTCCTAGCCTCAAGCAGTTCGTCTACTTGGCCTACCAAAGGGCTGAGATTACAGGTGTGAGCCACCGTATCTGGTTTATATTTTTTGAAATAATTCTATGGGTTTCTTTTCTCTTTAATTTGTTAGTAAAAAGCAATTCATTTACAGATTTTTCTAATGTGGAACTCTGTGGTCAGAGACCATGATTTGTATAAACTAAGTCTTTGGAATTTGTTGAGACTTGCTTTACGGCGTCACCCGTTATGCAAAAGTGACCCATATGTGCTTCAAAATGGGTATATTCTGCAGTCATTGAGCATGAAGTTTTATATACATGCGTTAGGCAATTTCTCAGTGGAGCGGCTAAAGTCTAACTGGTGATTTGTTTCTTTACTTGTTCTATCAAACCCTAATAGAGGAGCTTCCACTATTTGCCTGATATATATAAACACCAGACAAATGTATATGTGTTTGTGTGTGTGTGTGTGCGTATATATATATACACACATACACACTCATATGCACGTATTTGAAACTGTGCTATCATGTGTGTACCAACTAAACAGTTTCATTTCTTCCGGAATTGACTCTTTCATCATTTTGCAATTATATAAATGTTACATAAACATTTACAGTAATGTTTTTGCCTTTAAGTCTGTTTGTCTGATATTCATATGAATACAGCAGATTTCTTTGAGTTAACGTTGGTCTGGTGTGTGTTTTTTCATCCATTGACTTTAACTTTTCTGTGTTCTTAGAGCTGAATTTTTGTGTGGGCTTACTTTGACAGTCTTCATCTTGCTATTGTGATTACTGACGTATTCAAATTATTTCTGTCATGTAGCACATAGTAGGTGCTCAGGAAACGAGCCATTGTCAACCCTGAGACCTCTAGAAGGCCTGGTGGGAGTGGGGGCTGGGAAGGGAAGTGAGGCTGCTTCTTGGGGCGGGGGTGTATATTGCTATTACCCCCTCGTCTGGGGGGCCTACGGGACATGGTTTTTCCTGAGAAAAGCATGGCGTTTCCAGAAAGCATGGCTGAGAAAACCCCAACCTAGTCTGAGGCCACAAAACTGTTTCCTAGAAACTAGATGTGAGTGAAACTCGGCCTGTGCCCGAGTCACAGTTTCCTGTTTTTCATCCACTAGCTAATAAAGTTATTTCCTTCGTATGCTGTGCGGCTGAGCAGGAAGGCCCCAGCAGCTCAAGGCTCGAGGCATCCCCCAGCTCCAGGCTGAGGAAGAAGTGGCCTGGGCTCTGCTGAGAAGGAGCTTCCTCTCTGTCCACACTTCTCCCCTCCTGGGCATCCCAGCACTCAGCTGCGCTGGGGTTTCAGAGCCATCTCCACCCTGCCATGTTCCAGAGCTTCATCCCTGGCTTGGAGACCCACCCGTCCGGGCCTCTGGGAAGTCTCCAAGATGTCTCTGACAAGAGCTTCAAGTCTCTCAAGTCCCAAAGGAATCTTATCTTGCCTTGCCCCACGTCCTTCCTGGCGTTCCTCACCTCTGTGTGGCATCACCATCCAGCCAGCTGCTCCATCAGAATCCAGGGCATCACCTGCTCCCCACTCAGGATCTGCAGGGACCTTGGTCTGGGCTCTGACACAGGTTCCACCCACAGCAGTGTGGGAGGGCTGGCCTGCCAAGTTCTTTCTCCACTCCCTGGGAGTGGCTGCAGGGCAGGGAGAGGTCAGACTCCTCCCTGTGCCCCTAATGCCCGCTCAGGGCGTGACCTGGGAAGACTGGTGGAAGGTTTGTTGAACAAATGAATTGATGAATGAATCCGCAGGCCTTCTGGAGTTTTCTCCAGGATAACAGCTGCCACCCCAGCTCCCCATCCATCCTCCCAGGCTGTGATTTCCAGAACCTTCTGCCTTTAATCCCTTGCTCAGAACCTGCTTCCGTCTTTGTGCTCATCCCCACATGTGGAACCCAGCTGCAGACACCGTCCCAGTCACTCCTGGGAGTGCAGGGCCCTGGCCTCAGGTGGCATGGCCCTGCACTGGCAGGGTTGGCTTTAGGTGCCAAGAATATTTCAGTGGGTCATTCATTCTCTTTTCACTCAAACATTTATGGGGCCTTGAACATGTGCCATGCACTGGGGACACAGTGTGACCAACATGGACAAGGTACCTCCTCCCACGAGGCCTACCCACCAGCACGAGAGCAGAAGACCCCACGACACCCAGTCCCTTGCGGCATTAGATGGGCTGCGGCCCCTGTGGATGAGTGTGGATGGTAGATGAGTTATAGGGTAATAGGGCAGGAGGGCCGTGGGAAGCTTGTTCTGGTAACAGGCCCTGCCCGACAGCAGGCTGAGCTGCAGGGTTGAGTCCAGCTCCCAGGATGGAGTGTGGCAGAAGGGTGGAAGCACTGGCCCTGGGGTCCAGGGTCCCCTGCAGATGACTCAGACAGATGATACAGTGGGAAGGTCAGAGGTGCCGGAGTCAGGCAGCCCAGATGCTGAGGACTGTGTGACCTTGAGCAAGTGGCTCTCTGAGCCCATTTCCTTTTCTGCAGAATGAATGTTAAGAATCCCCACCTCATGAGAGGATAAAATGCACACACAAGAGGGGGCAGTTAGCAAAGCCCCTGGCACATATGAGGGGCTCAAGCTGAGACTCAGCTCTTGCTGGGAGCCCACAGTCAGCCCTGGAGCATGGGGCTGAGGCTGGCCTGCTGACACCACTCGGCCCTCCACTGCTCTGAGGCCTCTTGCAGCTAAGAGAGCTAAGGAGGAGGGGCAGGGAGTTCAAAGCGCTTAGGGCTAGGGGAGAGGAGGGAGGAGGATAGAGTTGTGAATTGGGCATTTTCCGTGTATGAAGTCCTAAATGCCTCAGAAGCCTGGGGTCAAGGGTCAAGCACTTCACCCCCACTGCCTTACCATGAGGAAACTGAGGCTCAGAGAGGAAGTGATGTGCATGGAAGAGCTGTGTTCAGATCTAGGTGTGCAGGACGCCTGAGCTCATGGCCCTTGTCTTGCGCTGAGGTTAGGGGTTTCAGCCTGGCCCCCACCTCCTTTCTCACCAGCTTTAGCCCCTGGGGTTGACTGAGTGGTCCTCTCTGCCCTGGATATGTCCCCCTGCATTTTTGAACATCTTATTCATTCTTGATCAGTTCGTCTTTTGTTTCCAGCCTGGCCTAGAGGTCTGCAGATACATGAGACCCTATTCTCACCTTGGCTGGGCTGCTCTATATGTTGGTTTCCTGGATCTGGATCCAGATGGAGCTGGAGCCAGAGCAGCCTCTGTGCTGAGCTCCTGGAGGGTGGGGCCTGGGCCTGCCTCATCCCTGTGTCTCCAGCACCCAGCCAGGACCCTGCTTGAAGGAGCCAGGAAATGCTTGCCGAAGAAGGAAAGGGTCAGGGGTGGGTGGCCTGGGTTACCAGAATGCCCTGTGCAAGTGACAGTTTCTTTACTGTCCGGAAAATGATGAAGAATACAGAGCCCGGTGTGGCACAGTCCCAGACGTGCATCCCACCTTGGCCATGGGTGTAGGAGTGTGTGGCAAAGTACACGTAACATAAAGTTTACCACTTTAACCCCTTTTGAGTGCACACTTCCATGGCATTAGGTATATCCGCACTGCTCTGCAACTCACCATTATCTCTCTCTAAGCGTTTTCATCAGCCCACACTCGAGACTGTTTTTCTGGCTATGTGCCCTCATAGGTGAGTGAAATCCCTTCACTTCTGTACCAGGGAGAGTGCTCCCTGCCTCCCAGGTGCTGGGAGACTCACCTCCTTCAGGTGGGCGGGGTGGCCAGGCTTCCGGGTCAAGCAGGATGCACCCAGGAGTGGCTCTATTGTTCCCCTGTGGGCTGGGACAAGCCAGTCCCTCCGGGGCACTTCCCACAGGGCGAGATTGTTTGTAATGAGAAGGGTAATTATGGTGCAATCATAAGATGAAGGGAGGACCCCAGGGGCCAGGAGCAGGGAGACCTGGGTCCCAAACTGCTCTGCCAAGTAGCTGTGTGGCCTTGGCCAAGTCAGTCCTTGCACCCTGGCTTCTTCCTTGTACAGAGAGGGGGCGAGGGTTTCCCTTGCATCCTTTTGCAGTGCCCAAAGCCCCTTCTCCTCCATGACCAACCTAACTCCTCACCTAACCTAGGCCAGGAGGCTGGATGAGGGTCAGTTCTCATGAGTAAGAGTGGAGAATCCAGATACTTTGAGGCCCTCTGCTCCCTGAACATGATTGTGTTCTTGTCCACGAAGTCCAAAACCTGTGGGAGCCTGTAATCCCAGCCACTCGGGAGGCTGAGGTCCAAAACCTGGTGGACAAGGGGTTCTGGCTTTCTCTCATTCATTCACTCACTCAAGTATTCACTCATACACTGGCCCAGCACAAGATGTCTGCGCAAGGCCTTGAGTTGGGCCAGGTATGGGGGCCACAGAGATGTATCAGGCCCGATGCCTCCTTCTCCCCGTCTGGTGGGAGGCCAGAGCCAGGTATAGACAAGGTGGCTCAGTGCTGGGCCTGCAGGGGAGAGATGAAGGCTGGTGCCCTCTGCTCTGCAGAAGAGCAGAGTGAGCATGGCACGGGGGGCCATGTTGTGGCAGGCGTTCAACTCTCCAGCTCTGTTTGCAAAACAGGGCTGAAGAGCTGCAGCTGCGAGGGCAGATGAGGTGGTGCAGGTGAAGAACTTAGCTCTGTAGCTCAGTGATCTGCACTCTGATCACGAGCACCCCGCAAGGCTGAATCTGTGAACCACCACCCCACCTCGGGGAAATGCTGCATTTGTGCGTCCTTCCATCTGTCAGCCACACCCTTCTTAGCATCTGTTGGAACAAAGCATGTTTCAGGCCCAGTGTTGCATACATCACACAAAAGCGAGCTGCTCCGTTCTGTGAGGGACTTCTTGAGAAGCCTTATAGATGCTTATCTCCGCTTCAGCTGTGGTTATCAGAAGGGACCTACTGTTGGGTGAGCATAAACCTTAGGTCCGGGACACAGAGCATAAGGCCCAGGCCCCTCCCTCCAGATCCTTTGTCTAGGGGGCAGATGACAGGTGTGGAACTGCAGGTGGCCTGCTCTGTGCGTGGTTCACAGTGTGGCATGCACCCGACAGGGGCTGGGAGGTGTTGGGCAGAGACATTGGCTCCATCTTATGGAGGGAAGATAGGATGGAAACCAGAATAAAAAACCATTTTGGCCAACCCTGATGTTTATTCTCACACCACCACCACCGCGTGCACACACACACGGACACACACACACACATACACACACGGACACACAAAGGGTTTAGTTGTTATGTCTACAGTTCCCATTTACAGATGTGGAAGTTGCAGTTCCACAGCTCTGTCCTCTTCCAGATTTTACCTTAAAGCCACAGAGCTGAAAATCTCCATCCTCTCCTTTGTTACAAGCCATCAGGCAGTCCCTGGGAAAAGTGGTGGTTTGGCAATCCCCACATCCCCCATAGCCACTTCCTGGGGATGACACTCCTCTCTCAGGTACGGCCCAGGTCCACAGGCACCTCTGTACCCTGGGGTGTGGCACGAGGGACAAAGCCTCTTTGTTGCATTGTCTGCCCCCACCAGACCCGCCCTGAGCAGCCTGGATCTGGGGCAGACTTGTGGCAACTGTGCCAGCCAAGTGTGGGGTTGCTGATGAGGCAGCAGATCCCATGTGTCCACAGACTTAGCACGCAGCTCCCAGGCCTGCCTACATAGCAGGTCCACCCAGGACTTATAAAATATATCCCAATGCCAGACAGAACTACAGGCAAAGAAACCACATGATTATCTCAATAGATGCAGGAAAGGTCTTTGATAAAATTCAACATCTCTTCATGGTAAAAACTCTCAATAAACTAGGCAATGAAGGAACATACCTCAAAATAATAAGAGCCATCTATGATGAGCCACAGCCAATATCATACTGAATGGGCAAAAGCTGGGAGCATTTCCCTTGAAAACTGGCACAAGTCAATGTGCCAGGGCAACCAGGCAAGAGAAAAAAATAAAAAGTATTCAAATAGGAAGAGAGGAAGTCAAGATATCTTTGTCTGCAGATGATATGATCCTGTACCTAGAAAACCCCATCCTCTCAGCCCCAAAGCTTCTTAAGCTGATAAGCAACTTCAGCGAAGTCTCAGGATACAAAATTAATGTGCAAAAATCACTAGCATCCCTATCCGCCAACAACAGGCAAGCCAAGATCCTAATCACGAATGAACTCCCATTCACAGTTGCCACAAAAAGAATAAAATACTTAGGAATACAGCTAACAAGGGAAGTGAAAGACCTCTTCAAGGAGAACTACAAACCACTGCTCAAAGAAACCAGAGATGGCAGCTGGGCACAGTGGCTCCTATCTGTAATTCTAGCATGTTGGGAGGCTGAGGCGGGGGGATCATTTGAGGTCAGGAGTTTGAGAACAGTCTGGCTAACATGGTAAAACCCTGTCTCTACTAAAAATATAAAAATTAGCCGGGCATGGTAGTGGGTGCCTATAACTCCAGCTACTCAGGAGGCTGAGGCAGGAGAATCTCTTGAACCTGGGAGGCAGAGGTTGCAGTGAGCTGAGATTGCACCACTGCCCTTCAGCCCATGCAACAGAGTAAGACTCTGTCTCAAAAAAAAAAAAAAAAAAAAAAAAAAGAAGAAGAAATGACATAAACAAATGGGAAAACATTCCATGCTCATGGATAGGAAGAATCAATATCATGAATATGGCCATACTGCCCAAAGCAATATATAGATTCAATGCTACTTCCATTGAACTACCATTGACATTCTTCCCAGAGCTAGAAAAAAACTATTTTAAAATTCGTATGTAACCAAAAAAGAGCCTGAATAACCAAGACAATTCTAAGAAAAAAGAACAAAGCTGGAGGCATCACACTGCCTAACTTCAAACTATACTACAAGGCTACAGTAACCAAAACAGCATGGTACTGATACAATAATAGATACATAGATCAATGGAACAGAATAGATAACCCAGAAATAAGACTGCAAACCTACAACCATCTGATCTTCAGCAAACCTGACAAAAGCAAGCAGTGAGGAGATTACTCTATTTAATAAATGGTGCTGGTAGAACTCAATAGACATATGCAGATAATTGAAATTGGATCTCTTCCTTACATCATATATAAAAATCAACTCAAGATGGATTAAAGACTTAAATGTAAAACCCAAAACTATAAAAACGTAGGGAATACCACTCAGGACAAAAGCATGGGCAAAGACTTCATGATGAAGACAGCAAAAGCAATTCCAACAACAGCAAAAATTGACAAATGGAATCTAAAGAGTTTTTGCACAGCAAAAGAAACTGTTATCAGAGTAAACAGACAACCCACTGAATGGGAGAAAATTTTTGCAGTCTATCCATCTGACAAAGGTCAATATCCACATCTATAAAAAACTCAAACAAATTTACAAGAAAAAAAAACATTAAAAAGTGAGCAAAGGACATAAACAGACACTTCTCAAAAGGAGACATACATGTGGCCAACAAACATATGAAAAAAAGCTCAACATCACTGATCACTAGAGAAATGCAAATCAAATCCACAATGAGATACCATCTCACACCAGTCAGAATGGCTATTAAAAAGTCCAAAAACAACAGATACTGGCAAGGTTGTGGAGAAAAAGGAACACTTTTACACTGTTGGTGGGAATGTAAATTAGTTCAACCATTGTGGAAGACAGTGTGGTGATTCCTCAAAGACCTTGAGGCAGTAATACCACTTGATGCAGCAGTCCCATTACTGGGTATATACCCAAAGGAATATAAATCATTCTATTGCAAAGACACATTAACACATATGTTCATTGCAGCACTATTCATAATAGTAAAGGCATGGAATCAACCTAAATGCCCATCAATAATAGACTGGATAAAGATAATATGGTACATATACACCATGGAATACTGTGCAGCCATAAAAAGGAACAAGATCATGACTGGCACTGGAAGCCATCATTCCAAGCAAACTAACTCAGGAACAGAAACACAAGCACTGCGTGTTCACTTATAAGTGGGAGTTGAATGATGAGAACACGCGGACACACACTGGGGCCTTTCGGAGGTTGGGGGATGAGAGGAGGGCGAGCATCAGGAAGCATAGCTAATGGAGGCTGGCTTAATACTTAGGTGATGAGGTGATCTGTACAGCAAACCACCATGGCACACGTTTACCTGTGTAACAACCCTGTACATCCTGCACACGTATCCCTGAACTTAAAATAAAAGTTGGAAAAAAAATCCCAGTGTCAAGGCCCCACCCCAGACCAATTAAACCAGAGTCTCTCAGGATGGAGCCCAGGCACTGGCATTTTATGAAGACTTGTTACCGGATTCTTTGTGCAGCCAGGTCCACTTCAGTAGACCATAATGCACTCCTAACGGTCATGGCAGCAGGGCCTGGCCTGCACAGTAATTTGCACTGACCCTCCACCCTCCCTGCCCCCCAACAGGCTTTATATTATCTCATGTCATGGGTTGAATCACATCCACCAAAATTCAAACGTTGAAATCCTGACTCCCAGAGCCTCAGAACGGGACCTTTTTGGAGATAGGATCTTTACAGAGGTCACCCAGGTAAAATGAGGTCATTAGGGTAAGCCTTCGTCCAATAAAACTGTCCTTGTAGGAAGGAGAAATTTGTAGACAGACACACAGAGAAAGCCCTATGCGAAGATGGAAGCAGAGGCTCGAGTGATGCTCTCACAAGCCATGGGATGCCGAGGACTGCTGGCGATCACCAACAGCCAGGGAGAGGCACAGGGCAGGTGCTCTCTCACAGCTCTTGGGAGGAAGCCCTGGTGACACCCAGACCTTGGGCCGCAGCCTCCAGATCTCTGAGAGGACACCTTCCTGTTGTTTCTGCCCAGTGTGCGGCACTGTGCTATGGCAGCCCTGGCAAACAGACTTTCCTTGAGCACAGCCAAGATTGGGAAGTCACTCCCATGAGCACGGTGGCTTCTCTGGCTGGAGCTTGTTGCTTGGCCACCTCTTAAATGCCGATCTCCACCTCTGCCTCCCCACTCTACCCTTCATCCTGAGCCCTCAGCTCTTCTGGCATTCATTGTTTATGTACCTTTGAGGCAGGCAATGCTCCAAGCACAGGGCCCAGCAGAGAAACAAACAAACAACAGACACCATCCCCCCCAGGTGGGGAACAGACAATAAACAAGGCGAGTGAAATACAGGTTAATAGTATGTCCCATGGTACACGTTCCACGGAGAAACTGAGGCACAGAGGGGATAGGGAGTGTGGAATGATGGAGTTTTAAACAGGGTGGTTTGGGAGGCTCACTGGAAAGGTGTCCTTCTGGCCACGGCCCTGTCCCACAGTGCAGCCCCCTCCACAGAGGCCTCCCAGACCCGTCCCTGCCCAGGCTCTCTACCCAGCCTTTTCCCCGGAACTTGCACTGCCCAGTCCCAACTCATCCTCTCCCATACACTCCCCACAACACATCCCAGCAAATGGCATCACCATCCACCCACTCAGTACTCAAACCAGAAACCTGGATGCAAACTAGATCTCCCCAACTCTTGCCTCCACCCCATCTTACCCTGGGAGCTAAAGGTGCTCCTTTCGTGAGTGCTGGAGACACAAGCTTGGTTCCCTCTCCAGTCAGGCAGAGCACCCCAGCGGTGCTGTTTCCACAGCTGTGGACCAGTGGCCATGTCTGATTCCCCCGTGCAGACCCTGTCCTCCACCTTCAGAGCCCACGGTTGGGCCCTGAGCCTGCAAACCCACCTCCTCCTCTATACCTGCCAAATGCTGCGCCCCACCCAGGGCCTTCCTTGCCTTCCAATGAGAGCCAGTGGAGGCTGTGGACAGTTTCCCAGGACCAGGGCCCAGCACCAGTCAGGGAACCCAGTCCTGTCCCTTTCAGACCAGCTAGGGTGAGGGGAGCCGGTGGGGGAGGCTGTATGGGTTGATGTGGATCAGCCAGAGGCAGCACCTGTGACCCAGGCACATGCGCATGTCCAGGGGAATGGTGGGGGCAGGGGGGAAAGCCACATTCTAGGTGGACTCACCTGGTACCACCCACACCAGCCTGTGACAGGGCAAGATGAAGGAGAAAGAGGCTGTGCCACCTGCCCACCAGCCTGCCCACCTCCTCTCTGACTTCTGCATGAAGAAAGGTGACTGAGGGACTCCCCTATATGCGTCACCCCTTGCTGGGCAAGCCCGGGGCTGGGAAGAGGTGTGAGGCCAGCAGTCCCTGGGGTGGGGGGCTCTCCTTTCCTCCTTTGTGCCCCTGGGGTGGGAGGCACTGCAGCATCATCTCTGTGCTGGGGGGTGATGAGCTCCCATCCTGCTGGGAGACTTCGTGCCAGTCACCTGGCTCCTGTGAGTTGACTCCGTCATCTTCCTAACCGGGATGATCATGCTGCGTCGCAGGGTGTTGAGAGGATTAAATGATACAGGACACTCGGTCCCCAGGGCCCTCTTGTGACCTGTGGGTCCCCACGAGGCACACTGTGGTTTGCCCTTGGCTCCTTCAGCATCTCGAGTCACCCCTAGAGGTCTCTCTAACTGTGCGCTCCAGCTTAGTAGCCACCAGCTGCGGCTACTGGGCATCTGAAAGGTGGCTGGTCTGAACCGAGCTGTGCTGTGGATGGCAAAGACACACCAGGTTTCGACAATACAATAAAAAGAAAAAAGAAATATAACGTTCATTATTTTTTAATACTGATTACATGTTGAAAGGATAATATTTTGATTAGGTTAAACATATTATTAAAATTAAGTTCACTTGCTTCTTTTTACTTAGCTACTGGAGAAAGTGAATTCTATCCGCGTCTCACATTATGTTGTGTTGGATGGCCCTGCTCCAGAACCTTGGAAAGGCCACTTCCAGGGCATCTTCCTGGTGGCTCCCAGGAAAGGCAGCCTGTGGGATTTCCAGCAGCTGCTGAAGAGTGTCTGCTCCGCCGGCGGCCCCACGCTGCAGAACACGCTGGCTGTGGCCTCACCCGCTCCCCATCCTTCCCCGCACATCCCAAAGCCTCCCAGAAAGCTGAGACTCAGCAAGGGACCCTCCCTGCCGTCCCCGCCATGAGGGTAGCCAACAAAGCCCCCTCCCCTCCCCGCTGCTCAGAACCTCATAGCTATGTGGGAATTTCCCTGGCGTCACTTTCTCCTTCCCAGCAGACCCCAGGGATGTGGCTTCCTTGCCCCAGGCCCTGAGTCAGCCGCAAAGAATCCCCTCGCCTCTGGAGGGTTCTGCGGGCGGGAGGCAGCCTCTGTGATGCTGAGGAGCACGGCTTCGGGATTCGGTGAGACCCGGAGGTGGGTCCCGGCGCTGCCACGTGCTCACTGGGTGGCTGGGGTAAGCCCTCCTCTCTGCACCTCAGCTTCCTCACTTATGAAATGGGCGTAATCATTGTGCGCACCTGGTTGAGCTGCGGGGCTTAAAGGCCGTCACGGAGGCATGGCGCTCTGCACGGCACTTGGTTTCTAGTAAATAGCAGTTGGTAAAGGGTGAGTTAAGGCTGTGGCTTTTGGCCACAGGCTCACTCAACCAGCCACGGAGAGAAGGCAGGTGCCAAGGTGGTGGGTGAGGGAAGGGTGGGAGCAAGTGAAGCCACAGGGCTGTGCAAGGGAGGGTGGGGAGTGAGTGAGGTTGGAAGGAGGCGGGGGATGGGGCTCCCTTTCAGGCCTCCGGCTCTGTGTAGCCTAGCGGAGAGCCGGGCTGGCCCATTTTCAGATGAGGGAAGTGAGGCTTTTAAAGGTGAAGTGACTTGCCGAAGGCTAGTGCTGGGGCTTGATCTGGTGGCTACCTGTCTCCAAGGCCCGTGTTCTCTCTGCCACCCTGTAGTGCGAAGTCTGAGAGGAGTTTCTGGAGGAAATGAACACAAAATGGTTTGAGAAGGAGTTTGAGCTAATATAGCCCTTTCCCGCAGGTGGTTTTGAGCCTTTGAAAGAAAGTATCCACAACTCCTGTCCTAAACCTCATTCCTGCAAAGCAGCCCTTGACCCAAGGGCTTGGGTGCAGGTAGTTCATTCAGGAGGCGATGCCAGGAAACAGTGAGGAATGAAGTGGGAAAGGGAGGGAGAAAACCCAGGAAGGGGCTTTGATGAGCAGGTTAGCACTGTGGGCACCTGGGCTCCATCTTGCTGGGCACCGTAGGAGCTGGAGTCTAGAACACACACCATCAGAATCTCAAACTCAAGAGCTGGATGCTGGTGTGTTTGTCCACGTTCCATTCTCCGAGACTGAGGCTTGCCCGTGAGGGTGTTGGGTCTCTGGGACATCCCTGCACAGGCTCAACAAAGTCCTTTGGTGCTGGAAGAAGCCCTTGGGTAGAGAGACGGAGAGGAGAGACGGGAAGCAGGCACCTGAGGCTGGAAGCGGGGCTGGCATGGGCAGATCATCCCCAGAGTTGCCTTGGCCCTACTGCTGGAGATGCCTCTGGAGAAAACCATTCAAATGACACAATGGCATTCATCACAGTTAATACGCATACAGTGTCTATTGTTTATAATATATTTAACAGTAGAAATATATTATTATATTAATATTAATACTAAATATACTAAATTAATATTTATATATTATATTGCTATAGAAATATATTTCATATATATATATATGGGGAAATTCAGAAGTAACCTAAATATCCAGTAAGAGGGGATTGGCTTAATAAATTATGGTGCATCAAAAAGACAAAATATTCTGCAGCTGAAAATGAAGACTCTGTTGCCACATGGGAAGGTGCTAGGAAAGGAATATGAAGTAAAACACGGTGCGTGCACATGCTTCCCACCGTGGAAGGTGCTGTGGTCTGAGTGCTTGTGACTCCCAAAATGCATGTGTTGGGGGGAGGAGGGATGGAGTTTGGCTCTGCTGCCCAGCTGGAGTGCAGTAGCTCAATGTCGGCTCACTGGAACCTACACTTCCCAGGTTCAAGCGATTCTCCCACCTCAGCCTCCCGAGTAGCTGAGACTACAGGCACCCACCACAACGCCCGGCTTATTTTGTATTTTTCATAGAGATAGGGTTTCAGCATTATTGGCCAGGCCCGTCTCAAACTCCTGACCTCAAGTGATTCACCCATCTCAGCCTCCCAGAGTGTTAGGATTACAAGTGTGAGCCACCCCCGCCCAGCGAGGGATCAGGTCTTGAGAGCGGAGCCCTTGTGAATGGGATCAGTGTCCTGCGAGGAGATGCCTGAGGAAGCTGGTTTGTCTCTCCCGCCATGTGAGATGCCGCAAGAAAGCAGCAGCTATGAAGCCCGTGCCGTCGTGAGATGCTGCGTGGACCTGCTGGCACCTCCAGCTGGGACTTCCCAGCCTCCAGAACCGTGAACAACACATTTCTATTACTTACAAATTACCCAGTATTTCCACAGCCAAAAGAGGTTAGGACAGAAGGCGTATTAGTGAGGGCTCTACCAGAGAACCAGTAAGAGGTATACATTGAGAGGCACTGCTAGGAATTGGCTTATGTAGTTGTGGGGGCTGGCTGGGCTGGTCCAAAATTCATGACGTAGGCTGTCAGGAGGACAGGCTGGAATTCTGAGCCAAAGATGCTGTCCACAGGTGGAACCTCTTCTTCAGAGAAGCCTCTGCTCTTAAAGGCCTTCACTTGACTGAATCAGGCCCACCCAGATTGTGTGGGATCATCTCCTTCCTTAACGTCAATTGATTTGGACTTGACTTCTACTAAAACCCTACACAGCAACACCCAGGTCAGGATCTGAATGATGAGAGCTGCACCCTAGCCAAGCTGACACTTAAAACTAACCATGGCAGAAGGTATATGGAGATGGTGTCAGAGTGCCAGTGACAAAACTCACTTTGCGACCCGAGTCTGGCTCCTTCTGAGGCAGTGTCTGGGCTCACCTGAGACCATGGTGGTGAGAAAAGCCTCCATCTGCATTCAGCTGGTACCAGGCTAGCCTGAGGCTTGGTCGTTCCAGAGCCCCTGCCCCTGCCAGCAGATGCTGGGCAGCCAGGGTGGGGACCACTTTCTCTCCTGCAGTCTCGGCCCCAGTCTTATCACTTCTGGGCACAGTGCCTGCACTGACACAGCACAGCCCTCTTCCTTCCTTCCCTCCTGGGCCTCCTGGGGCTGGGTGGGAAAGGCTGTGGGGAGGGGAGGTGGCGGCAGAGACAAGGCCTGAACACACGGATCTCATCAGTGACTTCACTCTGACTGGCCGTCACTAGACTTTCCCTGGCCTGGTGGGGCTGAGGCTGCCCTTGCCCTAAGTGTGGGATTTACACAACCTCCAGCCTCCCAGGAAGATCCGAGGCAAAGGGGAAAGTGAGTCAGGATTTGATTGACTGTGTTACCTTGGCCAAGTCCCTGGCCCTCTCTGGGCTCTCTGGTCTCCACTAACTGATGTGGGAAATACTTGATTATGCCAGTTGTCTTAGACTATTTGTGCTGCTATGACAAAGACGGCTCATAAGGAACCGAAACTTATTTCTCCCAGTTCCAGAGACTGGGAAGTCCAAGAGCAAGTTGCCAGCAGACTTGGTGTCTGGTGAGGGCTCATTCTCTACTTCACAAGTGGCACCTCTTCACCATGTCCTCACGTGGTGGAAGGAGCTGGCTAGCTGCCTGCAGTCTCTTTATAAAGACGTCAATCCCAATCCAATATACTCATCCCTGAAGCCCCCACCTTGGTGGTTAGGATTTCAACATATGAAATTTGGGGGGCCATGAACATTCCGGTCACAGCACCAGTGTCAGTCTCTGTGTATTGTGGGGTTAGTAATCGGAGTTGAATTGCTCAAAGGAGGGCTGCGTGAATGTGGGGGCTGGGAAGAGTGGCATGAGCTGGGGCAGCTGGCTTGGGGGAGGGGGTGCTGATGCCTGGAGTCCGATCTGCCCCTATTGGCCCCAGGCTTCGTGCCACAGTCCTGGGATGAACCCACTAGACCCCTGGATTCTAGGATCCACCTCTGAGGCATCAGTGCCCAGCCCAGGGTCTGGCATAAAGGGGGCTCTCTGTGAGTAGGAAAGAAAGAAAGAGGGAGAGAGGAAGGGAGGGAGGGAAGAAGGAAAGAGTAAGACAAAGAGAGAGAAGGAAAGAAGGAAAGAAAAAGAAAAGAAAGAAAGAAAGTGGGAGGGAGGGAGGGAGGGAGGGAGACCAAGGGGAAAGGACAGGGACTGCAGGATGGGCACGTGAAGGAATGAATGAGTGACAGATGAGAGGCAGGTGGGTGGCAGAGGCAGCAGCCATCTTCTCTATGTCCTAGTTTTGCTGCTGGCTCAGAATGTGCCTCTGGATGGGCCTTTAGTGATCTCCAAAGCCAGCCCATTTTACAGAAGAAGCAGCTGAGGCTCAGAGGGGAGAAGGATGGCTGGGACCATGTGTGGAATAGAGGCAGGGACAGGACCGGGGCCTCTTCTCCTCTCAGACTCATGGTCCTCTTCTTCCCACCTCCCAAGACCACCTTTGGAGAAACGGTTTCCTAGAGCCAAGTGGGGAGGTGACTGAAGACGGGCCCTGGAGAGGAGACCAGGGACAAAGGCCTACTGGCCCAGGAGGGAGGACGAAAGGAGGGTGTCCTGGGGCCAGGTGTGCAGGGCAGGGCTCCTGCTCTGGGAGGAGGCAGCCGAGGCTGGCCAAGCCAGTGAGCAAGAGTTGACCCTTCTGGTGTGACCATGGCTGCCCCAGGACTGCTGCTGCAGTGGGGACCACCTGGCCTGGGGACCACCTCCCCACGTTCCACTGGTCTCGCCAGCTCCTGCTGTTCAGCGTGTTCTGAGCTGTGTTCTTACTCTTGACACTGTCCCTCCCCGCTCCCATTCCTGTTCTCCCTCTCTTTTTCTCCCTGTGGTCTCTCTGTCCTCTCTGTTGCCCCTCGTGGAGTTTGGTGTCCGCTGCCCCTCCCTCTCCCTGAGGACCGGACCGCCTCCTGCAGCCATCAGCCGCAGCGGGCCTCTTAATTTCACTCATTTCCTGTCTTGCTGTGCTCTGTCCTGGTATCACCCTCTGTCTTTCTCTGTCTCCTCCTGTCTCTGATGTTCTCTCTGCCTCCGTCTCACTCTCCCTCTTTTCAAGTCACCAAAGCCTTGGCGGGCTGCTCTGGGCAGCATACCCCCCTCTCATTCTACCCCCATCTTGCTCACCTCTGGTAACAATTACTCTGGGCTGCAATGGAATCTTCCAATGCCCCAGACAGGCCTACAGACAGCACATGGGGACCAGATGGCGGCAGATTCCTCAAGAAACTAACCACTTTGGCCAAGGGAGCAGAGCCCCAAGGGAGGGCAAAGCCAGCTCAAGAGCAAAGGCCTACAGTCCTGCAGCTGCCCCGAGACCCCCTAGAGCTGCAGCTGGGACTGCTGAGCTGAGAGGCACATGGGTGGGCCCACGACCCCCGAGGGCAGACACCGGGAGCAACTTAAGGCAGAGAAGGCCCCTAGAAACCACGTCGTCCTGTCCTGACTGCACCGGCTGGAAACCTTCACACCCTGGCAGTGACCTTCCCAAGGTCACCAGTGACTGGGCAATCGACCAAAAGGCCTGAGTCTGAATCCGGGATGTGCTCCCAAGAGTGGGAGCCGGATGATCTGGGATCTAAGCCCAGCTCTGCAACATCTTGGCTGTGTGACCTTAGGCAAGTCACTGAACCTCTCAATGTCTTTGCCTGTAAATCAGAAATAATAGGAGCACTTGTCTCGAGGGTTGATAGGAGGATTCATGAGTTAATATGCATAAATCACTGGCACAGAGCCTGGCCAGAGGGAGGGTTCAATCAATGATAAATAATCCATCCATGCGTAACCGTAACATTATTATAAATCTTCCTAAACACAGCTCAGCTCAAGCAACTCTCTACTCATGAACCTACCATGGCTCCCCACTGTCCTACTGAATAAAGCCCAAATGTTACAGTAGGTAGTTAATGGGATATGAGCAGGGCAGGAGCTGGCCCCCCCCAGGGAGTGTCTGGTGGCCATCAGGTGATGGTCAGGTGGTTGTTAAGCTGTCTCTCTAAAATAGTAGCAGGGCACACCCAGCGCCAGGAAAAGGCAGTCTCCCAAAAGGTAAAAAACACTTGATGCTGGTGATCAGCAGCTTCCTGATAAGATCTCAGGAGCTGGGCAAGTGGGCTCAAGCACGCACATGTGGCAAAATAGTCGAGTGCAACTGGTCCGTGACATTCCCTGAGGAACACTCGACTGGTAAGGGCAGAACACCTCCAGTGAGCATGCGCACAACTTCAGTGCACACGGCCCCCTCCAGTGCTGGCGGCCACTGTGCATGTGGACAGATCACCCCAAGGAAAATACTAGGGAGGGGAGACACAAAACCCCAGAAACGTGCCAAGGTATACAACCCTGGGACCAAAGGCCAAAAGTCAAACCAGGCACTTGGATCGGTCAAGTCACCTGCGTGGTGTAAAGTATACTTTACTTCCTTTTGTTCCTACTCTAAAACTTTTTAATAAACGTTCACTCCTGCTCTAGAACTTGCTTCAGTCTCCCCTCTGCCTTATGTCCCCTTAGTTGTGAATTCTTTCTTCTGAGGAGGCAAAGACTGAGACTACTGCAGACCTCTGCGGATTTGCTGATGCCAGCACAGCAGGCTCCAGTGGTGTTTCCTGTCTTCATCTTGCTCAGCTTGGTCCAGCCGGCGTCTCTCTCTTAGGCATGGAGTCCTTTGTGCGTTGGTCCCCAGGACTCTGCCCATTCCACCGGCCAGCCCCTTCTCACTCTTCTGCTGCAAACTTCTCATTATCTACCTCTTCAGCGTGGCCACACCCCAGGGCTCAGGCCTCGACTGCTCCTTTCCATCCGCCCCCTCCCCTGGCCGTCTCAGGCAGGCCCGTGGCCCTCAGCGTCATGAGGATATGGAAGCCGCCCACATCGGAATCTCCAGCCTGGACTCCTCCTCACGGCCAGCCGGTTCTTTCTTTGCTTTTCACACTTTAAGCCAAAACTCGTGATCTGCTTCCCAAGCCTTTTCCTCCTCCAGTCTCTTCAAGTTCCCGTTACTCAGGCAGAGAATCAGGCAGTCACTCTGGAATTCTCCCTGTCTCTCACACCCCACACCCAAAATATCAGCAAATCCTGTTGGCTCAGGCTTCAAAAATACACCCAGAAGCTGACCTAAGCCACCACGAGCGCCTCTGGCTGGTCCTCGCCTGCCACTTTCCCTCTCCAGGCCTCTCCTCTCAGCAGCCTGCAGGACCCCTTTCAAAAGCAAAACGGGATGTTTACATGACTCTGGATTTGTTGAAACCAAAGAACGGTACACTAGGAAGGGTGTGTTTTACTCAATGCAAATTATATGTTAATTTAAAAAATGGAACAAAAAAGTGAAACAGCTTGTCAGCCCTCCTCAAAACCTGCGTTCTCAATTTTTTTTTTTTTTTTTTTGGAGACACAGTCTCACTCTGCTGCCTAGGCTGGAGTGCAATGGTGTGATCTTGGCTCACTGCAACCTCAGCCTCCTGGGTTCAAGCGATTCTCCTGCCTCAGCCTCCTGAGCAACTGGGACTACAGGCATGTGCCACCATGCCTGGTTAATTTTTGTATTTTTAGTAGAGACAGGGTTTTGCTTTGTTGGCCAGGCCGGTCTCAAACTCCTGACCTGAAGTGATCCACCCGCCTCAGCCTCGCAGAGAGCAGGGATTACAGATGTGAGCCACTGCGCCTAGCCCCGTCTCACTCTTTATAATGGTCTATAAGGCTTTCTATCAGTGTTTCTCAAACTGTGGAACATGATCATTTAGTAGGCCAGGAAATCAATTTGAAGATCATTACTCTTATTATTTTTTAATGAAACAGAACAAAATAAATAAAAGTGCATACATAGAGTCTATCCCAGTTGTATGTTTATATGTGGATATCGGCCTTGGATTGCGATATAAAACTGATTTCTTATGGGAGATATAATCAATAAACATTAAAAGCCACTGTGCTCAGCGTGGTCTGCCCCACAAGCCCACTATCCCCTTCCCTCCACTCTCATCCCAGCTCTGCCACGGCCCTACCGGCTTCTCACTGTTCCTGCCTCCCTTGGGACGCAGTCCTGCCTCAGGGCCTTTGCACTGGCTGATTTCTCTCCCTGGAACATTCCTCCTCTGATCCCTCTCTCTCACTTTCTTCAGGTCTTGGCTCAGAGGAGAGAGAGCCTTTCCGGATGGGCCTGTTTAAAATAGCCCCTGACTCCCAAGGTTCTTGTCATTCCCTTGTATCACTTTATTTTTGTTCACAGCACTGTGGCTACTTGGAATATTGTACATTTGTTTATTTGTTCCTTTCTCTCCATGAGAATGTCAGCTCCAGGTGGGCAGGGACTGTGTCAGTTGTACTCTTTATTGTACCCTAGTACCTAGAATGCTGCTAGAATAAATATGATTCTTGGCTTAATGAAACGTACAGCCTGGTTGAGACGGTCTCCTGAAGTTCTCTTTAAATGGTAAAGCTTCTGGAAGCTCTACCGAAAGGAGAGAGGCCTCACTGGGGCATCCACTGGGGTTCACTGGTCTGGAGAGCCTTGAACATCCTCTGGATTCATCAGGAATTGGCTTTTCCGAGTTCTGGAATGGCTCTGCTGAGATTTCCTATTGTCCTGCTGGGATCCTGGTGGTCTCTGCAGAACTCCCGGGCCTGGGCCCTGCTGAAGTCAACAACACGGAAATGCTGTGGTTGGATGTTTTGTTCCAGTTGCCAAGACTTGTGGGCCGAGAGCTCCCGCTGAGACAAAACAGAGGAACCTGAACCAGATGGATGGCAGCCTCCCCGCTGGCAGGAGAGGGAGGCCTCCGTGCACGGGCGGCTGCCCTGCTGGTTTGGAAGCCAGCCTTGTCACGGTGCCCCATCTCACAGTGCAGGAAGATGGGACCACGCCTTCAACAGCTCCAGGTTCAAGGCAAGTCCCCTTTACCAAAATGCTCTTATTCTCCCACAAATGGTGAATCAGACGCTCGGACCCCTGGGAGAGCCCTTTGAGATTGTGAACTAGAATCCCATTTCATGGCCAGGAAAACCGAGAGCCAGACAGGGGAAGAATCACACAGCAAGCTGGGGCTGGGACCCCATCTGCCAACCATCAACCTGGGGGCTTTTCGAACCAAGTCAAGTTACAGGATGGGCAAGCTTGAACCAGAGACAGAGCGCACTGAAGTGGGGCCACACCTGGACCCACAGCACCAGGGGCCTTCGCGGCCAAGGTGGCCTTTGACTCTTCATAGACGGGCTGGATTTCAACAGATAAAGAAGGCATTCCTGGATGAGCAGGTTGAGGGGAGAACGGGCTAAGCCGTTTCAGACGTGGGGAGTTTGTTTGGGGCATGATGGGGAACCGTGTGGCTGGTGTTCAGGTTGGGTGTATAGGGTGGGGGAGCAGTGGGAGACGAGTCTCAGGCCTTATTTGGGCAGTCCGTGGTTAACCTGATACACACTGGAAGAATTTGGGACCAGTGACTTCATGCTTAGAGGGGTCAGGGAAGACAGGAGTGTGCTACCTGGAGGGTTTCTATCCAGACCATCCCCTGCCCTTCTCCCTCACTCCCCCTGCCCCTCACCCAGGCAGCGCTATCCCTGAACACAGGTGGCTGCAGCTCCTTGCCAAGTGCTGATGCTATTTTGGGATGCAGAACCTGCCAGTTGAGTGGGGCTCTACCTCCTGCAGGGATGCCGGGGGCTGGGAAGCCAGAGCAGGGCCTGGGAAAACAGGCATCAAAGCTGCTGGGCAATTCCCTCCGGCCATGAGAGGAGAGGGCTGTAGGGTCACAACAGATGGCTAAATATAGGGACACTCGGAGGTGGAAGTGGTTCCTGCCACCCGCAGGGGGCCGTCCAGTTCCTTCTCATAGGGGCAGGGAACCAGTGTGTTTGTGAGACTGAGCCCCAAGTGCCGGCCCAGCCTGGGGCTGGATCAGGTGCCTGGAGGACCTCAGTGTGGATTTGGTGTCAGATCTTCATCTACGGCTGGGGTCATGGCTTGTGTTACCCGCTATATTATTCTAATAATTATCTAGTAGGCTCCGATTCTGGGCTAGGACTTGGGATTGAAGCTCTGGCTCAGAGGTCCCTGTTCTTAGGAGCAAATGCTTTCCTGGAAGACAGACTTGTAAATGGCCACCCGCCTGTGGTAAATGCAATAATGTTCTAGGACTCACCCAGAACATCAACATCCACCCCACTAGAATGCGAGCTCCCCGCAGGAGGGATTTTTGTCTGATTGCTTCACTGCTACACACCCAGCAGCCCCTGGATCAGTGTCTGGCCCATCATAGGCCCTCAGTAATCTGTTAGCCAGAAGAATGAATGGCTCTACCCAGAGAATCTGAGCAGGCTTTATGAAGGGGTGGCTTGAGGCTGGCTCTTGAAGAAAGTATGGAATCTTGAGCTAATCCATTGGGGATGAGCCTATCAGACAAACTTAACTGCATTGCAAAGACACAATCATGTGTAATTCAGGAACATTGGATCTAGTTTTACATAGGATCTGAGGTGGAAGGAAGATCGGAACAGATCCCAAAGGGCTGTGAACATGGCTAAAAACCCTATTGTGTAAACTAAAGGTGTCCAAAACGGGGTGCAATGTGATCCATTTATAAAGAAAGAAAATTCCAGAACTTTTTTTTTTTTTTGAGATAGGATCTGGCTCTGTTGCTCAGGCTGATGTGCAGTGGCACCATCTCAGCTCACTGCAGCCTCAGCCTCCCGGGTTCAAGCTATCCTCCTGCCTCAGCTCCTCAAGTAGCTGGAATTACAGGAGTGTGCCACTATGCCTGGCTAGTTTTTGTTTGTTTGTTTTTAGTAGAGACAAGTTTTGCCATGTTGCCTAGGCTGGTCTTGAACTCCTGAGCTCAAGCATCAGGAGTTCATCTCGACCTCCCAAAGTGCCAGGATTATAGGTGTAAGTCACTGTGCCTGGCCGAAAATTCTAGAACTTCTATTTATATTTATCTTCTAAGAAAAAGAAGAAAAGTTCAAGTTCTGCTAATATTTATTAAGTAGGCTAACATTGGTGCCCTCACCTTGTAGGCCATGTGTCCAGCATGGGTTTGGCTGACCATGACGTTGCCATCCCACTGCAACACCCTCAGCGAGCCTGCTGCAGGATGTCATAGAGGCACTTCATTTTATAAAAACAAAGTCATTACATCATAGCGTCTTTTCAAAGATTATCGACAGGAGGAGTGGCTGCAAAAACCTTTTGCACCATACAGAAACTTGCTGGTTATCTCACAGCAAAATACTTAAAAGAGTTACATCGTGAAGATGGGCTTTGCCTTTTTCTTTTTTCTTCTTCTCTCTTATTTTTTTCTTTTTAGTAGAGATGGGGTTTCGCCATTTGGCCAGGCTGGTCTTGAACTCCTGATCTCAAGTGATCTGCCCACCTCGGCCTCTCAAAGTGATAGGATGACAGGTGTGAGCCATGGTGCCTGGCAACAATTTGCCTTTTTCTTCTATGAAAAGATAAATGATCCAAATGTGCTAGCTCCTTCTGTGACAACTAGGGGATGCTAGCCCGCATATGCTAAAATGAATGAATACATAGCGGAGGTAAAGGTGACATTTTAAGATTGAACAGGAAAGTAACCGCTTTGGAAATAAAGTCACACCACAGGGAGAACAGTTTGCTGAATAAAATCTTGGGATGATTTCGTTGCTGAAGTTCAGTATGTCTTGAACTCATTTGTCAAAAATATCAAAAAGTAACACCTTCCGATTAGTTTCCAGTAACAACTGGTTGGCATCGGTTAACCCAAATTACAACCAAAAGCCTGTGCACAGAACTGAAAATTATACCTTGTGATTCAGTAAGTGTGGTCAAGAACACACATCTTCCATGTGGCACTTCGGCTCTGTGAGAGAGAGACTTTTTTCAAGTATAATAACCATTAAGCCAAGTGAAAGATGAATGGAATTCAGTATCAGATTCTCAAATGAATGTACCACTTCATTAATGAAAGATTTTATTTAAAAATGAAGCATACTTAATTGTAACTTTTAGTAATAATGCATTTAGAGCAGAAGGCTTTTTAATACCATTAAATAAAATAAAAATAAAAATTTAAAATGATATGATTGACTTTTTCATTCTTTCTTCAGTGTCTATCGTTGGCATATGTTTTCAAATTTATCCAAGCATTTGTGTGGCAGCACATGCATATAATTTATACATAAACACCTGCATATATTGGATCGAAGGCATGTGTGTTTTTCCTGAAAGGAGGATGAGATCCGGCCCCAGCTGAGTGTGATAGGCAAGCTAAAGAGGAGCTCAGGAGGTAAGGGCTGGGAGCCACTTGAGGTCACTTCTGAAACTGGAGGCCCGGAGTCTAGAGGTTTCACAGGGACCTGCTTGGTGGCTCCTGTTGTGCCCAGGAGTCTGTGCTCTAGAGGGGAGGCTGGGCATCGATCCGGACAGGCCCTGGAGGAGCCAGAGCTGGGCCCAGGGTGGAGACGAGGCAGAGCGGAGGAGGGGACTCCAGAGGCTTTCTGGAGGAGGCAGAAATGCGTGCAGGCTGTGGTGATGGGTGGGATGAGAGGGTGGGGGGAGCGTGGGAGGCACCCGTGCTGCTGCCCGACACACTGTACCATGTATCAGGGTGGTGGAGGTGCCCTCACTGAGATGGGGCATGCTGTGGAGGTGAAGGAGCGGTTTTCCAGGGGCAGTTCAGTTTTAGGGATGGTCTGGATCCATGCAGGGTCCCTGCTGGAGAAATCAGGAGAGCAGGGGCCCAGGGAGAGGGAGGAGCCAAGGACTCAACTTCCTCTCTCCTTCCCTCAGGGTTATATGTTCCCAGAGGCAGAGACAGGGCCTTCCCCTGCCTTATTGTCCTCTCACAGCGCTGCTGAGCCAGGGAGGGCTCCATAAGTGCTCAATGCCAGCAGCCAGTTTGGGGCAGCCAACAGCCCATGTCCCAGGCCATAGAGCCTGCAGGTCACCCTGGTAACAGGCCCTGTTGTGATGCTTCAGGGAGCCAGGGGGCTGTTAGTCAGAGCCATGCAGGAAGGGGTCATTATGTCCCCTCCTCCCCTGGAGGCCTGGCGGGCCAAATCTGGACACGCCTGGGAGTGATCCAAGGACCGATCATTGTCTGGCCTGGTCCTGGCCACCTGTCAAAGGGAACAGCTTGGTCCAGCAGAGGCTCCCAGTGGGGATCTGGGTCCAAAACTCAGTCTACTATCCATTAATAAACTGTGATGGAGACGACAGGCAAGTCAGACCTGACCCTCAGCGGGGGAAGCAGGGTCCCTGTCTGTCACGTGAGATGGGATATCAGGCATGGCACCAGCACAGCTTGGGCTTAGCCTTCCAGAAACGCCTCAGCCCTTGTCGCAGTCCCCTTGGGAGCTTCCTGCACTGACACCAGTGAGATGGCCAGGGTGCCAGGACTCCTTGTGAGGACCTTTCAGAGCCTCAGGGGAAAGGCAGCCCCTTCTGACCAGTTTAGACTATTCCAGCATACCCTGGAATAAACAGCTCCTCTTTTTCCTGGGCCTCAGTCTTCTTGCGGTGTGTCAGCAGATTGCTCAGGCCGCCTGCCCCTTCCGCTGCAAGCCCCCACCGGGTCCACACCGAGCTGTGCCCATGCCATCTTTGTGCGCGCTGTCCTGTTTCCGGGGATGCCCTCTCCGTGGGGCTTACCTGCCTCACCCTGCTTATCCTTCCCATGGCCTTGCTCAAACGTCACTTCTGGGCTGGGAGGTTTGATCCTTCTGTGACGGGAATTGTGACTAAGGCAGGGAGAGGCCAGTGGCCTAGCTGTCCATGAGCAGGCCTCCCTCACCCCTCCCTGAGACTGGAAAACCCACTGGATCACTGTCTCCAGGCAGGGGTCCCTTCCCTGCTGTGCCGACCCCCCACAACACACACACACACACACACACACACACACACACACACACACACGCGCGCGCGTCCCCTGGGCATCTCCAGGGGAAGATGCAGCATCTCAGAAGGACTGGCATGCCCACTCCTCGCTGCACAGCCTCAGAGGAGCCACATCTCCTCCCCGAGTCTCCATTTCCTGTTGGTAGAAGGAGGACAGTGAGTGACCGCACAGGGAGACCCGCCACAGCAAAGTTAGCGCTCCTGCTTCTGATCACATGTAAGGAATTGTTATTTTTATTGTAAACGTGGGCGTTTCTCGTTGGCTCTTTTAGGCTGTTTGATGAATAATCCTAGGCGTGGCTCACACCCCACTTCCCTTGACCCTCCTGTGGGTTGGAGGGGCTGAAGGGGGGTGGAGATGGGAGGCGAGACCCCCCAGGAACCTGCCCCTCAGCATGAATGTCAGGAAGCTCAGTGGCAACAGCAGGGCAGACCTGAATTCCTCAGCCCTTCCCAGCCCCAGGGAGCTCTGAGAATAGACCCAGGAGCCCTTCCAAGAAGCAGCCTGGGGCACAGGCACAGGCAGATGGGCTTCGTTTGGAATCCTGCCCCTGCAGGCCCCTGTCTTCTTCCTGGTCCTCCCTGCAAGAATCTTACTGTTCACAATCGCAACTGTCTCTGCCCGCCCTGCTGTTTGTTCCCCCTGCCACATATTTGCTCAAGTTGTTCCTGGACTGCCTTCTCCAGCCTTCTGGGCCCAGCCACTGACTCCAGGAAGTATTCCTAGGTTCCTCTGCCTGGAAGGGATCCTTTCCTCAGTACCCTATAGGTGTCACTTTAAAGGTACCAAATAAGGGCTCCAACTCAGGGTGCACTGCAGACGGGGGCTGGGCCCATCAGCACATCTCCGTCTATTTACAGACAAGGAAACCAAGGCTTAGAAAGGCTAAATAACTTGACCTTGATAACTCGCAGAGCCAGGATTCAAGACAAGGTGACACAGAAGCCTGTGTGGTTTCCTCACGTGCACTCCCATGTCCATACTCTCCCTGAGTGAAGGCCGATAAAGTTAATGTCCTGAAGGAACGCTGTGTTAAAAACAAATCAGAAACAACCCAAAAGTTGCCAGTGACTCTCCTAAGGTCTTTTCTCCAAACTGCTAACATTAGACACCTCTTTTTCCAAGAGAAGTATATGTCCTAAAACAAGACGCTGTCAGTGAGCTCAGAGCCCCAGGAGGAATACGAAAGGCAACTATCTCCTCTGTCCTGACCCTGGGTCTGCTTCCTCCTGGGGGACCCTTTGGCAGCTCCTGTTGGGCCCAGCTGACAACGCTCTCAGCGCTAGGGACAGCAATAACCACTGTCCCGTTCACATAATAACTCCATGATGGGCAGACAGCTAAGGTCTTTCCCTCGGCTCATCCTTACAACAACCCAGTGATGTGGATACTGTTGTCCTATGTCACTGGGCTGGGGGATAGGGGGAAACTGAGACTCAGAGAGTCTGGTCAGTGAGCCAACAGACCTGCCTAACCCTGAGGTTCATGTTCTGAACCTTCCAACCAGGGACCTCACCTCCCTTCCTTTTCCAGGGCAGCCTCTCCCACTATGGCCAGGGGACCTCTGCCTGGGGGAAGCATTAAGGCTCTTGCCAGTGACCTGAATATTGGTTGGCCTCCCTCAGGGTTTTCCCTTTTCTAGGGACCAGGGAGCTTGGCTGACCTCGGCACCTCCTGGGCTGGCCTTGCGCCTATGCTCACATGAATCGTGGCGCCCTACTAGCGTATTGGCAGCTGGGATGGACTGAGCCTGGGACTTGGAGTCAAGAGCCTGGGGTTTGAATCTGTGCTCTGCCACTCATTCGTTGTGACCTTGGATGAGTCGCTCACCTCTGTAGGGCTCTGAGGGACTGTCTACCAGGTGAAATGAGGGCACTGGGGTGGTGGGAGACAGGAGCAGGAGCACAGTGGGCCTTGCTGGAAGTGAGCTGGGTCTGAGAGGGGTGGAGGGGTAGGTGAGAGGAAGTTTGGCCCAGGAGACAGGGCCATTCCAGGTCTAGATCTGGAAGCTGAGGATGAGGGGCATGAAAACAAGGACATGCTGAGCTCTTCCATGCACAGGGCACTTTAGGGAGCACCCCCCTTCCTGCGGGTAGAAAAAGAAAGAGCTTTCCCCTTTGGAATTTGCCCCTGTTGTGTTCCCCACGCCACAAGACACAGACCTCCAGCATTTGGGCTGAATTAAGAGCATCAGACGTCAGCTGCTTCTGAATCACAGGCTGCTCCAAGCCAGGAGAGCACGTGGGACACATCCTGAAAGGAGGTTTTCACACTGTGTCCAGCAGGCTCTGGAGGACTTTGGAGGTGCCCCGGAAGAGGGGGCTCTGGGTCCCACCCTGCCTTCTCTCACACTTGTCCCTTTATTGTCTTTACAAACTGGGTTCCTTTTATTTCAGGTAAAGAGTGGGATCTGCATCCAAAGAGAGAAACAGGGGAAAACCACCCCTGAATCCAAGGCTCTCATTTTACAGACTTCTGGAGAAGTCACACAGCCAGACAGTGAGAGGGCGGGATTAGAATCCTGTCTGCCCAGCTTACACATGCATTCATGTCTTTATTCACTAACTAATTCAAAAAGTAGGTAAAAATGCCCTCCCTGTGCCAGGCAAGATGCTGACTGGGAGGATTCTGTGGAAGCCAAAATAGACAGTGTCCCTGTTCTCACAGTTCACAGTCTAAGAAGATGACACTGATTAATAACAGCTCACACACTGGCATTTATTACCATGTCCCATGTCCCTTACATGTACAGACTCTTATGACTGCCCTATGAGATTAGTAAGTCCCCAGTTTGCAGAGGAGGAAATTGAGGTACTAATAGGTGAAACAATGTATTTAGAACCAGGCAGCTAGAAAGCAGCAGAGCTGAGATTTGAACTTTAACTATCTGGCTCCAGAGTATGTGTTCATTTCTACTCCATTATATAGATCAGTGTGATTTAGAATCTATAGTCTTATCTATGTGTTTTACATACATACAGGAGAACCTGGCTAAGCTGAGGTCAGGGTAGGGAGAGATGTCAGCAAAGGCTTCCCTGAGAAAGCGATGTTGTTTTAAAATGGAAGGACAACATTTATAAGCAATTGATTTTCAACAATGTTGTCAAGACCATTCAGTAGTCTTTGCAATAAATGATTCTGGGACAACTGGATACCAACATGCAAAAGAATGAATCTGATCCTCTACCTCACACCATATACAAACCTTAACTGGAAATATATTGAAGGCCTAAATGTAAGAACTAAAACTATAAAACTCTTAGAAACTTACAAGAAACTAAGATGCTATACAACTCTTAAAACTAAAAGACACTAAAACTCTCTAAAGCTCTAAATGCTTAAAAGAAAACATAGTTGTAAATCTCTGTGACTTTGGATTAGCCAATGGTTTCCAGGATATAATACCTGGATATAAAAGCACAAACAAAAATAGTATATAATACATTGTCAAAATTAAAAACTTTCATGCTTCAAAGAATGTCACCAAGAAAATAAAAACAGAACTCACAGAATGAGGAAGGATTTTGCAAATCATGTATCCAGTGAGAGACCTGTATCTAGAGTATATAAAAAACATTTACAACTCAATAATAAAAAGATAAATAACTCAATTAAAAATGGGCAAAGGATCTGGATAGACATTTCTCCAAAGTATATGTACAAATAGCCAATAAGCACATGGAAAGCTGCTCATCATCACTAGCCATCAGAGAAATGCTAAAATGGAATGCCACTTCATGCCCACTACAATGGCTATCATTAAAAAGACCGATAATAAAAAGTGTTGATGAGGATATGAAGAAACTGGAACCCCAGCAGGAGCATGGGCCTGTAAAACGTGCAACTTCTGTGGAAAACCATCAGGCAGTTCCTCAAAAGGTCAAACATAGTTACCCTATGACAAAGCAATTCCACTCCTAGGAATATACCCAAGAGAAATAAAACATATGCCACATAAAAACTTGGATATGAACATGCATAGCAGCATTATTCATCATAGCTAAAAAGAGGAAACAACCCAATGGCCATTAGGTGATAAACAGATCAGTAAAATGTGGTATCATCCATGCAATGGAATATTATTTGGCAATAAAAAATGACAGAGTACTGGCACATACTACAACATGGGTGAACTTTGAAAGCATGATGCCAAGTGAAAGAAGTCAATCAAAAAAGACCACATATTGTGTGATCCCATTTATATAAAATGTCCAGAATAGGCAAATCTATAGAGCCAGAAATTAGGTTAATGATTGCCTAGTTGGGCACTTGGGGAAGTGACTGCTAATGAGGATGGGATTTTAGGGGTGGAGAGGTGATAGAAATGTTCTAAAATTGATCGTGGCGATGGTTACTCAGCTCCGTGAGAATACTAAATCACTGAACTATACACTTCTAATAAATGAATTGTATAATATAGGAATTACGTATCAACAGGCTTTTATTTTTAAAAGATGGAAGGATGGAGCGGTACTAACTATGGACATGGAAGGGGCTGGGGTTTGGGGAGTGCCTTCTAAACTAAGGGGACTGCATGTACAAAGGCCCCGTGGCTGGGAGTTTGGAGTGGTTAAGAAAGCAAAAGAGACCAGGTGACAGGAGCTCACAGGGCAACAGAAAAAAAAAAAGAAACAAAAAGAGAGAGAGAGAAGAGGTTGAAGGGTCAGATGAGGCCGTCCAGGGCCTTAAGGACCAAGGCAGAGCCTTAGGTGCACACCGAGCCTGGGAGAGCAGGGTGAGGCTCTCCCCACAGTGCAGGTGGTGGCACATGGCTCCTCATGCCCAGCCTGTCCCGCCCTTCCCCTCTTTCTGACCTCTCCCCTCTGCCCTAGCATAGGGTGTGAGTTATGGAGGAACTGCAGGGGTCTCTTGACAGAAGTTCCCATGGAGGATGGGCTTCATGGCAGAGCCGAGGGTGAAGCGCCACCTCTGCCACTTGCTGAGTGACTTTGGGCAGGCTCCGTCCTCTTTTGCAGAGCCCTGGTTTCTGCATCTGCACAGTGACTGCTCCCCCGGTTCCACTTTCCCACAGGGTTGCGCTAAGGAAGGTCCATGCCGTGGTGTGCCTCGCCTAGTAAAGAAAGTCTAAAAGGTCATCATCTGTCTGCGCCAGCTGCCTTCTTTCTGAATTCCAGGGTCTGCTGATGGGCCGGGCTGCTGCACCCCTACTCTGGGGCTGATGGGGTTTACTGTGGAGCTGGCTGTAATCCTGAAGTTGGAAAAAAGTCTTCCAGGCCTGCAGGCTGATCCTCCCCAACTCCAGGACGCTGGGCAGGGGCGGTGGGGAGGGAATGGGAAAGCCAGCAACAGACTGGCTGTGTCCTTATCCTAGGATGCGACTAATTAGATGGTGAGGCAGGGTGAGTGTGGACTCCTTGGAGAGTAGCAAAGTCTGGGGCCTTCGCAGCTGGAATCTGTTCACTTGTGCTTTGAACGAACGTGGAAGAGGACCTTAGGATCATGCTTTCCAACCTTAGGGATCATTCCAGCCTAATACATGCTCTATATTGGAAGAGGCACTGAGGCCCAGAGGCAGGGAGGCCTTGTGTAAGGCCCTAGAGTCAGTAAGGGGCAGAGGAAAACAAAGAAGCCAGAAAAGTCAGAAAGGGGAGGGGGTTGGCAATCCTTTGGTCCAGCCTCCAACTGCACATACGGAACAGAAGCCCACAGAACTCAGATCTCCGCAATGATAGGGACAGGCCAGCCTGCAGGCACAGGGTGTCTACTGTCCCTAACCCCTGAGGCCTCTCTGTCAGACCTCGGAGAAGAGGATGCCTTGGGCATCTTCCCGAAGTCCCATTCCTGGTCCTAGTCATCCCTCCTGACGCTCCCCGGCAACAGCCCCTCCCACTGTCCCTCCACCCTTGCCTGACCTGAAGTCTGTGTCCCCAGGGTGAGGGCTGAGCCATGGCCTCAGCTGGCCTTGAGCCCAGGATTCAGCTGCCACATGACCATGCTTGGTATGTCCCCAACACAACCCCTTGCCTGCTTTTACTTCTGACCCTCTGGTATCACTCAGTGATGGACCCTATCCCCACTCTGTGCCCAAGCCAGCTAGACACCTGGGAGTCACCTGCCTCTCCCGCCTTCCCCTGACATCCACCGACTTCCCAAGGCCTCCCTTCCTCTCTGAGCCAGCCCCTCCCTGCCCACTGCCCTTGCCTGGATTCAGGCCTCCTCTCTCTCCTGCATCCCCAGCAGCCTCTCCAGTCCAGCCTCTTCACAGGAGTCAGAGATACCTTTGGAAATATGGTTCCGCTCATACCCCTCGTCTCCTCAAAACCCTTCCACAGCTCCCCAGTACCCTCAGGGCAAAGCCCAAACTCCTCAGCCTGGAGTTCAAGGCCTTTCTTAATGTTCTGCTGGCTCCTGTTGACCCTGTGAGCGGACATGCTGCAGCCTTCCCATTGTGTGCTGTTTCTGACAGGCCAGACTTGGTCCTCACCTGTAAGCCTTTGTCCCCAGCTCCCTCTACCCCAGGCTCTTTTCTCCTCCTCCTTCTGGGCTGCATGGTAACCACCCACTCATTCTTCAAGGATCAGTTCCCCAAAGATTTCCCCACGGGGGCACTGGCTCCCCCACACCGAGCCCTGTGCAGACTTAACGGAGCCCCTGTGACACTGAATACAGCCCCTCCCCAGCCTGGGAGCACCTCAGGCCCTGGCCAGGTTTTACTGGGCTCAGGAAAAAAAGCATGGAAGGAAGGGAGTAGAAAAGAAGAGCTTACTGTAGACGCCTGCTCGAGCACCTCCTCCTCTAGGAAAACCCCTAGACAGATGGCAGGCGTCTCCTGTCACTGCCAATCAGACACTTGCGACACAGTCGCAGGCTAACTCACACCAGAGTCACTCGTGTTGACGCAGCCTCTGGAACGGTGGAGCCATTCACAGATGGTGAAGTGAGGCCCAGAGACGAGCAGGCAGGGCTGGGTGTTACTCAGCAGGCTGCAGCCCAACCAGGATTTCAATTCTTTTTTTTTTTTTTTTTAATTGCATTTTAGGTTTTGGGGTACATGTGAAGAACATGCAAGATTGTTGCATAGGTACACACATGGCAGTGTGGTTTGCTGCCTTCCGTCCCCTCACCTGTATCTGTCATTTCTCCCCATGCTATCTCCTCCCACCTCCCCACCCCCCGTCCCTCCCCCATTTCCCCGCAACGGACCCCAGTGTGTAGTGCTCCCCTCCCTGTGTCCATGTGTTCTCAGTGTTCAACACCCACTTATGAGTGAGAATATGCGGTGTTTGATTTTCTGCTCTTGGGTCAGTTTGCTGAGAATGATGGTTTCCAGGTTCATCCATGTCCCTACAAAGGACGCGAACTCATCGTTTTTGATGGCTGCGTAATATTCCATGGTGTATATGTACCACATTTTCCCTATCCAGTCTATCATCGTTGGGCATTTGGGTTGGTTCCAGGTCTTTGCTATTGTAAAGAGTGCTGCAATGAACATTCGTGTGCACGTGTCCTTATCCAGGATTTCAATTCTTATCTGTCTGACTTCAAACCCAATGCTCTTTCCTATGAACCCACTGTCTGCCTCTGTCCCCAGGCAGCGGAAGGCCCTGCTCTCGACCCCTGATGTGGGCATCTCTGGACCCTGGGAGCCCATCACAGGGGCAGCAAAGCCCAGAGCTTCACCTGGGTCCATGGGAGTCCCAAGCTGCAGGCCCAGGCGCAACACAGCAGGTGACCCCATGGGTGTGGTAGGTAAGGGACACTTGGGAAAGGGCCATTCAGAGGCCATGCAAAGCCCTTATGGGGTTCTGGGGTGGGGCAGCAGGGACTGAGCCTTTGCCAGGCACCCACTCTGCACCCAATCCTTCCCATGTTTTGTCTCTGGAAAGCTCACTTCCAGCTCAGCCAGGCAGAGGTCATTCTATGATTCGGCCCCCATTCCCTCCCTAACTCCCAGCCCTCACCATGCTGTCCACAGAGCCAGGCCTCTTGGGCTTGATTCTCATCCCTGCCACTCACTTGCTTTGGGAACTTGTGTAAGTGCCTTAAGCTCTCTGTGCCTCAATTTCCTCCTCCGAGACAGTGTTGGGAGACAATAGAGTTACTGTGGAAATTGAATGAGTCAATACACGTAAATTACTCCGAACAATGGCAGGTGGTAAGTGCTCTAAAGCAAGCCTGTTATCACCACCATCATCATCATCATCATCATCGTCGTCATCATCATTATCATCATCATCATCATCGTCATCATTTTACTTGTTTGTCCATCTTGCCCACTGGACAGTGAAGTCCAGAGGGCTGTATTTTCTGAATCTGCTTCTCCCCAGTGCTCAGCCCTGAGCCTGGCTCAACAGGGGGACTGACTGCATGTTTGCATGAGGACAAAATCTTGGCAAGTGAAGTAAACAGACTTGCTCTAGGTCACCCAGGTCCACCCACCACGGGGCATGCTTCCCTCATTCTCTGGGCAGGGTGGGCACTGTGCTGCACACATGGGGAATATTCGCCATGATGGCATCAACAGAAAGGGCTCTTTGAGACACCTCGAAATCTGAGTGTGACTTAAAGGAAAAATATGCCCCAGGTGTTAGGGAAGGGGGAGGCAGGGCCTACCCTCCCATCTCATGCATTTGCAGCGCTGCAGAAAGGGAGCAGGGAGGAGGGTGGGGTCTGGCTGGGGGAAGGCCCACCTCACTGTGTCTGCTTTGTGTCTTCCTAGGGCTGGTGTGTTGCATTCAGGGTTGTGTGGAGGGAGAGTTTGCATTCCCAACATGAGTTTCATTCCCACCACCAGGGTGGCTGATAAGGACGTCCCCGGTCTGGGAGCTTCTGCAGTGACTTTATCTCTCTAGATAGGGCCAGGCTGGCCTGGGCTGGGGAGAGAAGGGGAGGGAACCTGGTGGTATCTGAGAAGCCTCAGAGCTCATACTTATGTGCACTGTGCTCACCTGGCTCTGAGGTCCCTGCCCCGGCTCCTGCTGCCGTGCCCTCCACGCCCCCACCCCATTCACCCTTGACCAGCTCCTGCCTGGGCCTGCCCAGCCACACTCTGCAGCCTCCCATGTCTTGGTCAATCTTTGAGCAACCTGAGGACAAGTCCTCTTCAGGGACCTGCAGAGAGCTGGGCACCCTGCACTTAACATCCAGCCTAAACTCATTTCCCCCCAGGCTCCCTGAAAACCTCCTCTCTCGACATTTTTGACCCCTTCCTTTTTCCCAAGCCTCATGTCCCTGCATCCACTTAATGAACACTATGTCCCAGGCTCTTTATTAAATCCCTCCAAGACTCCTCAGGGGCACTATCATAATTATTATAATTCCCATTTGACATAGAGGGATTTGTCACATAGGGTTGGTGACTTGCCCTAGGGCACCCAGCTGAAAGCAACAGAGCTGGGCTTTGAGCTTAGGCTGGAGGGCACAGTTGTGGGTCAGAGGACTGACTCCTGGTTCTGCCTGTGGAGTGGGGATGATGCATGGGTCAGGGAGCTTGCCTGTACCTGGGGAGAGCTGCAGAGGAAGAGGGGGGCTATTCCTGTTACCTTGGCACAGTGCACCAAGCCACCCTGAAAATTAATGGCTCGAAACAATGACATTTAGTTTGTTCTCAAGTCTGCATTTGGGCAGGGCTCAGAGAGGATGGTTCATCTCTGCTCCTCTGGATATTAGCTGGGATGCATTGAAGGCTGGAAACTGAAATCATTTGAAGAGTTCCTTTATTCATATGTCTAGCTGCTGAAGCTTGAGCTGTTGGCCAGAACATCTATAGTGGCCTCTGCATGTAGCTTGGGCTTCCTCACAATATGGTGTCTGAGTCCCAAGGGCAAGCATGCTGAGAGAAAGAGACAGAGACAGAAAGGTGACAGACAGACAGGTGGCAGCTGTACCTCCTTTTAGATTTAGCCTAGGAAGTTTTCATGTTACTTCTGTCATATTCTTTACACAGAGGCCATCTCAAAGGCATGCCTGGCTTCAAGGGGAAGAGCAATGAACTCCATCTCCTGGTGGGGAATGACAAGTTTCCTGGATGTAGAACTAGAACCACTCCTGAAATAATTTTGGGGAAATTTCAATCTGCCATAGAGACCTCCTCTCCTGGCCTCTCGTGGGTGGTTCCACTTCCCTGACCTGGCAGGACGCTTCTGGGAGCTCAACCAATGCTGCTCCTCTCACCCCAGCTTTGGAAGCATGGATGTCAGTACTGTGAGTACACAGTGAGTGGCTGTGCACTGAGTGCTGGCTGTGTGTCAGGCCTCCATACTCCTACGTCATGTGCAGTGTGGCTCCTATTTTGTCAGTGAGGAAACTGAGGCTGAGAGAGGTGAGGTGACTTACCAAGGCCATCAGGGGTCATCAGGGAGGCTGGAATTTGAAGCCAGGTCTGTGTGGCTCCGAAGGCTCTGCTCTTGCCCGTGCACAGCTATCCCCAGGCTCAAGATAGGGAAGACCTCATAGGGAGAGGGATTAAGGATAGTGACCTTGGGATCAGAACAACTTGGGCCTTCATTGAAGTGCATTAACTTTGAGTAGGTCATTTCATCGCTCTGAGCCTCAGTCTCCTCATGAGTCCAGTGGAACCACAGCCTCCACATTCCAGACGTAAGAAAACATAGTGAAATAAAATAATCTTTGCTACAAGCTTGGCACGGCTTCTGGCTCATCGTACCTCAGACTCAGGCCACCCAGCCCCTCCCTAGACAGGACCTGCTTGCCTGTAGGGAAGGAGCAGGTCTGTGGCTGACTGAGGACTGGGCCTGCTGCCACTTACCAAGGGGGAGCCCCTGGGTTCCTGTTGGCTATTTTTAGGACTGTGTGGGCAACCACAGAACCACATGTGGGGTTTACCACCACTTGGCCAAGCCCGGAAGAACCAGAGAACACTCCTGATGACAGAGGATGGGCATCTGAGGCGGGATGGGCCTCAGTTCCTTCCCAGCATCTCCAGGTTGACAAAGGCAGAGAGCCTCTCCAAGCCTCAGTTTCCTCATCTGTAAAGTGGAGATAATAGTAAAAACAATAGCCCACATTTTTGCAGGGCTCGCCATGTGCCGGATGCCGGTCAAGCCCTTATGGGCGTCACCTCATGTGATCTGTGATTCTCCCTGTGAGGGAGGCTGGAAGAGGCAGAGGTTGTTCAGCTAGAAGAGGGGGCAGCAGTGGGACTAGGCCTAGCTCCTGTAACCACTCTGCTCCCGTCTGTCCAAATAGACTAGAAGAAAGGTCACAAGGATTCATTAAGAATATGGATATAGATTTTTTTTTTTTTTTAACTGTAAGAGAATGTCAACCAAACAGGCCCAGGGACAGTCTAGGCCAGGTGCTTAGGACCATGCTTTGTGGAAGTATTGTTAAAAAAGAAAAATAAAAAGAGAAGCTTTGGAAGGTATTACTGAGGGGTGTACTAAAGACCAGAGGTGGCGGCAAGATTTTCCAGGGCAGATGTGGGGATGGTGGGGGCTGAGGCTCCGGGTGTACCAGCCCCTATCACCAACCTGGTCCACAGCAGTTCTCGGAGGAAACCCAGCCTCAGGCCCACCAACTTCCTCACTCACATGGATCCCTGACATGCTTATCTTTTGGATTCAGGAAACCATGTTCCTGCAAGAGCCACCAGCCATGGTTAGGACTTAGAAGTTCTGTAATTTCCCAAGACGAAAAGCTAGAAAAGGGCAACAGGCTATATGTCTGCCCACACAGATATTTGCCTGCGACCCTGTGCACTCACACCACACGGATCACACATGCACACAGGCAGACACAACTATCCACACACTCAGATCTCCAGGCACACACGTTCACACAGACACACACGTACACATTGCACTTAGCCATCTTCCTGTATTAAGATGCACCTAGAAGTATATACAGACTTACCCAAACATCAACACATACCCCATACACTTAAATGGATCAACATAAATACACAAACATGTATCTATGCAGAGTATAAACATGCACAAACACATATTTACATGTGTCCAGTCATCATGCGCTTCCATGGATAAACAGGTACATTTACTCAAGTCACTTATTGTGAAAGCTTGTATACACATTGCAGCTCACACAAACACATGCATGCACATACACACGCAGGTATATGTATGTGCTTTAACAGTCGGCACAGGTCCACAAGCATCTGCCGGTGTATAGCATACCACTACCCATCACAGCCATCCGCACCTGCACGTGCAAACTCATGTGCACACACCTGCATGCACACACCCTTACCTGCACACCTGCAGGCTCGCCTCTGCGGCACACGGTGTGTACAACCTGACTTTTCTGGCTCCTTTGTTGCTGAGCGATCCTGCAAAGGTGCAAAAACACAGACACCTAGTTCCACTTCACCTGAAAACCCCCAACCCCTGGGTGCGTGGGAGGGTGAACCAGACGCCCTCCCTGTGGGGGGCACAGTGGAAAGTATGACCCGAGTTGACTTTTACAATAAGAGCAAAGGTGAGGGGTTTTTCCACCCTGTTACCTCACTGTGTCGGGGGGTGACCAGGCCCACCCCTGCTAATCCACCTCTCGTGGCCCCTCCAATCACCCAGGGTGCTCAGGTTCAACACATCTCCTTAGTTTACTCAGAAGTTAATGAGCCAGAGCCTGGACCCACCTGTGTGTCAGGTCCTGGGCTGAGGCTTGGGCTGGGGGGGATGCCACGGATCTGGGCCCAGTCGATGGGGCTCGAAGGTGGGAGAAGGCCTGGTGGGTGGGGGTCCTCTAGGTCAAAGTCCTAAAAACGGATCCACTTAATGACCAACTTGGCAACTGATCAGGTTTTCAAATGACCAATTTGCCAAATATACCAAACTTAACAATTTACTATTCATTTTTCCCAAAGTATGTAGCTGTTGTATTGGATGGAGTGACAGTGGTTTTCATTTCATCTTCATAATTCATTTTAGGAATGTTCAGAAGGTCAGAAGCTAAGGGTCAGGGAGTGGTTTCATTTGGTGAAGGCACTTAACATTTGGAACTGGAGAGGGACTTTCTGGGTACATCCACCAGGAATGGGGCATTCTGGGAGCTCTGTAGCAAGACAGGCCTTCAGGGACACTGACTCCCCAGTGCCTTGTGGCCTGTGTCTGGGTTCTCCTCTGACTAGCTCTGTGCCCTGGGCCAGGCCCCTTCTCCTGTCTGGACCTCAGTCTTCTTGCTATAAAGAGCTCAGCTTTTGGGCCTTGCTAATGTTTAATAAGACCCTGGAGCTACCTGTGACCTGTCTCCCACGGTGGCCAGGGTCTGGGCCACGTGAGCCAGAGAAGGTGCTGATTCTGCTGAGGGCGGCCCAGCCCTGCTTGGACGTCAAGGCTGTTGTGTTGGTACCTCTGTCTGAACTGTGACATTTCTGGGTCCTGTCCCCAGCCCTGGCAGAGGAGCCTTGCATGCTCTGTGCGGGAACCATAAGCTGCAGAGGGAGGGACCCAACTAACTTTCCTTTCCTGGTAACACGCTCGCTAACCTCATTTCCTTTTTCTGAAGGGAAATGCCATTGACATCACACCACTGGATTTTCAGTGACGCCAGATGAGAACTCATGATCCCCTCGCAGGCAAGAAGGGTTCATGCGTGGGCTGGGCAGAGATCCGACCGGGGCAGATTTGGGGAACCCCTGATCTGAGGTTCCTGGTCCTTGCTTTAGAGATGGGGACCCCTAGGTCAGAGAAGGGTAGAGATGTGCCCTGGGTTCCACAGGCAGACAGCAGGGCTGGAACCAGATCCCAGGCCCCTGCCACAGCCCAGGGCTCTAGATGAACGGGCCTGACCTACCCTCTCAATCTATTTTTTTTTTTGAGACAGAGTTTCACTCTGTCACCCAGGCTGGAATGCAGTGGCGCAACCTCGGCTCACTGCAACCTCCACCTCCTGGGTTCAAGCGATTCTCCTGCCTCAACCTCCTGAGTAGCTGGGTCTACAGGTGCCCCCCACCTCACCAGCCTTATTGTTCTATTTTTAGTAGAGATGGGGTTTCGCCATGTTGGCCAGGCTGATCTCAAACTCCTGACATCAAGTGATCCATCTGCCTAAGCCTCCCAAAGTGCTGGGGTAATCCCTGTAATAGGTGTGAACCACCGCATGCAGCCTCAACCTATCTTAATAGTGGCACCAATATCCACCAAGTTGCCCAGGCCCCAAACGGGCCTCACTGCACTCCTCCCTCCCAGCACCCTCCTCCTGGCAGCAGCACTCATAGCTGTCTCCTGCAGTTCATCCCAGGCCACTCTCTAGCTTGGGCCTCCTTGTCTCTCTCCAGGACCCCAGCCCAGGGGCTACCTGGACACTGCTCAGGCCTCTCTACCTACATCCAGGCCTCCCCCTCTAGCTCATCCTCTGTTCAGCTGCCTGGGTGACCCGGCTAAAACACAGAGCCCACGTTGTCACTCCCCAGCTGCAACCGTTCCAGGGCTCCTCGGCTGGCCATCCCAGACCCTCCGTGGCACTCCCCTCCTCCCAGCTGCTGCCCCTGACATGCCCCTTTGCTCCCTCGGTGCAGAAGCTGCCTGCCCTCTTCAGAGTCTGCATCCTCTCTGCATTTGCCGCTCCTGTGCCGTTTCCTCGGGAACTCCTCCCTGCATAGACACAGTCCTATTTTTGCTCACTCCCGAGGAAAGCTTGCAAGGCCGATCTCCCCTCCCCCACCCCAGCCTTGGAGGGAACTGATCTCTGGCCTTCGTGTCTCTGTATGTCTCAGTCTTCCTCCCCACCTCCTTGACGGCAGCAAAGACATTTTTATTGTGGAAAATTTCAAACACACAACAAAAATAGAATAGTACAAAAACCGCTGTGTGTTCCTCACCCAGCTTCGACCCTCACCGACTTAGGGCCACTCTTGTTTCATTTCTATCGCCCCACTCCTCCCCACTGGATTACTCAGAGCAAATTTAAACATCAAATAATTTCATCCACAAATACTGCAAGGAGTGGGGCACGGCGGCTCATGCCTGTAAATCCCAGCAACTTGGGAGACTGAGAGGGGGCAGATTACTTGAGGCCAGGCGTTCAAGACCAGCTTGGGGAAAATGCGAGGCCCTATCTCAAAATGAATAAATAAATATTACAGTTTGTATTTTTAAAAGATAAAGACATAACCAGAAACGATTATCCTGCCTACATTTTTAATAATAATTTTTTGTTATCATTAAATATCCAGTGGTGTTAAAATTTCCTTAATAAACCAAGTGTGGTGGCTCACCCTTGTAATCCCAGAACTTTGGGAAGCTGAGGCAGGAGGATCTCTTGAGTCCTGGGGTTCAAGGCCAGCCTGGGCAACAGAGTAAGACCTCATCTCCAAATAAAAAAATTCCCCAATTGTCTAACAAAGATCTTTTATCGGTCTTTTAAAGTTGATTTGTTCAAACTCAGAATCTACACAAGATCCATACGTTGCATTTGATTGTTGTCTCTTAAATCTCTTTCGATCTATTCTCCTCCCTCTCCTTTTGTTTTTTAGTTTAGTGTTTTTTTTTTTTTTTTTTTTTAATCAAGGTCTCACTCACTCTGTCACCCAGGCTGCTGTGCAGTGGCATGATCTTGGCTCACTGTAGCCTCAGCCTCCTGGACTCAAGTGATCCTCCCACCTCAGCCTCCTGAGTAGCTGGGACCACAGTCATGCACTACCATGCCCAGCTAATTTTTTTGTAATTTTTGTAGAGACAGGGTTTCACCATGTTGCCCAGGCTGGTCTCAGATTCCTGAGCTCAGGTGGTCCTCCCACCTCAGTGTCCCAAAATGCTGGGATTATAGGTGTGAGCCACTGTGCCTGGCCTCTCCTAATTTATTCATTTATTTATCTTTGTCTTGAGACACGATCTTGCTCTGCTGTCCATGCTGGAACGCAACGGTGTGATCGCAGCTCACTGCAACCTCAGCCTCCCTGGCTCAAGTGATTTAGCCACCTCAGCCTCCCAAGTATTAATAGCTGGGCCTATGGGCATGTGCCACCATATCCGGCTAAGTTTTGTATTTTTGCTTGTAGAGATGGGGTTTTGCCATGTTACGCAGGCTGGTCTTGAACTCCTGGGCTCAAGTCTTCCTCCCACCTCGGCCTCCCAAAGTGCTGGGATTTCCTATTTTTAAAAAATGTGTATTTGGGGACTAAACCAAATGGTCTGTCCCATGTAGTTCTCCACATTCTGGCTGCGTTCCCCCATAGTGTTATTTAACACATTCTTCAGTTTCCTGCCTTTCCCGTAAATTGGTAGCTAGATCTAAACACTTGATTAGACTCAAAGTGTTAGCAAGAATGCTTCACAGGTGGCCTGTCTGCTTTCCTCAGGTGGCACATGATATTTATAATGTTTGGTTGACTCTCCTTTTGTGCTTTTAGAAGGCTTTAATGATCATTGCCTACCCCTATTATTTCATTAGAGAATTACAAAACAATAATGTTTTCATTTTCTCATTCTTTCTTCATTTATTAGCTGAAACACTTATACGGAGAGAAACTTCTCTCCTTGACACTTTGGTTCCTCTGAGGTACGGTTGGTTTAGGAAGGACAGGACTCATGTGGGCTGATTTCTCTTTTATTTATCAGTTTTCAGAATAATGCGTTGATTCCCTCACAGTCTCTAGAGGCGATCAGCAAAGCTTTTTTGTTTGCTGGTTATGTTTTTGTTTTTTAAAATTATTGTCTCATATTTTTAAATGGATTTGAACAATTTCAATTTATTACAGTTATTAACCTTGTTATCACTCACATTGTTCCACGCTTGGCCCATAAAGATCTCTTTGTCGTCCAAGTGCTTTCGGCCTGATCCTAGCAGTGTTTGATATTGTCCTGACTTTCTGGTGTAACGAGATGTCGAGGTTTGTCTTGTATATTTTCTGCCCAGACCTGGAATCAGGTGTTTCTTCAAAAAGCCCTGGTTCTTTTTTATAAGAAGTAGCATTTAGAAACCACAAATCTGGGTGTGAGATGTGAGGTGTGTGCTGAGTTGGTCTTTGCTTTTAGACCTTTTCAAGGTGCAGAGCTAGGACTTTTTTTTCTTAAGAAGATATACGTCAACAGTTCATATTGATACTTTGAGAAAAGCCTTCAGCTATAGGGCCTTTACATCAGTTTTTTGACTCTGTATCTGAATCTCTTCTGTCTAATGCTGAACATCTTGCTTCCTGACAACATCAACATTATTGCTGATTCATTTCTCCTTCCTTTCGATAAATACATGTTATGCAAATTCCAGAATAATACTACCCATAGTGGTATTAATAATGTGATTGCTGAAACTTTACACTTTGTCTGTGATTCTTTTGTCCTGAGACTGTATAGCCTACTAGTCATGCTACAGTCAAGTTACTGGGTTTCTAAATCACTTAAAATAATTCAGCTTTGGTTAGACACCAGCTCCATACACGGATTTATTGATTTCATTTTGCTTTTGATTTGGGGGTATTGCTTTGTACTTTTATTTAGATTTAATTTTGTTTTATTTTTATGTAAAGAATTTACCTAATTCTAAAGTGAATCTATAAACTATGATATATTCAGAGAAGTCTGGCTTCTACCTCCATTCCCTATACCACACTTCCTCCCTGCTCCAACAGACAACAATTTTTACATTTTATTATCTTTTAACTGGTATTTAATTTAAAAAATATGGATGCATTTGTGTTTCCCTCCCCTTTCTTGGATATAATGATAATGTGCTATATACATTTCGGTCCACTCTGCCTTCCAGTTAGCATCGTACCCCGGAGGTCACACCGCCAGCCGAGACCTTTGTCATTCCTTTTCTAGCTACAGAGTCGTCTATTGTGTGGTCAAGCAACCCCTTCTGATAGACACTTGAGTGGTTTCTAGGTTTTTTACTATTACAAATGATGCTGCCGTGAATAGCTTTATGAATCCATCTTTCCTTATTTTTGCCGAGGGGGTATTGCCAGGGTAAAGGGCAAATTCAAATGGAATTTTGCTCCAGAAGCTCCCCTCCAGGTAGGGGCTGCTCCATTTTGTTTTCCTACTAGGCAATGTAGGAAAGGGCCTGCTTTTCCACAGTCCTGCCCACAGAGCATATTCTCAAACTTTTGAGTTTTTGCCAATCTGATAGATGAGAAATGATAGCTTGGCTTGGCTTTAATTGGCATTTCTTTGATTATGAAGCAAGTTAAATATTTTTCCACGTGTTTACATTCTGATTCACGTTTGGGTCCCTAGTGCCCAGCCCAGGGCCTGGTACAGGTGAGGCCCTGAAGAGAGATTTCTAGAATGAAGGAAAGAAGGAGCAGATGAATGGGTAAGTGAGGAAGTGAACTCTTGAAGAGGGTTGCTGACTTGCTTAAGGTTGTGTCCAGTTATCACCAGAGTTGGGACTAGAATTAATCTCTTCTTTTTCTCTGTGTCTAATTCATTTTTTCCTGACTACAAAATGACTATTAAATAGAAAGTTTGGAAATCACAGGGAAGAATAAACCTATGAAAAATTTTAACCTTTCTACCCTAAGTAAGTCATTTTCTAGCATTTTTAGATATTTCCTCCCAGATGTTATGCATTTTTTCAGTTATGATCACACTACATACATGTGTTTGCATTCTGTCCTTTTTCACATAACACTTTTCCATGTTAATAACAATTGTTCGCAAATATAATTTTCATGGCTGTACACTTTTTCACTCTCTGAATATCTGTTCATGTATTTACCCTTGCTGTTACTGCTAGACTTCTAGATTGTTTCCAGGGTTTTGCTATTATAAATAAATTCTGCCATGTTCTTCTTTGTTCACATTCTGGATGTTTGTCTCTCAGGATTAATTCCTGGAAGTGGAGCTCCTGGAATCCCAGCATCGAGCTCCAAGTTTGGGATTTTTCTTGGCCATGCTCAGAGGGTATTATTTGTTAAGCTCTGCCCCTGTGACTTCACAGAGCCCCAGGCCTGGCCTGCTTCTCCGCATCTGTGATGTTCAGTAAAGACTCACTTGCATCACGCTGAATCATCGATGGGTAGAGTGGGGAGTGCCAGAGCCTGCTGAGGGTGAGGAGTCAGAATCTCCTACCTTCTGTCCCCTTCCTCATTCCTGGGACTAAGGACAGATAACCTGGAATCAACAAGGGGAAACTACACACAGACGAAGTCAAACCTAGTGGAAGGTGCAGGGCAGGCAGGAATGCTGAGCAGACACAGTCTGTGCTTTGTAAGCATTCATGGTGCAGTGGAGCAGATGCTGGAGTCAGAACTTCCCATCCTGCAAAGGGTTCCATGATGGACCTAGACATTGTGCCATCCACAGATGGAACGATCTGGGAAAGCTGCCTGGAGGAGGCAGCAACTAAGTTCAGTAGAAGGAAAATAGGTCTTAATGTGACAGATGAGGCAGGCAGGGGTCAGTCAAGAGGGGTCCTCTATGACGGACTAAGGATCCTGAATCTTACCAACAATGAAACAGGGGGTTGACAGAGTCAGGTCTGCATTAAGGACAATCCTTCTGGCAGCTGTTTGGGAGGCACAATTGCAGATGCGAACTGGAACTTAGAAAGAGGCCACCACCAGTCTAGAGACCATGACGCCTGAATCAGAGTGGTGGCCATAGAGACAGAAAAGAAGGATGAAGACAAGAAACATCAGGGATGTGTGGAGACTCAAAACAGAAAAAGTTATGTCAATTTCTGGCCTTCTTGCACTGGATGGACCTGGGTTCCAGTCCCAGCTCTATGTGACCTGGGGCAGGGCACTTGCCTATATCTGGGTCTGTTTCTACTTTTGTCAGCTCCAAGAGTTCCTATGTTTTGAAAACTCTGTGATCCTCAGGCTATAAAGGGACTGAGGTCCTTGGAGGAAAGAGGAGGGGGAATAACCGGAGGCTGAGCAGAGGGAACAGCCGGGGCTGGGGTCTGGGCTCTCTGTCTCCCCACCCCATCAATCCTGCAGCATTAATGCCAGTGGGGTGGCCTGGGTCCAAGCCAGAGGCCAGCTTTTAGGAGGAAGGAACTGTCTCTGGCCCAAGAAACAGAGAAGAAAAAATGCAGCGCTTCCAAAAATCCACCAAGTCATCAGCTCTGGCAGAGCAGCCAGCGGTTTTGAATCGGCCCTAGTGTGAGCCAGTATGGGGCAGAGCAGGCCCATTTCCCCCTCTCTGCACATCAGAGACTGCAAGGTGATGAAGAGCACGAGGATGCCTTTGGCTGCAAGTAAGAGTAGACCCTGCCGCCAACGGGCTAAATAAAGCAAAGAGGCATATCCTGTTATACCACTGCAGGTCCAGAGCGGCTCCTGATGTCGTCAAGAATACAGGCTTTTCCCTGCTCTCTGGTCCTTGCCTCATGCCCCTTCCAGCTAATGAGGAGGGCTGTCATCCTTCCCAGAGCTGAGGGCGGCTGCCAGTGGCAATGGGGAATCCATGCTTGCATGGGCATGTCCAGTGGGAGAGAGCAGGAGGGACGTCTCTTCCAACGCGAACCATAGGATTTTTCTCAGGTCTGAATGGGATGACTTGGGTCATGTTTCCAATCAATGGCAGTCTCTCCAGGAATGGCATATCCTGGTTGATTTAGGTTAATTGGGCTCTAGTGCTAAACCTGGAAACAGATAGAATAGCCAACAGAATTGGGGTTCTGTGAGGAAGGAAGAGAAGACCAGATGCTGGGTCAGTAGCCCGTGTGTCCACACGATGATGAGCGTTAGTTGCCCCTCTGCTCATGTGACCTGCACAGCCTGGGTTAGGAGAACAGACATCATTTCCAGATCCCCAGTGAGGACTCAGGCACAGAAATGGAGTGGTTTGCTTGCTTCATTCAGTGAGTAAGTCGCAGAGCCTGAGTTAAGTGAAATAAACACCAACCAAGCAGATCTCAAGCTGCCAGCATAAGCCTCTGACCCTGTTACTCCCAGTAGGGAGCTGCTACCTCCTCTGAGCTGCTGCAGCCCCTGCCCACTACGCTCCAAGGCTGGGGGCGTGGGTTTGAATTCTGGCTTCGAGCCTCTGTGTTCTTCTCTATGACATGGGACCATGAGCCTCACTGTCAGTGCCTCATGGCGTCATTGTTGGGGGATTAAGTGAAAAGAGATGAGGCTTTGCTAACTGTGAAGTGCTTCAGAACCACCAGGCTTCCCTACTCCTAGTGGAACAGGGATCATTCCATGGGCCTTGTTCATACTGAGCGCTGGCCGACCAGAGGAAACAGGTAGCCAGAGGGACCGAAAAGACACGGAATCCTTCAACTGCAAAGAGCTGATGAGGAGACATGTCCAGAGAGTGGCGGGTGACCTGCCCAAGGTCACACAGGATTAGAAGCCAGCCTCCTGGTCCCCAGCCCATTACTTTTTAAAAGCACCAGGGTTCCAGGGTCGAGTGAGGACCATCCCTTGGCCTGGGTTGGGAGGTGCAGCTGTGACACATTCTGTGACTGCCGGCACGTCCCCATGTTTCTTGGGGGCCATTCTTCAGGGGTTCACTGAGGCGAGGCCACACTTCCCCTCCGGCGGCTTCCTGTTTTGGCCAAACAATGACTCTTGCGGGGACCTGGTGCCAGCTGGCTGCAGCTGTTGCCAAGGCCTTGATTCCTTGCATTCAGAGAGGCGAGAGGTCCTGGCCTTCAGGGTTGTGATCCTGGCTCCCTGGGTTGTGCTTCTGGCCTCCCCAGGCCACAACCCCACACTCAGATGTGGCCTTTGGGCCCTACTGGATTTAGTCATTCCTTCGAGTACTGTTCACACACACAAGCACCTTCTGCATGCCAGGCTGTGTCAGGGCACCCAGAACGCAGAGATACACGAGAAGAGAGTTGAGTGATTCTACAAACTTTTATCCTGCATTCCCAAGGAGCAGGGCATTGTACTAGATTCAGAAGATACAGAAATGAATGAGATACACCCTCTAAACTCACCGGCTGACTCATTTGTTTATCCTCCCATGACTTTGTAAAAGCTTGGAGTTCATCACCGGTTATTTACACGTACATGTGAATTAGTTGTTCCAAAGGAAAGTCTCAGGGCACATGCGGAAAGGATACTAAGGGTGTGGGTAAAAATAACGAAGATGAAGTTTTTTGTGATGACTTTTTTTTTCAGACTAAGTCTTGCTCTGTCACCAGGCTAGAGTACAATGGCACGATCTCTGCTCACTGCAACCTCTGCCTCCCGGGTTCAAGCAATTCTCCTGCTTCAGCCTCCCGAGTAGCTGGGACTACAGGTGTGCACCACCACGCCCAGCTAGTTTTTATATTTTTAGTAGAGACAAGGTTTCACCATGTTGGCCAGGATGGTCTTGATCTCTTGACCTCATGATTTGCCCACCTCGGCCTCCCAAAGTGCTGAGATTACAGGTATGCGTGACCACACCCAGCCCTATGATGACTTTTTTAACAGGTGAGAAAATCAAGATTCAGATATGGAAAGAGACTAACTTAAGGATGGAGTTAGGACCTTAATCCAGGTCTTCAGACTCCAAACCTTGCACATCAGAGATCTTCAAAAAGCAGCCCGTCCGATGGAAAGCCCCACAGGGTCAGAGCTGCTGGACGAGGGGCTGTGTGTACAGGGCTGGGGAGGCTCTTGCTGCTATAACGTACAAAGGGGGTCTAGATGAAGGGAGGGAAGTCTTGAGCGCCCACGATGTGTGGGGCACACAGGCGATGTCACGCTTCCCCCTCTGCTGATAAGACATGCAGCTCCACGGAAGAGCCTTCTGGAGCAACTGCTGAGCAGTACAGTGCAGGGGACTCAGCCAGGTTCCCTGCTGTAAGGATTGTTCTTTCGACCCCACGCCTGTCCTGCTCTGTGCCTGGGTTGGACAACTTCTGTGCCTGCGTCACTTCTCTGTTAGGTTTGGCCAGCCGATGCCGTGGCAGGAGATTAGCGAGCAGAAGAGAGAGATGGGGCCGTTTGGTGGCCCTGCTGCTCCCTATGTGGCCACGATCTGGCAGCTGCTGCACTCTGAGGTCCCAGCTACAAGCCACTCCTACCCCTCACCTTGCCAGGCATGCCTCAGGGTGGTAACAGCTCCCTGACACTGCTAGTCTCTGGGTGTTCCCCGACTCCCGGCAGATGGCCTTCACCCTGCGCACAGCTCCGTTCCTCCCTTCAGTCAGTCTCCTGGAGTGAGCCGCCATTTGTGGCTAGCGTTCCCTCCGGTGCAGGCACCGTGCAGAACCAGGACTCAGGCCTTCCCCAGCCTCCCTGCCTGGCTCCCTGACCCCACTGGGCGGCCCCACCCCCACCCCATCCAGGCTGCCTGACACAGGGCAGTGACTTGGCAAAAGCTGCTTCCCCTTGAGCCTCTGGAATTGTTTTTGGGCTGCGGCTTCTGTGGAAACAATGAGAGGGAGGTTCTCAAGGGCTGCCACTGGGTCCCCACCATGTCCCCCATCCCCTAGGACAGGCTATTCTGCCTGGGGTGGGGGCCCAGGACTCAGAGTGCCCTCCTGGGAATCCTGGGGCAGAAGTGGTCTGGCCCTGGCTTGTCTGCCCCTATCTCCAAGCTGGGGGCGAGGAGAGTTCTGAGACCAGAGAGGAGGAGAGGGAGAGATCCTCCTGTGGAGCCAGGAAGGGGCCAGGAGGGAGGGACAGGACTGAGGTCACTAGGTGGACATCTCCGAATCTGCTCCAAGCCTGACCTCCCTGCGAGCACCACACACAGACCTCCGCTGTGCTCCAGAGACCTTGGTAACACATTCCTTTTACCCCTTACTCCTTGCCCCACGGCCCCTCCATCAGGGAAAGGCGCCACACACCTGGAGTCATCCCTGATGGTCTCTCTCGCCTGCCCCCAGCCCCTGAGCTTATCGGGCTCTCGCCGAGGCCCGGTGATCCCACTCTCTGAGCTGTGCTGGACTCTGGCTGTGTCTGCCTCCTCGGTCTGCGTCTCATCATCTACACTTAGTTACGGCAATGGCCTCCTCACTGGTCTCGTTGATTCCAGTCTGTCTTCCTTTAATCCATCTGCCATTGGGCAGTCAGTGTGTCTTCCAGAGACACAAATCTAAGCCTGTGTCTTCTGTGCTTAAGAGAAGCCCAAACTGTGTGATATGCCTCAGGTCTTCCTCTCCGGTTTTACTTCTGAAACAAAACCCTTGTGATGTTCCGTAATCCATCAGCCTTTGCTGGCTTCTTGCTCCCTGCTGTAACCAATTTCAGAATGGCTCCCTTGGAAAGGGGGACTTTCCCATCGGCACCATCACTGTCTTAGTTCAGGTTTCTTCAAAAGCCAAGTGCGAGACAAGGGCTTGGTGCAACTAGTTACTGGGGAGGTGATTCCAGGAGGCGGGAGCGAGGGAGTGGGGAGAACAGGACGGGGAAGGAAGCAAAGCCATTGCCAAGGCATGTTTTATCAGTCTCCATGGTGGGTGACAGGGCTATATTCCACCAGCACTCCGAAGCATACAGAATGCCTTCCAGAACTGCTCATCTGCAGGACTGGAAGCTGGCGATTGATCTGCTGACTCCAGCCCCCACTGGGTAAGGTCCTCGAGACTTCTGGGCTGCAATGTCTGCCCAAGCAAGGTCAGGTGGTGCCAAAGAGCCTGCAGCAGATGCAGAAACTCACACTTGGGGTAGGATGCTGGCCATGAGGTGAGCCTGGGCTGGCAAGGAATTGTCCATGCCAGCTGCAGCTGATGTGGCATGGGCTCTGGAGGCAGCTGCACAGAAACATTCCTTGGTCGGTCAATATACACGGATTGTTGGAGCTCAGCTGTGCATGAAGTGCCTGGGTTGCTAAAGAAGAGGCTATGGGCCAGGCATGGTGGCTAGTGCCTATTATCCAAGCACTTTGGGAGGCTAAGACAGGCAGATTGCTTGAGGCCAGGAGTTTGAGACCAATTCGACCAACATGGCAAAACCCTGTTTCTACTAAAATTACAAAATATTAGCTGGGGGTGGTGGTGCATGCCTGTAATCCCAGCTACCTCAGAAGGCACGAGAATTTCTTGAATGCAGTAGATAGAGGTTGCAGTGAGCTGAGATCGCACCACTGCACTCTCGCCTGGGTGACAGAGTAAGACTCTGTCTCAAAAAAAAAAAAAAAAAAAAAAAAAGAAGAAGAGGCTATGCACAGAGTGCACCTGCGGGACTGGGATGAACATGGTTTTTGCTATCAGACTTCCTGGGTTCAAACCCACTTCCACTGGTACATGCTGTAGGACCTTGAGCAGGTCACATCACCCTTGAGCCACCTTGAGCTACAGTGTATAAATAGGAACTATAAGATAGAAACAATAATTTCCACCATATGAAGTGTTTAAGAGAATCAAGTGTACTCGCAAAAATGAATGCATATGGCAGTGTGATGCTGAATGCAATTAGTTGCGTCCTCCCGAAGCTGGCTGCCCAGGCTCTGCCTCAGTTGACTCCTCCATCTCCTCCGCACCTTGCTGCACAGCTTTAGCTTCTGTTGCCTGGCAGCCCTGGCTTCCTGTGGGCAGTGCTGGCTTTGCCCTGTCCCAGCTTTGGGGCCAGCACATCAGCAATCCCCTTCCTGATGCTACTATCCAGAACAGAAATCAATTTTGTGAAAACACAGAATAAAGAGCTGGCATGGCATAGCACACAGCAGTGATGTGTGTGTTTAAATCCCCACAAACTGCTTCTGTCTCCTCCTGAACCCTCTTCTGACACAGCTGCCTTTCTCACAGAGGCAAATGTAGCTTGAACCGAACACCCCCAGTTTTATTCCTCCACAGTCATCTCTGCCCTTTGGGTTCTGGGCTCTCCCCATCTGTTATGGGTTGAATTTTGTTCCACTTTACCCCACAACTTATATATTTATGTCCTAACCCTCAGTACCTCTGAATGTGACCTTGTTTGGAACTAGGGTCACTGCAGATGCTGTGAGGCTACACTGAAGTAGTGTGGGAACTAATTCTAATATGACTGGTGTCCTTGTAAAAAGGGGACACGAGTGCACAGAGACATATGCACAGAGAAAGTCCACGTGAAGACTGGAGTCACACTGCCACAGGCCCAGGAGCTACCAGAACCCGAAGAGAGGCCTGGACAGATCCTTCCCCGGAGCCTACTGAGGGAGTTGATCTTGAACTTCCAGTCTTCAGAGCTGTGAGATAATCTATTTCCTTTTTTCCTTTTCTTTCTTTTTCCTTTTTTTTTTTTTTTTTGAGACAGAGTGTCACTCTGTCACCCATGCTGGAGTGCAGTGATACAATCTTGCTCACTTCAACCTCCACCTCCTGGGTTCAAGCGATTCTCCTGCCTCAGCCTCCCAAGTAGCTGGGCCCACAGGCACCTGCCACCATGCCTGGCTAGTTTTGTATTTTTAGTAGAGATGGGGTTTTCACCACACTGCCCAGGCTGGTCTTGAACTCCTGACCTCAGGTGATCTGTCCACCTCAGCCTCCCAAAGTGCTGGGATTACAGGCATGAGCCACCGCACCCAGCCAAGACAATAGATTTATGTGGTTTAAGACAACCAGTTTCACAGTAGCCCTAGCAAACCAATACATTACCTAGCTGCTGTGTCCTCAGGGCCTGGCAGAGCCTGGCCCACGGTTCCCATTCAGGAAAGATTTGCTAAAGACTTCTTGAAAGCAGTAGCTCTGATGCTTGCCCTTCAAGGATAGTCCAGAGCCGGACAGGCTACACTATCAAGAGAAGGCATTGCCAGACATGAGCAAAGGCGCAGCCAGGGGCAGGAAGGGGCAGGCTGGGGAGGCTGTAAGGAGCCCGCAGTTGGCTGGGATGTGGATACTGGTAGTGGGGAGGGGTAGGGTGGAACCAGAAGGTGGAGGAATGTGACGTCAGGGTATCAAGGTCTGTGAATACATTTAGTTGAATAAGCAATGGAGCGGTGGGTGCTGCGGAAAGGAGATAGCAAAATAGCAGGGCTCTGGAATAATTATCAAGCTGCAGAATGGAGTGAACGCAGGGAGACCAGGGAGGTCTGGGCTGGGAGCACAGTCCGATTGAGACATGATGAAGGCTGGAACCCTCATGGACTCAAGGATGGAGACAAGATCAGACATTCGAGAGGAAGAAATGCCAGCATGATGACTGCCATGGAGGTATTTCCCCTTGGAGGTGCTACCTCCAAGCCCCTCCTCCTGTAGACGCCACGCTGAGAATTTCCATGATGTCAGTAGTGACATATAAATCACACCACCCCCCAGTTCCCTCTCTGAAGGCTGACAGTTCTGGTGAGAGAGCAAAGGACGCACAATCCCCACCCCAGGCTGCTCCGGTTTCTGGTTCACAATTCAAAATGTCAGTTCATGGAAAGAGGTGATTTTTCACCTTTTTTAATATCAATTTTTTATTAACAAGCATGAGTAATACAAGTTAATGGTACCAAAAAATCCTGAAACTACAGTGGCATTGACATCTTACAGATATAAGGTGAAAATTACAGTAAAAAAATGACCCTGGATAATCCCTTAAGACAAATGACCTAGGATATTAGAAATTCAAAAGACAAAGAGTACATAATTTCGTCTTTACCTTTTGATCGTAATCATCAAAGACCAATGTCTAGTTCAAAGTGGAACGGACTGGCAGGGTTTGGAGGTAGGGGGTGGCTAAGTTATGGTGCTTCCTGCATATGATCCACTATAATGATAAACCAAAGAAAAGAGCAACCACCTGAAATCCTTCTCCCACTCTTATTTTTTGGAGAGCGTTCTCATTTCTGTCTTCTATTTTTTCCCAATGCATATTACAAGCTAGGCTCAGTGGAGTAGAATCATGTAGTAGCTTTATTTTTCTGACAATAGTATCTTGCAAGCCTGTTCCACTGGCTTTCCTTTCCCTCAACCTGGATGATGAGATCTTATCTTGAGCAGATCTCATAGCTTTGGGGACGGGGAGCAATATAATGTTGGATACAATGAAGAGCCTCATTTTTGGTTTCATTTTTATTTGAAGTTCCATGTGCAGAATGTGCAGGTTTGTTACATAGGTAAGTGTGTGCTATGGTGGTTTGTTTCACCTATCAACCTATGACCTAGGTATTAAGCTCAGCAAGCATTAGCTATTTTTCCTAATGCTCTTTCTCCCCTCATTTCACCCCAACAGGCCCCAGTGTGTGTTTCCCTCTCTGTGTCCTTGTGTTCTTATTGTTCAGCTCCCACTTATAAGTGTGGATATGCGGTGTTTGGTTTTCTGTTCTGGCATTAGTTTGCTGAGAATGATGCCCTCCAGTTGCATCCATGTACCTGCAAAAGACATGATCTCTCTCTTTTTTTAATGACTGCATAGTATTCCATAGTGTATATGTGCCACATTGTCTTTATCCAGTCTATTAATGATGAGCATTTGAGTTGCTTCCGTGTCTTTGCTATTGTGAATAGTGCTGCAATGAACATACATGTTAATGTATCTTTGTAATGGAATTATTTATATCCCGTTGGGTATGTACCCAGCAATGAGATTTCTGAGTCAATGATGATACTTCTGGTTCTAGATCTTTGAGGAATCACCACACTGTCTTCCACAATGGTTGAATTAATTTACATTCCTACCAATAGTGTAAAAGCGTTCCTATTTCTCCACAACCTTGCTAGAACCTTACATTTCTTGACTTTTTAAAATTGCCATTCTGACTGGCATGAGATGGTATCTCTCTCTCTTTTTTTTTTTTTTTTTTTTTTTTGAGATGGAGTCTCACTCTATCCTCTAGGCTGGAGTGCAATGGCGTGATCTCTGCTCACTGCAGCCTCTGCCTCCCAGGCTCAAGCAATTCTCCTGTCTCAGCCTCCCAAGTAGCTGGGATTACAGGCACCCACCACCACACAGAGCTAATTTTTGTATTTTTAGTAGAGATGGGGTTTCACATATTGGCCAGGCTGGTCTTGAACTCCTGACCTCAAATAATCCACCTACCTTGGCCTCCCAAAGTGCTGGGATTATAGGCATGAGCCACCACACCCGGCCGTGAGATGGTATCTCATTGTGGTTTTGATTTGCATTTCTCTAATGATCGGTGATGTTTAACTTTTTTTCATATGTTTGTTGGCTGCATGAAAATCTTCTTTTGAGAAGTGTCTGTTCATTTCCTTTGCCCACTTTTTAATGGGGCAGTTTGTAGTGGAATTATTTATACCCCTTTGGGTATATATCCAGCAATGAGATTTCTGGGTCAATGATATTGCTGGTTCTAGATCTTTGAGGAATCACCTGTAAATTTCCTGTAAATTTGTTTAAGTTCCTTGTAAATTCAGTTATTTTTTTGAAGTCTGCCAAATAAGGGTCTGGCATAAAGTGCCTTCTAATGTGGTTCCCCAAGAAAGATACTACGTCACTTCTGTGGTGTGATATAATTCCCACCACTTCAGCTGGTGGGAATGCAAAATGGCACAGCCACTTTAGAAGACAGTTTGGCAGGTTTTTGTGTATGTGGGTGTGCAAAACTAAACACACTCTTATTCTTTGATCTAGCAATTGCACTCCTTTGTATTTACCCAGATTAGCTGAAAACTTACGTTCACACGAAATCCTGCACACAGATGTTTATAGCAGTTTTATTCACAATTGCCAAAACTTGGAAACAACCAAGTTGATCTCTGCCCCTAGTTCCTAAAACAGCTCCCATAACCCTCGGAATCTCGGAATCTCCCGAGTGATAAGAATGTCTTTTGTATGCCAATGAGATGACTGGTGGCTGGAGGCCCCTAGGTAATTTCAATATAGGGGCTGCTTACAGGAAAGATCTAGCCATGATTAGAGGGTTGGAACTTTCAGCCCCAGGCTGAAGGCTCAGTTGATCACCAAAGGCCAAAGATATAATCCATCATGTTTACCTAATGAAACCTCCATAAAAACCCAAAAGGAGTGGGTTTGGAGAGTTTCCAGAAAGATGAACGCCTGGAGGTGCTGGGAGGATAGTGTGCCTGGAGGGGGCATGGAAACTCCCACATATCTTGCCCTATGTATGTACATTCTTCATCTGGCTGCTCATCTGTATCTTTTGTAATATCCTTTATAACAAACAGGTAAATGTAAGTTAAGTATTTCCCTGAGTTCCATGATCTGTTCTAGCAGATGAATTAAAGCTAAGGAGACATTGTGGGAACCCTGATTTATAGCTGGCTGGTCGAAACCTGGGGCTAATGATGGGCATCTGAAGTGGGGTGGAGCACTGTGGGATCTGATGCTACCTCCAGGTAGATGTTGTCAGAAGAGCATTGAATCGTAGGATGCGCAGATGGTGCCTGCTGGAGAAAACTGATGGTTGGTGGGAAGAAATCCTGCATGTTTTGGTGACCAGAAGTGAAGTATTCTACGGTGAGTGTGAAAGTAGAAAAATATTATTTTTTCTTATCTCTTGCAAAATGGTATTCTCACCAAAAAGGCAGAACCTGACAGAGAAACTATCAGACAAAAACCAAACTGAAAAAAACAGTCTACGAAATAATTGGTCCAGAGTCTTCAAAAATGTCAATGTCCTGAAAGACAATAGAATATTGAAGAACTGTGCTGGATAAAAGGAAACTAAAATGCCGGGCGTGGTGGCTCAAGCCTGTAATCCCAGCACTTTGGGAGGCCGAGGCGGGTGGATCACGAGGTCGAGAGATCGAGACCATCCTGGTCAACATGGTGAAACCCCATCTCTACTAAAAATACAAAAAATTAGCTGGGCATGGTGGCGCGTGCCTGTAATCCCAGCTACTCAGGAGGCTGAGGCAGGAGAATTGCCTGAACCCAGGAGGCGGAGGTTGCGGTGAGCCGAGATTGCGCCATTGCACTCCAGCCTGGGTAACAAGAGCGAAAATCCGTCTCAAAAAAAAAAAAAAAAAAAAAAAGGAAACTAAAGAGACATGGCAGTCAAGTGAAATGCGTAATCTTAGATCCAGTACTGGGTCACCGGTGAAGATTGCTATAAAGCATGTTATTGGGGGCATTTTGTGAAATTGGGTCTAGCCTAAGGATTGGATAATAGTATTATTTTAATGTTAAATTTCCTGAATCTGGTAACTATATTGTAGTTATGTAAGATAATGTTTTTTTTTCTTAGAAAACACACGTTAAAATATTTGGGAGTAATGATGTATGCAACTTACTCTAAAACGGTTGAGAAAAATGTGCATATAAAAAAAAAGTGACAAAGCAAAAGGTTAACAATCACTAACAGCTGATGAATGTGGATAAAGGGTGTATATGAAAGTTCTTTGTCCTATTCTTGCAATTCTTTTGCAAGCTTAAAAGAGTGTTATTCAAAATATATAAAGAGCTCTTAAAACTCAACAATTAAAAAAATAGTCAATTTTAAAATGGGCAGAAGACTTGAACAGACACCTCACCAAAGAAGATATACAGATGACACATAAGCGTATAAAAATGCCATACATCTGATGCCATACATCATCAGAGCTGTAAATTAAAACAACGAGATACCACTACACACCTGGAAGAATGGCCAAAATGCGAAACACTGACAACATCAAAGGCTGGCAAGGATGTGCAGCAACAGAAACTCTCATTCATTGCTGGTGGGAATGCAAAATGGCACAACCACTTTAGAAGACAGTGTGGCAGGTTTTTGTGTATGTGTGTGTGCAAGACTAAACATACTCTTACGCTTTGATCTAGCAATTGCATTCCTTTGTATTTACCCGGATTAGCTGAAAACTTATTTTCACACAGAATCCTGCACACAGATGTTTATAGTAGTTTTATTCACAATTGCCAAAAAAACAAGATGTCCTTCGGTAGGTAAGGGGATAAATAAATTATGGCACACTCAAACAATGAAATATTATTCAGCATTCAAAAGCAATGAGCTATCAACGAATGAAAGACATGGAGGAAACTTACATGCATATAAGTTACTAAGTGAAAGAAGCCAGTCTGAGAATGCTACATACTGAACAATTGCAACTATACAACATTCCGAGAAAGGCAGAACTATGGCAAAAGTGAAAAGATCAGTCATTGCCAGAGGTTAGAGGGGAGTAGAATAATTAGGCAGAGCACAAAGGATTTTTAGGTCAGTGAAACTATTTTGTCTGATGCTATAATGATGAATACATGTTATTAGCAATTTGTCAAAATCCACAGAATATACAACACCAAAAGTGAGCCCTAATGTAAACTGTGGATTCCAGGTGATAATGATGCATCCATGTAGGTTAATTGATTGTAACAAATGTTCTACTCTTCTGAGGGATGTTGATGGTGGGGAGGTTGTGTTTTCGTGGAGGTAGGTGGGTATGGGAACTTTGTATGTTCTGTTCCATTTTGCTGTGAACCTCAAGCTGCTCTAAAAATGAAAGCCTGTTTTAACAACAAAAGGTTAACCTCTTACTACACTCTCATTAAATGGATTAAAGAAAAAAATAACAATACTAAGTTTTGGTAAGGATGTGGAGCAACTGGATCTCTTACACATTGCCAATGGGAATTAAATATCGGACAACGACTTTGGAAAACAGTTTGTCGGTGTCTTTCAAAGGAAAACATATACCTACTCAGTGACCTAACATTCCCACTCCTAGGTATTTGCCCAAGAGAAACCGAAATTTTTGTTCACACAAAAATCTGTTTATGAATGTTTATAGCGGCTTTATTTATAATTGCCAAAACTAGAAACAACCCCCAAACATTCTGTAGTAACAGAATGGTTATACTTCCTGTGGCACATCCATTCAATGGAATAATACTCAGTGATAGGAAGGAACGTGCAGTACTTTCAGAAACGTGGATGAATCCGAAGTACAGTGTACTAAGTGAAAGAGCCCAGACTCAAAAGGCTACATATTGTGTGACTTTGTTTTTATGACCTTCTGGAAAAGGCAAAACTATATGCAAAACTAAATGGTTTCACTTTAGGGTGAGAGGAAGGATTTATACCTTGTCAGTGGTACGGTATCAAAAACTCACAAAACAGAACATTATTAAGGGTGAATTTTTCCATGTGTAAATTATACCTCAACTAAGCCAATGAATCAACTTGAGTTTCCCCTGTAGCTCTGTGACCCAGCTCAGAGACCTGCAGTGAGGAATGGGAGCCTCATTCGCCTCTCCCCTTATCTGTTCTGTTTCTTTGAATTGGGCTCCAGGATGAGAGGGGTTTGGGGGAGATACAGGCAGGTGCAAGGTCTGCTCTGAATGGAGTCATTGTAACCTGGTGTTAGACTCTTCTAGGTGGCAGATGCCCAAACTCTGGCCCTTGCTTTAAAGGGACAAACATCGTTTGGGTTGTGTGCAGACTTCTCTGTTAGTCTCCTCCAGCTGGTTCCTGGGCTTGGGTGACATATCCCCCAAGATCACCTGTGCCTGTCCCCTTCACTCTGGCTTTGAGTCCTTCTGTAGGGTTCTTCTCCTGGTGGGCAGACTTCTTGGGCAGGGATCTTCCATGATGACTGACACCTGGTTACCTTGCACTGTTTCTGGTTGGTAGCACAGGAAACATTTCTCTCTTTTGCACCCTGCAAGCACAGGCTGTTCCCACTTCAGCCCCCACCCCTCATGCTACCACCAGGGACAGCTGCCATAGGCTTTTCCTCTTTAGACTTTTCCAGGGGAGAGGTGGGTCAGGTTCTGTTTCCCCGAAGCTCCAGGGAAGCCCCAGTCTCTTGGCTTGAGCCAGGTGGGGTGAAGTACAGCACTGAGGTGACTCTCCCCACGGAAAGCCCCTGCATCTATCCTCCTCTCTTGGGTCAGTGCCGGCTGTGAGGTTGCTCTGAGGCTGTATGAGGGCATCACAGCCTGTCCAAGTCCTGTTGGATTGTGTCTGGTGCTGCGTTTGAGACTCTGGGATATAGCAGCAATTCCGAGGCAGGAAAGTCCTATTTCACATCCTACTACACATAGGTATTAGGTTATTTTAACAAAACTGGAATTTTATACACATATCACCATTTTATAGCCTGCTTTTTCACTTCTTACTATGTTTTGAGCATCTTTCCACATCAGTAGACTGCTATATTCGTATCATTTTAAATGGTTGATGACGATCACTTACATAAATATACTAAAATTTATATCCATCCTCACTTGTTGGCTGTTTTAGATTGTTTCTAATTTTAAATTATTATTATAATGTTACATTTGAGGTGAATTTATGTCAAGCTCATGAAGGGGCCCCATTTGCATGAGGCCCTTGTAAACGTCTGGGAGTGATCTAGCAATTTTGTATTCATAATTTTGTATTCTTTGTATTACAGGGGGCCCCTAAATTGTATAAACTTCAGGCTCCACAAAAACTGGATGTGTCCTTGGCTATGGCAAACATCTTCACACGCAATTTTTTTTGTTTTGTTTTGTTTTGTTTATTGGCTACGTCTTTATTTCCTTAGGATAAACTCCTAGAAACAGAATTGCTAGATTAAAGCTGATGGACTTTTTTAAGATTCTTGGACCATATTGCCAAAGGGCCCTCCAGAAAAGGTGGTTTCATTTACACTCCCACTCTGCCTTAAATGAGAACACCCACAACTGGGGCAGTTTCTGAGGGATTATGTTTCCTTGTTATTGTGGCTTGCTTGTAGCTCACATTCCCACCTTTTCCCGAAAGTAAAGGTTTTGATCTGAGATTCATGGGATCTGTGGGTAGAATTCTTGGGGTCTGTGAACTTGGTTGAGAAAAAAATTACATCTTTATTTTCATCATTAGCCTCTCATTGAAATGTAATCATTCTTTCCATCTTGAATGTAGACCACAAATCCCCATAGTATTCGCAGTACAAATGACTGTAGCAGTTCCGTAACCAAGAGAAATCACATGTTTTCACGTCCTGTTACAGATCTCTCAGAATATCATTTATGCTCATCAGTGCTTCAAAATTATAATAGTTATTAGATCCGCCACTAGATCTTATTATGTAATGTGCTCATAAAGAACATGTATTACTAAATCGCAATTAAAAAAATATTTTGATAAGCATAGTCAATAGATTTGGTTTCCTTGTAATCATTTGTATTTTTTATTGTATGAATTTTAAAACCTTGTTCTAAAAAGAGGTCTATAGGCTTCACCAGACTGCCAAAGCAACATAAAGTTCAGAACCCTTTGTGTATGGATCAACTCCAGTATCTTTAAAACTTACTGAAGGAAAGGCATTAAGCTTTCATTAACCCTTGCCTGGAGTCAGGCCCTGGGGGTACATGCTGGAGGTACAGAAGGAACAGGATGACCTTCTGCCTTTGAGGAGCTCACAGTCTAGGTGGGATATGCAATTTCACAACTCCTTCCACTCAGTGTCCTGTGGGGTGAGGGCCCAGTTTCTCAGATCTTTCAGAATTTTTTAAAAAATTAGAAATCCAGATTTTTATATGTGCCCATATAAAACAACTCTTCCAATATTTAAATGTTGGCAACTAGTCAAAACTTTTATAAACCACTATGTGGGCCAAATAAAGCATGTCTGAAGGCTAAATTTGGCCCAAAGGCCACCAGTTTTCAACCTTTGCTCTTAGAAAGCTGAATTCCCCAGTGAGGGTGGGACAAATTCATTCTGTAGAACAAAGCAGCAGGGAACCTGAGCATCCCCACCCCAGGGAGACAGGGAACTAGAGCCTTGGCTTTGAGAAGAGAGAAAATGGGAGAAAAAACTCTACTGTGGGCAGTGGGATTCCCTGTAACTTGGGTGCGGGCTGGGTGAGGAGACACATGGCTGGAAGTAGATGCTACTGTAATGAGAGTGCCAAGAGAATTGTGGAAATAATGAGGCAATTAAATTATTGTATATCTAGAAAACCTCAGAACCTCTAGCAAATACAACTGCAAAAGAAAAAACCTATTTGAATTACTAAGAAAAAATGATGTTATTAAAGATAAATGTACAAAATCTATTGCTCTTCTTATTTTCGGCAATAAATGCATATAAATGGAAATTAAAAAAAATCTTTCCATTACAATATTGACAAAAACGATATTCCGAAATAAATTTGACAAGAAAGATATAGGGCCTCTATGAAGAAAGTCATACCATCTTGTGGCAGGATAGAATACAAGATCTGAGGCCGGGTATGGCGGCTCATGCCTGTAATCCCAGCACTTTGGGAGGCTGAGGCGGGTGGATCACCTGAGGTCCGGAGTTTGAGACCAGTCTGGCCAACATGACAAAACCCCATCTCTATTAAAAATACAAAAATTAGCCAGGCGTAGTGGTGAGCACCTATACTCCCAGCTACTCGGGAGACTGAGACAAGAGAATCACTTGAACCTGGGAGGCAAGTGTTGCAGTGAACCAAGATCACACCACTGCACTCCAGCCTGGGTGACAGAGTGACACTCTGTCTCAAAAACAAAAAAAAAAAGAACACAAGATTTGAACAAATGGAAAGATACACCATACTCTTGGATGAGAAGGATTAGTGTAGAAATGTCAAACCTCCCCAAATCAATTCTAAACAGAATCCAATGATCTTGATGTTTATATGAAGGAATAAATGGCTAATAACAGCTAAAAAGATATGAAAAATAGTAATAGTACAGATGACTTGTCTTGCAGATATCAGAACCAACTCTAAAATCAATCATTAGAGTAACGGTATAGGAACAGAGAAATAGATCAGTGAAAAAAAATAAGAAATCCAGAAATAGATATCAAATATATACCAGAATGTAATATCTGACAGAGTAACATTTTAATTATTTAATAAGCAGTGTTTTCACAATTACTATTCCTTCTGAAGGAAGTAAAACTGGATGATTATCCAACTTCAAAATAAAAAACACATCTCAGGTTGTCTGGGGGTGGTGGCTCACACCTATAATCTTAGCACTTTGGGAGGCCACGGCAGTAGGATCCCTTGAGCCCAGGAGTTCAAAACCATCCTGGGCAACATAGGGAGACCCTCTCTCTATTAAAAACAACAACAACAACAGCTTATGTAAAGATTTAAATGTAAAATAAAAAGCAAGGTAACAAATTTTGTGTTTTTTTTTAGATGGAGTTTTGTGCTTGTCACCCAGGCTGGAGTGCAGTGGCATCATCTTGGCTCACTGCAACCTTTGCCTCCTGGGTTTAAGCAATTCTCCTGTCTCAGACTCTCTAGTAGCTGGGATTACAGGCATGCACCACCAGGCTTGGCTAATTTTTTTTTTTTTTTTTTTTTTGTATTTTTAGTAGAGATGGGGTTTCACCATGCTGGCCAGGCTGGTCTTGAACTCCTGACCTCAGGTGATCTGCCCACCTTGGTACCTCAAAGTGCTGGGATTACAGGTGTGAGCCACTGTGCCTGGCCAAGATAACAAATTTTACAAGAAAATTTAGGAGACTATATGAGCAACCTGAGTGAAACTTAATAAAACTGAGAAGTGATTAAGGAAAAGTGAGACTTTGGAAAATGTTGTGGGTCAAAAGATACCTAAGCAGGGACAATAGACAAATGAGTTATGGAAATGTGAGACAAAGTGTAAGATCTGCAACATACAATAAGAATTTACAAATTGATAAGAATGAGTTAACTCAGTAGAAAAATGGGCAAGGATAAAAATGGGTACTTCATGGAAGAGTTCATCCAAATGGCCAAAAAAAAAAAAAAAAAGAAAAAAAGAAAAGGTACTCAGATCCAGTAGGAAAATGCAACTTAAAGTAACAATGAGAGCTCATTTTATACCCGCAGCTAAAACCTGCGTTTCTGGCAGGGAAGCACAGAAAAAGGTATCTCATCCGTTGTTTGTGGAAATGTGAAACATTACTATTTTTTGAAAAGCAGACATTATTAAAAGTATATATATAATATACATTAAAAATGTATAGAATTTGTATATATCTCCACTGATCTAGCACCTCACTTTTAGGTATTCATTCCACAAGACCACAAACCCTCGAGAGTCTAGGTATCTGAACAGAATTTTTTTTTTTGCCTCATGTTTATAGTTGAAGAAAAGATAAAGCTATTGTTCATCAATTGGTCGATGGCTGAATAAATCATGGAATATTATGTACTGTCACAAATGATTTAGAACTTATATCAGTTTATTTGGGGGGATTTCCTTGAAGTACTATCGAATAAAAAAAAGCAAAATGCAAGAGAGTTTATAGAATATGATCCCATTTTTATAAAATAACAATTAAAATCTCTAATACATGCATATGTATGTTTGCGTACAATTTAAATGTGTCTGTCGGTGATTATCTGGTTATGGAGAAAACATACAGGAGGTTGGATACAACGGGTTACCTGGGGTCAAAGGGGAGGGTGGCACAAGCTGACATAGCAGTGTGGAAAGAAAGGAGGGAGACATTTTTGGCTCATCCTCCGCCAAAAAAATTAAAAAGCAGGGGCCTTTGGAGTTGGACTCCCTCACCCTGCAGCTAGCTAGGCCCCCGCCTCCAAAATACGTCACTCCCTTGGCCATCCCTCCCACCACCCTATACATGGCCTTCCATGTTTTTTCCATGATACTTGAATGAGGCAGTTAAATTACCAAGGGGCAGGGAGGGCCGAGGGGTCAGGGCTGCTTTCAGTGCATGAGAGAGGACCTCAGGGTCCAGAGTTCAGGCCCCACTCTCCCCAAGAGTGGGATTTGCCAAGGCAGCTTGGCAAATTCATGAGTGAGGGCCTCAGGGAGTGTTAATTCACTTGTTCTCTCAGCTGAAGTCCTCCTTCCGGCTCACTGACAGGCCATGTCCTCAGAGAGGATTCTTCTGAGTCCCACCCCTCGATGATCTCGCCCTTCACTCCCTCTCCTAGCACTCATCACAATTTTCCATGGTTTTCGTATGTGTGTTTAATGTCCATTTCCTCTATAAGCGCCACAAGGGGAAATACACTTGCAGCGCCCAGTATGAAACGTGACAGGGCTCCGGAAATGCGGGCTGCTTTCAGTCATAGGCCTCCTCTGTGCTCCATTGACTCACTCTTGTATGCATTTCTTTATTCATTTTTTCCCTTATTCACTCCAGAAACATGCTATTGGTTCATGCCTTTTCCTGATCGTCCGCTTTCTAGGGTGACTTTTTCGGAGGAGGTGGGAGTGGGGACATGATGGCAGAAGTCTGGGAATGCATCCACAACTTGGGAGGGCCTAGCTGGGTGAGTTGGAAGCGCTCCAGGGAAGGAGGGAAGATTCCAGAAGGCCGGAAGTCTCAAGCGGAAGGTGCCAAAGGAGGAGAGAGGTGAAAGTGATGTGGTGGAGGCTGGGCCAGGCAGACCCCTCGACTCCCAGGCATGCCCTGGCTCTTCCCACTGCCAGGCCTCGGCTCCTGCCGTTTCTTCTGCCTGGAAAGCCTCTTCCCATCTCTACTTGTTGAAAGCCTACCCTTCCTTGCAGAGCCAGCCCAGATGTCCTCGAAGCCTTGTCTCACTCCACCAGCTGGAAGGGCTGCTCCCTGCTGCAAACAAATTCCCAAGCAGAAAATCTGGACCTCCCTCGAGGCACTGACCACTTCCTGGCTTGTGCTGTGGTGTGGCCCCTCTCTCCACCCCATAGGCAGAGGCTCTATCTAACTGTTCCCTGTATCCTGCAGGGCTAGGGCCCAGCACAGAGCAGATGCCCGAGACACTCTGGCTGGACGAATGAGCAGTGCTGAGTTTGGGGTGGGGCAATGATTATAACCCCATTTTACAGATGCCGAAATAGAGGCGCAGATAAGTGACGGACTTGGCCTTGGTCCCACAGTGAACAAGCAGCAGAACCCAGACTCAGACCTGCGTTTCTGGTCCCAGAGGCCGTGGTCTTTCTAGGGCAGCTTGGTGGGAGGTGAGGTAGGGTGGAGTAGGGTAAAACCCGGGTCCTGGGAGCTAGCAAGCCAGGAAGAGCTGGAGTTAGGACAGCCAAGTTCAGGGAAAGCGCAGCTGGGGAGGAGCCAAGGTATTTATTATGCTTGGTCTCCAGCTCCAAACAGAGCTGATGGATGGAGCTACTCCAGTTCCTATAAACAGCTCTGGCCTCCCTCCCCCATCCCTCTCCATTCCCAGCCACCACAGCCCAAGTGTTTCCAGTGCGATACGGGTAGGGGTGGGGGTGGGGGGGGATGACCAAGGAGAGAGGAATGGGAGTGAGGGGGGTGAGCAAAGGAGTGGGGAAGACGAAGATTAGATGGGGTCCCAGAGGCCCCAGGAAGCTGCAGGGAACGGAGGGAGGTCAGAGAGGATTCTTAGCCTTCCCACCGGCCCCCGCTGCCGTGGGTGGCCCGCAGTCTGCATTCTCCTGTCCTCTCTGTGTCCCCTGGGTCTGCTCAAAAAGCCTCCTTACCACATTCTCTGAGAGCTTGTCTCAACTCCACAAGCTTCTGAGTCCTGGAGGGCAGGGGACATTCACTCAGGCAGGCTTTTCTGAGCTGGCTTTAGTCTGTGTTGGCTCACAGGCCCTGGGGACAGAGAGGACTCTGGGGAGGACCTCCCCCCGGGAGCTCCTGGCTTGGTGGCCAGGTCAGGCAGGCAGTGCTGAGGGCAGCCCAGGGCTGTGCGCAGCTGGAGGAGGGAAATCCAGACAGTCTCCCCAGAAGAGGTGATGGCAGTGATGGCGGCGAGGGTGGTGGAAGGAGATTGTGCAGGTGGGGCAAGGGCTGAGCTGGTTCTGGCAGAGGAGGCGGGAGAGGTGCAGGAGGCAGTGCCGCCTAATGGTTAAGACTGCCGGCTCCAGAGTGGGGCAGCCTGGGTTCAAGTCTCATCGCTGGAGTTCAGTTCTCTAAAATGAGGACGGTAACAGTAGAAACCTCTTCAAGGTTGTCGGAATGAAACACGGCAATGCACATCCAGCGCTCAGCATGGGCTCACCCGGACGTGCTTGACAATGGCCACCTCTGAGCATGCGGTGAGAGGTGGCGGGAGAGAGATGGGCCTCATGGGCCCTCGAGCTGCCTGAAGGACGGGGGCACAGAACACAGATGGCAGGTCCTGGATCCTGGAGGGTGCGGCCAGCCTGTGGGTCTGAGAGAGTGAGTTGCTGGCGTGTGCTGGACCCTTTCACTGGTGGAGTGGCACACGAGCACAGGGAACCCCGGGAGCTGGGTCCTGCAGCTCAGGCTGACTGTAGCCTGGACGTGGCAGGGCCTCCTCTCTCCTTGCAACTTGCTGAGAGCTCGGGAAGCTGGATGCTCTGATGACCTAGCTGGCAGCTGTGTCCATGTTTGGCTGAAAACGGGAATTTCTGCCTCACTGGGGGTCTTGGCCAGGTGAGCAAACTCCCCTGTTTGTCAGGAAAAGGGGTCGGGGCCTGGTGGGCTCCCTGCTGGAGCGGAGGCCTGCAGACCCTGGGCTCAGCTCAGTCGGAGCTCCTGCCTTCCCCTTAGGCCTTCACGGAGCACCTACTGTGTGCCAGGGTGCTCTCCTCCAGTATGTGTGGGGCTTTCTCCTCTCTCCCCCACCTCTATCCCATGAAATAGGCATTGAGAATTTCCCTTTGCAGACAGGGAGCCAGGAGCAGGAAACGGGTGGTGAGAAATGGAAGAATCTCTAGGAAGCAGAGCTGCCAATGCTGGGCCAAGGGGCTGCTGGTTGAGGGGAGGGGTCCAGACTGCCTGCTGGTGGGAAGGAGAAGCATCACAGAGCAGGAGCTTGGGGGAGAGGCAGTCAGGGAAGGGAAGGGAAGGGTGACAAGGTGGCAGTGCCAGGCTCTGCTGAGAGGTGAAGTGGGCCACTAGAGGACAAGCTTATGAACATGGGAGGAAGGTGTGAGGGCCAGAGGAACAAACCACTCCTGCTCTGTGTGCTCTGCCCTGGCCTGTCACACCTCTCAGCGCTACTGCACCCAGGTGAGGCTGCTTCTATCCATATCCCACACTCACCCTCCAGCTCCCAGCCAGGAACCAGGTGTGGTTTTCTACCAAGTTCAACCTTGATCTGCAGCCCAGCTGATCATTGAATTCTCCAGGCCCTGGACACCTAGGGAGGCCTCTGGGAACCAGAGTTGGACTTTCAAGAGGGGCGGGGCTGGAGACAGGGATGTAGGCCATCAGAGAGCAAAGGGTGTTTCCAGCAATGAGGCCATGGGCTCCCACGGGAAAAGGGCCTCGGATGGAGCCCTGGCCATCACCATTTAGAGCTGGCTCGAGGAAGATGAGCAAAGAAGCAAAGAAGACCCTGAAAAGCAGTGGCCTGCGAGGGAGGGGACAGCTTCCTGTGTGGAACCACAGCTGTGGGGAGAGCAGGGGCATGGGTGGGGGGCCCGCTGCACAGGGCCCAGGGAGAGAAGGTCTAAAAAGTGTGCTGAGTTTGGCAAAGGACACCCTTGGCGTGGTTAGCAAAGGCAGCATGGGGCTGGGAGGGGCTGAAGGCAGCTCCAGGAGGGTTGAGAGCAGGAGGAGTGGGAAGGGAAGCAACTTTATCAAGAAGCTGGTCTGTGACAAGCAGGAGGGGGAAGGGGAAAGTGGCTGAGGGGCTTCTCACTATTAAGACGGGCAAGTCTTGAGACCAGCTGAAGTCTCAGAGGAGATGTGAATAGAGACGGAGAGGCTGGAGGCAGAAGAGAGCATCATGGGGCACGGGAGAGAGGACGGGGCTGGGGACCCCCGAGGAGGAGGGCAGTGCCGCCTCTGAGATGGGGCAAAGAGGGCGGAGCACAGAGAAGGGGAGGGGCCTCTAGCTGTAGCAGGAAGGAAACAAAGGGAAGTCCCCAGCCTCTCAACCTTGCGGAGCAGGGTCACCTGTTGAGTGTGGGCGACAGAGGTGTAGCAGGGGCTGTGCTAGTAGCTGAGGCTCCAAGGTCCAGAGTGGTGCTGACCCAGAGCCTCCCTGTCCCCAGGGATTTGCCATGAGGACTGAACAACCGTATGGGAGTTGAGGGGCAGGGTTCAAGTGGATACAACGAATCGGATAGCAAAGAGGGGCTGGCAGCCGCACTGCTTCTCCACAATAAGCTTTTAATACATTCAGGTAGGTTATACACAGAGCTGGGCCCGAGGCCTGGGCTGTGGCCTGGGTCCTGGGTCCTGGGAATTACAATTGACAGCAGCATTGTGTAGTGTTTTCAAAGATCAGGCATGGGAACCCATACCTTGGCCTCCAGGCCTAAGGAAGAGCGTTATGTGCAGTAGCACCTGTGGTCCTGATCCCAGCCAGGACTGGATCTGCCTGGCTGCCCCATGCATCACCGGAGCCTAGCCCTGGCTCTGCCCATTGACTCTTCCTTAACTCCTCTGGACCTTGGTGTTCTTATCTGCAAAATGGGAATGGAGACGTTGGAGACGTGATGTTTTCATTTTATCACACATGACTGAGTGCACATCATGAGCCAGACTGTGGGTCAAGCACAGGTAAGCTGACGAAGACAGTCACACAGGGTCTTGGGTTGGTCCCAGGGCTTCCATTCTTCCCAGACAGTCCATGACTCCATGGTATGAGGGACAGGGGTTTTCTGGGTGAGCCTTCCTACCTGCTTTTTTAGAGGGAAAAAAAAAAAAATCCTTGCATGATGACGTACAGAAAGGAAGTTTGGAGCCAGCATTATCTTGTGATGTGACAGCCAAGAGAGGACACTACTCTGGTCCAACCCCCATCTCACCCCACCAAATAAGGTCTGACTCTTTTTCATGCCCCACAGGCTCTGACACTGACTTGTACAGCTCTCTGTATGTTTCATTCTCTTCCTGAACCTCAGTTTCTCCATCTATACAATGGGCGGGGGCTGGATTCAATAGTCTCAAACTCCAGGCTCTGCTCAATAGAGGAAAAGGGAGTGAGAGAATGCAAGAGCAAGGAGAGAATAGGCGAAGCCACACCAGGGTGCAAAGGAGGGGAGGAGGGCAGCTAAGGAGGAGGAGAGGGCGTGGCTGCCTGCCTGGGAGAGAGGAGAGAGCAGGTGTGCTTGGCACAGGATGCTTCCAGACCCTGCTTGGGCTACGTGGGACCACTTCCTGTCCTCTTAATGGCCTGCAGCCCTTGCAGTGGCAAAGATCCAGGCCCTGGATACAGAAGGATGAGGGTTTGAATCTCGCCTATGGCATTAGTTAGCTGGGGCCCTGGAGGGAGATTTGCAGAACTTCAGTTTCCTCTTTTACAAAATAGGGATAAAATACCAACCTCTAAGGGCTGTCATATAGGGGCAGACACAAGGCTCGGATTCACATCCACATCTGCCAAGCTCGGTGCAAAACAGAACCAGACATCTAAGGTTCTAGCTCTTGGCGCAGCAGCCAAGGTGGGGCTGGGACGGAGAAGTGGGGCTGGGCAGGGCGGGGCTTAGAGCAGTACTAGGGTCAGGGTGTGCAACATGAGAGCACCAGGTAGAGAGAGGGCCTGTCCAGAGCAGGAGATGGAATGGCCCAGTACTGGGCTGGACCCCTTAACCAGACCCTGCTGGAGCCACCACAGGCCACCTAACAGCACCGGATCCAAGACACACTTGCACGGCTCCAGTTCTCTTTCGGTCATAAGCTCTTCATTTTCAGAGCGGCTGAAAGTCATTATCAGATGTGACAAACAGTCTGCTTGGAAATGTCTCAGACAAATCCTCCCGGGCTTGGCCCTCCCTGGCCCTGGCACTGCTGGGGCTGGACTCTCCGCCCTGAACCAGCAGGGCCTGCCGAGCTCCAGACCCCTGGGCCTTCACTCCTCAGGCCCTGAGCACACTGTGTGGTCACCGTGTGGCTCTGCAGCAACCCCGCCACCAGACTGGGAGATTCTTGAGGGCAGGAATGTATTTCATTTCCCAGCGTTCCCAGTGCCCAGAGCAGGGTGTAGCACAAAATAGATGCTCATTGAAGATTTGTTGATCTGATGGGTCAACATTATTCTCTGCTGTCCCTGAAACCGCCCAACCTCTGGCTTCCACAGCTGGACCCAAAGTGCAGCCCGGGAAGGGAGTCACCTGCTGATGCAGCAGGCGGCAGAGAAAGGAGTACTGGGCTGTGATTTGGGGACCAGCGTTCTGGGACCCTGGGTCACTGTGTGACCTTGAGTCAGGCCTCACTCTTCTCTGTACCTCAGGCTCCTGCACTGACCTAGAGCATCTCCCGGCTTCTTCAGGCTTTATATTGTTGGTTAAACTTCTGCCGGCGGAGGCAGCAGCAGGTGGCCAGCGTGGTGAGGAGGATGGCAGAGACCAGTATGAAGGTGAGGATGATAATGAGGTTGATGTTCTTGAGCCCCCCCTTCTCACAGTCCTCGGGACGCACGTGGCTCAGAGACACCTCCTCCTGGGAGCTGAAGCGGCAGATCAGGTCCTGGGTGGCGTCCACGTCCACTCGGCCCTGGTGCAGCTGGGCTGCCAGCCAGCCATTGCCGCAGCAGCTGAGTGGATTCCCCTGCAGGTAGAGGCGCCGGAGGCTGGGCTCCAGGCCTCCCATGGCACTGCCTGGCAGGAGGCTGAAGCTGTTGTTCCGCAGGTCCAACACCTCCAGTGACACGGCCTGTGTCCAGGCGGGAAGGTGGCTCAGGCGGTTCTCGGCAAGATTTAGCCGCTTGAGGCAGCTGAAGTAGGGCAGGTCCACCTGCAGGACCGCCAGCCCATTGCCCTGTAGTGCCAGGACCTCCAAGGAGGCCTCCAGACCTGCCAAGGCCCCCCTGACCACCACTAGCCCAGGGTTGGAAGAGAGGTCCAGCTCAGTCAGCGGGGTGCGGAGGAAGGCCCCTGCCCTGAGCATCTCGATCTCATTATCCACCAGGCTCAGGCTGCGGAGGGAGGAGATGCCGGAGAAGGCCACACAGCTGGAGGGGCCAGGCTCATCCGGACCCCCACAGGGGCTGACCCGGTTCCCCTGCAGGTTGAGATGCTGCAGGCTGGCCAGGTTGGCAAAGGTGTATGGGGACAGGTCCCGCAGGGCATTGCCCTGAAGGAGCAGCGTCCGCAGGGACCCCAGGGTTCCGGTGCCCAGTTCCAGTGCCTCCAGGGCATTGTGGCTTAAGTCCAGGAGCATCAGGCAGGGCAGGGAGCCCGAGCGCCGGGCCTCAAAAGCCCGCAAGCAGTTTCGGCTGAGGTTCAGGAAGCACAGGGAGGTCAGGTGCTCAAGAAAGCTGTCGGGGATGAGCTCAATCTCATTGTAGCTCAAATCCAGATTCAAGAGCTGGGAAAGGGGGTGGGCACTGGCATTCCCCCTGGGGTTTGAGAGGGGCAGGACTGACCAGCCCTCGGAAGGTGTGTGGATGGCCTTGCTGTGCTGGGGTGGCCCTGTGGGGAGCCGGATGAGGTTATTGGACATGTTCAGGTAGATGAGTCTCGGGAACGCGGCCAGGTCAGGAAAATGGAGCAGTTTGTTCTCCCGCAGGTCGAGCCAGGTGAGCTGGAACTCGGCCTGGGGCTTAGGGGCCGTCTGAAAGGTCTCGATGCTGTTGCAGCTCAGGTCCAGCACCCGCAGCTGCTGGAGGCTGAAGTCAGAGATGCAGGTGAGGGAATTCCTGGAGAGGTTGAGATGGGTCAAGCTGGGCAGGGCTTCGAAGGCGCCGTCCTCGATGTCCATCAGCACGTTGCTATGCAGGTCAAGCCGCTCTAGCGTGGGCATGCCCCGGAAGGTGTGCTGGGTGAGGCGAGTCAGACTGTTCTCCGCCAGTGAGAGGGTATGCAGGTGGGGCGCCTCCTCCAGCAGCCGCTCCAGCAGGCCGCTGTACAGGCTGTTCCCAGACAGGTCCAGGGAGGTCACGTGTGGCAGGGGGCCCAGGCCGCCAGTACTTAGTACAGTGCCCACTGCCAGCCGGTTGTGGGCCAGGTTGAGGTGCTGCAGGTGGGGCAGGGCCTGGAAGGCTCCTGGCTGGAGGGAACTGATCTCGTTGCTGCTCAGGTCCAGGTGACGAAGTGCCGTGTAGAGGCCCAGGGGAGAGACCAGGATACTCCGCAGCTGGTTCCCAGATAGATCGAGGGTCTCAGTGTCCGGTGGAAGCCCCAAGGGGACCTGAAGCAGGCCCAGGGCCTGGCATGAGACCTTCTTGTCTACCTGGGGAGGGGTAGGGTGGGGAGACAGCTGGCATGAGTAGGCGTGGCAGGGGATGAAACCAGACATGCTTACCCAGGAAGGACTATGAGACCCCTGCCCTGCTGGGGAACCCTTCTCCTGTGGACTCCCAGAATGCTCAACTTTTCCTCACCACAGCTTGATCACCCCATGCCTGGATGACCTGTCTGGCTCCTGATCCATCTCGGGCACCCAGCATAGTGCTGGGCATTAGGAAGGAACTCGACGAGGGTTCCATGGGAGGATAGATGGAGAGATGATAAACAGAAGGATACACGAACTAGCAAAGAGAAACCCTGTACTCATTATTACCCCTCTTACAGGAAACAGCTGTATATCCCATAGAGTGACCCCCAGCCAATGAGCAGCAGGGCAGAGCTGGGACCCAGGGCTCCTGGTTCCACATCCTAGGTCCCTTCTAGGGCACAGATAGTTAAATTTCCAGTAGTAGATGGGAATTTCTTCACTTTGGGAGAAATGTTTCCAAAAGGGAAAACTGTAATTTGTGCTCTGTCATCAGTTTCTGTGTTGGTCTCCGCCTCAGATCTCATTCACGCTCTCGTGCTGTGGGCACAGCCTGGGTTCCGGGGCCTGCCTTCCTTGTGGATGCTTCCCAGATGTGGCCTCCTCTCTGCTGCTGTTACCTGACCCCTGTAGGGGGTGGCTTTCCTCCCAGGCTGGGTCAGAGGATTGGGACCCTGGAGGTGGCAAGGGGCAGGGAAAAGATGGCCAGGGCCAAATTCACAGTCTTTGGTGACAAGACGGTGCTTGTGCTGTGTGACCTCCAGGAAGTCACATAACCACTCTGCTTTCTTATGTCCTTTCCCAGCAGCCACTCAGCATTTGACATCTTAGTTGATACTTACAGGCCCGTGGTCCCATAGGTTTTTACCATAGCCTGCCCATCTGATACGATCACCCCTATTTACAGAAATCTAGGCTCAGTGAGGGGAAGGGATCACCCAGCTGGTGAGGAGCAGAGCTGGGATTTGAATCCAGGCTTTTAGCAACAAAAGGCCCCACTCTTGTTCTTCCACAGATGTGCCTTCTGGGCCCCAAACTCCTTCTGTGCAAATGCAGGTCTCCCTTTTCTCTTCAGGCCTCCAGGAACCCTAGTCTTTCCCAGAAAAGGGTCTGACTTCCACAATCACTGGGCTCAGGCTCGCCACCCACAGCTTCTGTCTCTGCTGACCTGTTCTGACCCATTCACTGCTAAATGCCTGACAGCTGCTCAAAAGCTCCACTCTGACTGAGTGGTACCTTGGCTTAAAGCCCTCCAGGGTGAAGTCCGGGACCCTCAGCAGGGCGTTCGAGGCTGCTTGTCGCCTCTGCCAACCTGTCCCCCACCTCCCACCCCAGCCCACATGCAGTGACCACAGCTGGCCACTGCCCATCATGCCTTCCCACACCCACCGCTGGGTCTCCTCCCTGCACTGGATACACCATCCATCCCCAACCAGATCCACACGTGAACTCTTCACGCTGAGCTTCATGGCCTCCTCCGCCAGGGACCCCTCCATGACTGTGCTTCCTCTCAGAGCTCTAACCCGCTGAACTGTGGCTGTGTGTGTGGGGACCTGCCAGACAGCGAGCTCAGAACAAACAGGGACTGGTTTGGTGGCTGTGGGTGCCTTGGACCTGACTCGCAGGTCATTTTTTTCCTAACGAATGAGTTCCAGACATCATTGGTTTAGTAAAGGTCTGAGGTACTAAATCAATTACTTCTCTTGGAGGAAAGAAAACAGATGATTGATATTTTAAGAATACAGCCAAAGACGGCTAGAGCAAGAAGAGTTCAGTTCGCCCACTTCCCAGAAGGGGACACTGAGGCCTGAAGATGGCAGTGACTTGCACGAAGTCACAGTGAGTCAGTGGCTGAGCTGGTAGGGAAGGAACAAAGGCCTGTTCCTCTCCTGGTCTAGCTCTGTGCTTCCACCTGAGAGCCCCAAGGTGAGTAGGGTCTGCTCGTAGGCAGGGCTACACTGGGAGGCCCAGCTCTCCAGTTCAGTCCAGGAAGGGCTCGAAGGCCAGGGCGGTGCTCAGAGCTGCACTTCTGGGGTCCCCATGCCTCCTTCAGCTCTGAGCTCCCAGCATTGCCTGACTTACAGTGGGAGGGAATTGGAGGAATTGGCCCTTTGCCAGAGTTTAGCACTCCCACCCACTGTCCTGGGCTATCAGGATGCCACTGCCCAGATTCCTTTTGAGAAGCAAAGACTTGCCATCCAACTCCATTCACCACCTCATCACATGGAGGAACACCAGGTAAGGAGAGACACCAGGCAGTCAAGGAGGGCTGGGTTCGCAGGTCCCTGGTAGGTCACGTGTCTTCTCAGCTCCTGTGTGTATTCTCCCCATGCTGGTTCAGGACGCGCTTTCCTATCTATTATCTCATTTCCCCAGACTCCAAAACTCACCCGCTTTCCCTCGGCCTGTTGGGTGGTCAAGACCTTCCCCTCCGGGCCTCGTCTCCCTGAGGTAGAATGTGTGTTTGTATTTGGTGATGCCTGAGGCCTTCTCTGCCCGTAATTCTGGGCTCCAGGAATGTTAGAAGGGCTCTGAAGAGCAGGAAGAGTGGTGGCAACAGGAGACATTTCACCCCCAGGGAAGGGCTGCGGGCAGGCAGCTGCCAGCACCTCCTGCCTCCTGAAGCAGCTGCCTGTTGAGTGTCATAAGTTTCTTTGGGTCTCAGGTCCAAGAGCGGCTTCTGGAGGGCCTGTCCTTTTCCAGCCAGGCTCTGGCCTTGACCTCAGTGACTGCCTGGCCTTACAGTGGACCTACGTGTTCTCTTTTCCCTGTATCTCATAGGATCACAACAACTTTAGGAGTCCAGGCGCCGTGGCTCACGCCTGTAATCCAAGCACTTGGAGAGGCTGAGGCGGGTGGCTCACGAGGTCAGGAGTTCAAGACCAGCCTGGCCAACATAGTGAAACACCGTCTCTACTAAAAATACAAAAATTAGCCGGGTGTGGTGGCACATGCCTACAGTCCCAGCTACTTAGGAGGCTGAGGCAGGAGAATCGCTTGAACTTGAGAGGTGGAGGTTGCAGTGAGCTGAGACTGTGCCATTGCACTCCAGCTTGGGTGACAGAGTGAGACTCCATTTCAAAAAAACCAAAAACCAAAAACCAAAAAACTTTGTGACTAGTTTCTGGCTTGGGGCAGAGAAAAGGAACAGAAGCAAATCAAAGTTGGTCCTTGCTCTCCTTGCCCTGAGGAAGTTCATGGTCTGGTAGGTGAGACGGGCTTGGACCCATTCACCAACCACTCCACGTGCTCAGTCTGCTCAGTGTTGAGATAGAGGGAAGCCTGGGGACCGAAGGAGCCCAGAGGAAGGGCGTGACCAGACTAGGTCAGCCTGGGAGGGGGCTCGGGAGGCTTCCTGGAGACGGTAGCATTCAACCTGGGCAGTAAGGAGTGAGAGGCATCCCAGTGAGAAGTCCCAAGTCAGGGAGCCCAGTTAGGAGGGGGATTTGTCCCCAAGGGGAATTAGCACAGAGAAGCTCCCAGCTGGCCTACCCCAAATTCCCCACACATATATCATTCTAGCTGGGCCTAGTGCTCATGGGAAGAGCTTGGGGGAATACAGTCTAATCACTGTTCCCGGCTGAATGACCTTGGACAAGTCACACTTCTCCAAGCCTCAGTCTCCTCCTTTGCAAAATGAGAATAATGGGGCTTACCCGGTAGGACTGTTGGGTAAACAAGGTATTTAAACATTTCAGTAGGTGCTCATTAAATGCAAGGTGCATTGCCTTTCCTCTCCTGACTCTTCTAAGTCCTGGCTTCTGGGGCTGGGGCACTAGCACACCCTAGGGCACGGAGGTGGGGGTGGCCCTCACCCTGTCTGGGTAGAGCATCTTACCATCTTACAGGGCACTTTGTCTTGGAGTTGTGCAGCCAGGCCTAGGGTCAGCAGGGCCAGGAGCAGCAGGATCTGGGGGCTCATGGCTCTGTATAGGGGGAGAGGAAAGGGGAACAGTGTAAGACGCCTAGCTCCTTCCCACTGCCAGCCCCCATGCCCACCCACTCCGTGCCTGTCCTTGGGGAACCCCAGAGCATGGCTGGAGCTGGAATAAAAGTGTCTGGAGAAGGGCAGGGAGCAGGTGGGAAATGGGCCTGCAGCCCATCACAAAAGGCCTCTCACCCAGGCGAAGGAGTCGGTCCCTTACCCAGGGGAAGCAAGAGTTTAAAAACGGCATGTGACTTAGTCAGATGGGGTTTTCAAAAGACCCCACCTGGTGGAAGACAGCCTGGAGGTGATGCACAGAGGCTGACGGACCCTAAGGGTTGCCCTGGGCCATGCTCAGTGCCAGGGGTTGGGGGTATGGGGGTGGATAGGGGGCTTGGAGGGTGGGCCTCTGACTATATATTTCCACCCAGGTCACAGATGTCCTCCATCCCAACTCCTCAGTCTCTATATAGATTCCTTGTTTTCTGCCCACTCACCCCGCCTCGTATTTTGCTCTTTGATTCTCTGGCCCTTGCCATTGTTCAAGGCTGGGCCCAGGCCTTGACAGGAAGCCCCACAGGAGGCCTGTGCTGCCCCAGCACTGCTCTGCGGACTTCCCCAGGAACAGCCTGGCAGGCTCTGTACTTTCACTGAAGCCACACTCCAGCCTCCTGGGCCAGCCCTTTACTCTACGAGCAGCCAGGGGTGGGGTTAAGGGACCACGCACAGGCCCTCAGCAGGGTCAAATCCCAGTGCTGCTGGAGGCTCCCTCACTCCCTCACTGAGGACATGAGCCAAGTGCTAGGGACATACAAATCCATCCATGAATTTCATTCATTCATTCATTCATTCACACCTTTACTGAATGCCTCCTCAGGTCTGGCTCTGTGCTGGGAACTGGGAGCTCAAAAAAAAATGGAACATAAAAAAGAAGCAACAGTGATACAGACAGAGAGTCTTAAAGAGGGACACAGGAAGCCTTCCAAGAGGACCAGACTCAGAGTCACCCACATCCGACTGCTCCATCTTGTCTCCTCTACCTTCCTGCTGTGTGATCTTACAAGTCATTTCACCTCTCTGAGCCTCAGTTTCCTCATTTGAGGTTAATGGCAGCCACACCAGGTTTTGTTGAGAATCAAATGAGATGCCACTTACAGAACCCTCATTATGCACTAGGCCCTCTTCTCGGCCCTTTCGAGGCATGAACTCATTCCATCCTCACAAACATTCAATGACTTGGTTCCATGATCATTTTACAGAAGGGAGAAGGAAGGCTCAGAGATCTTAGGTACTATGCCTGAGGTCACGTGGTTAAGGAGCCGCTGGCCCAGGCAAGCCTGGCTCCTGGGTCTGTGCCCTTCAAATCCACACTCTCGGCCGCCCACAGTGGGTGCTCCCTGAGCACGTGCTGAACCGCTTCCCCTCTGCCTATTCCCCTCAGCATCTGAAGGATGCTGCAGGAGAAACGGCATTTACAGGGCTTTTGAGGTCAGTGTCTTTGACTGTGGAACCCGTTAGTGATGAGCTTTGGATGAAGATGGCTGCATTGAATCTCGTCCAGTTCTGTCGCTGGCCAGCCCCAACTATTGTGATGATCAGGCAAAGAATGGCGGCAAATGTGCCCTGTGTCCTCACTGTCCTTCCCAGCTGGTACAGTGACCCTCGCAGGGCTGAGCATCTCAGGTGAGGCATGCTCACTGGGGAGGCCCCAAGCCTGCAGACAAGTGGACTGGGCAAGAGGAGGCACGAGACATCTCAGGAGTCCAACTCAGAAAAGTGCCAAAGACTGTGTGTGTGTGTGTGTGTGTGTGTGTGTGTGTGTGTGTGTATGAGAGAGAGAGAGAGAAAAAGAGAGAGAGAGAGAGAGAGAGAAAGAGAGAGCGAGGGTACAGGGGGCAAGATAACTATCACAATAAGCCCTACATTTAAGAATGTTAGACAGTCTTCTAAGCACTTGACCTATATCATCTCATTTAATTCTCACAATCACCTATTGAGGCAATTACTGTAATTCCCATTTTACGGATGAGAAAACTGAGGTTCCGAAAAGTGAAGTGACTTACCCTCAGAGTTGCCCAGCTCATAAGGGCTTTGGAGCAGGGATTTATCCAGGTCTACATGACCTGAATCCTGTGTTTTCTCTAGCACATGCTGAGCCAACTCCCCGCTACAGAACTGTCTTCTTTTGCCCATGACGAAAAGGAGGCTCAGAGAGGTGACTTACCCAAAGTCACACACGGAGCAAATAGCAGAGTCAGGATCAGAATCCAGTTCATCTGCCTCCAGAACAAATGTTTCCACGATACCAGACCAAGGTCTCCTTCCCTAAGCCCTGCTAACGACCCCTCCCACGCAGGAGTAGGGCTGACTAGCTCACAGTCTGGGCTGGGAGGTCCTCTCTCTCCCTCCTCTCGGCCTCAGCTGACTTACTGGCAGAGTGGGGTCCTGGGAGAGCTGTGCGGACGTTCCTGTCGAGCAGTGAATCACTAAGGGCAAGCCTCGTTTTGGAGACATGTGCATCCCACGGGGGAATTAGACCTTAACCCAAAGGAATGTGGCTGTGATGGCGGAATTTCAGGCAGCTCGGGGTGGGGGTGGGAGTCCCTTACATCTTACCACCCATGAAGAAGGCTGGCTTCAGAGCCCCTTGGAGAGCGGTAGGTGCCCCTCACCCCACTACGAGAGGTGGGCAGGCCATCTAGTGTTGTGGGATGGGCAGCACCACGCCTAGCCAGGATGGGAGCGTTGCAGAAAATCTGAATTCAAATCCCAGTCTGCCCTTGCCTAGCTGTGTGTTCCTGGGCAAGTCCCGGTCTTCGGGCCATTTTTTCCCAGCTGTCAAATGGGAACGCCAGCCTCACCCCTTTGCGGGAAAGATGCGCCGAGACCCGAGCCTTGGCGGCCTCCCCGTGATCGAGGGAGGGTCTGCCACGGCTCCATGCGCGCAGTGTGGGCAGCGGGAGGGGAGGTTTTGAGGGGGCGTCCCGTCGGACCAGCTCCGGGCCTGCGATCGCAAGGGGCGCTCGACAGTGCGACCCCCGAGGGGCGGCCGGCCTCGCCCGTCCGGCGGCTCCTACCTGGCTCAGCGCGGCCGCAGCTCCTCTCCCGGGCAGCCTCCGCACATTTTGCGCAAACTCGCCCCCGGGTCCCACCCCGCGCCAGACCCCGGGGTCACGGCCCGAGGAGGCGCAGGCCGCTCGGGTGCCCCACGGGAGCCCCGCGCTCCGGCCGCAATTTAAATACCTCTCACGCGCGCCCGCCACGCCACGCCCCCCCTCTGGCGAGGCTGCGGGGTCCTAGCGCCCGGCCCGTGCCTCGGTTTATCCGGAGCCGACGGGACGGGGTGGGGCGGGGAATCCGCTTCACCACCCTGGGACGTCGGCTGGGAAGGGGCGGGGGCCCAGGGGCGGGAGGGAGAGGGGTTGGAGAGGAAGCGCCGCGGGAGAGGCCCGTCCCGGTGGTCGCGGCACGTGCAGTTCGCAGCCCCACGGGGTCCGGAGGGGGGCGCGGTGGCTCTAGCAGCCTCAGGTCCGCAGAGGAAATCCGGCCGGGCCCCGATTTCCCAGCTGCTGGCGCCGCCGCACTTAACGCGGGGGCAAACAGGAGAGGTGACGGCGGGGCTGAATGCGGAAGGAAATGACCCTTCGCTGGCCCTGGGGCGGCCGCGGAGGGGGTTCCCCGCACCACGGCGGTCCGCTCTGGTGGGTCCTGGCAGGTCACTTTTCCTCCCCGGACTGTGCTCTAGTGTCCAGACCCGTCCTCCTCCATCATCTGCGGGAGCCTTCAACAGCCTGTTAAAGAGCACCGTCGAAGTCCTCAGTTTTCAGGCAGAGAAACTGAGGCCAGGTGGAGGCAGTGTGTACACATAAAAACCAGTTGTCTGAGACTCGTAAGGTCCCTATTTATGATTGGGGAAACCGAGGCTCAGAAAGGTTAAATGCCATGTCCAACATCACACAGCTTGTAAGAGTCAGGGATTTAAGCCCAGTCTGCCTATAAAGCGAAGTCTGATCCAGTTTGGGCATTATCTTGCCCGAATTTTTAAAGTATTGTGCAAATATGGGGTGGTGGTGTTGTCCTTTAGATCGGGGGTTGAAGGAGATCTTCCCCAAAGCCACCCCTCTTCTAGATGCCTGAGCCCTACCAAATCACAGGTAAACTGCCCTGCTTCCTGTGGACTCTAGGATGCAGGTCCCTAGAGGAGAGGGGCCCTGGCTGTCCTCCAGGTCCTGGTGTCAAGGGTAGAAAGTGCCTTTTCCACAGCGTTTCTCTTCCCTGATGGTCACCACCCCTCAGATTGGGGCAGGGTGCTCATTTTACAGGCATGAGAATGCAACCACCCAGGGCCTTCTGGCAAGTCAGGGTAAGCCTGGGCTCAGAAGCGGGATTTCCTGATGTCTATACAGTTACTGCCTTTTCTTTCCCCTCTTCAGTCCATTGTGGAGACGGATCTGGGCAGATGGGGTCAACCCAGAGAGGACAAGCCATGACAACAGGGGCCCTAGGGGCCTGACCAAGCCTTAGAGGAGGAAATCAAGGAAGGCTTCCCTAAGAAGGAGGCCTGAGCTGCAGTGAGGTGATGGGTAGGAGGTGCAGGTAAGGAATCTCTCAGCAGGGCTTGGGAAGAGTATTCAACCCTCTTTCCCTTTGCCCCCAGCCACCTGAGGCATGAGGTCTATGTACATGGGGTCCTAGGTGGTTCATCCAGCCCCCTGTCTGGTCTCTAGTGCTCTATTTGGTCAGACGGAACCTCAGTGCCCCTATCTGTAAAGTGGGAAAGATAGTAGCTACTTCTTGGAGTTGGTGCTAGAACTAAGTGCAATGGATCCAGCTGGAGCCTGCACCCAGTGGTTGTTAGGCAACTTCTCAGTGCCTTTACTGTGGCAGCCTGTGGGCTTCCTTTTCCAGGTCCCTGTCCAAGGGGCCAAATGTCTGGGAAAGTGCTTTGAAGCTGCCCTGCAATATAAGCAGAGCAAGTGGATCATTTGGGCAGTTCCTGGTCTCACCTATCAGACCAGCTCCCGGCCATGCAGGTGCAGGTTGGCTGAGCACTGCCTCACCCTTCCCAGAGCTGCTACCAAGCAGAAATCACTGGGCCATGGCAAAGCTTCTGCTAGGGCCCAGGAGGGCGGAGCTGGGGCTGTAGCGGACTGGGGATGAGTGGCCCACCTCCCACAACCCCCTCCAAGCTGTAGTTGTGGTTAGTCAGTTCGTGGGGTTCCACCTTACTCAGTGCCCAGATGGGGCTCCCCAAGAGTTTGAGGCAAGATGAGCAACCAAGCATGCCCACCTGCTACAGATGCCTTTGGGGACCAGGGGCTGAAAGCTGGGAAGCCCACAGGCTCAGCGCCCCTTCTTTCATCTCTTCCCTTCTTCAGCAGTTATGTTGTTGTGTGACTTTTGGCAGGTCGCTCGACCTTCCTGACCTCCGTTTGCTGATCTGCAAAGTGAAACTAATAACAGTGCTTGATGTATGAGGATGGCCTATAACGACATGAGTGAAGTTCCGGGTTGGGGGTGGGGGAAAGCTTTGCTCAATAAACATAATGTCTCTTCTCTGGTGGGCCCAGGACAGCTGGTGAATAAAAATGTCCAATGCCCACCTTTGTGAAGCTCCCAGGCCAGTTGAGAGACAGATGAGAGCACAGAGGATGATTGAGTCTAGGGGCCTTGAAGGCCAAGTCCAGGAGGCGGAGCTGGAGTCTGCAGGAGGAGGGGAAACTAAGCAGACTCAGGCTTGCCTGGCAGCCATGCGGAGGGTCTTTTAAAGGCCACCAAGGCCAGCTTTCCATCCAGTGTCACTTAGCTTCTGCTGACACACCACCAGAAATGGGGAGTCCTCCTGGGCAGCCCATCAGCAGACGGCTCAGACTTCACGGTGTTGGTATTATTGTGGAAATGCTTCCATTCCTTCATGCATTGTCAGTGAAGATATAAGAGACGCATCTCTTCCTGTGTCCTTGGGACTACCATTCTGAGATGAAAAACCCTCTCTGGCACCAAGTCAGGCTCAAGCCTCCCTGGGAGGATTTCACCTCAAGCCAGATTGAAACCTGAGGGTCCTATGAAGGAGCTAGTGTCCCAGAAAGGTGATGATGTGCACATCTTGTGTGACCTTGGACAAGCTGCTAAACCTCTCTGAGCTTCGCTGTCCCGATCTAACTGTAGAAACAGAGTGGAGAGGACCATGGCGCCCTAGGCCACCAATTTAGTCTCCACTGCTCTTTGCTGAACCCTCACTATGGGTCAGTCCTTCATCTCATGTGGCAAATGGGAGAAAAGACAGCCTTCCAGTTAGGTGTCTTAATTCTCAGTTACTGACTAGGAAACTCAGGCTCAGAGAGGTTAAGCAACTGCCTAAAGTCACACAGCACAGCTACGGCGCCAAGAATTGAACCCAGGTCTTCTGACTCTCAGGCCAGATCTCAGTGCGGAGATACGGCTGTCTTCACTCCTTGCTTCTGCTTAGCACCCACATGGGCCCCTGAGAGTCTGGGAGTTCCCTCATGTGCCCCTTCTGGGCCCTGCCTTCTAATGCAGAACCCTGGGTTCCCCACTTCTTCCCTGACTCCCCTCCCTTTCTCCCTAGGGCAAATGGGCTAAGTCCCACCAGCTCTGAGCCACCTCCTGGAGGGGCAGGAGGATGTTATGAATGGCCCAGTGGCGGGGAGTTGCTGGTCTGTTGAGTGGGACTATCAAGTGCTTGCAGGACCAGGCCTGGGCCTGGTACTTGACTTATCCCCTGCGCATAGCCCTCCGACGGGGAGAACTATCCGCTTGCCTTTTACAGAAGAGGGATGAAGCCTAGAGGGACCCTATGACTTGCTGGCAGTCATGCCGTGGACACAGCGGGCACTCCCATCCCAGTCCTCAGGCTCCAAGTCCTTATACATGGCCGAAGACAGACTCAGCTGGCTTTCGGCACCCGCTCATGGCAGCACTTAGCCTTACCAAGGCAGGGGAAGCAGGTGCTAGTGAGGCCCCAGATACCCAGCAGCCACCGCACGGAAGGCTCCTGGCTCAGAGTCCCGTCAGTGACTACTGTGGCTGAAAGGACTAGAGGCTCCCAGAGGCCCCAGGGGAGCTGGGGGGATGGAGCAGGCAGGGCAGGATCAGAAGTGTCTCCGCAGCTTGCCGCTGTGCTGAGCCGTGGAGCGTGAAACCGCAGCTTTCTGCAGCACCAGGCTGCTGGGAACCTGGGGGTTTGTCCCTTTGAGCCCTGCCACTTTTTCCTCCATTTCAACTTCTTGAGGGGTAAACTCGATGTACCCTTTTTTGACGATCCAGGGTATATCACTTTGGGCTTCGGTTATGGTCCGTGAGGTCACAAAGTGCTATCTCTAAGGTACCCAAAACAGCAACATCAGGGGAGCAGGGCGCCGGCAGAGGAGGCGAGGCCCCATGAGGGTGGCCCTGCCCCCAGGGAGCTGGTCAAACTTGGGCTAGCCGTTTTCTCATCTGTAATGTGGAGACAGGTGTTCTGCTAACTTCAGGGGGTGTTGAGGAGAGGATGACTTTGTAGAGAGCTGAATGCCACCGGGTTGGGTCATAAAATTATTGATATCATCTTTCTCACATGAAAGTCTGGGATTCTGTGGCTGCCAGGGACCTGTTGGGGAAGGGAGCACCCAGAGATGGGAGGGCATGACTGCTGAGTCCTGGGAGACTTGAGGTCTGGGAGGGGAGCTGAGTAGGGGAGACCCTAGCACTTTAGGCTCAGTGGACCCTGGTCAAGCCTGCCCCTGACCCCCCAGCTCCTCAGGCAGATCCCTCTCCTGTGAAGGGAAGGGCCATGGCCCAGGCTGCACCCCATGGTGAATGTAGCTGCCTGCAGCAGTTCCCTGGGGGTCCCTTTCCAACTTCCAAATCAGGATGTCAGGTCCTCACTGGGCTGAGTTGCCAGCAGCCTGTAGGCTCCTGTCTCTGTCAGAGTGGTCGAAAGTCTTGAGTGAGGCCTGGTAGAGCTTCCAGAAGCTGGTTTTCAGGTATCGAGTTGATCCCCATAGGTCACCTCCTGAAGTTTCAGAGAAACTTGCCTGCCTCCTCTACTTGCATGCCAAGAAACAGGACAGAGTCTAGGCCCAGAGAGGGTGAGGATGTGGCCTGAGGTCACACAGTGGGCAGAAGGTCTCATTCTCCTTCTCCTTGACTTTCTTCCACCGGCCTCACGTGGGGTGCTCCCAGGTTCACACAGCAACCTCCTCAGAAGTCTAGCCCAGTTCTTCTCAAGCTTTGGCAAGCACATGAGTGAATCCCTGAGGGCTGGTTAAGGAGGTCGCTGGGCCTCCCTCTAGAGAGCCTGGTTGAGTAGGTCAGAGGTGGGGCCTGAAGTCTGCACCTCCAGCAAACCCCCAGTGGTGCTGATGCTGCCAGCCCTTGGACCACCCTTTGAGATGTGCTGCTCCAGGGAAGCACCGTGGCTGTGACGGTGAGGTGCAGGTGGGCTCTGCAGTGGGGCTCAGGGCAAGTCCTGGCCCCTGTTCTCACAGTCGCCCAGCCTTCACCATGAAATGGAGATAACACGAGCCCCTCCCTCACTGCATCACAGAAATGAAGGAGTGAAATGTAAAGGTTATGGTTAACAGGACTGTTGATCTTTCTACTGAGTTGGGAAGGGAATAGGCGGGACCAGGCAGCCTTCTAATGCAGCAACCCATTCAATCCTTAACTACACCCAAGAAGGCAGATTTGCTGTTATCAGCAGCTCCATTTTACAGATGACACATGAGGAAATGCAGCAAGGAGGAGTAATTCGCTTCAGCTTGCACAGCCAGTACGCGTGAGCCCAGGCAGCGAGGCTCCAGTGCCTACACACAGAATACTCGATCGTACCGTCACTTGAAGGAGCATGAATGAGCCCAAAGAGCAAGTTATCTAAATGCTCTGTGTGTGGCTGTGTCCCCTTCCCACCTTAGGTGGGGTGAGGAGGGGACTGAGAAGGGCAGAGTGGAGAAAGAGAAGCAATCTGGGTTTCGGAGAGACCCACCTGGGCTCCCACCCTCACTGTGCCACCCACTGCTGTGTAATTTGGGCTGGTGGCCTCACCTTTCTGAACCCAGTTGAGTGAGGGCAACGACGGACAGTGGACGAGTAGGGCAGCCTGAGGAGTGAAGCTGTTGCTCGCCGTCAACGGCACGGCTTGCGGTGCTCTGGGCCCAGGTCAGCATTTGAGCTTTGGGCAGCAGCTGTGGTCTTTGTGCTGGTTCATTTCAGGGAGAGGAAAGTGGTTTTGAAGCTGCACTCAGGGGCTTAGTAGGGAGAAACCTGCCTCAAATGTAGCTGTGGCTGCCCCTCGGTGACAGTGTGGGTGGGCAGTGTGAGGGTGCAGCATCCCTCGGGGGGCAGGTGGAGGCCCCCAAGGGGCGAGTAGGGGGGCAGAGGCCTGGGCACACCCAATTGTCACTGGGTCAGGGTCTTCTTAGGCACAGGGCACTGAGCTCCCACTTGCCCTAGTCATGTTGCCATCTTCCTCATGACCATCGGGCCTTCCCAGAGTCCTCCAAGTACTCCCCATTGAGGGGAAACTGAGGCTCTACAGGGGCAAGGAGGAGGCCAGACAGGGGCTGCCCTCTGTGCTGCACTGGGCTTTCACCCCTCCCCCATGACATTTTCCCACCTGCTGACGAGGGCCACATGTGCTTGCCGCACAGACACAGTGCACCTGCAGAGCACACACGCAGCCACACACATCCTTCACATGCGACACAGATGCATGGCCGCAGCTCATGAAAATGACAAGCATCGACCTGACACGCGAATTTCACATAGGCACACACACGATTCCCAAACATTCAGATATTTCAGAGACGCCGTCAAAAGTCACACAGTCACCACACACAGTGCCTATGCCCTGCACAAATCCAGCTCTCAAATATACACCACACATGCAAGACACAGCACACACATGTACATTGAGCATAAACAGTGGACACACACTGGATCCATACATCCTACACAAACACCACACTCACAAACATACCACACACATTGCACACAAACACAGCTCACATCCAGTATGGACAACGAGGACTTAAAATACCAAGGCTCCTCAAACCCAGTGCACGCACAGCAGACAGCGCGGAGAAGCCTCTCACCTGTGTGCATGGACGTGCACACACACAGACACGTGAGCACACCTGTACACATGGGCACAGGTGCACATGCTCATGGGAGCTGGGCTGTCATCTCGCACGGCTCATGACTTTCATTTTTCTCAGAGGCAGACCACACATGGGCCGAGTGGCTTCCCCTGGGGCTGGTTTCCTGACATGGAAAAGGAAAGGAGGGGAAGGGACGCAGTTTGGGCTGAATAAGTCAGACAGACTGCCTTGGCCTCCCCGGAGTCTCACGATTAATCCAGCTGGGAGGCTGTGAGCTTCGAGCCCCAGGAGCTGGGCTCGAAGAGTTCTGGATCCTGTCTCCTGAGGGGTGGAGACCAGGCCTTGTCCCCAGGCCAGACCCTCTGTAGGTCTGGAAGCTTGGAAAAGGGTTATGTGGCCTCCAGGACCGCCACTCCCTGGCCTCTTCCAGGCTGTGTGGCTTCAGCGTGCTTGCCGGTTTTCCTCTCCTGTGGTGCTGGGGTCCGGAGACTCGGGTTTAAGCCTGAACCTGACTCCCAAAACCGAACTTGCCCCTGCTGGCACCAGTGCCCGCCTGACCTCCTGGTGGATGGGCCGTGCTTCCTGCCAGCAGAGGCAGCACCTGCCTCCTGGGAACCTTCTGGGCAACCCCTCGTGTACACGCCCTATTTCACCAGCCCCTTCTGGGCCTTCCAGGTTCCCTTCAGCTGTGGCCCTTGCCTCCTCCAAGCCAGGCCCATAGGGAGCTACCCGCAAGACGGCTCGTCTTGCTGCCTCCATTGCCTGCACTCTCCACCTGTCTCCAGCCCCTCATTCCAGCAAGCGCATCCACGTCAGAAGTGCCGTGGCCGGGCGGAGGGACAAGGCCCAGGTCCCTTGGCTGTGTTCTTCACAGCTTCCGCTCCTCCTTTAATGGCCCTCTTCCCGTGGCACCTTGGAACCCCCCTCCCGGCCCTCCTCTCTGCTCTCTTGCAGCTCCTTCCAGACCCTGCTGCGGGCCCTTCCCTTCCTCCTCCTCCTCCACCTGATCTCTAAATGTGGGAGCTCGCGGCTCCCACCCCCTCTTCGGCCTGGCGTTTTCTCCCCTGGCCCTTTCCCCAGGACTGCTTCCTGGCCCAGGATCCCTCTCTTCCTGCTCATCCACTCAGCGCCCCCATGGCAGCCAGATGAAGTCTCTCCAAAACACAGGTTTGACCAGGTCACCCTCCTGCTTAAAGGCCTTTGATGGCCTGGGGCGTCTGAGTCCACGCCACACTTCCCGTTTTCCTGTCTCTTTCACGATGCACAGGGGCCAGGTTCTGTATCACGAACCCACATACATCCTCCACCACCTCCTCTCCCCTTTCCTGCTCTCCCCTGCTGTGCCCTGGTAGCCCTCTCAAAGTCCTTCTCCCTCCTTCTCCTGCCTCTCCCTCCTCCTCTCTCTTCCTTCCCATCTATCTCTCCCTCTCTCACCTCACTTAGAGTCACCAGAGGGGAGGGCTGCAGGAAAAAAAAAAAAAGCCAAGCCTCCAGTTCAAAAGGCTCTTCATTTCCACGCTACATGAGTCCAGGAGGTCAAGAGAAGAGGGGATGGTGGCTGTGGGAATACACAGCCCTCCAGTGGGTTTTCCCAAGTGGGTGGCCAGAGTTCATTACTTTCCCTGCCTTTTCACCCCTCCGTGTCCCCACTTGCACTGCAAGTCCTGACCCTGGCCGGGGTCCGCAGCACACTCTGGCGTCTGCCCTGCTCTGCATCCATATCCAGACACCCGGCTGCTGGCCTTGGCTCCCCGGCCTCACCTGCCCCTTCCTCTGCACCCTGCCCCATCTCTACTCGCTGGGTCCCACGCTGCAGCTGGTGACCTTGTCTGAGTCACCTTTTTCCATTTAGTATGTGGCTGGGGCCCATAAGGCCACCAGGGTGGTGCAGGTGGTGGGGGCTTTGGAGCTGAAATCCAGTTCTGCCACTGGCTTGCTGGGTGACCTTGGACCGAGTCTCAGTAGCTTCATGGAAAACAGAGGCAGAATATTTGCCTTGTGTGATTGAAGTGAGGGGTGCATTGCAGATACTCCATCCATGTTAGTTCCTTCTTTCTGGTGAAATAAAGACCCTCTGTGTGCTGCACACAGGGCAAGCCTTGGAGACAAGGCCTGGGAAGACCGGAGCCAGCCCTTTGCAGGGTTCTCAGACCTTGGATCAGTCTTGTAGTTGTTTTTTGGGTAACCACCAATGAACCAGGAAGCTGAGGCTAGGTGCTAGTGGGCTAGCGACAAAGGGAGATTTGGGGACGAGGGAATGGTGAGAAAACGATGGAGAAAGGTGAAGCCGCTGCTAGGGAAGGGACTCTGGGAGGGAGAACTGAGGCTTAAAGAGTCCATGAAGCTTGGCTACCTCGTGAGCCATGATGCGCTGTCTCCTCTGGCTCCCAGGAATTCTTCACCGACTCTCCATTTCTCACCGGGGCACTGGGGAGTTGGATGTGGTTCTAGGCTCTGTCAAAGTGCAGAGCATGGGCTCAAAGTGGACACATGGGACTGTCTCATGGCCAGCTCCCCCCACCCATGTCTGTAACAGCAATTCTGGAAACATGCTGAGTGGATACTATGACGCTCCTCAAGCTGGAAGGATTTTGTACCTGGACACAATCGTGATGGGAAAGGTCTTCTCCAGGCCACTGGTTCCAGGCCTTAATGGGTAATCGTAATCACTCATAGGAATACTTTTTAGAATAAAAATGCTCTAGGTTGAAATTGGGGGTCTGAGGGATTTGGAAGGACAAGACGGCCCAGGGCATAGGGATAGGAAGGGGCTGGGCAGAGGGGAGAGAGCTGGCAGGGCCAGCTCCAGGAGCTCCTGGGCAAAGGCCTTTGGCCATCAGTAGTGCACACTTGCTAAGTCGGAAAGTGACCTGGCCAGGTCTGTGCTGCAGGTGGATGGGGTGGGAATAGAGGCAAGAGAGCAGCATGAAAGCTGGTGCCCTTGCTGTGGACCAAAGCCGGAAAACATCGGGGCAGGCTGCATAAGACTTGGTGACTGATTGTGGAGCGGGTAGAGAGCTGTCATGAGAAGGACAGGGAAGAGAGGGCCATCACCTGTTTCTGTGCCAGGAGACCAGGCAGAGCACAGTCAGGGTCATCTGTGGCTCACCGGGAAATGTCCACAGGTCAGAGATGCTTCTGCAGTCTGTGGATGGGGCAGTCATGCCTGTCCCCCAGGAGTGCGACAGGCCACAGGAGCCAGTGTCCAGTATAAGGCGATCACCCATGCGTGTGTCATAGAAAATGCCAGTGTCTGGAGACACACTGGGACACATGCCGACTTGGGCCAGGCCTTTCCAGTGGGGAGAGGACCCTGAGATCTGCTGTCTGTTTCAAGACTCACAGGGGCCGGGTTCTACATCCTGGAGCTCACACTCTACACCTTGACAGAGCCTAAAACTCCATCCAGCTCCCCAGTGCCCTGGTGAGAAAGGGAGAGCTGCTGAATTCCCTCTGTGCTTCAGTCATTCAGGGAAGTTCTCCACGTGGAACTCCTCCGTGGGGTGCCCCATCAGGCTGCGTGTCCCCCTCCTCGCTCTCCTTGCTGGGCGGCCTGCGGGCTGTCGTGGGGGCTATGAGTATCCAGGGTGGCCACAGGGGCTGCTGTTCACTCCGGAACAACTTGCCTGCCCCCTAGTGGATTACTGAAAGAATCTTTTGGGCCGCAGAAACCTGCGCCGCTCCTGACAGGGAGACTGAGGCCTCCAGTAGGAGGGACTTGTGCAAGGAAGTGCAGGTCAGAGCGTACATGGGAGGTGGCGTGGCCAGCCCTTGAGAATGGGCCGGGCTTGTGTGTCCCACAGCTCCGGTGAATGCAGCAGCCCATTTGACTAGTCAGTCTCCTCTCAGAGCCTTGGGTCCTCACCGCTCAATGGCAGTGCACACAGTAGGCACTCAGCACATGTGTGGCGTTTCCCTGCTGCTCCGTGTCACTTCACCTCCCTCTCTGTAAGAGTGTAGACTCCACTCTGTCTTTTGAGCAAATCTGGATTTTCATGCATGTGGATTTCCTTAAAGGGAGGTTCACCTGCCACCACGGCAGCCTCCTTCACCTCCTCTGCTCCAACATATTCCTTTCCCACTGAACTTTTCTGGTCAGACACTGGGGTCACACAAACAGGGTTCAGACCCAGCTTTGCCATCCAGAAGCCCCTATTCTGCAGAGAGAGGCTGACACAAGACCTACAGTGTAGTTAGTGCTGAACAGGGTGGCCAGGGCAGAGGAGCCAGAGGAGGTGCCAATCCCACAGCAAGTTGGGGTGAGAGGGAGAGTATCAGGGAAGGCTTCCTGGAGGAAGTAGCAGAGGATCAGAGGTTTGGAGAAGAAGGAGTTAGCTAGAAGGGGTGGGAATCAGGGGGCTGGGAAAGAGCCTCCAGGCCGGGGCAGGGGTTGGAGGTGAGGGCGTCCATTGCAGCACGAGGGCAGTGGTGAGGGTAGACAGGGCTGCGAGGGGAGCCATGAGCTGATGCGCTGCCTGTGCCTGGTGTGCCGGGATCCCAGCTAAGCATCACACCAACCAAGCCCAGATGCAGAGAAGAGCAGAGGAGAAACCAGGCAGCCGACCTCAGGAGCTGGCATTGCAGGAGGGGAGATTATTTATTAGATGCTTTTGGGCTAGTTAGTTCCTTGCTTTGTTCATTCATCAGTTCGGCTTTCTAGCACATGCCTCTTCCTGGGCACTGGACTAAAGGAAGGAACTAGATAAGGTCCCTGCTGTCAAGTGAGGGTCAGGCATGGCAACTACTGATTCCATACCGAGGAAGATTGGGAAAGGGTTTCAGGAGGAGGTGGCACTTTAGGTGGATGTTAAAGGATGTAGAGGCATTCACCAGGTGTTAAAAAAGGGACAAGGTCATCTCGATAGAGAAAACAGCAAGAGCAAAGATGTGGCATCGTGAGGGATTTGCAGAAGATGAAGGAGTGTGTCATGGCCAGAGCTGGTTGTATAGGGCACAGATGAGATGGGGCCAGCCTGTGGAAGGCCTTAAATGCCAGGCTAAAGTATTTGGACTTTTCTAAGGAATCCATCCCAAATTGTGCCCACCTGAAGAACCGGGGACCAAGCAATTCCAGATCACCCAACCCTGCAAGGACCTTCTGGAAACCCATGGCTCCAACCGCTGCAGCGAGAACCCAACCTCTATAGAAATGCCAGAAGGTCCCTGTGCTGGGAGTGTACTCCAAGGGACAGGTGAATGGTCACAGGCTGCTGGAGGGAAGGCAGAGGGCCTTCATGGGCACCAGATGGCGTTGACTCATCATGAAAGCCGTGCCTTGGAGCTCCATCTCTGGGGTCCCATCTGAGCATGTACATGGACGCCCATGTGAATGTCGGACGGGCTCCTCCCGCCGGCTTCCTCAGCCTCAGCTGGAAGACACTATCCTCATCACTGTTCTGCAGAAGAGGAAGTGGTCTGCTCACTGAGGCTGTCTCCCCAGAACCCTCCAGGGACCACTGCTGTTTTTTCTGGGATTTTGTAGCCCTGTGTCACCATCTCGTATCAGGAGAAAGATGGGCTGACACACACAAGGACTTTAGCCCCCAAGCCTCCAGCTCCTAATCTGTAAAGTGGGCAAATAACTCTCATCTTAGAGGGTGGACATGGTTGAGACAATGTGCATGAAGCTCCTGGCACACACCCGGCCTATAGCAGATGGCAGGTAAATGGGAATCAATGAGACCTAAAGCCTCCCAGATTGGAGGAAATGGTCAGCCCTGGACTGGGGCATAATGCAGGATCCAGGTGGGCCTGGGCCTCCTCCCTTTGTCCCTAGCTGATGAAGAAAGGTTGGGGAGAGGTGAGAACCTGGTGTGTGTGTGGGAAATATGGTTTGGCTATGTCCCCACCCAAATCTCATCTCAAATTGTAACCCTCGTGTGTCAAGGGAGGGACCTGGTGGGTGGTGATTGGATCATGGGGGGGATTTCCCCAGGTTGGTCTTGTGGTAGTGAGTGAGTTCTCATGAGATCTGGTTGTTTGATAAGTGCCGGGCGCTTGCCCCTTCTCTCACTCCCTCTCCCTCTCTCTCTCTCTCTCAACACCTTGTAAGAGTTGCCTTACTTCCTCTTTGCCTTCTGCCATGATTGTGTAAGTTTCCTGAGGCCTCTTCAGGCATGCAGAACTGTGAATCAATTGAACCTCTTTTGTTTAGAAATCACGAGTCTCAGGTAGTATCTTTGTAGCAGTGTGAAAACGGACCACTGCAGGGAGTCTAGTTACATGCAGCATGTCAGCTTCGGAGCCAGAGTTTCCTCCTAGAGTCCTTAGGAGCCTCTAAGAACAGAGCTGACTCGGCCCCTCTCAGCAATGGCAACTCAGGAAACAGGCAGAGAGTCAAGAGCTGCTCCCACCATACAACCTTCCAGAGGCCCGGGAGCATGAAGATCCATGGTTGAATCCAGACACACCCTGACAAACAGCACACATGCACACAACAGATACTTGGACACACATCACACATGTGGGCACACATGGTATGCACACAGATACACGTGCCACTGCCCCAGATTTTGGTACTCAGACATGCTCAGACATAACACACAGTAAAGCCGCATACATGCAGATACATCAAGGCCGTAAATGCACAGAAACACACAGACATATCAATGCACACATACACAGACAACAAGCACAGACGTCCCCAGACAAGAATATACATGCAGACACAGACACAGGGACAACACACACATGTCCACAGGCACAGGCACAGGCTCACTGTCACTTGCCTGCAAAGGGCCCTTTGAGCTCCTGTGTCCACTTAAATGTATACAAGGTCACACAGATCTGTTCACCTGCCCCGCCCCCCAAGTCGCGTCTGCACCACAGTTCTCAGTTGAGTGTATGTTCACCCGCGCGCCGCCTTCTGGATCTAATGGCAGCCCCATGAGGCAGTTAGGGCAGGGGCCTGGGCCCTCCCGTGCAGTGAGGAGCAGAAGACCTAGAGGCGCGAACCGACCAGCCTGGGTCACACGGCTCCCGGTAAGTGTCTCAGTCAGCCTGGGCTGCTGCAGCTGAGCCACACAGATCGGAGGGCTTCAGCAATGGATATTTACCTCTCACCGCTTTGGAGATTGGAAGTCCCAGATCAGGGTGCCGTCAGGCCCTGGCACTGGTGAAGCCTGTCTTCCAGGTTCACGGATGGCCTCTTGTTGCTGTCCCTTGGTGGAAAGAGCTAGCTCACTGGCCTCTTCTCACAAGGGCACTAATCCCATTCATGAGGGCTCCAGCCTTATGATCTGATCACCTCCCAAAGGTCCCATATTCTGACACCATCACATTGGGAGCGGGGTTTCGACATAGGAATTTGGGTGGAGAACACAGCCCTTCAGTACACAACAGTAGGAAAGAGGAGTCCTGGTTGGAACTGTGGCCCCTCCTGCCTAGTGGCAGTGCCCGGGCACTAACCCATGTGTGTGCTCATGGATGCTCGCAGCTGTGCACCCAGAGGGGCTTCAGGAGTCACGTAGACCACATGCTCATTTTACAGATGAAGAAACTAGAGCCCTGAGAGAAAACCCACAGGCCTAAAGGGAGCCACCCACAGGGCCTGTGGAGGAATGGGCCACACCTCTGACCCTGTCCCGCACCCCACCCCACAGCTGTACCACATGCACAGATACGATCACACACAGCCACAGGCACATTCCACAGACACACGCATCCAGCTGCTCCCTACTCAACACTCCCGCAGGCTCGCGGGGGCACACGTGGTGTTTCCACAGTCCTCTCGTTTAACTCTATGATGATATGGGACATAAGAGTAACTGGCTCCATTTTGCATTTGAGAAAACTGAGGCATAGAAGAGTTAGGCCCAAAGGTGCACAGGTAGGGACAGGCAGTGGCATCTCCCAAAGCCAGTTCTATACACATCATCACATCCTTACATACCTCTTCTCTCTTACACACACACACACACACACACACACACACACACACAGAGGCACCTGGGCCTCTGTGGGCACAAGAGCCCCCGGGCAGAACATTTTTCCAACAACCACCAGTTCAAAGTCTTTGTGCCAGCTCCCAGCTCCTAAGGGGTCTTTTGAGAAGGGATGAGTTTGTTTGGGGCTTAACTTGCCCGCTTGCCCCCACCCCTCTCCCCTCAGTTGAGGAAATGAATTCCACGTGTGCCTGATCTTGCCTGCTCTGAAATCACCCTCGGGGATTTGGTGAGCACTCTTTGATGTTGGAAGCCATTTAATAAGTTGGCTGTTGGGGGGTTTTTGTGTTTGTTTGTTTGTTTTTCTTTTCTGTAAGACAGAACTCTTGTCTCATTTTCCTGAGAATCAAGGAATTCTCACCTTCCCTCCTCCGTCTGGAGTTTCTGAGTTCCTGCGTCCCAAGGCCTGGACTCTGGACACAGTGCTTGCAGACACCGGAAGGTCTAGGCTGGCTTGGGGAGGAGACACAGGGAAGGAGGCAGCATACTTTGAGACTTTCCTATGGGCCAGGCCTGTGTTAGAAGCTCTGAATCCTCTCAATGCTCATTTTAGAGATGACAAAGCAGAGAGATGTGTCTGCCTGGCTGCACTTCCTAGTCCCAGCATTGCTTCTGCCGAAGCAGCTGCGCCACCTGGGGCAAATGACCGCCTCCCCCTGGGCTTTGGGCCCTGCAGCTAGACAGTGGGCACAGGGTTCCTCGGGATCAGCTCTCGTGGTAATGAGCTGTCTGCATCAGAAGCATTTGTCAAGAACAAAGCAGCACGTGACAGGAGTGAGAGTATCTATTTTTATTGTTGTTCTGTCGAGACGCAAGTTCAGCTCTAGGATTCGCATGGGAAGGCATCAATTACTATCACTCTGAGCACTTAGTAAAGAGCACCCGGTTGGCCACCAGGAAGCTCAGCAAGGAAGTCTGAAGGAAGTGGAACAGGGAGGGGAAGGGGGTATCCACAGAAGTCTCTGTGCCCCAGGGCCTGGCCGAGGCCCTTCCAGAGCTCTGGGTCCCTGCCGCGTCCTGACAGGCTTTGGTAAAGGCTGCCTGGATTTCGTGGTTTATGAGGTCTTGCCAAAGGTCTCTGGGAAAAAAAGGAGAAACAAGAATACTAAAATGACCACTGAGACCCGCAGTCGTGGGCGTTCAGATCCCCACCCTGTTGGCGGGGCACTCCCTTCACTTCCTTCATGCTCCTGGCCCCCCCGCAGCCCAGCCATGGGCACACACCACCTGCCCCTCCTTGAACTTTAGGGAACTGAGGCTGGGAAAGGTGAAGTGTCTTTTCCAGGGCCACGCCGTTGCTGACTCATCTTCAGGTGTGGCTTCAAGCACAGTGGCCTCCTGGGAGACAGAGAGCTAGCTCAGCTTCCACCTCTACTCAGGACGTGACCTTGGGAGGCTGGGAAGCCATGGGGCAAGGAGCTCTGTGACTCTAGGATATTATACAGCTCCAGGGTAGGGACCCTGGTCTCCTACACACTTTCCTTTTCTCACTTGCTGCCCACAGGTGCTGGGAGCAGGGTGGAGCCAGGTCACTGCCATTACGCAGAGAAGGAAGCCAGGCTCCAAGGGACAGCCAGGGTCTCACAGCAACGTGGCTGGCAGGGGATGGGTTTTGCACCTGTTCTGAGGGGGCAGAGAGGAGAGGGGGGCCACTTTGGGGAGTGTCTCTGTGACGTGTGACGAAAGGCACTTCCGTGGGCACTGCTGGTTAAGTCGGTGGCTACACCCAGACATGGTTGCGGGCAGGGCCTCTGTCCCCTCCCCTGATCTCCACCAGCCTCCTCAAAATCCCCAGATAGAAAGACAAATCACTTCTGCAGGACTTGGAAGTACATAAAGTGGGGATTAAAAGTCTTTAGGAAACTTAGCTTCAAAAAAATAAAAATCAGGTTATAACAAACAATGCAAGCAAAACATTTGGTATCTGCTTTGTACATGCAGCTCCAAGACAAGGTCCCATGCAGCCTGTCCCGAGCCCCTCCCACAGAGCTTCTGTGTGTGTGTGTCTGTGTCTGTCTGTGACCTCATCTCCAGACGTGCAGGCCTGCAGTGCAGCAATCCTCCCCTGCCTGCCTGGAGGTCTGGGAGGCTCCCACGTCAGGTGGTGCCCACTGTGACTAATCTCTGCCCTCCTCCCTCCCGCTGAGCCAAGAAGATGAAAACATTTCTGGCACTTTCCAAAGTTTCTGTCCAGGAGTGGAAAAGCCATCAGCCGAGGGGGTGCAGGATGACAAGGCTGCCAGATCTGCAGGTTCCCAGTTCCGAGACAGGATGGGCAGGGGAGGGCTGGGAGCTGGGCTTTTCACTAGTGCCTGAAAGGACAGACTGGGTCAGGAAACTTGGTGGAAGGTGGCTGGTGCCTAGGAGACTCAAGAGGTCACATTCCCCAGGTGCTGACCTCAGATGGACGGATGTGCTGGCGGCTTGTGGTCCGGGATCTCCTGAGTCTTACATGGTCAGGGCAAGTTCCGTCAACTGATGAACAAGAAATGTCAGTAGTTACAAGTGCTGTGGAGGCCACCATGCTGGGAAATGGGCTGGAGGGTGACCGCAGGGCCCATTTAGAGTGTGTGCCCCGTGCTACCTCCTGACTGAAGCAGCATTTGACTGAGACCAGGAGGATTGAAGGGGCAGGGCATTCCAGGGACAGGGAACAGGAACAAGCAGCAGAGGTGGGGAGAGCATGGCGTGCTTTAGGGACAGTGAGACGGCCTGGGAGCAGGTGGTGAGCAGTGGAAGCTGGCAGGAGAGGCCAAGCCAAGGGGCAGGCACTGGCTGGACAGCGTGGAGCCTTGGAGACTGCATGAAAGGCTCCTCAGTCTCAGGGGGATGGGACAGCCCAGAAGCGTTAACAGCAGCCGCCTTTCCTGTCAATCATGTTTGTGGTTTTTGTTGTTGTTTTGAGACAGAGTCTTGCCTGTCACGAAGGCTGGAGTGCAGTGGTGTGATCTCGGCTCACTGCAACCTCTGCCTCCCAGGTTCAAGTGATTCTCCTGCCTCAGCCTCCAGAGTAGCTGGGATTACAGGCGTACACCACCACGCCCGGCTAGTTTTTGTGTTTTTAGTAAAGATGGGATTTCTCCAAGTTGGCCAGGCTGGTGTCCAACTCTTGACCTCAAGGGATCTGCGAGCCCCGGCCTCCCAAAGTGCTGGGATTACAGGCGTGAGCCACTGTGCCTGACCCATGTTTGTGTTTAATATCATTCTGGCTGCCAGGTGGAGATGGATGGAGGGAGCCCTGTGGCGGGCCATGTGAGGGGCATGGTGGTGTGGGTCAGGGTGGAGGCCGGGAGGTGGAGAAGCCAGCCAGAGGAGGGGTGTGTGACGGAGTCCGGGCTGGGGGGCATAGGTGTGCAGGATCTGAGCCTGAGGCCTGGGTGGGGGCCTCCCCGGAGGCTCTGGAGGCTCCAGACTTACTAGTGGATGTGGGTAGGTGTGGAGATGCCAGGAGCCTGGGTCGGTGCTGGTCTGTCTTAGGATGTTGGAAAACCAGGTTTCAAGGGTTGCTGGAGCTTTGCAGTCTGTGGTGCTGCGAAGCCCCAGGAAGAAGCATTGAGCAAGCAGCGAGAGCTTCAGGAGCCTGGAGCCCAGCGGGGTTGGAGCCCGAGGCGTGTGCTAGGCGTCCTCAGTGTCTGGGTAGTGAGGGAGGCCCCAGGAAGGGGAGGAGGAGCTGGTGCCAGAGGAAGAAAGAGTTCCTAGGAAAAGGAGGGCAGAAAGGCAAGGCTGCTGAGCAATCAGGTTGAGAACTAAAACTGCCCCCAGATCTGGTGACATGAATGAAGGTCACTGGAGACCTTTCCAAGGTGGAAGTGGGACTGCGGGGGCAGGGAGGGAGTGGGAGGTGAGGAAGTGAAGTCAGCGTCAGCCGCCGGCTTCTGTGAAGGGAGCTCTGCGTGGAGGTGAGCAGTGGGATGGGTGCTGGTGGGGAGGCAAGGCCAGAGGAGGACTCGCGCCTCGGGACATGGAGGACGGCGGAGGACAGGCCCTCCCTGTAAGGGATGGGAGAAGAGGGCCACCGGGGAGCCGAGGGCACAGTCCAGCGGAAGAGCCAAGGGGCCCAGACAGGAGCGAGATCCGCCCGAGGCCCCACCACAGGCAGGGCCTGGCCGGAGCCCCATGTCCACACCACACTGCCTGCCCTGAAAGTCATTCATGACTCCGCAAAGGAGGAGGGCCCCTTTCACCAGCACAAGCCGGTTCTGCCCCTGAGAGGCTGGCATATCCCTGTGAAAAGGGTGTGTGTCAGCACCCTGGGAGGCTCGCCATCCCATGCCAGTGTCTGCCCAACACTCACTCTCCTTCCCGCCCTTCCTTGCTGGGAACCCCTCTGGACCCTGACGTGTATGTGGCAAGGGGGGACTCAGATGAGGGGGAGCAACTCCTACCCTGAGCCCCAGGCTCCCTGGAGCCCCAAGGCCTTGGCCCCCCAACAGCAGGAGGGGAAAGGCAATGGCTGCTATGACCTGTACTGTCCATGTCAGTCCTGCCTGCTTGGGGGATGCTCAGCCTGGGCTGCTCCAACTCTGGCCCCTTCCCAGGAAGCCCATATTACTTGTCTTTGAGGGATGGAAAGGGGTGGCCTTGGGTGGCAGGCCATCCTGGAAGAACTGGCAGAGCCAGTTGGAAGTTTTGATGAAGGGTGCATTCTGAGCAGGGAGACAGGCACGGATGTGGGGGTGCTGTAGCACCCCAGGTGGAGCCCTGGCTTTTCAGGCTCCCCACCAGTGCAATCGGCCAGTCAGTCTCTGTGGTCCCTGGGACCTTTTGGCAATTGGCAACAGCTATGCGCCTGGCCCTCTGGCCCTCTGCAGACTGCCTCCTCAAGGAGGGGCGGAAGGGAGTAAGGAACAGCACTTTGAAGTAACATGTTATTAACATTTCTCCCTTCCCCAGCCCCATCCATGTTGCCCTCAGTGAGGGACATGGGTTCTAGGGGACAGAGGACAGAGGGAAGAGACAAACCACCAGGCAGGCACAAGCTCTCTGAGAATCTGCTTCACATGGCCCCCAAAATGTGGGTGCTCTTTTTATCTGTAAGTACCTCATCTGCGGAACGAGTCTCACTCTGTTGCCAGGCTGGAGTGCAGTGGCACGATCTCCGCTTATTGCAACCTCGGCCTTCTGGGTTCAAGAGATTCTCCTGCCTCAGCCTCCCGAGTAGCTGGGATTACAGGCACCCGCCACCATGCCTGGCCAATTTTTGTATGTTTAGTAGAGACGGGGTTTCCATGTTGGTCAGGCTGGTCTCGAACTCCTGACCCCAAGTGATCTACCTGCCTCGGCCTCCCAAAGTGCTAGGATTACAGGCGTGAGTCACTGCACCTGACCTACTGCAGATATATTTATGAAGTGCTTTGAACAATATGGGAAGGTGCTCAGGACAGTGAGCCAAGGGTGCAGATCGGGATGAGAGGTGATCTGGGCCGTGTGACCTCAGGTACCCCAAGCACCTGAGAAGCAGGGGTGCAGGAGCCCTGCTGAAGCACTAACAGCAGCTGCCTCCTGGGATTAGAAAGATGGGATTATTGAATATTCAAAGAATTCTGTATTTTCCAAGTTTTCCACGCTAGGTGGGAAATACTTTTATAATCAGAAAAATAGCAAATATCAAGTGCAAAACAAAAGCATCCAAGCTTTTTCGGAAATCTCTCTCACTCACCCAGGTTTGATGTCCAGAGGTGCAGGGAGGGGCCTGGGCCTGGGGAAGTCTGCCTTCCCCACCAGCCAGGAGGTCTCTTCCATGCCCTTCCCTTGGAAGAGAGGCGGAAAGGAATGGGAAGGTCCCTCCCCATGCAAACCTCCTCAAGCAGAGGAGCAAAGGCAGAATGTGTGATTCCAATAGCTCTGTGGAGAGCAGCCTAGAGCCTGGACTTTCAAATCCTGACTGTGCTGCCTCCTAGCTGTGTGACTTTGGCCAACTCACTTTACCTTTCTGTGCCTCCATTTCCTCAGTACCTCACAAAGTCATAAAGATTAAATAAGTTAATATTTCTCTGTTGAAGAAATAACTCAGCCGGGTGTGTGAATAGGCTCATGCCTATAGTCCTAACATTTTGGGAGGCCAAGGCGGGTGGATCACTTGAGGTCAGGAGTTCAAGACCAGCCTGGCTAACATGGAGAAGCCCCATTCTACTAAAAATACAAAAATTAGCCAGGCATGATGGCACACGCCTGTAATCCCACCTACCTGGGAGGCTGAGGCAGGAGAATCGCTTGAACCTGGGATGTGGAGGTTGTAGTGAGCCGAGATCACACCACAGCTCTCCAGCCTGGGTGACAGAGTGAGATTCTGTCTCAAAAAAAGAAAAGAAAAGATATAAAAGAGAAAAAAGAAAAGAATCATGAGCTCTGTGATTCACAGATCTAGAGTGCTAAGATCCCAGGATTTTACCATCTGTGATTCTCTCCAACCTTCACAATGGAAGGACCTGGTGTGGTGACTTCCCCTGGGGGTCAGGAGTGAGGGGACTTGAGGGGCATAAAGATCAGGGCTGGCTGGGCTGGAGGTTCCATGCCCCATCCTGGGCCAGGGCTCTATGAGATGGATATTGACCTTGGAGCCCCCGGGCCCACGTGAAGAGCCTGAGGTTGGCGTGCTGCCCTCCCCACACCTCTCTGCCCTCCCCACCTCTCTGCCCTCCCCACACCTCTCTGCCCTCCCCACACCTCTCTGCCCTCCCCACACCTCTCTGCCCTCCCCACACCTCTCTGCCCTCCCCACACCTCTCTGCCCTCCCCACACCTCTCTGCGTCTCTTTCTGGAATGTGTCCTCCATGCCTCAGGATGCCCAGTGCTCACCCTGCTAAATAAGACATGCCTGCCCTGACTTACTCTAGCTCATTCTCCCCTAACCCTAGCCATCCAGAGCAAAGGATTCCATGTTTGCCGGCTTTCACAGGGTATGTGACCATGAACAAGTTGCTGCCCCTCTCTGTGCTGCACCCTTCTGCACCGACATTCCACAGTGTAATTAAGTGAGTCCCATGCGGCACTCAATTTCCGGGACCCAGTGCATCTGGCCTTTAAACTAGATTGCTCCGGTCTTCCTGCCAGATCTGGCTCCAGCTGAGGAATTTGAGGAGTAAGAGGAGGTGGGGTAGGAAGAAAAGTCACTGATAGGAATGCTGTACCATTGCCTTTAGAGAAGGTTAACATTCAGAGAGAATGCACAAGTTGAAGCCTTTCTCTGCCTCTGAAGTGCTCAGCCGCTAAGATTCAGTATAGGCGTTGACTTAATGGCTCAACTACTATGCATTGTTGTTTAGGCATGTGAAGTACGGGAATAATGGCTAGAATAAGAATGGAAAATATAAGGGCCAGTACATCTCCTAGTTTATTAGGGATGGATCATAAGATTGCACATGCAAATAAAAAGTGTCACTATGGCTTAATGTGGGACAGAGTATTGAGGGATTGGCTAAAGTGTAATTGTCTGGGTTGCCCAGGAGGTCAGGCGAAGGAAGTACTAGAGTTGTTAAAAGGAGGAGGAGGAAAATTAAACTTAGACTATCTTTGGTTGTATAGTAGGGATGGAAAGTAATTTTGTCTGGAGCTGATGAAATTCTTGAGGGATAATTAGATCCTGTTTCATGTAAGAATAAAAGGCGAACAGTTGCTAGAGCTGCAATGATGAAGTGGAAGGTGAAAAATTGTGTATGAGTGGCTTTGTCAACTGAGAATCTGCCTCAGATTCATTGTACAAGGTCAGTTCTGATATATGGGATGGGTGATAGTAAGTTGTAATTACTGTAGCTCCTCAGAATGTTATTTGGCCTCATGGGGGAGCACGTAGCCTATGGATGCTGTTGCTATAGTTGTAAGTAGGGGGATGACGCCAATATTTCAGGTTTCTAATAATAAAAATGATCCATAGTACAGACCTTGACCAACGTGTAACAAGAGGCAGATGAAAAATATTGAAGCACCATTAGCACAAAAATAGCGGACTATTCATCTGTAATTTATATCTCAGCTGATATGAGTGGCTGAAGAGAAGGCAGTTGAGGTGTCTGATGAATAGCGCATGGTCAAAAATAATCCTGTGATGATCTGAAGAATTAGGCAGGCCAAGCAATGAGCCAAACTTTCATCACATAGAAATGTTAGATGGCATAGGAAGATCAATGATAAATAGTTAATAATTTTTATTAGCAGGTGTGTTTTGCGGTTATTGGTAGTTAGTGTTCTTATAACTGAAGTATGATAATGATTTTTCATATCATTAGTCATGGTTATAGTTCATGTGGGAGTAATGGCTATGCTTTATTTTTATTGTTCTTTGGAACTTTCTCCTATTTATGGGGGCCTAGGGCTAATTATTAGCAGTGCTGTGGGTTCTGGTATTGTGTTGAATTTTGGTAGGGCTTTCATGGGGTTAATGGTCTTTTCGATGTGTTTGGCATGATGATTGTTTTTGGTCATACTGTGGTGATGGCTATTGAGGAGTATCCAGAGGCATGAGGGTCAAGTACTGACATTTGGGGGCCTCACTGCAACTGTGTCGAGGAGCCGTGAGAAAGATTGGGGTACACGGTGGGGAGGGTTGCAGTGGTGGTGCTTCCGCCCACCAGGAAAAGCCCTCCATCTCCAACCCCCTGGTGAACAGTTCTTGGGAAGATAGAAGATCTATGACAAAGTGCCAGCTGGTTCCAAGGGTATTTCATCCTGAAACTATACCCCAACACCTTCAAAGAGTTCCCAGGGTTTTTTGAAAGCTGCATGTCCGCAAGGTTCCTGCTTTGGGTTTGGTGTGTCAGAGGGCTGGGGAATCCTGTGAGTGTCTAACACTTTGTAAACTTCCAGAAAGGGCTGGCCACATGTCCGGCTCACAACGAGAAGAGTCTTGCGTGGAGGCTGAGGGCTGCCTTCAAGTGACCTCTGTGGAAATGCCTTTCTAAAGACAGTACAGCCTCCATGCAAGACTCTTCTCTTTGTGAATCGGATATGTGGCTAGCCCTTTCTGGAAGTTTGCAAAGAAAGGAATTGTGCAGCCTTTATGATTTCTTCCTTCCTCAAATGTTCTCTGTTGAAATGGAGACTCATTTATCCCTCTTGTTAATTCTTTATCTTCTGTCCTGGCTTCAGTAGTTCTCGGAAAACTCATTGATGCTGAGTTTGCGTGTTTGCGGGAAACAGAGGTGAGACCAGAGTCAGAGAAGAGGAGGAGAAAGAGGAAGAGGGAAGGGAGTCTGACGCTGTGCACCCACCTTCCTGCAACAGCGCTCCCAGGTCCACCGCAGTAGGGGTGGCATCCCTGGCGCGCTTTCATTGGCATTATCATGCAATATTCCCCAGCCTGCTTTGTCTCTGCATTGCATTTTATCAATACTACCAGTGGATCCTGCTGTCCCTTTCTGTGAGTTTATTAATATTGCCCTCTGATCTATGGGTAGCTGCCACACTTTATATTCCAGCCCCATCCCGGCTTCTCCAAACCCAGACACCATATTTAATTAGATTTTCTCCCTGGCTCAGGCAAACAGAAATTGAACTCCCAGTATATCTCTATTGCTCCAGAGCTCGCGCCTGACAGAAGGAGACAGCTCTCTTTCAGTCTCTGGCTTTCTCTGCCTCATCCCCTCCATCCCCACCTCTGACATTAATATTCCAAGACAAGCCTACTTCTAAGTTCAGTCTCTGCCCCCAAACACTGAAATACACCCCCATGTTACCCACTGCCACTAAATAAGTCATGTGTTGGAGGATTCTCAGGCTAAAAGTTTTTTGCTCTCCCTCCAGACTTTGGGCTGGATCTGTCTGTGGGCGAGTGGTGTGGGGAGCAGAGGAGGTGGGAGCGGGGTGCAAGGTGTCTCCATCCAGAGGCCTGAGGACACAGAGACACATTAAGCACCCTTTCAAGATGACCACGCCATCCCTGGAGCACTTTGTTGGAAGGGTTTTAGGAAAGAAACACCTTTTGGTGTTACAGTTCTTCAATCTTTTTGGTGTTTGGGAAGAACTGGTCTTTGTTAAAGTAATGAAAAAATGACCTCTAATTTACACTTTCTGTTAACTAAATGTGAGGAGAGCTCAGGGTTAAGAGGAGACCTGAAAAAAAAAAAAAAAAAAAAAAAAAAAAAAAAAAAAAAAGGCCGGGCGCGGGCGCGGTGGCTCAAGCCTGTAATCCCAGCACTTTGGGAGGCCAAGGCGGGTGGATCACGAGGTCAAGAGATCGAGACCATCCTGGTCAACATGGTGAAACCCCGTCTCTACTAAAAATACAAAAAATTAGCTGAGAATGGTGGCACGTGCCTGTAATCCCAGCTACTCAGGAGGCTGAGGCAGGAGAATTGCCTGAACCCAGAAGGCGGAGGTTGCGGTGAGCCGAGATCACGCCACTGCACTCCAGCCTGGGTAACAAGAGTGAAACTCCATCTCAAAAAAAAAAAAAAAAAAAAAAAAGAGGAGACCTGGCGGGTGCAGGAAGGAGTCAGGAAGGAGGGCTGCCTCCGGTGCTCAGGGAAGTCCTGCCGGCAGGAGGGCAGGCCCTTACCCCACACCAGCCCTGGAGCCTGGCCACAGACCCATGGGCAGAGAGGTCTTCAGGAAACTTTGTTTTAAAGCTACTTTGTATCCCTTCAAAGAATTAATATATTTGAGACTCAGGTTCCTCCCCTGTTGAATGGGGATAATGACAGCTGCCCTGAGCCCGTGCCACAGAGGCGACCCTTGAAAAAGTCTGTGCATGTGACTGTATTTCCTAGACCGGGGTCCTGTGTGTTAGGATTGGGTATTCCTATTCTCAACTAAATCTTGATTTGTAATTACTATTGGGCAATGTAAAAGAGAGGACAGTAAAATAATTATTTGACTTTAAAATGATTTTTTATGTTCTTTATCCAGGAAATTTGCAATTATAATTAGCTAACCTGGTCTGAGCACTTAAACAGACTGATACCAGAGGATATTTAGGGTGACAAAAATTTTAAATAAAATGAGAAGGAAGGAGGAAAGGAAGGAAAGAAGCAGGGAGGGAAGGAAGGACACACCAACAGGCAGATAGCAGAGAGCACGGTTAACCCGGGTTCCCTGGGTAACGTTTGAAATGGCTTCATACCAAGACATAAAAATATGCACATTTACTTTAAAGCATAATGAGTATTTGAGATATTTACATATGAAGAGTGCTGAGCACTCCTTAGAGGGCAGATACGTCTGCGGCCCCGTCCACCGTCCACCGCTTCCACGGCAGCAAGGAACGGCCTACCCCAGACCCCGGGGCCATCCTGTGCTCAGCCAGGAGCACCGCCTTCCAGAGCAGCTCCTGGTGGTTGCTGTCCTGGCGGTCAAGGACAGTGCAGTGAGGGTACGTGAGGGGGCAGAGAGAAAATTCAGTACCAGGTCCTTCCACTGACCAGATGGAGGGAATGTGGACGTGGCATTGGGTTGGCATGAAGGGCTTTGGAGTTGGCCAGATATGGGTTGCCTTTCTGGCTGTGCCACCTAGCAGTGTGACCTTGGGCAGGTTAAGCATCGCTCTGAGCCTTAGCTTTGTCATGCTCGTCAAAGGGAAGACACTGATTGTTGCGCAGGATCATAGGATTTAGCGGAGCCATGCGGTAGGTGGAGGGGGGATGTCTGGCCCACTCTGGGGCCTCTGCTCTGTTAGTGCCTTTCTCTTTTCCCATCTCTCTGAGAAGTGCCCAGTGCCCCTCATTGGCAGGGCTGGGAGGACAGGTTGAGTGCCTGCTCAGATCCGATTTTCAGGGAGCCGGGTTTGCATTCTGATTATATGGCACGACCCACTGGGGACTGGGGCAAGTGAGACCAAGAGAGGGTGAAGCTTATGATTGCCCAAGGCAAACACAAAGGTCCTCAGAGACGGCCTTGGCCCAGGGGCTTCCGGTGTCCTCGTCAGCACACTTCATGCTCTCATTTCCTCAGATAAAAATTGCACCTGTCAGCCCACAGATGCCTCACAATCAAGGCCGGACAATTCTGGCCACTGAGAGGCGTTGTCTGGAGCCCTGCCCACTTAGCCCTGGGCCCACCCCACTGCTGCACCCCTAACAAGGGAAGATTGAAAACCATACCTCTAGATTGGACCTGCCTTCTCCAGGGAAGTCCCCTGACCTGCTCTGGTCATAGGGTAGTTAATGGCAGTGCTGATTCTAGAACTGAATCCTGTTCCGGGGCTTACCTCGTGACACCATGATGCATCTTGACAGAGGACCTCTTGCCATCCCCAACTTTGATTGAGTCACTGCATATCTGGTTGTCCCTCCATCTGAGGAGGATATTTTGGTATCTGTGGATACCAGAATCCACAGATGCTCAAGTCTTGACATGAAATGTGATAGTATTTGCAGATAACCTATACACATCCTCCTATATACTTTAAATAATCTCTAGATTACTTATAATGGCCAATGCAATGCAAATGCTATGGAAGTAGTTATTATACTGTATTTTAGGATTTGTGTTATTTTTATTGTTATGTTGTTATTTTTTAAAAAGATTTTTGATTCACAGTTGACTGAATCTGCAGATGTGAAACTTGCACATTCAGAAGGCCGCCTGTATTAGGTAAGGTAACACTGTCTACTCCGAAATTTTGGTGGCTCAGTAGCATGGACATTTATTTCTTGCCTGTGTAACAGTTCGATGTGACATTTTTTGATCAGCAGATGTGGTTCCATCCCACGATGACTCAGGCACTTAGGATTGTTCCTCATAAAGTGAGCTTTATCCTCCCACCATCTACAGAAAGGGTGGGAGGATAAAGGGACTGCAGACGCCTTTTAGAAGGCTTGACCTGGAAGAGGTACCCATCGCTGTCACTTGTGCTCCATTGGCGAGTGCTGTCCTGAGAGGCCATGCTTCAGTACATGGGAGGGCAGCCTTGCTGTGTGTCCCGAAACGAGCAAAACAAAAAGCTGGGTGCTGGGGCACAGCTGGGAAGCTCGACTGCCAGTCACCCTCCTGGTTGCCAAATACCTGTGTTGCTCCCTGTTCTGTGCAGCACATGCTCACACACCCTGGCCTCAGAGGGGCAGTCTTCTCCTTCAAGTCTCATGCAGCTTTTCGATGTCTGGTGAGCTGCGAGCTAGCAAAGCAATTTATCTGCCCTCAAGATACAACTGGGATGCAAGGATGAGAAAGCTGGCCAGTGTCTGTGGGCAACACACCCAGCCGGGGATGGGATGGAGTTCTGCTGGCGGCAGTGTGAGGAGCGCCACCCTGGCAGTGGGAATGCTACGTGGTGAAACCCGCCTCTGCTCGCTGTGAGGGATGTCCTTGTCCATCGTCCTGCAGAGGCCCTGCCTACCCTCGAGGAGGTGCTTCCTTGTCCACCCCCTCCATGTCACATCCGACACCAAGTGTGGGCGTCTGGGAATATGTCTGCCTTCGACTAATGGGCACTTTTCACTCATGGGCTCTTTCAGGCCAGCAAACAGTTTTTTTGGTATTCCGTTCCCTCAAAAACTTGGGAGGTTTCTCAACCATTTGCTTCTAGTCAGTTCCAAATACTAGTATCAGCACCTAAAGTTCTTTCGAAGGTAACATCCTCAAGTGTACGTAAATTCTTTTTCCCCGAGCCGTCCTCTCTCACAGTTTAATGAGACATCAGAAACAATAGGCTTGGAAGGTTCTGAGTTTGCTAGGCTGCATAACAAAGTACCACAAATTGGGTGGCTTAAACAAAAGAAATGCACCGTCTCTCAGTTCTGGAGACTGGAAGTCTAAGATCAAGGTGCCAGCGGGGGTGCTCCTGCCCAGGGCCACGGGCCGGGAGGGAGATGCTGCTCCATGCCTCTCTCCTAGCTTCTGTGGTTTGCTGGCAATCTTTGGTGTTCCTTGGCTTGTCTATGTCACCCCAGCCTCTTCATTCATCTTCATGCCACGTTCTCCTTGTGTGTCTGTCTCGTCGTCCAAATCGCTCCTTTTTATAAGGACACCAGTCATATCGGATAGGGGCCCATTCCTCTCCAGTGTGACTGCCATTACATCTGTGATGACCCTATTTACAAATAAGGTCACATTATGGGATATTGCGGATCAAAACATCAACACGTGATTACTTAGGGGACACCATTCACCCATTATGGAAGAGAAGGAGGTGTCTTTAATTTGATCTTTGTTACAGGGCTGACAGAGTCCCTCTGCTTAACTGAGAATTATCAATGGGTCTTTGTTCGCAAAGCCCTTTTCTCTCTCTTCCAGCTCTTCAATGCCCACATTTCTAAACTCCCTTCAAGTATTCTTCCTAGAAGGGAAACCTAACCCCATTAGAAGGAAAGGAAAGGAAAGGAAAGGGGCATATGGTGAAGACCTACTATGTGCCTGCCACTATCACATATCTTGTATCTCATTTTGGGATTCTATGAAATGAGGATAGATCTTCCAGGCCTGGGAGGAGAGAACTTTTCTGGGAACAACCTCTACATCCTGTGCACACTCCGTAACCTTTTTAAGCCTTTGTTCCAACATCGGCTTCTAAGCGAGCCTTCCCTGAACACCCTATTTAAAATTAGACTGCTCTGCATTTCTCTTCTACCCCTTTCCTTGGCCCCACAGCATTCGTCCTCACCACCTTCCAACAGAGTGTGCACTTTTCTAATTTTTGAGTTCATCATCTGTCTCCCTGCACTGCTGGGCTTCACAAAGACAGTAGAGAGTTTGCCTGCTCCGTTTGCTGAGTTCAGTGCCTAGAGTCGTGCTGTGCAGGAAACTCAGGGTGCATTCAGTAGAGCCCTGTTGGGAGAATGGATTGGAAGTGTCTGCAAGACTGAGGCTAAAGACAAGCACCCAGGTTGTGGGAGCTGCAGTGAAGCAGATGGGCTTAGCGCCCCCAGGGCTGGTTGAAGTCCCAGCCCGATGCTCTACCAACTGGTTAGCTTGGGAGGGGCAGTTTATCTTTCTGTTCTTTAGTTTTCTCCTTGGAAAATGGGGCAATAACAGTACATCTCCCACGGGGTTGTTGTGAGGATTAACAAGTAGCACGCATGCTCTTGAAGAAACACTTGGCAGGGGCCAGGCCTGCTGGAAGTGCTCAGTCAATGGTGCTTCCACTTGTTAGAGCTGTTAATAAAACCACTTCTCATAAGAGAAAATGACTGTGCCTTTTATTGTCTTTGCATTGTTGATATATTTTGAACTTGGCCCTTTATTCCAGATGTCCTGAAATGGTACCTCTATTAGGTAAGAAAGCACAGGATGGCTTTTGCTGTAAAACACTCAGTTTTATTCCACTTCTTTCCTTTGTTCAGCCAAAACGACACTGGACCCCTGACAGCAGGTTCCATCCACCCCACCTGGCTGGATCGCCTCAAGCCTGTGAGTCTTATGGCCTCAGCCTGTTTATTCATGAAATAATGAGATTTCTTTCTCAGTAGAATATTTGAAGAGAGTTCCAGAATTTGGGGCATTGAGGGTTGGAATAGAGGTGAAACCAAAGAGGGCTTTGAGGAACAAAGGCCCATTGATAATTTTCGGTTAAACGGAGGGACCCCAATGATATGCACGGGGCCTTCAGTTCTCACTTCCCCTGATACTCCTGTCTATGGGTCAGCCCGGAATATTCCTTCACAGTCGCAGTTGCTGCAGTCTCTAGATGACACGTGCTGCCAAGCCTGCCACACCCATTTGGCTTCTGATGCTGTCTAGGATGGACGTGCCTTTGGCCTTGGGAAAGTCTTTTCCTGAGCTGTCTCTGACCAGCAGGATTTGCTTTGATTCTCCAACTTCACTGTGCAGTTCTCCTTCTGCAGGGACCTGGTACCCCGCACGTCTGCTTCTCCCCCATCCAGCCAGGCTGAAGCAGACAGGTGCAGAGAGAGGAGGGGTGAGGGAACCAGAGTGCTGAGACAGTGAAGTCACTAGCTAGTCCTACTGTCTCTCTATCTCTTTTCCGGGACTAGATAGTTGCATTCTTAGTTTGTGTTTTATTAATGAAGGGACAGACAGCAGAGGACACCATAATGATATCGTAGTATGTCTGATCTAATTATGCTAATCAATTTTTATGGCTCATCAGAGGGAATCCCGATGGGTTTATGTCAGGAATTCCCCAGAGATCTGGAGAGGCAGCTCTAAGACTTGGAGGGCTGTTGGGAGAACATCTCAAGATTTTGCAGAGTTGGGAAGCTTCTGTGGTTCCAGGCCACCCTCTGTCCCATTCAGGGAATGGTTGGAGTGGTGGGGGAGGGTGTTTCCCTGGGAACTGGGGGAAAACCTCCAAAGAGGACAGGTCCGAGAGGGACCAGGAGTGGAGAGATGGGGGCTTCCAGAGCTTGTGACTCCAGAAGAAGCAGCAGAGGCTCTCGGGTGGGAGGCTGCTGGGTGCGTTGCGTGTGTGGCTCCTGCCCTGCTCTGGTGGCAGAACCTGCAACCGAACTGCATACCAGAGTCCTGTGAAACAGGAGCCTTGCCCCTGTGCAGATCCAGCCACGAGGCTGCCTCCCACTGCCTTCTGCTCTTTTCCCACCCACCCCTAGACTTTCAAGCACACTTTTAACCCCACGTATTTCCTTTTCCCTCCTTTAGCCTGAGTACTACCAGGTCCATGCCTGTGTCTTCAGTTCTTATCTCGCTTTCCTTCCGCCTACCTCTCCCTGCTCCTCTCTTCCCCCAGAACTGTGCCTAGTTTCGTGGCTCATCTAGACTTCATTTGCAGGTGGGCAGGTAACATATTGGTTATTGAAGGATCTTGGGAAAACCTTTGGAGACACAAATAATCCTCCTCTCACCTTGTGCCTGCCTAAAATTCCATACGTTGTTTATTTGTTTTGGCTTAAACTATAGATTCTTGTACAGAGCCCATCTTCCCTGGGCATGTGAGTGAGGGTGTATGGTGTGCTGTGCTTTTGCCCATCATATCTGCCGGGGGAATCATTTCCAGCTCTTTCTTAGGGGAGTTGTTGAGGGTGGTAGGGAGAATAGTGGCCACGTTATCATATTTTGACCAGCGCTGCCCAGGGCTTTGTCTCCTGTGGTCACGTGTAGGACACACCAGTGCATCCCTCTGTCTTTGTTCAGCTGGGTCTGCCGGCTCTGGCTTTAGGGCCTCTGGCCAGAGCACCAGTGGTCCCTGTCTGGTCTTTTGCTCTGCCAGAGGCCAGGCTTAGCAGGGAGGGGCTTTGAGACAAACGTGGGCTGACTGGGTGGCTCAGAGTGCCTCCTTAGGGCTGGTGGCCTGAGTCTCAGAGGTTTGGGTGCAGGGAAGTAAGAAGTATAGGGGTGGAGCCATAGGTGTGTAGAAGGCGGCCAGAGTCCTGCAGAAGCTAGTTGGCGAACATGGAGTGTATTTCTTCTGGGGCCCTGGGCACTCTGTGTTGTTGAAGTGTGAGACTCAGAGTTTAGAGCTGAGAGCAGTCACTGGCTGTATTAGTTTTCTATGCTGCCATAACAAATGATCACAAACTTAGGACTTAAAACACAAACGTATCATCAGACAGTTCTGTAGGTCGGAAGTCCAACCGAGCTAAGGTCAGGGTGTCAGCAGGGCTGTGCTTCACTCTGGATGTCCTTTCTGCATTCACTTGCCCTTTCCAGCTTCTGGAGTTCCTCGGCTCATGGCTCCCTTCTTCTGTCTTCAAAGCTGGCAGCCTTGCATTTCTCTGACCACATCTTCCTTTCTGACCACAGTCGGGAAGGGTTTCTCTGCTTTTAAGAACTCATGTCATTAGACAGAGCCCATCTGGACAGTCCAGGATAACTCAAAGTGCTTAACCTTACAGCTGTAAAGCCCCTTTTGCCATGCTAGGTGACCTGTGCACAGACTCTGGGGGTCAGCATGTGGCCGTCTCTGGTGGTACACTATTCTGCATACAGCCTGAGCAAGACCCTGGGAATGAGCTGCTGGAAGGCCTGGCTCCCACAGAGCAGGGACTCTGGGAAGAGGGCAGTCAGGGCAGAGACACAGGGTGACACTACTTTGCCTGGACTTTCAGCCGTGCTTTGGGCTGGGTGGAAGTGTGATGGCTAGATGCTCATAAACTCATTTCTTCTTCCCGGAAGCACAGCTGACATAAGCCTTCATATAGTTGTGTGGGGCCATAGGACTGAGTTGTGGACAGTGAAATGTAGGTTGTGTGAGGCCAGTGAAATGAGGGGATGCGTGCTCCTTCCAGGCACCGGCCACACGGTCCTCCACACTGGCAGGACTCACAAGACCCAGGGGAGGCTGCTGAACACCAGTGTTGGAGAATCTGCCAGACGGAAGATGCCTGTGTGGGAGCTGTGACCTTCCCACACACGTGGGACCGCAATATGAGCGACAAGACTGCATAGCGTTAAACCGTTGAATGATGGGATTCTTAGCTACAGAACTTAGCCTCCCCTGAATAATATAGAAATTGATGCCAGAAGTGGGTGCTTCTATAATAAAAATGCCTAAAACATGGGATATTGGCTTAATAGTCAGGCTGTGGGTGGTGAGGAGACACATGCCGGAGGCTGGAAGGCTGGCAAGCCCTGTGTTGCTGTGGCAAAGTGTTTGATAGAACTTCACAGCGATGATCTGGAAGGGAGACCATGTGCCTGAGATTTTAGCACTAGGGGAAGTGTTTAGAAAATAGAACATTAGCTGTGTGTGTATGTTTATGTGTGGTGGGCTTCTATTGTCTGCCTTTGGCAAAGCACCACAAGAAGAAGGAAGTTAGGAAAGAATGAGCTGATTTAAAAGCAAAATAAAAAGCGAGTAAGAAGAATGCAAAAGTGTGGTGCATCAAACATGTTCTGACCATTATTTCTATGTAACAAATAAGCCTAAAACTTAGTGCATAAGACATTTCTTATGCTCCTGGCATCTGTGCATCAGGAATTCTAGCAGGACACAGCAGGGACAACTTGTCTCTGCTGCACAATATTTGGGGCTCTTCTGGCAGACTTGAAGCTGAGGACTAGAATCGTCAGTAGGCTGGTTCGCTTGTGGGTCTGGCAGCTGATTCTGGCTGTTGCCTGGGGCCTCAGTGCCTCTCCACATAAACTTCTCCCTTTGGTCTCCCTGTGTGGGTTTGCTTGAGCTTCCTCACAGCATGGCGGCTGGGTTGCCAGGCAGAAGTTATATCACTGTGCCACCTGGCCTCAGTGGTCAGGTGGTGTCACCTCTGCCTCATGCCAGTTATTATTACCAAGTCACTAAGGCCGGTCCATATGCGGAGCAAAGGGAGTCAGGCTCCATCTCCCTGACTGAGCGTCAAGGCTCTGGGAAAACACGTGACACTGGCAAGATGGCTATGGCCGTGGCCAGTTTTGGGAAAATCCAGTCTCCCACAGAGGATTTGGGAAAGCTGACTGCTTCTTTAACTGTAAGGGATGGGATTGAGAAACACTGAGACAAAGACCCATTAACGTGTTTCAATTGAACAAAGTGATTTAGTCCTGTAGCAGAAAGTTAGATTTGGAGGTGGCTGTCCCATTCAAGCCTATTGTTCACATAGTCTCAAGACAGCCTCTGAGAACAAGAGAGACAGGAGAGCAAGAGAGGAAACAATGAAATCAAGCACATTTTAGAATTCTGTCTAGGAAAGAAGCCTGAGAATGTTTGCTTTGCAAATGGAGCTGCCTGAAAGCAAATGGATCAGACATGACTAAGTTTTTGAGTTCAAAAGGCCCAGTAGAGGCCAAGACAGTACCAGATAGGGGAGCCAGGAATGGAAGGAGCTCTGGTCTCTGAAGGACCCTCCTGACCCCCATCCTGTCCCCCGACCATCCCTACTGGTCCACAGTAGACTGGGATGAGAGCAAGAAATAAGCCTTTGGGGTTTCTGCAAATAGCAGTTAGTCTACCCTGACTAATACAAGCTGTTTTTCTGGCATATTCTTTGAAGGAACAGTAAATAACATTTGTAAGTGAGTCCACTTCTCTAATGTCCTGGCGGACCAATTCCCTGCCTCTCCTACTCCCGCCAGCCATGGCTGATTACTTCAAGGGTGTATAGATGACATATACCAGGCCAGCTGGATTACCGACCTTGGGCGTTTGGAACTGGGAGTTTAGTAGGCTGGTGTTTTGCATTCAGGATGAGTGAGGCCCAGTGGAGCTGGTGGGCTGGGAGGCCACTGCCTGCTGCTACACACAGAAGCAGGGGCATGAGCTGCAGAGAGGGCACTGCTGAGCAGACAGAGTGACAGGATGCTGTGCTCTGGGGTGTCAGGGAGGTGTTCCAGTGCTAGCCTGTGCCCCAGCAGTCGTTCTTTGGGTTCTATGAGGTTCCTGATTCATATGATGAATTCCCTCTGGCCGAATCTCATTTTAGTGAGTTTCATTTATCATAAATAAGCTTTGATTGAGACAGAAGCAACAAAGAAGAGTAATCATGATATCTTGGGGGGAAAGAGAAGGTTACAAATAAATTGTACCTTATGATTTTGAACTTGTGAGAATAATTATATAGATATATAAGAAATGTACAGTAGACACCAACATAGAAACAAGCGTTATCTCAGGAGGTGGAGAGTATAGATAATTAGTATTTAATTTTTCCTTTTTTGCTGAGAATGCATATTGCTTATATGGCTTTAGTAATAAAAAAATCAGATTTCTTTTTTATTTTAGATTTGGGGCTACATGTGCAGATTTGTTATAAGGGTATATTACGTGATGCTGACATTTAGGGTACAACAGAACTCTTCACCCATAGGTACTATGCTCACCTATACTGAGCATAGTACCCAATAGGCAGTTTTTCAACCCTCATCTCCTTCCCTTCCTCCCCCTCTAGTAGTCCCCAGTGACTATTGTTGCCATCTTTATGTCCATGAGTCCCCAGTGTCTAGCTTCCACTTACAAGAGAGAACATGTGGTGTTTGGTTTCTGCGTTAATTTACTTAAGACAATGGCCTCCAGCTGCATCCATCTTGCTGCAAGGGACTTGATTTCATTCTTTATTATGGCTGCATAGTATTCCACAGTGTACGTATGTGTACTACCTTTTCTTTATCCAGTCCACCACTGGTGGGTGCTTAGGTTATTCAATGTCTTTGCTATTGTGAATAGTGTGGTGATGAACATACGAGTGCATGTGTCTTTTTGGTAGAATTCTTATTTTATTTGCAGGGATATATAACCAGTAATGTGATTGCTGGGTCAAAGGAGAATTCTATGTTTAGTTCTTTGAGAAGTCTCCAAACTGCTTTCCATAGGGGATGAACTAATTTGCATTTCCATCAATAGTGTATGAATGTTCTCTTTTCTCCAGAACTTTGCCAGCATCTACTGTTTTTTGACTTTTTAATAATGACAATTCTGGGCTGGGCACCATGGCTCATGCCTGTAATCCCAGCACTTTGGGAGGCAAAGGCGGGTGGATCACGAGGTCAGGAGTTTGAGAACAGCCTGACCTACTTGGTGAAACCCCGTCTCTACTAAAAATACAAAAAAAAAAAAAATTACCTGGGCATGGTGGTGTGCACCTGTAATCCCAGCTACTAGGGAGGCTGAGACAGGAGAATCACTTGAACCCGGGAGGCAGAGGTTGCAGTGAGCTGAGATCGCACCACTGCACTCCAGCCTGGGTGAGACTCCATCTCTAAAAGAAATTAGTAATAATAACAGTAGCTATTCTGACTGGTGCGAGATGGTGTCTCACTGTGGTTTTTATTTGCATTTCTCTGATGATCAGTGATGCTGAGTATTTTTTCATATGTTTGTTGGTTGCTTGTATGTTTCTTTTGAGAAATGTCTGTTCATGTCCTTTGTCCACTTTTTAATGGTGATATTTATTTTTTGCTTGTTAAAAATTGTTTTTAAAACATACAACCTTCCTGAAAAGGAAACCGAGGAACACAAAACAAGCTTAAAAACAGTCGGTAGATTTCTGGTTGTCAGGCTTTCACTTGGGAGTGTCTCCCCTTGTAGGGGGGTCCTTGGGTTTCCCATTCAGCAACAGCTGAGTGCCTCATTGAGTGGCCGTCTGTCCCTGTGTTCTGCCACAGTTCAGCAGGGCTGCAGACTCTAGCTCTTCAGAAGATAAAGACATTTGCCTCCTTAGGACTGGACTTTACTTCATCTGCGGCAACTTGGTCTCTTGGCTGCTCATTGTGGTCAACAGAGGTTATTTTGGAAAATCCAGGAGGCTTCCTCTGCTTTTGTCTTCCTCAGTTCTCCCTCTTCCCTGGCCTCTTCCCACTTCTCTTCTTTTTTTTTATACTGCCAGCTCTGAACCCTGGCAGTGTTACTCTCTGGCCTGACTGGCTCTGCTGAAGGGTAGCTGGCTGGCTCTTAGGACTGGCTTTTACCTTCGTGCTTTTGGAATTCTTTAGCTTTTGTTTCAGCCTTGTCCTGTCTGGCTTGGTTACATCTTCCCAGGAGCCAGTTGGCTTGGATTTGTCTGATCTCCCAAAACAGAGATGATTGGCCCAATTTGGCCCAATGAATGCCCCCTCTCCTTCCTATCTGCCTCTTAGAGGCATTATACTTCCGAGTGATCAAAATCTCACTGCAAAAGCAGCACAGTTCAAACTCACAGCAGAAGGAAGACCCAGGCCGAGCAACAGACCCTTTCCCGGCCAGCTCCCTGAGCTCCCCACCAGGCTCCTCTCCTGAAAGGACACGGTAGTCTCCTGGCTTCAAAGGATTTAGGATGCCTGCCAAAATGGAATTGTCCCAGCTCTGTGCAAAATGCTGCTGGTTGAAAACTCCTATTTTGAAAACGCTGATGAGATTTTCGTTTTATTGTTTGTTTTAATCACCGTCCTCTTACTGCCTTGCAGCAATGTTCTCTCCTCCCTGCAGGAATGTTAGTGCAAACACAGCTGCATCCTGGGGCTCCTGCAGAAGGGGCCAGAAGGAGTGAAACAGACTGCAGGCAGGAAATGAGGGTGACCCGAGCTGTCTGCTAGGCTCTGGGTTTGGGAGTGTCTCCATTGTGTGCATGCAGCAGTGGCAGGAGTGGACCCCTGCCACGGGACAGTGTCACTGACCAGTGCTCTCGGGGCCTCCCTGTCCGTTCTCAGAGACGACTGTCTTTGAGGGAGAAGTAGAGATATGTTTTCAGTCTTCTGTTTGGGAGACAGAAGATTTATTTAGGAAATCATAAGTTGCAGCTAAGTGGGAATCCATAGTTGATAGTCACTGAAGCACACTTGGGAAATGACTTGGTTGCTTTAAATGATATCTGTGTTTACACATGAGGCATCATGTATTATTCATGAGGATTTTGTGTCACTTGTCAGTCAGGATCAGCAAATATGGCTTTCTGGTTCTGGTGCCTGTGTGGGTTCTAGTGATGTACTGTCTCACCTGCTCAGGGCAGGCTTTCCAGGTCTTTTGCCGACCACATGGACTTTGCAGAGAACACAGCAGCTCTCCCAAAACCCAGATGTCATCGATAACAACAATTACGAGCCTAAAAATCTATAAACCAAAAGACGTATTATTCCCATTCCTGCTCCTATTCCTACCCTAGAGAACCAAGGCGCTGAGAAGTTAAGTGTTATGTTTAACGTCACAAAATAGCAGTGTGGAGTAAAACTCATGACTGCTTGGCTTCAAGGCTCATGTTTCACTTCTCACACAGGCGCGATTCAACCAAAAAGCACAACAGAACTCAACACAACACAACACAACACGTCGTTGCTCTTTGGAGGCTGCAGATAGCTTTCTAACCCTGCACGGTGAGAGGCGTTTCATCATCTGGGTTTTCAATTTTTCTCGGAGTCACTCTTTTTAGATGCCTGGACTGTGACACTGTGAGGGGAGAGACCTCACTTAAGGGTATACAAGTCCTCTGAATACTTTGACACTTATTTTGAGGTAACGGGATTTGCTGGGAGCTTTGCTAGGGAAATCCTGGGTTAGAGTCTACTGACAGCAGTCAGGGAGCTGGAAAAAACATTGCTTAACCATCAATATTAAGAAAGATTAGGACAACATCTTGGATTTTGTCCTGGGTGGCTGCCCTGTGGAATTAGGGTCCAACGTTCACCCTTCTATTCATTAGGTGAGTCTCCTGTCCTGATTCCCCTACTCCCAGCACCCCGCCCATTCTCCTACTGCTAGGGAAGACACAATTACACACCTACTGTTATATTTTCAGAGCACATAGGACTGTGTGCTGAAGGCTTTCTTCTGCCTCTCTTTATAGATCCTTTGAAATTTCATTGTCTCATCAGAGGATCGAATTCAGTGAATGCTTTACAATTAGGTTTTTATGGATAAGAGATGGGGAGAAGTACCGGTATCACAGTATCCAGTTGCAAATATCATTTATTAATTTGAGAAGCCAGAGGGATTTAGGGCTTTCCGAGTCAAACAGTGAAAAGCTGAACATTTTCAGTCTTTAAAAGCTCAGGAACTGGGCCCACAGGCCAGCAGGATCACTTCCTTGCCGTGTAAATTCGTGGTTTAGCTGAAGGTCCTTCTCAGTGCAGGCAGAGGCCTCTGTCAAAAGCAGGTTCAGTATGGCAGCTGTCCCAGGCCTGGCCCCATTTCCTTCCCTTCCCACTCCTCCTTCCTCATGGTGGCTTTCTCGCTCTTTTTCTTGGTGTGGGGCTGGGGCCTTTCGGGACTTATCAGGTGCACCCATTCACTGGGCTTCACTGTATGAGATGGGGCTCAGCTGGAGGCAGCAAGTGTGGGGGGGAAGAAAGGGCTGATTGAATTTGCTTTGGGACCAGCTCCAAGTCCTGCAAGGCTTGCAAATGTTTAGGGGGTGATTTCCATATCACTCTAAAGTTGCTTGTCTTTCTCCGAAAGGGAAAGGCTGCTGCCAAAACGGGAGGACTTAAAGCTGGAGGCTGCCCCAAAGACGGGGAAACGAAGAAAACGCCATTTCTGGAGCTCGCTGGTGTGTGTGTGTGTGTGTGTGTGTGTGTGCGTGCGTGTGAGTGCACGTGTGCCGGTCTTTGGCTCTTTGTTAATGCCCTATAGCTGAGATCACAGGGCCGAGGAGAAGCCCAGGGCATCTCTTGGCATTTGGCCAGCAGCAGGGGCACGGTGTGATGCCTGGAGAGAGATTCTTGGAGGAAAATGGAATGCCGTCAAGTGGGAATCTTTGGTACTGCGGAATGACAGGCGGGGCAGGGTGGCCATGAGCTTGGAGTGGCTGCCCATGAAACCATGCAGATGAGGAAGGTCAGCAGGAGGAGCCTGGATGTGTCTATTTGCAGTTGGCTCTGCTGAAATGCCTTTAGGAAGTCACTTGCTGACTTCATCCCACAACGTTTCTAAGTTGTAGGTGGAGATCATGATCCTTTGGGAGCTCGCTGGTTCATAATTCTGCAGAGGAGGGAGATACCAAGATGAATAAGCCACTGTCCCTGCTTGTGAAGAGCTCGCGGCTGAGTGAGGGAGACAGGGGCAAAGCTTGGAGAGACTGTGACATCTGCCATGTCTGACTTGGTGGGAGGAAGAGCACATGAGTTCTGAGGTCCTTTCTAATTTTGAGGTTCTGGGTCTTTACTAAGCCATGTCAGTGAAGTCATTCATTTCTTTCTTTGATTAAAAAGACTGCCATTCCTCTACAAATATGGAACTGAGAGTTTTAACAGGTTTTGAAGAGGTGGTTACAAGAGCATTTGGTATAAGGAAGGATCAATATACATGACACCACATTCAGGCAGATCCTCCTTGGGGGTGCTCTGGGACGGCTTCTTAGAGCAAGTGACATTTAATTTATACCTGATGAGGACTGACTGGGGGAAATGGGACAGGAAGGTCTTTCCTCGGTGACATTTTCAGGGAGCAGACAGATGTCCAGGGTGGCTGGAGAGGGAAAAGCTGGGGAGAAAGTGAAGAGGAAGTTAGACAGGAAAGGAAGCAGAAGACGAATTACATCTGCTTTGCCCTGGATTATCTTTATCTTCAAAAAGGGGAAGTGATGAAAGGCTTTACAGAGAAAACTATGACTCCATCAGGTCAAAAGTCACTCTTTAGAGAGGTCTTTTCTGACTGCTGCCATTGAAACTGCGTTTCCCTGATTAAACAATCTCAAAGCACACAGAGATTTTCCTTCAGAGCACTTCTTCAACTTACAATAAAAATCTTTTTCATGTTTACTTTCTAATGGCTGTCTCCCCAGCGCTAACTTGAGGGTCACTGCGGCTTTCCCGGCCAGTGTCTGCCCAGTGCTCCTCCCCCTGGTTGACGCCTCGTGGAAATGCAGTGATGACGAGTGAAGGCGAACTGGGTTTGTGGTGTTTAAGGATTCCTCTGCCTGTGTTGGGGATAGCTCTTTCAGAAGACCAGGTGAGTGGAAAACAGGTTGAAACAGGTGGGAGGTGGCAGTGACAAGTGGAAGAAGCCCTCGGGGGTAGGAGCCACAGGATGTTGCTGCCCAAGGGACAAGAGGAAAGGGAGAGGGATGATGCCAGGTTCTGGCCAGCGGATGAATGGTGGTGCCAATTATTGAGCGAAGAGCTCCAGAGGGGAGCCTCTGAGTGAGCGGGGGTGGAGAAAATGAGGTCCGTTTGGGGCTGGCTGCCCGCACGGTCAGCTTCAGGGTCACATTTGGCTTCATTCACTTTGCAGGTCCGTGGTATCCTCACAAGCTCTGCAGCTGTCCCCACCCCCATCCTCTGTCCAAGGCTACTTTTCCCTCTGGCTCTCATATGTTCATTGAGTTTGTTGTCCATGACAAAAATCCGATGCGAGTGATTATTGTTTTTCAACTTTTCAGATGGACGCTCAAGAAGTAGTGTGGGAAGACCACACCAGACTGATTCAGCCTCACGCACATTCTTTATTTCTGTGCAGGCTTCTGTTCTAATTCCTGCCCAAACTAGATTGATGGATGGGGTGGGGAAGTGTCTGTTTTATCCAAACCTTTCTGGAAATCCCGTCCTGCCCACAAACCCCTAAAAGGGATCATTCCTTATTGTATTTTCTCTCAGTCAAAGCAAATTAATTAAAGTAGACATCTGACCCAAGGCCAAGTAACCCACGGACTTACAGGTGTTAATCAGATACTCCCAGGAATTTGAGTGGAGACACTCAGATGAGGTCAGTGTCGGCTCTTGAGTTGCAAAGCCGTGTAGACCTGGGGCTAGGAGCCTTGAGGGCCCGTGATAATACAAGACCCATGGTGGATAGATGGGAGAAGGAAATCAACTTATAGAAAGTAGACACTGGAGATCACTTGGAGGAAGCGAGAGAAGAGGCCGCTTTCCATGTCTTACGGGGTCCAGCTATATTCCTAGCCATGGATTGGAAGGACCTTATTCTTTTTCTCCTCACATGTCAACTGTGGCCTTTAGAGAATGAGAATTTTACCACTTCTCCCTGTAGCAGCAAACTCGGCACAAAGCTTTCACTTTTTGTCTTTATTTATAATTTTTAGTTTTAAGAGAATTATGGAATGTTGCAGATGTACAGACAAATAAAGAGAGTAATAGAGCAAACTTCTGTATTCTCATCAACTAGAGTTACCAAATCTTCACATTTTCCCTTTGGCTGTATTTCACTGACATTTCCATATACTCCACCAATCACATTCTCTTCTTTCTCTTTCTCAGAGGTACCACTGCTCAAAATCCGTTTCTTATTAAAGTACTTTTCCTTGTTTAACATGCCCATTGACATGATAAAGTATTGCTTTTTCTTGCCATTCAACTTTATATAATTGGTTTTATTCTGGAAAAATGCCGTAAGTTTTTTTTCACTCAATATTGTATATTTTAGATTTGTCTGTGTTGTTAACTGTAGGTTTGACCTTTCTTCTCTTGCCTTTATTTCTCTCTCTCTTGGTGTCTTGCTCTGTTGCTCAGACTGGAATGCAGTGGTGCAATCTTGGCTCCCTACAACTTTCACCTCCTAGGTTCAAGACATTTTCCTGCCTCAACCTCCTAAGTGGCTGAGATTACAGGTGTGCACCACCACATCCAGCTAATTTTTTTGTACTTTTAGTTGAGATAGGGTTTCACCACATTGACCAGGCCGGTCTCGAACTCCTGACCTCAAGTGATCTGCCCACCTTGGCCTCCCAAAGTGCTGGGATTACAGGCCTGAGCCACCGTACCCGGCCAGTTTAGTCTTTTCATTTTCACTGCTGTTGAGTATTCTGTTGCATGAATATATCACAATTTATCCATTCTTCTGTGGATGGTCTTTAGGATTGTTTTCCCATTTTTTTACTTATAGAAAGTGTTACAGAAAATCTTCTCATGCATGCCTCCCAGAGTAGACACATGGGGTTTCCTTAGGGAATGCACTTACAATTGCAGGTCTAAGGCTGTGCACATCGTCAACATAACTAGATTTGGCCAAATTGCTTTCCAAAGTGGTTGTTCTGATTTTGCCCGGCTGCGCATTCCAATTGCTCCATATTGTCACCACCATTTGGTATCATCAGCCTTTTTAGTCTTTGCCAAAGATGGATGTGAACTAGTAGATCACTGTGATAAATTGCATTTCTGTGATTAATAGTGGAGCTGGTCATATTCTCAGACATTTCCCATTTTTGCTTTTTTCCTTCTTGATTCCATTTCCAATTTTTCCATGGGCTTTTTTTTTCTTTTGGTTCTTGAGTTGAGATTTTCCTATATTCTGGATATAGATCTTTTGTTAATTATATGTCTCACATATGCCTTCTCCTTGTATGTGGTTCTTCTTTTCAATTTGTGTACAATAACTTTTGATGTTTCGTAGTTTCTGTTTTAATGTGAAGACTTCTTTATGGCTTGTGTCTTTTGTGTCTGAAGCAATCCTTCCTTCCTTACCTTGAGGTCATCTAGTGTCTTAAATTTTTGTCTGAAGGTTTTTAAAGATTTGCTTTTGCATTTAGTTTTAAAATCCATTTGGAATATACTTTGGTATGGGTGAGGAATATAATTTGTTTTTTTTTAATCCACGGGAACACCTAGTTGTCACAGCACCATTTATTCATGATCCCCTACTTTACCAGCGTCTTATGTCATCACTCTGTCATATACCAATGTTCATTATATTTTAAATTCTGTCTGTCAGTGTTCCATTTTGTTTTACCTGTTTCTGCAGCAATGTCACGCTATCTTGACTACTGCTTTATGTTGTTTTAATATGTGATTTGATTACTTACACTCTGTACTTCTTCAGAAATTTTAGTCAATTTTTGTTATTTTGATTTTTTTTCTCTCCATATTGTAGAATTAATTTGTAATTCTTGAGGATCCATGTTTGCTTTTTCTTTTCTTTGTTTTTGAGATGGAGTCTCACTCTGTCACCGGGGAGTGCAGTGGCACAATCTTGGCTCACTGCAACCTCCAACTCCCTGGTTCAAGTGATTCTCCTGTCTCAGCCTCCCAAGTAGCTGGGATTACAGTCACACACACCCACGCCCAGCTAAATTTTGTATTTTTAGTAGAGATGGTGTTTCACTACGTTGGCCAGGATGGTCTCAATCTCCTGACCTCATGATCCGACCCCCTTGGCCTCCCAAAGTGCTGGGATTACAGGCATGAGTCACCACACCCAGCCCATGTTTGCTTTTGATTGTATTATAAATTGCATTTATTGATGAATTGATTTATGAAAACTTTATGGATTAAGTTGAGAATTGACAGTTTCGTAATATTATCTTCCCATCTGTGAAAATGACATACCTCTTTCATTTGTGTTTTCAATAAAATTTTATAATTTTATGCAGAAAGGTAATATGTATCTTTCATTATAATTATTCCTCTACACCATTAACATTTTTGTACTGTTTCATCATCTTTACTAATTTTTAAAAATTTTAAAAATGTCCTTGCTGGTATACAGAAACACAATTGATTTTTATAAATTATCTATGACAAACTTGCTGGACTTTCTTATTCTGATTCTTTCTCTTTTTTTCCTAATCAACATTTCTTTTCTGTTTTTTTTTTTTTTTTTGGTTTTGATTTGCATTTCTTTTTTTCTTTAATTATACTTTAAGTTCTGGGATACGCGTACAGATTGTGCAGGATTGTTACATAGGTACACACATGCCATGATGGTTTGCTGCATCCATTCCCATTGTCTACATTAAGTATTTCTCCTAATGTTAATCCTCCCCAATCCCCCGACTCCCTGCTATCCCTTCCCTAGCTCCCCCACCCCGCAACAGGCCCCAGTATGTGATGTTCCCCTCCCTGTGTCCATATGTTCTCATTGTTCGACACTCACTTATGAGCGAGAACATGTGGTGTTTGGTTTTCTGTTCTTGTGTCAGTTTGCTGAGAATGATGGTTTCCAACTTGATCCATATCCCTGTAAAGGACATGAACTCATCTTTTTTTATGGCTGCATAGTAATCCATGGTGTTTATGTGCCACATTTTCTTTGTCCAGTCTATCATTGATGGACATTTGGGTTGGTTCGAAGTCTTTGCTCTTGTAAACAGTGCTACAATGAACATATGTGTGCATGTGTCTTTATAATAGAACGATTTATAATCCTTTGGGTATATACCCAGTAATGGGATTGCTGGGTCAAATGGTATTTCTATTTCTAGAGCCTTGAGGAATCGCCACACTGCCTTCCACAATGGTTGAACTAATACTGCCCAAAGTAATTTATAGATTCAGTGCTATCCTCATCAAGCGACCATTGACCATTTTCACAGAACTGGAAAAACTTTCTAGTAAATGCATTTTAAAGCTATACATTTACCTCTGAGTACAACTTTAGCTCTGTCTCACAAGATTTAATACAATTTTTTTATTGTTCAATCCTAAATATTTTATTAACAGCGATTTATTATACTCAAAGGGTTATTAAAGAATGCACTGAAATTTCTAACATGTAGCTTTTGACTGTCTTGGTTTATCCCTTTATTACTAGTTTTCATTTAATTACAATTTCTTAAAAATTTGTTTTATAAGATATTTATACTTGAAAAATTTCAGAAATGTTCTCTGTGCTAGTTTACGTTCCATTTTAAATGAACGTTTCATGTATGTTCTTTGCTGCCACAGCACTCTATATTTGTGTCTATTTGATCAAACTTGTTTACTTTGTTGTTTGAGTCTTCCGTAATGTCGTTGGGAAAAAACAGTCTTATTTAGGCATAATTGATACAAAAATCTCCTACACCATGTTTGACCTACACAACTTGATGACTTTAAACTTATTATGCATACATGCATGATAGCGTCACTGAATAAAGGTTGTAATATATCAGTTACTGCCCAAAGTTTCCTTGTGTTCCTTTGGGTGCCTGTGCAGGGGTTGTAGGAGTAAGAGCAGTTAACATTGCAAACTGGGTGTTCGGTGTCAGTTCGACCGGAGGAAGGAATCCCTAGGGAGCTGGTAAAGCCCTCCTTTGGGTGCGTCCTGTTTTAAAAGCTAAAAACAGCTAAAAAACAAAAACAAAAACAAAAAACTGAAAGGCTAAAAACAGATGTACTTTTTAAACACATTTTAAGTGCACAGTACTGTATTGTTACTTACAAGCGCTATGTTGCACAGATTTCTAGACCTTACTTATCTTGCATATTTGGTATTTCTTTTGCATAACCAAAACTTTGTAACTATTGAGTAACACCTTTTCATTTCCACCTCCCTCTGGCCCCTGACAACTGCCATTTTGTTCTCTGCTTCTGTGTTTGACTATTTTAGATATCTCATATAAATAAAATCGTCCAGTGTTTATCCTTCTATAGCTGGCTTAGTTTATGTAGCATAATTTCCTCTAGGTTCATCCATGTTGTTACAAATGATAGAATTTCCTTCTTTTTTAAGACTGAGTAATATTCCTTTGTATACAATTAACATCTTTATTAATTTAATTTACTTCATATACTCATTTTGGAAACAAACATCCTAAAATCTCCAAGTGTAATTCTGAAGTTGTCATTTTCTAAGTGCAATTTTGTCAGTTTAAAAAATATTTTGAGGCTAAGTTATTATTTGCACAAAACAACGGAATTGTTGTAACTTCCGGTGAATCATTTTGCTGATCGCTATGCAGTGGCATATTATAGTAGACTGTATCATTGTTAAAATATTTATTCCCTGTGCTAAGGGGAGATTGTATTTCCTTTCTCCTTGATATAAGTGTTAGTTTTGTGACTTGGTTTGGGGAGTGACATCTGATAGAAGTGAGAAGCGTCACTTTCAAATAGAAGATTTAAGAGCCAGCAGTTGGTTCACAATGTGTTTTTCTTTCTTCTTCCATGAGACAGTGTTTGTTTTAGATAGAGACAAATTCATCAGCCTGGGTCCAAGGGTCAACGTACCATAAAGCAGAGCTGCCCCACTCTGAGTCGGATGTGTTGCATGAGTAAGAAGGAAGTCACTGAGATCCTCCGGGTTGTTTGTTATTGCAGCCTAACCTAATCGATCATGACTAATACTTTCAACTTATTCCTACTAATGCCTTTGCCTTAAGGTCAGTTTTGTTTATCAGTATTACAGCAGCTCCAATTTTCTTTGAAATAGTATTTGCTTGGTTTATCCTTTTCAATCCTGTTCCCTTCAGTTTCCCTTCAATTTTGTGTGTCTCCTGTCAACCACCTTTAGCTATATTTCGTTTGTGCTTTTTATTCCATTCTGGGATGCCCTTTCCATTTAAATTTATTGTTTTAACTGATGTATTTCTTCCATCTTATTTTGTGATTTCTGTTTGTTATTCTTTCACTTTTGCCTTTCTCCTCCCATCATCTACAGATGGTATAGTGGGATAAACAGCCTGCAAAAAATATGTCCTCTTCCTAATCTTCTGAACCTATGAGTCTTGCTTTATTTGGCAAAATAACATGATTAAGGATCTTGAGAGGAGAAGCTTATGATGTATTATCCAGGTGGACCTTATATGCCATAATATGTATCTTTACAAGGAAAACACACAAGAGGAGGAGGCACTGTGACTGCAGAGCCGAGGCTGGAATGAGACTGGGACCCACGTCAAGGAATGCTGACAGCCACTGGAAGCTGGGAGAGACGAAGAGCACGTTCTCCCCTAGAGCCTCCAAAGGGTAGCCCTGCCAACACCTTGATTTTGAACTTCTGGCCTCCAGAGATGTGAGAGAATAGGCTTCTGTTGTTTTAAGCTACACCATTTGTGGTTGTCAGGGCAGCCCGAGGAAACGAATAAAACCAGCAGTAATAGTGTCCTCATCCCACAGGGTCATCGTGAGGATGAAATGAGATCGGACATGAAAGGGGTTCTCAGTGCCTGGCCTGCATTAAGTGCTTAGTAGTTGGTAGCTATTATTCTATTTATTATTAGGAGTAAATAATAATATTTACTTTTATTTTATTATTATTATTATAAATAATATTATTATAAATAATAATAATAACAGTTCTGTAGAAGAGCCTGAGATGGAGATTTTTATGCAATCTATTTATGGAGGGGATAAAGAATGAAGGAAGCAGGATAGGGAATATCGTAGGAAGGAATGATACTTAGCTTCCCCAATACGAAATCTCTAGAGGCAGATCCAATAGGGTATGTGTGCACGTGTAGACAGATAGATAGATATAAATGAGAGAGAGAAAGAGAGACAGAAAGAAACTGAGAGAGAGAGAGAGATTGAGAGAGAAAGAAAGGAGACTGGATTTATTAGGGGAATTGGCTCACATGATTACGGTGGCTGAGAAGTGCCATGTCAGGTCATCATCTGCAGGCTGGAGACTCCAGGTTGACACAGTCCAAGTCTGAAGGCCTCAGAGGCAGGGCAGCTGATGGTGTGACTCAGTTCAAGGCCGAAAGCATTAGGACCCTGAGGGCCACTGGTGTAATAAGTGCGGGAGTCCAGAAACCAGTGCATCTGGAGTTCTGATGTCCAAGGCAGCAGAAGACAAGCTTTCAGAGAGTGAGAGAGCAGTTCACCTTCTGTGGCTGTTCTCTCTGGGCCCCCAGCTGACTGGATGGTGCCTGCCAGCATTGAGGGCAGAGGATCTCCCCAGTCCACCTAGACTCACACTCGAATCTCCTCTGGAAACACCTCAAGATGTATCCAAAAGAGGACTTTCCCAGGTCTATCGGGATTCCTTCATCTAGCCAAACTGACACCTAACATCCAGGCCACAAGTCTACCCCTTGGCAACTTGGCATCTATACACATCTCCTTAAACCTTTCTTAATTTCCAAATAAAAACAATAGTGAGGCAATAGTTCCACCTAGCATGGAGAAACGACTCTGCGTACAACTGAAAACACACTACTCTTTTCCCTAGAATTCAGCTTTCAGGATTTTAATCTTTTGGGATTGCGACTTTTGGGATTTTAGATTTGGGGATGTTGATCTTTTGGTATTTTGACATTTGAGACTACGGCATTTTGGATTGTGTCGTTCAGGATTACGATTGTCACCACAGGACAGGGCAAGGGGAGAGCCTGGCACTTTGCCGCGAGGCAAAAGCTGGGGTCCAGCCTCGGCGTGACCCAGTGCGGGTCTCTGAGTGCAGCCAGTGTAGTCCCCACCTTCAGGAAACAAGAGCCAAGCTTTTCACTCTTGTATCACTTAGTCATTGCGTGGGGCAGTAGGGGATGGGGTGACAGACTGCGGGGTAACATGGTCCCTTGTCATTCCAGTGAGGCGGGTTATGGTTAGCACCGGCTGGCAGCCTTGCTGGTGGATGAATGCACTAGACCTTGCAAATCCACATTGCAGGCAGCCAGTTCTGGCTTAGTCAGCTTCATGGAGCTCATTCAGTCCCACCAGTAGCTCCTCTTTTCTATGTGCAAGGGGCCTTTCCCCTGCAAGGTCTCACATCCACAACTGTTTCACCGCCTTCCTTCTGTGCTGCTTTCCTTAAATTTCCTGTTTCTGTTAATGGGTACCACTACTGACCCAGCGGTCCAGGCTGGAAGAATCAGAATCACCTTAGCTTCCTTCTGTGGCCTCATCTGCTTGATCTAGTCCACCGTGTGCAAACTTCCTCACCTGTCACCCCCTCTCCTTGCTGCCAGACGTGGCCAAGCCTCTCATTTCTGCTCTCCCATCCTATTAGCCATATGTCCTCCCGGGTCCCCATGTCCCTTAGGCTCTTCTCCTTTTTTCAGTTTCCCCATTCTCTCATCCCTCTTTCAATCTATCAACAAGACCTTTTAGCTCCCTTTAAAGATATCCCTAAACTGAGCAGCACCCCTGGCCTCTGAGGACTTTGCCTCTCAGAGGGTGGACAGCAACAGTGGGCCCGCTAGTGCTCCCCTAGAATTCTTTATCTTAGCCTGACTGATCAGTAATTTCAGCACTGTGCCTTACTTAGAAATCTCAAGGAACTTCTCAGTGCATTAATAATAAAATCCAAATGACTCGCCCTGGCCCTCGAAGTCCTAAGTAATCTTTCCCTGCCAACTTCTCCGACGTCACTCCCTCCACGGTCCTCTCGCTTACGCTGCTCTACCGCACTGAGACCTTGCCTTTGCTCACCTCCACGTCGGGATCCCTTCCTTTTCCCTGGCCTGGAAGTTTCCCCCAGGTCTCTGCATGGCTCGCCTCCTCCTAGAGTACAAGTCTTCACTCTAACATGGCTTGCTCAGAGAAGCCTTCTCTGACCCTTCAACTTAAAAACGTTCTCCCCTAATTTCTGTCACTCGATCTTGCTTGACGTTTTTTCCTTTATGACACATCGCTATCTGAAATTACCTTGTTTGTTAATTTTCTTGCTTATTGTCATCTCTTCCCCTACCATAAAAATATCGTGAGGTCAGAGATTTCAGCCTGTGTTTCCAGCAGCTTAAAATGTGCCTGGGTTTACATTACCGGGTTTTTAGTAGCTATGGAAGGAGTAAATGGATAGTGGTAGTGACTTGGCCTCCTGAGAGTGAAGCTTTGAGAGTGTCTGATCAGAAAAAAGGCTGTTCATTGTCCGTCAAGATCCTTCAAAATCTGGCCCAAACTTTCTTTATATTCTTCCCTTGCCTGGCACTCCTTCCTCTCACTTGTAATCTATCTTAAGGGGGCTTTATTTTGTTTCCCACTTTCTCACTGCTCCTTCTCACCTTGGGATTCTGTTCACATCAGTTTCTCTAACCAGGAAGCCATTCCCCTCATATCCTCAGCTCCTCTTATAGTAAAGCATAGCCCACCATCTTCTCTTCTGTAAGGGGGTTGCCTTTGCACATTCCCTTGGCCTGGAGAAGGCCCTTTGTTTTACTCTGAATTTCCACGAGACTTGCAGTCTTTCAGGCTGTAACCTGCAGGATTGTACCTGGTAATGTTAGAGTCATTCACTGTATCCTCAGTATCTAGCATCTGCCTCCTAGTAGGTACCCAATACATATTTGCTAAACGGATGAATGTTATAGTTTTGTTATCTTTTTACACTGTAAATGTCTTGGAAGGGTCTATTTTATCTATCTGTGTAACCTCCCACAGCATCGAGCATGCTCGTTGAATGAGTGAATGAATGAAAGCTATTATTCCCAACTCCAGGTGTAGTTCAACTCAAATAATGAATAAATCTCCCAATTGTGTGAGCCATCTTTTGACATCCCTCCCCTCTTTGGGCACATTGTTCTCTTTCCATCCCTATGAATGCTGTGTTCAGAATAGCAATACTAACAACTGATGATTGTGGTTGGTATGTGGAATTCTAAGACCATCTGCCAAGATTCCTAGCTATTGGCATAACCATGTTTTCCCCATTATTTAAAACATTAATCTAGGTACTGCTGGGCAAGGAATTTGAGGATACATTTACGGTACTGAATCAGTTGACTTTAAGATAGGGAGATTATTCAGGTGGGCTGGACCTAACCACTCGAGCCCTATAAAAGGAGTGAACGTTCTTTGCTCACAAAAAAATAAGCCAGAGATTTGAAGTGTTAAGGAATTGGATGCACAAGTATTTCTCTGTTGCTAACTCTGAAGATGCAGGGGACCATGTGATAAGGGATGTGGGTGGCCTCTAGGCCTTGAGGATGACCCCCACATGACACTAGCAAGGTAATGAGGACAACATCACATAACCACAGAAAACTGAATTCCACCACAATCCGCAGGAACTCAGAACCAGATTCTGCTCAGCCTCAGATGAGAACCATACCTGAGGCCATACCTGAATTTCAGTCTGGTCAGATCCTGAGTGGAGAACCCAGCCATGCCATGCCCAGACCTCTGGCCTGTAATCCCAGCTACTCTGGAGGCTGAGGCAGGAGAATCACTTGAACCCAGGAGGCGGAGGTTTCGGTGAGCTGAGATTGCACCATTGCAATCCAGCCCAGGTGACAGTGCAAGACTCTGTCTCAAAAAATCAAAAACAAAACCAAAAAACTTTGTGATAATAAATCAATGTTGCTTTAAGTTGCTAAGTGTGGCAATTTTTGTGACACAGCCATGGGAAACCGATACAGTGATGGAGATGAAGGCACAGGGAAACAACCTTCAAGAAGGTCTGGAGGAAACAGAACAGCAGCACCCCCTAAGTTCTGTGGCTCTGTCTTATGACTCTGAGTCTTTGGCTCCAAGCTCCGCAACAACTAACAGCTACAGGTCTTGATCTGTCCCTGGCCATTCAGGTACCCTCTAAGAAAGAGGACTGAGACGTGATTAACGAATCAACGCCGTCTTTTTGTCTGGTTTTTCCTGCTTAGAATAGAGGCACACGCTCTTTTTCCACTGATCTGCCCTCTAATAAGCGTACCGACCTGAGACAATTGACCTTAAAAAATAAAAATAAGTAACCAGCCCCCAGAGCCCTTGCAGGCAGCATTAGCATTCTTCAGTCTCCCTGGGTTGTGTCCTGGGAGTCTCAGAGAAATGAATCTTATTATTAGTCTGATGCCAGTGACTGCTCCTGACAGCGCCCTCCTCCCTCCTGCAGCTGCTGCGCCAGCAGAGGTCGTGAAGCTGATGGCTCCTCCGGTGTGGGAGGGGGTGGGGGAAGGTGCATTGAGCCATCAGCTCCAAGCCCAGTGCAGGCTCTTGGGAAACTTGACCCCCACTGGGGGCCTCCACATGTCAGAGGAGCCCCAGATCTGTGTTCCCTGGACTTTCTCAGCAGATTTCTCTGGTAGAGTTTAAGACAGGTCATTCAGAGGTCTTCAGCACCCCACCTTTTAGTCATGAGATCTGTCCTCCACACAGAGGCATGCACAGAGTGTCTGCGTATATTTTTTAAATTATGAAGTGAACAAATGTATAAAATGTGATCATTGAAACAAATATTGTCAGCCCCTTGGAAGGTCTCTCATTTTTCCCTTTCCAAACACAATCTCTTCCTCCTCACAGAGAGAGATAATCACTATCCTGAAGTTATGAAAATTACTTGCTTGCCTCTAAGAAAATACCCAGTGTTCACATCTGTGTATGCGTCTCTAAGTCTTACTTTGCCTGTTTACAAACTTTGTGGAAACGGAAGGTGTGCCCTCTTTTGCATCTTGCTTCTCAATGTTATACTTTAACTATAGTTCATCTTCATTGCTAATTAATATTCCATTTTCTGAATATGCCACAATGTACTGATTTTTATCATAGCGGTCATTTAATTTAGACTATTCTTAGCGTTTGACTATTTAAGCTGCACTACCATGCACATTCTGGTACACATGCACCAATTTACACAGGCAGGGGTTTAGCCAGGACATGTGCGAGAGCGTGGCAGCGAGTGGATATGGTGTGCATGTGTCTCCAACCTTACAGAGTATGTCACCCTGCTTTCCAAATGGAATTCAAATGCATCCCCCAAAAACAGTGGATTTAATTTTCTGATTCTCTACATTTTTTTGCCAGCATCAGGTATATTCGTTTTCTATTGCTGCATAGCAAAATTGCCGCAAGCTTTATGGCTTTAACAACTTAAATGTATCACCTCACTGTTTGCCTGGGCCACAGTCTAGGCACAATTTAATGGGGTCCTTTCTTTAGGGTCTCCCCAGGCTACACTCAAGGCATCAGCCTGGGGTGGGGTCTCACATGAGTCTCAGGATTCTCTTTCAGGCTCCCCTGACTGTTGGCAGAATTCAGTTCCTTGCAGCTGTAAGATGCGTGGAGACAGCACTGGCAAGGCCAAGAGAAGCATGCCTCTCCGATGTTCTGTGCCTTCTAAAGGCACCTCTGCCTAGGTCAGGCCCACTCGGCACAGACTCCTTTTTGATGAACTAAAAGTTGATGGGTTGTTAAACTGATCACAGGACTGCTCTCCTACTCACAGGTTCTGCCCACGGTCAAGGGGAGGAGATGATACAGGACCGGTATACCACCGGGGACAATCTTGAAGACTGTCTTAGAATTTTGTCAGCCACACTTGGTATTCTCAGATTGTTTAACTGTCAACTATTAGATCATGTACATTTTTTAATATCTGAAGGCAAGCAATTTTTTATGTTTATTGATGACTTGCATTTCTCGAGGTGTTTATTTCATATGCTTTGCAGATATTTCTCTAACCTGATTGAGCAATACTCTTTAGTCATAAAATAGTATCATAGATAACACTTATTGAGTGCTTATCCTTTGTTAGTTGTTTACATGCATTACCTCTTGTAATATACTTAAAACACTCTGAGTAGGTTCTATTGATTTCTCCATTTCATAGGTGAGGAAACTGAACTTCCAAGGAGTTAGGCAACCTGACAAGGGCATGTGTTAGGGATGTCACTGGTTTGATCTTTGAACCAGCTCAGTCTGACTTCAGAGCCCATCCCCTTAAACGCTAAGGGAACCTAGCACACTGATTCAAGGGATAAGGGGATTTGCTCCCTGCTGTGATAAGCAAATCGTCTCATTTCTTTTATAACAAAATTTGTAACAAAAATATTGCTTATACGAGTGAAAGACTGGCCCTTTATGTTGTCCAGGTTAAGCCCTGCCTCTTCCTCCTTTTCTGTGGCCTCTGAGCCAGCTGCTTCTCTCCCCTCCAGCCTAGCCAGCACACTGCTGTCACATGGATCTTCTGCAGGCTTCAAGGCCACAGGTTTGACCTACCCAAATCCTGTGGGGCAAACTGAGACTCTGGCCTCTAAGTCCCTTCTCAGTCTGACCCCAGATTCCTTCCCCAGCCGCATTTCCCCAAACCCTCTTCCCTGGCCCTTGGAAATCACCAGAGTATACACACCCCTGTGTTGTAGTTCACCTTTGCCCCTATTTGGGATCTCTAGCCCCCTGCTGTCCTCCCACCCCCACACCATTATACTAAGCTCTCAAGGCCCACTTCAATTTTCATCTTCTGAATCAGTCACCCCTTAACCTTCTCTCCTACAGAGATCTTTCCCTCCATCTTATGAGTTCCCATAGCATTTATAATTTTTACCCTTTGACACTTTGTCAAATCTGTCTTGATAATACTACTAAATTTTTTACGTGTCTCAATGAAATCATTTGCTCATTGCTGATTGGTTATCTGCTGAATGGTTTCCAGTCCTTATCTTACTTGAACTTTTCCTAACATCTTATCCTGGGAAACGAGGACTCATTCTGGAAATTTGCTTTTCTATTGGTTTCTAGAACATCTTTTTCTCCTCATTTTCTTCCTACTTTGGACGGTCCTCTTTGCCCATTGCCTAAATGGCTGTTCTTTGGGATTCTGTCTCTGGCTCTTTCCCCTGCTACTTCTCTGTATCATAGCCCGGCTGCACCGCCCCCTCGTTGGACTCCCTCTTCCACTGGACTCCCTGAGGTCAAGCACAGTGTCCAGTCTTTATTGCATCCTCAGGGCCCAACCCAGACACCTTCAGAGCAGGTACCCTGTTGCTTCATGCGGTTCATGAGTTCCCACAGTCGCTCTGACACCACAGTGCATGTGGCAGGTGGTGCTCACCTGGCTCCCAAAATCAGACGTGGAAGCTTAAATCAAAGAACTGATATTTGGACCCTGAGTTTCTGTCCTCAGAATGTTTTTACATCTCCTCATTTGGTCTTCATTAGAATACTGAATGTGTGCGTTCTTTTATTGAAAGCGTTTCTTGATCTCGGCGCTGTCCAGGGTGCTAGAAGAGCCATGGAGAGCCAATACTCCATCCCCGGGTTTGATAACATCGGCATTGCACCTGCTGCTCTCATTCCCATTTGAAGCTGAGGACAGAAAGGCCCTGACGAATTATGTTTCCCGTGGTTACTCTGTTGGTAAATGAAGGATCTGGAACTTGAATCCAGACCTTCTTACCCCAAGACCATATTCTGTTATACCAATTTTCATGGCTAAAAGACCTGCCAAACCCTGAAGGTCAGTGGAAACATGTTTTTCTTGCCATGAGTGGTTTGCAAGTTTTGTCATTTCCTGAAAGAGAAACAGAGGAGTGACAATAACAATCTTTGAAGCAACACTTAGCCTTTTCTCTCAGGTTCTTTCACGTTGAATGGCCTAGGTTCTAGGGAGATTTTATTTTATTTTTTTTCCCAATAATGATCCCAGAGTTCATACAGGCCTGAGGGACTTGAAAACCCTGGCCAGATAACCCAGACCCCCCAATCTCTGACTATGGTCTAGAGGGTAGGGAGGTATAAGCAGTGTGTTTCTCATATCCTGTGCAGCTTGCACCCTTACTGCCTTTCTCTGCATCCTGGGGGCTTTGCTGCCTGGATCTCCACCCCCAACCCTGCTAACTTCCTTCAGAAGCAAGCAAAGGTTAACTGAGATCACACAGCCAGGTGGATGCCTGTATTCACTTTCCCTGGGGCTAATTATGGAGCTACATTAGATAAAAGTCAACATATGTTGTAAAAGGCACTGTGTATCATAGCTTGACAGTTTCTAACAATGTGCTCATGTAACAGCTGTCAAAGGCAGTGCTAGAAATGAGTAATATGTTGATTTATGTATATCAGATCTGTCCTCACGCTCTGTGGTGGAGCGGACCAGGCAGGCTCAGCTCTGTGGGTGGAGACTCCAGGAGGGGCAGCCAAGGAAGGAAGGAAATTCCCTCAGTTTCAGAAGTGCCTGGAAGGAATGGCTGAAGCCTGAAGCAGCTGCTACTTGCTGAGGTCCTTTGCAGAAAAATTGCCTAGGGGACATCTGTTCCCTTTTTACAACACAGATAAGAGTGAAATCCATCTCCTAAGGAGCTGGGCTGCCGAGGTAACCTCCTGTGCTGTCCTTGGCCTCTGGATGGGGCAGAGGGTCATGCCATGGAGGAACCGTCTGCCCCATTCTACATGGCTTTTGGAAAAGGGGGTTTCTTTTAAAGTAACTGCTTTGAATTTTCTTTATAATCAGGGCATTTAAAATGATTTATTTAAAAGATATTTAACTGACAAATAAAGATTATATATATCAAAGATGTACAACATGATGATTTGTTATATGTATACATGGTGTCATGTTACCACAACCAAAGTTAATTAACATCTCTATCACCACCCTTGCTGATTTCCAGCATCTGTTTATCTTGTGACTGAAGGTTTGTACCCATTGACCAAGACCTTCCCATTTCCCCTATACTCCCAGCTACTGGTGACCACTGTTCTACTCTCTGCTTCTATGATTTCGACTTTTTAAGATTCTACATGCGGCTGGGCATGGTGGCTCATGCCCAAAAGCTTAGCACTTTGGGAGGCCGAGGTGGGCAGGTCTCCTAAGCTCAAGAGTTCAAAACCAGACTGGCCAACATGGTAAAGCCCTGTCTGTACTAAAAATACAAAAAAATTAGCTGGGCCTGGTGGTGGGTGCCTGTAACCCCAGCTACTCTGGAGGCTGGGGCAGGAGACTCACTTAAGTCTGGGAGGGAGAGGTTGCAGTGAGTGGAGATCGTGCCACTGCACTCCAGCCTAGGCGACAGAGCAAGATTCTGTCTCAAAAAACTGAAACCAAATCAAACCAAACCAGATTCTATGTGTAATTGTCTTTCTGTCTCTGGCTTATTTCACCTATCATGATGTCATCTAGATTCACCCTGGTTATTGCAAACGGCAGGATTTCCTCCTTTTTATGACGGAATGATATTCAGCTGTGCATAGATACCACATTTTCTTTATCCATTCGTACAGCGATCGATGGACATTTCAGCTGTCCCTGTATTATCTTGACTGTTGTAAACAGTGCTGCAGTGAACGTGGGGAGGGGGGCAGGCATCCCTTCAACACATCGATTTCATTTCCTTTGGGTACGGACCCATCGGTGGGATTGCTGGATTGCATGGTAGTTCTATTTTTAGTTTTTTGAGGACTTTCCATGCAGTTTTCCATAACGGCTGTGCCAATTCACATTCCCACCAACAGTGTGCCATGGCTTTCTTTTCTTGACCTACTTGTCACCTGCTGATCTTTCATCTTTTTGATAGGAGCTATTCTGACAGGTATGAGGTGATACTTCATTGCAGGTTTTAATTTTTTTTAGACAGCGTGTCACTCTGTTACCCAGGCTGGAGTACAGTGGTGTGATCTCAGCTCACTGCAACCTCCACCTCCCCAGTTTCAGCAGTTTTCATGTCTCAGCCTCCTGAGTAGCTAGGATTACAGGCGCACACCACCACACCTACCTAATTTTTATGTTTTTAATAGAGACGAGGTTTCACTACGTTGGCTAGGCTTGTCTCGAATTCCTGGCCTCAAGGGATCCACCTTATTTTGAGATTACAGGTATGAGCCACAGCACCCAACCTCACTGTGGTTTTCTTAATGACCAAACTCAATTTTCTTATTTGTTTTGTATTTTTCCCCAACTTATGTTAAAAGAGGAGGTCAAACAAGTTTTCTCTTGCATTGAAAAAGCTGTCTGTGTTTTCTACGTGGTTTTCTTTTTTTTTTTTCTTTTCTTTTTCTCTTTTTCTTAACTCTCTCTTTTTTAAAATTGCATTTTAGGTTTTGGGGTACATGTGAAGAGCATGCAAGATTGTTGCATAGGTACACACATGGCAGTGTGATTTGCTGCCTTCCTCCCCATCACCTATATCTGGCATTTCTCCCCATGTTATCCCTCCCCAACTCCTCACCCCCTGCTGTCCCTCCCCTATTTCCCCCTGACAGACCCCAGTGTGCGGTGCTCCTCTCCCTGTGTCCATGTGTTCTGACTGTTCAACACACGCCTATGAGTGAGAACATGTGGTGTTTGATTTTCTGTTCTTGTGTTAGTTTGCTGAGAATGATGGTTTCCATGTTCATCCATGTCCCTACAAAAGACACAAACTCATCATTTTTGATGGCTGTGTAGTATTCCATGGTGTACATGTGCCACATTTTCCCTGTGCAGTCTATCATCGATGGGCATTTGGATTGATTCCAGGTCTTTGCCATTGTAAACGGTGCTGCAATGAACATTCATGTGCATGTGTCCTTATAATAAAATGATTTATAATCCTTTGGATATATACCCAGTAATGGAATTGCTGGGTCAAATGGAATTTCTATTTCTAGGTCCTTGAGGAATCGCCACACTGTATTCCATAATTTACACTCCTACCAACAGTGTAAAAATGTTCCTATTTCTCCACATTCTCTCCAGCATCTGTTGTCTCCAGATTTTTTAATGATCACTGTTCTAACTGGCAAATCAATGATGGTATCTCAATGTAGTTTTGATTTGCATTTCTCTAATGACCAGTAATGATGAGCATTTTTTCATGTTTGTTGGCCTCATATAAGGAAATAACTTCTACGTGGTTTTCTCTTGGGGCCATGCAAAGGGACCACTGGTCTCAGAGGATCTGATTATTACGCAGAAAGTCACTTCGGTGTTGCTGTTGGAACCTCCACTATGTTCCCAATTTATCATGGGCTCCTCTCTTTGTCTTCATTTTCTTTGCCTTTCTGACAGCACTGGCTCGGTTATGGCATTCTTCTCTTTAAATGGTAAGCAGTGACTTAGTAAGAGCATTAGGCCTGAAGCCCAAAGCCAGCCCCTGCATACTAACGGCAAATTCAAACTCTTTAATTACCACTAAACTTGTAAATCAGCGGAATCTTTCACTAGTAAACTAAAGCAAATAATTCTGCTTACTTGATGCTTACTAGGACAAAAACAGAAACTCCCCAAGTACTTCCATAGCCTCCAGCACATTGCCCCTGCGGCTAGACTTGGCTTTGTCTGAGGTGGGACTTGTGGTTGGTGGAGCGCCTGGAGGGCTCTTATTGCAGGCCAGAGGGGAAGGGGAGAGCAAGCCTCTTTTCCTCTCCTGAGGCTTGTCTGTTCTCCATCCGGTTGTGGCACTGATTGTGTGGATGAAGATGTGCCCTGGCTCCTCTGTTTACATATTCTGCTGTCGCCATGCTGGCCACATGGACCATGGGGGATGTCAGATGTTCCCCAGTGCCACCCCACACAAGGTCCTGGATGCTGCACCATGAGGCATGTCTGTCTGCTGACCTCCCAGGAGGCTTCCAGGTCATAACCAGACATAGCCAGACTCCCACCACTGAATCAATTTCCAGCAATCTAGGTAATGGAGAAAGCCACTTGCAAGTTCCCACTCTCATCACTAAGACGCTGTGGGGACAGCTGATTGCATAACCGGTCAATGAAAGCTTTATGGGCAGTGCACGTTCATTAGTGAAGTTTCAGAGAGAAGATTCACAACACACCAAGGGTAATTAACGTAGCCAATTCAAAATGTTAAGCTGCAAAAGCAGGTGTGCTCTGTCCTGAATAAGCGAGGAAGCAAACAGCAGTGAGCTAGCTGCTGCAGGGGCCACCTGAGCTTTCAGCCGGTGACCCGTGTCTTTTCTTGGAGGGTGCATCTTTTGGGATGGCTGCATCTCTATTAACCTGGCTACCTACAGTGAATAGAGAACTTGATTCATAGGTGGTGTGAAGATAGTCTTAGCTAAGTATGAAGGAATTTCAAGAGCAGTTGTGAAGAAGTTATTGCAGGAGTCGTGTAAAAAAATGTATCTTTCTTTTATTAGTGATCAGAAAAACATTTCAGATAAAAAGGTTCTATTACTAAGACAGAAAGGTAGTGTGGAGTGGTAAGCAGAATATGAAATTTAGAAGCAGAGAGTTAAGGGTATTTGTTTATTAGCTGTGTGATTCTGAGCAAGTTAATCAAAATCTCAGTGGCTGGGCTTTTCTTCAGCTGTAAAATGGAATAATCACACCAGCCTTATGAAATTGTGGTAAAAATTAGATAATAAATGTAAAAGCATTCTTAAACTTACTATACATTTGTATTTACTGTATTTCCTCACTTGTAAGACACATTTCCCCCATGTTTTAACATTTCTAAAATCAGTAAGTTTCTTATAATTGATATGTATATTCAATGTGGTTGTTCTTTCCTTTGTCCCTGGAAAGTTATAAAATTGATGGCATGTCTTGCAATCAGTGGCTTCTTAGAGACATAAAAATATGGTAGTTCAATAGAAAGAAAATAGTTTTATCTGGCTCTGGAGGTCAGATTTATTATTTTTCATTTGGGTGTTTAGAGTCATCTATTCATGTGGCATAGCTACCATTTATTAAGTGCATTTCATTATTTGCAGCAAAGTATTACCTATTGCACATGCTTTTTTTTTTTACAGAATTCCCATTTCCTCTTAATTATGTTTGGTCTTGTCATTGGAAAAACACTTGCTTGTCAACATTACTGATTGGTGAGTTAAGGCAAGGTGATGGCGGGGAACTATGTGTGTAGCAGAGGTGCCTCAGGAATAAGGTCTTGCCAGTTACTGGTGGAGGTCAGGGACAGACTCAGCTTCTGGGTGTACCATCAACCCCAGTTCAGCACTTGCTTGACAAACTCTTAGAGACTCCAAAGAAAGAGTCCTATAAAGTAGAAAGTTTTATTGTTATTAAAAGATAAGATTACTGAGGCACCCAAATGCAGTTTTCTTTCTTCTAGATTGATTTTTATTAACTTGAATGAAGACTCTCTTTATACCTGATTGTACCATTTTTATTTTCAAATGCATACACACTATATTGACAATCTTATTCCCTCATTGAATTTTTTGCAGGTTTTTGTTGTCTTTTATGAGGCTATTCCAGTGAGGAAAAAAAGTTAAATGGAATTTGCGACAATATATTTACCTGGATAGGTTGTAACTATTTCTAAAACAAATGAAACTTTTAAGACAACAGAACTGAAAAAGTGCAGCTAGCCATTGAAGGCTTCTCAGCTCCCCTTGGGAGGAATAAAAATGTCTCTTACTTATAGTATGCCTTTTTCTTTTCTTTTCTTTTTTTTTTTTTTTTTGAGACGGAGTTTCGCTCTCGTTACCCAGGCTGGAGTGCAATGGCACGATCTCGGCTCACTGCAACCTCCGCCTCCTGGGTTCAGGCAATTCTCCTGCCTCAGCCTCCTGAGTAGCTGGGATTACAGGCACGCGCCACCACGCCCAGCTAATTTTTTGTATCTTTAGTAGAGACGGGGTTTCACCATGTTGACCAGGATGGTCTCGATCTCTTGACCTCGTGATCCACCTGCCTTGGCCTCCCAAAGTGCTGGGATTACAGGCGTGAGCCACCGCGCCCGGCTTAGTATGCCTTTTTCTAAAGCCTCTTTTGTTTTTCCCAAATAAGCATTGTCTGCTAAATAGAGTTGCTCGTATGAGATTGTACATGCTGTGGGTGGTCCTATAAATATTCATTAGTAAAATGTACACAAGGCACTGATCCGTAGGTTTTTTTTTATGCAGAGATATCGTTTCAGTGGTAAAAGTTCAATTTTGATTACTGGGTAGCATCAATGTGGGCTGAAATCATGATTCTGGATTCCACCTCCTCCCATCCTTTCAGAACCTGAAAAAATATTAACAACTTTGGCCCAAACTGAAGCTGAGAAGACACGAAAATGAAGCAATAAATGCTGTTAGACGCCAAGTTCAGAATTCATCTGCTCCTGTTGAAGGCCTCATGGTGTTTGCAATGCAAATCTCAGAGTCATGCCTTAATCATTACCGCAGGGAGACAATTAAAGTTAAAATATAGATTTCTAGATAACGGGAGCAAATAATAAAGAAATAAATACACAACACAAAAAGAGCTAATGTGCTTCATTTATAGCAATACTTTCCTCAAGGAGGCTTGAAGGGATTTCCAGCTGGAGGATGGGCTTCCTGGATGTGAAAGAGACAGGTTTTATGAAGGAAAGATGGGGATGGCCTCCCGGGACCTCGTGTTCAAGTTGAGGGCCCCTAAAATCAAGGCAATAGAGTAGTTTTACATTTTCTATTTTATACTCTGGTGGTTAAAAACACAGGCTTTCAAATCAGACAGGCCCATGTTTAACTCTCAGTTCAGCCAATTAAAGCTGTATGACCTTGGGCAAATCACTAACCTTCTTTAAGAACTAGGACTTTAAGTTTCCTCATCCAAAGGGCTATCATTCTCATTGGTGTGTTATAAAGACTAAATGAGTGGATATATACATAAAATGTTTAAAGAAACGATCAATTTTAGCTGTCATTATTATTAAAATTACTGTGAACTCATTCAAAAGTGGGCAAAGGACAAGAACAGACACTTTTCAAAAGAAGACATTTATGAGGCCAATAAACATGAAAAAATGCTCATCATCATTGGTCATTAGAGAAATGCAAATCAAAACAACATTGAGATGCCAGTTAGCATGGCGATCATTAAAATCTGGAGACAACAGATGCTGGAGAGGATGTGGAGAAGCAGGAACACTTTTACACTGTTGGTGGGAGTGTAAATTAGTTCAACCATTGTGGAAGACAGTGTGGCGATTCCTCAAGGACCTAGAAATAGAAATCCCATTTGACCCAGCAATCCCATTACTGGATGTATATCCAAAGGATTATAAATAGTTCTACTATAAGGACACATGCACATGAATGTTCATGGCAGCACTGTTTACAATAGCAAAGACCTGGAACCAACCCAAATGCCCATCAATGATAGACTGGATAGGGAAAATGTGGTACATATACACCATGGAATAGTATGCACCCATAAAAAATGATGAGTTTGTGTCCTTGTATGGACGTGGATGAACCTGGAAACCATCATTCGCAGCAAACTGACACAGAATTGAAAATCAAACACTACATGCTCTCACTCATAGGCGGGTGTTGAACAATCAGAACACATGGACACAGGGAGGGGAGCATCACACACTGGGGTCTGTTGGGGGTACTAGCAGAGGGACAGCCGGGCGTGGGGAGTTGGGGAGGTATAACATGGGGAGAAATGCCAGACGTAGGTGATGTGGGGGATGGAGGCAGCAAACCACATTGCTATGTATGTACCTATGCAACAATCCTGCATGATCTGCACATGTACCCCAGAACCTAAAGTACAATTAAAAAAAAAATTACTGGGCGTACCAATCACGAGTTTATTTTCTTCTGAGAGACAACCTAGTGGAAGCCAGGCTTGCTGCATAGCTCGCTGCTACTCATGCATGACTGTGTGTCTTGTGGGAGAAGGTGGACGGCGACGTCTGGGAGATCACGGTAAACTCCCCGCTGCCCCCGCTGTGGTGACAACAGACTCCCAGTCAGTCCCCTCGCAGAGCAGCACGGCGCGCGGCGCCATCACTGGACTAGAGTAACTCCGGAGCGCGAGCTCTCGCCCTGGCCCGACGCCGGCCCGACCCAGGCCTTCCTGCCTGCCTGGGTCTCAGCTTTGCTCCTGGGTCGGAGGAGGCGTGCGGGAACAGTGGCTCTCAAATCTGGCTGCGCGTTGCAGTCACCACCTCAGCCCAACGGAGTCAGAATCTCTAGGGTGGGGTCTGGGGTTTCTCAAAAGCTTCCCAGGTAATTTTTAAAATTTGCACCTAGCCGGGAGTCTCCAAACCAGTTCAGTGGTCCCCAAGCTTTGCTTGTCCGGAGAGGGGCCAGTGGATGCGGGCGGCTCTGAGGCCTCACTTCAAACAGACCTGCTGCTCTGGGAGCGAATACTGGTTTTCTGCTCAAGATTTTATGAAAGAAAGAGTTCTGCTACAAACCAAATCCAGAGCTTTGAAAATTGTTGGATTCAATTGTCTCTGCTGCTATTTGTCTCGTGATCTGAAACCGATTTATTCTGGAAATTACTATTTCTTTTCATTTCTCATCATGGAATCTAATAAATCCCCTTATATTTTAAGGCTTATCTTGAAAATACTCCCTTAATAATAAGGATGTAATTAAGTTTTGTTTTAATCATTATTAAAAGCATCAATATAATATGCTAACATTTAAAAATAAAAAGTCATATCCTGCTCTATGCATACATCAGTAATTTACATAGACTGATTGAGTAAAAAATTGGAATTTATAACAGACGTCCTGTTATTTTCAGATGCCAAGTGGAAATGAGGTTGTATTTACATATAAGCTGTATATCCATATATATGTGAATATAAGTTATTTATCTTGTAGTTTCAGAAGCTGCATCTATCCATGTGTATATTCATTTGCTTTTTTCCTTCAAGAATTACTCCCTACTGGAGGTCGGCTAAAAGACTTTGTGGAATGGGAGGGTGTATGTTTTTTTGTGTGTGATAAATATGGATATATGCTTATAGATAAATACAGGAAAATATACACACTTATATCAAGCATGTGGCTATCATTGTCAAAGATGAAAATTTATTTCTAGATGCTATGGATTCAGTTTCCTGTTCATTGAATAAAAATAGTTTTGACAACTGTCTTGGAAAAAGTTTACAACAAATTTTACTCTATTCCCTTCTGTAGTTCAAGATACCTGAAATATACATAGTTGGTTAGGAAAAAATAAAACGAGATGAAAATACAGATATATTAGGAACATATCTGAAAGAGTTAATATAATTAGAGTGAATAATCACAAACTATGAAATAAGGTCCCAAGGTTAATAAACGCAGATGTCAACTAATCCAGAAAAAGCTGTGCGTAATGGGAAAGAAGAGAAAGCAGTTGGGTTTCAGAGAAGCCCAGCTTCAGATACATCACTATTTTTCAAACCTGGGGATGTTTTTTGAAAAAATACTGATGCTGGAACCACATCTCAGACGCTAAATTGGACTATCAGGGCACGGAATCTGTGTCAGTGATGAAAACTCTGCCCAGCTGATTGTAAGATGCAGTCACAGTGGAAAATGGCTGAGCCACCGGCGATAGCTGCAGTTGGGCACATTCCACACGGGAGTTAGGCCTAGATGCACACTATTTTTGCAAGAAGCTGGCACATTCTACAAGGAGTTTTGGTGTCATGGGAGGTTAGTTAGGTTATAATTGGCTCTAATTGGCTCTCCCCACAGCTGAAACATCGTCTGCCTAGAGCCGAGTGACACTCCAAAAGGGGAGAGATGTGCTCCGACCTTTGAAAACATCAAAGAAGTCACTTCCAACACAGCTCTTACAGACCAGTGCCCTGCAGCTCAGCAGAGCTAGGGCCAACCCCAGCAAAACTGATAGGAAACAGCTTTTGCAGAATAAGATTTTTATCTTTCCCCCGGAACAGCAGTGCAGGCAGACTCTCAGAAAAAGGACTGGGATGGGGAAGGAGGCAGAGCCCTGACTTCTCAGCCAGCACCTGCTCATGACCAGGTTTCACTACCACCCAGTGTCTTTTGGGCTGCCCATTCCCCTTCTGATGGTGAAACGAAACTCTATACATGGGTATGTTGGAGTGAATGTGTAACCCTTAAAACATGAAGAGGTTTAATACTTATTATGTGCTAGGTAATCAGTCATCAACAGTTGACATATGTATAAGGCATCCAGGGCCTGATTTCACTCATGTCTCCAATTTTATCTTTTATAGCTCCATACACCAAACATATGGAATCACTTCTCTTTCCTTAAATAAGCCCTGTGTTCTCCCCCTTCTCTCTCTCTCACTCTCTCTCTCATTATTATTATTTTTTGGTCTCTATTCTTATCTATGCAGTCAGCTCAGCTCAGTGTGGCAGGGACTCTCAATTAATTAATTAATCTCATAACTCTCAGTAGTGCATTGCATTATTCACAATAGCAGGTGTTCAAATATTTGTTGAATCAGTGAGAAAAGTATAATATGGATATGGCAAGGTAATGAGATATTGGCTTGATTTCCTAATGGCTTGCCATCCAAGTCAGAATGAGAAGATTCAGAGCCCACAAAGCGCTTGAGCTCCAGGGGATGACACTCTCCTGTGGGAGCAAACACGAGAACAGAGATTCATAGAGCCCAGGGCAGCAGAAGTGCAGAGGAAGTTTCTCTTTCCTTTTTTCTGGGGATACACATGGTAGGGAGCCAGCCTAGCAGAGGTAGATGGAGCAGCACAGCCCGCTGTGAAGACTTGTGGGTGGAGAACAGGTCAGGGCTTGCCCAGGGACACTGGGGACCCTGAGTAGCCAGAGGTGAGAATGCCAGTGTTCTCTGTCTGAAGGAAAGTGCCAGGATTAAAAAGGAGAACTACAGATTTGTATTAAATCAAGATGATCAGAAGGAGCTAGGAGTGGACTAAAATAGGAAGAGGTATGCCTCTTTTTATCCAGAGGCAGACACGAACAGAGAAGCTCTGTGACTGCCAGGAGCAGCCTAGGATGCTGGATGCTGCTGCCATGACATCCACAATGGGCTGGAGCACTGAATTTAGGGTTGGGTGGACTTTCTTCAGTTCCACCTCCGCCACCTATTGTGGGTTCTTGGGGGGACACTTGGTCTCTCTAAGCCTCTGAAAAATGAGGATGTGATGCTTGCTGCAAGCACAGAGGAAATGGAGCAGCAAGGATCCCTGAAGTCAAAGGGCGCAGAAGCTTTGAGCTAGGGCAGGCTTGGTGGCAGGAGGTCAGGAGCCCCTTCCTGGCTGCCTAGCCACCTCTTGAACCTGCCCCATCCATCCGTGGCCTCCCCTTATGTTTGCAAGGAGGTCTGCAGCATCAACTGGTGGTAACGTGCTCCTTTTCGTTTTTTACAACCAACAGGACAAGGGGAGCAGCTTCTGTTCTCGGAATCCCTGAGCCATTCCTCTGGCGTGTCACCCCTGGGCTGGAGAAGATGGCTCTGTCAGTTTCCCACTGCCATTCTAGCAAAGCGCAAAGACTCTGCAGCTCAGAACCAGAGACGTCCGTTGCCCCACAGCTCCAGAGACTGGAAGTCTGGGATCAAGGTGCTGGCTGGGCCCTGTTCCCTCAGGCAGCGCTAGAGAAGAATCTCTCCTGGCTTCCAGTGGTTCCTTGGGGTGTGCAGCATACCTGTCCCCCACCCTCTCCCCACACCCCAACACCTGTCTTCACAAGATCCTCTCCCCGTGAAGCTCTGTGTCCAAATTCCTTCTTTTTATATGGCAGTCGGACATATAGGATTACCACATACCCTAATTACCTCATTTTAACTTGATTAACTTCTGCAAAGAACCCATCTGCAATTAAGGTCACATTCTGGGGTATTGGGTGTTAGGGTTTCAACATATCTTTTCAGAGGAAGACACAGTTCAACCCATAACCACACTGCTGTCAGGGGTTCTGGCATAGAGCAGTCCATCCCTGAACTAAATGCTGCAGAGGGAGGGCCTGGTTGGCTGGCTTAGGCATCTGAGGAGGATGCATGTGGCGGGGATGGTTCGTGGGGCCCGCACTCTCCTCACAGGTACTGGGAGAGAAACAGGAGCTCAGCACCTGGCAGAGAGAAGGCTCTCAGAGTCTGCACTAGAGTCTACATATTACCTGTGTCACTTGAAGGAATGTACTTATCCTTCCTAAACTTCAGCTGGAAATGGAGATGATGCTGCATGCCTGGAAGGGTGGCGGTACCAGCCCAGTGAGATGCCAGCCCTGGAGTAAGTGCTCAATAAATGTAATTGTCACTGGTTGCTGTTGTTATGATTACTAATATAATACCTTACTCTGGCCTTGGTTGAGGGAGCTGTCTATGTAGAGTCATTAGAAAAGACAAGAGTGTCACCAGAGGATCTGGAGAATTCAGAGCATTTGACTTTGGAGACTTTGAAATTGGGGCCTTTATCATGTTCAGGGGCGGATCTCTGGTAGTCAGCAAAGATACAGGCCTGAAGGTCTGGAGAACACGGGGGACCGATGGCTTTGTCACAAGGAGATTGCAGAACAATGTGTGTAAACCCACTGGCTTGGGACAGACTGAGAATGAGGTGAGAAGGATTGGACCACACTTTGGGGTGCACCTGCACTTTAGGAAGGGGGTGGCTGAAAAGCAAGTCCCTCTGGGGATCCAGGACTCCTGACAGCAATGTCTTATTTGAGGGTACAAGATGTGAAAGAAAATGCTGTAATTGAGAGGCATGAGCTCCAGAGGAGGAGGGGTCACTGTGCAAAGTCCTGGGTCCAGTTTACATGTTCTCTGCCATTGCTTAATGGCTTTTGAGGAGCAGAGAGAAAGACTGAGCCAGGGGAAAGGGAGCCAGGGCACAGAGTTGTGGGAAGCAAGGCTCAAGTTGAAAGCTAAGCATTGGGTAGGAGCCTGGTGTTTCAGGAAATGAAAAGGGCAGAGGTGGAAGTGGGAAGTCAGTCTTCTCGACTACAAGCCGGTGACTGCAAGCTGCAGCCCGGTGTGGAGCTCAGTCAGGGCAGCATTCAGGAAGGAAAGGTTGGTCAGAAACCCTTCTTTGGGTATCAAAGGCTTGTAGGGTGGAGGAAGCTCCTGAAGCTTTCAGCAGGGGTTAGGGCATTGTGTCAAAGATCTGCCCCAGCAGGCGCCATTCAGCTAGAAGGTAACCCAGGCTTTGAGGGCTGAGGAAGCTGTGGTAGTTCCAGCCCACATGGATGCACTAATAGGCACAGAAAGCTAAAACTGTAGATGCACATTTGGGGCTGGGGGTGGAAATGATGACTTCTTAGGAGAAATATGCTATGTAAATTCTAGGCATTTTTTTCTGTAGTCTGGCCCAAGTTCAAGGCTCTGCAAATGTTATACACCAAAAAGAATTTTTTCCAACCTTGTCATAATACTTTGAGTGGATAAGATGAATGCATACTATAATTATTTAGTGGTTTATTCTTAATTTGTGGGTCCAAGCCTCCTGCTTTTGTGATGCAGTCTGTGTTTATGGTTGATTGACACATCCATTGTCTGCTCTACCATATAATCTCCTGGAAAAACAGGGATTGGGTCAATGTGAGTATACTTTTTATCGCTAGTAAAGTTCCTGACTAATGAGAATTCTGCTTGTTTCTTCTGGGTAGTGCAAACCATTGAGAAGACATTTTTTCATTAATGGAAACTCTTTCCAGTGTGTGAGGCAGTGACTGGGTACTAACATGCTCATGTTCTGCAAGTGAGTGCAGTTGAGAAGTTTGCAGAAAAATGTTGGTTCCTGGTCTCCTGGCTGCACACACATGCAGTCACTCCTAAACTTTGCTGCACAGTGGAATCATCTAGACATTAAAAAAATGCCACCAGACATTCTGATTTCATTGGTAGTATAGTGTGCAGCCTAAGCTTCCTAGTTTTTACAAGTTTCCTGGATAATTCTAATGTGCACCAAAGCTTGGAAATCACTGTCATTGGAACTCTTCTCAGACAACTCAAATGAATAACATCATCATTGCATCTGTGAAAACCCAAACAACAGAACAAAGTGCAAATCTCTATGACACTGGTTAATGAATCAGTGTCATAGTGATTTATTCTGTTTGATACAGTACTATAGATACTCAATGACACTGTACAGTACTGTATAGAACAGAATAAATCAGTGTTATAAAGAATATAGAAAAGACTCAATAGCCTGGACTTAAGTATATAAATATTCAATATTATACAATAAAGGAAGACTCATGGATTGGTGAGGAAGGGATCTATTATTTAGTTAGAAGTATTGCCTAGTTATTTAAAAATAAGCATTGTAAATTGTTGGGGTTTTAGGGGGTTTGATAACCTCCTCTACACTGCCCATGTTTAAAAAGAGTTGAGAGACAGAGTCAGAAAGACAGAGGTCAATCTATTACACTGATTACTTGTAGAGAGTGTCGGTCTAGATGTGTTAGAAAACCAGACTGCTAACGCTTTGCACCTGGGCTAGAGAGACTTGCCCAGGTGCAGTCCCTGGCAGCACTAAACAGTTCAGCTCTTCCCATGGGGCTAACTCTTAAAGCCAAGGACAGAGTAGCAGACATGGGACTCCCAGTGGCAGTGCAGAAACAAAGAGGAAAGAGGAAGAACCTAGCCTTCTCCCTCATGCACAATCAGGTTAGTTGCTCGTCTTGTGTAAACACACACACACACACACACACACACACACACACACACGAACAAGGAAGAAAGCCCTCTACATGGAATCTTGGAGGAGTGAGGAAGGGGGTTTGTGCCCCCAAAGAGATCTTTACACATGCACAATTTTCACATAGATTACTAAGTTAAATGTAAGATAATAAATCTGGTAAAAAAACTAGAAGATATTTAGATGGCTATTTTTCTGCCTTCCAAAAGAGGATAGTTATTCTTAGTGTTGGAATGGTAAAAAGAATCACAGAGGAATGGATCAATAACTTTGACTACATTCAATTTTGGGGCTATAAGATTTTATTACAGATTTTAAAAAATGAAGTTAATACAGGTTGGTGGGAGTGTAAATTGAAGCAACCTCTCTGGATGTAAATTTGGCAATTTATTTTAAGAGCTTTAACGTGTTCTTATTTTTTGACTGAATGATTCCAGTTTTAGAAACCTGAGAATGTAATCAATGGTAGGGTCAGAGATGTATATCCAAAGATGTTCATTCTGAGTTATTCATTGTGAAATAAATGGAAATACCTAAAAGCCCAACAATTCAAGAATTATTACATAAATAAGGGTACCTCCCTGCTACAGGAGTGTTATGTTTCCATTTTAAATGGAGCTTTTAAACACTTTTCAATGGGAAAATGCTTGCAAAAAATTACAAAGTGCAGGGTATAAAAATAAATATATTGTGTAATCCTAGTTTGTGCAGAAAAATAAATTTTATTTTAGAAAACGTTGGAAGGAAATGCTTCAAAATCTAAGTACTGATGGAGATTGTGGGTATTTTTGCTTAATTTTTGGAAAATAAAAATTCTGGTTTCTGCAATATTTTTAGACGGATGTATTTTTTTTAAGTGGATATTCTCTGTTGAAATCTGAAATTCAAGGGGGCTTGAGCATTGAGCCCGCCAGTCTGCTAGCAGCAAAAAGAGAATGAGGATTACCTGGAAGCGATGTGTGAACAGTAAGGGGGTCGGGTAGAACTTCCCCACCCCCAGCTAAAAAGTCTAAGGGCCAAGACAGGCTGCTGGGAGTCGAGTGGGGTTCATGCTATGAGCTCCCAGGAGCAGACGTGTGGTGACGGAGATTTTGAAGGAATAGGGCGACAGCGCTTTGGGGAGAGGTGTGTGCGGGAGACCAGAGCCAGGGAACACCGTGGCCGTGCGCAGTCACAGGGCTGCTGGAGCAAATCCAGGCACCGAATCCTCCCAACTTGCGCAGCAGCGCGAGCATCTGCTCTCCGTGGTCCTGCCCAGGCGCGCCAGCAGCTGCGCCCCAGCTCTGAGTCCAGCAGCGCCCGTTCTCTGCGCAGGGCACCCCCGCAGCTTCGAGTGGGACATCCAAAATGGCCCCAGTCTGTCGATCTCTCCACGGAAAGCCGGGTGGATTTGAATGGAAGTCTAGTTTGTAAAATTCCTGTGATTTCGTCAAGGCTTGGAGAGTTTGGCCTTGCACAGATTCGCAGAGAACTGCCATTTCCTCCAGCGAGGCAGTGACGGCAGGCTGAGACCAGGACACACCCATGCTGGGGAGCAGGTTTCCAACAATCATTCCTCCAAAGTTAGGCTTTTCCTCCAGCCCATTTCCTTCTACTACTCTTTAAAAAATGCCCCATTTCCCCTTGAGCCTGAATGTTTGAGAAAAGAAACCAGAAAAAAAGGCGTGTTTCCTTTTATCCGTACTCGATCTTGACAACTTGCTAGTTGAAATGTGGGAATATTGGGAAACTTTTTTTCATCCTTTTTGAAAACATGCCCTTTTTAAGAGTTTTGGTATTATTTATTTTAAAAAAAAAAAAACCTCCAAAAATAACAGCTAGGGACAAGTGTGCTATCAGCTCTTCTCTTTGTATTAGGATCTCTGTATTTTCAGTCTAGCATTGAGCCCAGTTGCTATGGATGGCAACCTTGACAGGTTAGAGGGAGAAATGACTGATCGATTACTGCCTTTTCCGTATTTCTGCAGAACGGCATTGCCTCCTTTTCTGTAATGTATGCTGCTGGGTCCAGTCTAGTTTTAGTGTTTAAATTATTCAATAGTGCATGATAATATTTGATGCAGGATTAGGAAGTCAGAACAACGTTCAGTGACAAGAGACATGGGCAGCAAGGGTGAGGTGGAGATTTTTACAATGTGCAGGGATGCTTCAGAAATACGTAATTAGTCAGCGGTACCCCAATGTTCCTCTTACTGTGCCTTTAACCGGGATTTTTTCCTTCATACGTGGCAGAAAGGTGGCTCTGTTGGCTTCACGGTTCTGCCTTGGGGGCAGGTCCCTCTCTAGGCTATGGGAGTTTTCTGTAGAATTGGGACTAGAGTGGATCTGTGGCTAGAAAGAGGAAATGTTTCATGTCTCAATGTCTCATTTGCTTTTCCCCACTGACTCCAGCAAGTATGCAGACCTAAATTAACCAGAGAATGGTAGGGAGGAGTGCCGGGAGAAGAAGCCAATCTGTTCTGGTGTCTGTCTCTCTGATCCTTGGAACAGGGAGACGGCGTCACCTCTGAGCCCAAGTGTTCTTGCATGGGGAAAGCGTCCTTTTAAAGAATTAGTTTTCAGCATTCTGTCAATTATGGCCTCCAAATCTGGCTGAGTAATTAAATGCCAGCTGACAGTAAATATCAAACTGCTTGGGAGCCGTAGCGAGATATAGACAAGTGGATTCGGTGTGATTGCTTTGGTAATTTGCTTTTTAATCTTTAATACCAATTAAATGCAGGGGAGCTAAAGCCCGTGCATTGCCCAGATGAGACAGCTCATCAGCCGATGCCTTAAGCTGTCCAGCATGGATTTCTTGGCTCTGGTGACTGCACAGGTCTTAGGAGGCAGGAAAGTTTGGCCGGTAGTGACTAGTGGACTCTGTGCCATCAGCAGGCAGAGAAGTCCTCTGCCCTTAAGGCAGGCTGCATGTCCTCAAAGGCATGCCCAATAACCTCCCCTGTAGTTTCTCTTCAGTTGCCTCTAGCACCATTGTGGGTCTGGTTTAAGGCCTGAGTTTTGCTTTTACCTTTTTCCTTTGGCAGGGAGAGGCAGAAAAGGAAGAGAAGCAATATGTATTGTGCACCTATCATGTGCAGTTACATAGGAGAGACCGCTCTTTGATGATTCCTACCAAAATGCCATGACTATCCTGAGTGCAAGCCCACGGCCCCAACATCAACCCCAGAGGAACTGAAGAGCAGTGGTTCTCATCCAAAAATGACCCCTCACCAGGGGATATCTGGCAATACATGGAGACATGTTGGTGGTCCCAGGTGGGACAGAGCTGCTACTTGCATCGAGTGGGTAGAAGCCAGGGCTGCTGCGGGGACCCTGTAATGCCCCACACAACAAATAATTATCTGGCTCCAAATATCCATGGTGCTGAGGTTGAACCACTTGGTCTAGAGTAAAAACAGAAACTTAAATTGAAAACTGTGAGAAAATTCTTGGGGTTATAGAGGATTTTTGAGGTCATGGGTGGGGAAAGTAGACTTAGGGCAGACCGAGTCAGGCACAGTGATGGAAGATGAGAACCTATGGAGCTGGTATTGCTTTCTCTCCATTATTACTTCAGAAAATGTAGAGCCTGTCCTCACACCTATGGCAACTCAATCTCTGGTCCAGGTGTTCCTTGGGAAAAATTTGTGCAGGACAAAAGCCCTGTGCTGGTTAGGAGCTGACAAAAATAGGTGGGAACTCACATCCTTTGGAGAGTTGCTGTCTACCTCTGCTCATCTAACTCCCTCTCTACACCACTCCTCTATCCTCGCCTGAATTATCTAAGTGTTTTGTTTTACTGTTCCTTCTGGGTGGAGGAGAAGTAAAGTCTTGAACTAGGTAGTTGCTTTGTGGAGTGGAGGGTGATTGGCTGCCATTTTCTGGTGCCCGAAGTTCTCCCATCCAGGGTTCATTCATCTGAGCAAATTAGGCTAATATTGACTAAGGTTCTGGCTTTCATTGTTTGACAAAATAGCTGTCAGTGCAAGGGAAAAGGAGCACACTAGCAAATGTAATGAAATACTTGAGTGGTCCATCTATTTCAAAAGAAAAGTGGAATAGTGCATTACAGATTCCATCAGAAGCAGAAATATTAGAATGTCTAGACCAAGAGTTTAAAACAATCCCAATAAACAAACCAAATAAAAAAAAAACACACAAAAACAAAAACATAAAACAAGAACAAGAAAACATAAAATGAAAAAAGTAAACATTTTATATGAAATGTATAATAGTTGAATAAAGATGGGTTATTTAACAAAATGGATAAAGCTGAGGAATGAATTCATGATTTGGAGCACCAGATTTTGGACATTTCTGATGAACATGATCGAAAAAACAAACAAAAAACTAAAAGAGATGGAAAAGAGAAATAGAAGAGTGAAAATCCTGCAATTTGAGTCCACAAAGCCAGCAATGTGCAGGAGACCAAAGGTTATATGAAATAAAAGAAGAAAAGAGAAATTCTTGAGAGAAAAAGAAAGACCTCAGATTCAAAGGGAACATATAGTGCAGAATGGCAGAGATGAGGGAAAACCTCAAACCTTATTAATTGCAAAGGAGGAAATAATAATTTGACAGTGAAGCAACCTGGAGGATGTCACCTTACCCAAGTGTTATAATCAAGATCATTTATTCCTGATAGGATGCACTGAGTAGGGCACAACACCTCTCAATCTAACCATTAGACATCATCAGACAAAACCACATTGAAGACTTTCTACAAAACACCTGACTAGTGTTCTTCAAAAGTGTCAAGATCATGCATGGCAACGGAAGACTGAAGAACTGTGTCAGGCTCAAGGAGCTCATGAAGACAAGACATCTAGGTACAATGTGGGACTCAGGGTTGGAGCCAAAACACAAAATAGACATGAGAGGAAAAATTAGTGATATGTGAATAATGTCTATAGTTTAGTTAATGATGTCCTACCATTGTTAATTTATTAGTTTTGCCAATTTACTATATTTATTTAAGGTGCTAACACAAGGGAAAACTGGGGAAAGGGAACAGGAAACTCTATCTTTGCAACTCTTCCATTGCAAAGTTTCTTTCAAAATAAAAAATAAAAATAAAAAACCCATCATGCCAATTATCTCCAGTGTTGAAAAATTTGGTATCAAACTAACGATTGTATGAGAGTTCCAATGGCTCCACATCCTTGCCAACACAGGATGTAGATGTCTTTATAGTTTTGAACATTCTAATATATGTGCAGTGGCATATCACTGTGGTCTTGATTTGCACTTGCCTAATGACTGGAGACTTTGGGCACACTTTCATATGTTTATTTGTCATCGACTTGATGAAGTACCTGTTCAGACCTTTTGCCTATTTTTAAAATTTGAAGTTGTTTTTCTTGTGTGTTGATAGTATTTAATATATTCCGGAAACAAATCAGATATGTGATTTACAAATATCTTCTTGCATATTTTGTGATAGCATCCAAACTTCTAAAGGAAATCTAGGATAAGCTCTGTGTTAACTTGGATTAGGCAAAAAGTTTTCAGAAACAACACTGAAAGCACAACCTATGAAATAAAAAATTAATAAGTTGGACTTTACTGAAATTAAACTTTTCTAATATCTTTGCTTGGTCTTGTATTAAGATAATGCTGGCTTCATCAAATAAGTTTGACAGTACTTTTCTTTTCTGTTTTCTGGTAAGGGTTGTGTAGAAATTTGTGTAATTTCCTCTTTAAATGTTTGGTAGAATTTGCCAGTAAACCATATCATCCTGGAGTTTTCTTTTTTTGGAGGTTTTTAATTACAATTTTAATTTCCTTGATAGACATATAGCTATTCAGGGTAGCTATATCTTCTTGAGTGAATTTTGGTAGCCTGTGCCTTTCAAAGAATTAGTTCATCTAAGATATCACCTTTGTTAGCATAAAATTGTTCCTAATATTTCATCATTATCATTTTAATAACTACAGGAGCAGTAGTGATGTCTCATTTTTACTTCCGTAAACCACTAATTTTTTTATCTTTCTCTCTTTTTCTTAATTGGGCAGTCTGACTAGAAGTGTATCACTTTTACTGGATTTTTCCCCTAAAATCCAGTTGGAATTTTATTGATTTTTCTCTATTTGTTTCCACTTTCAACGTTATTAATTTCTGCTGTTAACTGTATGATTTCCTTTTTAGTTTTTGCTTTGGGTCTAATTTGCTCTTCTTCTGGTGGAACCTTAGATTGCTAATGTGAGATCTTCATTCTCTTGCAATGTAAGCATTTAATGCTACACATTTCTATCTAAGCACTGCTTTATCTGCATCCTACAAATCACAATGTTCTGTACTTTCATTTTTATTCAGTTTAAAATATTTCTAAAATTTTTCCTGAGACTCTCTCTCTTTTGGTAGTGTATTATTTAGTGTCCATATTTTAGATATTTTCCAAATATCTTACTGATTTCTAGTTTCATTCCTTTATGGCTTAAGCCTGTAGTTAGTATAATTTCCATTCTTTTAATTCTGTTAAGGTTGTTTTATGTCCAAGAATATAATGCATTTTGGTGAATGTTCCATGTAAATTTAAGAAGAATGTGTATTCTGTGTCAATTAGGTCAAATTTGGCCTAGAGTGTTGTTCAGGACTTTTATAGCCTTAGTGGTTTTCTGTCTACTTGTCCTGTTAATTACTTGGAGAAGGCTGCTGAGTTCAAATATGATTGTGAGGTTGGCTATTTCTATTTCAGTCATATAAGCTTTCACTCATATATTTTGAAGCTCTGTTACTTATTGCATACACAGGTAAGATTCTTATTTTTGAGAATGAAATCCTTCATCATTAAGTCATGCCCTATTTATCCCCGACAATATTCCTTATTTGTAAATCTATTTTGTTTGATTAAAATAGCCTTCTAACTTTCTTTTGGTTAGTGTCTGCAGTGAAAAGTTATCACAATAGGCTTAGTTTGCCATTCTTAGAAAGGTCTATGGAACATCTGATTCTTTTCTGAGAGCCTGAATTTTGGTATGTGTTAGGCAGAGGGTGCCAACATGACTAGTCCCCAGTAAAAACTTTTGAGTTTCCCTGGTTAGAAGCACTGTACACATATTGCTGCATTATGGGAAGGATAAAGCATAAGGAAGCTTGCATGTAGATTTCTTTAGACATGTTCTCTGTCATCTTCTTCTTCCTTTTTTTTTTTTCTTTGAGATGGAGTCTCGCTTTGTTGCCCAGGCTAGAGTGCAGTGGTGCAATCTCGGCTCACTGCGACTTCTGCCTCCTGGGTTCAAGCAATTCTCTGTCTCAGCCTCCCGAGTAGCTGAGATTACAGGTGTCCACTACCACCATGCCTGGTTAATTTTTGTATTTTTTTAGTAGAGACGGGGTTTTACCATCTTGATCAGGCTGGTCTTGAACTCCTGACCTTGTGATCCATCCACCTTGTCCTCCCAAAGTGCTGGGATTACAGGCTTGAGATACCGTGCCCGGCCATCCTCTGTCTTTTTCTTTGTAATCTGGCTGTGTGTCTTTACTACCTGCTATAATAAACCTTATCTGTGAGTACAGCTATATGGTGAGTCCTGTGAATCCATTTAGCAAATCTCCAGATGGGTGGTGATCTGAGGAGCCTCAAACACTTCATTCATCATTTTCATCCTTTACTGTTGTTGTTGCTTGCACATTGTTTTTTTTTTAATTACACTTTTTGTTTTGAGGTAACTTACATGCAGTTGTAAGAAAAAATATAGAGAGGTCCCATGTACTCTCTTTCATATTACTCCTAATAGTGACATGGTTTTAGTCTGTCCTCACATTGCTATGAAGAACCACCTGAGATTGGTTAACATATAAAGAAAATAAATTTAATTGAGTCATGGCTCTACAGGCTGTACAGGAAGCATGGCTGAGGGGGCCTCTGGAAACTTACAATTATGGCAAAATGTGAAGGGGAAGCAGGTATATCCTACCCGGGCAGAGTACAAGCAAGAGAGTGAAAGGGTTGCTGCTACACACTTTTAAACAACAGATCCTGTGAGAACTCACTCACTATCATGAGTGGAGAAATCTGCTCCTATGATCCAATCATCTCCCACCATGCTCCTCTTCCAACAATGGGGATTGCAATTTGACATGGGATTTGGGCAGAGATACAGATCCAAACCCTATCAGGCATCTTGCAAACCATAGTACAGTATCACATCCAGGATACTGATGTTGACATAGCCAAGATCCAGAACAATTCTACCACTGTAACAATCCCTCATGTTACTCTTTTTTAGCCACACCCACTTTCCTCCTGCTCACCTTGTTGTCCATTTCTGTAATTTTTATCATTTCAAAATGTTGCATAAATGGAATCATTTCAGCATTTGATCTTTTGAGATTGACAGGTTTTCACTCTGCATAGTGCCCTTTAGAGCCATACAAGTTTTTGTGTGTATCGATAGTGTTTTCTTTTTTATTGCCGAGTAGTATTCCATGATATAGGTGTACCATAGTTTGTTTAACCATTCACTCAGAAGGACATCTGGCTTGTTTCCAGCTTTGGATACTACTACAAAAAAATTTCATGCACAGGTCTTTTTGTGAACATAGTTTATTTCTCCGAGATAAATGTCTGAGAGAGTAAACGCTGTTTCAAATGATAGTTGCATGCTTAGTTTTTCAAAGAACTGCCAAACATTTCCAGAATGGCTGTTCTATTTTACATTCTCACTAGCAATGAATATATGAATATTCTAGTTTCTCTGAATCCTCACTAGCATTTGGTGTTGTCCCAGTTTTTTATTTTTGCCATTCTGATAGATGTGTGGTAATAAATAATTACAGTTTTAATTTGGATTTCCCTGGTGGTTAAGAATGCCGAATAGCTTTTTGGGTGCTTATTTGCTGTATCCTCTTCAGTGAATATAGCAAATCTACTGAATGAAATCTCTTTTTCATCTTTTTAGGCCCGTGTTCTAATTTTATTGTTTCTTCACTCTTGAGTTTTAAGTTTTGTTTAATATATTCTAGATACTAGTCTTTTTGTCAACTTTGTGGTTTGCAGATATTTTCTACCAGTATATAGATTGTCTGTTAACCAGTTAATAGGATCTTTTAGAAAGCAAATTTTTAATTTTGATTAGTTCCAATTTAGCAATTTTTTTCTTTTATAGATAGTGGTTTTGGTGTCAAATTTGAGAACAATTTGCTTAGTTCTAGATTCCAGAAAATTTCTCCTGTCTTTCTTAAGGTTTTATAGTTCTACATTTTGTATTCAAGTCCATGATTATTTCAGTTAATTTTTGTAAAAGTGTGAGACTTTGGTTCAGGTTCATCTTCTTATTGCCTGTGGATGCTGTTGAAAAGGCTTTCTTCCATTGAAATGCTTTTGTGCTTTTGCCAAAAAGCAGTTGAACATATTTGTGTGGGACAGCTTCTAGATTCTTTGTTCTGTTCCATTGATCTATGTGTCACGTCAGTAGTGATTAGCACCAGTACCACAAGCGGAGTACTGTAGTTATATAATAAGTCATTAAGTAGAATGACCACTTTATTAGTCTTTAAAACATTGTTTTAGCAATTCTACTTCCTTTGCTTTCCTATTTAAATTTTAGAATAATCTTATTTATATTACAAAATATCTTGGTAAAATTTTGATAGGTATTGCATTAAATCTGTATATCATTTTGGGAAGAATTGACATAGCTGAGTATGTTGAGTCTTAAAATCAATGAACATGGTATATCTCTCCATTTTAAAAAAATCTTCTTTGATATGTTTCGTTGGCATTATATAGTTTTCAGGGTACCAGTCTGTATATATTTTGTTGCATTTATATTTAAATATTTATTTATTTTATTTTATTTTTTAAATTGTACTTTAGGTTCTGAGGTACATGTGCAGATCATGCAGGATCATTGCATAGGTACATACATAGCAAGGTGGTTTGTTGCTTTCATCCCCCCATCACCTATATCTGGTATTTCTCCCCACGTTATCCCTCTCTATCCCCCCAACTCCCTGCTGTCCTTCCCTTATCCCCACCCAAGTGACTGCAGTGTGTGATGCTCCCCTCCCTGTGTCCTCATGTTCTTATTGTTCAACATCTGCCTATAAATGAGAACATGCAGTGTTTGGTTTTCTGTTCTTGTGTCAGTTTGCTGAGAATGATCGTTTCCAGATTCATTCATGTCCCTATGAAGGACACAAATTCATAATGCATTTTAGCTTCTGTGTCTCTGTTTATCGTCAATGTATAGAAATACAGTGCTTTCTGCATATTATCTTATATCATAAGATCTTGATGAACTCATATATTAGTTACAGGAGTTTTTCTTTTAGATTCTTTGGGATTTTTTGCATAGACTGTCATATCATCTGCAAGTAGGGAAAATGTATTTTTTCCTGCATGACCTCTATGCCTTTTATTTCCTTTCCATGATTTACTGCACTAGCTAAAACTAGCACAATTTTGAATAAGTGTGGGGGAAAATAAGCATCCTTGCCTTGTTTCTGATCTGAGGGGAAAAACATTCAGTCTCTCACTATTACATACAATGCAATCTGTAGCTATTTTGCAGATACTCTTTAAAGAGTTGAGAAAGTGTCCCTTTCTATTTTTTCTGAGCATTTTAATGATAAATGACTGTTAAATTTTAAAAATCTTATTGATCTTTTTTGGAAGACTTTCTTTTTGAGCAGTTTTAGTTTTATGGCAAAATTGAGAGGAAAGTCCAGCTATTTCCCATATATCCTCTACCCCCATATATGCACAGCTCCCCCATATCAACATTCTCCATCAGGGTGATGCATTGTTACAACTGTTGCACCTACACTGACATATCACTATCACCCAAAGCCCATAATTTACATTAGGGTTTGCTCTTGTTGTAAATTCTATGAGTTTAGACAAATGTATGATGACATGTATTCATCATTATAGAATCATATAGTATTTTTATTGTCCTAAAAATCATTTGGATTTCATTCATTCACTCTCTCCCATCAAACCCTGGAACTGATCTTTTTACTGTCCCCATAGTTTGGCCTTTTCTAGAATGTCATATAGTCAGAACCATACAAAATGTAGCCTTTTCAGATTGGTGTCTAATACGCATTCAGGTTTGATAGTTCATTTCTTTTTAGTGCTGAATAATATTCTATTGTCTGGGTGTAACACAGTTTATTCATCCATTTACTTACTGATTCACATTGATTTGCATTTTGTTTGCTTCAGAGTGTTGAATTTTGACAAACACTTTTTCTGCATCAATTGCTATGATCATATAACTTTCCCTGTTTAGCATGTTGATATGGTGGATTGCATTTATTGATTTTGAGATATTGAACAAAACATGGATTTTGAAATTTTGAATATTGAATCCCTGGAATAAACCCCACTTGGATATGGTATGTAGTTCTTTTTATATAGTGCTAAATCCTATTTGCTAATATTTTGTTAAGAATTTTTTTTGCATCCATATTCATGAGGAATATCAGTCTGTAGTTTTATTTTTTGTACCATCTTTGCCAGATTTTGGTATCAGAGTAATACTAGCTTCATAAAATGAATTGGGATGTGTTCTCTCATCTTCTATTTTCTGGAAGTGATAGTGTAGAACTGGTGTTAATTCTTGTTTAAACATTTGGTAGAACGTCCAAACCATCTGGTCCTAGAGATTTCTTTTTTGGGAGCCTATAAATTATGAATTCAATTTCATTAATAGTTATAGGGATATTCAAATTATCTGTGTCATATTAGGTGAATTGGGGTAGTTTGTGTTTTTGGAGGAATTGGTCTATTTTATCTAAGTTGTTACATTTATATATGTAGAGTTATTGATAATATTCTCGTATTATTCTTTTTGATGTCTGCAGGGTCTGTGTTGATGTAACCTATTTCATTCCTGATATGGTAACTTGTGTCTTTTCTGTCAATTTTATTGATTTTAAAAGAACCAGCTCTTAGTTTCATTGATTTTCTTCATTGTTTTTCTGTTTTCAATTTCATTGTTTTCTGCTTTTACTTTTATTATTTTCTTTCTTCCACTTGCTTTGGGTATTTTTGCTCTTTTTCATGCTTGAGCTGGTAATTTAGGTTATTGATCTGAGATTTTTCCTCTTCTCTAACAAATGCATTTAGTGCTTTAAATTTCACTCTCTACTCTGCTTTAACTACACCCTACATTTTTGATATGTTGTATTTTCATTTTCATTTAGTTATACGTGTTTTTAAAATTTCCCTTGAGATATCCTCTTTGGCTTATGGATTGTTTATAAATGTGTTTTTAGTTTCCAAATGTCTGAAGTTATTCTTGCTATCTTTCTATTATTGATTTTTAGTTTTATTTCACTGTAACTGGAGAACACAATCTGTATAATATCAATTTCTTTAAATTTGTTGAGGTTTGTTTTATGGCCAAGAATATGATCTACCTTTGTATATGTTCTGTGGGCACTTGAAGAGAATACATATTCTACTGTTGTGTGGAGTGTTCTACTAGGTCCTATTGGTTGATTAGAACACTGAATAGGTGTTCTATTAGGTCCTGCTGGTGTTATTGAGTTCTGTATTGTTACTTATCTTATCTCTAGTTGCTCTATCAATTGCTGAGAAAGGAGTGTTGAAGTCTCCAACTATAATTGTGAATTTGTCTATTTATCTTTTTACTTCTATCAGTTTTGCTTTAGATATTTTTCAGCTCTGTCATTTGGTACATACGGATTTAAGATTGCTAATTTTTAGTAAATTCATTCCTATGTCAATATATAATGTCTCTTTTTGTCCCTCATAATTTTCTTTGTTTAAGTCTACTTTACTGAATATTAATACAGCTGTCCTGATATCTTTTGATTAACATTTTTATTATATTGCTTTTTCCATCGTTTTTCTCAACTTGCCTATGTTGCTCTATTTAAGTGAGTTTCCTTTAAACTGCAAGTGGTTGGATCATTAAAAAAAATTCACTCTGCCAATTTCTTTTTAATTGATGTATTTAGACCATTTAGATTTAATGCAATTATTGACATGTTAGTACTTAAGAATATTTTATTTCTTGTTTTCTGTTTTCCCATTTTTCTTTTGATTTCTTTTTTCAGCTTTTTTTGTGATACTTAAATATTTTTGAAATTTTGTTTTGATTTTATCTGTACATTTTTTTTTTTTTTTTTTGAGACGGAGTTTTGCTCTTGTTACCCAGGCTGGAGTGCAACGGCGAGATCTCGGCTCACCGCAACCTCTGCCTCCTGGGTTCAGGCAATTCTCCTGCCTCAGCCTCCTATCTGGGATTACAGGCACGCACTGCCATGCCCAGCTAATTTTTTTGTATTTTTAGTAGAGACGGGGTTTCACCATGTTGACCAGGATGGTCTCGATCTCTTGACCTCGTGATCCACCCGCCTCAGCCTCCCAAAGTGCTGGGATTACAGGCTTGAGCCACCGCGCCCGGCTCTGTTTTTTGTTTTTTTATCTGTATGTTTTTGAGTGCCTTAATCTATATCCTTTTTAGTGTTTTTCCTATGATTTATATTTATTTTTTAAAAATTGTTTATTTGTATTTTTATTGGCATATTATTGATGTCCATCTTTTTGAGGGTACATGCAATATTTTGATCATCTATACAATGTGGAATGATCAATTCAGAGTAAAGATTCCCATTTTATGTACACATAATTTATCACAATCTACTAGTGTTGTCATTTCATCATTCGAATGAAGTATAGAAACTTTACCTCCTTTTATATCCCTTTGCCCCCTATTTATAGTATAACTGTATTAATATTTCTTTTATGTGCGTTTAGGATGACATCAGTTGTGTGATAGTTTTCCTTCAACTATCAAACATAATTAAGAAAACTCAAGAAAAGAAAAACCTATTTTATTTAACTATATATTTGCTTATCATATTCTTTCTTCCTTTCTGGTGTTTCAAGTTTCTTTCTTTTATCATTACTGTGTGGTTTAGAAAGCTTTTGCTAGCTTGACAAGTTTCTCTTAGGTTTTCTACATCTGAGGGTGTCTTGATATCTTCATTCCTGAAAAATGTTTTTACTGGGTATAGAACTCTGGGATCACAGTTCTTTTCATTTAACACTTAGAATACCATGTCATTTCCTTTTGTCTTTCATGGCTTCTGACAATAAATCCACTATCATTTAAGTTGTGGTCATTCACATAGTTATGGGGCCATTTTTTCAAAAATTTTGTCTTTTTTAAAAAAAATCTTAATTATGATGTATTCTAGTTTGGAATACTTTGTATTTATACCATTTGGTTTGCTCAGTTTTTTGAATCTGTAAGTTTATGTCTCTTGCCAGGTTTGGGAAATTTTCAGCCATTATTTCTTTGAGTACTTTTAGCCCAAATTTCTTTTTTTTTCAAATTTTAAATTCATTGTTTATGTATTTATTAATTTTAACTGTTTATTTTTAATTTATATGGCTACAGAACAGTTTATGGACTACACGTGATATTTTGATACAAGCATACAATGTGTAATGATGAAATCTAGATAATCGGGATTTTCACTACCTCAAACATTTATTTTTTTCTTTGTGTTGAGAACATTTCAAATCTACTCTTCTAGTTATTTTGAAATATACAGTAAGCTATTGTTAACTATGTGAGGCCAGTTGCCTCGCCAGGAGGTTGGACACACCCGCCTCTGCACCCAGCACCAGGCTCTGTACTCAGCACCTAGCTCTGCCTCAGGGCTCCCCTGGAAGGCTCCAGCTGATGCAAAGCTCCTGGCCTGCTCTCCCACTGGAAAACCCGCCCAACAACCTGCCAACCAATAGTGGCGCGCCTGGCCTCAATCCCGCCCCCCTGGAGTCAATCAGAGCACCCAGCTCTTGCTCCTTTCTCCTATCCATAAAAACCCCACACCCCAGGAAGTTGGCGCGACTTCCCTGGCCCCTTTCCTCGGGACCATGAAACCTCACCCAGGAGCTGAATAAATTGGATTTTCATTTTCTTATATTGGCCTCAGTTTCCTCATTTTAAACTCGGCAATAAACCTTACAAACTATAGTTACCCTATTGTGATACTGAACACTAGATCTTATTACTTCTAACTTTATTTTTGTATTCACTAATCAACCCCTCTTTATCCCCGCCTCCTTACTACCTTTCCTAGACTTTGGTAACCACCGTTCTATTCATCATCTCCATAAAACCAATTCATTTTAAGTGTGTTTTTAATTGCAAGTCAAAACATTTTCTACTATTTCTGCTTTAAAATTTATGTCAGATAATTATAACATCTCTGTCATCTCAATGTTGGCATCTATTGATTATCTTTTTTTTTTTTTTCCCAAAACTCAGTTGAGATTTCCCTAGTTCATGGTACGACTAGTTATTTTTATGGTATTATGAGACTCTGGATCATATTTAAATCTCTTTTAGCTAGCTTTTGCTGACACTGCTTCAAAAGGGAAAGGGAACGTTTCTGCCTTATCACTGACGGGAAAGCAGAAGTCCAGGCTCCCCACTCAGCCTCTGTTGGCACCCAGGGCAGGAGCTATTCTTTACTGTTGGGTGTGGTTGGGAGTTCTAGCCCCCAGTGTGGTCTCCACTGATAGGGCAGTGGAGATGGTCTTGTTAATGCTGAGTGATAGTGAAGGTCTTGATGTTCCACTAGGCTTCCTCGGAAACCACCCCGGCAGGAAGGTGGAGGAATGCCTTGTTACTGATGGGTTAGAGTGGAAGTCCAGGCTCTCTCTATGGTCTCCACTGGAGGTGTGTTGGTGAGGGAGGTTTTCTTACTGGCTGATGGCGATGAAGTTCTGACTCCCTACTTGGCCTTTCCTGATACCACCTCAGCAGGGAAGTTGAAGTCCCCTGTACAGACTGGTGAGGGTGGAATTCTAGGCTCTTCAGTTGACTTTTGTTAGCATGTGTGTGAATGCAGCTGTAGCCTTCCTAGTGATGTTTGTTTGCAATAGAGTGGTCATTATTCAACATTTTCTGTCTTTCTACCTCTTTCCTAGTCCTTTGTTTATAGAGAGAGGGCTGTTGTTGGGGCTTATTCTATCTTTGGTGTCTCTGGGTTGCCAGCTTCTTCAACCTTAAGTCTGAACTATACAGGCATACCTGTAAGATATTGTGGGTTCAATTCTACACCATTGGGTAAAGCAAATATTTCAATAAAGCAAGTTATACAACTTTTTGGCTTCCCAGGACATATAAAAAATTATGTTTATGCTATATTATTGTCTATTAAGTGTGCAATAGCATTGTGTCTGAAAAAAAAAAAAACAACAAAGTAGAAACCTTAACTAAAAAACATGCTGTTTCTAGAAAATGCAACCAATCATCTGAGCCTTCAGCAAGTCATAATGTTTCTGCTGGAGGAGAACCTTGCCTTGTTATCGGTGGCTGCTGACTGATCCAGGTGGTGGCTGCTGAAGGTTGGGGTGGCCGTGGCAATTTGAAAAAATCAGACAACAGTGAAGTTTGCCTCATCAATTGATTATTCTTATTATAAAATATTTTTCTGTAGTATGCAATGCTGCTTGATAGCATTTTATCTCTGTAGAACTTCTTTCAAAATCAAAGTCAATGCTCTCAAACCCTGCCACTGTATCAACTCAATGTATGCAATATTCTAAATCTTTTGTTGTCATTTCAACAATGCTCACAGTATTTTCACCAGGAGCAGATTCCATCTCAAGAAACCACTTTCTTTGCTCACACAGAGAAAGCAACTCCTCATCTGTTCAAATTTTATCATGAGATTGCAGCAGTTTGGTCACATCTTTACCTGTATTTCTAATTCTCTTGCCATTCTACCACAACTTCAGTGACTTTGTGAAGGCTTGGAGGAAGTCATCCATGACGGCTGGAATCAACTTCTTCCAAACTCCTGTTAATGTTGATATTTTGGCCTATTTCCATGAATCACAAATGTTCCTAATGACATCTAAAATGGTAAATTCTTTTCAGGTTTTATTTTCTCCAGAAGCATCGGAGGAGTCACTATCTCTGGCAACTATAGCCTTACAAAACACACATACACACACACACACACATACACACACACACACATATTTTTGAGATGGAGTCTTGCTCTGTCACCAGGCTGGAGTGCAGTGGCACAATCTTGGTTCACTGCAACCTCCGCCTCTTGGGTTCAAGCGATTCTCCTGCCTCAGCCTCCCTAGTAGCTGGGATTACAGGCATGTGCCACCACGCCCAACAAAATATATTTCTTAGTAAGACTTGTAAGTCAAAATTACTCTTTGATCCATAGATTGTCAAGTGGATGTTGTGTTAGCAGACATGAAAGCAGTATTAATGTCCTTGTACATCTCAGTCGGAGCTCTTGGGTGACTAGGTGCATTGTGGGTGAGCAGAAATATCTCAAAAGAATTTTTTTTTTCTTCCTGAGCAGTAGGTCTCAACAGTGGGCTTAAATTATTCAATAAACCATGCTTTAAACAAAAATGTTATCATCCGCACTTTGTTCTTTCATTTGTAGAGCACAGGCAGAGTAGATTTAGGATTTTCAGAATGGTCAATGAGCATTGGCTTCAGCTTGACGTCATCAGCCACATTAGCCCCTAACAGGAGAGTCAGTCTGTCCTTTGAAGCTTTGAAGCCAGACATGGACTTTTCCTCTCTAGCTATAAAAGTCCTAGTTGGCATCTTTTTCTAATATAAAGTGGTTTTGCCCCCACTGAAAATCTGTTGTTTAGTTTAGCCACCTTCATAACTTATCTTAGCTAGGTCTTCTGGGTAAGCTGCTGTAGTTTCTACATCAGCACTTGTTGCTTTACCTTGCACTTTTATGCTATGGAGACAGAGACAGCACCTTTCCTTAAACTTCATGTGCCAACCTATGATACCTTCTAACTTTCCTTCTGCAGCTTCCTCACTTCTCTTGGCCTACAAAAAATTGAAGAGTTAGAGCCTTGCTTTGAATTATTATTAAAATAATAATACTAAATAAATAATAATAATGAAAACCTTTGAGTTTTTGTGAGAATTGCCAAAATGTGACAAACAAACATGGAATGAGCACATGCTGTTGGAAAAATGATGCTGATAGACTTGCCTAATGCTTGGCTGCCACAAGCCTTCAGTTTTAAAAAAAAAATCTGCAAAGTTTCGGAAAGTGTACACAATAAAATGAAGTATGTCTGTATGAGACAAAAGGAACACACTGGGAGCTCACCATTGTGTTATTCTTTAGGTCTTAAGGTACCTATAGGTCTTCCTTCTTCTCTTTATCTTTCAGTTTTCTTCTGTTTGCTTTGTATATAATTCCAGGATTTTAAATTATATGGTCAGCTCCCTGTATCCACAGGTTCCACATCCATAGATTCAACCACAGGTAAAAAATAATTGGAAAAAAATTAACAATACAATATAAATTAATAAAAATAAAAATACAGTGTAACAACTATTTACACAGCATTTACATTGTACTAGGTATTATAAGTAATCTAGAGATGACTTAAAGTATGTGAGTATATTATATGCAGAGTGACACCATTTTGTATAAGAGATTTGAGTATAGAAGAACTTTGAGATCTCTGAGGATCATGGAGTCAAGGATGACTGTACTTAGTTGGAGGCATGGGGAAAGTACATTTACTTAATCTTCCCTGAAAAAGAAATCTCATACTTTAATTTTTTTTTGGGTAACATTTTAAAATTTATTTTTAATTTTTAACTGATACATAGTAGTTGGACATATTTATGGGATACATGTGGTAGTTTGATATATGCATGTAATGCATAATAAATCAGGGTTATTGGGATATCTGTCACCTCAAACATTTATCATTTCTTTGTGTTGGGAAAACTCCAAATACTCTCTGGCAGCTGTTTAAAAAACACAGTCTTACTTCAGTATACGTCAGGGGTTATTTCCAGGGCCTCCTGTATACCAAAATTAAAGAATGCTCCAAATTGCTGTTGGCTCTGCTGAACCTACAGATATAAAATTTAATCTTCTGTATCCATGAATTCACATCCCTCAAATACTCTACAGTTGTTTCAAACATCAGTTTGAACTGTGTAGTTCCATTTATACACACATTTTTTTTCAACCAATCATGGATCGAAAATACATATTCACTGGATGTGAAACCTACATATATATGGGGGCTAACTTGTTGAATATGAGGTTCCATGGGGCCAGGGTCCACTTATATGTGGACATTTTTCCAACCAAACTGAAAATATACCAAATTCCTTGGTATACATGGGGAACTGGTTCCAGGACCCTCATGTTTACAACAACCTTGCATACTCAAGTCGTACTTTAATTTTTTAACCTATCTTTGTCTTTATGTTTGCTGTGGGTTCTTGCAGGTAGCATATTGTTGAGTGCTACCCCACCCTCACCCTTTTCTTTAATCCAAGCTGGTAACGCCTGTCTTTTAACTGATACGTTGTTATCATTGTGCTATTCACATACAGCATGATTATTAATATAGTTGGATTTCATTTTACTACTTTGCTAGCATTTTTCTATTTGTTCCATCTTTTTTTCATTTTTTCCCTATTTTTTCTTCATATTCATAGGGTATAACCAGAGTATACCCTTAAATAAAATTATACTACTTTATGTGTAGAGTATAAGAATCTACAACCTTGTATTCCCAATTTCTCTTTTCCATTTTTTATGCTGTATAGCACATGGTATAAACATTCAATACATTGCTGCTATTTTTGCTTTAGACCATTGGTTATCTTTTAGAGTAAATAAAAATGAGAAAAATTTCAGTTCTCTTAATAGTATTTTAGTTTACATATTCCATTTCTTGACCTTTTATTTCTTTGTGTAGATGTAAGTTTCTGTCCTGTGCTGTATTCTTTTTGATTGAAAAACTTTCTTTAATATCTCCTGCAATGCAGATCTGCTGGTAGTGAATTTCCTGTTTTTCTTTGTCAGGCAAAATATTTCTCATTTATTTTTGAAAGACATTTTCATTTGGCTGACAATTTTTATTTCTTTTAGCACTTTGAAAATGTTACTCCATTGTTTTCTAGCTTTCAAGATATCTGAAGAAAAATGTGAGATAACTTTGATCTTTTTTCTGCTATATAACAAGTCTTTTTTTTTCTCTGACTGCTTTTAATATGTTTTCTTTGTCTTTTGCTTTCAGCATTTGACTACTCTATGAATAGGTGTGCTTTGTGTTTGTTTTCTTATTTGTCTTGGTACTTATTCTGTTTGGTATTCTCTGAGTTTGTTAGATCAGTGGTTTGGCATTTGTCATTAATCTTGCAAAATTCTTGATGATTATTTCTTCAAATATTTCAATTGCCCCATTAGTGCTTTCTTTACCTTCTGGCATTCCAATTGCCTGTGTATTAGGCCATTCGATTTGTTTCACAACTTTTGGACTTTCTGTTCTGTTTTTCTCTTTGTATTTTGTCTGTGTGCTTCAGTTTGAGGAATTTTTTGAGATCCTCAACTTCCTTGCTTCTTTAGCTTGTTGACATTATTGGTAAGCCAGCTAAATGCATTTTTCATGTCCGTTACTACATTTTTTACTTCCAGAATTTTCATTTTGTTTTTTTTAATAGCTTTATTTCTCCGCTGATATTATCCAAGTCTTGCTTCTGGGTTGCCTTTTTCTTTAATGTCCCTATACTTATCTAAAATTCACTGTTGCATAGTCCCTACATATGTGCCATATCAGACACTGGTTCTGATGGTTACTTTTTCTTCAGGAGAGAGCAGTGAGTGTGTGGTTTTTTCTTGTCTCTCTGCATGTGTTATAAGTGTTGTTGACAGACATCTTGTGAAAAACATTAGACACTGAGGTAAATATTTTTCATGCCTGAAAAAGAGATATATTTTTCTTTCTACTAAGCCTTCAGAATGGTTGTTTGAGTTAATGTAACTAGAAGTTGGACTGGATTTGAGATTTTTGTTAGAGCCGTGCTTAGTGAGTTACAGACTTCAAATTTCCCTAGCAATGTCTTGTGTTTAGGGTAGAGGAGGGTTTTGCATGAGAGTATTTTTGATGCATGCTTCACCCTCCAGCCTAAGGTCTTCACTGTGTCTTGCACTGAAGAGAAGGTGTGTATCCTGCAAGTTTTAATCCATGCTTCTTAGCCTAGCCATGGTAGTGAGGGAGATACTTTTTTGTTCTGATTGAGCTTCCATCTTTGGCAGCCACTGTGTCCCTGGGTCTCAGGGACTGGCCTTTTTCATGCTGGCTCTCTTCCCCAATGTAGTTACCTAGGGGTGGAGGAATGTTTCTTTCCTGTTACCTTTCTCCAGTTACAATGGGTCTTCACCAGTGCTCCAACGGCGACAATATTTGTTGCCCCACGAGTTAAGGCTTTTGTTCCAGAAAGGGGACAGAATAAGGGAGGCTCTGAGGAGTCTCTCAGTATTTTCTATGTGTGCCCAGTAGTGTTTGTAAGTAAAGAGACTTGAGTGTAGACTCCCCAGTTCTTGCACCACCTACAGGCTTAATCATCTATCACCAGTGTCCTCTTATCCTCCACCAACTTGCCAGTTTCTCTAGCTGAATTCTTACTACCGTCCAAATGCCTCTTGTTAAGGTAAACTAGTTTATGCCTCACATCTCTCTTGTAGGCATGTCTCTCCTTAGATTCCGGACCTGTTGGCTCAGCACTCCAGTTGGTTCAAATCATGAACCTGATTGCTTCTCTTTATTTGTCGTTGTGGAGTGGGGCAGTCATTCTTTCCTGATCACTACCTCTTTGAGAGGAAAATCGAAGTGTGAAATAGTATTTTTTTTAAAAAAAAGTGTTTGAGTTTTTATTCTAGTTATATTCAGCCAAATTGCTACTAAAATATGAGGACATGATAAAAATATTCTCAGATGTTTGTCACAGAGAGACGCTTATTGAAAATAGTTTTGGATAAAACATTTAAACACTAAAGAGAATAACCCAGAATATTTTATCAGTGTAAAAGAAGCAAAGGTAGTAAAATACCTAAGGGTGTTGTCTTTAAAGAAGGAGAAATGTATTCATGGTGATGCAAAATTAAGTATGTAGACTAATAGAAATATGATGGGTATTGAGAGGATATCCAAGAAGGTACATTCTATTTGGTTAGAGGAAAATAATATTTTTAGAAAAGTAAGAATACATGAATAAATTAAGAAAAATGTGGAATGAACCAAAAAAGTAAATTATATGGTGGAAATAGGTTCAAATATATAAATTTAACAATAATTGTGAATAGACTAAACTCATTTATAAAACAAATATTGATAGATTGGACCAGGAAATATCCACATACAGGTATAGTCACAGATTTTTTTTTTCATCAGTTCGAATATTTCTGGTGGAAAGTTCTCTTATTAGCCAAACTTTATAGGACATATATACTTCCTAGTATAACATTTTTCATTCAGTGTTTTATGGGGAAATTTTATATTCATACCCATCAAATTCAACTCAACTCTTGGTAAAATAATTTCAATAAAAATAACAAGTTCTTTTCTTAATACATTTGGTGGAATCATGTGTAGAGATTTTGAAAATCTTGACAAGTCGTAACAAGAACATTCATTTCGGATGTTGCTGAAAGGTATCTCAGAGTTGGACTTAGTTGGGTAATTCTCTGCTGTTGCACACTTAAACAGAATGTGTTTCTCCAGTGTCTTTCGTATTTAGCTTAGTGTTGCAAGATAAGTCCCCAGGAAAGCTGAGAAAAATGTTGAAGAAAATTGTGGAGAAGGAAGCAAAATGAATAAGAAAAACGATCAAACAGAGAGGGACTATTACTGTGAATGAGGAAACGTTTTGTTAATAACCATGCTGAGTTTTGATGATTGAGAAGGGATGTTTTAAATATTTTATAACCTAGTAAGTTTGTTACTGGCACATAGGCATTTTACTGTGTATATTTATGTTTTAGGAAATAGATCAGTTATTTCTGCTTTATGTGGAGTAGATTATCGAGAAAATAAAATAATGCAAATTGGGCTTCTAGTTTTTGTTTTAATGTAGGATGCCTGATTGTCAGGAACAAATTATTGAACCTAAATGGAAGTTGCTTATATATAAGGTAATATGCAAAGGTTGAAAACAAGAGGATTTAAGACTTTAAGGCATTTTTAAGGATGAAGAGGATCACTACCTAGTAAAAAAGTGTTCAGTGTATTAAAAGCATATGTACACATTTAATACAAACTCTTCAAACTCAATGATGTAAAAATTGATAGAGCTATAGCAAGAAATTGATAAATCCACTTTCACAGTGGGAGATGTCTACATACCGTTGTTCACAATTGATAGGTCAAATGGGCCAAAAGCAGCAAGTATATAAGAGAGCCCAGCAACACACTTAGTGAATTCTGAAGGGGATGCTTTATTACTTTTGGTTACATCACTGCCAAAGGGCATCCTCAAATTTTCTGATGTACGAAGATTTCAACACTTCCTTATTTGATTAGAAAGTTCCTCCTTGCCTTGTGTCTCAATCTTTTTTCCTGTGGTTTCCATTTGTTGGTTTTATTTTTCCCCCATTGGGGTAGAATTAAAAGGACATTCCCATGCATGTGACGTGGAGCAATCCATAGAGTTATGTTTTGTATATGGTATGAGGCAAGAGTGTAAGTTCATTTTTGTGCATATCCAGTTGTCCCAGCCCCATTTCTTTTTTTTTTAAATTGCATTTTAGGTTTTGGGGTACATGTGAAGAACATGCAGGATTGTTGCATAGGTACACACATGGCAGTGTGATTTGCTGCCTTCCTCCCCTTCACCTATATCTGGCATTTCTCCCCATGCTATCTCTCCCCACCTCCCCACCCCCCATCCCTCCCCTATTTCCCCCAATGGACCTCAGTGTGTAGTGCTCCCCTCCCTGTGTCCACGTGTTCTCATTGTTCAACACCCGCCTATGAGTGAGAACATGCGCTGTTTGATTTTCTGCTCTTGTGTCAGTTTGCTGAGAATGATGGTTTCCAGGTTCATCCATGTCCCTACAAAGGACACAAACTCATCGTTTTTGATGCCAGCCCCATTTCTTAAACAGTCTGTTCTTTCCCCAGTGAATTGCCTTGACACCTTTGTCAAAATCAGTTGACCACAAACACAAGGATTTATTTCTGGACTCTGAATTTGGTCCCATTGATCTATGTTATTTTCCCCATGCCAGCACCTTCGTAACTGTGGCTTTATCATAAGTTTTGAAACCCAGAAGCATGAGTACTCCAAATTTGTCATTTAAAGAGCCATCTTGTTTTAGATTTTGTATTTCCATATAAATATGAATTTTACAATCTGGGCCAGGAATGGTGGCTCATGCCTGTAATCCCAGCACTTGGGAGGTCAAGATGGGAAGATCACTTGAGGTCAGGCATTCAAGACCAGCCTGGCCAAAAATGGTGAAACCCTATCTCTACTAAAAATACAAAAAAAATTAGCTGGGAGTGGTGGTACACGCCTGTAGTTCCAGCTACTCTGGAGGCTGAGGCAGGAGAATCGCTTGAACCCAGGAGGTGGTGGTTGCAGTGAGCCGAGATTGAGATCGCACCATTACACTCTAGCCTGGGTGAGAGTGAGACTCCATCTCAAAAACAAAGAAACAAACATTACGATATGTTAATTTCTGAAAAAACTGCTGCTGGAATTGGGGGCGGCTTCTTACACAGCAATGGATACCTGAGCAAGCCGTTTTTACTCACAGCTGTTTTATCATGTACCAATGTCTCAGTCTTCCTCCCATGAGCTGCTTCAAAGACACCTGTCTCTTATCTCATACAGTGGGCTTCTTTTTTTCTTTTCTATTTTATTTTTTGGACTCATGTGAAGTACTTCACCTTTTTATCTATCCCATTTTATATGATTAGGTTTTGTTGTAAATTTGAGCCAGTCAGTTAACAAGTTCTACCATCTGGTGTTTCTCCCATGTCTCTCACCTGTAGGTCATTCACAATTTTAATAACCACATTTTGTGTACCTTTATGCGAGAACTGAATAAAAATTGTTGGACAGATCAGGAGAGAGGCCTGTACCCTGGTGGGAACCATAGAATTTAGTTGTCTCCAGGTGATACTCTGTAGCTCGACTCTCTAAAACAAGAATTGGAAATTGTGGAACACTACTGAGAAACTTCAGGAAGACTGAAGTTTTATGTGGGGGCAAAGCTAAGGTCTTCCATGGGACTTTTTTGTCTTTGCAAGTGCATAAGATTACTGTTCCTTTTGAAGAAGAAAGAATTCAGGGAGAAGATCCCTTCAGCTTTGCCTCATAAAAGATGACTTACAGCAAGATCTCCAGGCAAAAGAACACGTCTTTTTGGAAGCATGCAGGACAGCCGAGTCACAGAATGTACTTCCTCAGTGAAAGCCAGGAGGAAAAGATCAAGATCACAATAGAAGAAAGACTTCACCCCACAGTGCTAGAAAAGCTGCCTGTGGAGTCTCAGGCAGTCTTTTTGCAGTTGAAATTATATTAAGGAAAAAGGAGATTCAAGGGAGAAAAACTGACCTACTAATAAATGAGAGGATGAATTGACGCCGACTCCACTGCCTGGGACTCCCAGCACACCTGGCAAATCAGTTCCCAGCAAGAAAGCAAAGCTCTGTGGACAGTGAGGAAGTCATGAAGACCTGGTGGGGCCAGCAGCTGACAGAAATGAGGAGGTGTTTGGGAACGTGAGACATGGAGAATCTGAATGGACGGGGAGCCGGCTTGTTTTCCCTTCTCTCTGCCACATTCTCCTCTCTGTCCAATAGGCCATTCAGTGATGAGGGAATTCCATGAGATTATTGTCTCCTTGGGAATGAGGCTTGTCGAATCCAATGCATACGACTGCACTAGCAGGTGTGGAGGAAGGCACCTGATGAGGAATGTCTCAGGGGACAGGCAGGAACCCAGGCTTCTCCCTCGTGCTGTGATCTTAAGGCAAGATGCCTGGGCATCCATGTCTGCTAGAACACAGGCACAGTGGATGACTAGCCTGTTTCCCACTCCCCTTCCTTGTGGTAACAGCATGCTTCCCTTGAGAGCTGACCCTTCCCCATTCCATTTTGCTGGGGCTGCCATCGGAGAACCCTGTCATGCTGAGTATAGGGAGAAACCCGTATGTAATCCAAGCCAGGCTAGCCTAAGACAGAGAATCTGTCTTAGACTGAACGGACAGTGAGGCAACAAAGAAGGTCAGAGTTGAGCTGCCTGGGGCCACATCTGAGAAACACCATGATTCATTCTGGTCTTCCCGAGGCTTAGATGTTGATGGCTTTCAGTAGTTTAGTGATGCTTGCCAGTGTTCGTCCTATAAATACATTTCTTCCTCTTAAGCTTGTTTCGTTGTTTGGTTGGTTGTTTCTAACTAAAGAAGGCTATCCAACATCAGGGAAGAGGACCTTCCTGTGATGCAGAGAGAAAGCTTCAGGCAGAAACGTAGAACCACTCTATTGCTTATTGCTGAGCCAGGGCAGCACTGGCTGCCATTGAGCGGCATGCACACCAGTTCTCCAAGCCCCTGTACAGGGACGCGGCCCCTGGCAAGACCCGGAGTGCAGGCTGTGCCCTCTGACCCCTAGTTTCCTGTTTGAGCACAGACTCTCTGTCTCTTTTCCAGGGATATTTCTAGAGCAAAGAAGTGCTTTGATGATTTTGGAAAAATGATTGAAAATTCACTCAAGATAGTATGAAAATCTGGGCCTAGCCCCTTTAGCCAGCCCTAGGAAACTCAAAATATCCAATAGTGACTCATAGGAGAATGGCCTTCTTTGCATTTCGGATTCTGTCACACTCTTCCCGATTGATTTCTCAATCTGGTCTAGAAAGGAAGGAAAGGAAAACACACAAAGACAAAAACGCTCTGCAACTAATTAATTATTTTGCCAATTTCAGAGAGAAGTGGGAAAAAAACCTTTAAAATCAAATAATAATTTTTAAAGGAAGCCAACCGACACATTTCCATAAAGCAAATATGTCGGACCTAGTTGGAGGCAGCAGGCTCGCTAGAATGCTGAAACTTCTTCAGATTTGCATATATGTATTTTTAATAGAGGCTGATGGAAGCAAATAAGCCAGCACAAATAATTATAATATTTTAATTGCATTTCTTCAGGTCTTTAACAATTAAAAAAATAAACATATATAAGACAAAGTCAGTGTTACTAAGGGGCAAATATTCTTGAAGAACCGATTGGTTTGCTTGAACTACACAAGAAAAGAAGGTACAGGTGGATTTACTTACCTCTGAATTGCAGAAATGCTGATACAGGTCTGGCGTCAGAGTCTGTGTACAGAGAAAGTCACAGCTTCTCTGGTTCTGGAGCATTCTGTCACTCACTCACTTGCCTAGTTGCTCACTCACTAGCATAATGGTGGCCACTTTGTAGGGAGTTTAATAAATACTTTTTAATGGGAATCTTTTGCTAATATGTGGGCAGAATCATGTTACACATTTCATGGCTCAAAAAATACCCAGAGAATTTGGTGATACCTACAGACAGAAGGTAATAAGGCTATGAAATATCTACATTCTCCCTGGGAGATCCTGCCTCATCTCTTGTACTACACATTGGCCTGCAGCTGCCACAGATGTATAATCGCTTCCAGGATCCTTCAGCTGTGGTGGGCCAGTGAGTTTTTCTCCAGAAGTCACTCTGAATAAAGAAATTCCCCATCTCTTCACTCTTCTAGAGCTAGCTAGAGCCACCCCTAGGTTCAGAGAGATCTTATCTTATATTATAGGTCAAGCTATGGACCCTTTGAGTCTAAGACCACATTGCTGGATGGGACTTTCAAAAGTCGTTTTACTTTTTGTGTTTCACTGGGAGCCCAGTGGCTTTGAAGCAGCTCCAAAATCTTAGACAAGTGAAGTCAAGCCCAGCTGAGCTCCCAGCCACCAGATTCTTTCTTCCCTTCGTTCTCAGTGAGGTGAGTTTGGTCCCCATGTGCAGGTCCAGCTGACTCCAGGAGCCTAATCTAGGCTAGAGAGACGCTCAGGGCTGCTGATGAGATGCTTGTGGTTTGACATGGAGCCATCTGGGTGTTTGTCTGGACTTTGTGTGTTACCAACACTTCTGGGAGCAAGATTTTTCTCTAGCTCTTATAGTTTCTCTCAGGTCTTTCTCTCTTTCCCAGATGGGAGTCTCAACTTTGCACCTGGGCAAGACATCAGTCGCTCTGAGCGTGTTTCCTTCTTTGCAACGTGAGGATATTGCTGCTGCTTCACCGCACTGTTGAGAATGCTGTCATTTAAGGTTAGTTGCCATGGTAAAGAGTCTGGCATTGTCCAGAGGGAAGTGCTGAATGCACTATGGAAATGACTTGTCATTCCCTCAGCTCTTCTTAGGTGGTGGCTCTACACCTTCCTGCCACTCTCCTCCCTGGGGCTGAGCTGGAACTCTGTTCTGGTTTCTGGTCTGGCTGTAGGGCCTTGCTCTTACTGGATAAAGCTCCCTGATGCCTGTGCTGTTGCTTCTCTGGGCTCTCCAGTATTGCCAGCCCTGATTTCCTGATCATTGCGTAATTCAGATTTCAAGCCTCCCTTAGGCTGAATGCAGTGGCTCACGCCTGTAATCCCAGCACTTTAGGAGGCTGAGGCAGGAGGATTTCTTGATCCCAGAAGTTTGAGACCAGCTTGGGCAACACATCCACCCCCCCAAAAAAAACCCTAAAAAAACACCCCACCACCACCAATAACAAAACTACCAAAAAACTCTACAGAAAAGCCAAAGTATAAAATGAATAAAATGAAAAGTAGAAAAAAAAATACTTTTAATTAATGGTATAAAAAAAGCAAAACAAAAGAAGAAGAAAGAAAGAAAGAGAAAGAAAGAAAGAAAGGTAAAAAGAAAGAAAGAAAGAAAGAAAGAAAGAAAGAAAGAAAGAAAGAAAGAAAGAAAGAAAAAATGGAAAATAAAAAGCCGTCCTGCTCCTGGTCTTGAATTCTTCCCTGTGACTGCTCACCTGAACTTGAGCTGGTCTTGGCCTTTCCCTTGGACACCTCTCTGGGTCCAGCTCCCTCCTGGAGGCCAGGCATGAGAGCCTCCCACTGCCAACTCGGAATGTGTTGCTTTGACTCCTCAAGATTCTCAAGGAAAGATAATGGTAAAACTCACAGACCCAAACTGCTTTAGTAATATTCACTATCATCCCTGTCTACCCCTTTTCCTGTCCAGCCTACACCCCTCAAGCCTCTCTGCCTGCAAACGCCAACTCAGAACTGTCACCTACTAAGTAAAAACAAATTCTGTGAAAACTGGGTGTGGTGAGAAAAGAAAGATAAGAGAGTTCATCAAAGGTCATTGAAGCCAGCTGTCTGATTTCCTGGTAGCGTGAGCATGAAAATTCATGAGGCAGAGGCAGGGGAGAGGAGAGGCATAGCAGGGAGGGGGATGGAGGGAAAGGAGAAGAGGGAGGGATTAAGAGAAAGAAGGGGAGAAGAAAAGAACAGTGCTCATTTTTTTTCCGATTTATTCTTTTATTCTTAAATGCAGGAAAAGTTGCCGAACCTCACTTTCTTCCCTTTACAAATGCAATTCTGGTATTTATGTATAGCGTTTACACCACAGCATTTTCCATTTGTTCATCTGATCCATATGTAGTTTGTGTCCCAGTTGTTTTCACATGTATATATCTTATCTTCCCAACTAGATGTGGAGCACTGTCCTCTGTGTCAAACGAAGTGTTCAACAAACGCTTGGTAATTGAATGTCCAGGTTCACAGCTTGCCTCCCGCTCGCCAGCTTTGTCCTCTCTGACCCTCAACAACTCTCCATATTTATCCTATTGTACAAATCCTATTTCCCCAACCTTCTTCTCTCATACCCTTATCTCCTGAAGTCCTCAAGTCCTATCGGTTTTTAACATGTTTTATATCCGTTACCTTCTTATTGTTTCTGCATTCACCACCTTAGCTCTGGCTCTCGCCACTTCATACCGGGATCACTGCAACTGTCACCTTACTATGCTCTATTCTGCCACTCTCCTACCACGGCCTGTTTAGTCTTCTTGAAAAGAAGTTTACCCTCTTAAAGGCTCCTCTACCTGAAAGTGGTCCCTTGTTGCTTACCAGGTGAGTTCAGTCTGCAGGAGGCTCTTCCCTGATGTCTGTGGCATGGTGTCTCTCCCTTGGTGGGTAGGCTGCCCATCTTCTCTGGCTAGGTGGGGCTCCCTCACCCTGGAGCACACAGAGCTGGTCCCAGCCAGCCTGGGCTTGTGCTGCTGCCTTCCCTGCCCTGGACTTTGTTGCTGTGGATTCCACCTCTCCCGACTTAGGACTCAGCAAATGTCCTCTCATCAAGAAGCCTGGTGCCATGGTCTGCATGTGTGTGTCCTCCTAAAATTCCTATGTTGCAATCTAATCACCTGAAATTTCTATGTTGGAATCTAATTGATAGTATTAGGAGGTGGGGCCTTTGGGAGGTCATGGGAGACAGAGCCCTCATGAATGGATTTAGTACTAACAAAAGGAATTGCAGAGAGCTGCATAGCTGATCTCTATGATACATTTTGCTCAGGTTGGGACTTAATCGTATATTTTCACATATAGGTGTTCAGTTATTTCAGGTGTATTCTTATCATCCTAAAGTAATTCTACAGCTTTTGTGAGCAGGGATCTAGCTTTGCTGTCCAGCAGCCTTGTAGGGAGGATACGTTAGGTGCAGGGGTGAGTGAATACATGGCACAGCTTCTACCATGTGAGGATGTGTCGAGAAGGTGCTGTCTGTGAATCAGGAATCTAGCCCTCATCAGATGCTAAATCTGCTGGTGACTTGATTTTGGACTTCCCAGCCTCCAGAACTGTGATATAAATGTCTGTGGTTTATGCACTACCCAGTTTATCATATTTTGCTAGAGCAGTTTACATGAACTAAGGATACCTAGTCAGTCATTCCAGGCTACAGAACCCTCTCACCTCTGGGATGCATCTTGTTCACATGGGATTTAATCACATACATTCACATACGGGTGTTCAGTGATGGTGTATCCTTCTCATCCCAACGTAATTCTAGTTTTGTGAGCAGGGATCTACCTGCACTGTCTGGCAGCCTTGCTGGGAGATGGGTTAGATGCTGAGTGCAGGGGTGAGTGAGCACGCAGCAGCCTTGCTGGGAGATGGGTTAGATATGGGGTGCAGGGGTGAGTGAGCACACAGCAGCCTTGCTGGGAGATGGGTTAGATGCTGGGTGCAGGGGTGAGTGAGCACACAGCAGCCTTGCTGGGAGATGGGTTAGATGCTGGGTTCAGGGGTGAGTGAGCACGCAGCTTGAGACATGGCTCATCTAGTGCCTAGATTTTGACGTCAGGAAGACCAAAAGTCAAACTCTCCTCCACTACTCAGCAGCAAGTTACATAGCACCTTTTAGATTCAGTTTCTTCGGCAGTAAAATGGGAGATATTTTTATAACAGGATTCATACACAGATTAAATAGATCGTATGTATTACGTTTTAAGCATGGTGCTTGGCACACAGAGGGTTAATAGATACTCGTTCTTTTCCTTTCTGACAACGGGTATTTTCATAGATTGCTTCTACTGTCAAATATTCCCTCCTTGCCATCGACACAGTATCATCTGATGAAGAAAGAGAGGAACACAGAAAGTCACTGGTTCTGGTCTTTCACTCTTACTTAGAACAGGGAGCTCAGTCCTCCAGTCCCACATGGAGCCTGAAACCTGCGGGTCAGCCATCTGTGGCATCGCAGGGGCCCCATTCAGGTTGCAGTGCGGCGGCTTGGAAGGGTGTCTGGCCTCCTCAGTACTTTCTTGTCCGCTCGCTCACATAGCAAGCGCAGTGCACACAGTGGGGCCACCATTGACACCTCCAGGTTGACTGGAGGCTTGCCATTGCGGGGGATTGAAGCCACCCAGGGAGCCGCGTGTGATGGGCTGGTGCAGACATCGCCCGGCGGGAGGGGCCTGGGGGCTGCCGGTGTCTGCACAGCCGGAGCCGCTGCGCCATCTGTTTTTGCCTCTCCCTGCTGCTTCGTCCTCCTGCCTTCTTCGCCCCGTCCTGCCTGCCTCGCGGCTCTAGCGCTGTCCCGAGGTCTCCTCCAGCCCAGGGCCCATTCCCAGGTCCCAGCATGAGGCGGATAGGAAGGGAGGGGCCGACAGGAGAGTGTGGACGTGTGTGTGTGTGTGTGTGTGTGTGTGTGTGTGTGTGGACAAGGGGTGAGGAGTGCATGGAGTATGGAGAATAAGTGAGAAATGGGAGGGAGAGAGGAAGCGAGGCAGAGAGGCTGAGAAAAGCAGGAGGGGAAAAGAGGGAGACGGAGATGGAGTAAGGGGGGCTGGGTGAGAAGAATGGGGGTGGAGAAAGTCTGTGTATGTGAGAGAGCGAGAGAGAGAGAGAAAAAGAGAGAGGGAGAGAGACGGAAAGAAAAGGAGAGGGGGAGAGAGAGAGAGAGAGAGAGAGAGAGAGAGAGAGAGAGAGAGAGAGAAACTTTACCTGCACAAGCAAGAACCTGCATCCAGCACTTGGAATCACAGGGCCAAGGCTGAGACTGAACCCGGGTGCGGCAGGAGCTGCACCGACGATGAGTCTGAAATTCCCAGAGCAGCGGAGGAAGCGGAAGCCTCTGGGATGCAGTTATCCCTAGGAGCAGAGACGCATTTCTCTCTGGGTGCACAGGGCGTCTCTTACCTTCCGAGTCCACGTTGGGGGCTTTGTTCTTTCTCCTGGGACGGGAGACGGACGGATACCATCCGCATGCCGTTCCCTGCCACTTCGTCACGGGGTGGAGGGATGTGCTGATGGGTCTCCTCGGAGCAGTATTACTTTCATGACAAAGGGCCCAGTCTATGAAGAGCTGCCGCCCACACCTTTTCCTGCAGAGCCTGTTCCCACGGCTGCCGACAGGGCTTCCGTGGTGGGGTGGGGTCCTAAGAGGTGGAACCTTGGTCAGAGGTTTCCTGCCGGCTGCTCCTCCCTTCTGAAGGCTCTGTCCCTCTAAGGTGGAGGAGCCGGTTGGATGGTTGGGGAGCACTCACTGGCTCCCATGAGGCTCCCTGGGAGGCGGGCACCTGACACTGTAAGTTTCTAAAGCCAGACTGAAGCTGGAATGGGGGAGCTGATGTCACTGAGAATTGCTTATGTTCCTCAGAGCTGCTACTGTTTCTCAACAGTGTTCTGTTTCCAGGATACTCACGATTAATGTGAGGAGGGTTCTGACTGAGAAGACTCTGTGATTCCGTTAGGTTGGTGCAAAAGTAATCGCCGTTTTTGCAGTTACTTTCAATGGCAAAACCCTCAATTACTTTTGCAACAACCTAATAAATACCTCGAGGATCTAAGGATACACCCGGTGTCGTCTTCTGGGGAGAAGGGAGATGTGTGAAGTCACATCTGTGTCTCCGTGAAATTTTGGGGTGAAGAAACTGAAGAGTAACAGGAAGGAACTAGAGCCCCAAGTATGAGATGACGGCATGAGCACTGAGGCCCAGGCTTCCAGATTTGGGCCTAAAAGCTACATGTAGCCACTGGAGTGTTCAATGACCTGGCCAGTCTTCTTCTCCTGAACCTTCCGTAGTTTCCTGGGCTCTCAGGGTAACTTGCCCCATACCCCTTACTGTCAGTGCCAGAGACATTTGAATAATGAATTCTGTTTAAGACTGAAAACCTCGAAGTTCCATCTGTAACAAGACTCGAAATAATTACAGATGATGATTGCCTGGTACACTCAGCCAGAAAAAACAGAACAGCTTTTGGCCGCCAGCGATTACAGGCAGCACCGACTTCAGCACAGACAGAACTTTTAAATGAATACATGAATACATTGCTGAAGATCAGAAGGCAAGGAAGACTGTCAGGGCTGGGGTGGGGGTGGGGGAAATGAGTTGGCAAAACCGGAGTGACTTCACCACCACCGGGAGGGGAGAAAAGGAGTGGGAAGGGACAGGGGAGGGAGTGGGAGGGAAAGAGAGATCTCCCCCAACTCTCTGCCCATTCAAATTTATCACTATAAAAGAGCAAAAAGAATTGACATGGAGTAGCATCCCAGGAGTACTATATTTTAAGGCTTTCTCCGATTTGAACCCCTTTCATGGGAGACAGTGAGCTGAAGTGGCTTGTCATGGATATGGTTTGAAGTTATAGCTCTTGCTGCTTTTCTTCTGTGGTGTGGGGGAAATATAGCTTTTGAATCAGAGACACCTGGATTCAAATATTAGTTTTGCTACAACTGTTATCTTGTTTGGTAACTTTGTTACTCTGAACTCTTTTCTCATCTGTGAATCCCACCTTCAGGTGTTCTCATGGGGAATAACTAGGCTAATGTCTATAAAGTGTCTTCTACCGCTCTCTGGAATAGAGAAAGTCTTCAGCCAGGGTGTGTCTCCAGCCACAGGGTCTCCTCCTGTCTCTGAAGGGTCCTCTACCCCTTTCCCACTGGCTTTATCTCACATCTGTCATACTTTCTTGCACTGGCTGAACCTAGCCGATCTCACCCATTGATTTACGAGAACCAGGGTATTCAAGACTCAAAAAACCTGGCTATTCGTTTGGTCAGGGACTTTAAAAATTAAAGTGCAAAAATTCTGAATCAAAATGGACAGGCTAGACCAATTGTATTGTTGTCTGCTCCTGCTCTGGACTCCTCATTTTGTGCAGACTGACTGTGATTTTCCTGCTTGATTCACACTTCTGCTCTTGACTTCTAATTTCTACCCAGATTAGGAATGGAAGTCTGAAACTGTTGGGATCTTAACAGCTAGTAGATGAGCCATCAGAGTCTTGGTAATCAGACCACTGGAGTGGGGATTTTCAGCCCGATTTGAAGACTCTGTTATTTCAAGGCTTCTCTGTTATTCAGCTTCTCACCAGCTTCTGATGGAGCTTCCCACTCCCATCTGGGAGTTCAGGCAGGTTTGAAAGGCTGCCTCCTGTCCTCATGAGGCTGGAGCCATCTGGGTGGGAGTTCACAGACCAGATTTTAACACAAGAGAAGTTTGCAGACAGGCATTTTGAAGGAGTTAGCCTCTGTGCAAATCCTCTGATGGGCTCTAAGGAGTCATCTCAGCTATACTTAGTCTGCAGAGTTAGCACCAAGTGGACACTACCAAAGTCTATAGACTGCACTGTCCAAAGTAGTGGCCAGAGCAGTGGCTGGGCCCACTCAAGCCATGGCTGGTGAGGCCCAAAAGCACTATGCCAGAATGTGGGAGCAGAGACCCGAGGAAACCTCAGGCAGCAAATGCTGATATCTTGCAGATGTCTCTCTGAAGATCTTGCCCTTAGGCTCCTAGATGGGAAGGGAAGCCCCAGAGACCTCTGAAATGCTTTTGGGGTCTTTCTCCCAGTGTCTTGATAATAACTTTTGCTCCTTTCTGTGTCTGTAGCAATCTCTTTTTGCAAACGGTCACTTGGCCATATCCTTTGTGCTTCTAAAGATGCCTTTCACTCTTTACGTGACAGGGTGTAAATTTCCCAAATCTTTCCTCCCTGTTTCTCTTTTAATTTAAATGTTATCTTTCAATCTTTTAGTTCCTCTTGAGTATTACTATACATAGTTAAAAGTTGCCACAAAGCTCCTTCAATATTTTGCTTAGGAATTTGTTCTGCCAGGTATCTTAATCTTAAATTCTGACTTCCAGACTGGGTACTCATGCCTGTAATCCCAGTACTTTGAGAGGCTGAGGTGGGAGGATCACTTGAGCCCAGGAGTTCAAGACTAGCCTGAGCAACATGGCAAAAACCCCATCTCTACAAAAAATACAAAAATTAGCTGGGCATGGTGGCATGTACCTGTAGTCCCAGCTACCTGGGCGGTTGAGGTGGGAGGATCACCTGAGCCCAGGAAGTTAAGGCTTTATTGACCTGTGATTGTACCACTGTACTCCAACCTGGTCAACAAAGTAAAACAATATCTGCCTTCCATAAAGCTCTGGGGCATGACCACAATTCAGCTAAGTTCTTTGCTAATTTATCACCATTATGACCTTTTGTCAGTTTCCAATACCTTGTTTTCCATTTCCATCTGAAATATCATCAAAATGACTTTTACTGTCTGTATTTTTACCAACATTCTAATCAGAACCATGTAAGTAATCTTCAGGAAAATTTAGATTTTTCCTAGAGCTGTTCTATTCCTCTGAGACCTCCCCAGACTCACCCTTACGCTCTATTTATGACAATACATGTTTTTCTAGCATTCACTTCAACACTTTCCAGCTTCTACTTATTACCCAATTCCAAAGCTGCTTCTACATTTTCAGGTATTTGTTATTGCAGCACCCCACTCCCAGTACTCCCATCATAATTTCCTATTGTGATGTATTTTGTGCTACTATAACAGAATACCACAGACTGGGTAATTTGTAAAAAATATAATTTATTTTCTCGCCATTCTGGAGGCTGGGAAGTTTAAGATCTAGGTGCTCATATCTAGTAAGGGCTTTTTGCTATGTTATAACATGGCAGAAAGTATTATACAGGTGAGAGAGAGAGAAAGAAGGTGATAGAACTCATTCTTTTACAAGGAATCCACTTCTTCAATAACAGCATTAATTTATTTACGAAGGCAGAGCCCCATGACTTAATCATGTCTTAAAAATCCCATCTTTCAACATGGCTGCACTGGGGATTAAGTTTCTAACACATACATTTATAGGGCCAGAGGCAGAATGCTATAATTTGAATGTGACCACTAAAGTTTATGTGTTGGAAAACTGATCCTCAGTGAAACAGTATTGAGAGACTTTAAGGGATGATTAGGTCATGAGGACTCTGCTCTCATGAATGGATTAATGCCATTATTGAGGAAATGGGTTTGTTATCAGGGGAGTGGGTTCCTAACAAAAATATGAGCTCATTCCCCACCCCCTCTCCCATTCTCTCTCTCACATGATGCCTTCCATCATGTTATGATGCACCAAGAAGACCCTCACAAATGTCAGTGCTTTAATCTTGGACTTCCCAGCCTCCAGAACTGTTTTTTAGTAAAAGTTTTTACAAAACTACTTTTTATAAATTACCCAGTCAGTGATATTCTGTTATAGTGGCACAAAATAGACTAAGAAAAGGGAGTTGGTGGGCAGAATGATGCCCACAGTCCTATGAGTGCTCACAATCTTTCTTGGAATTACTTAATACTGAGAGCTTGTTTTGTGGGTAGTGATGCCTCCTTTTGCACACTCAGGCTCCTATTAAGACCCTGCCTCCTAAAGCTTTTGTAGAGCTCCTTAGTCAAGGCCCATCTTGAGTTCTGTGAAATTCACCTGAGTGCCAGACACCCTGTTTATGCCTCTATCTGCTTCTAGCTGATTAAACCCTCTTTAGATCAAGTTTTGGTATAAACACATAAATAAACACTAATTGTAATATTTTGTGATGCTAAACAATTTGCTGAATTTCTCTGAGCCTCTGATTTGTCTTGCTTTGTTTTTAGAGATAGAGTCACACACTGTTGTCCAGGCTGGAGTACAATTGTTTGACTGTAGCTCACTACAGCCTCGACCTCCCAGGCTCGTGATCCTCCCACCTCAGCCTCCCAAGTAGCTGGGACTACAGGTGCATTTTGGCTAATTAAAAATTTTTTGGTAGAGATGGGGGTCTTTTCTTCTTGCCCAGATGGTCCTCAACTCCTGGGTTCAAGCAATCCTCATGTCTCAGCCTCCCAAAGTGTTGGGATTATAAATGTGGGCCGCCATGTCTGTCTTGAACTTTTGTATTAATACACTCTTACTGTAAAAAAAAGTCAGCTTGATGTCATCAGTATTTATTCCCTTAATATCTGCTACCTTGTATTATTCATCTGTGTCTACCAAAATATCCACTCTTTAGATAAACTTGAGGTTCTTTGAAGGTTGAATCTGTGTTATAAATATCCCACAGTTTTTGATTATTAAATAATCATTTTGAGCTTGTTTTGAGGCTACAAAAATGAATGATGCATTATTGCTACACTTTAGGAACTTGGTGGAGGGCAGAGAGAGAGAGAGAGAGAGAGAGAGAGACAGAGAGAGAGAGAGAGAGAGAGAGAGAGAGAGAAAGAGATTGCTTCTGAGAGACTGAGACTACTAAATAGAAAAAATTGGCTTCTACTTTTTCATGTCCCTATGACAGTATCTTCCATATGGTATGTGAATTTCTCAGTAAATACTTATGAATTGACTGATAAATAAGCCTAATTCCCTCATGGCAGCAAGTAATGTTATGAATTTTAAGTGGAATTAGTAACCAGTAGAGGATTTTTGGCTGAACTCAGTGGCGTGAACACATGGTTTTATCTCAGCCCCAAGGCCCACTAAAATGACAATAAAGGATAAAATAAAAAGGAGTATCAATAAATACACAAAAAAATTAAGAAAAGAGGCAACAGCATTTGAGAAATGACCATAAATATTAGGAGATAGGAAATGGATGAAAGACAGGTAACTGCATTAAAATAGACAAGCTAAAACCTAATTGTATGTGTGCGCCTGTCTGTGCATGTGTGTGATGAAGCAAGCAAAAAGCAAACTGAAACGTCTCTGGCCTTGTATTTGGCTCTACTAGGTACCTCTGTGGCTGAAAAGAGAAGGCCTGAAAGCAAGAAAGCACTAGACTTTGGATTGCCTCCCCAAGCCTGTGTAGCTGTGTGACTACTCTGCCCCTACCTAGCAGAAACTGGGAGATTTGCACGGAGGAGGAGAGGACAGACACTTCTCAAAAAAAGACATTTATGCAGCCAACCAACATATGAAAAAAAGCTTATCATCACTGGTCATTAGAGAAATGCAAATCAAAACCACACTGAGATACCATCCCACACCAGTTAGAATGGATATCATTAAAAAGTCAGGAAACAACAGATGCTGGAGAGGATGTGGAGAAACAGGAATGCTTTTACACTGTTGGTTGGAGTACAAATTAGTTCAACCATTGTGGAAGATAGTGAGGTGATTCCTCAAGAATCTAGAACTAGAAATACCATTTGACCCAGGAATCCCATTACTGGATACATACCCAGAGGATTATAAATCATTGTACTATAAAGATACATGCACACAGGGCCGGGCGCGGGGGCTCAAGCCTGTAATCCCAGCACTTTGGGAGGCCGAGGCGGGTGGATCACAAGGTCAAGTGATCGAGACCATCCTGGTCAACATGGTGAAACCCCGTCTCTACTAAAAATACAAAAAATTAGCTGGGCATGGTGTCGTGTGCCTGTAATCCCAGCTACCCAGGAGGCTGAGACAGGCGAATTGCCTGAACCCAGGAGGCGGGGGTTGCGGTGAGCTGAGATCACGCCATTGCACTCTAGCCTGGGTAACAAGAGCAAAACTCCGTCTAAAAAAAAAAAAAGATACATGCACACATATGTTTATTGTGGCATTGTTCACAATAACAAAGACTTGGAACCAACCCAAATGCCCATCAATAATAGACTGGATAAAGAAAATGTGGCACATATACACCATGGAATACTATGCAGCCATAAAAAAAGAGAGTTCATGTCATTTGCAGGGACATGGATGAAGCTGGAAACCATCATCCTCAGCAAACTAACACAGGAACAGAAAACTAAACACCATGTGTTCTCACTTATAAGTGGGATTTGAACAATGAGAATGTGTCGACACAGGGAGGGGAATAACACACGCCAGGGCCTGTTGCAGGGTGGGGGGCTAGGGGAGGGATAACATTAAGAGAAATACCTAATGTAGATGATGGGTTGATGGGTGCAGCATATCACCAGGGCATATGTATGCTTATGTAACCAACCTGCACAATCTGCACATGTATCCCAGAACTTAAAGCATAATAATAATACAAAGAAAATAAAGAGGGCCTAAGTGAAAGTTTGTATATGAATGAGTCACACTTCCAACCCTCTTTTCCCATCCTTCTCTCCAAACCAGGTAAGCAATCCCTCCATGTCAAAGGTTGGGCCACTTATTTGAAAAAACAGACTGACATTTTAAAAAAGATTTTTCGATATCAAGCATAGCCCAACCAAAATTAAGTCCACTGATTTGCCAGTCTGTGGTGAAGCCCACCGTTGATCAGTTTTGCAGGCAGCATGGGCTAGGCTGTGCTACAGTAACAAACAAGCCGTTAATGGTCCTGACTTGCGCCAAAGAACATTTATTTCTTATTCCAGCTACATGCCATCACTGGTTTGCCGGACTTCTGCTCTAAGTCTTCCTCATCCAGAGGCTTAAGTGAATGGAACAGTCATGATCAGGCAGATAAGCCAGCATCATGGCAGAAGGAAATAGTGTGTGGTGGATTGCACAGTAATTGCCTAAAGAACTTTTGAATTTATGTATTTATTAATTTTGTTGAAATTAACAAAAAAAATTGTATTTATTTCTGGTGTCTGACCTGTTATTTTGAAATGTATACACGTTGTGGAATGGCTGAAGAGAGTGAATTAATATGTGCATTCCCTCATAAACTGATTTTTTTGTGGTGAGAATACAAAGCTACTCTTGGGGATTTTCAAGTGTATAATACATCGTGATTATCCATAGTTACCAATAGTACAATAGACCTCTTGAATTTATTCCTTCTGACTAACTAAAGCTTGTATCCCTTGACAAATACCTCTCCACTTCCCCGTTCCCCCATCCCTGGTAACCACCATTCTACTCTCTGCTACTATGAGTTCAACTTTTTTAGATTTCACATATGAGTGAGGTCATGCAGTATTCGTTTTTCTGTGCCTGGCTTATTTTGCTTGACATAATGTCCCCAAGTTTATTCATGTTGTCACAAATGACAGAATGTCTCTCTTGTTTTTTAAGGCTAAATAATGGTCCGTTGTGTTTATATGCCATATTTCTTTATCCATTCATACAGGATGGACACTTAGGTCATTCCCATATTATCTTGGCAATTGTAAATAGTGCTGCAGTGAACATGGAGGGGCAGCTATCTCTTTGACACACTGATTTCATTTCCTTGGATGCACACCCAGAAGTGGGATTGCTGGATCATATGGTAGTTCTATTTTTAATTTCTTGAGGAACCTCCATCCTGTTTTCCATAATGACTGTACTAATTTACATCCCCTCCAACAGTGTTTGCACTGATTCTTACAGTTCCCCATGGAAGTGACACATATAATTCCCACACACTTTTCATTGGCCAAAGCAAGTCACATGGCCATGAATAACTTTAAAGGTGGTAAAGGGAGTACAAATTTACCATGTGTCTGGAAGGAGAAAAACTGAGATATTTGTGAACTTGGACAACAGTCTTGCCATCTGGTCACCAAATATTCTGTTTACCCTCCTTTCCACGTGCGAAGTATGCTTATCGCTCCCTGAGGTGGATTACTCTACTGCCTCATCTAGTTGGCTTCAAACTCAACCTCTGGAATTACATGATACCAATTTTAGGTCCATCTGTGGCTGCTAGCAATCTGGTAACCCAGTAACACACACACACACACACACACACACCACAGAAACAAAAAGCCAACTAACAAAATAAACAAGTTATTTCCTCCCTCCACACTCCTAATACGTAATCAAGAAACAAGGAGAGAACAACTCCGAAAACCTCTTGTTCAGAAAGGGAAGGGAAGGGAGTCTGCGGCAGAGTGGTGAACTTCATGGGGCAGCCACCTTTAGGGCTCCCTGGTCTAAGAGAGGACAGTGTCCTTCAGTTGATCCTTGACACCTTTACCTGAACCTGTTTCCTTGCCTGTTGTTTTGTGTGGTTCCTTGGTCTGCCTTTTTCAATGTTCTTTTGTTCCCATTATCCTCCTTTTCCCATCTGAGGTAATGGGATTGCTGGGTCAAATGGTATTTCTAGTTCGAGATCTTTGAGGAATCACCACACTGTTTTCCATAACGGTTGTACTAATTTACACTTTCACCAACAGGGTAAAAGTGTTCCTATTTCTCCACATCCCCTCCAGCATCTGTTGTCTCCTGATTTTTTAATGATGGCCATTCTAACTGGTGTGAGATGGTATCTCAATGTGGTTTTGATTTGCATTTCTCTAATGACCAGTGATGATGAGCTTTCTTCATATGTTTGTTGGCTGCATAAATGTCTTCTTTTTTTATTTTATTTTATTTTATTTTATTTTATTTTATTTTATTGCATTTTAGGTTTTGGGGTACATGTGATGAACTCGCTCATAGGTGGGTGTTGAACAATGAGAACACATGGACACAGGGAGGGGAGCACTACACACTGGGGTCTGTTGGGGATAAATGTCTTCTTTTGAGAAGTGTCTGTTCATATCCTTCTACTATGGTGTGACAGATACAGCAAACCTTAGCAAACCACGTGTATACCTATGTAACAAGCCTGCATGCTCTGCACATGTACCCCCAGAATTTAAAATATAATAATAATAAAAAAGAAAAGTAACAAGCAGAGGACAAAGACCAGCCCTTCACCATTGACCATATGATAAAATAAATTTTAAAATTCAATGGAGAATTTGAAGAAAAAGTTGGTAAAACAGATCAAAACATTCAGTTGGTTAGATACAGAAGAAAAAAGATGCAGATCAATCAAGAAGGCTCATCCTTCAATTAATGAATTACACAGAAAGAAGATAAGTGAAACAGAGAGCAGATATTTTTCAAAGAAGTATATTCAGAAATATTGCAGCACTGTTCACAATAGCAAAGACCTGGAACCAACCCAAATGCCCATCAATGACAAACTGGACAGGGAAAATGTGGCACATACACACCATAGAATATTATGCAGCCATAAAAAACGATGAGTTCATGTCTTTTGTAGGGACATGGATGAACCTGGAAACCATCATTCTCAGCAAACTGACACAAGAACAGAAAATGAAACACCGCATGTTCTCACTCACAGGTGGGTGTTGAACAATGAGAACACATGGACACAGGGAGGGGAGCACCACACACTGGGGTCTGTTGGGGGGAAATACGGGAGGGACAGCAGGGGGTGGGGAGTTGGGGAGAGAGAGCATGGGGAGAAATGCCAGATATAGGTGATGAGGAGGAAGGCAGCAAACCACATTGCCAGGTGTGTACCTAGGCAACAATCTTGCATGTTCTTCACATGTACCCCCAAACCTAAAGTGCAATAAAAAAATAAAATATAAAAATAAAATAAAATTTAAAAAAATACTGCAGGACTGAAGGCAGTTGTATACCATATTGGAGGGACCGAACAAGTGGTCAAAACAATGAAGTCAAAAGAGATCTACCCCAAGGCCCATCCCTGCCAGCGTTCAGGATGCTGGTAAGAAGTGCCTAAAAAGTTCTCTGTAGTTGTGGCAGACAGGATGCCAAAGTGCTGGGGTTCTGAATGGTAATCCAACAGCGATTTGGAAGCTAGAACAATATCAGAAGCTGAAGACCAGGGGTCAAGGGAACTACAGGATGGAAGTAAAGGAAATTCCCAGGAAGAAAGTGGACAGGGATTTCAGCTGTGCAGCAGGCTTGGAAAGCCAGCAGCCTTACTTGGACCACAGCAACGGGGGCTTCCGGGCCAGGAAGTGGCTGCTTCCGGAGAGAGAATTAGCTAGAAGGAGCAGTGAGTAGGGCAGAGAGCTGCCTATGGATATCACTGGCCTTTGTGTCTTTTTAAATGATGTGTGTATTTTATTTGGTTAAAAGAAAACCCCTAATTTAAAAATGTTTCTATGTGGCCGTGAATTATAAATTTTAAAAATCATGAAATTGACTTCTGATTCTGATCACCAACTGTATGACCTTGATCGAGTCATTCTACCTCTTCTGGAAATAATTTCTTTTTTTTTTTTTTTCATTTTCAAAATAAGGTGATAGACTTAGAAGCCTTGGTAGGTTCTTTCTGACTCTTATCTTCTAGAATTCTAAAGGGCGCCAGTGCCCAGTCACCTTAAATCTGGGATTCTTAGATCACCTGCAGTCGCCCTCCTCTCTGAGGCTGACGTGCTTTCGTGTGCACCTGATTCCATTTCCTTTCAAAGAACAGATCAGGACCAAGGGTGATTAACCGAAAGCCAGGGCGCAGTGCCGCTGCATGTTGCACGGGAAGGTGCTGGTGCATGTGGTTTATTTAGATGCTTTTAGTTCTGTGTCACGGGGACCCCTTAGCGGCTCCCTGCTGCGTAATGGGGCTGGCTAGAAGCTGATCTGGCAGCTCGTTAACACTCAATTAAAGCTCTTCTCTACGGTATGGCATTAACTTTTTAAAAATTTATACATGCAATTGAAGGAATTAAAGTGCAACTGTGGTTTTGAAAGCGGCTTATGTGAGGGAGGCTGTGAAATTGTTCTCATCTGCCCAGTCTTCAGTTTTCAAATTTATATGTGCAATTGAGTTGGAAATTAAAGTGCAGTTTTAAGGTGGGTGTGAGCGTCTTACATGGCACAACATTAACCATTTTAAATTTATAAATGTAATTAAAATGAGATGACTTTGGAATTAAAGAATATGTGAAGGAAAAAATACATGCTCTTTCTTGGGGATATGCTGCCTTTTCCCTTCCTATCCCTATCTAAATTCTTGATGAATATGTAGTCACCAATGTCTTAACTTCTGTAGAACTAAGGTCTTCCATGCCAGAACAGCAGAGAGATCCTCATCACATCTGACACCACCCTCCATTGCCTCTCTTTCCCAGGTTGAAATCCAGGCGGTCCATATCCCACAGGATTTTGGAGGGTGTTTGCCCTGTGCGTTTGTCATTTGAAGACTCCTATGTCCTGGGAATGTTAATTTTGCTTAGCGATTTTATGGTAGAGACCCAGAGATGGCATTTTAAGTTCTGGGAGTTATGCATAAACAGGCTTTCTGGAATTAAGGGTACAAATGTTTGTGGGGCACCTCCTCTGACATTTCTGGAAAATTCTTTAAGTATTGCTTCCCCTCTGGTTTAGACTGGTTCTTTCCCACTCACTATCTCTTCTGACTGTCTGCTTGGGACATGTCTGATGCATCTGGAGAAGCTCATGGCTCTGGAAAATCCCAAGTCGGAGACAGAACTTGTTTGTGCCAGAAAATGAGACTGGGAGGTGCAGCTGGGTGCACGTGGCTCCCGACGTCCCCATCTTCCCTTCTACAGAGCCTCCTTCATGGCAGGGGCTTGTTTACATCCTCCTATCACATTGTCCCCCCTTGTCTTCAACCTGGCCCACTGTCCTGGAGCAGGGCTCAGAGCAGCAGGAGGGTGACAGGTGGCTTTGGTGGGCCGCACTCTACTGAGTCCTGAGTCCTGGGCACTCTTGCTTTCTGAGGCCAGGCCCCAGCTGCCCTGCCTTAGGTCTTATCCTCTTCACTGGGCTGGGCAAGGGGCGGGAGGATGGTGTCACTTCCTGTGTCTGTGACCTTAACCCCTTTATCATTCCTCCTTATAATTTTCAGAAGCATTTGACTCAAGACCCCTTTCTCCTTTTTTCCCCCCTAAAACATTTGCATGCTCATTGAGGCGAAAAATTACATGATTTCCAGATTGCACTGAGCCCTGTTTCAGACCTGGGCTCACTTAGCAGGGCCATCACTTCGCAATTAAGCTGCGACTCACTGTTCTTATTTAATGCTGCCGCCGCTCCCACGTGAGGACTTGCAGAGTGTTCAGACCTTGCTGCTCCGTCACCCTGGGGTGCCTGTTTGTCCCACCCAGAGCAGTCTACACAGCTTATACGCCCTGCTGAAGGCAGGTCCAAGGGAAACCACTGTGTAACTGCACAGTGACTCACCGTAAATGAAACCACTGTGTAACTGCACAGTGACTCACCGTAAATGAAACCACTGTGTAACTGCACAGTGACTCACGGTAAATGAATAACCGAAAGAATACATGAGTGAATGAATTTATTGAAAAAAATTCTGTTTAAAAAGTTAGGCCTTAATCTTTGGCAAGAAGGTCAGACTGGCTATTTTAAAAAGAGAAAACAAACACGATGAAATTATTGACAGCTTTGTTTGCATTTGTATCAGCAATGACTTGCTCGGCCTTCCAAAAATATATGAAGGAGAATAAGGCTTCACAGTGAGGAATTTAGACTGAAGAGAAAAGATAAATGCGAAAATAATAAAACCCCCCTCCCCATCTTTTCTTTGAAAAAAGAAAGCATCACGATGGATGGTTAAGAGAAACACACATACAGACAACCATTAAAATATCTGAGCAGGTCCCAGCTCGGGGCCCCCAGGCTCACGCTGTTTGGACCCATAATGTTTGCCTTGGCGACTAAGAGATACGGACCCAAGTTTGTGGCTGACCTCTAGCAACTGGGGACAGGGTGGGGGGCATTTTATATGGATTTCTATGAACTATTCTTTACCGGGCTTTCTTATTTTCTCATCTCTCTTTTATCTTCACCTCGAGTTCCTCAACTCTTTCAAAGTTCTGGCAAATCTTTTGTGACTTGAGGCACAAAATAAATCAGTCAATGAGTTAGAAATTATTATGGGATTTACTCAGAGGATGAGAGAAACCACTTACTGTAAATCTTCCTGAATTGACCTACCCGAAGCAAAAGCCAGAATTAATTGTCTGATTTAGTGGACATCATTTCTGAATATCTAGACCTATTTTCAGCTCACCCGGGGAGCACTGATTGCACTCCTATTTAGTGCGTGTTCCTGGTTTAGGGGTATTTTTCTGGAGATACTGAAAAAGAGAAGCTAGAGAGGGTCCATGTTCGTCCTGGACCTTACCCTTCAGGTGGAGGAGGTGAGGAAATGCCTTTCCTGAGGTTGGGGTGATGGACGTAGAGCGGCTGCTTAGAAACTTGTGCGTAATAAGTTCACTCTCTCTACCCCAACAGGGAAGTGGCCCTGCCAGAAATAGGCCCAGTCTTAAGGACTGGGAGAGCTTGGTTTTGTAAACAGTTCCTTGAACCGTAACGAATCGTTTACACAAATCCCTCCCGAAGGGTGAGAGAAGCTCTGAGTACGAGAGCGTGGGAGGATAGCAAGCACTGGGATTCCCATGCTGGCGTGACCTTGTGCGGCGTTCATCCCTAACGCCGCGGGCCGGCATCTGCCGCCCTCTGCGCCGTCCTGCCTCCTGTGAGAAGGCGGGACGTTGGAACTCTCCTGAATGCTACTGAGCGTGCGGGTTCTTTCCCTGCGGATCCACTGGCCACTAGGAGCACTTTACAGGACAAAGGACAACACACATACAAGTAAGTGAGTGAGAGAATGTACAGTGTGGTGTAAAGGAAAATGAGGTTGGGCGCTGTGGCGGAGGGGAACAGGGCGGTCAGAGAGATGTTCTCGGAAATCAGTGCTCTGGGCAGAAGAAACAGCAAAGCCTCATGCAGGGACCACCCTGGGTGCTTAAGGGACAGTGTGGACCACGATGAGTGTGATAAGCAAGGTTGGTGATGTCCTTGGCAGGGTTTCTGTGGCCAGTTCGTGAAGTGCCCCAGAGGCTGTGGTGAGGAGTTACTTCAAATGCAATGCGAAGCCATGGAGAGTTTCAAGTGGGAGAATGACATGACCTCATTTATGTTTTAGAAAGTTCTCTGGCTTCCTTATTGAGAACGGACTAGAAGGGGACATGGATGCAGGGTCAGAGTAAGAGCAGAGATCAGTTCAAAGCCCTCTCTATAGCCAGGGAGAGCTTGCATGGTGTTGGTAGTGGTCAGGATGTCTGGCCATGTCCTGACCAGCAGCGTGCAGTTTCCACGCTATCTCCTTTCTGATCGCACTCACTGGGCCTGCACACCTTGTGTTATGCTGCGTCCCTTAGAGCCCATGCTGTATCCTTTAACAGGTAGATCAGTGGATTTTTGTCCTGTAATATTTTTTTCCTAAGCCAGTCATCTTAATTAGATTGCGAGTATGTCCAGGGCAGATGATTTTGCTTACTTCTGGAAATGTGTGCTTAAGTTATAGACCCAGGAGAAAGCTGTGGATAGTGTGTGTGTGTGTGTGTGTGTGTGTGTGAATGAAAATCTCAAAGTGGCTTACAAGGGTTTGGTTTCCTACAATTGGAAGGTTACATGTGGATCAGGAGCCTCGTGGAAACACTCAGATACTCTTAAGTCTTACTGGGCTTCAGTTTGTAGATCTGTAACATGGCCATGTTAAATCTAAAATGCCTCTTCCAGCTTCAATGTAAACAAAGATCTCTGCTTCTAGACATGGTCATGAACAGCATCTAACAGCCTGTGATAAAATTTCCCTTGACCCATAGAATTAGATTATGCATGCTATGGTCTGAACGTATTTATTTCCTCCAAAATTCATATGCTGAAATTCTCCATGCCAATGTGATGATATTAGGAGGTGGGGCCTTTAGGTGGTGATTAGGGCATGAGGGTAGAGCTGAATAAATGGCATTAGTGCCTTTATAAAAGAGGCCCAAGAGAGGCTCCTTGTCCCTTCCACCATGTGAGGAACAGCGAGAATTGCATTATCGAAAAATCAGGAAGTGGTCCCTTACCAGAACCAAATCTGCCAGCGCCTTGATGTAGGGCTTCCCATCCTCCAGAACCAGGAGAGATCACGGGCTGCTGTTTCAAAGCCCCCAGCCTACAGTATTTTGGTACAGCAGCCAAAATAGACGACAGCAATGCCAGTCCCTGCTGCCCAATAGTTTAATCATGTGGGCTCCCCTATGGTTGTATGATTTATCTTATTTATAGCATTTATTTGACCAGGATTTTCCCTCCCCCACCTTTTCCCACATCAAGGTAGAGGTAGGCTTCAGCCTAGACCAAATAATCAGCAAGACATGTGTGACGGTGCAGGAAATAACTGCTGCTGAGTGGACGCCGAGTCTCTGATGAACCTGGGAGTCCAAATCAGTGACAGATTCATTGCCCTGTCCCTTCTAGGCTGAAGCAACTTGAGGGCAGTTGTCCTTGTACCATGTCTAGCTTACCTGCGGGCACTTAACACCTGTTTATCGTTATCATTGAGACTGACAAATAATAGAATCCCTCCTGCCACCCAACATGTGGAAAGGTAATTGCTGCTTGGCCGGTATCAATTCAAGCCATACCACTGCAGCAGAGACAAGAACTCTGCCTTATCTTGAAGCCTCACAGCCGCTGGAAGCTGCAGGCCAATGTAATTTGCTGGCACTTTTTAACTCAGCAGCAGTTTTTCAGCAAACACATCAAACCCTTAATGGGGTTTTTGAACGTAAATCTCCCATTTGAAGTGAGAAGGAAAAGAAATAAACAGTTATTATTCCATTTCTCTTCTTTATCTTTTAATTTTGGGAAAGGGGAGCTAAGTGCAATAGAGGCAGGAGAAATGACTCCTCAAAGCAAATAGGAGTCCTGTTGGAGAATCAGCCTCATGCAGCCCCTGGTCTGCCTGGGAGCTGTGTGGATGAAATAGTAAGGACTGGGGTAGCAGCAATGTGGTTGCCGCAGACATAATCAGATGAGTAGTTAAAGGTCTGGCTTTCTTTAGGGAAGCAAATGACTGATCAACCCTGCAAAAATAAATAACCTGGCCTTTTAGATCTATGTAGCAACTTCAAATATTTCATAAATCCTTACGCATGTGGAAGATGTGTCCTCACCCCACTCCTTGTTGCCTGTGATTTTTGGATGAATTTATCCAAAGTGCCTTTTTAGGGAGTTCTCATCCAGGCCACAGATTCAGGAGGCATCATTTAAAATTCTTGTCCCATCCTTTTCTTGGCACAAAGTTCATCAGAGGCTGTGATGACATGCAGCCATTGGGAGGGTGTGCTTTTTTGGAGGGCAGTGTTGGGGTGGGAACCATCTGGGACCCTGGTGTACCTCACAGGTGTCGATCATAATGTGCACCTGCGGCTGAGAAGCAGCGCATTGAACATAAAACATGACGCAGCCCAGGAAAGGAGCTGGCTCCTTGCTGAAGGCTGATGTGGCTGGGAAGGTTCCCGGCCTGGAGAGGATCCTGGATGGGCAGGACAGCAACCCTGAGCAGGCTGCTCACTGGTTGGGATGGTGGGGACCCAGTGAGAGGGTGCTACTCCAGCTTTAGCATTAGAGGGCACCAGCTGGGTGAGAGGTGACTGCTTCTTGGGAGACAAGCAGTTGCTTCCATGCTAAGGGACTGCTGAAGATATGTGGAGTGGGTGACCAGGTTTGTACAGACCTTAGCTTTTATACCAAGTTTGCTCAGAGACAGGATTGCAGGTGGAAGCCGCAAAGACGAGGTACCCTAGGGCTGCCAGCACGAGACACCTCTCTCGAGTCACCTGCTCACTGCAAATTAGTAACAATGGCTAGGTGAAAACTAGTGAATGGGTCGGTGGCTGACTAGGGCACATGGCATTGAATGGGTATGACCCCCTTTACTTGGGGTGTATTGAGATTTTCAGTCTTCCTCAGAGACAATACTAAGATTAACTGACTTCAGAGGTACTAAAGGTCACCCAATAGAGATCGCTGGGAAGATGTTTGGTTTGGATTCACGGAAGGAACGAGGTGCAAAAGTCACAGAGGCTTTTATGCTCTGCTGTCTAAGTCATGGTGCAAGTGCTGCTTGATAATGACCTATGTCATTTATCAGAGTCAATACGTTTGTTAAGTGTTTACTCTGTATCAGGTCCTGTGCTGACGACGTGGGGATAGGGCATGAAAGACGTGGTCTTGGCCTCAGAAAGCAGTAGGCCTTTACCAGAGCTCAGATTTCATTGAAACAGCAATGTCTGTGGATCTTATTAGATAGTTTAGACACTGTTAGCGGAAAGGGGTAAAGAGTAGAACATTTATTCGGGGAGAATCACTGGTTATCCTCAGAACATCAGGGCAAGTGGGGAAAATTGGTAAAGACATTATTAGGAATTTGAAGGCCAGTAATTAAACATAGGGACCAGCAGAAGAAGCAGGCTTTGGTGGTAGAGTCTAGATTATTGCCTTTGTTTGAGTGTGTCTGGGACCCGGCTCAGTGAGTACAAATGAGCTTGTACTAAAGAGAGAGCAGATGGAGAGGTGGGTCCTTCTCCTCAGGCCTTGCTCAACCCTCGCATTGCAACAGATGGCACTTGGCAGCCAAGTTAGGCTGAGGTGGGGCACACATGGGCTTACCTCACTCATCTGTGTGACCTGGGTTTCCCAGTACCTTGGAGACGAGGGGAATGGGGACTGTGTGTGTGGAGACATGGCTTTCTGGGGATGCTCTTCACATTACATAGAAGAGAGGATACAGTGAGGGTCACAGAGTTAGGGGAGGCTCTGATGGCTCCCTTTCCTGGAGTGACAGCTGGCAGGCAGCTGTAGAGAGACTGTGTGTGTGTGTGTGTGTGTGTGTGTGTGTGTGTGTGTTAACAGCCACAGTGACTGGGTGTTTATTGAATTGCTGTGGATTTTCTAAAAGCAAAGCAAGCATACTAAATTGCTGCAAATTACCAAGGGCTTTCCTAATGTTCGATAGAAATACTGTGAACATTTAAGGACACAGGCTCGGCACACAGTTCTGAATGTGGTTGCAGGGCAGCTATTGCATTGAGAACAAATACTCCGGCTCGTCAATACAAATCAATGGAGTTCGTAGACTGGGGATCGCACCAGAAGCTGGACATTACAAATTCAGGTTGGCATCCCCTTCTTTTTTTAGTATTTGCTTTCATCCATTTTAAACGTGTGTTTCCTGTCCCCTGCCCGCCTTGCCAGTGAAGAGATGATTATTTTGGTGCATTTCCTCGGTGAGATGTAGTACACTGCAAACTGGCTGTGGCGGCTTATCTTCTGGTTCATAGATGAAACAAGTGCAGGAGAATGGGCTAAGTTTTTAATCATCTTCCTTAATGATTCCCAGTCTTTCTTACGTTTCTCAGTGTTCTGAAGACCATCCATCAGCTGTCAAGGAACAGGAATACCTTGAAGAAAGCCCAGACCAGGGGTCCGGAATAGCACCCATTTCCCATTTGCCAGTTAAGTACCTTCATGTCTCATGCCTGGTTTCTTCAGGTTCAACCTAATTTCTTTCTGTCCCTGGGGCTTTGCAGTTTTGCTCATTTTCCTCCCTGAGTTAGGTCATGTTCTTTGGACAGAAGTAAAACATAATATTTTGTCTTAAGGAAGAAAACGGTACCACTGGATTTGAAAGCGTTTGGCATCCAGCTTTGTACTGAGAAGCAGAGGACAGTCGGGAATCTGAATTAAATGACACCTCAGTTTAAAAATCAAAGGAATAACTGTTTAGGAGCCAAATGCACTTTGGGTTAAATCAGTTCAAAGCATCAGAAAAATCATTAGAAATATCTGAAGAGGACAGCAGGTGGTTCGGTTTGCATTTCTTAACTTGTGTCATTTGATGTTTTGCTTCCATAGGGAAGCATGAGGAATTTTACTGCCTTCCAGCAATTAAATTGCATTCAGGAATTCTACAGTAGCCTTGGTGCTTTGTAACAAAACTTCAAGGATTAGATGCTCTATCTCCTGTCTGGCAAGTTGTTGTGATTACAACTATCACCTCTGAGTCTCAGTGTGGAATTCTTTTGATTGCAGTATCTCATTGAAAATCAAAAAACTAGAATAGTTTATTTATTTGTTTTTATTTATTTTTTATTATACTTTAAGTTCTGGGGTACATGTGCAGATCTTGCAGGTTTGTTACATAGTTATACACATGCCATGGTGGTTTGCTGCATCCATTCCCCCGTCATCTACATTTCTCCTAATGTTATCCCTCCCTAATCCCCCTACCCCCTGCTATCCCTTCCCTGGCTCCCCCACCCTGTGACAGTCCCCAGTGTGTGGTGTTCCCCTCCCTGTGTCCATGTGTTCTCATTGTTCAACATCCACTCATGAGTGAGAACACGAGGTAAAACTAGAATAGTTTCTAAATGCAGCAAGGTATGCATTAGTATTATGTGTCGGCAAGGTAGCCAGATATATTGAGGTTTTAATATACACTAGAAAATTAGGAGAGAGGGCCTGGTACTTTTGGATGGACAGATCGTTTTTTTCCAGGAACACATATGTCTTTGAGCTTTGTGCAAAGAAGATTGTACAGTTATCTTCCCTTGATGTTTTTCCCCAAAGGATTTGACATGTAATGTGAGAGACTGAATCTGGTAATTCAGGAAATGGAAGGAAGCTAAGAGGTCAGGAAACCCAGCCCAACCCAAGCATCAGGATAGATGCTTCCTGAGCCACGGCGTGAAATGGGCAAGAAACAACAGAGAACACAGCTGGGTCAGAGAGGGAAAGGACAAAGGGACAAAAGGACAGGGGGCCATCGCAAAGAAAGGGAACCAGAGCTCCTGCGGTGTCTTGCCTGGCCACAGCATAGTAGCCCAGCCACCATCGGGCGGGCATTAGGGGTGAGACAAATAGGAGATGACAACAGCAATGGGACGGGAGCAACAGATGTTCTCCCTGGAGGACAATTATTGAGCAGTGATCACACGCAGAGGCAGGCTCCTGTTGCAAGCAGATGGACTTTATTAGCAGCCTTATAAATGGATGCTCCGAGACTCGTCAGATGATCTTTGAGTCCTTAGCCAGGATTCAGTCACCGTTTCCTGTCCTCAGGGGAAAAGGCTGATCAACCATCCTGGCCGAGCACAGTCTGAGAGTGGCCCTCTCGAAGCATGGCTTCTGTGGGTCAGCAAGGGCTTCTATTTGTTCAAATGCAACAATTTCCCTAGGAGGGATTCCATTCAAAGATAAGAATCTATGTTACTAAATGGCTATGTTCACAATGTAGGTCACAGAACCAAACAAACATTCATATACGTGATCTCCATTACTCTGGGTGCCACTTTCCTTGTTTATAAAGTTAGGGAGTTGAGTTTCCTGACCTCTTACTTTCCTTCCATTTCCTAAATTACCGGATTCAGTCTCTCGTATTATGTATCAAATACTTGGAGGAAAACATCAAGGGAAGACAGTTGTATAATCTTCTTTGCACAAAGCTCAAAGATATATGTGTCTTTGGAAAAATCTGTCTGTTCGCCCATCCACCCATCCATCCATACATACAACCATACATCCACCCACCCACCCATTCAATTATCCATCCATTCATCTTTCTATCCATCTATTTAATCATCCATCCATTTATCCATCCATCCACCACCCAGCCATCCATTCAATTATCCATCCATTCATGTTTCCACCCATCTATTTAATCATCCATGTATTTATCCATCCATTCATCCATCCATTGATACTTACAATGATTCATTTGTTGGTTCAAAATTGAAAACTTATTAAATATCTAAATCCATAATATTTTACTTTCTGTTGACACTATCTATCCTCAGTATTTGGCAAATCATAAATATTTAAATATTTACCAGATGAATGAATGAAAGGCGATTCCACGACCTGCTTACAGGAGCAACAGGTTGGAAAGCGGTTCTGCTTCACTGCAGTCCGTTTCCTAATTTCTTGGCAGTTGCACATATTTCAGCGCTAAATAAATATTTGTTAAAGGAAGGAAGGAATCTGTGCAGCTGTAGTTGTGTATGTTTGTAGGTTTGGGCCATCTGCTTATGTCTCATCTCTTCAGGCAGTGTGGTATAGTGGGTAGGGGATGATGGGTCTGGAGCTAAGAGGACTGGATTCTCCTTCACGCTGTTTCAAGCAAGCTCTGCACCTTGAATACATCTTGTAGCCTTTCTGGGCTTCTCGTTTCTCAGCTACAAAGTGACACATTTGCTCTTGTTACTTGCAGCTTTAAAGTGCATAGAGTGTGAGGATTAAAAACTGAAGAAACATAGCATGCTCTTAATAAATAAGTGATAGTTACTATTTTAAAGGCAGGGACTTGTCTTCTTTATCATGACATTAAGGAAGGGGTGGTATATCCTTTGAATATTGAGTAAATGCATTATAGTAATAAAACAATTGGGAGTTGTTTATATAGCAAACACTTACATAGGGATTACTATGAGCCAAGTTATATATGGTTTACAACTATTTTAATAATAGCTGCAACTAATTCAATCAACTCATTAAATTAATTAGTTAATTTAATCTTCATAAAAATTAAATGAGGTAGATACTAGCACCAGCCCCACTTTACGGAGCAGAAAACTGGGACCTGGATAGTGAGTTCACCTCCCAGAGGTCACCTCACCACTCAGGGGAAAGCCAGCATACGCAGGGTGATGCCCAGGCACTGTGATCTTAATCCCCGTGCTCTGCCCCTGTGTGCTTGACAACTGTGCCCTAGTATACAATGGCTGAAATGGAACAGAGACCATCATTCCCACTCCGAGGTTCTCAGTCTAACTGGGCACATAAAATATTTATAGAAGGAGAGACTGGGCAGTAAAGCCACCACATAAGGTACAGATCATAGGGGAATATATACCAGGTCGCTTACTTTTGCACAACACGTTACACCTTTCTGAGTATTTCTGCATTCCTCGTCTCATCCGCTTTCCATAATAGCTGTCATTATTTATTGAAGGCTTACTATGTGCCAGGCCTGAGCCAAGTGTTTTTGCCTATATTATCTCAACCAAGCCTCACAGAAAACAATATGAAACAGAAAACCTATTACATGAGCATCATTTCAGTATTAATGTCAAAAATTCAATTCAACTTATTTATGTAAACAATAAATGGGGGAGTCAGAATTGCTTCACGCACAGCTGGTTCCAGGGACTCAAATCGTGCTACTGGGTGTGTGCTCTCTCTCTCTCACTCTCTCTCTTCCCTCCTCTGTTCATCTCCCTTCCTAACTTGGCCCTACTTTCCTCTCTGTTGGCTTAACTCTGAGACAAGTTCTTTCCTTAGGGTGGCCTCAAGAGCTCCAGGCTAATGTCGTCCTTACTGCAAATGATCAGCGTTTCCAGTAAATGTCCTGGAAATGAGTTCTGTGCATATGGCCCGCCAGTGAACTGATCAGTGTGGTCAGAGGGATGGAATATGTTGATCTGTGGGACCTGTAAATCCTGGAAGGAATCGGCCCATTAGGCCCAGGGGAAAGTGAAAGGCTGTTTCTAGGATAAGGGAGCGGGGAGACTGGGGAGACACAACCCCAGCAAAGTCCGCAGCAGTGAATTTCTCCACTTTATGATGAGAAGAAGATTCTGAGAGCCTGAGAGCTTTGTCTTGGACCATGAATCTGGAGACCAGCAGAGCAGGGTTTGCATCAGGTGTGTCTTGTTCTTCTCATCAGTGTTACAGACGGAAAGAGAGAGGCACTCACTGCGTAAATGCCCGGCTTAATTTGTCTAAATCAAAGGGGACAGCACAGGATTCAGGGCAGAGCTTTCCTCGGAGCAGCCACTGACAAACACGTCCCCAAACAGATGTCTCCACTCTTTTAGGGATACCAAACTAGGTAAAAAATTCTGGATGGCTCTGCATTGCATCCTCTGTTGAAACCTGCAGCTCGGGCTTTGAACCACAGCTTCTGCGTGAACACCCACATGGTCTTTGAATTTGGAACAATTAGAGAGAGACACAGGTGGTTCCTGTTGGGTGGCTTCTTTTACAAGTTGGTTTTTAAAACATGGTGCTGGGTGGTGGCTGCAGGCCAGGGAAGTGGGGACTTTGGCTGTGAGTTCCAGGCAGCAAGCTGGTTGGTGGGTGGACCAGCCTGGACTCCACAACACAGAGAATGGAGCGCCGTGTGGGGCTTTGCATTTGGTCCTTGGGGAAAAAGCTGATGCGGTGAGAGACCAGTTTCCAAGAATGGGCTCAGGAGAAACTTTGATGCAGTTTGCGTAGTGGAAAAGCACAGCTGAAGGAGTCAAAGTGAGCTTATGTGGGCTCTGTGGCTGTCATATCAGCTATGTGGCCTTGGGTGTCTCATTTAACCCCTCTGTGGCCATTTCTCCATCTGTGCGATGCGACCTGCAGGGTGGGCTTTCTTAGGCATGGGGCAGATGCCTTTAGACTGAGGCCAGGACACAGTTTTGGGAAAAGCCTCCTCATTGAAGAGGGTTCCGCAGGTCAGTAGGAGAGTGGTCTGTCCGCCAGTTCTAGTCGGTAGTCCCGACAGATGATGCTGGGAGAGCTGGCTTCTTTGCAGGCCTCCTCCAGGCCTGAGGACGCATGTGGCCAAGCCTGGTGGAGGCCGTAGTGACCCAGGCAAAGCCCCGCTGTGCTGACTGTAGGCCTCCCTGTTCTGTGCCTGCAGGTCCTGCGCCTGGGGTCCCAGAGGGCAGGGAGCACAAGCCTGCCTGGAGCTCCTTCCTGACCCTCTTGTCTTTTACCCAAAGACCTGAATTGGAACCAGCGGGGACAGACAGGAGATCCTCACACAGCTGACCCAGGCTCAGATCCCTGTGGCCCTCTCACATGTTCTAAGCCTCAGTTTTGTGACCCATTCTTATAAAGAATACATCAGGTAACATTTGCAAGTGCTTAGCTCACTTGCCATAGGACCCAGAGGCTGATAATGCGAGTCTCTAGGACTTTGGGCATCTGTTTTCCTTCTCTCCCCCAACAGACGTGGGTGACCACCTGGCAGGCCCTGAGACCTACTTGCAGCCTGCCAGGTAACAAGGACCTGCATGGTGACAGGGCCCAGTGCAGGGCAGCCCCTCCTCTCCATGCTGGGGATCTCAGGAGAAGGGAGCCTGTTCCTGTGCTACCTTCTCCCACTTCCGCCCCCAGTACCCTCCCGCTCCACAGGCGTCCCAGTTTCTCCTCCAAATCTTTTCCTTACCAGGGTCAATGGGAGATGGTTTCTGACTCACTTGTGCTGGGCTTGAGAAAGGTTGGTGGAAACCCTCCTCCCAGGCTGGCTCTAGGGCGGGCGTTCTCCAGGGGGATGCTCCTGGCTGCGGGAAACACACTATCCATGCCTCCCTCCATCATCGCCTGTGATGGCTGCAGGCCTCAGGCATCAACATGGGGAGGAGGTAATACCACACATTTTCTTTTGTTCTATTTCTCAAGTCAGAAGGTTGTCTCCTTTCCCACGGCAAGCTTCCCACTTGTACATTGTCACTGCAAAGTGGGTGAAACGATGTTCTTCTACAGCACGCCATTTTCACTCCCACATCGCCCTGTGAGCAGGAGGGTCATGTCAGTAGTGTTGCTCCTCAGTGGAGGCACTGTGGCCAGAATGAGGACCCTGGATCAGATGACCTGAGCCTGCCCCAGCTCCTGCTGCAACCCCAGACCAGGCAGAGCCTTGACTCCTTCATCTGAAAAGGGGGAATGAGGGATGAGGCTATATAAAGTACCCTGTAGGAGAATGCCTCATCAGATAGAGTATTTTACAAATGGTAGGCATTTTTACCATACGTATGCTAAAACATATACCACATAGTATTTACCTTTTTTAACAGACAGGGTCTTTCTCTGCTGCCCAGGCTGAGGAGCAGTAGTGCTATTCTAGCTTACTGCAGCCTCAAACTCCCGGGCTTAAGCCACATTCCCAACTCAGTCTCCTGAGTAGCTAGGAGTACCACGTGTGCCACCATGCCCAGCTAATTAAAAAAAAATTAGAGATGGGGTCTTGCCATGTTGCCCAGGCTGATTTCAAACTCCTGGCCTCAGGGAATCCTCCTACCTCAGCCACTCAAAGCACTGAGATTACAGATGTGAGCCACCACACCCAGCCAATATGTACCATTTTGACTATATTAAAGTGTGTAATTCAGTGGCATTAAGTACATTCACAATGTTATGCAACCATCACCACAATCCTGTTCCAGAACTTTTCCATCTCCCCAAATGGAAGCCCATACTCGGTGAAGAAGCCACTCCCAATCCCTGCTCCCCTAACCCCTGGCAGCTCTCATCTGCTTCTTGTCTATGAACTCGCCTACTCTAGATACTGCATATAAGTAGGATCTTACAGACTGGGGCCTTTTGTGTCTTGCTTTTTCACTTAACATCATGTTTTCAGAGCTTATCCATGTTTCCACCTGTGTCAATTTGTCAATTTCATTCTCTTAAAAGGCTTATTATTCAGCCATTTTTATTACAGGCTTATTATTCCATTTGTGGCTTTGCAACATTTTACTTATAGAAATGGTAGTTTTAGTTTGAAATGTCACCCTGGGATGAGCAATCATCCTGGAGACAATGGGAACAGGGGTGCCTGGTGTGGAGACAGGAGGTGGGCAGAGGGTGGTCATGAGACCAGCCTTCAAACCTCAGAAGCACACACGCAACAGCTGGACCCCAGGTGGAAGGACCAGGACCAATGGGAGGTGACTTCTGACTCACTTGTGCTGAGCTTGAGAAAGCCTGGTAGGAATCCTCCTCCCGGGCTGGCCCCAGGGAGGGCGTTCTGGAGGCTGTGGAGCTGGCGGGAACAGGGATCTGTAGGTGAGAGTAGGTGGCACCCAGAGGCTATCGAGGCAGAACTGAGGGGCAGCTGGGGCTGCTCACCGGGAGGCAGGTAGGGCCCGGTCAAGGTGGAGGGATTGGGGGGACTATTAATTTGTAGAGAGGCTGGGCTTGGGGCAGAAGAGGAAAGGGCTGCTGAGGTCTGAACATCCATGTCCTCCCAAATTTGTATGTTGAAATCTAACCCTTGAGGTGATGGTGATGGGAGTGGGGCCTCTGGGAGGTGAATAGGATATGAGGGTGGAGCCTGATGAATGGGATGAGTGCCTTCCAGGTTGCTCGGGAGACCAGAGCTCCCCTTCCACCTCTGAGGACCCAGAAGGCGTTGTCTGTGAACCAGAAAGTCAGCCCCCACCAGACACTGAATCTGCCAGTGCCATGATCCCAGACTTTGCAGCCCCCCCGGCTGTGAAAAATAAATACGATTGTTGTATAAGCCACCCAGTTTGTGGCATTTTGTTGTAGCAATGAGAGTGGGCTAAGAGAGCTGAGGACCAAGGCTGGCTGTAAGGGCTGAGTGGCTCGTGAAGCCTCTGGGGTGCATCCCCGCTCCCCGCAGCTGTGTCCGTCCCCCTCCGCTTCTGATCAGGGTCCTCATGGTTCCCTGCCCACCTCATTTCTACCCCTGATTTCCCCATTTGACTTGTGAGCTCTTAGATCGTTTCAGCTTCGATGTTGCTTCTCCCAAAAGCCTTTCCTGACCTGCACCCCGATGACCCTTCCCTCAAATCTCAGTGAGTATCTATTCTTAGTGTTCCCTTAGGTCCCCGAACTGCTCTGATTGTAGCCTTGGGCTGTCAGTGTCTGTGGGCCTGAGAGACTATATCATCTGCAAGGATAGGGACCACTCGGTCTTGCTCATCTCAGCATCTCTGCCATTGCAGACCAATGCCTGGCACATAGCAGGCCATCTGCACCTACTTGCTGAATAAGTGAAGAACAAGTGAATGAATGGGAGAATGGTGGAGAGAGCAGTGGAAGTGAGGCAGGCTTGAGCTCACCTTTCTGGCATATTATAAACTTAGATCAGGCTGCTGAGGGGAAGCAGACTCCTGTGTTACGGGAGTCACAGGAGGAGTTCGGGTGGCCACTCAGTCCAACATGCTTGGTGAAGATTTGAATCAGTTAGAGAATCAGACCTGGTGGCCTTTGGAACCCCGTCTGGCTCAAACCTTCTGTGACTTGATGACTCCAAGAACTGTCCCTTGCTCTCTGTCTGGGCCATTCCTCATTCCAGCGGAAATGCTGCTGTGGCCTAGGTGTGACCCAGATGCTGACGCAGGATTCTTCAATCTCACAGGTGCTGCTCTTTATAGCATTCAATCTAGTAATGCAACACCAGTGTGGCCTTTTCATTAATCACCCCTTTCACCACGGCCTCCTGGAGAGGGAGGCTGGGGGAGCAACAGAGAAGAAGGCTGAGAGTCTGATGTGTTAAGCAGTGTGCCAGAGTCAGAAGAGGTAAGAGCAGCGAGCAGTGCAGACCAGCTGGGGCTTGGGCGGACACGGGGAATCACACGCAGCCATGGGTGTGGTGGTGGAGGGGTATCTTTATGGAAGGCAGTGCAAGTTCAAAACCTGTGATTTCAACGACTTTACCACCACCTTCCCCAATCCTTACCTCGCTCCTCGCACAGGCAGAAAAACCCATTCAGCTCTCTTTGCTGGAGTAGTGCTCTACATCCAGAGTTCAAAGCGCTTCTGTACCTAAACCCTACCTTCTCCATCCCCTTGATGTGGGCGAGGGAAGCTGTCAGAGTACCCCTTTTACAAGAGAAGAAACTGAGGCACGGGGCAGTTACATGGCTTGCCAGTGACTGGTCCCGTTCTGGTAAGTCAAACGGTGAAGAGAGGAGGTTTAGGAACCTGTGCTGAGGTTGGAGGTGCGGCTGCAGATGGAACAGGATGGGAGACTGCACTTGGTAAAGGTGACTTAGAGTCTCATCCCCACTTTCCGATTTCCTGCTCAGTGCCTAGAGCCCATTTGCTTCTGTTTTCCAGGAAGATTTTTACTTAGTTTCCTTCTAGAAAGTTGTCTGTGGTCCCCTCAGGAGTAAAACCTCACAGGGGCTGTTCTGCCTGCAACCCCTTTATGCTGGAAACCACGGTGTGTTCAGTGAGCGATTTTCTTTCTTCTTTCCACTCAGCCTGAGTTTTTTCTTCATGCAGTGTGTGCAAAGGCCCTTTCATCTGGAGTGGCCCCCGCCTACAACAGCCCCCCAGCACGCATTCCCTCTCCCTTCAGTCCCTTTCTTCCCTCCTCCCTTTGGACCACAGACGTTAAGAAATGTAGCAAAAGGTGGAAATGTGCAGACACAAGCTCCTGAAAAGGAGCACATGGAAGGTAATAAATTAAATGCCACCCAGCAAGGGTAGGGAGCTTGAGTGTGGAGAGATGGCAGGAAGTAAAATGCAGATCAACCAAAGCAAAGCACTAGAGCAAGGGGTGGGAGAGTCAGCCTGCAGCCAGGCTTCTGCGGATAGAAGCCGGGTGTGCTGGTGGTCACGGTACCCTCCTGATGGGTCCTCTGTACCAAGCCGGCCATCCTCCGAGGGCTGCTGCAGCACCTTCTCTTCTGGCCGGAGCCCTCACTCACGGAGGTGGGGAGGATTTGATTAATTAGGGAGATCTCTTTCACACAGCCAGCTTCTGGCTAGGGTGGAGCTCTTCAAGGGTGAGGTCCCTCAGTGTCCAGGGCTGGCCCTGCCTCCCTGCCCTCCTTGCCCTCCCCAGCCGACAGAACCAATGCTCAGGTGCCTAAAAATGTGCTCACTCATGCAGTTTCTTGTCCCCACTCCTGGTGCAAAGCTCAGCTTCTTTCTTTCCCGGGGTAATTTCGTAAGCCATGGAAATGCGACTTTTTGGATGGAATGGTGCTTTATTTGTCGGAAAACAGGGAGTGATGATTGAGGTTGGATTAAGTGGGCAGAGGATGGGATCTTTCCAGCCCTGGGGACTTTGACGTAGACAGGTGTTTCCTATAAGCTGTTAAGTGCGAGAGAAGGGAGAGATGAACCTGGGAGTGGGGAGGGTATTCCTCTCACTCAGCCTCCTCCTGTGTCCCCTTTGACCTAACCGGGCCACAGAAGCACCCTCAGCTCTCCAGTCCCTTCATTCCCCTTCTTAACAGCTCTGCTCCATGGAAAGGCTGGGAACTTCAGGGCTTCCCCCTTTTCAGGACCAAAGCATCAGCTGGGGTGCTTAGCAGGGGGCTCCCCGCATTGCTCAGCTCATTAAAAGCTGTGCCTTCAAGTGGCACAGGTAATGAAGCATTGCGGGGTGCCTGCCGGCTCTAATAAGACGGAATGAACTGAGGGGAGAAAATTAACCTGGTAGGATTAGTTCACTCTGCAGCAAGATGCTTGGAATCGCCTCTTATACCCCATGCCGGAAATCTTAAACGCACTCCTTTCTCAGGAGGGGCACTGGCTGTGGGGGAGGGCACCGGGCTGAGCTAGACACAACAGGCAGGGCTATAGGCAGGGGCTGAGCTCTCTGCCAGGGAGTGGCCAGTTTTCTCCCCAGGCCATGCCTGAGCATGCTGGGCTGCACCATGACTCCACAGATCTGTCTGTTCAACCCACCCTGATGGTCCAGGCTGGCCCAGGGTTGATAGGGGAGGGGAGAAGGCAGCTAACCCTTTCATGGCCATGCTCTACTTGGTGATACAAGGGTGGCACGGGTCTGTATTTGAAATGGCAGACTTTGGGCTTGCCAATTCTGGTCACAGGAAGAGGTGGAGAGAATAGAAAGAACACAGAACTACAAAATGAAAGGCTTTGGCATTCAAAATTCAGCGGTGAGCCTGCTCCTTGCCAGGCCTGTGCTGGGTGCTGTGGAGGAGCCATGAATAAGGCATGTCCATTGCCTTGAGACGCTCCCAGAGATGAGTGTGCAACCAATGGCCATGCTAGTCATGTGCCCAACAATTGACACCTGTGCAGGAGGAATCAATGAATTCTGCCTGGCTAAGGGGTAGGAAAGGGCTAGGGTGTCTTTGCAACAGAAGCAGCCTTTTTATTTATTTATTTTTATCCATCAGGGGATCTCAGAGACCTGGTGGTTCTCAAGCTTTGGGACTCCTTCAGGTGTGTTTAACATGACCGGCCTGCTCCTGAGACCGACTGAAGGAAAATGTTTGGGGGTCTAGGAACTTGTTGGGACAAGCATCCCAGGTGGTTCCAGCAATCGGCAAAACTCAAGGCAGGCAGAAGGAGACCAATCTCTCCTTTCATAGAGGGGGGAACCCAGGCTGAAAGATGGAGCGTACAGTGGCTGGTTTGAGACAAGTGGCTGCTAAGCGCAGTGCTGGGACCGCAGTCAGTGTTGCTCATTGCTAAATTCAGTGCCTCTCCACTGAGGAGGTCATACACTCTCTCTCATGCAGCAGGGAAGGCACTAAGAAACAAGCTATGGGGCCCCACAGCACGTAGCACTCTATATTAGGGCAAAGTCTTGTGGGACTCAGGAAGCATATTCACAAAGGGGGAATTGGAGTGGTCAGCAAGTTTCCACCGCTTCCTGCTTGCTCTTCTACCTATGTCCTTGCTAATCCCACCTGCTCCAGACGGCGGCTCGTCTTAGTTTTGGAAGCTCATATTTTCCTACTGGGTGGCTAGCAAAATGCCAAATGGACTGCTGGGTTTCTCAGACTCTAAATACAGATGGCGGCATTTACGAGGGAGCAAAGCCTCGGCACAGAAAGTTGCCAAAGTCTTGTTTCTGGAGACAATGCTGCAAGATATCTGCGGAGCTGGGAGAGTGTGACTCTGGCACAACAGCTTTCCTGAAAGAGCACCCAATGCCCTTTCAGTCCTGGGGTGATGCCCTTTAGAACATCTTTTACTTGTCAAGAAAGAGCCAATGTTGCTTGCAAGCACAGGGCCTTGGCTTACCAGCCATCTTGTATCCCATGTGAGAAAGAAAATGTGTTTCCACAAAGCATGCATCCACTACATCCAAGCTGAGAAGCCTTCACTGTTTTCCAAGGCAAGTGCTTCCAACCTCAGGCTGCCTGCATCCCATCAGCTGCCTTCCTGCCTCCTGGGTGCACGAAGGGCCCTAGCATCCTGTGTGTGAGGCTCCTCTACACCACTTCATCCTCTTCCTGTCACAGGGCTCTGGAAGGAACAAAGGCGGGTATTGCAGATCGTATATTTTATTTGACAGATGAGGGAAAGATCTTAGAAAGATTAAGTGATTTTTGTACTCACACTCACGAAGTGGTGAATTTAAGACTCACACCCAGGTATCCCAAGTTTACAACCTCTTCTCTTTCCTCCTAAACTCTAATTAGGACAATTGGCCCAGGTTCATTCATGCCTCTGGAACTTTTTGAATACTTCCCCTCTCTGGACTGCCTTACTTTTCTTCAACTTTCCAGATCCTGCCAAATGGAGCTTGAAACTCCTCTAAGAAGCCTTTTCTAATTACTCTTAGCCTCAATCCTCTCTGAACCTGAATGACACAGCTTAGTGCTTAATTATGTTCTATCATATTGTTTGCTAATTGTTTGATATGTGCCATTTTTTCTCAGCACAGCTAGTTTGTAAATTCCACGAGGTTGGTCGCTTCATGATTCTTTGACGGTACCCAACCCGACGATGCTAAGCGCAGGGTCTAAAACTTTTTTGCTGAAAATCTGCACGGAGAATGCTAATGGCATTTCCCCTCCTAAGGGAATTGACAACAGCGACCCCATTTAGCACATCTCACTGTGTTTGGTTTCTCCCCATGTTATTAGTATAGAGACAGAAGCTATCTGGCTAGGAAAAAGCATCCAGCTGTTCAGAGCAGCTGGAAGCCAAGTAAGGGTTATTTTGGGATGAGTTATTTCTTGCTTCTTAAGCCCTTTCAAATAGTATTGTCTGGGATGGTGCTTCTTGCTGGAGAAGGCTCTCCTTAACCTCTACACAAAAGAGGCAGAGGAATTGCTACAGAAGAAAACTGAGGATGGGCTGAGAAGCATGGGAAGTAAGACCCCTGAGTTTTGGCGGCCAGATGTTTTCGGAGCTCCTCCTTTATCCTCCTCCTGCTTCTGTACAGCTGCTCCCGGGGCAGAGGGACAGCTGAAGGCTTTGGAGACTGCAGCCCTTTTAAACTGGCTTTCATCCATCCGCCCACTGTGCATTTGGAGGCCTACTATTTACTTATTTGCAGCTAAGTTCCTGCCTTTGATGTCAGAATTTCAGTAGGGTCCTAGAAAAGAAACATATGCATACATAAAGGAGGTAATTGCAGGGTGATAATTGCTCTAGGGAATCAAACTGGTGGTGGGGAGAGTGGAGGGGAGGGTATAGGTGGAGGCTGCTATAGACTGGGTGGTCAGGGAAGCCGTTTGGAGATTAAAATGAAATGGAGGGAAAAGCCAGCCAGGTAGAGAGCTGGGAAAGATCAGTCTGGCCCCTGTGGCAGGTGCTGGAGGAACGTGCCTAGGAATGGACGGAGGCCAAAGTGGGAGAGCCTAGTGAGCAGGGGAGCCTGCAGGAGGAGCCGAGGAGGGCGCTGAAAACAATTGCAACCTTCAGAGAATGGTTTGCATTGGAGTGCTGTCAGCAGACAGTGAAGAGCAGGGAGGATGGGGATGGATTTGAAAGCTGGAGTCAGGGTGTACGTTGAAGGCAGAGTAGCCAGGCCAGCGGTGGAGCGAGTCTGGGGGCCATGGGGAAGAGGCTCCCAGAGTTTCTAGCTTTGACTGAGGAATACTAGGAAATAAATCAGGAGCGTGTGTGTGTGTGTGTGTGTGTGTGTGTGTGTGTGTAATTCAAGAGCTCTAGCCTGTATGTATTGATGTCAGACAGATAATAATGGCTACAAATTATTTATTCAGCCACAACTTATTGTGTACCTAGTATATGCCAGGCACTGCTTTAGGCACTGGGGATATAGCAGGAAGCAGGATTTCCTCTTTTTCTTTTCTTTTCTTTCTTTTTTTGAAACAGAATCTTGCTCCGTTGCCCATGCTGGAGTGCAGTGGCAGGATCTCGGCTCACTGCAACCTCTGCCCCTCAGATTCATGTGATTCTCTGCCTCAGCCTCCTGAGTAGCTGGGATTACAGGTGCCTGCCATCACACCCAGCTAATTTTTGTGTTTTTAGTAGAGACAGGGTTTCACTATCTTGGCCAGGCTGGTCTTGACCTCCTGACCTCATGATCCACGCGTCTTGGCCTTCCAAAGTGCTGGGATTATAAGCGTGAGTCACCGCACCCGGCCAGACCTTCTCTTTTACCTGGAGCACACATTCCAGAAGAGACAGGCAACAGACGCAATGAAGGCGTGGAGTGCTAGGAGGAGAGCAGTGCCTTGGAGAAAGATTAGGCAGAGAGAGAAAATATGAAGAGAGCTGAATTTGGGGCTAGGATGTCTAGAGAAGTCATCATTTGATGGTGACGTGTAGGCAAAGGCTTAACAGGACTGAGCGATATTGGAGGAAAGCCCTGTAGACTGGATAAACGGCAAGTGCCTGGGCTTGAAGACAAGAGATTACTTGCAGTGGCCCAGGGGTGGGGAGGTGTCCAGTGTGACTGAGGCAGAAGGAATGAGGCTGAGAGCACGGAGGTCGCAGCAGGGCGGGCCTGATAGGTCAGAGAAGGCCTCATATTGCTGCTTGGTCTGAGTTGGGAACTCTGTGGAGGATTTCAAGCAGAGAGCTGAAATAATCTGCCATGATAGACATGCTGAGAACCGACTGTAGAGACAAGGGCAGGGCAGGAAGCAGGACAAGAGATTTTGGATGGATCCTGGAGGCTTAGACTAGTCTGGTGGTGGTGGTGGAGCTGAGAAGGGATCAGGGTCCCCATGTGTGTTAAAAGGATCGTGCCTGCATTTGCTAATGGATTGGGTGCGGGGATGCAGAAAAGAGAAATGCCAAGGGTGAAACTCCTGTTTTTAGCTTCACAATGAAGGATGAAGTTGCAGTAATGATATTGGGAAGAAAGTGGGAAGAACAGGGCAGGGGTACAGTGAGAGTGTGGCTTTGAGCATATTAGGTTTCAGATGTGCATTGGCAACCTTCAGGAAGGTTTGGCAGCAGGGTGATGATAGGATTTGAGTCTGGAGGAAAGACCTGGGCTAGAGATACAAATCTGGAAGTCATTAGCTTAAGAATGATGTTGAAAGCCAGACGCTGGATGGCTGAACACAGAGAGTCAGAATAGAGAGAGAAGAGGTCTAACATCTGGGCCTGGACCCTTAGTGCCTGAAGGTGAGGTGAGGTGGAACCACAGGAAGAAAGTGAGAAGGGCTGGTGCAAACCAGGTGGCTGTGTGAGCCTGTGAGCCATGCTAGGAAAGCCTTTAAGCAGGAAAACATGACCCATGGTTGAAGATACTGTGGGTCACTAAGAAAATGAGGATGGGAAATTGACACTGGCTTTAGCCATGTCTATGACACCTGTGACCGCCATCAGGCAGTGCTGGTGAAGATGTGGGAGGGAAAGCCAAGGCAGATTTCAAGAGAGCATGGGAGGAAGTGCATTTCAGGCAATAGGTGTAGACATGGATTCAAGGGACTTTGCTCTAAGAAAGAGAGAAATGGCGGATTGCTACAGGAGAAAGCGAGTCACCCTTTTCTTGATGGATAAAAACAACAGCATGTTTGTGTGTTGACGGGAAAGATCTGGTAGAGTGAGAAAAACTGATGTTGCAAGAGAAAGGAAGGAGCATTGCTGGAGCATCGCCCTTGAGTAGATGAGGATGATGGGTCTAGCAGGCACGTGGAAGCGCAGGCCTTGGCCGGGAGAGAGGAGAAGGAGGCGCTCTACGTACCAACCGCTGGAAGGCAGGCAGAGGTGGGGGGAGTCCGTGGATATTCTTCTCATGTTGTTTTAGTTTCTTCTATCACAGAAAGATGGTTATCAGCTGAGAGTGAGGATTCAGGAGCAGATATTCCACAGGAAGGATGAGAAAGCACGTCCCAGCCGTCTAGCAGGGCAGCCGAGTGAGTGTGCAAGAGGACTTACGTGTGAATGCCGGACAGCGCGTGTTCTTCTTGTAAACACGTTCACTTGTGCATGTGCAAGCTGGTTATACTCAAGCAGATTGTGATTAAGCTGCGTGCAGAGAAGTCCGTGGCAGCAGAGGCCGAGGGCAGATACACTGAGGGTGAGGATGAGGTTGAGGGGTACGACCTAATGATTGGCAGGGAGTGCGGGCCAGTGGGGACTCACGGGCCAGGGGTAGGTTGTAGAATCTGCACTAAAAGTGGGGAGGGGAGAGGGGTACTGGGGCTGGGCTCCTTGAGGAGGTGGACTTGAAATACAGAAGGTGCTGTTCAGAATCTGGGATGTTTAAAGTCACGTTTATGGGGAGACAGCAGTTCTTGGCAATGACAGGATTGAGGTACGACCCTGAGAGTGACTAGGTAAGTTAGGAAGAGGAAGTCCCTTGGAAGAATGGAAGCCAGGGCATGCCATTTGACACATGATAATTTGTACATTAAATCACCGAAGTAGAAAAAATGTGACAGGAAAAATGGTGTCGGGAGAAAGAGAGCCAGGAACTGAACTCTTCAGGGTAAAAGGGGCCCCGGATAACTTGTACCAAGGGTGGGAGTGTGCAGTTTAGTCACTGACTAGAGATTCTAAGCATGGTTCTTTCATGGGGAATGGGGCAGAGAGAGCAGCCCTGAGGAGCGAAGACATGAGTCCCAGGTGGGCCTGCGAGCCACAGCAGCCTTTTGAGGAAGGACTGCCCAGGAAACCAGTTTCTAGGGGAGAGGCTGGTTTCAGTCAGAGGCACAAGGTGGAGGGGAGTGCATGGAAGTGGGAAGTAATATGGGGCTCTTTCAAGAAGTGAAAACACGTGGGTCTTGCTGATAATCAGTCTTGAGTTCCAGATGTTGTGGCAGGGTGCCGAGAGAAGGGATGGAAGGAAGGTTAGGGCAGAGGATGAGGCAGAGAGCCTGTGGGTGTCAGAGTCTGGGACTGGGGACGAGGCTGCTGGGGTGGCTGGATATGATCACGGAAAAAGATAGATAAACACAGCAAACATCCTGTGAGTGTGTTCTATGTGCTAGCCATTTACGCATTAACTCATTTAATCCTCACAACTTTGTGAGGTAGGCACTGTGATTACCTCTGTTTTATGGATGCAGAAACAGAAGCACAGAGGTGAAACACTCACCAAGATCACACGGCTTGTTGGTACAGAGTGAGGATTTGAATCCAGGCAGAGGGATTCCCGGATCTCTGCCACCCCTTCATTCTGCCTCGGTGCTGGCCCAGATGAATTACGCGGCCTCGGGAAAACTGGTTGACTTTTCTGAGTTTCACTTTTGACACATGCAAATATAGGTGATGCTATCAGAATTAGTGATTCTGTGCCTGTTGCTCAGAGTGAGGGACACAGGACATTAGTAGGGGAGGTGAGACACAGGCTACTGCCCCTAAAAGACGGAGCAGAGCTGCTATTTTCCTAGAGGCACAGCATGCTATGGAAGCCCAGAAAGAAAAAAAACACAGAGCGCAGACTTCGTTATCTATATAAGCAGGATCCACTCAAGGTTTAGCCCAAGGGAGAATGTCAATCTCCCCAAATCCATCTTTCCTTTTCCTCCCCGCTCCTCCTCCCCCTCCCCCCCTCCTTTTTTCCACCTCTTCCTCCCCTCTTCCTCCCTCCCCCTCCCTCTCTCCTTCTCTTCCTTTTCCCTCCCTCTTCCCTTCCTCTTTATTTTCCTTCCCCTTCTCTTCCCTTCTTTTCCTCTTCCCTTCCCCTCCCTTTCTTTCCTCTCCCTTTCCTTACCCTTTCTTTCCCTTCCCATCCTCTTCCCTTTCCTCTTCTCCTTCTCTTTCCCTCTTTTCCCTTTCCTCCCTTCTTTTCTCTTCCTTTCCCTTCCCTCCCCTCCCCTCCCCTCCCCTCCCCTCCCCTCCCCTCCCCTTCCCTTCCCTTGCCTTCCCTCCCCTCCCCTCCCCTTCCCTTCCCTTGCCTTCCCTCCCCTCCCCTCCCCTTCCCTTCCCTTGCCTTCCCTTCCCTCCCCTCCCCTCCCCTTCCCTCTCGTCCCCTCCCCTCCCCTCCCCTCCCCTCCCCTCCCCTTCCCTTCCCTTCCCTTCCCTTCCCTTGCCTTGCCTTCCCTTCCCTCCCCTCCCCTCCCCTCCCCTCCCCTTCCCTTCCCTTCCCTTGCCTTGCCTTCCCTCCCCTCCCCTCCCCTCCCCTCCCCTCCCCTTCCCTTCCCTTCCCTTGCCTTGCCTTCCCTCCCCTCCCCTCCCCTCCCCTCCCTCCCCTCCCCTCCCCTCCCCTTCCCTTCCCTTGCCTTGCCTTCCCTCCCCTCCCCTCCCCTCCCCTCCCCTCCCCTTCCCTTCCCTTCCCTTGCCTTGCCTTGCCTTCCCTTCCCTCCCCTCCCCTCCCCTCCCCTTCCCTCCCCTCCCCTTCCCTCCCCTCCCCTTCCCTTCCCTTCCTCCCTTCCCTGCCTTCCCCTTTTCCTTTCCCTATCCCATTCTGTTTCCCTTTTGTTTTCCCTTTCCCCTTTCCTTCCCACTCTGCTGCCCAGGGGTGCAATGACCTCCCAAGGTCAAGCGATCCTCCCATCTCAGCCTCCCAAGTAGCCTGGACTACAGGCATGTGCCACCATGCCAAATTAATGTTTTCACTTTTTTGTAGAGATGGGGTCTTGCTATATTGCCCAGGCTGATCTCAAACTCCTGGGCTTGAGGGATCCTCCTGCCTTGACCTCCCAAAGTGTCGGGATTACAGGCATGAGTCATCATTACCTGTTTTCTCAGGCCCCCTGTAAAGCAGTTTTCTAAAGTGGAGACATGGAGAGAGCGGATTGTGGAGGGATAGAGTAGAAATTGCCTTCTTAGAGATGCTGTGCCCTGGAGACCAAGAGGAAACGACTCTGTAAACTGTAACTACAGGTGTTCTTTCTCAGAAACGCAGTGTGCTGCAGTGACATTGACATGGGAAGAAGTAAGTGTCAGCTATGGGCCAGGTTTCTCTTCTAGAGATTAATTCTAGAGATTGATAATGCAGGAAGACAGCAGTTCCATTTAACACCGGAGACAGACAGATAGGCAGGCAGGCAGGCTCATTCAAGGTGCATGTTCTAGTACCGAGTGCCGAGGTTGCGGGGGACTCAGATGGATCAAGTCACCTGCCAGCACTGGCGTTTCGAGAGGTGAGGTCCATCTGTCAAGAGCACGTGGCCCTGTCACATGGATACACATCTCTGTATGCGGGGAGTGAGGGTCAGGGATGCTTGCTTTGCAGAACAGTGATGATATGGCATATCTGTGGTTCAGACAAGCAAGGTTAAAATGAACCCTGCCCAAAATGGCAGAGTCAAAATGAGTAGGTGGCTTCAGGGATACCTTAAGGTGCCTTGATGTTCTTTCTGAGATTCTCTTTCTAATCCAGAGGTAAATAAAGGCTTGGGATCGGAGGGTAAACTGTTCTTTAAGTAATAATACCTGAAGACTGATCACTGACCTGGTGGCATAGCAGTCGGGGCCTGGAGAGCAACTAGACCCCAGAGGAGGAAATTGAAGATGTCAATGTGCTGGGCTTCCTAACTGCCTGTGCGCACACCTCCACCCCATTCCAAGAAGGTTCTCCGAGCCAATACCCCCTTGGATAGAGGAGACAGTGACATTTTACTACTCAGTGTATGTTGAGCGCATGAAAGAGAAGACAATGATTGTGGCAGCGGGTATTTGAGGTAGGCACGTTCACTTGTTTCTCTGCAGCAGCTTGTAAGGGCACTATAAGAACCCAGGCTCAGCAGGCAAAGCTGTTCTCCACCCACCCCAAGAGGTGGCTGCCGGGGCAACAGACAGGCGGGAGAGGGAATCAGGGACAGCAGGGTTCAGACAGAGTTTGTCTTGACATAACACTCCCCCAGAGCCAAGACCCAGGGGATGTTTCAGAGGTCCTGGTTTCCCATTGGACTGACAGACACATTTGCTGAGCTGAAGACATTTAAAGCTCCTGTCTCTTTTCTCCTCAGAGCTCCAGCGGGTTTTCTCTCACTCTGCATACAACATGCATACTAATTGGAATCTCTCCCTGAGAAGAAGCCTTCTTCCTGACAGATCCTTTAAGAATAGCTGTAGGTTTTGAAAAACCCAAGATGGCATTGCCTGTAATTATAAAGTAATTGGTGTAATTGAGAGCTCAGGGTCTCATGCAAATCATCCTCCCATTTCTAACTTTACATCAAGGCTATTTTTATTTTTAAATGAAAAAAGAAATCACGTGCATGTGGGCATGGCACCTGCGAGTTTCCGCCTGGGCCCCTATGTGTGCAAAATACCAGGGCAGAAGTGGTGGGATTGGCTGTGCATGGAAGGGCAAACCACTTCTGGTCCTTGTGTGTCTTAGAGAAAATCCCCAAATTTCTCTCAGCCTTCGTTTTCTTCGTCTATGGAACAGGGAGAATAAAAGTAACTTCATATTGTTGTGAGAATTAAACTAACACAGATGCACAAGCATTGTACACTAGAAAGTGAACTCACAGGTATGAGGACTTCCCCCTGGGTGCCTTCTTTTCTGCTTTTTAGGAGTTGGGGTGTGGTATGGTGGGAAGAGTCATGCGCTGAAGCAAGAGACAGAGTTGCTCTTGAACTTGGAAAATGCATCCAGGACACCAGTTGTTCTTTGCTGAGATCAGATGGGGGTCTGGTGGTTGACTGATATGGTCGATAGGACGCACACTGAAAAGTATCACGTGCTATTGAACTGCCTGTTTAACCAGTGATCTGACCCATTCTGTACTTTCTCTTCACCAAGACCCCTTTGTGAGGAGCTGTGGCGGCCGCTATGATTTTACCTGATTCAGGCAAGGGTTGCATCTTCCAATATGAGACTCTCCACAACCCTGATCAGGAGAGAGATTGGTTTCTGATGGTTGCTCTAACAAGTAACCACAGACTTGATGGTGAAAAACAACAGAAGTTTCTTCTCTCACAGCTCTGAAGGCCAGAAATGCAAAACCCTTTAGGTCACACTCTTCTGCCTCTTCCAGCTTCCTTGGCCCCATCGCTTAGATCCCTGCCTCTGTCTTCAAACGACCTCTCCTCTCTGCGTCTGCTATTTCCCTCCCTCTCTCTTCTGCCCTCTCCCTCCGTATTTCTTATGAAGACACTTGTGATGGTATTTAGGCCCACCTCCTCCCTCGGGATAACCCAGGGTATTTCTCTCAACTCAAGATTCTTAATTACATCTGCAAAAAGCCATTTCCCAAAACCCATGACATTTACAAGTTCCAGGGAATAGGACTTGGTATATTTAGGGGACCATTATTCAGTTGACTGTAAAAGTGAAAGCTCCCTGAATCTTGACTGCCCAGGTTAGAGTCACAGCTCCACTACTTTGTAACTCTGTGACCTTGAGATAGTTACTTCATCTCTTTGTGTCTCAGTTTCCTCATCTATAAAATGAGGAAAATGATAATGCTGACCTAATAGGGTAGTTGTGAGGGTTAAATAATTTAATACATATAAAGCACTTGGAAAAGCTCTCGGCTCATAGTGAGTTCTCTCAAAATGTTCACTATTATTCTGTCTAGTTTTTCCTTAATACCTGGTTGTAGATTTGTCACGGTTTCATCTAAACTCTTCTAGAACTTAATTATATTTGGCCTGCACAAACTTTTGGTGTAAATTACTTTTCATTTGCTCATAAATTACTTTTTTATGTTTCAAGAGGTATCACTGGAAAGACGTCCCCTGTTCCTGGATTGGAAGACTTACATTGTTCAGATGAAAATACCACCTAGAGCCTCCTACAGACCCAATGCAACCCCTGTCAGCATCCCAAGAAAGTTGTTTTTAGAAATAGATAAATAGATACTAAAATTCATATGGGATCTCAAAGGCCCCTGAATAGTCAAAACAATCTTGAAAACAAAGACATAGTATGAGGATTCACATTTCCTGATTTAGCAGTTCACCACAATTTTGTTCGTACAGTTTGTTTTGATAAAATAATCAATACTGTGGCATTGGCATAAAGACACAGAACAATGGAATCGAATCGTGAGCCAAGAAATAACCTCACGTCTATGGTCAAATGATTTTTTGACAAGGGTGACAAGAGCATTTAAGGGGGAAAGAACAGTGTTTTCAACAAATGGTGTTGGGAAAGCTGGCTATCCACGTGCAACAGAATAAATTTGGAATCTTACCTTATACCATATATAAAAATTAACTCATAGTGGATCAAAAATCTAACTGTAAGAACTAAAACTATAAAACTTCTAGAAGAAAACAGGGAAAAGCTTCATGACATTAGATCCAGCAATTCTTGGATATGACACCAAAAGCACAGGAAACGAAAGAAAAAAGAGAGAAATTGGGCTTCACAAAAATAAAAAAAGACCCTTTTGTGTTTCAAAGGACACCATTAAGAGAGTGAAAAGGCAACCCACCGAATGGGAGAAAATATTTGCCAATCATAAATCTGATAAAGGATTAACACCCAGAATACATAAAAAAATTTCTATAACTCAAAAGTGAAGAAACAACCCAATTAAAAAATGGGCAAAGAACTTGCATAGACTTTATCCTAAGAAGATACACAGATGGCCAATAAGCACATGAAAAGATGCTCAGCATCGCTAGTCACTGGGGGCATGCCACTGAAAGCCAAAATAAGATACCACTTTACTCCCGTTACGGAGGCTACCATTAACAACAACAGAAACCAAAGAAAAACAATGAAAAAACAAATATTGGCCAGGATGTGGGGAAACTGGAAGCCTTATATGTTGCTGGCGGGGATGTCAAATGGTTCAGCCCCTGTGGATAACAGTATGTCAGTTCCTCAAAAAATTAAACACGAATATGAAATTATTTAATGAGTGCAGAGTTTCAGTTGGGGGGTGTTGAAGAAACCTGGAGATGGGTGGTGGTGATAGTTGCATAATGATATGAATGTTCTTAAAGCCATGGAATTATACTCTTAAAGATGTTTAAAATAGTAATATTTGTGTTACATATTTTTACTACAATTACAAAAAATAAAAATAGTGCTTAAGTCTCCATTTTTCCCCTGTAGATCTGTTCGACCATACAGTGGGGCCTGATGGGACATCAGGGTGTGACACGCACCACAGACCATGTGGGAACTCCCCAGCCTGCACCCTGGTCTTTCAGGTGAGGAAGCTAGGCCTTGGGAAGAGATGATGACCCAGCTGGTTTTTTTTTTTTTTTTTTTTTAAATAAAAGTTGTTTTTATTAAATTATTAAGTAAGCATTGTTTTTTAAAAAATTAATTGATTAAATCGGCAAGTACTGATTGTATACATTTATGGGATCAGGAGGAGCTTGCAGGGCTAAGGGTAGGGCTGTGCCCTGGAAGAGGGAATACAGATGAGGCGGTAAACGCGCCTGTGATGGGGAAGCACAGGGAACACCCTGCGGAGCTAAGGGCTCTGAAACCCAGTCTGCATTCTGCCACCCTGCACTCTCACAAAACAGTCAAGATGTCATCGATGTCTCTTATAGGTGCTGGGCATGGCACAAGGGGGATGATGAATTCCTTCAAGGAGCTTACAGGCTTGTCTGGAAGATGAGGCATCAATGTCTGAATGAAGCAAGCAATAGTTCAAGACAGCAAAAGCTGAGTTGGTAGAGGCCATTTATGAAGAATCATCAAGACAATCAAAGAGATGCTGGTTGCTCAGGATGCTCATGGCAGGCTTGCTCACTGGAGGCGGGCAGCTGCAGGAGAAGGAGTGCCTGGTGGCCACTGAGGTCTGTGGTGTGGAAGGGCCTGGAGCTGGGCTCCTACTGGAGTGTTGCCCATTGCTGTTGACCCGGGGCCAGGTTTTAACCTCTTGGGCCTCTGTGTTCTCACCTGTAAAATGGGGTACTGTCACTTTCTCCAAATGAGTTGTTGTGAGGGTGAAGTGTAAGTGAAGTGTGTAGAGTCCTTAGCACAGTACCAGGCACACTTAGTACACACTCACTGTTAGTTCAGGGGAGGTGGTGCTGGAGTTGGGTCTTGAAGGAGGAGAGGGAAAGGGGATGGATGGATGGCGGTGAGACCTATGTATACGTCACTAGGTGTGTTTGAGGGCAGAAGTAGTGGGAGTTGCTGGAGTAAAAGGCTTTCCTCTCTCTCTGTTTTCCTTGCCAACAGAACAAAGACTAGATGTCTGGTGTTCCAGCCACCAGGCTGATGAGGAAATGTGAACCTGGCTCTGAGGTGGGAGGGAGGATTGTGCTGTGGGAAGCGGCTCTCTCTCTTTTCTTGGGTCCTGTTCCCCTTTGGGCAATACTCTGTGGGTCACCCAGGATTAGAATCTTGAATGTTTAGTCTTGATGCCAACATACAAACTGGCTACAGGAATCAGCGTCCCACATTTGTGTGTAATACACCATTCTTGAAAAGTACTTTTCAATCATTTATTAGTTCATAAGAAATTTAATGAGAAGTGGGAAACATAATTTCTGCCTCATAGAATGAGATGAGATTGTTTGCAGAATATTTATGATCTTCAAATGGTGCAATACATGCAGTAATGTTACCTTGCAATAATGAACTTTTATTATTCAGTAGCTATCAGAGGTTACTCTACAAGAAAATGGTAAATGACTAAAACTTAATTTTAAAGGGAGGAAAATGAACCAATATTATCTCGCATGCCTTGTTTAGTTACTTTTGCATACATTTCACTGAAATTGTGTCTTCTGTTATGATTACCTGAACTTACCTTATTTTTCTAATTCAGATCTATTTAGGTAATTAATTGATCTGTGTAGTAAATGTCGTAGATGAATAGGAGTCTCCAGTTTTCTCAATGAAAACAGATTGAGCTTCTGGCTTAGTCTGTTTTCTATTGCTTATAACGGAATACCTGAAACTGGATAATTTATAAAGAATGGAACCTATTTCTTCAGTTCTGAAAGCTGAGTAGTCCAAGGACAAGGATCCACACCTGGCGAGAGCAGAGTCCTGAGGTGGCACAAGGCATCCCATGGGGAGGGGGCACAGCTAGCTCGGGACTCCTCTTCCTATAAAGCCACAGGTTTCACTCCTGTGATGATCCATTAACCCACGGGTGGATGAATCCATTCATGACGGCAGAACTTATGACTCAATTACCTCTTAAAGGCCCCACCGCTCAATACTGCCACATTGGAGACTGAATTTCAACATGAGGTTTGAAGGGAAAAAGTATTTGAATCATAGCACCAGCTCAAAGAGATTGGGAATTTGATTACCATTCCTCAGAAGTTTTGTTTTGTTTTTTCCACCTAAGATTCCTTCCAAGATACATGTCTATGATGGTCTGTTTCTGTCCTGCAAAGGGTCAAGGCCTTCCTAACCCTCATGGCTCGATCAGACACAGAAACCATAGTGTGGAGGTGCCTCCATGGGAACTGGAGGGGGCCCATCTCCAGCCCCTGCTCCATGCCCGTTTCTGCTGCTTTCTCTTCCTTTTATCCTTTGCTTCTGTAGCCTCCTTCCTAACGCTGTTTGCTCTTTTCCCTCCTGCTACATCTCTAGCCCTTCAGAGATACCTGTGCCATGCTGCGCGTGCTGGCTTAGCCACATGCAGGGTAATAGAGGGGCTGGCTGCAGGCCCGGCATCCGCATGGTTCCCAGGCCTTCTACCTCTTTCTTTTGCTCCCAAATTCTCCACTGCCGGCTTGGTTGCACCAGCTGTAGCCAAAGAAGCTCTCTAATGCCTCATTTATTTGTTACTCAACAGAGATTTGAGTACCTACTATGTGTCAGATGTATAGCTACTATGTGTAGGGACATGGCATTGAACAAAATAAGCTCCCGTGTTTGTAGAGCTTAGCTTGTCATGAGGACACAGAGAACAAACAAGTTAATAGCCAGTGAATATATGGACTCTTCAATGTTTATGAACACCTTAAGAAAAACTAAAGAATCGAGAGTGATAGGATGGCCGGAAAAGGCCTTTGTGGTGACATTGGCATTTGAGCCGAGACCCAAACGCCATGAGGCAGATGGGCACACAGATCTCCATGTGATAAGCATGGTAGACAGGGAACAGGAGCTGCGAAGGCCTGAGGCCAGAGGCTCTTGGTGTGTTTGAGGAGCAGAGAATGTTCCAGATGGTCTGGAGAGGAGAAAAGAGGAGGAAACGTGGGGTGATGTAGAAGTTTTTGACTGGCTGATGATCTCTACCTTTTTGGCAGAGTTGAGGTGAAAATTCATCTTTCTTTTAACGGAGGCCCTTCAACTGATGTGCTTCCACCAGCATTGCAATATTTTTCTTGGAATGCAGGGAGTGTGGAGTAGATAGCTATTGCATTTGCTGCCTGATATGCCTTGCCTGTTCTTTGACAACTGTATTCTGCTCTCCCTCTGTAGAGCTTACCTCTTCCCTCAACTAAGCCTGGGCGTTCAGAAGGGCTAAGCATGCCACCGAGGCCTCTGGCAGTCATCACATCACATTCTCTTGGCAGCTAGACTGGATGGGGAGCCACAGGGTCTGATCTGAGCCATGAGATACAATGAGACTTTGCCGGGCATACTGGAAAGCAGGTTCGCTTTTCCTCACCAATTAAATGCCATGAGAATGCAGGAGGTGGAATGGCTGCAACTATCCTGAATCCATACAGGGCAGCCTGTCTGAGGGTGGAGCCCCTCTACAGGAACTGCAGCATCAGAACTACAGGAACTGAGATATGGAGTCCTGGGGGCATAATCTGAGGCCTTGTATCAAGCCTTACTTGGAACCGGTAATGCATGTACCTTGAATTTTCTGTAAGCCAATAAATTCCATGATTGCTTAAGCCAGCTTGAATTGAGTGAAATTTTTTTTTTTTTTTTTTGTCACTTGCAACTAGAAAAGCTCTTCCTGACACAGATGATACGAGATGGCACAGGGTGGTGATTAAGACCGGAACCCTGGACTCAACCTGCTCTCGACCTTGGGCAAGGTCTCAGACACGTCTAGGCATACACTTCCTCGTGTAAAATGCAAACCATTACTAGTATCTGAATGTTGGGAGAATTGACTATATGTCACTTTGGAAGCACCCGTCGTGTTATGTGAATGTCTGCTGCTCTTGTAATTTTTTTTCTTTTTGTAAAATGAGATTTCTGAAGCTAGATTGTATTAAGTGACTTACCCTAGTCACACAGAAAGTCAAAGTCAGAGTGTGATTTAGGCACCAGAATGCTCAAGGGGTGGCCTTTGGCAGTTACTCACCTAGCCGGGAAGGCAGTTTCAGTGCCTACCTCCTTGCAGTCACTCTGTTGAGCTGCTCGGATGCAGACAAAGATGGCAGACTCTGTGAGAACCAGGGCTTACATCTGAATATTGTGTTTCCCTCCCCATTTCAATGACAGGGTTCTTTGCCCAGGGGTGATTACTCAGTGGTGTTAACTTACCTTCCCCAACACAGCTGAGCATTGCAGGGAGGGAAGGCATTTTCCGAAGAGGGTTTATTTGGAGAATTGGTTACCCACATAGTGCATGTGAGCCCCACTCCCAGGGCCAGGGTGCTCTTGCTTGGCCTGGCAGCACCTCTGCCCTGCAGGGTGGCAGAGTCAGCAGGTGGAGGCTTGGAGCTGCCTTTCTTCTCCCCGGCTTCCCCAGGCATCTGTTTCAGCAACTTGCTCTTAGTCTCATGATAAATTCATTACCAGAAAACGAAGCTGGAGTTTCCTAGTGACATAAAATATTGATGAGCGAAGTAAGGACTAAGATAAATTATCAAATGTTACTTGCAGGCCTGGTTGCATTCTGTTCTGCCTGGTCTGCATACATTTGTTCTTCCCTCACCCCTTGTGATTTGTTTGGCTGGGGTTTTGTCCTCTTAATAGGAAGCATATTGGAACACTAGTCAAGTGCTCCAACCTCAACGTCACACCAGAGTGGGAAAAATAGACATGTCTCCTGGTTACTGTCAAAACTATGAAACCAAATCCTGCCACTTCACAACCTTCTGGCAGGTTCTTGGCACCCTCAGGATAGCATGAAAAACACATTGCTCCCCTGCTCAGAAACTGCTAATGGCTTCGAATTGCTGTAGAATAAAATGTAAATGCCTTAGGATGTCATTGAAGGCCCTCTGTGGTTCCATCCCAGCTTGCCTTTTCTGTCTCATCCCCCTCTGTGTTCCCAGGACCCACACGCTTCAGTACACCTAGACTTTCGGATTCTTCAAAAAACAGCATCGGTGTCCAAGCAGCTGTGCTGTTTCTCGCCTTGAAGTGCCCCTCCTTAACTTCTGTGCTGATTGAAATCTTGCCACTCCCTCAAGGGCCAGCTCCATTCACAAAATCCTCTATGACACTTTCCTGCTCAGAATTAATTCACGCCAAGGTAAAAGACATATGTCACATGTTGGTGAGAGCATTGCAAATTCGGTACCTTTCCTCATTGCTAGTAAAAGTGGGAATGGTGTGTTTACACGGGGATTTAGCTATAGTTTTCAAAGTGCTGAAGTGAGTGCATAACTTTCAAGTCAGCAATTCCACATCTGAGAATTTACTGTAAGGAAACAGTCAAAGTTGTAAAAATTAATTTGAGTATAAAGCCATTTATCATAATGCTCTTTAAAATCGTGAAATATTAGGAAGAATTGAAAAGCCCACAAGTACGAAATTTTTAAATAAATTGTGATACATCTGTATGATAGAATGATATTTATCTACCTAAAAATTATGGTGCACAGAAATAGTTGATGGTTTAGGAAAAGGTCCATGATGTTTTTGTAAGTGAAAGAAATAGGATATAAAACTGTGTAAAGTGTGGTGGGGATGGCGGGAGCTGTTTGAGCTTAGAGAACGATTTGGAAGCACATGCACCAAAATGTTGGGTTGTGAGAGCATGGGTAATTTTTAAACCATTTCTCTTACAAGCCCACTCATCAGAGTCCTCCTAGTGTACGTAACTTGCCTCTCATCTCCTTCATTTGAAACTAACCCCCCACCCCTGCCTTTGCTCCCATGGTAAAAGAGTGCTTCAGAGAATCATCCTCCACACACTTTAACTCCGCAAATCTGCCTCTGTGCTCTGCTCCTCAGTTAAACTCATTCATTTGCTCTCATCTTTTGACCTCCTTTTTACTCTCTCATGATGGTGGAGGCTCTCCTCTTAACCCTTCCAAGTCCCAGGCATAAGCCATGGCTCTGCACATGGGGCACATGGCCTCAGTAAAGGTCTGATCAGCACGAAGTTCTCTAAAGTTACTTTCCATAGTTTTATGACTAATCACATGAGAGCATCTGTACTATTTTAACGCCTATAAGAACGTGGTTTCCAGCAGGGATTTTCAGCCATCTTCTCTGACATGTATATATCCCAGATATTGTTGAAGGTTGTATTAGTCAGGGTTCTCTGGAGATATGTATTTATTTATATATATATATGTGTATATATATACATATACATATATATACATATATATACACACACACACACACACTATATATATATATATATATGCAGATAGATTGTGTGTGTGTGTGTGTGTGTGTGTGTGTGTGTGTGTGTGTGTGTATGTATTTATTATAAGGATTTGGCTCATGAAGGCTGCAGTCAGCAAGCTAGAGACCAGCAGGGTCAAAACTCAAGAAGAGCTGAGATTCCAGTTTGGGTCTAAAGGCAGGAAAAGGCCTGTCCCAGACGAAGGCAGTTGAATGGAGTGTCTCCTCTTGTTTGTAGGTGGTTCATCCTTTTCTGTTCAGACCTTCAGCAGGTTGGATGAGGCCCACCCACAGTGGGGAGGGCCATCTGCTTTACTCAGTCGACAGATTTAAATGTTCATCTCATCCAGAAACACCCCACACAGACACACCCAGGAAAATGACCAAATATCTGCATACTTTGTGGCCTAGCTGAGTCAATGTGTCACAAATCCTCCCAGAGGTTTCGAGGCCAGTTTCTGGGAGATAGCCTGTTGACCACAGGTCACAGGCGCCGATCAGTGCCATTCTTTTCTCTCACTGTTCCCCGCCCTCTGGTGTGTCCAGAGCCCTGGGCAGGAGCAGATGCTTTAACCAGGAATCACAGGACGTTCGGAGGCTTTGCAACAGGCACAGGCCCACAGAAACTGAGGACCTTGTTCAAGGCTGCATGTCTTCTAAGCAGCAGAGCTGGGACGTGGAACTGGGTCCCGGATAGCACACTGCCCTGGTGCTCGTCTTTACAGTGTGGAGGATAGGATGGAGGAAAATAGTACTCCTGAGTCCTGGAAAGGAGCACACCCCTTGACTGCAGACTGTCATGTGTCCAGATTTCCTGGCGCCATCAGCACTCTCCGGTACACGGGCACACTTCTCCCTCCAAGCGAAGCTCTGATGGGTAGAGTTGTGTGGAACAGAATCAGTTAGCAAATGCCTGTGAAAGCTTTCTGCAAATGGGAAGTACAGACCTTACACCCTGGCAAGGAATGCTTCTTCCTGTCCCTTGTGAGGCCCGAGGCCTGTGAAATCACTGGCTTCTGGGCAGGGATGGGGACCCAAGGGCTCCCCTGGCCAATCCTTGCAGGGAAGGACTCAGGACACCAAGAGCCCTCTTTGAGCTTTCAGTCTGGGCGATTCTGGTCACTGCTGCAGAGTCGTTTCCTGGCTCACTGATCCTTTTGCTTCCATGCTTCGCTCTCTCCTTCTGGGCTCTGTGTCCAGCTCCCGCTGTGGCTCCATGTTCCGTCACTCTGAAGGGCCAGGCCTGGTTCATCCCGTGACAATGCATATCTGCTTGTTGGGTCTTCACCTCTAAACAGAGAACAGAGAAGACTGAGACGATTGAATGTGAAGCCAGGAGCAAACCAAATCTCTATCCCTCAAGTCCACTGTGCTAAAAAAAAGTCTAGATAACTAGAGGTCATGGTTTTTGGTCTCAGCCACTTGGAAAAGTGACGTGTATAGCTGGAGACTTCGTCCATGGAGGCTTTTGCAGTTTTCCTTACTGTTGTTCTTGAACTCTTGGTAAAGCTGCTAAATGCTCTGTTTAGCATTTCTGAGGACTCAAATTCTACCTGTGAGTCTCACATGAAGTGCCTATTCCTTCTGCCTTGTGCTCCCCAGGGCTCCACCCTCCCCATAAGTCCTTCACGTGGAAGCAGGCACCTCCACAGCTTAAGAGCCCAGGCCTATTGGAGCAGAGTGCCCTTGCACAGGCCCCATACCCCCTCACATACTTACCTGTCCCAGGTGCAAGGGGTGATACTGGGGTCACCAGATGTGTGTACAGGAAAGGTAGGATGGAGTAGATCAGAACATTTTGGACCTTTTCAGTACGCAAAACTGGAATCAAACCCTAACTCTACCACTTGCTAGCTGAAGGCCCAGCATGACACCTGCAACACAGGTGTTCAGGAATAGCCAGTTTCCAGCAGTGGTGGAAAGATTCTTCGGGCTCTTGGAGAGCTGGGGGTGACAGTGGTTTAGCTGTCTTCTATCAGCAGTGAGCTCAGGGAGGAGAGCAGTGGGAGCAAGGGCGAGGGGTGGGCGAGTCAGGGTGAGAGTCAGGACCTCAGGGCTCATATTCCAACGGTACATCCACCACTGGCTGGCTAGGGGTCTAGTCAAGCCATGGCTGTGGCCCTTTCTCCAACCCTCCCAGAGATCAAGGGCCTGTGCCATCACACAGACAAGGAGCTCCCTGGTTCTTCCCCACAGGACGGCGAGGTTGGGTGTGAGGTTCCCACGTGCTAGGCTTCTGCTGCTGGGCTTCTGGCACTTTCCTTTGGTGCTGACAGCTGGAGCCTTTACAACAAAGGGGGTCGATCCCATTTTGAGTTACCCAAAAGATCTTGCAGGGTTGGAACTAGAGAATTGATTTTAAAACTTCTTAATGCTGCCTTTTAAAGACCCCAACTACTTTCAAAGGAAGGTAGTTCTGTGTGAAAGGCATTTGAACCAGTCTTTAAAGGCCTGGGAGAACAGAACAGACAGTCAGAAATAGATGGCGGCTGAGCTTCAGCAGTCTGCCTCTTCCCCAGGACGTAGTTAAACACTCTGTTCCTCGGCCATCAGCCTGGCCCCTCCTCCCCACTGCTCCTCCCACCTACTTGCTCCCCATAGTACCCGCCTGAGCCCCACTTGGCTATTAGCCAACCCTAACTCTCCTCCAAACCTAAAACTGAGTCAGGGGAAGGCAGTGCCCTGCAGGGAGAAGGCAATGAAAGAAAAATACAACCCGTCAGGTGAGGGATTGGAAGGAGGAGGCAATATCAATCGTTTCCTGAGGCTGGTGGCAACGTGAACCTGGGAAGGCAGAAACAGAAACAGCCGGCTGGGCTGCAGGCTGTGCGCCGACTCCTCCCTGACTTGCCAAGCACAGGGTGGGCCGAGCCCTGGGCTAGAGGCTCCCGTGGAGCAGCTCACGCTTCATGACAGTCCTGGGAATGCTGCTGTCACCATCCCACCTGACAGGTAGGTAACTCTCCCTTGGGCATAAAACTGTGCCCAAAGAGGTGTTGTGTCACCCCCATTTTGTAGAAGGAAAACCTTCTTCAGAGAGGAGCAGTGGCCAGGTGCCCTTGTACACTCTCTTAGCTGTTGCTGGCCAAGGATCAGCAAATGTTTCTGTACAGGACTAGATAGTAAACATGTTAGGTCATACAGAGTCTGCTGCAAGCATCTGCGTGCTCAACTCTGTCAAGAACGTCCCTCAACAATAGACAAATGAGTCAATGTGCAGGATTGGGCTCCAGATGGGCAGAGTTTGGCCTTGGGGTGTAGTTTGCCCTGGCTGCAGGAGAGAGTACGTGGGCTTCAGAGCAGAGACTTGAGTTACGTCCTCCATCTGCTCCTTGAGTTATCCTTCCCTTCAGACTTTCCTTCTGCAAAATATGGATAATGCAATGCCTGTCTCAGTTGTAACAGGACTGAATAAGAGAATGCATGTGAAAGATTCACCCAGTATTTGGCACATAATTATTTCTCAATAAATATCGTTTTTTTTTTTCTTCCTCCCTTCGCCCTCCAAGGGCAGTCCCGAAGGAGGGAATCACTGCTTGTTGAACTCTGGAGCAAGACTAAGACTCACTGGCACCTGGCAGTCTGTCATGCATAAAGTGCCTTGACAGAACTGTCACATTTGGGTTTCGAGAACACCTTCTAAGGTAGACCTGCCAGCTTGGAAGGCTGCTCCTGGGGCACCAGCCTGGGAGGAGAGCAGTGGGGGCAGGGAAGAGCAGAGGCCAGGAGTGAGCGAGTCCAGGTGAGAGTCAGGTCCTCGGGGCTCCTGTTCCAACTGCCCATCCACCACTGTCCTGCTAGGGGGCTAGTCCAGCCAAGGCTGCAGCCCTTTCTCCAGCCCTCCCTGAGATCAAGGGCCCGTGCCATCACACAGACAAGAAGCCCCCCGCTCTGCCCCAAAGGGAGAAGTTTTTTATTTCATGGGTGAGAGGTTGGAGACTTTGGGATGGTAAGAGATGTGCAAGAGTCCATCCAGGTGGGGTTTTTAACCCCAAATCCCACGTAGTTCATTAACTCATCCCAGTTTTGTGACTTCCCGTGTGGCCCTGTGCAAGTCTCTGTGTCTCAGTGTATCTTATTTAAAATAGGGAGAATGACTGCATTCCCTCCCGGAGGTGAGAATGATCACGATGGAAGGTCAGTGAACCTCCAGTGGAGAAACCCAGTGACAAGACTGATTTACTGCCATTTTAGGATCTTCAGAACTATTGTCCCTGCTGTACTGGAATTTTCTCCGCTTCATTTTTCCTCTTGAAGCTCCGTGGCTCAAGTGTGCTGTTCCTGACCCTTAAAATAGTCCAGGAATGATGCAGGTGGCTGTGGCGGAGTGTGTGGATGGTGTCAGAGCCCAGAGGGGCGGATGTGAATGGGCGCTTATCTTGGGTGACCTTTCTTCACAAGCAGACAGCTCTTGTGGGTCATAACACACTGTGTTCCACGTGCACGGACCTGAGGTTGGGTCGGGCCGGCTATGCCCTTGGCTTGCAGGCAGAGCCCCTTCCCGGAGCAGGCACTCTGTCTTGGGTGCACATCTACTGCTTTTGAGGATGTGGCAACAGTGGCAATAGGAGAGAGGAATAAACAGTTGGAAAATGGCCTAAATCTTTTCCTAAGCCCAGGGGTTTTGGGGGCGGAGGGGAGGCCAGGGAGCAAGAAATGATTTAATTTAACAAATTGTTAGATTCTTAGCTGTCTAGCAGCACAACTATTTCCTGCCATCTGTGGTCTGGGGCGGTCTTGGTTGCCGGTTCTATTTCAGGGCCGATGGTGAATCTTCACAGCCAAGTCTCTGAAACCTCCAGAGCCTCAGTTTCCACAAATTCAAATGGAAATCATGATGTCAGGGATGTTTTCAAAATTGGTAAGTTGATGAATGAAGACACATTCATAAACTGTAGGCTGTGGGTTGGACAGAGGTGGTTGTCGTTTCAGTCTTTTCTGTGCCTGTATGTCTATATGTAAAGCGACACCCAGAGAGGAGCTGCTTCCCGCAGAGAGGTGTGGCTAAACATGTCATGGTGGCACTGGTTCTTCCTGTGTTGTGCACACAGCTCGGGTTTTCCACTTTTAAGATAGCTGTTGCTACTCACAGCATCTTTCCCTTTTTGGAAGCTTCCCATCTCATCTCCATCAGCCCTGAGCACTGAGAGCCACTACAGTTCTGATGGGCTGTGCAGGCTGGCTGGACAACGGCAGTTTCCTCTGCTGCTGCCAGAAAGCTGCTGCCATCAGAGTGTGTGTGTGTGTGTGTGTGTGTGTGTGTGTGTGTGTGTGTGTGTATTTATGACAATTTCATTGAGGTATGACTCACATAGCATAACATTCACCCTTTTAAAGTGTAAAGTATATTCATAACATATTGTACAATCATCACCACCATCTAATTCCAGAACATTTCATCACCCTTAAAAGAAACCCCGTACTCGCTAACAATCACAGCCCATTCCTTCTTCTCTCAGCCTCTGAGAATCACTAATCTATTTCCTCTTATGTGGATTTGCCTATTCCATATATTTCACATGCATGGGGTCATACAACATGTGGCCTTTGTGTCTGACTTCTTTCACTTAGCATAATGTGTTCAGGGTTCATCCATGGTATAGCATGTATCGGTTCTTCACTGCTTTTGATGTCATAACATGCATGGATATAACACATGTGTTTCTACTCATTCACCAGTTGATGAGCATTTGGGTTGCTTCCACATTTGCTGTCATGAATAATGCTGCTATAAACATTTTGTACAGGTTTTTCTGTGGCTGTTTTAAATTCTCTTGGGTATCTACCTAGAAGGGGAATCGCTGGGTCATATGGTAACTATGCTTGTCTTTTTGAGGAACTGACAAATTGCTTTCCCAAGTGGCTACACCATTTTATATTACCATTAGCAATGTGCAAGGTTTCCACTTTCTTCACATCCTCACCAACTATTGCTATTATTTGATTTTTTGGTATAAACTTTTTATTTAGATGTTTCTAGTGACTAAAGATGTTTAGCATATTTTACTGTATTATTAGCATTTGCATATCTTCTTTGGAGGAATGTCTTCAAATCTTTTGCCCATCTTAAAATTGGATTGTCTTTTTATTGTTGAAATATGACAATTCTTTACATATCCTGTGTACAAGATCCTTATCAAATACCTCTCATTTTGTGAGTTTTTTTAAACTTCCTTGATGGAATTATTTGAAGTCCCCCAATTTTAAAATTTTGGTTGAGGCTAGTTCATTTTTTCTTTACTTGTTTGTGCTTTTGGTGTCATAGCTAAGCAACCATGCTCTAAGGCAATTATATTTTCTTCGAAAGTTTTCATACTTTTAGATGTAGGCCTTTGATTCACTTTGAGGTTTTTTTTTTTTTTTTTTTTTTTTTGCGTATTGTCTAATGCAGGGACCCAACTTTGCATGTGGATATTCAGTTGTCCTTGAACCATTTGTTGAAGACAAAGTTTTTTCCTCACTGAATTATCTTGGCATTCTTGTCAAAAGTCATTTGACCACAAGTGTAGGAATTTCTTTCTAGATATATTTCTACTCCATTGATCTCTGTGTCTATTCTTATGCCATAGCATAATGTCTTCATTACTGTAGTTTCGTACTACATTTTGTGAACAAGAAGTGTGAGTCCCAACTTTTTTGTTGTTTTAAAGATAGTTTTGGCTATTTTGAGTTCCTTACATTTTCATATGAATTTTAGGATCAGTTTGTCAGTTTATTTAAAAAAGGCAGCTGGGATTTTGATACGAATTGCATTGAACCTGTAAATCAATTTGAGGAGTATTGTCATCTAATCAATAGATGACAATAATCAAAATGTCATCTCATAAATATTGTCATTTTCCTATAACATAGAATGTGTTCCTATTTATGTGTTTTTTCATTTCTTTTAAAAATTTGTGTCATTTTCAGTGTACAAAATCTTGCACTTACTTGGTTAAATTTATTCCTAAGTATTGTATTCTTCCTGATGTTTTTGTGAATTTAATTGTTTTCTTAATTTTCCTTTCGGATTGTTCATTGCCAGTGTTTAAAAATGTAATTTTTTATATGTTAATCTCATATCCTTAAATATTATTGAATGTGTATGTCAGCTGTAACGGTTTTCTAGTAGATTCCCTAGGATTTGTGTGTGTGTACAAGATCACATTATTTGTGAATAAAGATGACTTTATTTTATTCTTTCCAGTGTAGATGGCTTTTTTTTTCTTGCCTAATTGCCCTGGCTAGAACCCCCAGTACAATTTTGAAAAGGAGTAGAGAGACAGGACATCTTTGTCTTGTTTTTAATCTGAAAGTACATAGTCTTTCATCAAGTATGATGTTAGCTGTGGGTTTTTTATACAGAACCCTATTGGACTAAGGAAGTCCCGTTCTATTTCTAGTTTGTTGAGTGTTTTCGTCATTAAAAGCTGTTAAATTTTGCCAAATGGGTTTTTTGTGTCTATGGTTTTTGTCCTTGGGTCTATTACTATGGTGATAATAATAGAATCTGATTTTCATGTATTAGGCCAAGTTTGTATTCCTGTAGTACATTTCAGTTGGCAATAGTACATATTCCTTTTCATATGTTACTGGATTCAGTTTGATAGCATTCTGTTGAGAATTTTCATAAGGGATATTGGTTTGTAGTTTATCATAGGATGTCTTTTTCTGGTTTTTGTATCAGGGTAATAATGGCCTTAGTGAATGAGTTGAGAGGTGCTTTCTCCTCTTTTATTTTTTGGAAGAGTTTATGAAGGATTGATGTTAATTCTGCTTTAAACGTTTCATAGAATTGACCAATGAAGCATTTCTTTTTGTGAAGCTTTTTGATTACCAATTGAATTTCTTTACTAGTTATATAGATACATTCAGATTTTCTGTTTCTTCTTGAACTAGTATTGATAGTTTGTGTGTTTCTAGGAATTTGTCCATTTCATCTAGGTTATGTAATTTGTTGACATACAATTATTCATAAAATCCTCCTTCTGATTCTTTTCATTTCTTTAAAGTTGGTAGTGATGTCCTCTCTTTTATTCCTGATTTTAGTAATTTGAGTTTTTCTTTTTTCCCAGTTGATCTCACTAAAAGTTTGTCCATATTTTAAATCTTTTCACAGAATTAACTTTTGGATTTTTTAAAAAAATTTTGTCACTTTTTCCATTTTGTATTTCATGTATTTCCACTCTAGTCTTTATTTATTTTCTTCTTCTGCTTTCTTTGAGTTTCATTTGCTCCTCTTTTTCTGGTTTCTTAAGGGAGATTTGGTTGTTGATTTGAGATATTTCTTCTTTTTAAATATATGCATTTGTAGCTATAATTTTCCCTCTAAGCATTTCTTTCACCACATTCCATGAGTTTTGATATGTCATATCTTCCTTTTCATTTATTCCAAACTATTTTCTAATTTCCCTTGTAATTTCTTCTTTGGCTTATTGATCATTTAGGATTATGTTAATTGTTTTAATTTTAACATGAACATCCCAAATTTCTTTCTTATTTTTATTTCATTCCAGTGTGGTCAGAGAACATATTTTGCATAACTTCAATACCTGTAAATTGATTGAGGCTTGTTTTATGGTCTAGAATACAGTCTATCCTGGAAAATGTTCCATATTTTGCTGCTCTCTTGGGTGTAGTATTCTGTAGGTATCTACTGGCCTAGTTGGTTTACAATATTGTTTGAGTCTTCTATTTTCTCATTGATCTTAGTTCTATACAGTATTGAAAAGCAGTTATTCAAGGCTTCAACTTTTATTGTAGAATTGTCTGTTTCTCCCTTCAATTCTGTTATTTTTTCATTCATTCTGGGTCTCTGTTATTAGGTGTGCCACCATATTGTTTTATGTTGCACTTCAAAGCATTGCTTTTTGGACCTGATAAATTTCTGTCTATCACACTACAGTTATTTATCTAACCTTTTTTTCTTCCCAGATTTAGAAACATCAGATTGTATCTGAGCATCCATTCAAAGCTTTATAACTCATATTCTAGAATTTGCTTGCAATTGATTCAGTCTTTCCATTAAGTGGGACTTACAGATGATGCCTGATAAGATGTGATAGAATTTTGGAAATTGGAAGTCCTTTGGATATTATTTAGTCCATTCGCCTCCTTTTTTTTGGTTGAAGAAAGTGAGGTCTAGAGAAGTGAAGAAACCTCTGTGAGGTCACAAAACAAATTAATGGAGGGACAGGCAGGGCTGGAACTCAAGTTATTTGACTCTTTGTTGACTGTTCTTTTTACTGAGCCACCCTAGGTCTGTATATTAACTGTGTTTTTCAGTGGTTTCTTTGTGCATGTCTACAGACTTGTGCTGCCTGGAGAGTCATCTGGGAATCTTATTTTAAAGTGTATATGTCTATGCATATGCATATGTATGTGTGCGGATTTCCTGTCTGTGTCTGTCAGGGATTCTCATTCAGTATGTCTGAGATGGGACGGTAAATCTGAATTTTGGGAAGCCTTCCTCAGGGGATGGTGATATACAGCCTGGTGTAGACACACTGGGTGCTTTGACAGATTCACAGCCTTCCACTTCGCCCTGCAGCTTAATGAGGTACACACTGTCAGTCAATTTTCCTGAAAAAAATTCAGCTCTTTTTTGTAAACTTTAAAGTCAGTTTGTCACTAAACAGTTTTATTTATACCTAATTATCACAATTCCCTAGATTCTTCTCTCCCGCTTTCAGGGAGCAGGTGAAACACTGAAGGCCACAAGGGTTTCCCAGTCTACCAAGGCAGAAGCCAGAATAAGGGACTGGCTGGCAATAACAGCAGGTAGAACAGAGAGATTTTCAGTCTCCTCAGAGCCTTGTGTGTGTTACATTTCCTTTATGTGCTCAAAGCAGGAGACTCAAGCTTTGAGGAATTATAGAAAGTCAGGAAGACCATTTCCATCCCTTTGTAAGCAAGCCCTATAGTTCTGGGCTTTTACACTTTGGATCTGTGGGCATCTAGAGGTCTGAGGATGGGATTCAGAGCACTTATTAACTCCCTAAAATGTTAGTCCCAATTTTGTATGCACACACTTGCATTATTGTAAGGAGGGACCCCACAGGTTTCATCAGGTTCTCTCAAGTCCCTGCCCCTCAGTAAAGAACAGCTGTTGCTAGAGCTGGCATTTGCCACAGGATCATTTCAGGTGCCATGTTGCTCCTCCAGGGTATACAGTGGTGCCTTGGGTTGAGTCATTCAGGACCATGGAGAGACTCTCCCTAGGTGCAGATCATTGAGGAAGAGTAGAAGTAGAACTGACCTGCAGTTATGCTTTCCTTCAGCAGATAATTCCCTTCTACATTACAATAAACACAGAGTAGATGAATTGAATATGAGGAAATGAGAAAGGAACGTGAACATTTAGAAACATCTATGGCATTTATAAATTATAAATATCTATTTTAAGTCTTTGGCATCTTCAATGTGGGGAGCAAATGTGAATGGCAAATTTTTATGCCAAGCTTGATATAATCCCCCAAATAAGCTACTAACCCGAAAGATGACCTGTAGCAGAGAATTAGCAAACTTTCTATGAAGAGACAGACAGTATGTGAGACTTTGTAGGTCATCAAGTATCACTGCTGGCATGAGAACAGCTATGGATAATATGCAAATGAGTTGATATGGCTGTGTTCCAGTAAATCTATATTTATGGACACTAAAAGTTGAATTTTGTATACTTTTCTGATGTCATAAAATATGTTTCTTCTTTTAGTTTCTTTTAAACCATTTACAAATGTAAAATCCATTTTTAGCCTGGGGTGCATACAGAAACAGGCCACAAGCTAGATTTTACATGTGGGTTGTAGTTGGCTAGCCCTTGAACTTGGGTAATTTAGAAGCTTTGAATTTTAGAATCCAAGTTAAATGAACATCATCCTCCAGTTTTCTACTTTGGCTTTGGCGAAAGAACTCAGAAATAAGTGAGGCAGCAATTGTAATAATTGAATTTTAATGTCAGAAGGTCCTTATAACTTGATTAAATCTTGCTCTATATTATATCTTTCCTTAATTATGCTGATCCATTTTATGGTATTTTTCAGCTCACAAAGGGCTTACATGTAATGATTTCATTTAATCTGGTTAAAAATCATTTTCAAATTTATTTTATTCATGTAAGTAGAACATGAAAATATTCTTATGTTAAAAATAGAAAACACAGAAAAAGTGAAAGTTTTTATTAGCCCTCCACCCAAATCTACTGTTTTCACCAAACAAAACTTTAAGTTTGCTATAGATTCTTTCAAAATCCTGTTTTTAAAAAAATTTTTTTAAATAAATTTTATTGTGTATATATTGTGTAAATTTATATTGTGTAAATTTTATTGTGTAAAGTATTCCATATGATAGAGAATATATAGAAAGTAAAAAGGTTACTACAGTGAAGCCAATTAATGTATCCATCATGTTAAATGTGTAGTTACCTATTTTTTTTTTCCTTTGGTGTGTGTGTGTGGCAAAAGCAGTTAAAATCTATGGTTTTAGCATGAATCCCACATAGAGTAGCTTTGTTATCTGTAGTCTTCATGTTGTACCTTAGCTCTTCAAACTTGTTGACCTCATATCTTGGATATTTATATAACATTTGTACATCCAGTTTTGTGGATCTTTTTTAGTTTTTGCTTAGTCTTGTGGTAAATAATGTTGTACATATTTAAACTTGCTTTTTGTTAGTTTACAATAAATATATCATAGAGATCATCCCATGTCAGTGCATATAAAACATAGTATCTATTTCCTTTTAGTTCATACAGAGCAGTCTATAGTTTGTGGTATAATAGCTGGTTTATTTTTTTCTTTATGACAATGACTCTAGCTGTTTCTAATTTTTCATGGGGTAAACATTAACCCACACATGAGAAATGCCAGGGCAGAGGGTTACACACATGTTAAATTTGAACAGATACCCTCGACCTGCCCCCTAGATAACATGGCCAGTTGATGCTTCCACCAGAAGCACGTGAGTGCCCTCTTTACCCTGTACCTTTGGATTTTTTTTTTTTTTTTTTGCCACTCAGATGACCACAAAACGGAATCTCCTTGATTTAATCTGCATCTTTTCATGTTAGTTATGTGTATATACTTCCCCTTCTGCACATTTTCTAGTCACATAATTTGTTCTTCTTTTCTATTAGTTTAGTCTTCTTTTGTTTATTTGAACTGTTGGTGCTTACATATAAAGTGGATAGCAATCCTTCATCCATTATATATGCCGCAAATTACATATGCCACAACATTTTCTCACTGTGCACCTGATTTGTTACATTTTCTTTTCACTTTGCAGGTTTTTTTTTTTTTGGTAAGTATGCTAATCATCTTTCTTCTTTGGCCATTCCTCTTGATATCTAGCATAAGAAACTAGACCTTTGACCATACATATATTAAGGATTTCTGATCGATGAAGGAAACTATAAACAACTTTAACAGATGGATGACAGATTGATAGAAGACATTTGCGAAATAAAGAAATTGACAAGAGATTAATATATAATACACACGAAAGAATTCTTACAAGTCAGTCAGGAAAAAATATTGGGAAACTTAATAGAAAAATGAGCAATGGATATAAATAGCAATTCACAGAAGGAGAAACCCAAATAGCTAGCAATCTGAATAAAGAGATACTCAATCCTACTGCATACTAGATAAATGACAATAAAAACAGCAATGAGATATGACATTGAACTTATTAGATTAGCGAGAATTTAAAAGTTATATAATCCTAATTGTTGTTGAGGATATAAGAAAATGGGAAAACAGGCATCACCAGCAGGCCTAGAGTGTGCTGCGGCCATCCTGGTAATTGTGCAGGACTTGGAGGCCCCACTTGGTGCGTATCTAGAGAAACTCACACATGAATATACAAAAAGGCGTCTTCTACACTACTCATGGCAGCCTTCTTTGTGGCATCAGAATTAAAGGCAACCTGCTTGATCATCTCTAGATGAATGGATAGGCCAAATGTGATGGGTGGTAAGGAGCTAACAGCACAGAGTTGAGAACAGAATGTAAAAATCAGAACAATATCTACAGCTCAGTTCCACTGGTATATATTTATAGCATGAATGTAAAAAATGTAATGTAAATTTATTAGAGTGGGCGCCTGTGGGAGTAGGGGAGTTGGAGCAGTGATCGGGAAAGAAGGGACAACACATAGCGAGAAGAAATCTTGTACAGTTGGTGAGGATAATCGTCCATCAACTAGGGCGTTTGATTAACTGAATTTTCTGCATCTTGGTTCCAAAGGGGAGAAGGCATCTTTTATTTCGTGATTACAAACATGTTATTCCATAATCATTTCTGACATTCATATGATTTGTGTTCTAGGCTTAGCTTTTATATTGATTGGAATTAATTTTCTGTACATTATCAATTAGATTATAACTTACATTTCTTCTTATTCATAGTTAATGGCTTTAATGCTGTTAAAGAATTCATACTTTTCTCCCTAACTTGAAACATAACCCTTACCACATACTAAATTCCCACATGAATGTGTGTTCCATTCATTTATTTGAATATTTCTGTGGTATTTTCATGCTATTTTAATCACTATAGCTTTAGAAAATGTTTGTACGTTCTGTCAGGCGAATCTCCACTTGCACTTCTTCTTTCTCAATATTTTGTCAGCTATTCTTTCAACTTTATCTTCCAGAGTAACTTCATAAACAGCTTATACATTTTATTAAAAATCCCACAGAAATGTGGCTTACGCCTGTAATCCCAGCACTTTGAGAGGCTGAGGTGGGCGGATCATTGAGTTCGAGAGTTCAAGACCAGCCTGACCAACATGGAGAAACCATGTCTCTACTAAAAAAATACAGAATTAGCTGGGCATGGTGGTGCATGCCTATAATCCTAGTTACTCAGGAGGCTGAGACAGGAGAATCACTTGAATCCAGGAGGCAGAGGTTGTGATGAGCCAAGATAGCACCATTGCATACTCCAGCCTGGGCAACAAGAGTGAATCTCCATCTCAAAAAAAAAAAAAAAAAGAAAAAGAAAGAAAGAAAGAAAGAAAAGAAAAAAGAAATGTCTGTGGTATGTGGTGGTCAAGTTTGGAGATTAACTGAGGGAGAGTATTCGCTGCTCTACTTCGCCAGGTCTCTGTTTTCTTCAGTAGAGCTGTATAGTTTGGCTCATATAGTCCTGACAAATTTCATGTTAGGTCTATTCATGAGTGTTTCATGAAATTTTTCCTATCACTATGACTGCTTCTATGACAACTTTCTAATTTAATGTTGCAGGATATTCCAATGCTATTGATTTTCACCTGATACTTGACCCTTTTAATGAACTGTTGTCAATTAATCCAAATAGTTTTAAAATGCATTCTTTTGGGTTTTTCAGGTAGACACTTAATGACAGTTTTGCTTCTATGCAGTATTTTTATTTTATTTTTTTCTTATTGTACTATGTAAGACCCAGTTGCAATGCTACTGAGCGATGCTGAAAGTGAGCTTCTTTAATAAGTCTTCTGCTATGTTGCTATTTCATATTTGATTGGCTTTCATTTTCTGGCAAATATTTCTTATAGAATTAGGAGATAGAAGTTTTTCTTTTATTTCTCATCTTCTAGTAGATTTTTCTAAAAACTCAAGAATGGGTATCAAATTTTGTCAGGTATTTTCTTTGAATCTATTGTAGTGATAGCAATCATGTAGATTTTCTCATGTAATGGTTTGATTGTCTCAGAAACTGAGTGAGCTAGATACTAATATACCCATTTTACAGAGATGGAAACTAAACAGCATTTAGGTTAAGAAAATTGCTCAAAGTTGGACAAGCAGCGTGGAGCAGCATGCCACGAAAACCTGGTGGATTTTCTGCAGTCGGGGCTGTATTTGCAGGTCTGTGGTAGCCATGGCTCCCTGTAGCTTAAGAAACAAAGATGGTGATTTGCATATTGTTGATTCCACTTCTGAGGATGTATCTCAGGAGAATAACGTGTGTGAAGACTTTATGAACAGTGATATTTATCACTCTACAAGGTAAAAACGGTGAAAAAATAAAGTTGAATGGGCGATGAAATATCATCCATAATGTCATTAAATGAAACATTATTTTCTTATTAAAACACTAATGACAAGAGAAGTACTTCTGATAACATAATGTGTGAGTAAAAGCAATAAGTCTATGACATTTCTGAAAATCCCTGGGAAGAATGCTGGTAAGAGGAATGAAAGGAAGATGCATATTGAAGCCCCAGTAACAGGAAGCCCCTCGTTGGCAGGATTTTGGAAACAAGCCGGTCTCACGTGTTTGGGCCTCTCTAGAGGGACATTTGCTTAAATACATAGCTAGTGAAGGTCACTGGGGGTTGCAGCACAGGTACCTTGTATCCCTTTTGTGAAGCTCTGGTATATTCTATGCCCGCGTCTGGTCAGTGCTTGCACCGTGTCAGTGAAAAGTCTGCAGCAAAAGTCTCTCTCTGGAATCCTCTGCCGACTCCCCCTGCCCTCCCGACAGCCAGCAGCTGTCACTGCCGGCTCTGTCTCAAGAGCCTGCCACCCTTCATCTTAATGACCCTCTAGACAAGGCAAATGAGGCAGCTCTGCGGGCCCCTTCTCTTCACCTGGAAATGAATTAGTGGTCCATTAGCTTAATGAGGAGCTCTTCCTGCCTCCCCCAGCAGAGGGACTGTGCTTTCAGGAACTTGGAGAGGTTTCGGATGCAGGTCACACCTGTGGCCAATCGGAAACTGTGGTCCAGGGTTCTTTCTGCCCACTTTCTAACTACGTGGGTGATGTCTGTCTGCTACTTTATTTTTTTCCTTTTTGCAAGCAACTTGTCATTTGATCTGAATTTAAACAGCCCCGGCTTGCCTGGAGGAGGATAGGCAGGGGGTGGTACAAGTGGCGAATGCTTCTCACAGCTGATATGACAGCCTGGAAGGAACTCTCTTTCCAGCTTAGCTCTTGTTTCTGCTTCTTATTCTTTCTTTCAGAGGCATGGATCAACTCTAACAAACAAGGCTTGGCTGGGATGCTCTCAGGCCCTTTTGGAGTCCTTCTGTATATTAACTACAAATTCTTACTGAATGTCAGGTTCTTCGCTAGGTACTCTTCAAGAATTAGAACATTAAATCCATATAATAAAACAAATTATTGGAAGCTATTCCTATCCCCATTTTAAAGCTGAGAAAACTGAGTCTTAAACAGGTCAAGAAGCATGGCCAAGATTTCACAGCCAGTCCTTAGCTAAGCATGATAAGAGTAGAGCTGGCATTTGCTGAGTGCATTCTCTCTGCTTAGCATGTGAACTATATTGGCTCATTTATCCTAATAACCACCCTGTGAAATAGGCATTATTATTGCCATTTTAGAGTTGAGGAAACTGATGGTGAGATATTAAGTAAACTGCCCAAGACTACTTAGGAAGAGGCAGAAGTGAGGTTCCCACTCACATAGGTCTGACTCCAGGACTAATAACCATGACACTCAGTTTCAGCAAATACTCATTTAGTGCCAATTAGCAGGCACTGGGTTGGGCTCTTGGAATCTCAGGTGGAATAGGCCATGCCATCAAAGAATGCAGAGTCCCAGGAGAAGGAAACACAAAATAGACAATTTCAACGTAAGAGAGACAGTCCAAAGTGTGGACCTTGAAATGTAAAAGGATTCCCATATGTATTAGCCAGGGTTCTGTTGGAGGGACAGAACTAATAGGATATATGTGTGTGTGTGTGTGTGTGTGTGTGTGTGTGTGTGTATAGGAGAGTTTATTTAAAGTATTAACTTACATGATCACAAGGTCTCACAATAGGCTGTCTGCAAGCTGAGGACCAAGGAGATCCAGTCCACGTCCTAAAACTGAAGAACCTGAAGTCCGATGTTTGAGGGCAGGAAGCATCCAGCACACGAGAAAGACGTAGGCTGGAAGGCTAGGCCTGTCTCTCCACTTCATGTTTTTCTACCTGCTTTATATTCATGGGTGGCTGATGAGATGATGCCCACCCAATTAAGGGTGGGTCTGCCTTCCCCAGACTGCTGTTTCAAATGTTAATCTCCTTTGGCTGCACCCTCACAGACATGCCCAGGATCAATATTGCATCCTTCAATCCAACCAAGGTGATACTCATTATTAACAATCTCACCGTAAGAGAGGATATTTGATTTAAATATTGAAAGATGAATTGATACTAGTTGAATACATGGTTGCTGGTGATGCGGCAGAGGCAGACCTGATGGCTCAAGGCTGTGTAGGGTAAGTGGTGAGCAGGGAGGCTTGAGCTTCAGTTTGATAAGCGTAGGGATTTTTGGTTGGTGAAGTTGTTCAGGTAGGCAGCATCCTATCACTGAAGACATGCGATGAGCCAGAATTCCAAAGTCATCTTGGAAACAACCAGCCACCAATGAGCTGCAGCATGATATGGTCAGAATGGAGGGAAGAGAGACTTGAGGACCAGTTAGGAGACTTCTGCAACCACCTAGACTAGAGAAGACAAAAGCCTGAAGGGACTCTGTGCTGGCTGCAATTTTTCCTACTGTTTTTGGTCCAGGAAGCTGAGCTTCTTTGGGTCCCATGGATGGCACCATTGACTGGGTCAGAATGCTCCCTCTCTGCAGCGGGGTTCTGGGAGTCAGGATTGGGTGTCTCCGACGGACAGTTTGCTCTCTAGGCCTGCAGCTTGGATGGCGTTGGAGAGGCAAAGCTGCCTTAGCCTCCTCTAGGTCTTTGTTTGTTGACAAAGTTTAAATTTGCAATTTCATGGTTTGGTTACAATGAGGTTAGTTTATAAAATTCATGAGCTGTTAGGGGAGACTCAGAAATCCCAACAGATCAGTGCACACGGTGGCAGCCGTTACCAGTGTCGGGAAGCACAGCTGCTCGGAGTTCTCTTTTGTGCTGTTCTAAAGCCATTGATTGGAGACTAATTTCTCCTGGGACAGATCGGGATTGGGAGCCCCAAACCCAAAGAATGTTTAATTCTGGATCTCTTAATAGTGCTGGGAAGGGAGTTCTTGTGAGTGATAGAGCAATCAAAGGAGCAAAGTGGTGGGGTGATGTGGAGTGGGGGTGAGAGCTACAGAAAAACGAAGCAATTCACTCTGGTGGTCTTGAAAGACTTACCTGGTAAGAATGTTTTTAGACTATCTGTGACTGCCTCTTTTGGGGTAAGCAAAGTTAGAATTACACAAAGTGGTTTCTTATGAAAAGATTTTGATTCTAACCATGTCTCTAGAAAGCTCAGGGACCCTGTAAAGGTCATTGTCATTGCTGAAGCCATTCCTTGGTCTGGTATTTGAGACCAACAGCAGGATGATTCCAAAGGTATTCCTAAAGAGAGCCTTTGAAATGGCAGGAGACCAGAGTGTGGACTGTGTGGAAGTTGAAGAGGGGATAGTGAGCATTTCTGGCAAAGAAATGTATTCTTCGATCTTTGAGCTGGGACAGAACAAGACAGCTTAGTTTTTGGTGTGAAGACTGCTATTAAAAGTACATTTTTATTTCTCATAAGTCATATGTACATAGAATATAATTTAAAAAGGACCAAAAGATAATGCAGAAAGCAAGACAAAGCCCCATCCTTTCCCTGTCTACCAGCATCTTGTTCCTCCCCATGGGAGTAGGAGCTGTTATTAGTTCCACATTTTCCCTTGCAGAGATAGTCCATGCGTTTGGTGTGGATATCTGTGGGACGGTGTAATTTTTAAACATGAAACAGGGTATTATATGTATTATTTCTAACCTTGCTTTTCAGTGGTGCCATTTTGAAATACCATCCACCACAGACTCAGTTCTTTGATTCAGTTTGTTTTCAGACTATTTGCAAAGTTCCCTTGCACCTCAGAATATTTATGAGCTCTGAGCTTGAAATGGCATTAGCAAATTCTGACCCTTCAGCTTCAATTTTTCTGGACTGATGTTTTCCCTCCTAGCAACCAAAATTGATTGTTTGATTTTAGAGCAGAGAAATTTTCACTTGTTGATGAACTGAGGAAGAACACAAAGAAGAAAGAAGAAATAGGTGGACTATGCAAATAGTTACCAATTAATTTGACAGGCAAATAGTCAAGATGGGAGAGAGAAAAGGGTATGATCCAGGAACTATCAAATCAGTACGCTCACTGGCAAGAGCCACATGACAAGAGCAGTCATGAATACCATGAGATTTGAAAGGAACAATTGTTTATTAATCTCATTCAGTATATCAAGGTGGGGGCTTCAAAATTCACACGCAATTGTCCTGCTTCCAGATTGTCTCCTCTGACTAGAGAGTCACAAATCCCTGGGAATGAACAGCTTGATAGAGCAATGACTGCCAGTCTTTAATCCTAGAACTCCTGTGAGGTTTGCTGTGGGAATAAGAAGGCCAATTTAGACTCATCCCATATGTGCTCTGCACTCAGGAATAATGTATTTTGACATGTGTATTTCCTCTAGGATCTCTTTTCACTGCAAAACACCCCAGTTTTAGAGAAGTAATTACAAGAATTACATGGGCTGTAGAATATTAATTAATGTTCCTTGTAAGTGGAAAGAGTGCTTCTCATGCTATTTCTCTCTTGGTATCTGACATGTTTCTGTAATTCAGTAGTTGTTTCCTGTTTGTACTGAATATATATATATTTTTTCTCTCCACCCTGATAACTCTGTTTCCTAAGATGAGATGGCCTCCCCAGTTTTTGTATTTTATGTGAGCTTTTGGGTTTTCAAATATCATCTTCTCATAAGTCAAGCTGTAAATTCTCATTTATTTCCTAGGTGTTTGCAATCACTGATATTCATTTTCATTAGCTCATTGGACTGCTGGCTACATCTGTTCGGTAACTCCATAGGAATTGCCTGCCATGAACAGAGAGTTACATGGGAAATGTGGCTGGCTATTCTTTCCTCCCAGGACCCTAGAAAACTACATGGCTAAACATGTAATATGAAAGGTCTTTACAAGTCATTGAATCATTTTTCCAGATTAGATTTCCAAATGTCAAAAGTAACAGCAGCTCATTAAAACCGCAGCTGTAAAATCCACCAACAGCACACGTAGAAAAGTGATTACAGAGCAGGCTTGATTAATTAGGTGTGAAAATTTAGGACCAGCATGGTAATAAATGATGGAACTCACCCAGCAGCCTGCTTCCCTTCCTTCCACTGTGTTTTGCTGAATGGCCAATTTTCCACTTGTCTATTGTACAGAGATCACATTTCAGAGCTGGTAAAGTTTACATCTAAATCACAGGGCTAACAGAATACCATGCTTGAGGTCAGACAGAGTTCTGACTTAGGCTTCATTATCCTCTTTCATTATAGCCTTTGATACATCACTAAATCGTTCTCAGTCTAATTTACTCCATTTATAGATGGCAAATTTCAGTTCCTACTTAGATACCTTGTCTTTGAATAGAAGCAATTTCATTAAAAACATGAACAAAATGAACTTTACATAATCCTGTATGTGGCTTTGGGGTCTGTAATATAAGAGATCTTGTGATATGTAAATATTATGTTCATTGTCCAACATAGTTTGGAAATCTGATGTTCTGGTTTATCAAATTAATCTCTTGAATGGAGTTAAATAACATTTGTAAAAGTGCCTAGCCTGGGGCATGGGACATAGAAAGTAGTCAATGAACATTTGATGAATCACCACTGTCTGAATGGAAAGAGAAGATTACCAATTCCAGATAATGGCAATAGAAAACAATATACTTATCAGAACAGAAATACTATGGTGAGTACAATATAATCCCTTTTTGATGATTCAGAAGATAGTTTTGTGCCTTGCTTTAGGGTCATAAATATTAATCAATAGTTACAAATATAGTGTTGATCACATTCCATTTCTCCTAGGCCCCAAACCATCAGTGACTTCCAGTTGACTATAAAAGCCCAATTTTCATGACCTGCTCTTCCCGGGCATTCATTATCCGATCCTCATGTTATTTCTCGCTATTTATCTTAGTGCATCGGAACAGCTACATTATACTGCTCCTTGCTTATGTCCCAGAATTCCCCACTTCCGAGCCTTTGCCACTCATTAAATAATTTTTGGAGCTCTTACTCTATCCCAGACACTGTGCTAGATCCTGGGGGATAGAAATTTAAACATATATAGCCCTTGACCTCCAGCAGCTCTTTGTCTAGTAAGGAGAGACATACAAACACACATTTGTAGTCCAGTGTAGTAAACACAATGATAAATGCTCTACCCTGCTATCTGGCTGCAGAAGTTCATGGATCCCTTAGCCATAGTGTCTTTTTCCTTCACTTCACGTAAGCCATGTACTCTGACTGCAGCTAGAGTCAAGTGCTTGCCTAGAACAGCCCCCTTTCCAAAATGTCCCTTTAAGCAAGCCCCCTCCTGACGAATTCCTCTGTGCCGTGGCTTCCCTCCCTCACCCACAAGTCTCATGGCAACTGCCAGTCTTTTACTTCCACTAGTTTTTTCTCCTTTTCCACTCCCTTCTCTACCAAGGTTGAACTTTGTGGAATATTCCTGAAAATGTCGATGGCTCTCTGAAAAGTACTGTAAACCCTTTGTTATTCTACCATACAATCCTGGATCAATCTTTCTGTCTACCTTCTGCGCTCTGTAATTATCCTCAGAGTAGTGTCGAGGACATCTGGCCAGGGAAATATCACTAAGACCATGTTCCTTCAGTTCCTTTGGTCACTGGTGCTACCCAGAAATTCTTTACGTATTCCTTGTTAGCTGCCAGGCAACTATTTCAGAATTTATCCTTTCTTCAGTAACGGACACATCAAGAACTTGTATTCAAGAGCCTGAATCTTATTTCCAAGAAACGTGTTGCTGGTAAAAGGCTTTAAAGCGTGTGTGTGTGTGTGTGTGTGTGTGTGTGTGTGCACGCGCGCATGTGCGAGTGTGAGAGACAGAGACAGAGAGACAGAGAGATGATCAGAACTGCAATTCAGCTAGATTCTTTCTGGAAGATGTTTAGACGTTGGTTTGAGGAGTCAAGACGAGAGTGGAGAGGCTGCTAATGTAGTGTAGGCGAGGCTAATAAGGGACTGAGCTAAGGTCTTGGTAGGAGTGAGAGGAAGGAGGAGACAGATTTGAGAAATATGCAGTGAGTAAAATCAGCAAACTCCAGCTGAGGCAGGAAATACAGAAGAAGGTGACTTCTTAGGGAAAAAACTAATGATTTTCATTTCAACATGTTGAGTTGTAGTTGCCTGTGGGATATTGAAGCAGAGCTTTGATATATGTGTCTGAAGCTCAGGGGATGAGGCCAGGGCTAGAAATATACATTAAGGAGTTATCGGCATATAGATGATAATTAAAATCATGTGAATGACTGTGGTTACCCAGGGAGCATGTGGAGTGAGAAAACCAGCGGGTGGAGGACAGAACCCTGCGAAACGACAGCCTTTACAGAGCAGATGGAGGAAGATGAGCCCACGATGGGGCCAGAGTAGAAACCATCCAAGGTACAAGGAGAGCCAGGGAACGTGGTTTCCTGGAAGCCTCAAGAAGGAAGGAGCGATTAATTATATCACGTGTAGTACAGAAACCCAATCAGATTAGGATCTTAAAACGCCCATTGCAGTTGACATTTCGGAGCTCCTAAGTGACATTTTCTGAGAATATATTCAATTGAAAGTGGGAGCAGAAGCCAAATTACTGAAGGTTGGGAGGGGAAGAAGGGGATTCAGTTAGTATAGATCTCACCAGAAAATGACAGATGAGAAGGGGAAGAGGCAGACTGGGTGGTCACTACCTAGTTATTAGGTAGAACAGATGGTTGTAGAATAGCTGATATTGTGTCCTTTCACTGTGAGGTCCTTCCCCTGTAACTGCTCCACGTTTTTACTTGTGATTCAAGGAATAATTAAATTAATAGTTTTTCCATGAGATCTCTGAATATCTTCCCATGGAGAAGTATTATCTCCCTTCTCTGAACTCTCACAACTCCAAATGTATGGTTCTGTTAAGACATTCATTTCTGTTTTTCTTTAAACCTCCTAGTGTGGTTATTTATGTATACACCCATTTTTTAGATTATTAAGTACCTCAAATATACCTTACATTGGTTCAATATTTATTGTACAGTGTTCTATATGCCTATATTTCAGGATGTAAAGTAGCCAACAGAATGTTGCCAGGCCAGCAGGAATTCAATAATTATTGCAGGAATATATCAGCCCGAACATCAATCACAGCTACATAGAAATGTTTTGGAACTTTGGTTAGCACTGAGTTTTATTAATAGAATCAGTTAACAGAAGGTGACCTGTAGGTAATATTTTTACCCTAATTGTTGACAAAGTTCTCTAGGTTCAGCTTCTGCTACACATGGTCCTTGGGAAAAGTTGAAGTTGAATTTCGCACAAAGGTAACAACTGTTACTTCTCTATGGTATGGTGAGTTTAAATTGTTGGGAAGAAAAGTCAGCTGGAAGGGCTTGAATTTGATGCTCTCATATCTTTGACAACAAACAGTAGCTTAAACAAAAACTGCCCTTACTGGATTGGCTCAAGAGAGTCCTTTGCAGAAGTCTAAGCACCCTTTTCTCTTTTTGTGTCATTTTAGAGGGTAATGGTTGTCAAGTCTCAGTTCTAATATTTAAATTATGCGAATAATGACAGACATTTGGATCCTCATAGAATTTCTTTAGAAATCCACATGCATGCCTTGGTTTTTCTTCCCTGGGAAGTCGCTGTTCGGAGAGGACATGGAAAGACAGAGTTATCTATCCCTGTGTCTTCCCAGAAATCCCAGCACTAGGATAAAACTGAAATGGTTTTCTTCTAAAAAATAAGAGAAGTTTAGAGAGAGAATGGGCACTTACTAACTGAAGTGCATTTATTTCCTTTCAAAGGCAGTCAGTCTCATGTGGGGCCTCTTTTTACCCAAAGCAGGAGGAAACCATGATTTCGATTGTTTTTCTGTGTGAGCAGAGAAAGCTGTTTTGGACAGAGCTCTATTAACTGTCACCCATTTCAGCCCCCACTGATGGTACAGTGTCCCCATACCTGTGAGTATCTGCAAGGGAAGGATTGGAGTAGCAGCAGGGCTGTTCTCATGGACCTGGCATGCTCAGAAGGGCCTCTTGCCCGGTTTAATGCTCTGTTCTGCTGACTTGAAATTCTTTTTTTTTTTTTTTTTTTTTTTTGAGACAGAGTTTTGCTCTTGTTACCCAGGCTGGAGTGAAATGGCACGAACTCGGCTCACCGCAACCTCCGCCTCCTGGGTTCAGGCAATTCTCCTGCCTCAGCCTCCCGAGAAGCTGGGACTACAGGTGTGAGCCACCATGCCCAGCTAATTTTTGTATTTTTAGTAGAGATGGGGTTTTACCACGTTGACCAGGATGGTCTCAATCTCTTGACCTTGTGATCCACCCGTCTCGGCCTCCCAAAGTGCTGGGATTACAGGCGTGAGCCACCGCGCCTGGCCGACTTGAAATTCTTAATAAATTTTGAACAAGAGAGTCTGCATTTTCATTTTGTATTTGGCCCTGAAAATTATGTAGGCTGTCGTAAGTGTTAACACTGATCCATGCTGATGGTGGATCCTTAGCTCCACTTGCATGCATGACTAAAAGACTCCTCACGGTCCTGTTGCTGGTGACAGTACCTAATCCTAGGGGTGCTGGGGAAGAGTGAGAATGGCAAAACGTTTTCTCGTTAGTCCTCTTGAAACAGCTCAGCATGTACAACAGTCAGTAGCATCATCTTCATATAAGATAACGTGAACATTCTACATACTTAATGAGACCACTAGAGTGTCTGTTCCAATTACCTTTTTGGGGAAAAAGAATGGAACATGCTGGCATGAATGAATAGCAGCTGAGTGTTCATTTAAAAGGTCAAGTCCATTTAGTCTCTCCACTTGGTGAGCTGGTCTCACTGCCCCATTCCTGGTGCCTTAATCAGATGCTTGTTTTGCAGTTCGATGCGGCACACCCAGGGTTCGATGGGGCCAGTGCATCATGCATTTATTTGGATTAATGTGTCCCATATTAAGTTTCCTTTTCAAAGAGGTATATGCAGAGCAACAGATAATGAAGTTTCTACTGCAGTGCCATCAGGAGACATGCAGAAAAGCATTTGCTGGATAGAAGATGCTTTCAGATTGTGAATTCAAACAAGTGAGCTCAAGCCTGCCTGGGGAGTGATTTTCTTAAACCAGTTGTGACAAAATCTCATACAGATGTAAAGAAGATGCCTGGAAGCCTGGAGCCATCCTTCATTTTGGATGACCGCTCAAGATTGCAAATATTTGTGAAGTTACAAGCCGCCAATAGCGGCGTGGAACTTACAGTGGAAGCATAATTCGAGTGTTGGACAAGGATGGCAGGGCAGAGCTTCGTGATTAAGTTAATATGTATTGATATTTCTCCTGTTGTTTTGATTTCCTAGGCTGTTTAAATTCAGCCTTGTCACAACAAAATACAAAAGAGGCTGCAATGACATTGATTTTTTAGAAATCCTGCCTCTGAAAGATAGCGCCTTTTTTGTTTTGTGTACATGTCTGTGCTTGCATTTCGGCATTGACGGAAGGCAGACGTTACAATCGTGGCACTAATAAGTATGTTAAATTGTTGAGCATAAATTATCAAGGGAAATATATTTTGATTGTGAGCATAAATCAATTTTATGTGTTACAAAATTGCCAGCATTTGAGTTTGCTGAGGTGACTTATTTCTGGCAGCTGTGAGCGCATGATAGTTTGAAAATAGACACTCTGCTGTCTGAGGTCTGCATGGAAACCTGGACTCCTTGATTCATAGGAAGAAAGACCACAGGTGTGAAGGGGTTTGTGTGTATAAAGAAACACCTATTTCACACTCTTTAACCTGAGGCAAGCAAGATTTTACTCGGCCCACATTCCTTCAACCAGACTTTAGCCATGCAGATTTGGTCCATTCCTTTAGCATGGCCTGTAATACCTGAGCTTCCACTTCACAAACAAATGTAGCTGCAAACTTCCAGCCTATTCTTGCGCCGTGAAACATGCCTCATCATAATTGAAAAAGATTTGTTTGGTTTTAGCAGACAATACCCTATTATCTAGCCATCTCGCTATTATCCAAATGGAAAGAACCAATAATAACTAAAACCAGAATGTTTACAAACCAGAATGTTAGTCTCTGCACTTTATACTTGGAGTTTCTGTGGTTGGGGCGGGGGTGCCTCTATAGATGCATAGATTAGATCCATCTATATTCAAATATGAATGCATATATTATATTCACATTTGAATATAGATGCATCTAATCTAGGGATTTTCAATATTCAAAACAAATTAATAATGCTTCTCTTAGAAAACCCAAGTCAGAGAAGCCAGCAGATCGTAAGCCCTACGGAGCCCTCCCTCTCTGTGGGCAGACAGCTCTGGTGAGGCGGAAAGCTGCAGTCTGTGGAGGACTGTGTTCCCTCTCTCACCTCTCTGTTTTTGTTTCTGTGGTTGAACACTTCTGGGGGGCAGAGAGAAGTTACTTGGCTATTGGTTTGGAGGGATTGCCGGTCAGACTGTAGGGAGCAAAAAGCAGCAGAGACCAAGACGGTGATCATGAAGGATGATCTATGACCTATCAGTCATGCCAAAAAGGACTCAAAACCAACACTGGCTGAGCAGCACTGGCCGTGGCTTGCTCCTAGAAGTGCTGGCTCTTTCCTCTTGAGGATGGCGCCTGCCTGGGACCTGGAGGAGGGGCTGTGAGGCCGAGAGCACAGCCTCTGGGGCAGACTGCAGGGATCTGAGTCCTGGCTCTAGTTCTATAGCTGTATGACTTTCACAAAGTATTTGACCTTTTTCTACCTCGGTTTCCCCACCTTTGAAACGGGAAAAATGACAGTATTCACCTCAGAGGTCTATTCAATGAAATAAGATAATATACAGAAAATGGCTAGGAAAGGATTTGGCACATTAAAAAAAAAACAGTATGTGTCTTAGTTGTTTATCTATATATAGACAATTCAGAATGCGGCAGTCACCCCTTATATAGGCATTCAGGAAATAGCTATAATGGTAACTTCAAGTCTAAGTCTTTATCTACTCTTTGATTTGGGAAAAAATGTTTCATTATTCCTTCCACAAATGATTTTTAATTGTTTTTATTTTCCCAGCCACAGAGTCGGGTAAATATTTTAGTCAAATTTCTGAAAACTTCATAGGAGTCTCCAAAATGAGTGGGGATTTTGTGCTATATCAAAAGGAGGTAGCACTCTGTGGGTCTTGAGGAGAAAGTCAACACGGGGAGTTAAAATGACCCCAAATTAGTCTGAATTGAAGCAGGTATTTAAAGTGCTCTTTTAAAAAGGAAAAACACAAACAAGAAATCAAAGGCGAAATGATTGGAAGGTCTGAAGTTGTCACTGGCAGATAATGGGATGACGTACAAACAAACAGCAAAGAATTAAACCGTTGTAACTAAAAGCAGAGGTCAGCGAAGTTTTCAGATACAGTATTAACTTAAAAAGACAAAATGCATTTCTGCATACCAGCCAGAATACTCTTAAAAGCCGAGATACCACCTATAACAACCCAAAACAAAAGCAACATATATAGTAACTAGCAAAGAATACAATCAATATTTAAGAAAAAATATAAAAATCTGTTATGGATATTTAGAAATTATATAAATGTATCTTGAATCATTTTATACTCCGAATAGGATAATTTATCACAGTAAAGATGCCAATATTCCCACACTAATCTATATATTCAATGCAAATTAAATGTCCAATTAGAGTACTAGCCGGATTTTTTTTAGACAGGGTCTCACTCTGTCACGTAGGCTGGAGTGCGATTTTGCCATCTCGGCTCACTGCAACCTCTGCCTTCTGGTGTCAAGAGATCCTTCCACCTCAGCCTCTCAAGTAGCTGGGACCACAGGTGCATAGCACCATGCCTGGCTAATTTTTTGTATTCTTTTTGGTAGAGATGGGATTTTGCCATGTTGTCCAGGCTGGTCTCAAACTCCTGAGCTTAGGTGGTCTGACTGCCTTGGCCTCCCAAAGTCCTGGGATTACCAGTGTGAGCCACCATGACTGGCCTAGCTGGATATTTTTTTTTAAAATAACTCAATAAATATATTCTAATTGTATATGAGAGGACAAAGGTCTATGCATAGCTAAGTCAACTTTATGAAAGGAGAGATGTGCCATAAGGTTATAGTAGTTAAAACATGTGGACTCTAATGTAAGAACAGACAAATAGGCCAGAGGAGTGAAAGACAGTCCTCAGAGACAGAACCAAATTGATTTGATAACTTTTTTTTCTATTTGATAAGTTTTATAGGTGGCACTAAAAACAATCAGGAAGAGGCTGTCCCTTTTACAGAGGTGATGGAGAACCTGGCTTACTATATGGAGAAAAATGAAACTGGATACTCCACTGGAACCATCTGTGAAGGTGGACTCCATGTTAATTACAGACCTACATCTGAAAGGTAAAAAGTTAATGGAAAGTAATTTTAGGGAATTTTTGTGACCCGGGGTGGGGGAAGTCTTTTTAAAACACTAAAAGTACAAAAAGTACATCAAGGCAAAATTTGATGACAGTAAGATTAGGCTATCTGTTCACCAAAAGATATCATGGATAAAATCAACACTAACAGATTGAGAGACGATATGTAGGGTGATAAGCTGATGAGATGAATGCCTAAAAAATCTTGAGGCTCAGCAAGAGAAAGACAAGAACTCTAACAGAAAAATGATATATGAATAGCAAATTTGTGTAAGATGAGACCAAATTAAACCAAATAAGCAATACAAAGAGATGATAAAAATATTTTAATTAAAGAAAATAAAAATCCTCATATAACTGATAATAATTAGGAAGCTGGGTGATATGTTGATGAGGGAGAGGGGATACAGGAACTCTCATGGGGGGAGTGTAGACTGAGATTGCCATTGTGAAGAGCAATCAAAAAGTACTCGCTTAAATTAAGTATACATATACCTTACTGTCAAGCAGTTCCCTTGTAGGTGCATATCCCAGAAAACTTCCAGGCCAGGTCGAAGGATGCTCATCACAGCACCATTCATGGTAGAGAAGAGGTATATATCCAGGCAGGAATGGATAAATAAAACATAGTGGAGTCCCACTGTGAATTACAATGACACATTTAGGAGCAACAGAACAGATCTACCACACAGCATGGCTAGATCTTAAACCCACAGTGTTCAAGGTAGAAAGAAACTGAATAAGGTCTATAGCACAACGCAATATTGGTAGACTGAAATACGTGTAAACAATTCAAATAACATGTTTTCCAAGATCATATGTAAATAAAAGAAAGAGCGTGTGTGAGTGTGTGTGTGTGTATGTGTGTGTGCATGCGTGTGTACCTCTCTTTCTCTCTCAAACATATTTAAATGGTTTCTTATGGAAGAGAAGGATATAGGAATGAAGAATGGCACAAAAATGGGGCTGTGTGTATACTTAATGGTGTAGTGTGCCCATAAATAAGACATAATTAAATCAATTGTTTGCACATGAGGTCAATGCTAATGGGCTGGGAAGAAACATTCAAAGAGTTTAGGAACCAGCTTCTCCCATGTCCCTACCAAACCCCGGTTAAAGACCATCCAGCAAGGCTGCCTTACATACAGCCCCAAAGTCTCTGTGTCACAGATGATTCTTCTGCTGCTGCTGCAAGCAGAAACTCTGATTTCTCCTGTACTGAGGTTGATTTTTGGCATAGAGCCACTTTTCCACAAGTGGAATATCAAGGCATTCCTCTCCACCAGAGCAATTTAGGAATTTCATTTAGCTTCATTATGATAAGACTTCACCTAACCTGAGTGCATGATAAGCAACTTCTATTGCATTTTCCATATTTGCATATCGAAGGAGAAGGCAAGTTGCTTTCCAAATTTATGCAGATGCTAGAATTCTAAGATGAAAAATAGTTGGAAAAACAGCTCACCAATCTCAGATGCTAAATAACAACAGGGAGGATTCAAAAACTGTTTCCAGATTTCCAGAAAATCTTTAACTTCATCAACAGATAAATCAATTTGCAGGTGCTATAGACAGGTATTTAAGCTGAAGGATGGCACATCTTGATTGGGAAAAGCAAATTGAAAGAGGCAACCAATTAACCCTTTATGCATATATCATTTAATTTGTTTTCACAGACTTTTTAGGTTTTTAATATGCTTTCTAGGAATTTAATAATTATAGGTCACCATTTTTTAAAGTGAAATTTATCTATTAAAAAACCTAAATTTACCAAGAAAGGAAAGATAAAAACATAAATGGAGTACATTGCTCTCCTTTCTGAGATTCATTAAAACTTTTTGGAAACTAGAATTTTGGAAACTGAGTGCAAATTTCTATGTGCACTCAGAAATGCCATGTATTTATTGTACCCTTTATGAGTACTAAATAATTATTTATGTGCATTGAAATAAAAGGTTAATTAAGCTCAAAATGGTCACGGACTTCCATGTTATTCAGAATGTTTCTCAAATCATTTCCTATGCAGGTAGTTTGTATGCATTATTTTTATAGTTTTCATTCATTCATTCATTCATTCATTCCTTCTTGAGTCCTTCATTCAATAAGTATTGAGTGCCTGTTGCATGCCAGGGACTGTTCAAACTTTGGTGGCATCCTCACTGGCCTACTTGTCCACAGAAGGATCCATGTCCATTTGTAGTCTGAGAACCAGCGGAGTCCACAGAAATAGGATGCACTTAACTTTCATGGGGTCATTAGGTCCTGTCCTCCAATTCCATTGAGACATTGCCCATATTCTTTTTCAAGACATTTTAGGGTGGTCCTTTTTTCTGACTTCCTGTATCTCTGTACCCTGTTATTGACCCAGGATTTAATATCGAGTGTTTAATAATATCAGTGCAGATATATTTCTTACTCTTTGTGAGAAAACACAGTTTCTATCTTTATTCTTCAGTACCTGAGCCAGGGGCCGGGTTGGGGGTGGGGGCGGGGCAGGGTGGGCAGGCAAATGGTAGCAACTCTATATCAGGCACTGTTCTAAAAAATTTGCATGCTTTTAGTCAACTTGGCCTTACCATGACCCTCTGAGGAGCTAGAAAAACATCCAGCTCACATCACTCAGACACTAAACAATAACAAGTAAGTCAAAAACTGCTTCCAGAGTTTTAGAAAATCTTTAACTTCATCAAAGGGATAAATCAATTTGCAAGTGCTATTGTCAGCTATTATCATAATAATTAATATTAATCCCATTTTTCCGATGAGAGTGATGAAATCTAGAACATTTAAGTGATGTGCTCAAGGCTGCATAGCCAGGAAGTAAAGGAGACGTGAATTTCATCATGGGACAGGGTGGAGCGTACTCACCTTTTCCAAATGAATCTTCATTCCTTTAGACATGACCTGGAAGACAGAGGACACTGTGCCCAAGCTTCCCTCCTTACTGCTGCTCTGGGGTAACGTCACCAAGGCCCCAGTGCAGATCCACTGTTCCAGCAAATTGATCCAAAATAGTGTTCTGAAATCAGCTGTCCTAAATTTTTGTGGGAGAGACAGAGCTCCAGGGGAGGAAAGAGGTATAAGGATGGGACGCAGAATGGTCAGATCACAGAGATGAACGTTCTACATGAGGGAGTGTACATGCTGCTCATGAGAGGCCACAGGGAAAATATTAATGCTAATTGGATGAACTGAGCTGGTGAGCATGTGACAGAGCACGTCGTCCTGGCAGGACAGGAGAGCCTTGCCCCCTTTGCTTTTACTCATCTGTTTTGAGGGAAGGCCTTGCTCTCCCGTTTCTTCTCATTCCTATCCCATCGAAGGGGATTTTGTGGGGGGGGGGGCAAACACTTCTTTTCAGAAGCTTGGGATAGGTTGACTCTGACTTAAACTCTAAGGTGTACCTTGCAGAGTTGGCCATAGCTTATTTTATTTAGCAGTGAGGAGTAGCAATGGAGAGTTCATTCCTATTTTTCTCTTTTCTCTCTTCTTAAGCAAAAGGTTTCTTGTATGTAGGCTAGCTCTCATAACTAACATTTTGATGAAATTAGAAGCATACATATTAATGCCACTTGTTTTTCCAAATTTCCCAGAGAATGGTCTTGAAGTACGATGTTGTAGGTTCTGTCAAACTCACGTCGGCTAGGAGCTGCTTGAGAGCTGAATTTATTATCTGAATAGCTTCTTGTGCCCTGTTCCCACCCGTGTGGACCCGCCAGTGTCGCCCAGAGTCTGCTGAACCCCCAGTGGTGCCACCCTGTCAGGAATCCTGCCTGTGCCTTTGGCTCATGGCTGCTGATTGAAGTCTGTGGCATATGTCCCCTATATATAGACATGCACATATCTATACATGGCTATGGAGCTACAGATAGGCACACTGACACCCCCACACGTGAATCTGTGCACATTTTTTCTTGACTTTTTCCTTCAACCCAGTGATTTCCTAACGATCTGTTACCCATCTAAGACAGATTGCTTTTCACGGTTCAGCAGTCCCAGCACAGACATTCATTTTAATCAATAGAGCAGTCAAAAGAAAGAATAGATTTACTTGTTTTTTCTTCTTTTTTTTTTTTTTACATTTAATTGGAAATTTTCAAGTGATTACCAACTTGAGTAGATCTCAAAGTTTAGGAAGCACTGTTAGCTAAGCACATGGGCCTGGCGTAAGTGCACACGCGTCAGCAGGGAGGCTGTGGGTCTGCAGAGAGGCTGGGCGGGGCGGAATGATTCAAACGGTCCCTGTGGAACAGCCTAGTTCCCCTCATCCCGCTCTTACATCATCAGCACTAAACACTCCGAATTCCCAGGCGTGTCTCTAGGACCCAGGACCTCTCCTTCGCCCTCATTGCCAATACCTTAGTCCAGGGCTGGCGTCATTCCCTTGTGCTGCTGCACATCTGGGCTCCTTGCCTTCAGTTCTTCCAACTGTCCTTTCAATTAGCTTTCTAAAGAAAAATATAACCATACCACTTCTTCCTTGCTCAAAAACGGTTATCTTACTCTCCACTGCCATGTGGCCTTGAGCTTGTTACGTAAACTCTGGATGTTAGGTTTTGAATCTGCAAAATGGGAATAGAAGTCCAGATTCTTAGCAAAGCACGCAGAGTCCTCAGACTCTACTGAGTCAACTAGTCTCTGAACACCCTACGCTTTTTCATATGACCCTGCCTGTATGGCAAACTTGGACCCTTCCTTCAAGAATCAGGTCAAGTGCCTCCTCTCCCGCAAAGCCATCATTCTTTGGAAAACTGTGTCCCGGTTCCAGGTTCCCCTTCCTTGTCTGTTGGGCATTGTTTGATGAGAGCCCTGGTCATTGGTGGCCTCTGGGCTATAGGCTCCATGATGGCAGTAGCATGCCTCATGTTTCTCTTCACCTCCGCAGCCAGCACAGTGCCTAGCGCAGAGTCCAGCAAACAGTGTAGATGAGCAAGCAAAGCATATGGCCTGGAAGGAGTCTGGATGAGGTAGCCACGACTCAACACTGCTTTTCTTTATGTCAAAGTCTTATGTGGCTAAGAAACTCAGAGGAAAGTTTTCTATTTGATGTTACCCTATTGGCTGATGTTGGTTGGATTCCAAAGCCTTCCTAGATCCCTGCAGGCAAGATATTAAGAGAGAAAACCACTTCGGAGGCCAATCTAAAATGGTTTGGAAACACTTCTTTATTTCCCTTTGACGCACTTAAAATGTGGAAATCATTTTGTGGGCTGTCCTGTATGTTGCTAGTAGGACTGTGATTTTGACGGGATGCATGTTAAAACTTTCTTTTCACCGGGGGAGAAGCTGAGGCCTTAGAGCAGTGGCTTCTCAACTGTGTTTGCATGAAACGTTACTTGGAGGAGCCTTAAAAACTCCTGCTACCCAGACCGATTATATCAGAATGCTGGGGGTGGGCCCAGGCATCGGTTTTGTCCAAACTCCCCACGCGGCTCCAGTTCGCAGCCAAGTTGTGAACACCACCCTAGAGAATTTAGATTCCATATCCATGGTGACCACGAGGTGGTGGAATAGATGCTAGAACCCCAGTCTCTGACTGGTGCTAGGCCTACTTCCAGGACTCACACTGTCTCTTTGTTACAATCGTTCGCTTACTACACAGAATCAAGTTCCATCCCAGAGTGCCTGCTCCCTCTGCTGTGGCAGGGGCGGGTCTTCTGGTCCCTTTTTCTTCAACTATAAACTAGGGGCACTGAAAATTCTCTTATGAAGCTTCTGTTTGAATCCAGTGGCATGCGGTCCTATAGATTGGAGCAACTTTTAAGCTAGAGGGTTGCGCAATATTATAAAACGAAGAAATAATAATCCCATCATGAAAACAGATCTCTTTGAGCAGATTGGCTTCTTATGGAAGACTTGGTGTGAGCCTGAGGCTGAGAAGCTGGATCTTGGAGGTGGATGGATGCAACGTTCTCTGCCACATAGCCATCTGAGAATGGGAATTTTCATTCCTCTCCACACAGCCGTCCGGAAATGGGAATTTTCAGCACCAAGTATTTAGAGCGTCCTCTAAGTCTCACCTTAGACAGGTGTCTTCTTAGTATGTTGTTCTAGTCAGCTTTCTGCTGCCAAGGATATAGTAATTTGTCTAACCCCTAAAAGAGACCAAACGCAGGCAGAGTATTCTGCAGGCAAAATCATACTCAGAGTGTCTCAGGTTATCAGAGTAAGTGGTAGTTGTCTGATTATAAAGTGGAAAGATAGTATTCAGACATAGATGTATCTGTAATCAGCAGTGATGAAAAAGAAGGTATACAGGAAGTGAATGGTAATTAGAGGGGACTTGTGGGACATTTTTGCCTAGGTGTATTGAGTCTCTCTTCTGCTTAGAGAATGACCCATTGCTTAGAATTTCCAGGGACCCAGGATCCCACTAACGTTGCAGTTCTCAGATAGCTTGGAAATATGGATGCATGCACTCTATTTTTGGAAGGATTTAAACAGCATTGTTCTCGAACAGATCTTATAGGTTTGGAATCTGATCAAGAAAAATACAAAATAAAAACCTGGTTTTCACCAGTAGTTGCAGAGGATAATTAGGCTAAAGCCTGCTTGTCTGTGTTCAGGAGACTTATTCTGAGAAGTCTGAGACTGAAGGGATTTTGAGATGAAGAACTGCGCTTCCAATGGAAGGAAGACAAGTAATTTGATCTGGTTGTGGGACTATCAGACCGAGAGCATGGAGACCTGATTCGATTTCTTATCTGCCAGCCTACTGACTTGCAAGGACATCTTTTTGTTTTTAGGCTAATTTAGCTCTTAGCTACTAAATGGACATATATTGAAAATCATGTATTGAGAGTCAGAAGAAATGTTGTCTGACTCTTCTGAAACCTGATACTTAACATTTAACACATGCATATTTTTGATGTCTTGTAAAAGAGCTCTGCTTTTCTACCCTGACTGGCGACCGCGGTGTCTCAACAAAATAAGGCTCTGAAAGTTGCTGGGGTTCTGTGAACATGGCCATAGCGTGAACAGTTGATACACATGTGTACAGATACTTGACAGATTGAGAGGCTTCTTTTTTTGTCACGATGTATAGCCTGACCTCAGGAACTGAGGATGTGTAAAGACCCTCTCCCTAATTGTGATGCCTTTTTCTTCACTGGCAGCAAAGCAGAGACAACCTTGTTTCATATGCAAATGGCAGGAAAGGTTCCACCTGTCCCTGTAGTTTCCCTTGACTTAGAAAGTCATTCATAGACTCACTATTGTCTGGTGGAGGAGGAGGGGATATTCACAGGCCCTCCTCATCCCTTTAAATGGATGTTTAATAAGCTTGGAAATTCGACTGCCTCCAAGAAAGCAGCACTGGAGAATTAGAGCCTGCTTCCTCAGATGAATATGAAACTTTAAAATAGTCCAAGAAGACCCCTGCAATCCCTGCTAAATAAGATTTGATTTCTCTTTAAGCTGTTTTTAATAGCTGGAATTACAGAACATTGCTGTTTACCAGCTAATAGGTTTGTGAGCAGGCAGCTGGCTTTGTGCTCAGGGTGACACCATTCACACCTGTATTCACAAAGCCACCCCTCCCGTTGGTGGAAACTAAGCTTATTGCTTCTGGAGTGTCTTCCCTGTCTGTTTCTCTCTCTCTTCCTCTTTCCCCATTACATCTCTGTCCCTGTCTCTGTGTCTTTCCCTTCTTTCTCAATATGTTTGTCTTTTAGGGGCAGGGGGAGCAAAGCAGTTTTATCCAAATTCTGCCTTTAGTCTGTTATGTTTTAGAATCAGGAAATGGCGAAAATGAAAGAGTCCTAGACAACTTAGCGCTGATAATTAATTAAGAGAAATGCAGGCCTAGGCAGGCCAACCGTTAATTGCCTCCAGGAGACCAGGCCTTCCACTGTGCATTTTGTTCTGTGATGCTGTCCAGAGCACAAAACACGCAAACTTAGAATCTAAGCCTCATACCATGTGGAAGAGCAGCTGGGAGGTTTGGGTCAAATATGAAGGGTCAGTCTGCTCTTTAAACCTGTGTCTTCCACCCAAAAAGACTAACAACAATTAGTTACAGTGATCAATATTAATAAAAATAGTATTAGTGCTATCTTTGAGCACTAACAATGTGTCAAACCCTGAATTTAATATGCATTTCGTCCTCCTGGCTGCTTTTTGATGAGGATGGAATCATTCCCGTTTTATGGATAAGGGACTGAATAACTTCATCACACTGAGGCTGAAGGCAGAGTTTGCAAAGGGCTGAGCAGGACTCGAACACAGGACCATCTGACTTCAAGTGCGATGTGCATAGACTGCTGACCATGGGCACACGCACAGCATGGGCTCCCTCAAAAACTCTTCTGAACACTGTGTCTGTATTTACTCACCCAGTCTTCACAACACCCCTGTGTAGGAGACACTTTAGCAGTGTCCATTTTCCAGCAGAAGAAATAGAGGCACAAGAGGTTATGAACCTTGCCCAAGCCACACAGCCCTGGCAGGACGTGAGGTGTGGGGCTGTGAACCCAGGCAGGTGGCTCCAGGGTCTGAGCCCTGAGACCTGGTTGCCATACTGCCTCCCCGCTAAGATCCGAAGCTCTGGAGAGAGCATCTGCAGCACCTGAATCTACTCAACAAATGTGTGTTAAATACTTATGAGACTCCAGCCCCTGACACCATGTGTCAGTGTCAGGAGACAACCAGAAACACCACTGCCACCTTGGGGTTGAGTGGCTGGGCAGGGAATTGCAAAGGGGCTGCCCACTCCCTTTTCCTAAACACCTTTCTGCATTGATTTTGACATTTCTGTTCTTAAATGAAAGCTGCTAAGACTGAGGTGTCTTTTTACTACATGAAGTTGTTTGGGCTGACTTCTATGCTACACAGGGTGAGTTGTCCCAGGACTTGTGCCCTTCTGAGGATGGCCCTGGTCTCTATGCTAGAGATCACAGTCCACGAGTGAGTAGAGAGAGGCTAAGCGAGGAAAGAAGCTCATAAACCAAATAGTGGACCCACTCATCTACCCACCCGTCCACCTGTCCACCCATTGACCATCTATCCACCCACCCACCCACCGACCCATCCACTCATCATGCATCCATCCATCCACCCACTCACCCATCACCCGTCCATCCATCCACCACTCACCCACCCATCCACGCCTCTTATCCACCCATCATTCATCCATCTACCTGTCGTGGACCGTCCGGACGGGTAGGCACGTCTGCCCGGAAACTCACCGTATAGTGAGACTCACGCCTTTTAGGGGTCTCACACGGGAGTGTTCCCCACATCTACCCATCTACCCACTCATCATGCATTCATCCATCCCCCAACCATCCACCCCACTTGTCCACCCATTATTCATCCATCCACCCACCTATCATCCATCCACCACCCACGCACCCATCATCCATCCATCCGTCCATTTCCCCATCCACCCATCATCCACCCACTCACCCATCCATTTATCCATCCACCTACCCATCCATTTCTCCAAAGTTAATGGACTCCTTGGCTCCTCTGTTAGAGGGACCGTGATAGAGGCAGGTACTCCGTCCGGTCCAGTACGGCATCAACAGAATAAGTGGTTTTCCTACAAGGAGACAGGGTTAGAAAAGCCTTCACAAAAAGCTTTGTGAACTTTTGGCATCTTCTGGAAAGGGGAGACGACAGGAGGGGCTCATGAATATTTAGAATTCCCTGGAAACATCTCTGGGACCTGGAGCGGTGGTATCTTTTCTCTTTTGATCCTGCCTGTGCTCACGTCACTCATCACAACCCATCCGTCAAGGCAGTCTCACGTCTCCCTTTACGTACGTTGTCAAGTTCCCCTTCCTCATTCGCAGTGTGTTGTGGAAGCGTGAGAAATAACAGATGCAGCAAACGGTATGGAAGCATATTAATAAATCATTTTAAAGTATTAAAATTGATATTGGGCTTTTCTGCAACATTTTATCATTTATAATTTATTAAGCATGGTATTTGTCACCTGGTTAAGCAAGAACAACTGATGTTTCATTGGGGTATCTGATGACTCAATGTGGATGGGAGTGGTGGAGTCTTTTTCATGAGCAATTGGATGCCAGCCTGAATGTCAGCTGGCAGCTTGACCTCGTGGTTTATCAGTTTGTTTATAGATTATGATGTCAGCCCAAAGCCCTCTGAATACCCAGGACAGGCAGAGGCATGAAAAGTGCACATACTTTTTTTTTTTTTTTTTTTTTGAGACAGAGTTTCGCTCTTGTTACCCAGGCTGGAGTGCAATGGCGTGATCTTGGCTCACCGCAACCTCCGCCTCCTGGGTTCAGGCAATTCTCCTGTCTCAGCCTCCTGAGTAGCTCGGATTATAGGCATGCGCCACCATGCCCAGCTAATATTTTTGTATTTTTAGTAGCGATGGGATTTCACCATGTTGACCAGGATGGTCTCGATCTCTTGCCCTCGTGATCCACCCGCCCCGGCCTCCCAAAGTGCTGGGATTACAGGCATGAGCCACTGCGCCCGGCCAAGTGCACATACTTTCTCTCCCTCATGTGTCTCCCTTCTCCTGGGGCAAGCTAGGGGGTAGGTGACTCCCACTGATGCTGTCCAGTCTCTTCTGCGCTCTCCATCACTCACTGAGTAGCTGCAGAGTCCTCCGATGTGCCAGGTACTGTTGGCAACAATGAGGGACACATCACTCATCAAAACAAACACAGTCCAGGCCCTGCGCTTATCTGCTATTGGGAGGAGCTAGATAATAGAAATAAGCACAACAAATCAGGAAATGTGATAGTAGATTAGCAGGTGATGAGTGCTTAGCTAGAGCTGCTATACAAATTACCATAGCCTGGGAGGCTTAAAGAACAGGCCTTTATTTCTCACAGTCTGGAAGCTGAGAAGTCCAAGATCAAGGCATTGGCAGAGCTGGTGTCTGGTGAGGGCTGCTTCCTGGTTTGCAGGTGGCTGTCTTCTCCCTGTGTCCTCACATGGCAGAGGGAGGGAGGGTTCAAGGGAGGGAGAGATACAGAGAGAGACAGAGAGAGGGGGCAGCCTCTTTCCTGTCGCTTCTTAGAAGGGAACTAATTTCATTCATGAGGGCTCCACCCTCATGACCTCATCACCACCCAAAGGTGCCATCTTTTAATACTCTGTCTTTGGGAGATAGGGCTTCAACACAAGAATACTAAAAAGAAAAAATGTTCAGTCCATACCATGGTATATAATAAGAAGGAGAAAAAAAGGAAGCAGCAGAGAGTGTGGGGTGGGCTGACTGGCAGTCTTCATGGTAAGCAGCACTGCTATTTGCTATAGACCTTGTTTCTGCATTTTCCTGGCTGAATGGCAGCATTTGGATCCCAAATAATTGGAGCCATGTATATTGGCCTATGTTCCCACTTCCATGAGGTGTCTCTCGGACAGAAAAATATCATTGCGGGATGGCTTGTTCTGGCCTGTACCCACCCCCTCCTGGCACTGCCCACCTGCTGCCTGCGTCCTCAAGAAGGACTGTGCTGGCTTCTGGGACCTTCCTCCCCGCTTTCCAGGAGGAAGAGCCGGGCGTAGTTTGGAGAGGCCAGGTGGAGCACATCTGGAGCTGCAGAGCTGCCCCCTCATTCCAGAGGTTGTCAGGGAAAGCCAGTGGACCGGAACTTGGTGACATCTGGCAGCCAAGGAATAAAGCCACTCAGCCACACAGATGGCAAACGGCTGCATCTGGACAGCCGCGTGGCTCAGCCGTTTCCTCTTCAAATTGGTGCTGCCCACTCCTCAATGCCTGGCTTGGGGTTATGTCTGGACAAGCATGTAAAACCAGGGCTTCATTCTGGAAGCTGGGGTGAACTGGAGTGAATGAATGTGTGGATTTCGGCCTCCCAGGGCTCTTGTTTAGCTGATTCTATTGGCACAGGTCTCTGACCTGAAGCATGTCACTGATTGCCTCTAAGAGTCAGGCTGTGCTTCTAGTTTCTGGTCGTAGGGCACCTGAGGATGGGAAACTAGGGAGAAATGGTCAGAACCTGGGTACTCCGCCTTTGTAAGCCAGCAGAGCCACTTAAGGCAGAGCTCTGCGGGTATGGAATGGTCAGGAATCAGTGAATGAAAGAAGGAAGGAGTTTATAGTTAGTGTGCAGAAACTTACACAGTCATGGAGTTTATTACATTTATCACAGTCTTAGGAGGAATATCTGGCTCCTCTGGTGGAATTTGTCAGTCACACAAATGGCATCTGCCACATGTCTTGAAGATGGGGAGGAATTCAGCACCATTGACTTAGGAGTTGGGATGGGATAGCAAGGGCTAGAGGTTTTAAGAGATAGCTCAGTCTTTACCAAAGGCGCCTTATCCTAGGAATCTTTTGGGGGATGTGATAAAAATGTTCATTCTTGGGCTGTATACTCCCAAACTAATCAACTAGCCCTCTAGGGGAGGAGCCTGGGAATTTGCCTCTTGTACCAGCACTCCAGTGATTCTTACAAGAGGGAGCACGTGGCTCTCAACAGGGTTTGAAGTAGAATTAATCAAGGAGCCTTTGATAATTGCTGGTACCCTGGCCTCATCCTGGAGAGTCGGCTGAATTTCGTCTGGGTGGGGGTTGTGTGCTGCAAATTCTAAAATCCCCAAGGTGTTCTGATGCGCATGCAGGGGAAGCCCCTGTGCACACTAGAGGGTTCAGGCTTCTGTGTAGAAGACTGCAGGTGGAATCTCTTCCTTGCTGACTCACTGTTTGCCTCTGGGTGGATGACTTCTGCTCCTGAAGCCTCACTGCATGAAGGGTAGGTAGTGTCCCTGTGTGGTCCACTCGAGGGTCCTCTGGAAGAGTTAATGAGACTGGGTGTGAACACCCTCTCCCACAGACCCGAGCTTTGTGGAGTAAGTTGCCAGCCCTGCGGCAGCACGCTTTGGGCCTGTTTCTGCCTCTCTTCAGCCATTCTTTCTTCTGGGGTCTGTGCCTGTCTGGATGACAGATGCAAAGGGCACAAGAGTTTGGGACAGGCGGGGACCCAGGCAGATTCCAACTGCTGCTGGGTGTCAGGTAATGAGGAGGGAGGGCTCTGGGCAGGCAACCGCTTCCACGCCGCCTTGTCCACCTCCACGTTCTCCTGACTTATTACACTGTAATAAATTGAACCATTCCACTTCATTATTTCATATATGAGGAGATTTATAGATTGTCCTGGTGGCTGAAGAGGCAGTGATTAAGGAAGCAGCGTGCTAATGAATAAGGCTGGGCACAAAACCGTTTTAATTAATGCACAGCCCAGGGGCTGTAAACCGCTTGCTGATAACAAACCTGCCCATCGAAGAGCTGAGCTGACAACTTCCTACAGAATAAAGGCTGGTGGTGACACGGGGGAGTCATTCAAGTGACAGTTAGGGTTGCTAACTTCAGTCTCTCTCCCACCACTGGGCGCACTATGGCAGAGTCACCCAACACATATTTATTTATTTTTTTTCCTGCAAAATAGTTTCTACTCTCTGGCCCCCTGACATCCCACTGTCCTCCGCCTCCCCGTTAGGATCGCACTCAAACTTTGTGAAGGTTTTGTTTGGTCAGATTCCTGGAGTGGAGGATGCCTGTTGCTCTTCACAAAGCCCCAGTGATATCATCATGCTTTTCACCCAAACTTCTTCCAGAGCTCTGCAGATTTAGTCAAATGCAGTGTGCTTGAAAATTTCCTTTTCCTCTTTCCTTTTCACTTTTGCTGGAGCAATTCCTGTTGGCAGCTTGGCTTTGGAGGGTTTCATCTCACTGGCAACTTGGCTGCCGTGGGGCCTGGCTTCCCAGTGCAGAGGTCTCTGAGGGTGGAGGTGCAGGGGTCTCTGAGTGTGGAGGTGCAGGGGTCTCCGAGAGTGGAGGTGCAGGGGTCTCTGAGTGTGGAGGAGCAGGGGTCTCTGAGTGTGGACCACAGGGGTCTCCTAGCGTGAAGGTGCAGGGGTTTCCGAGCGTGAAGGAGCAGGGGTCTCTGAGCATGGAGGTACAGGGGTCTCTGAGCGTGGAGGTGCAGGGGTCTCCGAGGGTGGAGGAGCAGGGGGCTCTGAGCATGGAGGTACAGGGGTCTCTGAGCGTGAAGGAGCAGGGGTCTCCGAGGGTGGAGGAGCAGGGGTCTCTGAGCGTGGAGGTGCAGGGGTCTCTGAGCGTGGAGGTGCAGGGATCTCTGAGGGTGGAGGAGCAGGGATCTCTGAGTGTGGAGGTGCAGGAGTCTCCGAGAGTGGAGGTGCAGGGGTCTTCGAGTGTGAACCGCAGGGGTCTCCGAGGGTAGAGGTGCAAGGGTCTCTGAGCATGAAGGAGCAGGGTCTCCTAGTGTGGAGGTGCAGGGGTCTCTGAGCGTGGAGGTGCAGGGGTCTCTGAGGGTGGAGGAGCAGGGGTCTCTGAGCGTGGAGGTGCAGGGGTCTCTGAGCGTGGAGGAGCAGGGGTCTCCGAGGGTGGAGGAGCAGGGGGCTCTGAGCATGGAGGTGCAGGGGTCTCTGAGCATGGAGGAGCAGGGGTCTCTGAGGGTGGAGCAGGGGTCTCTGAGCGTGGAGGTGCAGGGGTCTCTGAGTGTGGAGGTCCAGGGGTCTCTGAGCGTGGAGGAGCAGGGGTCTCTGAGTGTGGAGGTGCAGGGGTCTCTGAGCGTGGAGGTGCAGGGGTCTCTGAGGGTGGAGGAGCAGGGGTCTCTGAGCGTGGAGGAGCAGGGGTCTCCGAGGGTGGAGGAGCAGGGGTCTCTGAGCGTGGAGGTGCAGGGGTCTCTGAGCGTGGAGGAGCAGGGGTCTCCGAGGGTGGAGGAGCAGGGGGCTCTGAGCATGGAGGTGCAGGGGTCTCTGAGCATGGAGGAGCAGGGGTCTCTGAGGGTGGAGCAGGGGTCTCTGAGCGTGGAGGTGCAGGGGTCTCTGAGTGTGGAGGTCCAGGGGTCTCTGAGCGTGGAGGAGCAGGGGTCTCTGAGTGTGGAGGTGCAGGGGTCTCTGAGCGTGGAGGTGCAGGGGTCTCTGAGGGTGGAGGAGCAGGGGTCTCTGAGTGTGGGGGAGCAGAAGTCTCCGAGGGTGGAGGAGCAGGGGTCTCTGAGTGTGGGGGAGCAGGGGTCTCCGAGGGTGGGGGAGCAGGGGTCTCTGAGCGTGGAGGTGCAGGGGTCTCCGAGGGTGAAGAAGCAGGGGTCTCTGAGTGTGGAGTTGCAGGAGTCTCCTAGCGTAGAGATGCAGGGGTCTCTGAGCGTGGAAGAGCAGGGGCCTCTGAGCGTGGAGGAGCAGGGGTCTCTGAGTGAGCCCACATATTCTGCATCTTTGTCACACTGCTCTACACCCTGAGGTTTTCAGTAACGGCTCTTTCCTGACAAATTAAGTTCAAAGGGTGACGGGAACAAAATAACCTTTCTCTGTTCTTTTCATAGTTTCCTGCCAGAATTTGCTGTTTGGGGACACGGGAACACTGTGCTAAGATGACTTTTCAGTCAGTTGATAACTGACGCTTTTGGCCATGACACAGGGCATTATTAGTAGTGTGACTGACCAACACAAACAATAGCTATTCTCATAACAAAAGAAATGTAGCCACAATAAGAGAAAAATACTGACCAACAGAATGATGTGAGGAAAACACTACTGATAATGAAATGGCGCTGATTGAATTAAGTGTTCCATTTAGCAGACACATGAGCAGAACCAAGGATGGAAGAATGTAATCACCAGCATGACTCCAGTGATGGAGCTGAACTAGATGTGGAGACCGGGGAACCGCAGAGTCAACTCAGTTACCATCTCGGTGGCCTGGCTGCTGTCCAGCTCACAAAAGCCACCTGATCTGGAAAAGAATTTCTGACGCCTGCTGCAGTAAGTTTGGCAATAAGCTGTTATTGCATCTGGCCTCCTACCTACAAAACCTGCCCCGATGGAAAGGTGATCCTGTGTGATGAGTTACCCCATCCTCCTAGGACTGCTCTCTGTAACATGTTTTCAGAGCAGCCCTCCCAGTCAGGAGGAGCAAAGTCACATTCCGTCTGGCGAGGTCTGAGACGAGATGCAGAAGTGAGTAGCTGATTTTCCTCCCCTGCCCCTTCCCTTGAATAAACACACCTAGGACATACTGGCCCCTGAGTCTTAGGTAGCCCCTGTGGTGCATGGCTAGGTCCTTATGGCTTCTCTGTGGCTGCAAGTCCCCCTGGGGTCTATGATGTCTCTGGGACCCCTCTACGCTTGCTCTCTGAGCTGTGCCCTTGCCAGCACTCTCTCCACTCTCCTCTCACATATTTTCTCCCCCATAGAAGGCAGCGGCAATATTGACCTAAAAACTGGAAGCTTTAAAAAAATTCCAAAAAAGTCTGGGTGGGCTGGGGAATTAATGTCCTAATGTAACATATTAAACACAGATTAATCCAGAAATCACAGCAAGAGTACATTTTCTCCTAACCTTTCATGAATGATTCCCATATTAAGTTACCTGCTCTTTTATATTACCCCTATTTGAGACTTGGAAAAATTGAAGCACCTGAGAGGTATGTGACTGAGCCAGCCTTAATGGTGCGGTAGAGGCAAAACCAAAAAAGTGAGACTCTAAGTAGGAGCCCGCCCATGAGAGAGACCTCCTGTTTTGGTGAGCTATGCGCTACTCATCTCTGATTTTTAGCGAGCAGTTCTGAGCAATTGGTGGGCATTTTATGACTAAGATGAGGAGATGCCTGAGACCGAGCTTGGGCAGGAGAATGATGGGCAGAATTTTGTAATTTTCATGTAATTATCCCGGGTCCCACTTTCTGCAATATCCCCAGACTGCTGGTTGCCTGTCAGATATATTTTAGGAACGAAATTGAGGAGAGTGCATTCGGGAAATAACAGAACTCACTTCTAAGTAACATATTAAGCTTAAATTTTAATAGTGAAGAATCTATGGACACACCATTTGTAAATGCTGAAGATAAAGCAACACAAAACATGGCTTCTTAACCTACACATCTACTCTGGTTCGAGTATAATGAAAGGCCTGGCTGGAAGGAAGACACGACAAGAAACTGGAATCCAGCAGGAGGACTGAATAGGGAAGGCTGTTGTTCGCCTTTGTCTGAGCAGTGCTGGCTTTCGAGAACTGCTGGAAACTAGGAAGACAGAGGGTGAGTTTGTTTTCTGGAACCACAGCTGCTTCCATGACACTTCCCTGGAGGAAGCAAACCTTCGTAATTGATGTTAGTTTTTTTGGGACGGAGTCTCGCTCCCTCGCCAGGCTGGAGTGCAGTGGCATGATGCCGGCTCACTGTAACTTCCATTTTCCGGGTTCAGGCAATTCTCTGCCTCAGCCTCCAAGTAGCTGGGACTACAGGCGCACGCTGCCACGCCAGGCTAATTTTTTGTATTGTTAGTAGAGATGGGGTTTCACCATGTTGGCCAGGATGGTCGCGATTTCTTGATCTCGTGATCTGCCTGCCTCAGCCTCCCAAAGTGCTGGGATTACAGGCGTGAGCCACTGAGCCTGGCCTGTAATTGAGGTTTTTAAAGGACATATAGAAATTGTTTCTTTGCCCTTAAATTCACTCACACTGACAAGAATGTCAGTAATTTTGGCCATTTCTAGCTGCCTTCTACTTCCTTGTATTCTAAGAGTGAACTTACTTATCTTTCCTTTTTCCTTCTTACCCCTTTAATTATTATGAAAGGCACCATCATTTCTGAAGGAGCCTCCTGCATTTAATATGCTTTCTAACACTTTCTTCTAGTTCCTGTACCATTCAGCTGATCAGAAAAATTGAATCAATACATCTGCTTAAAACGATGTGAAATCCAGTATGTAGGAAGGTCTGTCAAAGGTCAATCAAAAAGGTGTGGCAACTGTGGAATACTATGCAGCCATAACAAAGATGCAGCTGGAGGCTATTATCCTAAGTGAATTAACCAGGAACAGAAAGCCAAATGTCACACGGACTTATATGGGGGAGCCGAACATTGGGTATTCACGGACACAAAGATAAGAACAGTAGACACTGGAAGCTACTTGAGGGCAGGGAAGGAGAGAAGAAAGGGCTAAACATCTGCCTATTGGGTACTATGTTCACTGTCTGAGTGACAGTTCAACTGAAGCCCAGACTTCAGCACCATGCAATATATCTATGTAAAAACCTGCATGTACACTTTGGAAGGCTGAGGCGGGCAGATCACTTGAAGCCAGGAGTTCGAGACCAGCCTGGCCCAATGAGGCGAAATCCTGTCTCTACTAAAAATACAGAAATTAGCAGGGTATGATGGTGGGAACCTGTAATCCCAGCTACTCAGGAGGCTGAGGCACGAGAATTACTTGAACCCAGGAGGTGGAGGTTGCAGTAAGCAGAGATGACGCCACTGTACTCCAGTCTGGGTGACAGAAAACAAAAACGAAAATAAAAAATACCCCTGTACATGTGCCCCTTGAATCTAAAATTTTTAAAAAGGGGTGGCAAACTCAAAGGCCTGAGGGGACTGGCATTTCACATAAATGAGTGAGATAACGGACATCTAGTGATACTAAGTGGCTCACGCTAAGATCAGCTGTGACACATCCAGCCTTTAGTTACTTTTTACAGCACCTTTCCAGGTAAAACCGAATGACTCCAAAACACCCAGAGGGCTGTCAGCTGTTCCACGTGCAGTTGATTTGTGGTACTGGTGACTATGTGTGTCCAGACAAAGGCAGCTCCAGACTGCAGCGCCAACCTGGCTTCGTAACCAAGGAAGCACAGGGGTGACACGTTTCCTTGGTGACCCTCATGTCAGATGGATATCTTCTAATCTTTTCCTCAACAAGCCATCTCTTATCACTCACCCATCCTAAAATTTCTTCTTCCTCTATTTTTCCTTTCCTTCTTTTTCTATTTTTTTTTTTCTGTAGGCTGTTTCCATACAGGCAAATGCCAGTGTCATCTCCAGTACCTGGGAGACACAAGACACAGACGGTGGCCTGCCTCTGAGACAATCTCTGGTGAATACACCTGACGCAGATGAGGGAGGGATCGCACTAACTCTGTCGATGTGTGTGGCAGTTAATAAATCATTTTTGAGAAGCTATTTTTCTCTTACCTAAAGGATTCTTGTTTCACTGTAAACAGTTGCTATTTTTTTAGTTGGATTTAAGAAACACCTGACTATCCCCATTACTGCAATGAGCTCTGATACATTTAGTATCTTAGTCACCTTTCAGGTCCAGGGACTCTATTTCCTAAGTGCCATGAGACACGTTCCTGGGGAAACACTCTGCACAAGGCAGTGATTTGAGAGCAGGAGGTTTATCAGGAGTGCCTTTGGACTGGGAGGAAGCAAGCAGGACCCAGTGGCTCTATAGTCAGAAGAGAAGTCTCAGCTGACCCCACGGGAGGTTCTAGAAGCTGGCACGGTCCTTCAGAGCTGTCCCTGATTGGAGCAACAGGCCAGGCCTTTGTTCTACCTTGCTGATCCCTTAGCAAGGCCACCCCTCTGTCAGGGGCTTTCCCTGGGAAGGACACAGCAGTGAGGTGACTACAGTGCTCTGGGGAGTGGGCTCCTCTTCTGGGCCTGGGGTCTGGTCTGTGTACCAGGAAGTTTATGGACGGGGAAGATTCGCATCTCATTTCTCTCTGGTCCAGATATTTTGTTTGTGAAGTTGCACATGAGATAAGATGAACTTCTGGCTTGAAGAGTGGGTGACACTGGAACCCCAGCCTGGCTATGATGTATGGATGAAACATCAAGTTCTCTTTCTTCACACTCTCCCTTTTCACCCTTTTTACTTGTTTCCTGTACGGTTCTGTGACCATGTGCGTCGTTCTCTCCCCACAAAACCTCTGCTGGCTCCCTGACAGCATTTTGTAGCTGTTTATAAGTGATATCTAAAGCCTGTGGCAGGAAAACAGAAAGACAAGCCGCTATATTTTGGAGATACATAGAGCGTTATCTAAAAGCCTACTGCAGAGGAAGAAGTTCACAATGCATGCTTGCCTGCGCTGCGGTTGTTAGTAGGTGCGGCGTCCTTTGCCCCCATGTCCTACTCAGGAAGGCTCATCTGGGAGCCCTCCCACCTTGGATTCTCAATGTGTGCTTCACATTTGCTGCCTGGTTCACCGGCCTCTCTCCTCAGGGGTCTCTCACAGGTATGGCTGTGGTGGGTTGGCATCCAAGGGCGGGGCAGAGATAAGCCACAGCGCTTTCAGGATCCCACGTAAAAAGAAAACAAAATACGAAAGATGGTACTGCGCCTGCGGCGTTGATGATATTTACAGGTTGATGGATGAAGGTGGCAAGCCAGGTGGCGTGGCCTGATCAGGGCGAAATGGCTGAGCAGAGGAGCAGCGAGTGAATCAATCATGGGACCCACTCCACCCGCCAGCTGGGTTCATCAGCTTCACAGCCTCTCTCTACAGCCTTATAAATTACCCGTGATGGAGGGCTGGCGGGTTGAGCCAGGTTGCAGTGACTTCTCCAGCAGAGATCAATAGGCTGCGGTGAGCAGAAGCAACAGAACTCTGATGAACTCCAGTGAGATAGTTGGCGACACGTTCCTGCTTGCTTTGATAAACCCACATATTTTGTGTCCAAGCTGAAATCCTCCACCAAAAAACCCCAAAAGATTTGAACTTAATTTAATACACCTATGTCGTGTACTATAGGGTTGGAGAACATGGCCTCTGGACTTCAGTCCTGGCCTCACTTGCTAGTTGCATGACCTGGATGGTTTACTTAATTAACACCTTTGTCCCTTGGACTCCTTACTTTTGAAAATGGCAATAATAATACATAGGGTTTCTTGCTTATAAAGCTCTTAGTTTTTCACAGGATTAAATTAGTTAATATTTATAAATTAGCATTAATAATTTCAGCAGTATTATTGTGGGCTTAGACCTTATTGCCTGGTCAACCTCAATCCCATTCAGTTCTGGAAGACTAACTCGTCTCTTCCTCTGCTGATAAACAACATCGTGCATGTCACCCTGAATGACACGCAGCCACATCTACTCTTACTTTCTTTCAGTCGAGAAAACAGTGTGTCTCCTGTTCAAGGTTAGCCCCTCTGTCTGCGACTCCTCACATACCCTTCTCATCCTTCGCTGTTGACTCCACATCCTACATTGCCAATTACGGTTCTCTCTCTCCACAGTATTTTCTTTTCTTTCTCATGGTCCCACGTCCTTATCCTCTCTAGATATCTGAGTCTCTCCAACTCAAGAAAAAACAAATTAAACAAGCCTCTGTTGATTCTGAATCCTAATCTAGTTACGCTTGTGCTTTTTTTCTCTCATACTCAACTAAATATTCTGAAAGCATGTTCTGAACTTTATGTGTCTAAATTCCTCACCTTTTAGTTATTTTTTGTTTTACCAATAGCGTCTTAATTATTCTATTAAAATGTTAAAAGGATCCTAGTCCTTTGGAATTATTCTAGCAAAGTCACCAATGACTTTTTTATTGCCAAATCCAATGAATATTTTTAGTCTTTATTTTTTTAGTCATTGCTGCTGGTAATTCCTTTCTTGATCCTCTATTCTCTTGACTTCTATTATGCCAAATTATTCTGATTCCTTAAAGATTGCTTTGGGTTCAGTGCTTTTAGCATAGTTCCTTCTAAGTAGTCTCTAATATGATTTTAATTACATTGATGCATCTAAGAATTTCTTAGAAGAATGTTTTTAAATTTCAAAACACTAGGTATTTACTTATTTTTCTGTCCTTTTTTTGTTGTTGATATCTAGTTTTATTAAAGTCAGAAAAGACCTGTGTATTTTGGAACATGTTGAAATTTTCCTTTTAGTTAAACTATGATCATGTTCTTATCAATGTTCGATAGGCATTTCAAAAAATACATATTCTCTTCTTTATATGTATTCACATACATGCAAATACATACGAGGTTTTCAGTCATGCTATTCAAATACTGTCTGCCATTTCGTTTTTGTCTATTTGGTCTTTCAGTTCATGAGAGTTTCATTAAAGTCTCCTACACCATTTACTTCAAATATTTTTTTTCTGTTCCTATGTTCAATGCATAAACGTTCATTACCGTGATAGCTTCTTGAGGAATTGTACCTTTTATTTCTATAAACTATCCCTGTTGTACATTTCCCCCCTTCACTTGAATGTTCCATCTTTCTTCTTCTTCAAGAGCTGTTCTGCAGGGTTCTGGTCTCGGCCTTGCATTTTGTGCTGCCCATCTTCCCAGAGGAGGCCCCTGTATATGTGTGTGTGTGTGTATATATATATAAATATATGCCTCATATATGTATGTATATATGCTGATATTTAAATTTAAAGTTTGAGTGCAGGCATTCACACATTTCTGACCACTGTGCCTGGCTTCTTGATGAGCCCCTCCACCCGGATGCTGAGGTCACAGAGCCCTGAACGCAGTATGTCCAAAGCTGCCCTCACCCTTTTACCCGTAAACTTCTCTGTAGCTATCCTCTGGCTCCTTTCATAGCTTCACCATTTACCCAATCATCAGATAAAAATCTTAAGAGTTGAAAAACAGGTCTATTGATTTTGGGGGTACAAGGAAAAAATAATCTGGAAAAATTGTGATTCATACATTAGGGAGAAATTCCCAAGTTTTCATAGTAACTTAAATGAAAGACTGATGGTCACCTTGCCCTCAGATAGTCATGTAGCCCTCTCTTCTACTGAAATCAACCTGAGCATTTGAGGGTGAGGAGCCTGGCTGAGGCAGCAGCCCTGGAAATCAAAGACCCCACGATTGCCATCACAAGTTCTGAATCCAAGTTAGCTGCCAGGTGATCTTGGGCTACTGGCTTCTGAGATACTCAGTTTCTTCATCTTGGAATTATTATGAAAATTAAATAAGTTCATGTGGATGGAGATTTTTTTTCCATAGATATACCAGAAAAATGATTCTAATTAGTCGTTATCTGATTTCAATGATTTAGAAAGTTAATGAATACATGTACAGACCGACCTGTTTAATACTCAAACACTATCCAAGACGGTCTTTCTCTGATGTAGCCTTATATCAAAAGCAATGGCTTGTGGGCCCTTAAAATAATGTCTGCTTTATTTAAAGATATGTGGTCTACCCTCATTTTCCTCTGCCTTTGATAAATCACCTACATTCATTTAACCTTTTTCCCGAGTTTTCACTCTCCACCCCTTTAATCATTTTCACTGCTCTGTCTTGGACCCCCTCCAATTTCTCTGTACCTTTTGGAAAATTAGAATCCCCAAACTGCACTTAACACTCTAACAAGGGCCAAGTCAATGCCAAATATAGCTCATGACACTCTTTTTTGTCACTTGAGTGACAGACAACACTGTTAAGACTTCTCAGTAGCTTAACAGTGTTAAAAGACACACACCTACATTGCAGACCCTAAGATCAAGCTTCAGGGATGTGATCAGCATGCACTCATGGAAGAAACTTAATGCCGTTATTGATCCTTTCTGGAGAATGAGAAGATGTGCCCAGAATTTCTAGAAGATACAGCCTAACATGTCTCATGCATGGACCCAAGGGAGCCATATTCATTTGGGGTTTGGGAGAAGTGCAGTGTTTGGACTTCCAGGTTTTTGATAATAAGAGAGACAATTCTCCTAACATGAGACCCCTACCATTTCAGTCATCTTGATACAGCTATACTGACTCTAGTTATTTAGCTCGCATAAGTACTCTAAGTTTCCTTCTTTCAAAGAAAGAATGTATTTAAGTTTCTTAGTTTAAGAGCAGACAGTTCCACAGGGACTAGTAAGAAATAGAATCTGGAGCAGGAGGCAAATTAGTGCTGATAAGTGGTCTGATGGGTGTCCTGGAAAGTCTAAAATGTTGGAGGCTCATTACATGGAATGCCCTGTGATTCAGTGAACTATGGGGCCAGTGATGTAAAGAAGGAAATTAAATTGAGAGTGGCGGGCAGGAAGAGAGAAGATTTTGTTTCAGCAGTTTTTACCAGGGTTAGAATTTTAGGGACATTTTAGTGAAGATAGAAAGTGATGATTTTTCAGAAAGAAGGGGAATTGGGTGGTACAGCATAGAGGTGCATTATTCAAGTGTGTGGTTCCTCCAGCCTCCTGCTATGGAAAGCGGCTTAAGCAGGTGGGAGATCTTGCAGCCAGACACCTGAGCAAGGGGCAGAACAGGCACACAGGTGTTCAGTTGGCATCTTGGAGGCCGAGCAGATTGACAACAGGGTCACGCGCCACTAGAACCCCGGAGCAGAAGTGGGAGATGGCAAACCATGCTGCTGACTATTATCTTCTTAACCGGCTCACGGCAGGACCCAGAGCCGTTCCTCTTCCTCTTTCCTTGCCTGGATGAGGCTGAGCTCACGCTGAACTGGTTAAACTTTTCCCACAGTTGGGAATGATGGAGAGTGGATTGTTTTGGCTAGAACTAGGTGAGGACAGGTGGTGCCACCTGCTACAAGTGATTTCCTTCCAGTTGGCTCTAGAGCCACCTTTCTTGGTCTTTTTGCAGTTTGGTGGGGTTGGTGGGGAGGGGAGAGAAGCGGAAGGGGGAGGGGAGGGAGAGAATCTGGATTTGCAGTGAGTCATAATGGGTTTTCACAGGTTGGCAACCCCTTTCAGATACTGCAGCAGATGCATTGGCATTGAGAGATGGTTGTCTAAGGACATGTTTGAATTACTGATGTTCCAGGATTCCTGTGGTGACCCTTTCCACTGCAGATGCTTGAGACCTTTCCATACTTCATCAAGGTGACAAAAAGTGCTTGTCATTTCAGAAGGCAGCAGTTCCTTGGAGCCAAGCGTCCTGAGAAGAGGCGCTCCGAGAGCCCTGTCCTCCTTTAGCCATGTCCTTTGGTGGAAAGCCCTCTGCCCACGGATTCAGACACAAAAGCTGGCCAGGAGCTGCCTTTGGGTCTTCATGCAGTTTAACCACAGCAAGCCATTTGGACAATTTTTCCTTGGAGCAGGAAGTGGGGTGTTTAAACTCACCTCATTAGTTACTGAAGGTAACACTCTACTGTCTTGCAAGCCTGGTTGTGTCTGGAAGCCCACACCTCCCCTCGGTGGCCTGGTGTTTGAATACAGACATGCTCAGTGTTGAAAGGGTTCTCCTGTGGAGCTGCTGTGGCTGAGGGCAGCCTGCTGCATAGACCAGCTCTCTGAGCTTTCTCTGTTTCTCAGCTGGTGAAGGAGATACCTTGTTTATAAGTACCAGGCAGAAAAAGCAGGTGCAGGTGACACAGCCACACTTGGAGGCAGAGGGGAGGTGGGATGGGCAAACTGACCATGCACACCTGACGATTCTTCTGACGGAGCTCAGAGACTCGCTCAGCTTTCAGGGGCTGTCTCTGGCTCTGTAGGGCTGCTGGGGGCTGCTCTGGCTAAAGATGCTGTGGGCTTCTTGACTTCTGTTACTCTTGTCTGCTGCATGCACCTATACCCATTTAGAGTTCCGTAGGTGGGACAATAAGACACACCATGCCCCTTTCGGAGGGGTGGCCTCACAGTTACAGAGGTCTGCTTCGGCCAGACACTAAGTCTTGGCACACATTATCTTTGATCCTCACTCTGTCCCTATGGGATGGGTATTATTTCCACAGCAGCTTGAGAGGGGAGTTGCCGGGCGTGGGGGCAACGGGGAGGTAATAACCTCCCCGGGGTAGGGATGATGACTGTATGGGTTAGAAGGGCGGGGAAGAGCGAGAATGCTGCCGGGAGGGGCAAATTAAACAGAAGCAGCCAGTGTGTGTGGAGTGTGGTCTCCAGGCTTTCTAGGGAGAGGCCTCTGGCTGAAGCGGGAATCCAGGCAGATTTTGTTTTTCTGGCTAATTGGAAGCTTGTTCACAGTGTCTTCCCACTCACAGAACCAGGCAACAAAGAAGTCTGTGGCGTCCACAGGAGGGAAACAAAGCAAAACGAAGCGCCGACCGGTGCAGTGCTATTAATTCAAATTAATGACCCTCACCTGCAAATAAAGCCGGCGCCTGGCAGATCGCTGGCTCTTGGAGAGCTGCGATGAGAACAGGGGCTTTGCCGTCTGGCAAGGCGATCGATGCCTCCTGCCTGTCCCTGGGTGCCCTGCACCCACATCTTACAGGTGGTCCCTGTCTCCGGCAAATTCTCCCGTCCCACTCCCCACTTCCCTGGGGGTTCTGCCAGTCCAGGGTTGGCCTGGAGTGTGGACTTATTTCATGAGAAAGGCCAATTGAGAGGCCCCGGATGCAAAGTCACACTGCTCTGCGGAGCTGGAGGACACCCCACAGAGAGATGTGTCTGAAATGGGTGGAGGTGTCTGGGCCTTGCTGGCAGGGGCGGGTGCCTTATTGTCATTTAGGCACATTTCTGCCTTGATCTGTCTCTCTTATTTGTCTCTGCCAAAATAAAGATGTATTTGATGTTAAAGATTTCTTTTATTCAGCCTCTCAGTCTCTGGAGCAGGGTAGTTAGAGACATGAATGTGGTGCTGCCCTTAAGCTACAACCTGATCTTCACAAAACCCTTTGAAGAAGGTAAGTTTAGTTTTACTTTAAGACTGGGGACTCAGGGAAGGTAAGAAATTCTCCAGAAGTCACTCGGCAAGTGGATGGGTACAAACCCAAGTCCTCACATTCCAAAGATTTATTTTGATTTTACCACAATTACTTGTCTGGTGTTTTCCCCTTTGTTCTCTTTAGCATAAAGGCAGAACATTAAAACAACTAATTTTCAGAGGGATAACAGAGAGTTAGAATTGGAATCATCCTCGAAAATCCCCCAGTCCCCCTCCCTGACTTGGCAGAGTGAAGCTGAGGCCAGGGCGGTAAAGGGGAGGGGATGTCCTGCCCTGCATGTTGCAGTGAGGTGGGGGTGTCAAGGCCATAGGCCCATTCTCTTTCATCCAGGAGAGACTCCCAAAGGGGAAAGGCCAGGGCGTGTGTATTTCCACGCATGTAGCTGCTTGCGTGAACACAGGCACACAGAGCTCAAAGGCAGCCTGTGTTGTTTATGTCGTGTATTTCCTGCTCTTCTGTCATGCTGGTAAGAGCCATATTCGATCCTGAAATATCTTGCCTGCAAGCCGGGATCTTTGTCTCCTGCTTTCACTGAGGGGTCAGGGGGAAATCTTTCTTCTGAGTAAGTGGAAATCCAGAGGATCCCTGCCCCACTCTTGACCCAATCCCTGAGGATTCCTTTTTGAGAGAAATCCAAACCCTGATTTTCTAGATTGCATCCCTGATGACAAGAGGCACTGCTATTTAAATCACATGTTTTCTTTTCTGTGAAGAGGGAATCTCATTCTTTGTAAGCATTTCCATACATCTAACTGCAAACACAAAGCCCCTGAAAAGTTAGTGAATCTTGGAATTGTCCCATGTTTGCTAATTGCCAGAGACCTTTCTATTTAAACAAGTGCTTCTTTCATTGCAGTCTTTGCACAAACACAGCTTTGGAGAGAGTTTATATTTTTAGGGGAAAGTAAATAGCTCTGTATTGTGCTATACTAGCAACTGTGGATGATGTGGAAGCCTGGTTGCCTGTGTTAGGAGCTGTACCCAAATGCTTCTCTTTGCTATTTCACCTCATTCATTCATTCATTCAAAAAATCCATACTCAGTATCTTCTGTGCACCTGGCACTGTGCTAATTGCTGAGAATACAGAGGAGAAATAATTTCTAAACAATTTCTCCAAGAACTTTACAGCCTAGTAAGGAACAAAGGCCATCACATGGACATTATACAGAAAACAGCCATTGAATACTACAAGTAAAGAAAAGGGACTTCTAACCTCTTCTAGGGGTGTGGGGAAGAGAGTTACAGAAAGCTTCCTGAAAGAGGAAGTTAAGTTATAACTTAAAATGAGGAACAGAAATTAGCAATATGGAGAAATGAGGGATGGGTAGTGCAATTTAAATGGAAAGAGTAATGTTTTAAAAAGCGTTCATGAAACAGAATGTTGAAATGTAAGTAGTTGTACTTGATCACCTGGGGTCTTTGTAGCAAATGGGAGTGGTAAGAGGACAGACCACAGCCAGGAAGGGAGGGAGCAAAGCCTGAGCTTCCTAGCTTAGAATGCCATGATAAGACAGGAAGAAAAATCATCCAAGGCAATGGAGTGCCACGGGAAGATTTTAAGCTGGAGAAGACCTTAATTTATTTCTATTTTAGAAAAATCATTTTAACAGGCACATAGGGCATGCCTTGGAAGAGGGTCAGGCCATTGCAGAAGGTTTGATGACACAGTGGCTGAGCAAATGGGGAAGAGAAGGCCAGTTTCAGACACATCAAGGAAGCAGAACCGATGTGACCAGAAGATGGGTTATGCACAGAGCAAAACGAGAAGAGAAAATGCTTTCTGGATCACTGGGATGATGAGCTCACAAGGACGGAGAGGCTGAGGAATGAAGAGTGAATTCTTTCTTAGGTCCATGGAAGCTGAGACTCCCAGACATCAACCAAGTGGAGCTGTCCAGGAAACAGTGATTATATGGATTTGGAGCTCAGCATGGAGATCTTCTAAAGATTTGGACCTGGACATCAGGTCAGCTATTCCAGGGAGAGCATGTTTAGTGGGGCCATCTGGGAGCATATAGATTTTAATGGATGGGCAGGATGAAGAGGAGCTCATGGAGCACACGGGATTCCAGCCACGAGAGAATGTGGGGAACCAAGGCAGAAAAGCCAGAGGAGGGTAAAATTTCATGAATGGAGTTGCTGATAATATCAAATTTCACAAAGATTACAAAAGATAGAAGGTGAAAATATTCATTGAATTAAAAAATGGTAGAGACTACAGTAGTCTTTAGGAAGGGAGAAAATGGAGTGCCTTCTTTTGGAAAGCCAGGTTGTGAAGCAAAGGACAGAGGGGAATCAGCAGCTAGACAGGCATGTGAGACCAAGGAGCCGATTACCTCTACACCACAGAGTTCCGATGCCGCATTTCTGGTGTCTAGCCTTGGGGAAGAGGATGGCGGTAAAAACTGCAAGTCATGAACTAACCAAACGGCAGGATGATTGGTTTGGGAAGGAAGTTACTCCAGGGAGATCAAGAGAAAATGGCAACGCTGGAACGACTCATCGAAAATAGTTTCCTGATTCATGTATCAGGAAGAGTTTCGGATTATGAGATCCATTTCTTACAGTGTTGTGATTAAGAGCGTGGGCACGAGAATCAAATTAGAACCAGATTGCTTTGGGTCAGATTTCAGTTCTGCCTTTGACGAACTGTGTAAGCTTAGGAGCTTTGCTTAACTTCTCTGTGCTTTAGGTTGTTTGCTTGTTAAGTGAGAATAGTGATAGAACCTCCCTTGTAGGACCGCTATAACAATGACAAATAGACGTATTTTAAACATTGCGTATTTTCTGAAAGGTAATAATCATTCAATAAATATCAGTTACATTTTCTTTATAATATTTTGCATCTACGTAGTGCTGTTATTCATATGTAATGTTTGAAGCTTCCACACATGTTTATTAACATTACAGAACACTGAAAGAGTATTGACTGTGAAAACAGTGTGGTATTACATCTGTATGGTTCTTCTGCAGTTTAAACCAACTCATGGGAAGACTGAGACTCAGATTTAAGTGACTTTTCTAAAGTTATACAGCTAGTAGGCAGAGACAAAACTTATCCCTATGTTTTCTGATTTTATGTTTAGTGTTCTTCCTATGACTGATTATTATAGGACTTCAGATATCAGGAGGATTTTTAGTTAGTGATTGGAACAGCAGGTACTTGTTATATTATTATCACCACCAAAATGTTATTTTTATTAGTATTTTCCTCAGTTGATACTTTGGTTAATGTATCTTTTTACACTTTTACTTTCAATGTATCAGTCCTTTTATTTAAATGTATGTTGTTTATTTTGCATTTTCTTGCATGGTTCCTGGCCCATAGCAAGTATTTCTCTTTCTCCTTTCATTGAACTTCCTTCTCCTTCTTATTCTTTTTTTTTTTTGAGACAGAGTTTCGCTCTTGTTACCCAGGCTGGAGTACAATGGCGCTATCTCAGCTCATCACAACCTCCGCCTCCTGGGTTCAGGCAATTCTCCTGCCTCAGCCTCCTGAGTAGCTGGGATTACAGGCACACGCCATCATGCCCAGCTAATTTTTTTTTTTTTTTTAGTAGAGACGGGGTTTCACCATGTTGACCAAGATGGTCTTGATCTCTTGACCTTGTGATCCACCCGCCTCGGCCTCCCAAAGTGCTGGGATTAAAGGCTTGAGCCACCACACCTGGCCTCCTTCTTATTCTTTGCTCCTTTTCCTCTTCTTCTCTTCCTTTCTTATTTTCCTGGTCTCATTTCCTTAAGATAATGATCCTCAAACATAATATTCTTTAGAATCTCTTGAGGAACTTGCTAAAAAGAAGAGTCCTGGGTTTTACTTGAGAGATTGTGATTAATTAGGTCTAGGGTCAGAATAAGAAGGAGCATGTTTTATAAAAATCTCCATTCCACTTCGGGAGGCAGAGGCGGGTGGATCACAAGGTCAGGAGTTCGAGACCAGCCTGGCCAAGATGGTGAAATCCACACGAAATACAAAAATTCGCCAGGCACAGTGGTAGTCGCCTATAATCCCAGCTACTCTGAGGCAGGAGAATTGCTTGAACCCAGCAGGCGGAGGTTGCAGTGAGCCGAGATTGTGCCATTGCACTCCAGCCTGGAGACAGAGCAAGACTCCATTTCAAAAAAAAAAAAAAAAAAACTTCATTCATTCTGTTATTGGTGGACCTTTCCTTGAAAATAGATTTTCCTGAGTGTTCAGGTTAAAGTTATGGAAATAATTGCAGTTGCTGAATGAGGACATTTTCATTTTGGGGAGCAGGACATAAAGTCACCATGTCGGTTGGTTCTGGCTCTGTGTGGGATTTGGAATTTGGATAGAGATTTGCTAGTTTTAGTATCACATGTGGAAAGCAGCTGATCCAAGAATGGGATTGCAAAGGGGAGGTGGCTTCTGCTGGGAGAGCTGGAAATAGGCTTGGCGTTGAGGGAGGGAAATGGGGTGCACTCTCATTTCAAATAGGTGGTTAAGGATGAGTGTAATTGGCAGAGTCCTGCCAATCTATTAATTCTTCCATTCGATAAGTATCGACTGAGACAAGCATTAGGATACAGAATAGGAATATGATGACAAGCAAAACTAAGCCTATTTCCAAGGAAATCACAGTTTAGTGGAAGCAAGTAGGGGCTGCGGGAGGAAGTGTGGTGAAGGAATAAAGAGGGGTAAACAAAAGGTTGCAGGGGGTGGGGCTATGATTGGCCTGAAAGTTCTTTGGGAGGCTTCAAAGAGAAGTTGAAATTGATGCTGGCTCTTGATGACTAAGTAGAATTTTCTCCAAAGTGGAAGGATATATTGCAGCAGATGAAATAACTTGGTGTACAATTCTATGAGTATAAAATAGCATGATGATTGCTCAGGCAATAGTTTAGGGAATAATTTTCAGAACCCAAAACTAATACTCCTTCAATCACCTTTCCGTTCTCTCTTTCAAGGCTCTGCAGCATCGGGGGTGAATCACTCACTTCTCCAGCCAGTATCGGTTGCTCCTCCTCCAGCCGCGGTGGCCTCTGGGTCCCTCCTTCCTGAGTGGTCTCACTGCATTTCCATGCTCTCTCCAGCTCCTTGCCATCAGCACTCCTTTCTCACTGTCTCCTTCAATCTGCCTTTCTACTTACTACATTTGACTGCCACGGACAGCACCTACCTTTCTGTTAGTCTCTCTTCATTCTCTTCCAGCTGTGCAAAAACAGCCAGGTCACCTCAGATATTGACTTATTATTTTCTCAGAGAGTAAAGTTATTAACTTCTTTCAAGAGTGCTGGTCTCTGAAGATGAGGAGGGGAAGGTTGCTGAGGGCAGGGACCTCGCGGAGGCCTTGACTGATGGTGAAATTTCAGGGTGATGATAATGAGGACAATGATACTATCAAAACCTGAGATTTAAGGAATCCCTTATAAAGGTATGTGGGACTGTGTTAAGGGGCATCTCTGCTACTGTAGCATGCTGAGCAGCTGGTTTGCAAACAGTGCTGCAGTTGCTTATCTGGAAGGTCTTTCAGTTTCAAGAAGATGGGGCTTAGAATGCTGGGTAAATCTCCTGCCAAATCAGCAAACGATGAAGTCTGTTAGATGGTATGAGACTCACCAAGAATTCAGATATCTGTCCATCGCCTCTTTACTGTACTTACTTTTGGTTTTCCATTTCCTTCCATTTTCACAAGTCTCGTACGTTTTGTTCTAACCTTCCAGTGGTTACATGAGACGAAAGAACAGCCAGCCTATATTTGGGGACCACAGTAATTCAGACTGAAAATGATGATGGAGTCTGGCAAAGCCTCCTTTCTAGAAGGGCTACCAAATGTTACTGAGCTGTCTAATTTCCCTTTCAAAAAGGAAAAGAGATGCTTCAGGCAGTAGGCAGGAAGCCGGGTTCCCACGGATGGGTGGGTGCAATGAAAGGAGGGAGAGAACAGGAGCTTCCAATTTAGTTTGTGCCCCTGCCTTTAAGCAGAGCTTCAATCAAATCACACCAGGAAGGTCCAGGTTCTTTTTTTATTTCAATGCTTGGAAAAAAACCAGTTTCTGTAATACATTATGAAAAAAATATTTTATAACCTTATAACTTTTCCATTAAGAAATCCATAATCAAAATTAACAAATATTTGCTGAGTCTTAATTGTCATTCATCGATTACTTCTTATGTCCCAGGAGCTGTTCTCAGCGTTTGACATACAAGATCCTATTAGAGCTAGTCAGCAATTGCATTAAATGTTACTAGATTTATTGTACAGATAAGAAACTGAGGCATAGAGAAATCACTTCTTCAAGTGATTTCATGGGCATGTCATGGGCAATCATGACATGGGCAGTCAGTGGCAAAGCCCTGGTTTCTTTGACATGAAGTTGCCTGCCCCCAGGGCTGCTCTTCATTGTATTTGGCACAAAACATGAGGATGTGCTTAGAAGTATCACCGTCTCTATTTTCCATGCACACATCTTGTTATAGATTCTAAATTCTTCACACTTTATTTAAACCTGCTCTCTTTTAATCTTAGAAAAGAGAAAAAGAATAAAAAATTGTTAATCTTATTTGTAAATATAAACAGTTACTAAATCACTTCCGAAGATTTATTTTGATGGTTAAAGGAATCCTATAACCCATCTTTCAGTGAATTATTAATTATTATTGTTCTCGGTGTTTCGATGCTGTTGCTGGCATTTCTTACACGGTATATTTCTAAGTGAATATATCTATAGAGAATCAGCATTATGTCTTATGAGAGAAAAGAGTCCATCATTGTTATAGATCAATCTGTTCATACTGGCCTCATGTCTCTCCCCTCCCACCAAAACCCTCAACCGTAACTCTGAGAGCCGATAACTAAGTGTGATCTCTAAAATATCATTAATGAGAACTCAGACCTGTGAGTTCATGGGCACTTGGAAGCTGTGGGCTTCGACATCTGTGCTTTTCCCTACAGCTCTGCCCCTTGCCGTCTTCCCGCTGCACACAGCCCATCAGAGCTGCTGCACGTGTGCTCTGCTGTCTTCCAGCCAGCCTGAGGTGTATGAATAAACTAGGCTCATCCTAGATACCTCTTTTGGATTTGAATCTTAAACTAAGTGAAAAAGAGATTTAAATGGCTGTGTTTTTCTACTTGACCACCCTATTTCTGTCACATAATCAGGCCTACATTCTCGCTTTTTATGTTTCTAGAGCTGCTTTGGTTTTTGCACGTTTCCTACCTGAGTATTTGACTTTCTACTCCAGAATTCCTGTTTGCTTAAATTGGCTGGAGGTGGGTTCTCTTGCTCGCAACCAAATAACCTCAACTAATTCTCTTTCTGGTTACCTCCCTCTGTTCATTCATTTGCCCAGTAAATGCTCACTGAGAATCTACTGTATTCCAGGTACTTGGTAGAGACTGACACTATAGCTGTGGCCATGGCAATTAACATCACTGCTCTCAAAATACTTACCACTGTGGGACAGATGAGATAAATGGGCAGTTCCAGTTTGTTATAATAAGGATCCCATTGCCCTGTATGGAAGGTGCACCCACCTAAGACTTTCAGAAAGGTCAATCAGAGAAAGCTCCCTGGAAGAAGTGAAATGTATACTCAGGATGGAAGGATAAGTAAGAGTTTGCCAGGTGAACTGGTGGGGAAAGAATGTTGTCAGAAAAAGGAAAGCAGAGGATCTATGGAGAGCTGGAGGGCAGAGAGAGCAGATTCATTTGGAGAACTAAACACTGTCTGACCTGGCTAGAGCTTAGAACGCCCTGGGAATGGGGATGAATTAGCTTGAAGATACAGAGCAGATAAAAACAGATTATGAAAGTCTTTATAGGTCCTCTTAAGGAATTTCTACCTAAATAGAGTCAATGGGGGAACCACTGAAGAATTTTAAACATTGAAGTGAGCTATAGTTTTGTGTTTCTGAATGACATTCCTGACTACAGGATAGAGAGTGACGTGGAGGAGGGCAGATTGACCCTGGGGAGGCCTGAGGCCAGAATCCTATGCAATGGCTGAAGCCAGTGTAGCAACAATAGGGATGGAGAGCAGGAGACTAGAGAGGGAGTAGAAGCTAGACTGCAGACGTCATCGTGATCATTTGGACAAGGGATTGAGGCAGAATGAGTGCAGAGCAGAGGATGGGGGACAAATACGGACTGTGAGCAAACAAGAGGAAGGTCAGGCTTATGCACGAGACTGGACGCATAGGAACATGACCAGACTTGGGGTGAAATAATCTATTCTCTCAAAGTTGGCCTTTGGCCTGTGCCCTCTAATCTAAAGGTGTTAGAGGGTATCGGCAAGATAAGCACAGTGCGTATGTGTGAATTTGAGGGTAGAGGGAATTAATTTATTTGTTCTGCTTGAAGAACTTAGATGGGAAGATGTCAGAGAATAAATGAACTGTGTGAAAAGCAAGGCGAGGGTCTGCTTTGTCTGATGATCCTACAGAAAATGTGAAATGATAAGGGTCCTGGGTGAGGCTTTGCTGTCTGGAGTTGGTGTCCGTTGGGAGAGAAATCGTTCTTGGCCACGAAAGAGCTGGTTGTGCATTCCATTAGCAGCCAGAGCCCATGGTGTATACACCTGAGGGCTGTTTGTCTCACTGAGAGCTGGGTGTGTGGGAGTGTTTACACCCGGGCTATTTCAGCCCGGGCCGGTGGATAATGAATGAGTTTGTTTTTGAGCTGGTGAGTTGGAGCTGACACAATGCCGGCAGGTGCCTTTGTCTCAATCCCCTCCATCCATCTTTATTGGATTTGCCAGACTCTCCCTCACTCTCTTTTCTTTCTTTACCTTACACTGAAGGCAGCTGGAAATGGATCTGCAGGAGGACTCTCCCAGGACAATAATAATGGTGGGAATGTCCTCTGTGTGTTCATGCCTTTTCTAATAATTGTGGTTCACCCCCAACCTGTCGCCTACCGTCATCTTTTATGTGACGAGTAGACCAAGGAGAATTGCATTCTAAAGAAATAGTTACCAGACATTTCCCAGGATGATTTTTTCCCAGTAATGAACTTAATTGATCTTGCACATTCTCTGTCTTTCTTTTTGTCTGGTTTTTGACGGGTGATGAAGGAGGATGTTAGAGATTTTAGCCATAGTCTCATGTGGACTCACTGTCTCATAGCGAGTTTCTTGTTTCCTCCTCTGTCTGAAAAACCTCCATCTAACCTCTAGACCCGACTCTAATGCCATCTTCTGGGACACCTCGATCACTCCCTCTTTGATCCTCCTGGTCTACTCCAGTGATGGTAACTGGCATATTCAGTTGTCCGAGCCAGAAGCCTGGCTTTGACTTCCAGCTATTCTTCAACTCCCACGTTTCATTGATGATCGGATTCTGTCAACATAATTCCTTATTACTTTTACAACTGTACCCCCCAAAGCATTTTTATTTTTCAAGCTACTATCATTTTTGGTCAAATTTTTAATTGTAGAATCAGGATCTTAAAGATTCAGACAGATTTCTGTAGTGTTCATATACATTATTATTTTTCATCTGAATGATTCTAACAACATCCTAATGGAAATCCCTGCCTTCCATTGTGTCCTATTAGCACTTCCCTAGTCCATGTTTAGAGGTTATAAAGAAAAGCCTGACCATTTTATTCTCTCGTTTAAGAATTTTCAGTGGGTTCCTACTGTTCTTAAGACTAGACAAACTATTAAGCATCTTATGGCTAACATCAGGCTTACAGTTAAAGCTTTCATTTCCTTGAAAGTCTCTTACTATGCTTTCCCTTAAAGGTTTGTGCTCTAAATTAAATACCTTAACATTTAACCATGTACTTCCTTCTTCCTAGGATGGCTGTGCCCTTCCTCCTTTCTCCTTTGCTGTCACCTGGATAAATTCTACTCATTGTTCATTTTAACTTGCATGTCATATCCCCCGGAAATCTTTTCCTGACCTCCTCCTAGCCTGGGTCACATGCCCTTCCCATGTACTCCAAAACATCCCCATATCACTCATGTCGCCATGTATTATAATGTATTGGAAATACCTCTTTGCATATTGCACTAGACGGTAAGTTATTTTTCTTTTTAAAGGGCAGGATTGCATCTTATTCACGATTAGTTTATTCTCAGTGCTTATTCTGGTATATTAGGTGCTTAATTATTAGAAGGCCACAGGAAGAATTATTTATTATTTCCTCTGGATTCTCTGCTAGGCACCATGTTTAGATATTTATAAAGGCATGAAAAACATCGCTTTGTAATTTTCAGTTACGTGTTTATGTCCCCCCACTAGGTGGTGTGTTCCTCATTGGCTGGGACTGTATTGTCTTCCTCTCTATATCCTGTATGGGACTTAATACAGTTTCAAGATCATAGTAGCCACCCACTACATGCAGGTTCTTGGTAGACATTGAAGGTGCCGTGATGAACAAATCCTTATGCTCTCAATGTTGATATAGTTTAATTTCCTGTCATTAATCAGCTATGTGATCTTAAGAAAAACAGTATTCTCACCTCTACAATAAACAATTCCTCCGTGATCCTTTAGAATCCTTTCTTCCAGAACCAGCATTCTAGAATTCTGACTCTCCATCCAGTTTGCATGCTGCTCACGCTGAGATGGTAATGGCATAAAAGATGTTGGAAGGTGTTGTTCTTTTTAAAAGCCTTCTCTGTGCTGCAGTTCGTGCTCAATTTGTATAGCTGAGACTGGTTTGTGGGTGTAGGGCCCGAGATTAAGCTCTGTTGTTTGCAGGAAGCCCCTCTTAAAATCCCTAGGTCCTCATGCAACCCCCGTTACCATCTCTAGATCCAGGTAGCCTCAGCCGGCAGATCTGGAAATTCTTGGGCAATTACCGTGGAATGCAAACATTCAGCGCCACCCTGTGCCAAGAGCCAGAGGTGAGATGGGATGGGAGTTCCTGCTCCTGCAAAGCCCTGGTAGTGGTTCTGGTAAGTTTAAGAAGAAACTGAGACTCCTGATTCCTTTTCTCGTCTTAGTGTGGATGCTAAGTTTGGAAAGACAAAACAGACTATATTTGCATAGTCTTTCTCAATTCTGCCAAGCCAGGATGATGTGGAGATCATCTGGGTGCCTCTTGGCAGGAGATGGTCACATGGTCACTTCCGAAGATTCTGGTGAACATCTCCGAGAAGAAGGGGGCTTTCCCTCCCGAACAGACACCCAGTAGCTGTCTCCTTCCATCTTCTATGAACACTGAGGGCACACAAGGGTATGCTTAAGCTATACCCTGCCTCTCCCCTTTCCAAGAGCTGAGCAGAACATTCGTGCGGCGTGGAGCAGAACATTCGTGCGGCGTGGAGCTCCCTCCTATTCCTGGGAGCATCTCGCGGCTGAGTGTCAACTGCTCACAGTTACCTCCTCGGCTTCCCGAAACCCATCTCCTCACAGGAGCCTGGCTGGGAGGCCAAATTCTGCAAATCCATTTGGGGAAAGAAAAGCCTTTTAACCTAATTTCTTCCTCAGAATTATTTATGTCCCTGATCAAAAAAGTACTCTTTTACCCTTGCAGTGTCTTCTAAATGATGTCAGATGTTACAGATGTCACCCAGCGGCAGGATTCTCGCGTTGCAGGCTGCTTAATGCTTTGGAAATGATGTAAGGCTGAGAGCTGAGTGAAGTGCAGTGATGGGGAAAGCTTATTTCTAGGGTCCAGCATCCCCAACCCATCTGCATTAGGGAGACCCTTGAATTATGGCAGCTGAGCAGGCCTCAGAATGATGGTTCCCGCAATTGCTGAAGACAGACCTGGGAAGCTCCATTTACCAAAGTGCCCTCCAGTGGCGTCTTTCCTAGCAGGCTCTAAATGTGTATAATGGGGAAGTCCTGGAAGATTTTCTCTCTTTTCTGACTTGTGTTAGGGAAGGGCGGCTGTGCTGGGGTGCGTAATCCCTAATGATTTGGGTCAGATGTAGTGCCACTGCTATCTTATTACCTGAGGGTTCCCCAGCCTGGCGTGACTGCTGGAGAGTGAAGAACAATGGTGCCCCAAAGATTAAGATGTTCTTATCTACAAAATGGGTACAATGGGAACTTTTTTCACAGAGTTTTTCTTCAGTCACTTTGTGAACCCTCAGATGTAAAATAGAAGGCAATTGGCTGCTTCAGAGTTTTCATATCATTCTGTTTATTCTCATCATAGCATTTATCATCCTCTGAAATTATCTTGTTTGTTTTTTGTTTGTTGTTTATTGTTTGCCTTTCTTGCCCTAACACCTACTGAAATGTAAGACCTACAGTCAGTGTGTTCTATATTTCCAGATTCTATGCTAGATCAGACTGTAGCAGACCAGTGATCTCTCTGAGAACAGCCAGACATTTCAAGTAAAAAGCATCAATTTGAAGACTGAGGCATTGAGGAATGGAGGTCCAAAATACCCACAAAGGGGAATCCTCATGGGATATGAGGTTAATGTGATATTCCACAGATCTTTTCTGGGAGGTTAGGGAGGGTTTTCTGATTCTGGGCTTAAAACAAGGGGCTGAGAATTCAGATAGAGGTTTCAGGCAGAGGTCCACTGCTAAGATGTGCAGAAATTAGTAGAACTTTTGGCAATCTTCTGGAGCTAGAGAGGATAAAGTTAGAGATTTGAGGGGCTAGGATTCTGGTCAGAAGGGAAGGCTGGAGAATTGAGCCAAAATTTGGGCAGTGTTTGCTAAAGACATCTGCCAAAGTCTGAGATTGCAGAGACAGCAAGCTAAGAACCTTAGCAGAAAGTCTTTGAAAAACAATGCAGAGACTGTGGTGGTCTTATAATAAGAAATCAGAGGTAAGAACCAACCAATGTGGGCGGTACCTAGTGAAAACTCCAGGCTCTCTGGTGGGACTCTAAAGGGAAGCCAGAGATAGATAGAGCCTTACCAAAGCTCAGCTCCTTTCTCAACGTAGTATTGTTCAGGTCCCAGCTCCACATTTTCCACCGAGCAGAAGAAGGGGCCAACTCTCTCTGGAGGAATATAATATCATTTGGGTCTGCTACAAGTTATTATTTTGGTTGTCACGTAGTCAGTGAAAAAATTGCCAGACATGACAAACAATGAGACTGAAAATGAAGAGGGGGAAAAACAGACTATAGCTAATTCCAATATCCAAATCTAGGTCTTTATCAGCAAGACACTGAAAAACAGCTGTGATTCAAATAGGCTGAGTGTGGTGGCTCACACCTGTAATCCTAGCATTTTCGGAGGCTGAGGTGTGTGGATCACTTGAGATTATGAGTTGGAGGCCAGCCTGGCTAACATGGTAAAACCCATCTCTACCAAAAAATACAAAAATTAGCCAGGCATAGTGGTGCATACTTGTAGTCCTAGTTACTCAGGAGGCTGATGTGGGAGAATTGCTTGAACCCAGCAGGTGGAGGTTGCAGTGAGCCACGATCACACCACTGCACTCCAGGCTGGGTGACATACTGAGACCCTGTCTCAAAACAACAACAACAAAAACAACAACAAATATTCAAGAAAATAGAGGAGAGAGGGACAAAAATAGAATTTCAATAGATATTTGGAATTTATGCTTTTAGAATCAAATGGTGTGGTGATACTCAAATCTATACATAATAAAATTTTATCTAAAACACTCACACAATCTGAATAAATTCTTTACTTTATAAATAGTAGTATTGTACCAACAAGACAACATTATTGTTTGTTTTGATAATGTACTTTAATAATGTAAGACATGATCATCACATATATAAGAACTCTGCTATTTTTGAAACTTCTTGTGAATCTTAAACTACTTCAAAATAAGAAGTAGGTGTTACTTCAATATAAGAAGCTTAATATAAAATGACTGAAAAACCAAATGTAAATTCTGGAACTAAAAAATACAATAGCTGAAGTTAAAAACTCAATAAATAAGTTTAACATTAGATTTCAAATAACAGAAGAGAAGAATACAGGTTAATGGAAAACATACAGACTGAGGCACAAAGGCAAAAATATGAAAATACATAAAATAAATTAGGAGAAATATTGGATACAGTAAAAAAATTAAAATAATGTAAATGCAACCCCAGAAGTAGAAGAGAACTGGAATGAGTTAGAACAAGAAATTGAATGTTTGATAATTTTTCCAAACTAATAAAAGACAGCAAGCCACAAACGCAAGATTCTCTATTAGGATAAATTTAAAGCAGGATAAATATAAAGAAACCCAGGCACATCATAGTGAAACTACAGAAAATAAAAAACTAAATAAAAAGTATACATTACTTTTAAAAAAACAATAAGAAAAGTTATTCAACAGACTTTTTGACAGAAACAATGGAAAGTCAAAGGCAATAGAATGGCATTTTTAATATGTTGAAAAAGCAACTCCCCCAAATAATCCTACACGTCCAGCAAACTTATCCTTAAAAAATGAAGAACATTTGCAGACATACAAAATTCCAAAAGCTTGTTGCCACTAAATGTACACTAAAATAATTAATACGTATTTCTTCAGTCAGAAGAGAAATGGACCCAGGTATAAGCAGGGAAATACAAGAATAAATAAAGAAAAATAGAAAGGATTAACATGAGAGAGATATAAATGAGTATTACCTAAACGAGACAATAATAATAATTTCTTGTTTTGTGGGTTTAAAACAATGTAGAATTAAAATGCCTGTTAATCAACAACACGAAATTTGGGAATAGAGATACTAGATTTAAAATATTCTAATGTTCTAGCATTGAAAGTTAGCATAAAGCTAATAATCTGTATTAGGATGTAATTCCTTGAAAATGAGCATTGTATTAAATAATTTCTAGAATATCTTCCAAAAGAAGTATAACTAATAAGCTAATAGGGGAGGAAAGTGAAATTTAAAAAATGATTAATTAGAAAGAAAGAAGTCGAGAGGAAAAAAACAGACATGAAACATACCAGTGAAATAGAAATAAACAGTAATCTAGTAAGTAGAAATTCACAACTTCTGGTAATTACATTTAATGTAAATGGACTAAATATTGCACAGAAAATACTAAGATTGTAAGACTGGATATATTCTACTTATAAGAAACATACCTCAAATATAACATTACAGAGAGTTTGAAAATAAAAGAATGTAAAAAGATGAAACATGAAAACAGAAAATTAAAATAGTTATTGGCTCATACTAAACCCTGAATAAATAATTGTTGGATACATTTATATTATTCAACTCCTAGTGGCAGTGAGTAATTTCAAATATTTTGTGTGGTCTTATAAAAAGGCATATTTGACTTAAGAATTAATGTTTACTGACTGTGTTGGTTGTTGGAGAAGAATAACTCTAAGACAAAAATTTTAACATGAATAATCAGTAAAATTTATAATGAGGAGTATTTTAAAAATTCAAAATATTGAATTGTGTATGTATTCAGCTATTAAAGCTGTTCATTTATTTATTTACTGTTATTTCTGGTCTATCTGGTATTTCTCCTTGATCACAAGCTCTGAAAGGAAGAGGTTTGGTTCAAATAAAATCCCAAGGACTGTCTACTGCTAGTCTAGGACCAATCTCCATGGGTTGTAATGAAAATGGTGGCTATATGGAAAGTCAGAATGAGAAGAGGACTCTCTAAAGGAGTGGGTGTGTGCAAAAGCTGACCCGGAAGAGTAAATGTTTCTTGTTTTTTCCAAATATATAAAGCCCAACTAAAACTACTCCACTTTTAGTGCCATAGAAAAAGGTTATAATACTTTTAAAATATACATTCAAATTTACAGTCTTGGTGAATGGATTAAGTTTTGTAATTAATTTCTAAAAAGGCAGAAAATTATGTGATTCTAATTGAATCATCATTACATAATTTCATCATTACAGAGTAATTTATTCAGTGAAATTCGTCCAGTAACTTATCCAGAGTAATTTTTCTGGTAATTTATTCCTCTTTGCAGGAGTTCCTTCTTGTTTCTGCTCCTTATTCCTGAACCATCTCCCTTTTTATTTATTAAAAATAACCATAGGAATCATGAGAGGCGTACTGGTGGAGGTTAAATATCATGAACTGAAAGTTTTAGATATTAGGACTGAAATTCTACTCTTAGGGAAGTAAAATACCATGTTACTTCTCACCCTCTCATTTTCTCCCATCCTTCCCTATTCTTCTTTTCTTTTGACCTTTCTATTTTTTCAATATTAACACAACTCAGCTACTGTCTTCTCTGCTAAGAACTATCCAAATCTTTGAAGGTGAATGCTATGTAGACCAATTGAGGTTGACTGTTGGGTAATTACCCATAATGGTTACAGCAGCGATGAGTAATAGGTCATTTGTGGGTTGAGCCAGGATGTAATTCATTATGCAGTTATTTCTTGGATTAATTATCTGCAGTTGGCCCTGACACGACCTTTTCTTTAAAATAGTGTAAACAAACAAAATAATTAGAACTGCTCTGTAAGGTATTCTAGATCACATATTGAAAAAATGTTCTCAGTGGTTTTGAAAATTTTGTGGTCAGTTTCATTTAATGATTTGAGAAAAATTATGGATAAGTGCATCTCAAACTTTAATGGACATATCATACAAATTATCCTTGTATCTTGCTAAAATGAAGATTCTGGCTAGGTGTAGTGGCTGATGCTTATAATCCCAGCACTCTGGGAGGCCAAGGCAGGAGGACTGCTCGAGGCCAGGAGCTCAAGACTGGCCTGGCCTGGACAGCACAGCCAGACCCTGTCTCTACAAAATAAAATTTTTAAAAATTAGCTGGACATTGTGGTCTGTGCCTGTAGTCCCAATTACTGGGGAGGCTGAGATGGGAGAATTGCTTGGGCCCAGGAAGAATTCAAGGCTGCATGCAGTGAGCTATGATTGAGCCACTGGACTCTAGCCTGTGCAACAAAGTGAGATCATGTCTCAGAAAATAAAATAAACAAAAACAAAAACAAAAGACCAAAAAAAAAAAAAAAAAAGAGAAGAACTTGTAGGTCTGGGTGAGGAATAAGATTCAGCATTTCTAATAACTTTTCAGGTGATGCTGATGCTGGTCTTTGGCTGCAATTTAAATAGAAAGGCTTTAGACCAATGATCCTCAATTCTGGCTGCACATTAGAATCAAATGGTGCATGTTTCCAAAATATGCCTGATACCCACCCAACATGAATTAAATCAGAACCTTGGAATATGGGACTTGGATTAAAAAATATATATATATATCCAGGGTGCATACAGAGCTTAGAAAAGCAAATGCAGATCATCTCCTCAGAAAAGTACATACACATGATATTTTTGCATGCAGTTTCTGGGGGTCAAGGATCTGATTGATAAAAAGTTTAAAATTTATACTTCAAGAGAAAGATTTCTTAAGAGTATGGCATGGCTATCTCTTCTAATATGTTCCTTTTATGGGTTAAGTTTTGTCCTTCCCCAAATTAAAACGTGGGCATTCTCATGCCCAATAGGACAGTATTTGGAGATAGGGCGTTTGAAGAGGTAAGGTTAAGTGTGTTGAAGAGGTAATTAAGGTTAAGCGTGGTGCTGTAATCTAATATATCTGGTGTCAGGGATGCCTGTGTGTAGAGGAAAGGCCATCTGAGGACACAGGGAGAAGGCAGCCGTCTGCACGCCAAAGAGAGAGGCCTCAGGAGAAACCAATTTTACTGTCACCTGGGTCTTGGAATTTCAGCCTCCAGTACTGTGAGAAAACAAGCCACCCAGTCAGTGATATTTTGTTAAGGCAATCCTAGCAAAAAATACAATTTCCATAGGAGGTTCCTATTTGTTTTATGAGACCGATGTCTGTATCCACATTTTTATTCATCTACCTAATATTTACTTAGGCATTCTGTGAAGAAGCCAGGTAAAAAAATTTCAAGCTGTAAGAATTTAATGCTGGGTCTAAGTGGTGTGCATAGTGACAGGAGATGGATCTAAACCTTTTCTCATTCTTCTAACACCTTCCTGATGTTGGTCAAATACTATAGAGCCAACTCTGTAGTATTGCCTGCCTAGCCATCACCAGGTGGATGAGAATGGGAAGTTAAAGATGGGAGCCAGCAAAAACCATTTTTGCATATTCCTCATCTAGTTTCAGGATTCAATCAGTGTAATAGAGTGGCTCCCAAACCCTGTGTTGATGCACACTGAGGTATTCTGGGAAACCCACAGTGGGGCACATGAGTTATTTTAAATGTTTGAGGAAAACATGTGGACATCTATCAGACATTGCCAAAACTACTAGTTCAAGAAACTTCAGTATCAACAACGTGTTACATTCATTTTGATGATTTCATATCTTTGCAAGGATCAGTTTTTGGTGGTTTGTGTGATAATAAAACAAGTATTGCACAAAAATCATTATGAAACAGAAAATGCACATAATGATATCCATGCTGATTCCAAATATGAGAATTTTCGTAGTACTCAACAGATGTATGTTGCTGTTAGTAATTGCAGCTATTTAAGAATAAAATAAAATATATTTCTTTCAATTTGTACATTTTTTCCAGGTTGTTAGAAAGTAGAAACTTTTGTTTTCTTTTGCATTGCTTATTTTGGCCTTAGAGATCTTATGAAAAGATACCAAGGCACTAAGGGTGCTGTGAAGTAAAAAAGTGTGGTATCCTCTGGTGGTGTTTGTCAAGGCCTCTTAGAGTGTGATCATTCTGGGGGAGGCCAACCACCATGTGAGAAGCATAATGACCTTGAGACTGCCATGATCTGAGGAAGCTCAATATAGCCATGTAGAAAAGCTGCATGAGAGAGAGGGGGTTGGGGGGAGAGACCCAACCAATCTCTAGCTATTCCAGGCATCTCTGCCAAGTGCAGGAGTGAGAGACTTTTAGCTGGCTGTGGCTTCAGCTGCCACCTGACTGCAGCCATATGAGATGTCTACCACATGACAACTGCCCAGATGAAGCCATCAGCTCCCAGACTGTGAGGAGGAATAATGTACTGCTGTTTTAAGCCACTAAGTTTTGAAATTATTTTGCAAGAATAAATCAATAACTGGAACAGAATTTTGGTGCCTCAAATTGAGGTGCTGCTATACCATAAACTTAAAGCATGTGGCATTTGTTTTTGGACTAAGCAATGAGTGGAAGTTGAGATATCTACAAGGATTCTGCTAGTGAAATTTGGAAGGTCCTCAAGAGGCGGCTGGTGAGGGCTTGAAAGACAGAAATGAAAATGCTGCTGGAGGTTAGAGAAAAGGGAGCACTTGTGAAATGTGTGGGAAATTCTGATGGCACTGTTGCCTGTGATAATGTGGAAAAGAGAAAGAATATCAAATGAACTTGTGGGTCCGGCCAGAAAGATTTGCAGGCGGAGGGTAAAAGGTGCCAACTGGGTTTTTTCTAGCTGGCTGTTATAAAATGTAAGTAGAGATGAACTAAAGAAGAAAAATAAAATTATTTCTCATCACCAGCTCTTGCAGCAAAAGATTCTGAAACTAGAAATGCTCTTGCGGAAAAGATAAAATCCAGGCCACTATGAGTAAAGAATAGCTTCAGAGTAAAAGTCTTAAAGTTATATGACCTTTTGTTTGGATCTAAATAGTTAAGGACATGCCTAATAGAACTTCTAAAATATTAAGTCTGTGACTCAGAGTTTCTTTGTTAGAAAATAATCTTAAGAACATACTTTGTAAAGTCTTTAAACTAGACAAAAAGCATCTAAGCATCCTTAAAGCACGATTTCATGGTATTTGGACAGAGGTCAATGAATAAAAGGAAAAAGGGGATGTCTTTGTAAGAAAAATAAAGACTATAGCTTTTGTCTCAGTGAATAGATTATAACTTGATATATAGGAAGCTCACAAAAATTTTAAAGGAATTACATCAGTGTGGACTAAAAGGAAGAGAGACAATATAGAAAGGAGCCTGTAGACCTTCAATCTTCCATGGGCAGGAAGAAAACAAAAAGACTGCTCAGTTTAAAACAAGAGCCATTTCTTACAGAAAAGAAAGTAACATTCAGAGGATGGAACCAAGAGCTCAGAGGGAACAAATGAGGAATTATTTTCTAGAAGCAGAATGGGGCCCTAACCAAGGAACTAGCAACATTTGCCCAACATAATTTCAGGACTGCTGTGAAACCATGACTGCTAGGTACCATTTATTTCTCCCTCTTGGAAACAGTAAGATATATTGTGGTTATCTCATGCATATCTCACTGTTATATATTTGGGATGGGCAAGTGGGCAGTTGGCTGTCTTTATTTCATAGGCCTTCAGATCACATGAAAGTGTCTTCAAGAAGCCAAACCTAAGGATATAAACCAAAGGATGCTCATTTGTGCCTAGGCATAACCTAGATGTTAAGTTCCTGGATATTGAGCTGTTACTGTCTTGGGATGAAACTTTATTGGCCAGAGGAGAGGGCAAATGTGTTTTGCATGCGGGAGACTCATACATTGTTGGAGCCAAGGACGGAGTTGATAGTTTGTGTCTAAGATAGCCCCCATCTTTTCCTTTCTTTCCTGTGTACATTACTTCCATTGAAGCGGAGAGTGTTTCTACCCTTCCCTTAAGTTTGTATTGGCTTTCCTAACTTGCTTAACCAATAGACTGTGGTCGAAGTGGATCTTACGATGCAAGCCCTGGAATGTCATGTGGTTAGATCGTAAGAAGACTTCTGTGCAAGCTGATTCGAAGACTTGGAATGCATAGAAGAATTCAGTTACTGAGTAAATCTGATTATCCTAAGACTGCCTGACTGTAAAGAAGCAAGAGCAAGCCACATGGAGAGCCTGCATGAAAACGGAGAGACAGGCTCAACAACTCCTAGGATTTTGAGCCACCTAGTCCTGGGAACAGACAAATGAGTGAAGACACGTTCAGCTGACTCTAGTCTCAGCCACAATGCAACTGCAACATTATATAGGACTCCAAATGAGACTACCTAGCTGAACCCACCAAACCACAGAAGTAGGGGGGAGACTTTGTTGTTTTAAGGCAGTAAGTTTGGAGGTGTTTTGTTATATAGCAGCAGATAGATGGAACAACTGGTAGCATTTTCTTTTTCATATGGACATATTTATAAGTGTTTCACCTTTATAAAAATCTATGGCAGTTGAATCCATGTTGCATTGCTTAGATATCTAGTCATAAAGCTAGCATCAATGGATATGTAATTTGCCTATCCTGAAGAGGCAGACAGAACAGTGGAAAGATACCTGGTTTCCAATTTTAGTTTTTTCATTAAGTATAATAACTGTGCCATTGTCCAAATCAGTTAAATGCATTGGGTCTCAATTACCTCATTTGTAAAATGTGGCTAATGTTTTTCCCTTCCTACTCCACAAAATTATGATAAAGTTGAATTAGATACTGAATTTGAAAATCACAAAGAAACTATGTGGCACAGCATTAATTGAATGTAAGGAGCTTCTGGAATGAGCCTATTTGCAGGAAAGAAATTTAGTCTTGGTGGAATTTTACATTGAAAAAGAAAGAAAAGTGTTCATAATGGAAATTATGGTACAAGTTCTGAAAACTCAGTCCTGGAGATACAGGTACAAACTTGGCATCCTGGTACAGCCAGCAAACCAACGGGGCACACTGGTAAGAGGCTGAAACGTGTGATAGAAGATGTTATTAGTTATCTATTTCTGTGTAACAAATCACCCCCAGCTTAATGGATGAAAGCAACCTGCCTTTATCTTCTGCAGTTTCTGTGAGTTAGGAATCCAGGTGTGACTCAGCCAAGTGGTTTGGAGTCTCTCCAGTAGGGTGCAGTAAGCCTGTAGGTGAGGGCCATGCCATCATCTGAAGGCTTGATTGAGGCTGGAGATGCATTTCCAAGATGACTTCGTCACGTCAGCTGTTGATAGGAGGCCTTAGTTTCTTGTCATATGGCCCACACTGTAGTGCTGCTGCAAGAGTGCCCTCACACCATATCAGCAGAATTTCCCCAGCTTGGGGGTTCTGGAGAGAGCACAGTAGAAGCCTCACAGCTTTTGCAACCCAGCGTCAGAAGCCACTTGCTGTCATTTTTGTAATATCCTGTGGGTTTGCACAGCTCCGCCCTATTCCTTGCGGGAGGGGCGAGTGCTACACAAGGCTGTGAATACTAGGTGACAGCCATTTTGATGGCAGGCCACCACAAATCATAATGTGTGCAATGTAAGGGGAAAGGAAGCCTGTGAGGAGGTGAGAAAGTGGGAAGGAAAATGTGGCAGCATTGTGATGTGAGGAAGTGAAGGGAAAATCAGCACACAGGGAAGAAGTCAGCAGGTGAAGCGGAATCAAGAGACAGAAGGTGAAGCAGGTGGAGTTGCCATTTCCCTTGTATCTTTTGTCTTTTAGCACCATCATTTCAGTTAGCCTCTTGCTTTTGTGACCCACACTCAGTAGAAAAACATAAATGTTGGAACTGGCTTCACCTGCTGTGAACCATCTTTCTCTATAGCATCCTGAGACCACCATGGTGGCTCTAGAAGCCCAAGGCAGGAGTGGTAGGGAGACTTGGTCATGGCTGGCAAGGGGTGGGACTCAGATTTAAATGTGGGCTTGTCTGTAGCCAAGGCCCATAATCATTCCAATGTATTAACACCTTGCACTGCAGGACAGAAAGAAGTAATATTCTGACATTTGGTGCTTCCACCCCTCAGAGATAACTTGATGACTCCCCAGGGCTCGAATCCTTTTGCAGAGGTCAGAACCTTGCTGGTCATTCCTGCCACCTGTAATTGCCTTCTTGTATATTTCTACCTCATTGGCTCCCCATCTTCTTTCATATCTCATCCTCATACTTCTTCATTTATCTCCCTCTCTGTTGTTATTTGTCTCTGTTAACAGGGTCATTTATCCCTGTAAAGCATCCTGAGAGACAAGGATTGAAGGATGCTGCTGCTAAGTCGGGGGGTGCTAAAGACCCTCTACGGGGAGCTGTGGAGGCAGAGACACCTCTTCATCTGATCTAAGTAAAAGCTGCATGACATGATAGGAGAGGTGAATTTTAAATGGCCTTTTCCATGGGGAAAAGCACTTAGATGGGAAGAAATTCAGTGGAGCAGGCACGCAATACACATTTCTAGAATTGTAGTGCTAAGTTTTAGTGCTAAGAGTGCTAGACTCATGAATGTCTTCCTCTGACTTGCATCCTATCACACTTTTATCACTTTTTTACAGAAAGCAGGGGAAAGAGCAGATCAGGGGAATGTCTGGCTGGACACTGAGACCCAGAACATTAGGAATCATGGCTCTGTGCACAGGGACTGTCCTTCTCAAGACTTGCTTTTCAGCCACCAGAAAATCCCGATTCAGTATCTGCACATGGACACAGGTTCACTCTTAACTTATTTTTGGTCACTTTGCCTTGGTTTCTTGGCTTCCTTTATCCTGCAGCTCTCTGCACTTGGCGTCTTTAGCAGCCTCCTACCTCCTGCTGGAGGAAAACAGGGTGGGGCTTGCCTTACAGGGAGGCTGGGTGATTTCATGTTTGATGTGGCATCTGGAAGAAATAAAGGAGCCGCAGATATGAGTTGCTGTACAAGCTTTAATGAGGTGTCAACATTTCATGGGCTTCTTTATGGCAGCATTAAATGAGTTGGCATGCTGTAAACTGTCCCACCGGGTGTCTTAGGGGTGGGGAACAGTGAACAGGTAAAGAAAACCTGTCCGGGACACAATCCAGCTGTCATTTCCTCAAATTGCTAGCCCTCTGGATATTCAGGTCTGGTTGCTTGTTCACTCTACATCCCAGGGTTGAAGTGGGCTACAAAAGCAATTAGTCTATCAGTGGTAGACAGCAGAACTTCTGGGTGGCTGCAACTCCTACTGAAGTGAAACAGATGTAAGACTACCCTTTGAGAAACCCCACATAGGTTCCCAAAGGCTCTTCATTCCAGGACAGTCTTCAGAATCATGCAGATCCCTTCAGTGTTATTTGCTCTGTGATACCGGGTTCCGCCTGGAGACAGATGACACATTAGTCAATTTTGGTAGTATCCTGACTGATGACCCACCTCCTTGGGAAGATCCTTTTTTCTTTGCCTTTATTCTCTTTTCCTGTGTCCCCCTTTTCCCTGGGCTTGGTGCATCATTAGGGTGCAGTGGCTGTGAAAGAATCAGACAGCCCAGGTCCTGACCCACTTGTCTGGCATTTTGACAGAAATAGGAATTATACCCTTTGTCACTTGAGGGCTGTTGAGTTTTTTTGAGTGTGTCCTAACAGCAGGCTGGCTTTCAAAGAGTTTTATTTGGATGCAGGAAGTCCAATAGGAAAGACCCTTGGGGAAAGGGTTAATTTCTGACGCTGCACCCTGGAAAGAGAGCACTCACCAGGCACAGACTCTGCAATTTCCATACCCTTAAGCCTTTGGGTCGCACAGCTCTTCACACTGAGGAGCTTTTCAGCACAGGCTTGTGTTGCTGGCTGGGGAGTGACCCAGGAGGGAGCAGATGCAGGAATCCCTGGCCCCAGCCCCAGCTGGGAACTTCATCCAGGCCTGAGGGTGTGAACAAGGGGGAGACGCAGGACAGTTTTGGAGGCCTGTATTCTGCTTTCTTTCTTTCTCTCTTTTTTTTTAGATGGAGTCTTGTTTTGTCCCCTAGGTTGGAGTGCAGTGGTGCGATCTCGGCTCACTGCAACATCCACCTCCTGGGTTCAAGCAATTCTTCTGCCTCAGCCTTTTGAGTCACTGGGATTGCAGGCACCTGCCATCACACCCGGGTAACTTGAATTTTTTTTTTTTTTTAAGTGGAGATGAGGTTTCACCATGTTGGCCAGGCTGGTCTTGAACTCCTGACCTCAGGTGATCTGCCTGCCTTGGCCTCCCAAAGTGCTGGGATTATAGGTGTGAGCCCCGACGCTCATCCTGTATCCTGCCCTAATTCAGAGGAATCATCTATGTCTGGGCTCTGCAATGAGCATAAAATCATTTGCTGAGCGCTGCAGCGACTGGACTGCCGATCAGTTGCCTGCAGGGAGTGTCTGGGTCTGTTGAGGAGTAGCTGACCCAGAGGGAAGGCAGCCCAGCAGCTGAATCATCCACTCAGCATGAAGGCCTAAAGGAAAGGCTGCTGGATTGTATCTAAGCAGCTACAGGATCCATGTTGTCAAAAGAATCCCTCTTGCTGATGAGATTTTATTTTTCCGTATCTCAAGAAGCAGGTTCATCTGCTATGCTGTATTTAAAAAGACTAGGATGTCCCTTCCTGTGTTAGAGGTTGCAGCAGTCAGACATCCTGATGAAAGAGAAAGGGAGGGAAGGACCACAGAAAAGGGCTGGTCCTTGAATCCATAAAGTGCTCAAGTCCAGGCTGGCATGTGTCAAAGGTGGGTGCTCAAGGACGATGTGTCTGCCCCTCCCGACTCCAATGGGCCCCTGGTCAAGAAGCAGCAGGCTGGTAGTGGGTGAGTTAATTTTCTCTTTGTTGCAGAAGCCACTGGAATTTGCACTTGTGTCTGTTCTGTCTGACTGGAGGATGGCCCTCATTTTATTCCTTGAAGTATTCAGCGTTGTGTAAGGGCCAACTTTGATATCCAACATCATAAGTTTCTCTTGCATGCGGCAGATGAAATGGAGATTTTTTTTCCCCCTTTTCTTCAAGGCACAGTGAGGGGGCAGGATTTGTCCTTCATAGATCTTTCCAGCTTCCTCAGTTATGATTTTATGTAAACCTGTCAAGGTATACGTGAGCAAATGCACTTATGTGGACATGCAGACGTCCTCTTGAGGGGCAGAATGGTGTAGTGGCTGATTGTGCAGACTGATTTGAATACAGATTCTGACATTCGCTAGCTCTTTGTAATCTTTAGCTCTTTGTGCCTCAGTTTGCTCAACTGTGAAATGGGGTTACTAATAATATAAAACTCACAGTTTTCGTGAAGATTAAGTGACTTAATATGTGTAATGCTTTTAGGACAGTGCATGATACACATAGGTGCTATACACCAGCTATTATTATTTTATGATTATGTCTTCCCTTATTCCACATACAAAACAGCTTTCATGCAGGAACTACTGGTATCTCAAAAACCAGGACAGATGCTCTGAATTTTCCAGCCCTTGGGATTTCGTGTTTTTGACCCATTGCTACCTTGGGTCAGGGTTCCTCGCTGTGGGGTGTAAAGCCCTCTCTTGAAGACAGATCTATATTTGATCTCCTCTTCAGCCACCCCCAAGACTTACTCCCTGGCACTGGGAGAGGAAGCAATTGGCACAGAGCTGAGACACTCTATGTGAACTGCCTTTCACCCTAATGCGGGGGAGTGAGAAGGTAAGGTGGACAGAGAAACAAAAGACTGACAAGACCTCTTGCCCTACTATGAAATTTGGCTTTAATACAGATTTATTAAAGATAGGATAAATCATATTAAGTTATATATGCATGTGCAAAAACTCCTATATCTGTAGACATTATTGCATATAACACCAATGTGATATTTACAGATAATGAATGCCCATACATCAGTGTAAATTTAAATTTTATTTCATCGTGGCCACCTGCCTCTTCTTACTAGTATATTCATTCAACATGCTTGTTATTTCTGCACTTGAAAGACACTGTGAAATTGATAATGATTATAAAACACCCCAAAGTGTGACATATATAACTTATAGTTGATATATTTATACCTGGGGGAAGTTTGTAAGCTGTAGTTTCCTTCAGTATAATTATTAACTCATATTAATATGTGAGGCTTGGCTCTAAATACCATGGCTCGTGTTCGCTGACCAGCGGAGTGGAAGCAGTGTGAGGCGGTTGAGCAGCACAGGTGTGGGTGTCAGGGGCAAGGTCTTCACGCGTGGTTATGTCTGTACAAGGATGCTTGTCTGAAGGGGTGAGGACAAGCTGAAATCCACCGTGGGTTCCGCTTGGCAAACTATGTGATCCAGCCCAGCACCACAGCAGCCACAGGAAGTGGCTCCTGTGTTTAATTGCCACGTTTTCCTAGATCCTCCTAAGTGCTAAAAATGGCCCTTGGTGAGTGTGAGTTCAAGTTCTGGCAAATTACTCATTTACATTGTGAACATGGGAAAGTGAATCTTCTGAAAGGCACATTCCTTATCTATAGCTGAAGTTTCAGGGATGTTGTGGAAAATGAGAAAGGATACAAACCAAATAAGGTGTGCTGTTCACTTCCAAATTTGCAGGTGCTGGGAGCAGAGGCATGAACAAGACAGCAGGCTTCCTTCTTCAAAGGCACCCATCAGAGGGATTCCTTGGCTATCTTGCCCAGACGGTGGATTGCTTGTCTCAGCTCCTGGCCTCCAGCACTGTCCACTTGATTGTCCCGTGATGATCTCAGGCTTACCATGTTCAAAACTGGGATTGGCCTCTTCCTCTCCCCACTGCTCCTCTTCCTGTACTTCCTGTCTCACTGACTGGCATCACACCTATCAGATCACTCAATTCAGAAGCCAGAGCGTCATTGCAGCGGAGTCTCATTCACCCCTACATTAATCATCAAGACCATTCACTTCTTTCTCCTTAATGTTTCTTCTGTACAATCGTCACTGTGTTGATGCAGTCTTTTCTAGCAGAAATGATGATGATAAAGAGGATGATAATGGTGACATTGATTTATTTATCCAGCAAGTATGTATGGAGCACCCATTATGTGCCAATCAATGTTTTCAGTCAAAAGATAGTTAATACTCAACATCATCAGTCATTAGGAAAATGCGAATCAAATGTACAGTGAGATAAGACTGCATGCTTTTTTGCCACGCTAGCAACGAGGCGGAGCAACTGGAACTCTGGTACATTTGGGGTGGAGATACAACATAGTACAGTCACTTTGGCAACGAGTTTGGCAGTTTTTATAAAGTTAAACATACGCTTACCATGCAACCTAGCAATCCCACTCCTAGGTATTTGCCTGAGTTAAAGAAAGCTACATGTATATAAAACCTATATGTGAATGTTTATAGCAGCTTTATTCATAATCTCCAAGAATGTGGAAACAGCCCAAATGTCCTTCAGCCAGGGAATGAATAAACAAGCTATGTTACGCCCACCCAGAGGAATGCTACTCAGCAATAAAAAGGGAAAGACGATGGACACCTGCAACTACGTGGATGTATTATGCTAAAGAGTCAGACTTAAAAAGCCAATGACTCGGCCGGGTGTGGTGTCTCATGCCTATAATCCCAGCACTTTGGGAGGCCGAGGCGGTGGATCACGAGGTCAAGAAATTGAGACCATCCTGGTCAACATGGTGAAATCCCATCTCTACTAAAAATACAATAATTAGCTGGACATGGTGGCACAGCCTTTAGTCCCAGCTACTTGGGAGGCTGAGGTAGGAGAATTGCCTGAACCCAGGAGGTGGAGGCTGCAGTGAGCTGAGATCGCACCACTGCACTCCAGCCTGGGTAACAAGAGTAAAACTCAGTCTAAAAAAAAAAAAAGCCAATGACTCTATGATTCTGCTTGTAGGACATTCTGGCAAAAACAACCTCTAGGGACAGGGGGCAGATAAGTGGTTTCTAGGGACTGGGTGAGGAGGGGATTAACCCGGGCCTGTTTAATTGTAGCACTGTTTTCTCCTTGGGGCCTCATCATGGATGTTCTGTTCTCCCAGCTGGAATCCCGTCTCCCTGTGATCATTCTTTCTTTCTTTTTGAGACAAGGTCTTTCTCTGTCACCCAGGGTGGATTGAAGTGGTGCAATCACAGCTCACTGCAGACTCGACTTCCCTGGGCTCAGCTGATCCTCCTTCCTCAGCCTGAGGAGTAGGTGGGACCCCAGGTATGTACCCCTATGCCTAGCTAATTTTTGCATTTTTTGTAGAGATGGGGGTCTCACCATGTTGCCCAGGCTGGGTCGAGCTCCTGGGCTCAGGCAATCCACATGCCTCAGCTTCCCAAAGTGCTGGGATTACAGGCATCATGTGATCCCACCTTTCTAAAGACAAGTCTGAGCTTAGGACTCTGATGTAGTAGAATCTCTCGGTGCTGGCTATCACTTCAAGTATGCAGTGCCATGGAAGACACTATTCAATGCCTCGGCTTTTAGGGCACAGAGATCTTCCAAAATGGGTCCTGTTGGCAGCCCTGATTTCCTTTCCCACCAGTCTTCCACACACTCTTTTCATTAGTTCCTCCTAAATACTTGAAGTTGAAGCTATTTAGCACCTCTGAGGCTTCCACATGGTCTTCCCTCTGCTTGCCTCTCTCTTCCTGTATATCTTAGTCCAAGTAACTCCTACTCTTCCTTCAAAAGCCAGCCAGGGCCTCACCTATTACAGAAAGTCATCTGGTCTCAGCTGCGGAGGCTTCCTTCTTTCAACCATCACAGTGATTCCTTGGCTATCTTGCCCAGATGGTGAATCGCTTGTTTCATTATTCCTACCCCTGGCACAGTGCTGGGCACAGGGAAGCCCAGCTTCCCTACGTGTGTTTTGAACAGAATTGCTTTCTAATTATACACCGTAATTATTACCTTAGAGTTAAGGCTTTGTCGTCTCAGCATGGAAAGGCATAGAAGTGATAAATCCATTGTAGTTTATTTTGATTTATCCTGGCCTTTTCTCATATCGTAGTGGCCGATGGCTGATGAGCAAAAACTCTGGGGGACAATGATTGCAGGATTGAGCTCACATACTTTTCCTAGGGGGTTTTATCAGGGATCATCTAGTTTTGGTTCCGATTGCATTAATGTTAGGTGGGAAAGATGAAGGCTAGTGACAAAGATAAACATAAAGAAAGTCCTTGCTTTTTGGGAAATGTGGCTGGTTAGAGGCATACTTACCTGTTGTGAAGTATGCAGTGTGAAACTAAACGAGTAAAAGGTGGGGTGGTTTGCCTGGAAAGTAATTAAGGGAGGTGGTCAGTCATCTGTGTCTTGACATGGGCCAGCTGGCACCCACGAGGACTGTTCTGTGGTTAATAAGGATGAGGTCTGTAGCACTGGGATAGCCGAGTTCAGCAGCGGTAATAGCTATTAGGTGGACTTTGGCTCTGCAAGTGTTTAGGAGGCCTGGAGGGACTCACCAATGATTCTATGCTGTTCTGTGCAATTCCCTTAACTGCCCTTGGCTGACCTAGTTATTAAGAAATCTTCACTCCCTAGTCTTGTTAGCTAAACAATCACTCTTGCTTCACATGTAAACATATATATGTACTTTCATCTTTGTCTCTTGTGGTCCAAAGTTATATTTAACAAGAGTGGATCTTCAAACTTGGAGGGCATTTTTATATTCTCAGAGTCAACATTTATTACTAATATTACAAGATACAATCTCTGAGAGCCTGCATCTCTGGGATGTGGGGGAAGAGGCCTGAGGAAAGCTTTAGGGCAGAGGGCTCAATTCTAAGTGAGTCCGTATGCAGGAGGCTTCTGTATACCACCACCCAGCCTGGGGGATCCTGCTGAAGCTGCATTCTTCTATCAGCCACGGAGCTCCTGAGATGAGCTCCCCTGACTGCCATGTTGAAAATGTCAGCCCCAGATGGTCTGGTGGTTACATTTTCTCAAAACAGTTGGGAGCCTCTGCCAACTTCTCTAAGGAATGAAAAAGATAATTTTTAAAATGCTGATTAACAGAGCAAAATGTACTTAAGCCGGTAACAGATTTTTTCCCTCCTCCCTCCATCCACTTGCTGCAAAACAACCTGTGGGGATTCAAAACATGGGAAAGAAGCTGATGGCTTTACTGAGGGACAGTACCTTAAAGGAAGGTAAGAAAAGGGGCAGCCAAGAGGGAGAGAAGGGACTTGAGAGCTGTAGAGTAACAGAGTCTTCCCCTGTGGATTTCCCCAAATACTAGGAGGTTCTGAGGGCTTATTCTCTTGTTTGTTTGTTTGTTTTAAATATATATTTTATTGCATTTTAGGTTTTGGGGTACATGTGAAGAACATGCAAGATTGTTGCATAGGTACACACATGGCAGTGTGGTTTGCTGCCTTCCTCCCCATCACCTATATCTGGCATTTCTCCCCATGTTATCCCTCCCCAACTCCCTAGCCCCACTGTCCCTCCCCTATTCCCCACACAGACCCCAGTGTATGCTGCTTCTCTCCCTGTGCCCATGTGTTCTCATTGTTCTCATCCATGTCCCTACAAAGGACATGAACTCATAATTTTTTATGGCTGCATAGTATTCTATGGTGTATATGTGCCATATTTTCCTTGTCCAGTCTATCATCGATGGGCATTTGGGTGGGTTCCAGGTCTTTGCTATTGTAAACTGTGCTGCAATGAACATTCACGTGCATGTGTCCTTATAGTAGAACGATTTATATCTTTTGTCTATATACCCAGTAATGGGATTGCTGGGTCAAATGGGATTTCTATTTCTAGGTCCTTGAGGAATCGCCACACTGTCTTCCACAATGGTTGAACTAATTTACACTCCCACCAACAGTGTAAAAGTGTTCCTATTTCTCCACATCCTCTCCAGCATCTGTTGTCTCCAGATTTTTTAATGATCGTCATTCTAACTGGCGTGAGATGGTATCTCAATGTGGTTTTGATTTGCATTTCTCTAATGACCAGTGATGATGAGCATTTTTTCATATGTTTGTTGGCCTCATGTATGTCTTCTTTTATAAAGTGTCTGTTCATATCCTTCTCTTGTTATCCAGCCCTGTTCTGACACTTGCACTGTGGTTCAAAACCCAGCAAGTCTGCCAGGACCTTGCTTCGGCATCCAGGATGCGGCAAGGAGGGCTGGGAAACTGGAAGCACGTTGGTTCCGTTTGTTCCAAGTGCCACGCCCCCTCTTAGTCCCCTGGCAAGTCTGAGGAGGTCTGAACCAACTTTGCAGCCCATCCTGATATAAGGCAACCAGCTCATCTTTGTTTGCTAGAGGAGATCGAGAACTTGAATACTAAGCGGGTAACTGACTGCAAGCTATTGTCTTTGATCGTACCCGAACACTTGTGTTTCTGATGGGGCCTGGTGTCTTGATTCCAGCCCCTGTTCTGAGATTTGAAGAGCTTCGCCACACTGTTCCTGGCTTTCTACATATCTCCATATGTCTATATTACAGTCCCAAAAGGGGAGTTCAAGAGCCTTCAGTTCTGAACCCACTGTTGAATTTTGATTTTAAGTAGGCACATCAAATATGGAACAAAAGCAAGAGAATGGATGTGGGAGTAGAGCAGAAACTCAGAATGGACCACCTAAATTCCTACTGGGCCTTTCTGGGCGTGGAAAAGAAATGGCCAAGGTTGGACATTTGATCCTTCGAGTTAATTAAAGACAGCCGGTGAAAATTAGTGCCCCCCGCCCAACTCCCCTGCAAAACCTTCCTTGTGTCTGAGAGCCAGAAGTGCCCATCATTAATGAGAAGCAGGAGCTGTGGGGTTCTGCAAATCCCTGGTCTTCACTCCACATTTCTGGATGTTGCACGCCAAACCTCTGTCTGGCTGAGTGATCATGGACACATGTTCCAGTCTCAGTGGCCCTGGAGGGTCTGCAGTCCAGGCACTCTCATGTTGAGGGAGTCTTGTCTTCCTGCCCTCATGCTGCTGATGCAAGAGCACCATCATTCTGTGGCATTCTCTGCTGTGGCATACTCCAGGTATTCTTCTCCCTCCAACAGTGAGGGGCCAGAGGTCTTCCCCTAGCTGTGTTCCCCTGGATTTGCCCAGGCCCTGCTCCCTTGGAGGGGAGTAACCTATCTTGTCATTTAGAAGTTTTCTGTCTCTAGCTTGTTCATTGGTGGTCCCCTCCCGCTAGGCTGCATCTTTTTCCCTCTTGGGGTGCTCAGCTGGCCTATCTGCAGTGTGCCGGGTGCACATAGGGTCACTGTTTGCCTTCTGATGTATGTTCTGCTAATAACTGTTGGCAGAACGTATACGATGACCTTAGGAACGTGGTTACATTTGAACAGCTAGATTAGGTTTTCCCCTATTCTCACTCTGACCTGCAAATATAGGGGATGGTTGAAGTTGCATTAGCTCTTTCAGAGCACCGGGTCAGTAAGTAATAATGGAAATGAACTCAATGGAACATTCAAGACTCTGATTTATCTCAATCCCAGGCCTTCTTAGTAATCTCTTACCTTTATACTCAGACTCCCCATTCACACTACACTAATTAGCATGTATTTACATGTTGCTTTCTTAAACCTTCCTTCAGCATTATGGCTGTAACTAACATATGTATTTGCAAGAAAGCATATTTATAGGCACATTCTTTCAGTCTTTAAAACTGCAGAGTCTCTAACAGTACTTTTTTATATTCCTTCTGAAGATATGTCTAGCACATTTTATACAAAGGCACATGAATTAAAAGCTGGTATGATCTTTGCCTTTAAGATAGAATTGCCTTCAAACACCCAGCAATTCCAACTCCTAGGTAGATACTCCAGGAAAATGAAGACATATGTCCAAATGAAAACTTGTGCAAAATGTTCATAGCAACATTATTCATTATAACCCCAAAGTGGAAAAAAATCTAAGTATCCATCAACTGATGAATAGATAAATATGGCGTAGCTATTCAATGGAATATTATTTGGCCATAAAAACAAATAATATACTGATACAAGCTGCAAAAAGATGAACTTTGAAAACGTTAGGCTAAGTGAAAGAAATCATATACAAAAGACTGAAAAATGTATTATTCTATTTGTACAAAATGTCCATAACATGCAAATATATAGGAGCAGAGGGTATATTAGTCTCCCTGGAGCTGAGGAAGGGAGGGATTGGAGAGGAATAGGAAATGACTTCTAAAGAGTATGAGTTTTCTTTTCGGGGTGATTAATATATCAAAAAATTGGTTTTGGTGATGGTTAAGCTGCTGTGTGAACACCTTAAAAACTATTGACTTGTATACTTTAAATGGGTGAATTATATGGTATGTGGATTATATCTCAATTTACAGAAAAAAAGAGAGAAACTTTCAAACTGAAGTCAACACAAATATTTTCTGCCTAAAATCCAAGATAAATCTGCAGGGTTATTTCTTGCCACACAAGAATTCATGTTTCTCTAGAGGACACAGTCCAGCAAGTTGGCCAAAGCAATGCTATTCCTACCCCAGTAGCCTTTTAGAGCCAAACACAGGTGTCAGATTAATCAGAAACAAGTTGGAAGCCCTGGTGTTGGAGCAAACCTATCTCGTGACATTTACCATTTCTTACATAACAAGTAGAGAGATTTTTATCTCCAGGTTTCACTGTGCAAAAATAGCATTAATGCTGCAATATTCTATCCTCTGGATAGCCTGCACTCTATTTCTTTGATGAGCTGGGGAAAGAGAAGGAGATGGAATATTGGGGGGATGTGGAGGAGGAGGAGTTGCTCTTGCCAGAAACCTGAGAATTATCTCTGACGCCTCCCTCTCTCTTGCCCTCAGAGTCTGATCAATAGCCAAGTTCTGTGATCTACCACCTAAATATCTCTACTTCTCTCCAGCTCTGATACTGCTGCTTGAGTCTAAGCTGCTGTCCTCCTTCATCATCCATCTTCATCCTCATTTTTCTTCTTGAATAACAATAATAACCTTCTGAATTGATTCTCCTGCAGCTGCTTTCTCCAAATCTGTATTCCTAACATCAAAGAGGACCTTAAAAAATGCAAATCTGGCCTTGAAATCCTCAAAAACATATCCTTGCCAGGTGCAGTGGCTCATGCCTATAATCCCATTACTTTGGGAGGTCAAGGTGGGTGGATCGCCTGAGGTTAATAGCTGAAGATCAGCCTGGCCAACATGGTGAAACTCCACCTGTACTAAAAATATGAAAATTAGCCAGGCATGGTAGCAAGCGTCTGTAATCCCAGCTACTTGGAGGCTGAGGCAGGAGAACCGCTTGAACCCGGAGGTGGAGGCTGCAGTGAGCCAAGATTGCATTGTACTCCAGCCTGGGAGACAGAGTGAGACTGTCTGAAACAAACAAACAAACAAACAGTAACAAAACATGTCCACTCTTTACAAGTTTGTCTAGGTAAACTGTAGAATCTTCTCTGATCCTACCCTTCTCTGATCCAGCCCATCTTTGCAGCTCCCCCTTCTCCAGGCGCACTGATCTCCTTCAGATTGTCGCAGGACCCGGCAGACCCCTTTCTCGAGACTCCTCTCTCAGCCTCTCCTTCTCCGGATGCATTTCTTCCTGCCCTTTGGATTTTAGTTTAAACGTCATTTTCCTCAGCAAACCCTCTGTTCTTTCTGGCCCAGTGTTGTGTTGTGTGGTCTCCCACGCCCAGGATTTCCCACTCATCACAGCTATAATTAGTCATCATGGAACTGTTTGTTTAATGTCCATCTCGGTAAGGGACTACAGGCTTCCAGAGAAGGGGACTGTGTCTGACTTACTCCCGAGTGGACCCCAGCACTTGGCCAAGGCCAGGCCGAACAGTTGATTCTCGGTCACCATTAGAAATCGAAGGGCAGACAGAAAGCATGGAGGAAGGGAGGGACCTACGGAGGGAGGAGAAACGGGAAAGCCTAACAGGGAAGCCGGATGAGCTGTGCAGCTCCTGCTCAGAGTGAGGGCTGCCTCCTCACTCGCTTGTGGAGCCAATGCCCCACCATGCCGAGTGCCGGGTGAGGTCGGCCAGGGCAGAGATGGACAAGCTAACATGCGTGGAGGTTCTCTGGGCCGCTGGAGAGGTGAGGACTTGCAAAGATGGGGCTCATGCCCAGTAAACTATGGCAGTGCCAAGACACGCAAAGAGGGAACCCTGTGAGGGGGTAAGGCAGGGGAGCAGGGAAAGAGTCTTCAGATGGCCGTGCATTGGGAGGAGTCTTCTGAACCGAATAAGATTGGGAGGATCTCATTTTCATCTCCAGGAGGAGGCTGCCATTGACTGCTGTTCTCTTGGTGGACAGGACCATCTGTCTGTTCCTTAGACGTCTGCTCTGGGACCATCATTGTTGATGGAGGCTGATCTCAGGATCATGGGGTTGACCCTTCTCAGGATCTAGACTGCCCTGCCTCTCTGTCTGCCTTGCCTTACACATCTTCTGGAGTAGAAACCGTAAGTCTGCCCAGAGGCTGCTGCTCCCTGTGTGACCTTGGGCAAGTTTTGTTACCCTCCAGGACTTGAAATCTTCATTGGCAAATGGGATACAATAATAGTACCTACCCCACAAGGCTATTGCAAGAATGCAATGAAATATCCTATGTGAAGCTTCTAGTACTTGGAGGGAAAATTCAATAATGTTAGACATTTTATTAGAAATTTGTTCTAGTGCCCCACTACCCTTTATGCAAAGGCTTGTTTTTTTTAAAAAAATGCATGAACAGTTATTCTTACAGCTCTACTGTAAGCCAATTTTCTCCTGTTGAGCTTCAGGTGAGTGTGGGGAACAGATGGTTATCATCCTTCTGATGGTGCCTTTGGGGACAGATGTTAATGAGGTCAAAAAACTTGGAGTTTGTCATTGTATAGTTCAGTGGGCCCCTCCCTTAAGCCTCAGGTGTCTTCTCTAACTCTAGACGGTTTGTTGCAGTTGCAGAAGGTTACCAGGAAAAAGTCTAAACTTGGATCAAGAATCTTAGTACTGCTACTTACTAGCCCTGGAAACTTGGACAAGCCACTTGATTTTTTCGGAACCTTTTCTCATTTGTGAAATCAATATCCTAGCACCAACCCTTCTCTCTCTAGATTGTTGTGAGAATTAGACAAAAGAGCATGTATATGAAGGCTTAGAATTGAGCCTGGATCATTGCAGTCATGTTAAGCAGTGTCATGGTTAATTTATTTGTCAACTTGACTGGGCTAAGGGATGCTCAAATAGCTGTGAAATATTGTTGCTGGGTGTGTCTGTGAGGATGTCTCCAGGAGAGATTAGCATTTGAATCAGTAGACTGTGTAAAAAAGATTTTCCTTCACCAATGATGCCCAATGTAGCCAGGCATTATTCAACCCATCGAGGGTCCTAATAAACAAAAAGAGGAGGAAGAGTGATCTTTCTTTCTTTTGGAGCTAGGGCATTCATCTCCTCCCTCTCTTAGACATCTGAACTTTTGGCTCTTGGGCTTTGTGTATCTTGGACTCATACCTGCCCACCACCCTTCTCCACAGTCCCCCTCAACCCCTGCCTCCCTCTTTGGTCTTCTGACTTTAAATGATTCCACTGGCTTTCCTAGTTCTCCAGCTTTCAGACAGCATATTATGGTACTTCTCAACTTCCATAATTCTGTGAGCCAATTCCCACAATAAATGTACCTTTTCTATCGGTCTATCTATCTATCTATCTATCTATCTAGTCTGTCTATCTATCTATCTATCTATCTATCTATCTATCTATCTATCTATCTATCTATCTATCTAGTCTATCCATCAATTCATCTATCCTCCATCCTACAAGCTCTCTTTCTCTGGAGAGCTCTGACTAATGCAAGCAGTTTCTTAAATTTGGATCTGCTTGTGATAGGTCAATAGAAAACCATCACCAAATTAGGAAAACACATTTCAAACCAGGTATCCTACTGACTTGACGTTCGGCACTGCTGCTCTGCCTGTGGACAAGGCACATCTTTTCCCTTTATGTGACTGCCTCTAATCCTACCTCAACACGTTCTAGCTTCTTTGGTATCTTTTTTGAGGTCCTCTTTCCTTACCGAGAGATAATAATTACAACTTGTTTCAGGTCTCTATTGTATTTCTTAAATAGTCTCCCAATTCTTAACCCTTTATTCTCTCCATGTTACTGCATTAATGATTTTTCTTTTTTCTTTTCTTTTCTTTCTTTCTTTCTTTTCTTTTTTTTTTTTTTTTTGAGACATAGTCTCACTCTATCACGAGGCTGGAGTGCAGTGGAGCCATCTCGGCTCACTGCAACTTCTGTTTTCTGGTTTCAAGCAATTCTCTTGCCTCAGCCTCCCGAGTAGCTGGGACAACAGGCACGTACCACTGCGCCCGGCTAATTTTTTGTATTTTTAGTAGAGACGGGGTTTCACCAACGTGACCAGGATGATCTCGATCTCTTGACCTCGTGATCCACCAGCCTCGGCCTCCCAAAGTGCTGGGATTACAGGCATGAGCCACCGTGCCGAGGCCACATTAATGATTTTTCTAAGTTGCAGAGCTGAATATGCCTTTCTCCAGTTTTAAATTCCTCATTTGTTCCCTATCACTTTTAAGATAATGACTCCTCCAGTTCCATTTCTGCCATTCTCTCTCAGACTCTACATACAAGCAACTCAGACCTACTTGTACTTTTTAGAATTCACCAGGCTCTTCCACGTTTTCATCTCTTTCATTTGTGTTATTTCCTCTTGGCACAACTTTCACTGTAATTCCACACTTAATTGTCTTTCAAAACGTAGTTCCAAGTAAAAATAAAATCTTTAAACTAGGAAAAAATATTTACAAATCACATATCTAATAAAGGACTTCTATTCCTGTTTTATCAAGGACTCTCAAAACAACAATAAGAAAGAAAACTGTGAGAAAGTGGCTACGAGATTTGAACAGATACTTCACCAAAGAAGACGTATAAACGGCAAATAAACACATGCAAAGTTATTCAACATTGTTAGTCAAAAGAAAAATGCAAATTTACACCATTATAAGATATCACTACACATTTCTTAGAATGGCCAAAATGAGAAAGACTGACCATACCAAGTGTTGGCAAGGACGTAGAACAGCTGGAACTCTCATTCATTGCTGCTGGGAATAAAATGGTGCAGCCATTTTGAAAAATAGCTTGGCAGTTTCTTAAAAAAAATTAAACATATGCCTACCATATGATCCAGCCATTCTACTCATAGGCAGTTACTCAAGAGAAATAAAAGCATATATTTATACAAAGGCTTTTGCATAAATATTCATGTAACTTTGTTTGTAGTAGCCAAAACTGGAAACAACACCAAATGTCCATCTTCTGGTGAATGAATAAACTCATGTAGATTCATACAATGGGAGATGACTAGTGATAAACAGGAATGAACTGCAGAATGATTCATACTACAACATGGCTATGAATTTAAAAATAATTTTGCTGAGGAATGAAGGCAGACAAAAAAGAATATGTACTATATGATCCCATTTGTATAAAATTCTAGGAGATGTAAGGTAATGTTTAGTCACAGAAAGCAGGTCATAGTTTGCCTGAGGAGGAGAGGGAAAGGAGGAGGTGAAGGAAGGAGACATTACAAGGAGGCAGGAGAAAGCTTGGGGTTAATGAATATGTTCATTATTTCGATTATGGTGATGGTTTCATGGGTATACACATGTCAAAACATATCAAAGTGTGCATCTTAAGTATGCTGTGTTTATGTCCAGTATGCCTCAATAAAGATGTTAACTCTTTTCAACGTAAAATAAACAAGAAAAACGAGGAAAACTTAGCTTTTCTATAACCCTCTTTGAGGAGTCATTCTCTAGCTACCTTTCCCCTAAAGCAGAGTTATGTTCTCCGGGCTCTGTGTGACATGTCCATGGTATTTACTAGCTTGAACTGGAGCTTCTAAGGTACTGTCTCCCTCACTAGATTGTAGGTGATTTAAGGATAGGGGCTGTGGTGTGTATATCTGTACAATCTGATCTCAGTCCTCCCTTAGTGCCTGAGAGTGGAATCTAAATAATCATTTGTCTTCCTTTAAACCGTAAGCTAAGATGATGATTTTTTAAAAGAAAATCTGAAAGCCATATCCCTTAAGCAGAATCTACTTTTTTAATGAAATTGTTTCAAATGTAAAAAGATTACATGTACTTGGGAAATTTCAAACATAATAGCTGTAAACTCAAAGAAGGCCCAGTTTCTGGAGGACAGCAAATTCATGTGGGAAAAAAGAAAAGCTTTTGCAGGAGGGTGTGGCTCAGGGTAGGATGTTTAGGACTGGAAGCATTCAGGATTCTTTACTCATGGAATCAGCAAACTCTGGCCAAGTAGCACCTTTAAAATGATCCATGGAGGGATTTTTCATTTTGGAAAACAGGTTTATTAGTGGAATTATTACAAGTATTAATACCTGGAACGTTATTTTCTTGCTAATGATGCTGTAATGGGTTGCGCTGGGATAATAGAACTGCTCTGAGTGCATAACTTACCAAAGCTGCCTACCTCCCCCGTGACTTATGGGCTGTAGCCCTCATTAGTTCCATGGTTACATTGGCTGCTGTTTAGAGCCATAGTGAGAATCTTGTGAAGGTTTGGAAGAGCCCCAAGTTTAATGTCATAAATGACTACAGAGTGAAACAGTCATTGCTTTTTACAGAAACCCAATATGCCTGCTTTTTAGGCAGTGGTGAAGTGACAGAGCACCCAAGCAAGGGGAGGTAAGCTTGCTGATGTTGGAACAACTCAGTGTTGGCTTGCAGCTCCGCAGATGATAGGGTCGCCTCCAAGGAGGTTTTCTCACTTGCATGGGCCATTTGTTCTACTTGACATTGGGAATAGGAACAGATCTTCCAAATTGTATCTAAAAGTTGTAGCATCTAGTACCTGAGTGCCCCCAGCCTCGTTGCAATGCCACACACGAACCACTTTATTCGGGCAAGTTTATGTGAGAGATTTAGTATCATCCTGTGCACATTCCAGAATGAGGATGTACACACTCTGCTGTGTATCTTGAAAGAACACCACTCACAACAGCGTCCAGCCTGGGCCAGCTCACGGAATAGCTGATTTGTGCAAAGACTATACAAGGTATCATGAGATGATCCAGAGGAAAGAACACAATGCATGGTTTTTCCTAAAGAAGAAACTCTGATGTTGTTACCCTGCAGGTGGCCAGGGCCCAGGTTTTGTGGGAAGCTGATGGAATGAGGATGATGGGGTAGAAGGCCACCTAGGATTTAGTGGCCTGTGGCTAGTGCCTCTGTCTTCTTCCTCTGCATATGCTTATCCAGGTTAAGCTGCTGTTTTAGGTAACATGTTTTGTTTTGTTTTGTTTTTCCTAACGGTCCTAACAAAGCTGCCAAATAGTCCAGTGAGCAACTTTTCAGTCTTCTGTGTGGAAAGCGGCTCTCTTGGGATTGCGAGGAGAAGAGCAGGAATAAGGTTGGTAGGGCAGAGGGTGGCCCTCAGGAAGGCGTGGAAATACTATGTGACTACAAGCATGGAAAGGATCTTCAGTTTCCAGCACAGAATTGTACAAAACCCAAGGGCAGTGTTAACAGACTGAGACTTAGTCACTCCTTGGCTGTGTGTCCACAGGCCAGTTACTAACCTCGATTTCCTTATCCATAGAATGGAGATAATGACTACCCCCAAATCTTGTCAATATTTAATCAGATAACATATTAAGACACTGGATGGGAGATGGTACACAATAGGTACTAGACAGGTGTCGGCTCTTTCCCCTCTGTCTGTCCTTTGTCTGTCCAGTTGCTCTGAAAATGATTATTGGGCTTTCCTGTATTCCTGCACAGTAGCAGCAGAAACTCAAGAGTTGCTGATCCTCTGCCCTCTTTCTACTTTGCAAAGCCGCTCGCACATGTTTGAGTCTGGGGCTGAAATGTGACCAGATGACAACACCCCCATGCTTGCAGCTCCATCAGAGGGACATCCTCTTTTCCCTGGATGATGCTGGACACCAGAGGAGGAAGATAGCAGGAGCGTCACCAAGGAAGTCAATTTTAATCACATTTTAAGTGCAGGGCTAAAAGTGGAGATGTGGACGTTTAAATTTCCTCCCCGCTCCCACACCAGCCTTTGGCTCAGTGTAAGCCAGCGAATGTGAGGGACATCCCCGGCCTTACCTCCTCTTCCTACTACATATTTCCATCTCAGGGTGGACAGGCACTTCATCATATTTGGGAGAAAACTGAAGGAGGAGTTGGAAGACCTGGTTTGAAAGTTTTATTGATGCCATTTTTTAAAACACAGTCTCACTGAGTGTCAGGTTTGGGACCAGATGCAAGGAAAGCAGAGGGGAATCATGCATATTTACTGGTTAAAGAGAGGTTGGATTCATAAAGGATACTGGTAAGTACATCCATGGTGAAGGTATGGTGCAATATAATGGAGGAGGGACCCCAGTTAGCCAGAGGTTGGAGGTGTCAGAGAAGCAGAGGAGGTGGCCCTTCAGCTTAGTCTGAAGGATAAATTGGATTTAGTCCAGTAGGCAGATTGCTTAGGTAAAACTGAATGTTTATGAACTTAGGAAAGTCACTCACTCTGAGTCACAATCCATTTAAGTGCCAAGTTAGGGGGCTGCTTTAGCCTCTGTAGACTTTCTTGGGTCTAAAACTTCATGATTCCATATTTGGTCTGGAAAGTAACTTAGCCTTTTCTCCAACTTGAGCAACACCCTGGATAGAATTGTGATTCATCCCAGTTCTGCACTCCAAGTCTCGGGGCAGAGAGTTGACTCTCAGTGACTCAGGGCAGCTTGGGTCCCCCACCATGTGCATCAGAAAGCTGGATCTCCTGATCTCCATGACCCACCTCTTTGTAGAGGGAAGTTTGTCATTAAGAGATGTCCATATATTTCCTAGCTGGACTGTAGGAGAGCATCAATGCAAAAAGGGGGTCTCTGAAGAGTGTTTGCAAAGATGAGAAGTTAGGAGTGTGGGACTGGGAGAATATTGAAGAGAGTATCTGAATAGATTTGGCTCAGTGGACTTTCTCCCAGAAATCTCTGCTCCAGGCCTTTCAGGTAAAATATTTAACAGCCTTTTAGCAGCAGCTTTTTCTCTAGAAACAAAACCCCATATTTTACATCTCCCTGCAGGCACCCAGCTGCTGATAAACCTGTTAGGAACTATTGTGTTCCAGTGCAGATAGGCTGTCAGCCTCCTGTCTTCCAAGGGTGTCAACTTTTAGGACTGCCCATTTGCCTGAGAAATTGGGATTGGAAGAGGGGGACTTTCTTTCCCTCTCTTTTCCTCCCTGTTGGTTCTAAGATCCTGGAACCTGTCACCAAAGTGACACAATAATGGAGGTCAGGGATCCAGATCCTCAGTAAGTGAGGAAGGGAGGCCAGGAGGCTAGGAGGAGCCACCTCAGAGGCTGTCCCAAATAATGATGAAGAACTGGGGTTGGAGTCAGAAAGACCAGAATTTTGTAATCCAGACTCTGCCACTTGCTAAGTGTTCCTTGGACATATTACTTACTTGCTGAGCTTTGATTTCTTCCTGTGTATAAAGTGGAGACTACAGTAGCACCTGTCACTGGGCTTTTTGAGTGATGAAAAGAGATAAATTATAAGTGCCTAGTACAGTGCCTGACAAAGAGTACTGACAAACTACAAACATTACATGATCACTACTGTCATCATCTTCACTACCACCAACATTATCACCACCACCATCATAATCCTCACCACCATTGTAATCATCACTATCACCATCATCACCACCCTCATTATCATTACTATCATCCTTGTCACCATCCTCACCACCATCACCATCAACACTATCACCATCATTATCATTACCATCAGCACTATCATCACCATCATGTCATAATCATCATTATTATCATCATCACTAGCATCATCCTCCTCCTCATCATCACCATCACCACCATCATCATCACTATCACCATCATCACCATCCTTGCCACCATCTTCATCGCCATCATCATCACCATCATACCATGGACGTCATCACAACCACCCTCACCACCACCATCATCACCTTCCTTGCCACCATCTTCATCGCCATCATCATCACCATCATCACCATCATACCATGGACGTCATCACAAACACCCTCACCACCACCATCATCACCATCCCTGTTAATATCATTACCATCCTCCTTATTATCATCACCACCCTCACCATTACCATCATTACCATCCTCGTCACCATCGTCATCACCATCACTATTATCATTACCATCCTCCTCAGTACCATTGTCACCCTCACCACTACCATCATCACCATCCTCGTCACCATCATCACCATCACTATTATTATCATTACCATCCTCCTCATTATCATCATCACCCTCACCATTACCATCATCACAATTCTCGTCGCCATCATCATCACCATCACTATTATTATCATTACCATCCTTCTCATTATCATCATCACCCTCACCATTATATCATCACTATCCTTGTCAGCATCCTCACCACCATCACTGTTGTTATCATTTCCATTCTCCTCATTATCATCATCACCCTCACCATTACCATCACCACCATCCTTGTCAGCATCCTCATCACCGTCATGATTGTTTTTGTTGTTGTCTTTGAGAGACTTGAAAGAGTTGGACTACGGGGTGAGGAAGTAATAATGGAAGGACAGGGCTTCAACATCGGTCCTCTCAGGGCATCCCTACTCAGGGCAGGTAAAATGGGCAAGTGCCTGACAAATACTTTTACTGCTAGAACTTAGCAGGAGCACTATGTTCGACTTTAGCATTTGGGTTCATTTTTGGAGTGGTAACAAAAAACATGACAGCAGTGGAGTGTCTTCAAAATTGTTGAATGCCAACATCTGATGTCTCCATTCAGAATAGGAACCACCCCAGCATGCATTAGTATTTGTGTGACTTATAGAATTAGCTGACTTCCTCTTGACCTCACTTCTTTTCAGAGTTGGGGCCCAGCTGTGGAAATACTTTTTCTCAAGGTTTTTCTCTTTATTTTCCTCCACTTCATTCTTTGTCTCCGATTACTTTCTCTGAAATTCTTGCTCTCTTAAATGGCACTCTTTGTGACCAGTAGACATTTGGATATTCCTGGTCCCTGTCTCTGGAATTCCAAGCCTTAGCCAAAGAGATGCTTGGGCCCCAGTGGAGTACCCTTGGGTGATCAAGCATGCTGCAGTCACCCACAGACAGCTGGCATCACAATGAGCCTGTCTTAGAAGGGTATTATGGGCTTCCAAGGTCTATTACTAATACCTGACAATTTTCTGTCCCAGGGAGGAAAGAGATTTCTGTGTATCAAATAAAATGGAAAGTTCTGCTTATAAATGGCTTATTTCTCAATCAAAATAAGAAGGAGAAAGTAGTTTTTTCTGGAAGGTTAGGGTATCTAGAAAGAGCGTATTCTTTTTCTTTTTTTTTTCTCCACAGTTCAGACTTGTTCAGTCACATTCAGTCATATAAAATACCCTGTCACATCTCCCTACTTCTTCTTTTATTTTACTTTTACGTGTTTGTGGCAGAAACTGTTGGTGCTCATCCCTATTCATGGGATACTCTTGATTTTTTAGCTTCTCTTTTGATTTTATTCAGTTCTGGCCAATGAGATACAGAAGGGAGCAAGTACACTAATTTCAATCTTGCTCCCACAAACAATGGACACGGTCCTAAAATTAATATTTTTCTCTCTCTTCCATTGGCTAGGTAAATGCACAGTATTCTGAGGAGGCCCTAGGAAATAACTCAGCCACAAAGTAGAAGGAGGGCGGGCCTTGCAATCACGGTGTAGAAGACCACTGAACACCACCATGTGGACTGTACAGGAAAGAACCATTGAGATCTGGGGGCTCTTCATTATAGCAGCTAGCATTCCTTTATCAACATATACGCTATCATTTTCCTCCAGTAAAATTAGCTCAATTGCCACTAAAATAATAGTAATAGAGACATTTCCTTCTTCTTCTCTAGTGTGAAAGCTTCAGGAGGGAGAAAAATCTTTATTTTTCGCCTCTTTATTCCCAACACAGTATAATCATTGGCACATGGTCTGTGTTCCACAAATTTTGGTCAAATAAATGACTGAGTCTGCCAGCATCATTTTTCTTGCCTGGGAGTACTGGCTCTTTCTGTAAAGTCATGAGCTGTGGTTACTGTTTGGTTGAACACCCTAGGATTATCCTTTATTTTCCCTTGCCACAAACCCCAAGCCAGGCCACATACTCTTGGGCTAAACAGCTCACGAAATCCTATTCAGCAGGGCTGCAACCCTTCTCTTTCACAATCTTACTGTAGACAGAAGGAGGTTGGAGCTGAGGGGGGCCTCAGCCCCCACATGCCAGGCTCTCACTGCTGTGACTCTCTGCTGGCCATAACCTGCTTACAGAGCTGCCACCTAAAACTCTACATTCAGAACAGAGAAAATGTGCGAAATGGCAAGGAAAGGGAAGACAGTGGCCAACAGTCCACTAACTCCTGCCTCATATGCCCCATTAGCTTAGTTATTGACCCTAAAGAAAAAAGAATTGAGATCTGAGATGGTCCCAGTGGATGTAAGTTCTGATGAAATTATGTCTGTATCTCCAGGTGGAAGTTGTTTCCTTGAATGCAACCTCCTGTGTCTTTTTTGGAGAAGAACATCTATTCTTCATCGGGGTTGCACACTTAAATCCCTGGGGAGAGCTCTGTAAAAATGCAGATTCTTTTAAAATTATACTTTAAGTTCTGGTGTATACGTGCATATCTTGCAGGATTGTTGCATAAGTACACACATGCCATGGAGATTTGCTGCCTCCATCCCCCTGTCATCTACATCAGGTACTTCTCTCAAGGTTATCCCTCCCCAACCTCTTCCCTGCCCCCTGCTATCCCTCCCCTATCCCTCTACCCTGTAACAGACCCCTGTGTGTGATGTTCCCCTCCCTGTGTCCAAGTGTTCTCATTGTTCAACACCCATCTGTGAGTGAGAACATGCAGTGTTTGGTTTTCTGTTCTTGTGTCAGTTTGCTGAGAATGATGGTTTCCAGGTTCATCCATGTCCCTACAAAGGACACGAACTCATCGTTTTTTATGGCTGCATAGTATTCCATGGTGTATATGTGCCACATTTTCTTTGTCTAGTCTATCCTTGATGGGCATTTGGGTTGGTTCCAGGTCTTTGCTATTGTAAACAGTGCCACAATAAACATACATGTGCATGTGTCTTTATAATAGAAAGATGTATAATCCTTTGGGTATATACCCAGTAATGCGATTGCTGAGTCAAATGGTATTTCCGCATCAGGGTTTACTTAATCAGCATTTCTAGGGATGGTGCTTGGGAAGTTTTTAAGGGCTCCAAAGATTCGAATCACATCCCTGGTTATTAAAGCTACTTTAATTAAATGCTTGCTTGTGTGGTTACCTTTCTTCTATTAACTTTTTAAATACTTACAGCCACTTTGTGATCTTGGTACTCTTATTCATCTAGTTTTACTGATGAGGGAGCAGACTACAGCAGATGTTTTACCCAAGACTTGAATGCTCTCTGGCCCAAGAGGCCTTGCTCTTCACTACCTCCTCTAATGTAAAAAAAACATGGGATTTGAAACCAAAAACCCAGTTCCTCTTCTGGTCAGGACGAGGCTCATTTTTCCCTCCTGACATGAGAGTGGATATGAATGGTGCTTGTGGATCACAGTCGCTATGCCAGTGCCACGTGTGCCCCTTGAAGGAATGGACTGTGCGTCCTCTGGGGCAGATCCCTGTCTGTGGAGGATTGCAGCTCTGGAGACACGACGCATTTGCTTCCCAACTGCCTGAGTGTCCTTTGATCTTTGGCCCATGAGCTTTGTTCCACTGAGGAAGCAATTCTGCAGAGCTCAGGGTTCCACCTGAGGTTCACACAAACTTCACTAAGACTAACCTATAGAGATAATGAGTTGATGGCAGGAAGGGAAGCTACTGAGAGAAGAGGTTTCTTGAGGGGAGTTGCCTCCACAGAATCCTCCCACAGGTAGAAAAATGGCTCACTTCTCCCCTCCCCACCAGACTCTGTTCTTGTATCGGTTTGCTGAGAATGTTGGTTTCCAGATTCATCCATGCTCCTACAAAGGACATGAACTCATCCTTTTTTCATGGCTCTTCCTTTTTTTTTTTTTTTTTTATAGTGACCATTCCTAATCCCTGAGCTTGCATCACTTCCCCATTTCTCTCCCAGTTCCTCTTTCTCCTGGCTAACTCCAATAAGCATTGAGGTCTCAGCTTAAATGCAACTTCCCTCTGGAAGGCTTCCCTGACGCTAAGACTTCTGCTCTCAGGGCACTTATACACAGTTGTTGCAATTTCTTGAGCCTCTCTTTTCTGCTGGAATGTCCTGCTCACCCCTTTTTTCTTTCATACCCAGTACTACGCTTGGCCCATAGATGACACTCAGATATTTGTTAAATAATTGGAAAACATTCCCATTTTCATATCTAGTGCAGACCTTATTCTTATCTTTCATACTTTTTTGGCTAACTGACTATGGGATGGATAACTCAAATTTGATAAGCCAAAGGCTCTTTAAACTCGGTACTCCCCAAAATGACCTCTTCCCTGTGCCCACTCCCTACTTCTGTCTGTGCACCACCATGCGCTCAGGTAGCACAGCTGAAATGTACTCAGGTGTGCCCCTGGTCCAACAGACCCTATCATCCTAACATCTTCTATCCAGCTTTGTATCTCTGACTCCACTGCCGCGTATGCTGTATGAGACCACCATCCTCTCCTTTCCTGAGTTATCAGAATGGACTTTCTGAACCTGCCTTCTTCCTGGTCATCCATCCTCTGCCAAAATATCAGGGTTTTTTGTTTCTTTGTTTTAACAATGCAAATATGATCATGGCGTTGCCTTTAAAGTATCAGTAATTCCTCCCAGTCTCCAGGTAAGATGCCTGCTTTTTAGCGAGGCCCACATAATCTGCACCCACTCTCTGGCCTTGAGGTCAGTCTTGCATCTTACTGCCTCCCTCCTGGCAGTCCTCGATCATTTGCAGTGTGCACAGCACCCCACATTGTTGGTGGCATCCCTGTGCCTCAGATACTGCACCCTAATCCTCAGACCCACGGCGTCACTGCTGAGCTGCTCAGGCAATGTCGGCTCACCTTCCCAGACTTTGCTGAGTGTCGATATTCTCGCTGATAAAGCCTTTTCTTGGCATTTCCCCACAAACCATATGTGAGAACCACCTCTCCCACTGCCTCCACTCGGCCCTAAGAATTTGTTACAGGCATTTAACTAACACCTCCTTGGCTTTATCTGTTTACATGTTTGTTTCCTTCAGCTAGATCCTAAACTCCATATGATCAGGAACATGTTTTAACTCTTTTTCACTGTGAATGCTTAGCACACAACTTGGCCCTTAGTAAGTACTCAATGAATGTTGGCAGGATTATTGAATTCCAAATGTGTGCCAAAGAATGTAAAAATTAACCTAATGTAGCCAAATGCAAAAGATGACTGTACAGACTCCAGGGAAAGAAGGAAGAAGGGCTCTTGTCCTTGTGTAAACCTGTCATGTGGGTACCTGTGGCGGGCAAGAGAAGATCTTTTGCCATAGGTAAGGATGGTGGGGGGTTGCCAATCCCAGCTGCTGTGCCTGGAAACCCAGTGACCACTCTTGTGCCCAGGCCATGATGTCCACAGCTGCTTCTAGCCCAGGAGTAAGCACAGCAGGAAACCCCTGCAGGTCTGGGTCTGTAGGAGGCAGGGCTTTTTAGACGTGTGACTGGCCAAGGGACTCACTGTTTGCCCTGTCAAAAGTGTCCTAAGCCGAAGGTTCCCATACAGCCTATGATCTTCCTTCTTCGCTTCCTTTTCTCCCCTTTCTCCTTCAGAGTGATCTGACCTACATCCAGATCTAACAAGCCTCCTGGCCTCCTTCATTTTCTTCCTCATTTTCCTTCATAGTCTTTAATCCATAAATGTTTTCTGTGTCTAATCCCATCGTTACGGCACCCAGATTAACACAGGTGCTAGTAAGAGTGGGCTGGAACAAACTGCCAATCATATGAATTCCAGTTATACACTCCGGGGCTGGGAAATGGCCTTTGGGTCAATCTGTGGACTCCGTGGGCCAGTGTGAGCCAGACCTTAGCCACGACTCCAGCTGTTAACTTGGCCCCCATAAATTCCCACTCCAAAGGCATATTTCTTTTTCTCCAGTGTACACAATCATAAGCAAAGGGTGAAAGGACTTAGCCTATACCTGCCATTACATTGCAGAGCCCTGTCTCCCAGCAGCCCAGACAGCTCTTGTGTCAGTGGGTTTCGAATCTGGAATGGACTCAGATGTGGGAACTGGGCCAGGAGGTGTGGCTATTTTGGTGTTCCCACCCTCAGCGTCCTGCTCTTCTGCTCCCCTCCTGCCTTGCTGCTTCTGTTATAAATGCTAAGCAGCACACTGTTGGCGGCCCATCCGTTTTGTCCCCAGGCACTCTATAATCTATGCAGCATCTCCATGGCTCCCTGCCAGTCAAGGCCTCTTGTTTGGCCCTCTGATCTTTCCAGCCTGCAGTCACTGTTGCCTGGTCCCCATCATCCTCGAAATTAACCAGCCCAGATCTGTGGCCCTGTCTCCTACCTCAGGCCTTGACCTGCAGAGGTGAGCCATCACGGAACTTCTTGGTGATGCCAGTCCAGTGCGTTCCCAGCGGCTTCAGTGGACGGTGTGTCCTCGGACCCTCCTGTGGAATGCACACCTCTGTGGCGCTGCTGGCCTCGCACGTGCTCCAGCGTGTCTGCTCCTACAAATTCTTTACTCCTTCTACTCCTCGCAATCACAATGCAGGCATTTCCGCTTTACCAAGAGTAGGCCATGGCTTTCCCAGGTTTCAGAATGCCACCCAGCAGTGAGTCAGCCCCACTGCCAGGTCCTTGCCAGGGCTTCAGGTCCCTCATCCTAAGGAAGTGTCCCAAGGCAATGGGTCCTTGCTTATTCACCTTAAGCATCAGCCCCTCTGGCAGGTAGCTGGGACCAGAAGCCTCTCCTTGGCCTGGCTGGAGCTCCTTAGCATTTCATTGCAGTTGGTGGCCTCACTTCATTCCCTCCCTTCCTCCTCCTTCTCAGGTCTGAGGGCTCCCCCTCAGCCGCCCATCCAGTCTCCTCCAGTGCCCCAGTTTTCCTCATGGGTGTTTCCTCCAAATGGTCTCTCTTTCTAACCTAATTCCATCTTGGCGTCTGTGTTTTTGAAGGACCCAGATCAAGTAGGACTAAGACATACGTTACCTCATTGAATTCCCCCAGTAGTTTTTCTCTTGGCGAATTTGAAGGGGTGAGAGGAAAATTAAAGCTCAGGGACATGCAGGTATTTTCCCAAAGTTTCGGACGTAGGAAGTGAAAGTTGGAATCTGGTTCTTGACATCTAATTAGGGGCTTTTTCCTACAGTGGGGTTTGTCAGAGGGTTCTTAGAGAAGGACATTTGGAAGATACCCTTGAGGAAGGCAGAGTTTCTTCGTAACTGATGGGAAGGGAGAAACAATGAACAGAGATAGGAGTAAGCAAGTTTTATGTCTCTGCATATGTGTTTGGTCCCCATACGTATGTGAGACTTCGTGTGTATAAACGTGCATGCATTCATATCTGTGTCTGCATTACCTAATTCATGCAGACCCCAGAATGCGTGCAGACTACATGCCAGGAAAGAACACCCAAGCAAGGGAAAAATTTACCTTTCATAGCTGTCTCCAAAATTTTGCAATTTATAAAATCGGAAAGAAAGCCATTTCAAGTTTGATACATATTGCAATGTTTTATGGTTACGCATCATGTTTATGTTCAATCTTAGACCAAGGTGCTTCCCTAATCTCCTCAGTACTTAAGGCTTTTATGTAAATCTCAATCCTGTCCTGACACAGAGGAGAGCAAAGAATGGGAGTGGCTTCGTGCTTTCCCTTGGGAACCCAGGGTCTTGGGAGGCAGTAGGGCTGCAGGGCGCTCAGGAGGTGCCCTGTCCTTGAGCAGGGCGGTAATTCCTTTCCCTCCCCGCCCTCCTCCCTCCCTCCCGCTGGCTGAGGGCTGACTCCAGGTGGGAGCCCAGATCACTGAGCAGTGAACGCGAAAATAATGAGTCCCCTTGTCTGTGACTGTTCCCGTCACAGGTGAGAGAGACCTGCGATCTCCTGGAGGGAAGGACGGCCCCTGCCTCTGCTCTGCGCCCGCCTCCGCTGGGCTCTGCCCGCCTGCACCGCGGTCTCCTCCTGCTGCGGGCCGGGTGCCTGGGCGGTGCGGGCAGTGTGCGCGGAGCCGCGGAAGCTGGCAGCCCGCAGAGCACGTGAGGGCCCGGAGCCAGGGTGGGCGAGGGGAGAGGTGTCTTCACTCCATATGCAAGTCACTTAATGAGAAAGAGTGCATCTGCTGCGCAGCCCCCACCCTGGGGACGGCTGCCAGCTCTGCTCGTGGGTGGCTGTAGTGAGTCTGGCCTAAACACGGGCTCGTTCTCTAGTCCTCCCCAGCACAGCAGGGGCACCGGGAGGTCTGCCAGCCTGGGGGCGGTCGGGTCTGGGGTCTCCTTGGGTGTGCGCTTGCCCTGGGGGCGTGGCGCGGCCGGGATGCAGCCCTGCCCTCCCGGGCCTTCCCATGCTTCCGGCGGGCACCTGGGCCTCCTCCACCGCCTGTTCCCCTGTTTCCACCATCACCACAGGTTTGGGGATCTGAACCAAGCCCGCCCCACCCCTACTCCTCCTAGGCGCTTCACCCTCCAAGGCTGTTTTGCCTCTACTTCCCTGAATCGCGGACTGATCCTTGGTACTCTTGCTACCCCCACCCCCGACATTTTTCCATTCTTACGTGCTTCAGTGAGGGAGGCTTCTCTCTTGCAGGATCACGGACTCAGCCTCCTGAGCCTGGGCCCATTCTTCTCTGGCCCCACCAGAGCAGTGGCTCAGACAACCTGGCGGGGCTGAAAGCCCTCCTTCCCGCAGCGCACTGTCAGTTCCCTGGGTTAGGTGGCCGCCGGGGCCTCGGTTCTTGCTGTGGACTTCCTGAACCCTGGCCAAGGCCCCCCCACATCCTCTCCGGGGGCGCGTTGTTTCCAAGGCCCAACTCTCTGCCCCCTTTTTGCTGCTTTTCTTCTTTTTCTTATGAAGCATGTTAGATCACACCCAGAACATCTGTTCAGACAGCATTTTTAATTTTTCCAAACTTAAAAAATATAAAAAGGACAAAGAATAATCTAACTCACACGCACAGTTTGGCCATCCAAAATCAACAACTGTTAGCGTTTTGTCTCCTCTGTATCTAGTATTCATTTTGCTTTTTGAAGAAAGAAAAGACTACAGAGAAAATGAAAGTTGCCTTCAACCAACGTGCCTCTTCCTGTGCCTTTCTGGTTCTCCCTAGAAGCAAGCATTGCGGTTCATGTTTGTGGTTTTAAGTTCATAATATCATAAATGATACATAGGCATCATACTGTCTCTAGTGTTTCTTGCTGGCCATTTGCCATATTTAGAGATTTCTTTTAATTGCTGTCTAGTATTCTGTCATTAAATATATTGAATTATTTTTATAATGTTTTCCACTACCTATAGACATTTTATATTCTTTCCAGTGTTTTTCTCTTAACAATAACAAAAAATATGCTTCAGTCAACAACTTTGGACATGTTTTCTGGTGCACATTTGTAAGTTTTTGTAAGGCACTTACTCAGAGGTAGAATTGCTGGGTCTTAAATGAGACATATTTTCAATTTTATAAAATATGCCATTTCTTTTTCTCCAAAGTGGATGTACCAATTTGCATTCCTACTTGCAGTTTATAAGAGTATCATTTCACCCGAATCCTTGTCAACACTTGATATTCTCATACTTTAAGACTTTTGACAATCTGTGGGTGAAAAATTATATTTGATTGTTACCTTAATTTGTATTGCTCTATTGTTAATAATAGCTTACAATTACTTAGCACTTATTCTGTGCCAGCCGCTGTTCTAAGCGGTTTACATATATTAATTTATTTAATCTTCACCACAATGCTTTCAGGGAGTTTCTGTTGCTATCATTCTCATTTTACAGGTCATGAAAAAGGCTGAATAACTTGCTAAATATTTCCCAGCTCCTCAGGAGTGGCACAGGTATTTAGACCTGGCCCCAGCTCTGCAGAGCGTCACATCGTCCTGGGTCCCCGGTTCTGGAGAGGCCAAGTATTCTTTGAGCCATTTGTATTTTCTTTTCCATGAAGTTTTCTATTTATTATATCCTTGGATAATTTTGATTAGGTAATTTGTCTTCTTTTCTTATTCTTTTAAAAATCATTTATATAGCTCGGACATCAAACCTTTGCCTTTTATATATGATGCAATAATTTTCCCTGGGTATCACTTATCTTTTAACCATATTTATGGATTTTGTGTTTTTATTTTTACCACACTCTTCTTTTAAATTTCTCCTTTCCCTGAACCAGTTCTGCCCGCATTTTCACCATGTCCTTGGCCTGATGACTTTTTCCAGTTGATGTCTACATTTCAATTTATTTAACGAATGTAACACCGGCTTCACCAATTACTTCAAAGACATCTCCACCTATGTATAATGCTGTGACTTTAAACTTCAAATGTCTTCTATGACCCTGTGTCTTCTCAAGTAAGTTCTTCCTTCAACCCTTTCTCTCTCTTTTCTTTTTTGAGATGGAGTCTCTCACTGTTGCCTGGCCTGGAGTGCAGTGGTGCAATTTCTGCTCACTGCAATCTCCTCCTCCTGGGTTCAAGTGATTCTCCTGCTTCAGTCTCCTGAGTAGATGGGATTACAGGCACCTGCTATAATGCCTGGCTAATTTTTTGTATTTGCAATAGAGACAGGGTTTCACTATGTTGGCCAGACTGGTCTGGAACTCCTGACCTTGTGATCTGCCTGCTTCGGCCTCCCAAAGTGCTGGCATTACAGGCATTAGCCACCGTGCCCAGCCCAGTCTTCTTTATTTTTAGAAATAGCACTGCATTTGTAAATTACACAGCCTGTAGTTCTGGGTCACTTTTGCATTTCTCTTTCCTTTATTTCCTATCAGGAAACACCAGGGTCTTTCAACATACAGTCTCTATTCTAACTGCGGTCATTCCAAACTAAGTACTTAATCACTCAGACTTGCATCATTGCAGCAGATACCAAATTGCCTTTCTAAAAAGTCAAAACCCTTCGGTGATTCCCCATTTCCAACTGATACACCTTTTATAGCTCCCCACTGAGACCTTGACTTGATTCCATCACTAACTTACCTTTAATTGGTCTTTCAAAACAACACCTCCGTCCAATCAGTGGAAGCAGCCCATTCTAGGCACAGGAATCTGCTCTTTCCTGGTTCAGGACTCAGCTCGCCGGGCCCTCGCCAAGTGCCACCGTCCATTTCCCCTCTGAGGTCTTTTTCCCCATCTCCAGTGTCTTCCAGCACACGCTGTCTGGACCACTTGGATGGTCCTCCTTTCGAAACGTTTACCCTTGTGTTGCCATGCTCCTGAGTCCTTTGCCTCAACAGAACCACTTTCATTTCAGCAGTGACTGTCTCCCCTACGTGCGAACTTAGCACTTGTGTGTCTGGGGTGGCGAGGGGACAGAGCGGGAAGAGCTGCAGAACTCTGATGAGGTAGTGGAGCCATGGGGAAACGGGAAATGAAATATGCATATTGACGCCTATTGAAATACTTAACAAAAACAAAAAGCCCACTGGTAGGCCTGTAGTTAGACTTGCTGAATGAGATTGCTATCAGGAGCTACAAAAGAACATTGTTTCAATTTCTCTGTGAAAAAAAGGAATCTGTTCCCTTTCCCTGACTGGGACATAGGTCTCACAGATTGTTTTTAGGGAGGAAGCTTCCTCAGCCTTCTCTCTTACCTGTGAACCAGCTCAGGTACTTCGCTAAATTCATCGAGAATTGACAGGCAGCTCCGAATCTCTGAACCACCACCCCCCCGATGCTGCCTGCCTCGCACAGTGCCCCAAGTCTCTGTCTCTCATTTTCATTGTCGGATTCTTCTTCTCTGCCCAGCATCCTAGGGCCAGCCTCCTGCATGCCTCTTGGACACAGTTAAACCTTGGAGTCTCTTTCTAACACCTTCAGACTTGCCCATCCTGTCTACTTCTTGAGGCCAGCCATGGTGTGGTGTCCCAGACCCTGAGTGTTCAGGATGTGACAAGAGTCACTCACTAATACAGTTTTGCATTTCCCCAAAACTTGTCCATATTTATGTGCCCTTTCAAACCCAGACTCAGGGATGACTAGTGACCTAAATGACAAAGAAGACACAGGATAAACTCATCCATGACTGGGGCCTCCAGTTCCTTCCCTTCCTGTGGAACTCCCCGACTTACACACCATCCAGTGACCCGGGGAGCAGAGATGATAAGGCCTGGGTCTGGTTCCTTCTAAGGACCTTCTGATTTCATCCCACCTTTTGCATAGATGGTTGTCAAGCCCCTTTGAGCCCCAAGACCTCCCTCAGCAGCAAGCTAACAATTCTAGTGTGGAGGATAGAAGGGTCTATTGACTGAGGGAAGAGCTGTTGGAGAACCCAGAGCGAGGCATTCTTCTCACTCCTTACTGTCTCTCCACCCTACTTTCACTGTTTTCTTGTAGGAGAAACACGCATTGCAATCCACAACTTTTATAATACAAAACCCTTTTCAGCATCGTTTTGTGCATGTTTTGACACAGGGTTTTGTATTTCAGTCATCCTGAGAGGGGGTAACTTTATTCATAGAGAGTATAGTTTAGAGATGATGTGATCAAATAATCAAGATGTGAGTACACAGAAAGACACAGGGAATGGGGTGAGATGGGGTGGGGACTGGAGCCGAGGTCAGTAGAATAGCAGGGGTCACAGGGCAGCCATGGATATTCAGCTACACATGGTGTACTGCTTGGGGGAAGCCTTTCTTTTTAGTTAGCACCTAGTCCTGAATCTAAGGTGAGCTGGAATCTGGCTTGGCTCTAAGACTACATTATAACACTTGGATGAAGCATAGATCATCTGCTAAATCACACTACTTCCTGGAAGAAGTCTTGCTACCTCCTGTCTCTCCAGCATAGTGCTGTCCATGGAGTAGATGCTATATAAATATGTAATGTTTGGATGGAAAAACAATGAGTAGTAACATGGGGAACTTGGTTGCTGACCTAGACACAACAGGTGAAGGGGGTGTTTCTAGTTCTGGGTACCTAGATTGCTCAACTGGAATATTACCAAATGCTCAAAGGGTTAGTCCAAGGTAGTCTAACTTTTTTTTTCAGACAAATAAACTGGACATGATGAATTAAACTCATATTTAATAATCTTAAATTAGAAGCTTTTATCCCACCTCCTTATCCCTCTGAGAAATAAAAAAAAAAAGTGCAAAAGGTGATTACAACAGAGTCTGCTACCTGATTCTCTCCTCTGGGCTAAGACTATATTTCCTAGTTTCCTTTCCAGTTAAGGCCAGCCAGGCAACTGAGTTCTGGCCAATAAACTATGAGTGAAAGTGATTTCTGCCACTTTCAGGCCAGCACCATTGCAAAAAGAATTCGATGTTCAGTCCTCCATATTTGTTCACCATCTGGCTTGGTGTGGATGAGAGTGGAGGCTGTGGAGGTCATGGGTTGGGAAGTTGGGGAGCTACAGCAAATAGGAAACTGAGCCCCTGACTCACTATGTGAGAAAAAGTCTCAAGTGGACCAAGGACATGTGTTCACTACTTTGTGTGAGTGAGAAATAAACTCCACTGAGATTTGGGATTTGTCATAGCAGTTACTACCATTAGAAATAATCCAGGGATAAATCGTGCTTTGTTATAGACGAGAAGCTGCTTCCTACTATTCTACAGGGTAAATAAAACTAAATTGTTCTCTGAGTGCTTACGTCTAATGGCTTAATTATTGAAACTTTTTTTTTTGAGACGGAGTCCCGCTCTGTCACCAGGCTGGAATGCAGTGGCACTATCTCTGCTCACTGCAACCTCCACCTCCTGGGGCCAAGCAATTCTCCTGCCTCAGCCTCCTGAGTAGCTGGGACTACAGGCACACACCACCATGCCCAGCAATTTTTTTGATATTTTTAGTAGAGACAGGGTTGCACCATGTTGGCCAGGATGGTCTCATACTCCTGACCTCGTGATCTGCCCGCCTTGGCCTCCCTCCCAAAGTGTTGGGATTACAGGCGTGAGCCACTGGTGCCCGGCCAATTATTAAAACTTTTGAAGTTGATTGCTCTAAAGGTTTTTTGTTTGTTTGTTTGTTTCTCTCCTCCTGCTAATGTCTAAGGAAAGTGCTAAGAGTTGAAGAGGAAAAAAGATGCATGAGACATTGACCATATTCTTATGGTCTTCCCAGCTGATTTTGTTGCTTCTGACATTAGTTGATGATCCGATTCTAATATCTTGGCTACCTGACCTTGGCTTGATAACTGGATTCAGAACTTTCATGTACTTAACCTGCTCATGTTAAACTATTTACTTTCTTCGAGTTATCAAGATATATTGTTTTCAATCATACCCTGGTAACCTGCCTTAAGTTATCACTTGGTTATGTTGATTTTGGTGTTCCTGACTCTGAACACAATCTTTATTCAAATTAGCTCAGCCACAGTGATTGACCTGGTGAGGTCAAATCACCTTTCGTGGTGAACTTGGATTTCAGTTGGTTGCCTAAGCAATGATGAGAAACAACTCGTATGGACTAAAGAGAAATCAAAATCAGCAAAAATATACTTTGTGTACTATCTACTGCTCCTGAAGTTTGATCAATCATAAGTTGTATAGGATGAAAGCCCCCAGTTCGATTTTGGGAATGGCAGCTTATCCTTTGCTAATGGGTTCCAGGTGCCTCCTCCATGCCTCATTAATAGGATATGCTTCACTGTTCCAAAGCCATAGTTCCCAGAGGGAATCCCTGCATTCAGAAAAATCAGTTGCGTTTTGACATCTGGATGGGATTGAAATGTTTACACTTGAATAATGTAGCTGGAAGATGTGTACATAGTCACTCAAAAGTATATCTACAGATGAGAAGCAGCACAGAGGAAGATAGCTGAAGCTATTAAGCACCTACATGAAGTATACTGTGGGAAATTACTGAATTACATGTGTTTTGGAGGATATATGGAAAGGGTTAGCCAATAAATAAATAAATAAATAGAGGAGAAAAAAAGCAAAACACTCTCCCTACTCTGAAGGATTGTATTGTCTAATGTGAACAAAAGATACACAGATACTTGTAAGGTGGTACATTCAGCAATACAGCCATGAATAGGCATAAATAGGCAGTACTAGGGAGAAGAGACAGGGAAGACTTTCTTTTTGTTGTTGTTGTTGTTGTTGTTGTTGAGACAGAGTTTCGCTCTTGTTACCCAGGCTGGAGTGCAATGGCGCGATCTCGCCTCACCGCAACCTCCGCCTCCTGGGTTCAGGCAATTCTCCTGCCTCAGCCTCCTGAGCAACTGGGATTACAGGCATGTGCCACCATGCCCAGCTGGTTTTTTGTATTTTTAGTAGAGACGGGGTTTCACCATGTTGACCAGGATGGTCTCGATCTCTTGACCTCGTGATCCACCCGCCTCGGCCTCCCAAAGTGCTGGGATTACAGGCTTGAGCCACCGCGCCCGGCCTGACAGGGAAGACTTTCTAGTGGAGGTGACATATGAGCTTGGTAGGATGAATAGGGATTTGCCTGTAAAAGGTTAATTGGTTGGGGGTGGGGAGGTATCATTCAGCTTTCAGACGAAAGACATGAAAGGCACAGCAGAGTTCTTCAAATAGTTCATGGAAAATGCACATTATAAAAAAAAACTATGCCCATCTGACAAGGGGCTGATATCCAGAATTTACAAAGAACTAAAGCAGATCTACAAGAAAAAAACAAACCCATTCAAAAATGGGCAAAGGATATGAACAGATACTTTACAAAAGAAGACATACAGGAGGCCAACAAACATATGAAAAAATGCTCATCATCACTGGTCATCAGAGAAATGCAAATCAAAACCACATTGAGATACCATCTCACACCAGTTAGAATGGCGATCATTAAAAAATCGGGAAACAACAGATGCTGGAGAGGATGTGGAGAAATAGGAACACTTTTACACTGTTGGTGGGAATGTAAATTAATTCGACCATTGTGGAAGACAGTGTGGCGATTCCTCAAGGACCTAAAAATAGAAATCCCATTTGACCCAGCAATCCCATTACTGGGTATATATCCAAAGGATTATAAATCATTCTACTACAAGGACACGTGCACACGAATGTTCATTGCAGCACTGTTTACAATAGCAAAGACCTGGAACCAACCCAAATGCCCAACAATGATAGACTGGATAGGGAAAATGTGGTACATATACACCATGGAATATTACGCAGCCATCAAAAACGATGAGTTCATGTCCTTTGTAGGGACATGGATGAACCTGGAAACCATCATTCTCAGCAAACTGACACAAGAGCAGAAAATCAAACACCATATATTCTCACTCATAGGTGGGTGTTGAACAATGAGAACACATGGACACAGGGAGGGGAGCACTACACACTGGGGTCCATTGGGGGGAAATGGGGGAGGGGCGGGGCGGTGAGGAGGTGGGAAGAGATAGCATGGGGAGAAATGACAGATACAGGTGAGGGGACGGAAGGCAGCAAACCATACTGCCATGTGTGTACCTATGCAACAATCTTGCATGTTCTTCACATGTACCCCAAAACCTAAAATGCAATTAAAAAAAAACTATGCACATATTTCAAAAATTTTTTGTACCAACGTAAACTTGTACTAACTTGTTGTAATATCAATAACCAGGATCTAGTTTGAGGCACTAAGAAAGGTAAGACATCAGTTTGAAAATGTTCCCTAGCAGAGCAACATGAATTCTGCTAAAATGGAAGCAAGAACAAACATCAAATTTATGGTGCAGCTTGGGTGGATGAATGGTAAAGTTATTGATGCTTTATAAAAAGTTTATCAGAATAATGCCCTAAGAATTCCAGCAGTTTACAAATTGATAGCTCATTTTAAGAAGAGATGAAGTGATGTTGAAGACAAAAGTCCACAATGGCAGATCATCCACATCAATTTTTGAGAAGAAAATTTATCTTGTGTATGCCCTCATTGAAGAGAACTGACGATTAACATCAGAAACAATTGCCAACATCATAGGCATCTCAAATGATTCAGCTCATACGATTCTGACTGAAAAATTAAAGTTGAGCAAACTTTCCACTTGGTGGGTGCCAAACGTATTGTATTCAGATCAGCTGCAGACAAGAGTAGAGCTATCAATGAGAATTTTAAACAAATGGGATCAAAATCCTGAAGCATTTACTTGAAGAGTTGTAATAGGAGATGAAACATGGCTTTCCCAGTATAATCCTGAAGACCACAGTCAAAACAATGGCTACCAAGAGGTGGAAATGCTCCCGTCACAGCAAAAGCAGACTGGTCAAAAGCAAAAGTCTTGGAAAAAAGTTTTGTGGGATGCTCAAGCTATTTTGCTTGTTGAATTTCTGGAGAGTCAAAGGATGATAATATCTGCTTACTGTGAGAGTGTTTTGAGAAAGCCAAAGCTTTAGCAGAAAAAGTCCTGGGAAAGCTTCACAAGAAAGCCCTTCTCCACTACAAAGTTCCTGCTCATTCTGCCATCAAGCAAGGACAATTTTGCAGGAGTTTTGATGGAAAATTATTAGGCATCCACCTTACAGTCATGATTTAGCTCCTTATGACTTCTTTTTGTTTCCTAATCTTAAAAAAATCTTTAAAGGGCGCCTGTTTTTCTTCAGTTATTAATGTAAAAAAGACTGCATTGACATGATTAAACTCCCAGGAAACTCAGTTCTTTAGGAGTGGACTAAATGGCTGGCATCATCACTTACAGAAGTGCCTTGAACTTGAGGGAGGTTATGTTGAGAAACAAACTTTTCATTTTAATTTTTTATCTTTTAATTCAACTTTTCCATGAACTTTCTGAAGTTTTTTTATATACCTTTATATATATTTCACATACTGCATATTATAACAATAATATGTTCAGGAGTTTTGTAGAGGTGTAGGTAGGTTATCTCATTGTTTGAAATTATATTTTCATAAGATGATATATTAAATTACTAAAGTGATTTTATTATGCTTTTCTATGATTTTCCACATTTGCAGTCTCAAATAGGAAATAAAATACAATCTTTTTTCTGTTTTTGTAGCTTAATTTGTATTCAGAAAATATGTTTACCATAACTACCAATTAGTGAATATTTTTATGTACTAGACACTTCACAACTAATCATCAACATAATTCAATTAATTAGATATTGTTATTGCTATTTTATGTATTAGGACTCTGAGGCTCAGAAAGGTTAAGTGACTTTTAAGTGGTCAAACCACTTAGAGATCAAGGAAAAGAATGAAGAGTCCCAAAATAGATCTGTACATGTATGGCAAATTGATTTTAATAAAGTCATCATCATCATTTGATGGGGAAAGGAAGTCTTCAAAACAAATGGTTTGTTTCAATTAGGGATGCCTGCAGGAGAAATAATCGGTTCAAATCACATGATATATAAACATGGTAACTGGACCCCCTGCTGGTTATTAGTAGCAAATGAGTTCTCATCTATGGAATGCGCTTAAGAGAATATGAGAGAATATGCCAAGTTTGTCTATTATCCTTTATGGCAAACAAACCTGGAGTCTCTTTTTTTGGTCTTACTATTATTATTAATTTTAGCTAGAGAATGTTTGTGTCATCTAGGTAATTACTAGACAATACTGGAATATAAAATAGAGATGACGCGTGAGCAAACGAACTTCCTTTGTATAAGTGGTGCCATGCGTCATCTGGAAATCTCCTGCGTCAGCTCTGAGAGGGCACGTGTCCTGATGTGGAAGAGAGGGTATGAAGATGCTGCTAGCCAAGCCCTTGTTTCCATGCTTTGCACGTCTTGCTATTACCTACATTCCTAAAACTTTTAGTAAGTTTTGATATTGAATGATAGCTGATTCTTATCAATCTGATTATACAGTGTGTCTCTTAGTCTTACTTCAAACCTATTTACATTGAATGTAATAATTCATATGATTGGGTTTAAATGTATTATTTTCCTATTTGTGCTTTCTGTTTTTCTGTCTTCTTTTAGATGACTGAAATATTCTATATTATTCCAATTTATTTCCTCAACTAGCTCATAAAAATAATTATTTGATTTTTTTTACTGCTTGTTCTGGGGATAATAATAAGCATTTTTAACTTCTAAACGCCAAAGAAATTAAAATTTATACTCACATAAAAATATGTAAACAGATGCTCATAGCAGCTTTATTTGCAATAGCCTCAAATTGAAAATAACCAATATGTGCCTCAATGGATGACATGTTAAACAATTTGCAGTACGTCCATACCACAGAATACTACACAACAATAAAAAGGCACAAACTGGGGATGCATGCAACTGCTTGTGTGGATTTCCAGAGGATTATTGTGATGAAAAAAACCCCCAAAGTTTGCATATTGGATAACTACATTTATATAATTTTATGAGAAAATTTAGAAAATGGAAAATAGAGTACTTGTTGCTAAAGATTAGAGAATGGGGGAGGGAGCTGCGTAGCTTTCAAAGGGCAGCAGGAGGGATCCTTATGGCTGTAGGACAGCTCTGTATCCTGACTGCCGTGGTGAAACGCGAACTGATACATGTGATAGAATTATATAGAATTAAATGCACGCAAACAATTAAGTGCAGGTAAAACTGGGGAAATCTGAATCAGATCTGTGGATTATATTGATGTCAGTATCCTGGTTATGATATGGAATATAGGTTTGTAATATGTTACTGTTGGGTCAAATGGGTAAAGAGTGCATGGGATCTCTCTGAATTTTTTCTTACAAGTGCCTGCTATTCTACAATTATCTCAGTTAAAATTTCAATTAAAAATTTCATCAGAGTCAATATTGTACCACATACCACCTCGTATACTTCTCATTACTGTATTATTCCACAAATGTAATGGCTATATAATGGTATGATTCCATTTTACCCACTCACCAACTTTGTACTATTATGTTAACATTTTAAAATTATGCATATTATAAACCTACCCCACATGATATTTGCTTTAGGTAGAGGTAGTTCTTGCTTTGCACAGTTTTGATATGCACAAATTCCAGTTATTGAACTTATTTAATTAATATTAGTTCTCCAACAGCATGATTTATATTTTAGATAGCACAGTGTATTAGCTGTGACTAATTTCACAAGATACAAACTTTGCTTGAGTTCTTCAATCCACAAATCACAACTTAAGTGACAGATGCACATCACGATCCGTAAACAACCATGCCACTTCCTTCAAAGTCTGTCTGTGAATATGTCACTCTGTATTTGTTATTTAGTTTATGCACAGACAGTAAAACATGTGGGTGTGTCACCTCTTTCTCTTCCAGTGACAAACCCACAGAACATTTCACAAAAATGGATGCTCAAGTGAAGGAGTTAATCATCAAAGATAAAAGTGCAGGAAAGAAATAAAAAGGGTTAATGATAGATGCAGAATTTGCCTAGAACATCAATGGAGTCACAGGAGAAATATCTGACTATGGGGATGCTGAGACTGCCAGCATTCACGAGGCTCTAAATCAGGCCTCCCCAAACGTTTTACACAGGGGGCCAGTTCACTGTCCCTCAGATCGTTGGAGGGCCACCACATACCGTGCTCCTCTCACTGACCACCAATGAAAGAGGTGCCCCTTCCTGAAGTGCGGCGGGGGGCCGGATAAATGGCGTCAGGGGGCCGCAAGCGGCCTGTGGGGCCATAGTTTGGGGATGCCTGCTCTAAATGTTCAGCCAGAGCAGCTTAGTGAAGGCAAACTTACCAGCATCGATGAAGAAAATAGCTGGGAGGAAAATGGAGGATGATGTCTCAGAAGAAGTAATGCCACTAAATAATAAAAACCCCAACTGCATTAAAGGAACTCTCAGACATACTTCATGACACAAAGGCAGAAATGTTAGAAACTGATTCAAACCTGAGGAGTCTACAAATTTTCAAAGACTGCTCACTCGGTATCACAAGTTATGTAAAGAGTAGAAGGCAAGGACTTCTTGAACTGCTCTTGATCATTTGTTTTTACAAAGAAAAGTTACAGTATAATAAGTATTGCTTTTTACTAATTCTTTATTTTCTTATACAGTTATATAACCCATAGTAAGTTAGTATTTTATTGAAAATTTTTAAAGGTCATGGAGCAATCCTAATTTTCCCATTGATTATTAAAATCACTTTTTAACACATGACTTCAATGTGTTCAGTCATTTTTATGATCCCGTACTATCATACAAAGTGAGGACTACCTGTAGCAATAGGGTTTTCTGAAAGAATAATGAGAAGGAAAAAAGCCATAGCATTTTATGTTTACTTACTCATCCGTTCTGTTGCTCTCCTGTCTCTCTATAGAACCGATGTCATTCCTCAGCACTCCTTGTCTCATATGTCTATTGGTGAAACACTTTTTCAGCTTTAGTTTACCTAAATATGTCTGTATTTCGCCCTCTGTTTTAAAGGGTATTTTCACTGGATATAGAGTTCTAGGTTGAAAGCTGATTTTCATTCAGCACTTTAAAGATGTTGTTCTATTGTTTTCTGGTTTCTACTGTTTCCAGTAAGTCAGATAGAAATCTGATGATCTTCATTGCTGTTTTCCTATGTATAATAAGTTCCCTGCTCCCCACTGCTCTCAGCTGTTTCAGGATCTTCTCTTTGGGGTTTAGCAGTTTTCCTACAATGTGCCTACTATGGTTCTCCTTGTATTTTTCCAACTTAGGTTTCCTGTTATTTTTCATCAAACTTGGCAAGTATTCAGCTATCGTATTTTAAAAATATTTTTCTGCCCCATTTCATTGTCTTCTCTGCATACCTATGATCTGTGTTAGACTGTTTAAATGTGGACCATGGATCCCCGGGGCTCTGTTCATTATGCTTCAATCATTTTCCCTTCTTCTTAAAATTCAGTATGCGTATTGATAATTTCTCAAGTTTACTGACTTTTCTGTCACCTCCAATTTTCTGTTAAGCTTGTCCAACGAGAGTTTAAAATTTTAACCATTGTATTTTTTCCTTCTAAAGTTTTCCTGTGATTCTTTTCTTAAAATAACTTTTCTCTTCTGAAAGTCTCCATACATTTTCTCATTACGACCATATTCTTGAATTTTTAGAAATTCTTTGAGCATATTTATAAATGCTGCTTTAAAATCTTTGTCTGCTGAAAGCCAACATCCAGATCATCTAAGGGTGTAACTCCACTAAGTAGTTTCTTTTCTCGACTATGAGTCATAGTTTCCTGTTTTGTTTTATATAACCAGTAATTTTTTATAGTTTAATGGTCATTGTTGGTGGTGCATTATAGAGACTTATTTCTGTAATCTTTCTCTGAAAAGTGATAATTTTTGTCCCAGAGATAGTTTAATTATTGACTAATGGCCTTGAACTTATATAGACTTGAATTTATGCTTTATTGGAATAATTTGTCGAAATCCCAAGGTATTTCCAAAGGCCTTCTAACTTAGTAATACTCAAATGCCAACCTCTTTCTCCTGTGAACACTTGTCATTGCTTGCTTTTAGACTTGGTTAGGAGGGTCTAGGATACCTTAGGCCCTCCCTAGCCAAGGCTTGGTCCTTCCTAAGGCTTGGTCCTAAGGGCTGATCCTTCTTCCTAGGTCATGACCTCTCTGATATCTTAGCTGGACTTCTGGGGAGTTAACACAATATAAATGGAGTTTCTCCACTTAGGAGGGCCAAGACTTCCAATGTCCCCAGAATGATTTTATTTTTGACAACTTCTTCTGTTGTCAACCTACAGTTACTCGCTCTCTGGCAAGCTTTGTCTACTTTCACCCTGGGCACATGCAACCCAGCCTTTGGCCACAGATGTGTGAGAAACCCCTACATAGACTCATGCCCTTCTTCTCCCAAACCCCCAAAATATACAGCTTTCTCCTTTCTGGTTCTTTGCCTTGTACATCCTAACCTCTTTGGTTCCTCCAAACTTTGAACTCCGTGTCTTTAGCTCAGTAAGGCTACTGTGATATCAATGGACTCCAACTTATGGTACTAAGTAAGCTCAGGAAATTATCCACAGATAGAAACCTCAGGAAATTATAGGGCTTACTTCATGCATTTACCTTCTCTCAGAGATTGCAGTCTGGGACTTCCTGTGGTCCAATGCCTGAAAAAAAAAATTGCTCCATGTATTTTATTCCATTTCTATGGTTATTTAAGGTGATAGGGCTAGTCTACTACTAATTTAGATGTCTTATTTAGAAGTGGCTAACTCACATCCCATTTTGAATTGATGAATGCCTGACAACTAAAGGCCAAGTACATGGAAAAGGAAAACTAATTTGGAGGAATCGTCATCTTTGGAACATCATCTACCTGAGAGATCCTGATCTGTTGTCATTCATTTTCTACTTAGTCTGAGCTTTTCTCTATCCATGTTACATCAAGACTGAGAGCACACTATTGCCATATTTAGGAGTATATATGAAGTTTCTCCTGGTATTAAATTAACCCAGAAATAGGGGCTGGTTTTTCATATACCAAATGGCAATTACACAGTTAATCTCATGACAAAACAATAAAATGAAACGAAGCAAAACAATATATTTTTGGTTCTAAGGTGAAAATTAATTACCCCTCTCATTTTAATGGTTCTGAAATGTAAACGTGTCTTTCAATGTGAGTTTAAATTTTATTTTGCCTCCAAAGAAATCTAACGTAAAATTGATGATTTGTCTTAAAACGAATGGAATTTATTACCAAAAAAGGTATTTGTAGTCATCTAGTAATTTGCACTTTACTTAGTTACAATTCCTCTTGGCCCCAAATTTCCAAATACGTGTTGCCTCCTTTATTCATGGAATAAAAAACAATAGGAAAAAAATATTGTGTTTTTTTTTTTTTTTGCAGCAGCAGTGGATTTAAAGGAGCCATCGGGAGAAGTACCCTGACTTCACAATGGCTATGAGATGTTGAAACGCATCTGTAGATAAAAATCTTGGACAATCTTTTCTAAATTTTGTTAAATATAGAATAAAACCTGAGATGATAATGATGATGGTAAATGATGGTAGAGTAAGAGGGGTCTTACCCAAGAATAGAAGAGCTGACCTGAGGATCCTTGAGACCTGAAGACCTGAAAGGCTTATTTCAAAGTCTGGAACTTCATTTTCAAATTTATGATCCTATCACTAGATATGATCTGGCCAATGCAGATTAGTTTAAATTAAGAGATAATTTATTATGGAAGATTGATTACAAGCATATTGTCCACCCACCATGGAAGAACATTTTCCATCACATCGCCATTTCTTGTTTAAGGAAATAAATGCATCTCCTATCTTGACATGTTTATCATTGTGTGCCTGACCTAATTATCTCCATGGGCTCAGTTTAGCTCCTAAAACGGATAGATGATTACCATGTCCTCTGGAAATGATGCATGCCATACATGTGCAGCTATATGTCAAAAGAAAAACAGTTTTTGAAGTCTTCATCTGTGTAGTTTACTGGAAATTGCATCTTGAAGACTATATCAATACATGACAGACTGTGTTAAAATTACATATACAGTCATATGTAAAATGTAATATATGTATAATAATACGCAGAATATATTATATGTAACCTATATGAGTATGAGTATTGAGTTTGCTGTTTTATGTACCTTAAAGTTACTGATGATTTCATCCACTTGATCTCTTAGCTGAGATCTAAGATGTTCTGTTTCTCATCTGTTTATCTCTAAATTTTCCCTGTGTAGAGGTCAAAATTTACTATCTCTCCTCTTCTCCTGCCTGTGTCTTCTAATCTACACCCTTAAGGCATCTTAGCAGCTAACAGGAGAGAGAAGCAGCATTCTTCCTGTAATTGGCAAAGTTAGGGTACTCCATTTTCATTACAACTTTAAATCTGCCAAAACTACCATGTTGGCACAGAAACTCGGGACAAAACACTCATGCAGAGGATTGCATCTGCACCTCCAGTTTGTCACCCTCTCTTTCATGGGGGCCTCAACTAGTCATTTAGAGCTGGAGCTACCAACTGCAAAGTGATGGTTTGGAACCAGCATTCAGCCTTCCCACAAATGTTCCTTGGTCCTTGGGTCCTCTTGGCCATTATCTTTTTTCCTGTCTCCAAGAATTGTCCCCATAGCTCGGTACAGTTGACATACTGAATGAGTGATGATATTCCCCTGCTGGCATGAAAATGGACTGAGTGAGTTTGGGACTAACTGCCTGGCAAATAGCCCTTTTGAACATGTTTTGAGCCCTATTTCTCTTAAAAATACTACCAGACCCAAGAAATGTAAGATTTTTGATGCTTTAAAAAATGGAATGTGGTCATTATAGCATACAAAAAAATGGGTTGAGTAAAGGAGGAGGCTACACAGGAGGGCTGGGCACCCACCTGCCACCCACAGTTCTAATATCCTGTTGCTTGTATTCCAAGTCCCTTGTATTATTATTTCAGTCTTAGAGTCCTTTCTATCCCCATAGCTCCTAGTCAGTTAGATATAGTGTGTTCCCTTAATTACCCCAGCAGACATTTTTTCACACATTTGGAGCTTAAAAGAAAGGGGAAAAAACTCTTCAAAACATAAACCCCAAAAGAAAAAAACACAAGTAGAAAATGTTGAAGCTGGGAGCCTGGTTACCGTGGCAACTTGGGTTTGCCAAGTTCCCCTCTCAGAAAGCCTGTCCTCTGCTTGAATTGGTTGCTTCTCGGATGGGCCGTGACCACCAGGTGTGTGGCTGGAGCCAAGTGCATTGAAAGGAGAACTGGATTTGGCATGGCCCCTTCTCTTGGGAGTAGCATCTACATGAGAGCCATTGATTCCTTTGTTTGACTTCATCTCCAACCCACATACTTTCTGTGGGGAAGGGAGAGAAGGCCAGAAGCTTCTTGGCTGTAGCGGCTGAGAAGAGGCCTAGGGAGAAGGGAGGGAATTATCTGGTCTCTACAAGAAGAAGACTCTATAGGACCTCCGAAAAGCAATTTTCTGCTGTTGATAGTCTTCTCAAAAACATTACTGGCACTTTTCCCCCCAAAGCACAGGGTGCCATACCAGTTGCTAAGAATAACAATAGGGCAATGCAGACTTATCTTTAAGATTCTTATGGTCTTATTGAAAAAACATGGCATATATCAGGCAGTAAGTGATAAGTGCAGATAATACTTTCAGAGATGCTGGAGACTGCTGAGGGCAGGTGGCTGGGCAGTCAGAGAATATGGCACGAGAGCCAAGCTCGAAGGAAATCAAGTAGGAGACCAGGTAACTTTCCAGACACAATGTGATGAATAAAAGCTGGTGCTGCCATGGCTTCACCTGATGCCAGAGAGCTCAGATGGGGGTATAATGGGATAAGTCAGGGACGTAAATTGTGGTTGGATTCTGGAGTACCTTTAAGGTAAGATGAAAAGCATTAGTGGAGGATCACTGAAGGTGTTTTAGTGAAGAAGTAGAGGCCTGAAAATAAGCTTTTAGGAAATTTAACTGGATGGTCAACAGTTACAGAATAAGACACTGGAAGAAGGAAAACGAAACCAGAAGGATCACATTGTGCAATATCAGTCTGATTTGATTTCCTCCTTCGGGGAGCCTGTCTCCTTCTGGATGCTTCATGGAGAAGGTAGAACCAGACTTGAGCCAAGGTTTCCTCAGCTCTTTCACAGAATTCAAACTCAATGAAGCAACTGGAGTCCACCTGTTACATGTTTGGTTTGCATGTCTCAAGGCTCACCATCTACCTGTCAAAAACAAATTTCTAAACTTAGATAGACATTATTTACCTCAGAAAATGGAAGCTTACCATTTTCCCTGGCAGGAAATGATGTCTTTAACTTCTTTCAGCCATTCCTCCTGACTAGCCATGCCAAGCAGCCCGTCTGTCCCCGGGGCGGGGGAATGATGAAGTCCTATACTCTGCACTGGAGAGAGACCCCTTAAGGTGGGGACAGGAGGAACCTGCTTTCGATATTAAGACAAGGAATATGAGTTCTCCTGTCACAAGCTGTTACAGATCTTAGGCAAAATAAACATAACTACTCCTTTTTTTTTTTTTTTTTTTTTTTTTAATCTTACTACTAGTGAGAACATTGTTTTTCAATTCTGTGATTTAAAAAATTCCAAGCACTTTTAAATACTGAACATCTCTAAACATATACCAGTTGTGGTAAAGACCAGTACGAATTAGTGGAACATTAGAATTCGAAAATACATTTTAAAGAAAGAAATCCAGTGGGGAAAAAAATCCTATTGAAGCAGGAGCGGTTTGGGGATTGCTACCCGTTGGTGCAGAGTATCAACCTGTCTGTTATCTTCAAAGAAGTATTGATAACAGATCCCCCAAATAAATAATAATTTCCATCTCAACAGACGCAGTTAGCAGGAGCACTCTGAGCTCATCTCAGTGCCTGGGCTGACACAGGAGGGGCTGCCAGGCGTGTCAAGGATACCACAGACACCTCTAACTTCTCTTTCCCCTCACCACCATTTCAGTCGGCCGACCACTGACATTCAGTGCAATGTGAACATGTATCAGATATTACAATGGAAGAGAAACAGAGACATGGAGGGGCAAAGTGTATTGGCAGGAGAGGAGGGGTATTTTATTGTTTAGCAAAGAATCAGTACGGTACTTCTCATTTTTCCCAAATGGAAGCACATTGCATTCAAACATGCATGGCTGTGTCCTGATGAATAAGGATCCTTAGAGAAACAAAGGTACTAAAAATTAGTAATAGTTTTTAATGATCTGCATTTCAGTTAATCATCATAAGAACCCAGTGGGGTCACTGTTATTATTCCAATATTATAGAATAGAAAACTCATGGCCAAAGATGTTAAGTAACTTTCTGAGATCATGCAGCTAGTGGATATGAAACTAAAGATTTAAAAACATATCCGACCGAATGTCAGGTGGCTTTGCCGATTCATTGATTATTTCCCTAAAGAAGAGTTTGTAATTAACATGTAAAATGTGCTTCAAGTAATACTTTCTAAGGAGCCTGGTGAGGCTTGGATATATTATGTTCTCATAAGAACTGAAACCCAGGTTGGACACGGTAGCTCATGCCTGTAATTCCAGGACTTTGGGAGACCGAGGAGGGCAGATCACCTGAGCTCGGGAGTTTAAGACTAGCCTGGCCAATATGATGAAACCCCATCTCTACTAACAATACAAGAATTAGCCAGATGGGTTGGTGCACGTCTGTTATCCAAGCTACTTGAAAGGCTAAAACATGAGAATCACTTGAATCTGGGAGGTGGAGCCAAGATTGCCCCACTGCACTACATCAGCCTGGGTGACAGAGTGAGACTCTGTCTCAAAAGAAAAAAAAAGGAACTAAAACCCTTTCTCAGGGATCCCATATACAGAGGAATTCAAATTCAAAAGCTCACAATGTTCAGGCAGGAAATATAAAGGTGTGAATTAGACTGGGTGAAATAAAATGGGAAACTGGAGGGCTTAGGGAGATCTGGGGCATCCTGCCCTGGGAAAGACTGCAAGTCTTTAAAAAGTGATATTTTTTAAAGCACTCTGGTCAGATGAAACATTTCTATAATAAATTGTTTATGATTAAGCATACTAATTTTTTAAGTGGTGAATATACAAAATTATGACATGACTTTTTTTCCGTCATCCATGTTAAAAAGTTAAGCCGCAGATCAGAGGTTTGTACACATACAAAGTAGTTGGGAGCAAATAAGAGAAAACACATTATTATAACTTCTTCATTTACTCTCAGAGCAATGAAACTAAATATATGAGAGAAGTGTGAGACGGGGTATAATGCTGGCTGACTTAGAGATGGCTACGCAGCTAGTTAGTCATAAAGTCTGCAGCAAGGCTTACAGTGGAAAAGGGTGGGATTGCTGAGCTCTGAAATCCAACACAGCAACAGAGGTGTGGTGTGTGTCTGACTGAAGAGAAGCTGGATACGCTTTGGCAGCAAAGGACATAGTGGGCAGACGTGTGAAGGCAGAAAATGTGTACAATTTTCTGAATAATGAAAAAAATGTCTTAAAGGGTTCTAGCATGAATATTTATAAATATCAGGAAGTGCCAACATCTTTATGAGATCAAAAAGACATTAGTCTGGTGGGATTGTAACCTGGTGCAGCTGCTGCAGAAAACAATCTGGTGGTTCCTTAGAAAGTTAAACATACCATAAGACCCAGCAATTCCACTCCTACGTATACACCCAAAAGAATTAAAAACGTGTTGAAATGAAAACTTGTACATGAACGTTCATGGCAGGAGCAAAGCCATGCAAACAGCAAAGAGGTGGAGATCATCCAAATGTCCAACAAAGAATGAATGAATAAACACAGTGTGGTGTATTCATACAATGCATGGTGTGGTGTGGGATACTATTTGGCCACAAAAAGATATAATGTGCCAGTATATACTGAAACACCGATGAACCTTGAAAACATCAACTAAGGGAAAGAAGCCAATCTCAACAGACCACGTTATATGATTCCATTTACATGAACTGTCTAGAACTGTGCCTAATGTATGGAGATGGAAAGTAGATTAGTGGTTGCTTAGGGATGGGGAGATTGGGGAGTAAGGAGATTATAGTTAAAAGGTATGGGGTTTCTCTTTGTGGTGATGAAAATATTCCTAAATTGACGGCAGTGATGGTTGAACATACTTGTGAACACACTATATGCCCCTGAATTGTACCCTTTAAGAAAGTGTATCATATGGTAAGTGAATGATATCTCAATATAGCTGGTTTTTTTTTTTCTTCTTCTTTTTACAAAAGAGACATTAGTGTCGCCTGAGCCTCTATGCAGTCCATCCCCATTCCCGGTAGTTTTGCATTTCTTGTTTCAGAAATATACGCCACCAGTTGATTATGATAATGGCCTGTGCTTGGGTGGCACCTTTCTTTCAAGAATGTCAAGCAGTGTGCAAACACTAATTAAGCCTGTACTGCTGGCAGATTGGTTAACATTGTTTTACTTCTCTCAAACATTCAAGCAAAGCCCCTCTGGGGAAAACTGCATTGATGGAACTGATGTAACTCATTTCCTTTTGCTGGTTGGCTGCAGAGCATTTTTAGGGATACAGGAAGGAAATTCATACTTACTGAATGTTTACTATGTGCTTCCCATTGTTGTAGGGCCTTCTGTGACACTTCACACCATTTAACGCCCACATCAACTCAAGAAGTAAGAGTTGCCATCCCTGTATGTCGTCAGAGTAAACTGAGATCCAGAGAAGTTGAATGTACCAGTCAGGGTTCTCTGTTCCAAGCAATAGAAATCAGCTCTCACTAGTCTAAGCAGTATAAGGGTTTATGGTAAGGATACCCAGCAGCACGCAGAAACAACAGGAAGGCTGAAGCACGAGGTAAGGATGAAAGGGGATGAAGAGGCTGAGGCCACAATAGGTCCCACCACTGGGGGTGGCCACAGTCTGTGTCCACCATAGACCTGCAGGGTTGCCATCCACCCCTGGGCATTTGGGACTGATTTCCTAGAGTCTTCACTGAACTGCTCCATCCACAATTGATCTCCATTGGTTTCTGTGTTTTGTTTGACTCCTTTAAGAGCCAAACAAAGTTCTGGCTGGGTGCTGTGGCTCATGCCTGTAATCCCAGCACTTTGGGAGGCCAAAGTGGGTGGATCATCTGAGGTCAGGAGTTTGAGACCAGGCTAGCCAATGTGGTGAAATCCTGTCTCTACTTAAAATGCAAAAATTAGCTGGGCATGGCGTTGGTTGCCCATAATCTCAGCTACTTGACAGGCTGAGGTAGAATAATTGCTTGAACCCAGGAGATGGAGATTGCAGTGAGCCGAGTTCCCGCCATTGCACTCCAGCCTGGGTGACAGAGCAAGACTCACTCTCAGAAACAAAACAAAACAAAACAAAAAACTGGTGTTCTAAGCTAAGGGATCTATTTTGCTAAACTTAAGTCATAGTCCTACACCCTATGGACAAGGTACTGAGACAGGGAATACCACTGCAACTTACCTTTGTGGGGGAGGGAGGGCCTACCCCAGCATCCCCCAAAGCATGTGAAGTTCAGGTGCTGAGTAGTTGAAATGATGCGGAAGACATAAATGCAAACCTTCTGAGTCTGGTGTTCTTTGCATTGTGCTGTCCTGGGCTCATGCTTGATGCTATTTCACTCCCATGCATTAACTATGCATCAGACACCCATGCAAAGTACTGGCTGACAATATGGAGAAAAGAGCCACACTCCCTGCCTCAAGCAACTTTAGGACAGTGGGAGGGATGGTGAGGGAAAAAAGCACAATGAACTTACCATGTGATTTCTAGAGGTGTTTCCACCGAGATGGGCTCCTCCAGGAGGGTTCAGACTCAAATCTAATGGTGTCATGGGAGGCTTCCTGAAAGGAGTTTTGTGGACTGACTTAGGTCTTAGCTTTTCACTAAATCTCTTCCCTGTAGACTATGTGGTTTTCTCCTTCCTATTAAGTGTTTGCTGAAAGCATAAATATCCATCCTAACCACCTGTCATTTAAATCAGTCAAATGAGAGTAGATTTATTATTCTTAATGAAAAGGATTCTTATTATAGCAAGAATACTACACATGTCAGCAGAGACAGTTCCTGCTCACACTGGCTTCATCAAATAGTCAGTGCCTCACCTTGTGCTTATTCATTCATTCAACAGACATTCTTCGAGCATCTACTATGCACCAAGCCCAGTTCTAGACACTGCAGTTGCACAGTGAGTAAGACAAACTGTTTACTTTATCCTAGTGGGGAAAGCAGACAACAGACAAACGAATATATTATACATGTATTATGTCCGGAACTCATAAATACCATGGAGAAAAAGCAAAACAGGATGAGTGGCTGAAAAGTAGTGAGACTGGGGTGTCTGCTACTTTAGAGTGGTCAGGGCACAATTGAGGTGAGACCAGGAAGCATTTCTTAGTTCAGCTGAGTCAGGAGGCCAGAGTTTGGTGTTTGGACATCGGGGTGACTGGGTGGGGGATGGGGAGTGATAGGCATGACAGTTTCTTTGGGTCAGCTCAACGGTTTATGAAAAAGTAGAAGGCTGTCTTAAAAAAAATGAATCTGGCCTCTTGTTCTTTGATCACTCTAAGCCTGTGATGGAGTTGCTCCTCTTGTGGTAGGCAAGCTCACCAGGAGGCTACAGTTAGGTGTTGACTTGGCTTTAGGTGCAGAAAAATTTGAGGTGAGTTGACATCATCTGCCACAGATGAGCCCAAAGGGCAACAGTCAAGAGGCCTAAGAATCAGAGGCCTTGACTGAGAAGTAGGACAGAGGTAGACAAAGAGGTGAAGCACATGCTAGCCAAAGGGACAGCATGTGTGGAGACTCAGAGGCAACCGTGACCATGAAATGAATTTCAAGTGGAAGAGTGGTGATGTGATAAGGCTGGGGTTTTTAAAAGGTCCATTCTAGAGGGAGGATGGAAATACCTCTGAAGAGGGGAAAGATTGGCGTTAGGAATCTTACGCAGCCTGCAGACTGCAGAAATCCAGATGACAGGCGCTGAGGACTGATTGGGACCCTAAAGGGAGGTGGAGAGTGTGTGTGTGTTCTTGCCTTCTCTCTGATGTTAGCATCACACGTGACTGCACACACAGTATTAGGCCATGAGGATCACCAAACTTATACCATTTGTTGAAAACTCCAGTGGGAAAATATCTAAGAGGTGATTGTTTTTCTTGATACAGAGTTTGTAAAGCCCTAAAATATATCAGTATGCTCAGTAACAGGATTTTTAAATTAGATTATATTTAATTTGACAAGTTTTCCTCCCATGGCGGTATCTGAGGTGGGTAGAGTATAAGACTCAAGGAATTTTTCCAGGGTACTCTCTTACTGCTTGTTGGATTCTAATGGGAGCCCAGAGACCTCACACGTATCTTCCTTTTCTTACGGCCTCTCTGGGGTTCCTTCACCCCTAAAGGAGTTACATCCAACATCCCATCAAATTACTCACAAGTGGTTCTCTGTCTTCTTGGAGTCAGAGATATTTCATTCTAAGCTCTGTTTCCTCTTGCTGAAGACACAGTTGGATCATCATGGACAGTGATTTGCGGCTGTTTAGCGTGTCCTGCTCATGCCAGAGAAGCAACCGCCATTGAGCTGTGTGTCTGCCTCTTACAGGGGGCCCAGGGCTGGGTGTTCTCACGCCTTCCTCAGCTACCATTAGGGATGAGCATAGCTCGTTGGAGAGAGAGAGAGAGAGAGAGAGAGAGAGAGAGAGAGAGAGAGAGAGAGACAGAGAGACAGAGAGAGAGAGAGAGAGAGAGAGAGAGAGAGAAACTTGTTTCATTTAGGAGCTGGTCCAGATGTGTATCCCATTGTATTTGGGACCTTATGGAATTGGGAGAATTCTGGACTAGACTCTCTGACTGAGGATAACGTCTACTTTCAGACTCGTTCTAGCTCAAAGCCAGACTGGATGACCTCGGCTTTGGCTTTGGTAACCGTTCTTTCCTCTCTTCTATACATTTGGTCTACAATGTGTCAAACACTGTTGTAGACACTGGTGAGCAAAGGAAAACCAAATTGGCTCCTGCTCTAAAATTGCTCACAGTCTGTTGGTGAAGAATGGTAAATAAACAGATGACTAAAATACAGTAAAATAAGAGCTATGGTGGAGGTTCATCTTTTCATTTTGGTTTTTTTAAGAAAGAAAAAAACAAAGAGGCTTGTACATTTCACTTTAATTTCCTGTTAGAGGGTTTATGGATATATTTTAATGCTTCACCAACCTACATCAAGGAAAAAACAGTTACCTTAATTTTCTAGTCTGTAGTTCTCCGTAAGAGTCAATTGCCTACTTCAGGAAGTCATAAACACAAGTGCCTACAAGGGCCGGGCAGGGGACATGAGTGCGTGCAGGGCTGCGGAGGAGGCTGGATAATGGGGAAACTGAGGAGCGCTTTCTTCCAAAGGGGGCAGCTGCTTCTCAGAGCAGGCAGATTGTTGCCGGGCAGAAATACACACCCAATGATGCCAGCTCTCACGGTTTGTCAAGAGAAACTGGGTTTTATGTGAAATCTTTGATTTTTAAATGTTAGCAACTAACTCAAATAATCAAAAAAAAAAAAGTTGCAGTGCCAATGATGCTCTTCTCTGGCTGGACTGTCCAGAGCAACAGCAGGTAGTGTTCTGAGAGAAAGGTTTCTGTGAACTCCTGAAGACGCGCGTGAAGACTGTGGCAGAAACGTTCAGAGTTATCAAATAGCTCTCTCATCACTGAAAAATGCTTTTGTTTTGGAGAGACAGAAAGGGAAACTCAAATACCTGTCATTTGCTTTTTTCTCTTCGCCACTGCAAAGTACTTTGCAGTATTTGGGGAAAAAAAACCCTCAAATAAACAACACTTGTTTTTTTCTTTGAAGGTAGAATTCTCAGAGCACGCCCACTGGAGACTGGGGCTAGGTCTGACCATTTTATTCTGCACCTCCTGACACCCAGACCAAAGTGAGCTATGAAGCTCTAAATCCTCCTCTGCAGAAGCAAGCTGAAGGCCTAAGGCTGAGAGGCGTGGCTGTCCCTGAGCAGAGTTCCCCTCCTACAGAAGCTCTGTCCAATCTCCCTGGGCTTTGACTCTGGGGACCCTGCCACCTCCTGCCCCATTGTCTCCCCTCCATAGCACTGCTGCAAGGAGCATGTGGGGTGGGAGAGCTGCCTTCAGGGCCGCGCCCCTTCTGTGCCCATTGCCTGGCTTTGGACATCACTGAGTATGCCTGTATCCGGCCACTGCAGTCTGAGAGAGGGGACACACTTGATCTTGAAAAATTTAAAGTACAGTTGATGTTATCTTCCTTAGAAGATGAAAGGGCATGGGTCACTGAGTGGTGGATCCCCTTGGAGGATGGGGTGGGATGGGGAGGTGGCTTCCACCTGTGCCCTGCAGCATTGGCAGGCTGCCCTCTCCAGGCCATCGACTGTGCCAGCTGCCCTTTTGCTGCCCACCAGCCAAGGGCTATAAATACAGTCACATTTCCCACATACTGTATTTATGTTTCAGAAAATGTCTGCGTTGCATACGTAATGTAGGAGATATAATTATAATATTTCAAAACTGGCCAAATTTCGTGAAATATAAAATAACAGATGGCAGCACACAATATTGGTGCGGTGTGCTTCATTTAAATCGTAACTGGGGCCTGAAAATGTTCCCATTTCGTGCAGGGTGGTGATGAGAGTGTGTGCGGGGAGGAGGGAGCGGGGTGGTTCCCCTTCTCTGCCCTCTCCCAGCTTTTCTTTCCAAGGAAAGTGGAGTTATCATGCTATTCCTCCGCCGTAACCTGGAGCCTGGCCTTGCTCATCGAAGAATTGTTTCCTTCTCAGTGTCTCCTTTAGCTGGGGAATAGGAAATGTGGGTTGGAAACTTGAGCTACAACTTGGACGTTAACAGCCCGTCAGATATTAGACCCCAGTTATGTGAGTGGCCTTGACCCTTCCCAGGTGCCCATTATTCATTAACCACCAAGACGCTGTTGCTAAAATTTCAAACCTTCAGATACTTGCTCTTCACTTTATCTTCAGCAGCAGCGGTGACACTGGCTGCTCCCATACAGGGGTGGGCTGTGCAACGTGGAGAACTGGCAGGTGGCGCCTGCTTCGTTTTGATCCATTGCTCATTCTCCACCTTCATCCAAAGCCAAAGCAGTCTGAGATGTCACCGATTCTCAAAAGGTCCTTGGGACACTGGAGTTCAAGTGTGAAATTAGGACACCCTCAAGCCTTTCCTGGAGGCAAGGTTATACTAAGAGACAGCCACACCACCTCTGCTGCTCGTATCTCCTCAGACCAAACCAAATGGCTCATTGCTCAGATCGATCGAGATTCATATACACGCTTATACACAATCCACATTCCCCAGGCGGTTGCGTTTGTTTCTTTTCTCATCTTAATTGCCCTTCGTATCTCACTGAAGAAATCATAATGTCTAGCAATAAGTCTGCAGACCCCTAAATTGTTCATGAACGATATAGTCATAATGGGCCACGGATGCTGGTTCCTGGCTCTGCTGCCCGGTATGTAAAGTCCTTTGTAACTCGGCTTTTACTGTGTCAAAGGCGGCAGAATCAGCCCCACCTGGGCTGAAATAATCAGTGGATATCTGCATTTACCCTTCCAAAGGGGATTTATTTCCATAGCTCCTGCCTATCACAAATAATTGGGAATCTGAATGGGAGAAAATCATTGATCTTTGGGTGGAACAACATTCAATGGTTGAGGATAACAAGTTTCAGCTTCATGGAAGAAAGAATATCGAAGAAAAAGCTATCCTAAAGGGCAGTGAGTTCCTCATCAATGGAGGCATTTAAGATAAACCTGGGTGGCCACTGGGAAATGATGGCATGGCAGAACGCATTCCAGAGCCTTGCTTCTCAGAGTGTGGGTCCCAGAACCAGTGGCTTCAGCTTCACCTGGAAGCTCCCTGGGAAGGCAGATGCTCAGGCCTGGGCTGAGATCCACAGAGCCAGGATCTGCATTTTGGCTAGATCCTTTGGAGGTCTGTATGCACGTTAGAGCCGGTGGAGCACTGTCGGATAGGAGTCCTCACGTATTCGTGTTTCTGAGCGAGCTGTTTGAGGTGTATGTGGTCTATCACGAGCCCCTCCTTTATGCTTTTAAGACTGTGGAATTGGGAAGCATCCCTTTTCTTGGCCTGATGTCCACTCCACTCCAACTTGCTGAGGGTGCTGAAATTCACACTGTGGTTTATTCCTTTGAGCTTGAACATTGAGAGGTCCCATGAAAATGATAACATCTTCAGTAGGTGCAGTAATGCCTTAAGCCATTATTACCAATTAAGCTATTAATGTTAATTAGGGCATCAATTTGCTATCAGAGAGCAGGGCTTATCACCTTCATATCCCCACTACTTAGCATATTGCCTAAGAAATATTATTAGATTATTTATTTTCCACGTATAGCTTTTTCCAAAAAAGGATTTGGGGTGGCATGACCTGGTCCAATAAATATATGTTAAACTGGAATGGTTCAAAATCTATGGGAGTTAGTCAAGGTACAGGTGGGTAAAAGGATTCTTTGTGGGGAAATTTTTGAGGATGCGGCATCCCAGGGAACTGTGGACCGCTAGGGGTAGCTCCAGAAAAGAGAACTTTCGGTGTCTCTTCCATGACGTGCGCAGAGAAGCCTTGTGACCCTCATGGAGAACACACTCTCTGCCTCTTGCCCTTGTGACCGTGGACACTCCCGAACTTGCATGATGTGTGCCCAGGCTTACTGATTCAGATGTGCTATGAGGAAGTGGCTAAGAGCACGGGCCCTGGCGCCAGAAGAATCCTGGCTATGTCTATTCCTAGTGCAGTGATGGCCTTGGGAAGGTTGTTCAGGATTTGTGGTTGCCATTGTAGTTATTGTTTTGCTAGGGCAAACTCTCTCAACTCGCTTTTGAACATAATCCTATATCTGGACTCAGAATTTCACAGACCATTTTATGACTTTTAAACAGCACCCAAAAATGTACCCTGATCCTGCCTTCCTCTCTGGTTGACTTGTGTGCTCCTGGCTGCAGATGTCACTCTCATCTCTTCTTTTGTAGATATGGATGGTTTCCTGGCCAACTTTCACTTGCATTGGGACATGGGAGATCCATATTGCTTTATAAGAAAGGGTCAAAGCTAGAGGTATTTCACTCAATCTTCACTGCCATATGATTGATTGGTAATTACGCTTTCCAAAGAGGTCTTCAACATGAGGACAAACTACTAAAAGACAGAACTAAGTGAAATAAGTTCTTACCAAGTTCCTTACCCATTCTGCAGGCAGAACTCCTCCCACATTTAAACAAACCGATGTGAAGGAAAACCAGACAGAAAGACTAATGATGACTCAGTTTTTTTCCAGGAAGGTCAATTTGTTTCACGAGGACACACAAGAATGTCTAGGATATCCTTTCATCTTCCTGCATCCTCCTGATGAACTGCTTTGGAGGAAAGGCTTGCATATCTCTCAACTTTCTCTAAAAATCAAGAACCTGGGGTACAAGGAATTAGGGCTCAGTGCCTCAGGTTGGGTGTGCTGAGGGCATTCACTAGTTTTCCCATGAATGTCCTTTCCTTCTAAACCAGGATACCATATTGCATTTAGTCATCGTGTCTCCTTAGTATCTTCTGAACTGTGTCCAACACAGAAATCCAATTTTGTCAACATTTCACCACGAGCCGGGGAAGGATGCTGCCTGTTTCTCAGCTATTTTACAATCACTATTGAGTTCCTACTATGTGAGACAAGGACAAGTTTACCAGCTGGGGATGGTCACAGAGAGGTACAGAAATAGTTATGGTACCTTGTGTTACCTACTGTAACAGGAAATACACTAGGCACTGTAATATCCCTGAAAAGAAGTGGATGACTCTCAATGATGTTTGCCAGGAAGACACAACAGCCCAATTCATATTTTCTGGTAGAGGGCTCATTGGGATGGACCTTGTGATCAGATGAATCAATTGAATGGAGACGTCCATTTACATAAGGGATTATGTTTCAATACAGCTCAGAAAGAAAAAAAATGCCTGTGAGTATTGCTCCTATGAACCAATGATTAACAGAGAGTGTTAGGGGATTATATTCATAGATCCTGGCTTTTCCAGCCCAGCTGTGAAATGCAGGTGTGGGTTCTGCTTAGGACAGGTTGGGGTCTGGGGTCTGCAATGGTAAGTTGCCCCCCTGTCTCTTCAAAGCCTAGATTCTTGAAAAGTTGTCTATGTGTTTGTTGTCTCTCCTTTCTTCACCTTCCACTCCTCTTCCAACCCACGGGAGTTTGGCTTCTACTCCCTTACTCCTACAAAGGAGTTTTCTGTAAGGCCGTTAATGTCCTCCCTGACAACCATCTAAGAGAAGAAGGTTAACACTCATCTTACCCAGTTTCGTGGTCGCCTTCCGCATTGTCCATTGCTCCCTCCTCCTGAAAGCCCTCTCTTGTCCTTGATTTCGTAACACAGCCCTCTCTTAATCTGCTTCCACTTTTCTCTCTGCTCATTCTTGGCAAGTATTTTCTACCCCGGCCATTGAGAAGAGTATTCTAAGACTCAGTTCTAGATTTCCTTATTCCTGTATTTATTTCCCAAGATCATCTCATTTTTTGACATCGTGGTTGGCATCAATTACTGTAGAGCTTAAAGAGTGCAATTCATCATTTCTCTCTCCCCACCGGCTTCTGAAGAGCTGAGAAACACCAAGTCAAACAGGCATCAAACTATCAATCTTATCACTAGCTAAGCTGAACTGGAGAATGCAGCCTGGATGCAAGTCCAGAATGAGCGTCTCATTTAACAACCTCCTTTCTCCCAATTGATCTCATTCATTTGGCCACGGGCAAAATAATTTGTCAACTGTAGCTGCAGGCCTCTCTCTGCAGAGTCAGGGCCTGCCAGCGGCTCATCACCCAGAGAAGGAAGAAACAGAAAGGAGGACACACATGAGCTCCAGATAGTTCTTTTAAGGGGAGAAAGGCAGGGAGAGAGAGAGAGAGGGCCAGCCGGAGGGAGCAGGGAGGGAGCCAGGAAAGGAATAAATGTGTGTGAGCAGAGCCTGGTAATACATTAACCCTGCCTAGTGGGGAGACAAGGACTCAGACATGTCAGACCTTTGTCACCACTCTAATTAGAGGAATCAATCATATTCCTGTGGGGGAAGAGCAGTGGGAAGCGAAGGACAGACAGCAGCTTCTCAAATACTTTTCCTGAGAAGGCAAAAGTTTCTATTACATGATCTGAAGAAACTTGGAGAGAGGGAGAGGCAGCTCCTTCAGTGACTACCTGTCTTAGGCATCTAGCGAAGTCTGGCCTGTGTTGAATTATTACTGTGTGCCAGGCACTGTGCTCATGGCTTCATGTCCATGGTCTCAGATCATCATGTCAACTCTAGGAGGTTGGCCCGTGGGAATTGTCAATAGAATTAAGTTTAGAGAGTTTCAGGTCACACCAACTGTCCGGAATGGATATGGGATTAGAGTGCAGGCAGTCTGACTCTAGAACAATTAGCTGTTGTGTGAGGCAGCTTCCCCAGCAGAACCCCTGACCGTGCTCTTCACCCAGGTCTGAGTCTGGTATGTCCTTTCTCAGCCGTTGACAGTCTGTCCATGCAGAAACAGAACGAGGAATCAAGGAGTCAGTTTTGAAGACTCCGCTTCCCCGGTTTCCATCGCCACCAAATTCTGTGGCTTGTATTTCCCAAAACTGTCCACAGTCCGGGCGTGGGTATTCGTGCCCACTGCTTTAGACAAAGCTGCTCTTGCTCATGCCTGAACCATTGCAGTGCACTTCCGACTGCCCCCGCCGCATCCACGCCTGCTCCTGTCCGACCCGTTCTACGCATTGCATCCAGAATGCTCACGCACACCCCCTTCCCCACACTTACACATCATCACTAGCTCCCCTGGGTTTGGGGATGGAGACAAAGCTTCTCAGCAGAGCCTGTGGTCTCCCTGGGACTTGGCCTCCCTCTGCTCCTCCACCCTCACCTGCCTTGGCCACCTGGGCCTTCTTTCAGCTCCTTAATTGGGCCCTGGTCATTTCCCACATGCACAGTGTCCTCTGCCTGGGACTTCCCTGCCCTAACCTGAATTACTTTCATTCATCCTTGAGATCTCAGATGAAATCCCTCCTCCTGAGGGAAGGCTTCCTTAGCCTGTTCACCCAGGTTCAGCCTCTCACTTTTCCTCTCTTAATACAATGCACCTCCATTTCAGGTAATCGTCACAGTGATAATTCCTGTCTATATGCATGATGATTTAACAAAAGTCTCTACTTCCCTCTGAACTTTAAACTCGGGGGCCAGAGGCCTCGTCTGGTGTTGCTCTCTTGTGTCTCAAGGGTCTAGTATGGTGTCTAGACAGAACAGTTCTCAGTAAATGCCATTGGCTCTTCTTACAGTGATGACGATGCCTAACATTAATGGAATGCTTTCTGCCCACCAGACACTGTTCTCAGTGCTTAACACGTGTTGTTCCTTTCTCACACCGGCCTGAGGAGGTAGTTACTTTCTTCACCCCCATTGTCCTGATGAGGAAACTGAAGACAGGAGACACGAGGCGTCCTGCCTGGAGGGACTGAGAGTCAGAGCCAGATCCCAACCCGAGGTCTGCTTGGCTGCTTGCCACGAGGCTCTGCAGCCTCTGCAGCATCTATTGCTGGACTGTTTATCTGAGAGCTGGAAAGAGAAGAAATCAAAATCTTAGTTAATTGTGAAATGGTCTAACCCCCTCTTGCACATATTTTGGGTGTCTTCCTCACTTGACTGTGACAAAAGTTGTTTGTGACTGTGTTAAATATAAGTTTCCATATTTCTGATTTTGTAATGACTGGAAGAGAGCTGAGAAAAACCAGACCAAGAACCAGAGCCAAGAATTAAGTGCCCCGGGGCATGCCGCAGGGAGTAGAGAGCTCAGGTGTGCGGGGATGCTGGCAGGGAGGGCGGGCAAGGCAAATCAAGACATCAGGGAGGAAGGTGTCTAAGGCAGGTTCAGGGAGCTGGAAGAGCCATCCCTGTGTCTGCATTCAAGGCTGCCCTCTGGAAGGAAACTTCCCATGGGTGGGACAGACTGCAGAAAGAGTTTGATGAAGAGTTTTCTCAAGTGACATCCTGAGAAACAATCAGCTGAAGGTCACCGTGGGGATGTAGAGACCTTTCCACCTGCCGTGCCATCCAGGAAACTTCCATGTAGGAATCTTTGGGAGATTAAGATCTGTTAGAAATCAATAAACCAGGTTGTTTCTGGAACAGTAATGACAAACAGCAGCCTTTTATTGAGCTCCTAAGCACCGTGCTAAGTGCTTTACAGACTGTCTCACTCCTGGTGGCGGCACTGTGGGATGAACATTCGTATCTTCATTCATCAGGTAAGGAAGCAGGGACTCAGAGAGGGAAGGGCAGCTGTCTGGGGGTACACAGCAGGATTCTAACTCAGGCCTATCTGATCCCAAAGTCTCTTCACCCTCTGCATTCTGCCTACTGTGGTATGGTTTGTGGTCTAGCCACAGAAGTGTTTTTTGTAGGAAGCCTTGATGTTCCTTCATTCATTCATGGGCCTCTACATTTATCCTACACATATTTACTGAGTACCTCCTGGAGACTCAGGCTGCAGTGCAGAACAGCCATATTGAGAAGGCCCTGGCCGCAGATGCAAGAAACAAATGATGATGCCTGAGGTGACACAGGTTTCCTGTTTACTAGTGTCCCCACTGGGTGGTGAGATCATAGGTTGTGACACTTTTTTCCAGAAAAGTGGCACAAGGTAAGGAGGCTGCACAAGGGGAAGAGGCCATACTGGGGGAGTTGGCCTCGTGGGTAGCGGGGAGGAGGCAGCCACGCTGGTGGAGGAGGCTGCACTGGAGGAGGAGGCTGTATTGTGGGAAGAGGTCACACTGGGGGAGGAGGCTACACTGGGGGAGGAGGCTGTATTGAGGGAGGAGGCTACATGAGGGGAGGAGGCTGTACTGAGGGAGGAGGCGGCACTGGGGGAGGAGGCTGTACTGGGGGAGGAGGCTGTACTGGGAGAGGAGGCTGCACTGGGGGAGGAGGCTGCACTGGAGAAGGAGGTTGTACTGAGGGAGGAGACTGCACTGGGGGAGGAGGCTGTACTGAGGGAGGAGGTGGCATTGGGGGAGGAGGCTGTACTGAGGGAGGAGGCAGCACTGGGGGAGGAGGCTGTACTGAGGGAGGAGACTGCACTGGAGGAGGAGGCTGTACTGAGGGAGGAGGTGGCACTGGGGGAGGAGGCCGTACTGAGGGAGGAGGCAGCACTGGAGGAGGAGGCTGCGCTGGGGGAGGAGGCTGTACTAAGAGAGGAGGCTGTACTGAGGGAGGAGGCCACACTGGGGGAGGAGGCTGCACTGAAAGAGGCGGCTGCGCTGGAGGAGGAGGCTGTACTGAGGGAGGAGGCCGCACTGCGGGAGGAGGCTGTAGGGGGAGGAGGTCACACTGAGAGGGGAGGCGGCACTGGGGGAGGAGGCCACACTGGGGGAGGAGGCCGTGCTGGGGGAGGAGGCTGCACTGGGGGAGGAGGCTGTACTGGGGGAGGAGGCCGTGCTGGAGAAGGAGGCTGTGCTGGAGGAGGAGGCTGCACTGGAGGAGGAGGCTGCACTGGGGGAGGAGGCTGTACTGGGGGAGGAGGCTGCACTGGGGGAGGAGGCCACACTGGAGGAGGAGGCCACGCTGGAGGAGGAGGCTGTGCTGGAGGAGGAGGCTGCACTGGGGTGGGAGGCTGCACTGAGGGAGGAGGCAGCACTGGGGGAGGAGGCTGCACTGGGGGAGGTGGCTGCACTGAGGGAGGAGGCTGCACTGGGGGAGGAGGCTGTACTGGAGGACGAGGTTATACTGAGGGAGGAGGCGGCACTGGGGGAGGAGGCGGCACTGGGGGAGGAGGCTATACTGGCGGAGGAGGCCACAGGGGGAGGAGGCAGCACTGGGTGTGTGAGGTGAGGGGCCTGTACGAGTCAGGAGCCTGCTGTGCTCCCTTTTCACTCTGAGATCAGAGAACAGGAGGCACTCTGTATGTCACCACCATGTGACATTTCTGTCTGTGACCCACGGAGACCCTCAGGGCTCCTCACTCAGATTAGCCCCTGGGCTCCAGCTGCTCCCTGGCCTCTATGGGGAGGAGGGGCCTTCACTAACCAGCAGGTCTTGCTCCCGAATGCCTTGTTCTCCCAAAGCCAAAATCGATACTCAGTCCTGCTAGCTTTCATTCCGTGGAACCAGCTGCCTCACTGCCCCCACTCCCTCCCTCTCTTATTTCTCTCCATCCCGGTGGGCACAGGGCCTTTACTTTATGCCATCATGCAAATGTGTGAATCTCTTCCACAAAGCGTGTACTTAAGAAGGAGGCAATGGAGCACCATGCGAAACGAGGTAAAGGGGTTTGGGTGGTTGTCTTTACAACAGGTTTTTCTCCCGCTTGAATACGTGATTGAAGAATATTACTCCTTCAGTTTGCATTTGTGTCCTGGTCAATGGTCTCAGTGTCACTATGCAGACCCTCCCTGGAGAGCTCCTCCTTCCCTCAGCCATTACTAATGCCCACTGGCCTGCTCTCCAGCACGAACCAAAACCACACTTGCTGGCCCCTCTACTTGCAGGTGCCTGTGAAGGTCACACATAACTTTTCACTTACTCCTGCTCTTCTGCCAGGTTTCTGAGAACATGAAGATCCCTCTCTGGAGCACAGTATTATCTGCAACTGATTATAGAATTGTAATGAAGGCTTCAGGAGCAGCACACTAAGATATCCAGATGGGCAACATTGAGCCCTTGCAAAATGATCTCTTTACTATTTCTCCTACTTGGGGAGGAAGTTGGATGATTTCTCAGCCTCTGATGGTATTTTCTTGGGTGAGAATAAAAGCATTCTCACTGTTTTAACTTATGGTAATGAGGTGGGGCGGGGGGAGATGGGGGGGGAGAGAGAGAGAGAGAGAGAGAGAGAGAGAGAGAGAGGCACCACACCATAGAGGCAGGGGAGGTCTGGGAGAGGAGGTTGCATATATGAATGAAGTGGGCCCACAGGCTGCAGTAGCATAAAGGGGCTTCTTTGCTTAGAGGAGCAGCTAGAATTCCAGATGATTTTTATTAGATGGAATGAAGAATCAGCATGGTCAAGTCGTCTGATTTTTCAAGAAAACCTAAAAATCTGGATGAGCACTTGTTGGCAACATCTCTTATTTAAAAATACTGCTGGACATAGAATACATGTCCTGGGGTCAAAACCAGCTCCCAGGCAGCCAGTTTGCTGCTCCTGGCATATGCTGTTCCAAAGGATAGACATTGAAAGCTGTGAATGTGGGCTGTGAGCCTCCTTCCAGGGGAGGTGGTTGGAGAGGTTACTTTCATGAAAGCATCGGGGAAGAAATATTTCCTCTTTGCTGTCGGAGATCAGAGTGCAGGAGCCATGAGTTCGTGATGCTCCAATGTCGTGGCTAAAATCCTGGCTTGGAAGATGTCGTGGCAAGTGTGCCCTTTGGCATGTCTGGGCCTACTGCTGTTTGCCATATCTGGCTCTGCATTCCTCAGCTCCAAACCCTGAGCACCTGCAGATTCTGGCAAAGCTTCCACGAGCTGAATTCCACCTTACAGTGCTGTTATGGTTTAAGCATGGTGGCTCACTGCTGTAATCCCAATGCTTTCAAAGGCTGAGATAGGAGCATTGTTTGAGCCCAGGAATTTGAGGCTGCTGTGAGATACAATTGCCCCACTACACTCCAGTCTGGGTGACAGAGTGAGACTCTGTCTAAAATAAAAATTAAAAAATACGCTTTCAGGTTGGTGCTGGGAAAAGGGTGCTGGGTAAATAAAGGCCTGTTGTCCTGGGGAACCTATGGGTGCACTCTCTTCTGAGCACACTGAAACCTTTTAGGACTGTTGTCTTAGTGGGTCTCAGGGCTGATCTGTGAAGGCACGTGGTTCCTAAGAGATGCATGCTCATGACAGTTGGTGAGTTTCTAAGTTGGTCTCAGATGTTCTGGGTGGCTTCTTGGGGACATGGAGACACTGCTTAGAGACGATTTTTGTGTGTGTGTTACCATCTAACCTTGTATTTTAGTATTTTGCTACAATATTAATGAAGTTATTTTCTCTAGCCACACATTTTGGATAAAAATACATGCAGTTGAATAAGCTCCCGAAATATTAATGTCAGACCACAAAAGATTTGCCTGGAAAGGAGGCTGAGGGTCACTGAAATTTGTTGATTTAATCATCCTCCTTGCTCCAGGGTTCCTAGAACCATAGGCAAATTCAAACACTTTGTTGGTGGTGGAAGTAATGAGAGACCCATGTAGTTGACGTCAAAGTTAACGAAAGCAACACAGGTCCGTTTAAAACTGTGCTCCAAGCTCCATCAGAGCAAAGTCCAGGTAACCTTCTCCTCAGGCTCTGATTTCTCATTTTGTATCAGCATCTGTTCCAGGCGTGACAAAGATTTGGGAGAGTATTGTTCATTCCAGGGAGTACCCAGCATGTCCCCCACCTTCAGCAAAAAAGCAAAAGAGCAAAACGGCTTTATTCAGCACTTCCCCTCGTGAGAATTGCAGTTCAATAGTATAGACTTCTGAGCAGGGGCATCTTTAGGTTAACATTCTAACTTGCAGGTCTTTGGTTTAACTGAACTTTGGAGGCCTCAGAGGCCTTTACATCCTTCAAGGAAATATTGAAAACAGAAGCAAGTGTGTCAAACACAGCTACCTAGTGAAGCTTGAAGAATCTAATTTTGCAGGAGGGCATCTTCGTATAAGTGCTGCGGTTTGGTGTAAGGTAAGTCTGGGAGGGAAATCAGATTCATTTCAATCGTGAGCTCTCCACAATTTCCAGTCCAAATAGATGTAGCTGGAGTTTGTTTTTTTCTCTGTCATTACTGCTCGGTCCAGTGTTTCCATTTTAAAAGGTGCGCATGTGGACTGAACCAAAACACGGATTATTTAAAATACCGTGCTGGCTGATTTCATTTAAATGGCTCCACTATCTTTGGCTAATAGTCAGTGCGCTCTTCGTGAAACATGCAGATGTGGCCGTGCCTAGAGGATTTCATATCTATACCACCACAATGACACGGCCATTTGCGTGGGCATTCCTACCTTTCCAAGGGCTTCGTTGCTCGCCATTTGGCTGGCTCCCTCCTTCCTCTGGGGACCGTGGAACACAGCATCAGGGCCATCACTGCAGGGCTCAGTCTTCCCTGCAGACTCAGCTTCTCTTTGTGTACAATGGATGCTCAGTAACGGTTACTGATTGAATGCTTAGTAAATATTACTTGAAAATAAGCTAAAATGGGCCAAGATTAGATGCTGACTTAGTTTTTGCCATAGAAAGATGCATACTGAGTTGAAGTAATAAACTCTTTGATTCCTCGGCCACTTTGACTACATAGAGAATTAGCTCCCGGCCCCCAAAAGAGGCCGGAGACAAGGAGAAGCTTGTCCTGCATCTCTGTGCAGCTTTGGAGTGAATTATGGGTATAAATCCTTTTTAAAAAAGTGTGGATTCCCTATGCACTAAGTGTTGGTCTGTGGAAAGAGAAGAACATGAAATTAAGTACCTCATGGCTAGAAAACGTTAGAATCCGGATTGTAACAAAGGCGTATGACCCCTTGTTGTATGCTTTTTAATGACTTGGGCTTTATTTTTACATTGGCAAAAACAGTTAGCGCGACCATTGAAGTCATTGTCACGTAGTCTCTGGGGCCAGCCTTTGCGAACAACAAAGTCTCCTGACTCTCCTGAGCCCCTATCCTGCAAGAAAACTTATTTTGGGCTGTAGCTTCACACAAAGGGTCAGTGTCAGCAATCTGTGAGCACAGACATGCAGGAGGGAGGAAGCCTGAGCGGCTCCCTCCGTGCCGCCCCCTCCTCTGAGCCAGTGTGGGCCCTGGTTGGGTGGGACCTAGGCAGCAGCTGGTGTGATGGAGAGGCTGGAGGGGTCCGGCGGCAGAAAGAGATGCAGTTAAAATTCTCTGCATTGCTTCAACATGTCCCCCTGGAAGCCATGAAGTTAGGGAATGTGTGACTGTGTGTTTTTCTTTTTTGTCACCCCTCCCCCCTTTCTCTTTTTCTTCCACCAAATGCAAATCAATAGACGTGTATTCACAGCCTAACAAGATGTGAAGGAGAGAAGAGTAGCCTTTTCATTCAGGGAAGAGAAGGAGAGGCCCCTCCGCACAGGGAGGAAAGGAGGACAGGAAGTGGGCGGGGAACTCAGAAGGGAGGAGACAGAACGGGAAAAGCAAAGCCAGCCACAGGACAGAGGGTGGCGCTCCGGCCAGAGTCTGGGAGTGCTGGCCCTGCCTGTCACTTTCTCCTTCCGCATTCCTGCTCCTCACTTTGGAAAAGGGATGATGACTTTTTCCCACTTAGATAGGTTATTTCAGTTCCTGCTTGAGAGATGTTCCGGGGGAAAACTTGCATACAAACGTGAAAATCTGGTGCCATTATCTTCCATATTTAGTTAAAGTGGGGTCAGGCATAGCTAAATAGCAGGCTTATAATGAGGCAAGCTTGGTTATTGCACTGTCTTGAGCGCATCTAGCCAGTGTCTGGGCTGTGTGTGAGCTAAGGCCATGCTTATGGGATTAGTGGCAGTAACAGTATTTGAAAGGAGCATTCTTTGTGGGGTCTGGCTGGTAGGAAAGGCCTAAGCATCGGAATATACGTGTGCCGGTCCTGGCTTAATCCTTGATTTGCTAGAATTTGGGCCAGATCTTTTCATCCCAGTTCCTCCTTATTTTTCCATCTGCAAAGTGGGACTAACTGGTCCCTCTTGTGCTCCTTCACATGGGAGTGAAGCAAATAAATGACCTCTTAAATGTGCATGCTTCCAGGACACTTGAGCAGTAGTCAGTCATATTTCAGCGACTCCGGTTTGTGCAAGACTTTCCTTTATTTGGGAAGCAGTGCTTGCCATTCTAGGTGTCTTCACGGTTCTGCTTGTTATCCTTCCTGCTTCACAGCTACCAAGTGCACGAACTAGTGTGCACTCAGTTACGGAGGGGTGATCTGCGGTGTCTTCCCTCGTCTCACAGAAATGAAAGCAAAGCATTAGAAAGGTACAAATCCCAAGGATATAAAAAAAAAAGAAAAAAAATTGGGGATGTGTTGGAATTTTTCTTCAGAAATAAAAAAAGAATCAGTGGCAACTGATTTAGTACAGAAAGGAGTGAGCGACATGGCAGATTAGAAGCATGTACGGAAGGCTTATGCCATGAAACCCAGGATGGCCTGGGAATGAGAGGTACAGGGTACCTTGGAAGACAGAAATGGGGAGCACAGAAAGCAATGGGCTCGTGAAAGTCTGTGTTACACAGTTCTCATCCACGGAATTCCCTCATCCTCACACTACAGCGTGAACGGGAAGTTTGTTTTGGAAGGAAGTGAAGAAGAGAGACTCCAGTCTCAGCCACAGGAGAGCCTTGAGGCACTCTTAAAAACAAAGAGGTTGAGAGTCTCCATCCTGAATGGTGAGACCCACCGAGCCTTCTAGAATGACAGAAGCCAGGTTTTTACTCCCCTGGGAAGAGAATGAAGGACTCCTCTGTGGGGAGATTTGTTTGGCTTAAGAAAAAAATATGACCTAAAACTGCTGACACTTTTGGGGCAGGGGTCCCAAGGCCAGCTCCTTGCCTGGTAATCTTTAAAGGGTCTGCCAGTCAATAAAGTCCATTGATGAACACAAGTTAGTTTTTTATTGCTTTTCTTTTGAATATAAAAGGAAGACTAAAGATCGCCAGACAGTTGAGGAAGCTTTCCTGCATAAAAGCCTAAGACAACACAACTGAGTGAGAAAGAAATATGTTATCTGAGGAAATGGAGACTTTGCTGGCAGCAAAAGGGAACTTCAGAAGCCTTAATTAATATCCTCAGAGAGACATTAGAAGATATTGCGATCGTGAAACAAGAATAGGGCACTATTTTTTTTTAAAAAGACAACAAAGAAGACCATTTGAAATTAACAGTTTGATAGTATAATTAAAAAATTTACTAGGAGAAATTAAAGTCAAGGACATCTCGTTGAAAAAGAGAGAGAAAATACATGGAAACCAATCCAGATACTCTAACATCCTTTTAACAGGAACTCTACAAACAAGAACAAACACAATAGAGAAGAGAAACATTTCGAAGACACAATGGAAAAAAAAAATTCAAAATTCCCAGATAAAGGACATGAAAGTGTTCATACTAACAGAGTTTATTGAGTGCTTGTTACAATGAAAGAAATTAAAAAAGATCTTTATAACATTTTAGAAAGTCATGAATGGAGAGAATACCCTAAGTATTTACTGAGACAAAATAAAGTCGTCTCACATACAAAGATACATAAATTGATATTCATCAGACTTTTCAACAAAATCGCTTAAATTTAGAAGCAAATAGAGAAATGACTTCAAAATTTCAAGTGGATATTCATTTTCAACCCAGCATTCTATTTGCAGCTGAACTAGTTCTATCTAAATTGAGTGAGGTAAGAATAAAGCCATTTTCCAATATGCAGGTAGCCAACTAAATGTGCTTTCTCAGCCATTTATGGAAAGATGTGTTCCATTAATACAAGGAAGGACATCAAGAGGAGAGAAAACCCGTATCCAGAAACCAGGGAGAAGCACAGGCTTTTGTATTCTCTTGGTAAAGGGAAGTCCCAGATGACACCTGAGGCTGGGGGAGGGGGATGAATGGCTCTGGGGAATGCCTTTAAAACAAGACATTGATAAATTACTCAATTCATTCAACCATATTGAGAGAAATTTTAGAATTCTGCAGAAAGTTTGGGGAGACTCAATGATAGATCTATAAAAAAATTAAGCAAATTAAACAGAGAGGCAAATATTATCTCCAGGAAAAGCAAAAAGTTGCATAAGAAAGACAATAATAAAAAATGTCAGTACTGAATATAGATATAATCCAAACATTGTGACATTATTCATATTAAAAAAGGGAGGAGAGGTGTGAGGTTAGCAGTGAACAGGGTTAAATCCTCATGTCCTATAGTAGGTAGTCTATAAGTTATTTTAAAAATTGTTGGCCGGGAGCGGTGGCTCATGCCTGTAATGCCAGCACTTTGGGAGGCTGAGGCAGGCAGATCACGAGGTCAGGAGTTTGAGACCAGTCTGATCAACATGGTAAAACCCTGTCTCTACTAAAAATACAAAAAGTGAGCTAGGTGTTGTGGCAGTCACCTGTAATCCCAGCTACTCGGGAAGCTGAGGCAGGAAAATGGCTTGAACCTGGGAGGCAGAGATTGCAGTGAGCCCAGATTGTGCCATTTTACTCCAGCATGGGCCACAAGAGCAAGACTCTGTCTCCAAAAAAAAAAAAAAAAAAAAAAAAAAAATCGTTAAACCAAGAAGTGGAAGACTAAGCACATTTTTAAAAGAAAGAAGGAAGCAAATACTGGAAGAAATACTAAAAGAGATAGAAGTTGTTACTCCTGCAGAGTGGGATTTGGAATGCTGTTTTGAATTTTAAGCAGTTAATACTACTAATAACTTGATAAACCAGCTAATATATTACTTTAAGATTTTTAAAAGTGGTTTTAGAAGAGTGACGCTGACATCATGTAGTAAATCTTGTAATGGCTTCATGGAAGTGTATTAGAGACTTTTGGCAGAGGATGGAAAGCGTGTGGCCTTTGGGGTCAGCCAGCTCTGAGTGAATCTCAGCTCTGCCAATGCTCTGCGGAGCCTTGGGGAAACCCTCGACGACATTTCTGTAAAGTGTGGGCTGTAGTGCCTACTCTGTGGAAGGGATTGATGTGAAGAGCAGCCATGGTACATGTCAGCTGCCTCGCAGGGAGACTGGATCGTAGTGTGTCTTTCATGAGTGATACTTATTGTTAAGGCTATCCTGGGCGTTGATCAAGATGTTTTGTGAACATATTAAAATTTTGAAGAAGTATCAGAAATAGGTTAAGACCTGAGCCCAAAGGTACGGCACCCATTGTAAGTGAGTCCCTGGGATTTCAGAAGGGCTTACTCTTCTAGTCATAAGCCAGCCATTTAATAAATCATTGCTCCTTTGAACTAAATGGCACCTTTGTGGTTTAAAGGAGTTAATGTGCCTTCCAGAGTCTTTAACTTGCTCTCAGGGAATTGCTTACAGCCCAGGAGGCTCCAGTTCATCTTGGAATATTGAGAGCTTAAGTGGAAGAGTCAGATTTTAATCTGTTATGTTTTATCATCTTCCCCTTTTTATTTTTTGCAGGCAACCCCCACCCCAACAAGAATTTCAGTATCTAAAAATCCATCCTTCCTGTTCCATTGTTGGGCTCCAAGTGCACCAATCCATCATCTTAACACTATTTACTGCAAAAATTTGTCTCAGCAAAATGTTGGGTGAATGTGAATCGCACCAAAGAGCCTTTCGTGTCCACACAGTCCAGTCCCTTCTTGAAGGCTTTGTACTTGCTGCTTTTATCTGCCAGGAACAATCTTGGGCTTTCCCTGCTTCTGGGCAGCTCCTACTGGGATACCAGCTTGGAAGCTGGGCAGTCTGACACTCTCCCCATCCCCAGGTATATCTGTAACTCATGCTTTTCTATCAGCGTATATATTTTCTACATGCACTTGCCATCAATGCAATCAATTCACAGTTCAATGTTTGCCTCCCTCACTGCTCTCCGAATTTTGGAGGGGTAAGGACAGTCTTATCTTGCTTCATATCATATCTCTTTGCATCACACATAGTAGGTTTGTACCCAGCCCAGAGTATGTACCTAAGAAATATTTATCGCATGAATGAACAGATACATAAAATACCGTAAGGTAATCTCTTCATGAGCACCGTTCTCTGTAAAACAAAGAAAAAATATGAGTCAGAGGAAGTCCCTGTATCCTTGCCCAAGGTCATACAGCTGGTGTGAAGGAGCAGGACTGGCACTAGGCAGTGGCACATCTTTAACTCACGGGGACCCCATCCCTGACCCAACATTCCCAATTCCCATCTGGTCCTAGGAAGCTGGTCGCTGCCAGGTCAGCCCAGCGGCTGCTGTTCTAGAAGAAAGCAGCCCAGGCAGAAGTGAAAGTGTGACAGTCTCCTTTGCACAATTGCCTGGTTTCGCTTGATTTGTTCCCCTACCTTATTGTTATTTAAATAGTTTTGATGATTTTGTTTGCTTTGGAAGGAGAAAATAAAGATTCACAGAAGGTATAAAATTGCATATTATTTACCCCAGAGAAGAGAGCAGTCCCCCTAGCAAATATGCATTGAAGAATTTTATTTGTATTTGTACTTTTTAAAGATGTTTAAATAGACCCAGTAGACCGTAATACCTCTTTTCAGAGTTGGTGCCATCTATTGATTAAATATGCATTTATACATTTCTTCCTCTACCTTTTTTTAAAGAAAGGAGACATATGTTTTAATCATATAATAGACCTAAAAGAATTGATTAGTGAAAATATATATTTGTTTATGTGTTTCCTTAAGGAAGATCATATTAGGCATACAAATTTTAAAAAGTTATTTCCTGCTATACGTTGAAGTGTGTTAAACATGAATTTAATTAGAAGACTCAGGGTAAGAGTGTGTGTATGCCCATATGTGTGCATGTGTGTGGACTAGGAAAGATGTTGGTAGAATAAATGGGTGTTTTTAAAACAAAAATCTAGTTGACAGGGAAAGGTGAAAGAACATACATTTTGGAGTTAGAAATACCTTGATTTTTCTCGCCACTTAGTAGTCTTAGAGGGGGACTCGAAACTCTCTGTAACTTGTTCTATTTATTTATCTGTGACATGCGCTAGCAATAAATGTACAGTGAAAATTCATGAAGTTCCTAGGATTGTGATTGGCCCAGTACAGTTTAACGAAGCTTTGAGGCTGCCAGCACTGCTCCTTCTCTTGTCCTTGTGGTTAAGAGCACCAGCGGTAAAGGCAGACCTCGAACCCAGGCTCCACGCCTGGACAGCTCTGCAATGTTGGGGATGTTATTAAAACTCTTTGAGCTCCAGTCTCTTTCTCTAGGCTGTGTGGGTGATAGATAAATAGGGGATTTGTAAGGCCAATAACTGAGCATGTGAATATTCAATAAAACGACAGTGCCCAGTGTGCTAATTTCTTCTAGGGAGTCACTCACTTTGGAACAGGAAAACCCAGGATTAAGTTTTGGCTGTCACTAACTAGATGTGTGACCTTGGATGAATTACCTAACCTCTCTAAGCCTAGGTTTCTTCATCTCTCAAAAAGGCGTAATTACATCTTCATAGAGGACACAGCTAGGAATTGAATGTGATAATATTTTTAAAAAATCTAGCCTGCAGAGGACGAATACATGATGTCTATTATCCATGCAGTAACATCAGTCACCAAGTCCTCCTGACTACTCTGCGCTCCACACACAACCCCTTTCTTTTCCTCTTCTACTGCTACCATCAGTCCCAGGATCTACCAAACTTGGGTCATGCCTGCTACCAAGTATGCTTGCCGTAATCCCTTCTGTACACCTCACCCAGGTTAATTTCCATAAATTAACTCCCTCTCATTCACAGCCCTTTTCTGCTCAAAAAAGAAATTAACTTTTTTTTTTTGTTTCCAGCAGGAGGGAATTTCTAAATCACTGGTCTGGGATTCAAGGTCTTTCTCTCTTGGTCTACCATCTCCTCCCCTAACTCCTCCCAGCAGGAGTTCTGCCTGTGTCTGCTTTCTTCCCCTCTGTGAGAAGTCCATCTCATTTCCATGACCTATCTGGTCCCTCCCACCACTTCAAGCCAGTTGTATTCTCCCGCGGATTCAGCCACTGGTAGTAATTCTGGACTTCTGCAGGATTCCAGCATTGTTCAAAGGCTGCACATATCAATTCGCTTGTGAATGACATGTTTGCAGTGATGAGGTCTACATAATTCGACTCTAATAGTATGTATGTGTCCCATTATTTTTTAAATACATTCACAAAGTCACAGTGCTAACTTTTGGTTGATGTCTTGAATTATATTGTATGCCCTTTATAGAACAAATCATATTCTTCATATTCCCAGCCTTGAAAAAAGACTGTGGTAAGTAGGTACTTCATAAGTGTCAGGGGATGATACGATCATCATTTGTTTTCTATTTGACTGCTCAAGTTTTCTGACTTGTTCATAAGGAGGGAAGTAATCAATTGTTTTACTTCTTTAAAAGTAAACAGGATTTATTTTGCAGAAAGAGAGAAGCTAGTCAGACCCAAATAACTTGTTGGGAACTGGCTGCTTTATAAAAACGATGTGGATTTTGCAGCAGGGCAGACCTGAGTTTTAATCATAACTCATTAGCTGTGTGGCAAGTCAGTCACTGAATTGCTCTCAATCTCCGTTTCAGCTAATGAAAATTCAAGCGTAATAATGCCTACAAGGAAGGACTCTGGTGAGGACCGGAAAGCGATAGAGGTGGATACCTGCCCGTAGTATTCCCAAAGTTGGGAAAACTTTGGGAATTACAGCAAAGGAGGAAGGGCGAATGATCTCCTGTGGAGTGTCACTCACAGACCTCGAGGGGCGGACACATGGAGCTGGGAGGGAATCCAAGCCACTTGAGGTCTTTGGAGGGCACTTGGGACAGAAATAGTCTGCTTTCTCTAATACCTAGTGCCGTTCTGATCACAGACCCTCCAAGTTCAAGGTATAGCTCAGTGGCAGGGTATGGCTCGTCAGCCAGCAAGATATGCTGCTGACAGGCATGTGTTAGAGAGGGCAGCAGGCCATTTTAGAGCAGGGGAAAGTTCTGGGGTTTCTCACACCCAGAGATATTGCCTACCTGTATAAACCTCTGTTTCAGAGGAAGGGACAGACTGGACCCCGAAAAGGAGAAGCAAAAAAAAAAAAAAAAAAACCAGAAGGCAGCCACAGGTATCCTTCTGTGGCCTTCTCCTTGTGAAGATTTCCGATGACTCCAGCAAGTTTCTGCCTCCTTGAGATCTAGTCTGAATCGTTCCCTGCCTGTGCTGTAATCACAGCAATTGTTTGGTCTTCTATAGCATCTCGCCTTGGTAGAGTTTCAGAATGCTCTAATTGTGGGGAACTGGCCAATTCTCCTTGCATCTTTGGTGAGAAACTGTAACATACCCATCTCCTTGCTGGGAAAACCAATTGCTTCCAGGCATTCTTAATGGCCGAATGGAGGGGTGGGTTGCAGAGTTAAAAGGTCTGAGCTCTCCCCGTGGGTAGCAGTCCCTGCTCCATTCCTGCCTGGAGACTAGGAAGAAGGAAGAATGATAAAGAAATGGCATGGGCAGCAGTCACATTTCTGCCAAGCAACCTTTCTTTCTTGGTGTGCCCTGAGCCCTGCTGGCAGTGCCAGGCCCTCTCCACTGCCCACCAAGGAGCTCGTGTGTGTCCACGTGAGCTCCACACAGACATACTCACACAGATTGCAACACGCAAGGCAGTGCTCCAGTGAGGGGGTGCGTGAGGGGCCGGCTTCAACTCTCCTTGGAGTCAAGCCTTCCAAGCAGGAAAGTCTCCTTGCGTCGCTCAGGAGAGTGGAGCCAATGTGTGCCTTGGAGGAGGTCTGCTCTGAGCCCTGTACAGATTGGTGCTGATGATTCTTACCAGTTGTGTGTATGTGCCAGAAAAAAAATCAGAGACGCTGCCTGCCTGCTCCCATCTCGCGCGCGCTCGCTCTCTTCTGCTCTCTCCCTCCCTTTGCAAACATTGGATTTAAACCTGCTCAGAATTCAGCACAGAGGAAGGCAGCAGCAGCGGTAGCAGCAGCAGAAGCAGTAGCAAGCCCGGCAGCGGAGAGCACCGCAGCGTCGAGATGTACCATCCTGCCTACTGGGTCGTCTTCTCGGCGACAACTGCCCTGCTCTTCATCCCAGGTACCGCACAGGGGAAGGGTGTTTGCTCTCCCTGGGGCGATTGTACGACGTGAGAGCAGGAGAGGTGGCGGGGAGATGGAGAGACAGGGAGGTAGGGGTGAGGACGGGGAGTGTGAGATGCGTGTGAGCGAAAGAGGTAGGCTTGCTGTGTGCACGCACACACACTCACTCGCTCACACGCACGCAGATGCTTTCGGCACGGGATCTGCTCTCTATTCCGGGGGATCCGGTGAGCTGGGTTCGAGATCTGCACCCTGCTGTGAGCCACTGCTGTTTCAGTGAAAGGCACCAACTGCCATTAACCAGTTGTGGTCCTGGGGATAGGAGAAGAGGGGTTTGAACTCTCAGCCATGAATCCTTCTTGCTGCTTATGTTGGGACGTGCAGGATGGAAGGGACATCCTCTTTTCTCTCCAGTCGCGGTGGTCTCTCTCTGTTTCTGAACCAGTCCAGATCTCTGCACCTCCCCGTCTCTCTCCCTGACTCTCTTTTCTCTCTCCGCCTCTCTCAGCTTTCCTCCTCCCTCCCTTCCTTCGGAGCTGCTCTCCCTTACCCTCTACCCCTGGAGCTCTTTCCTGCCCCGTCCCTCCTTCTCTGCTCACTCCCGCAGCTGCTCCTGTATTTCTTGTCATAACACAGAATCTCTACTGCCTGCCTTCCTTTCTTTATCCTTCCACCAAATGGGCAGATCATGCCCTTGAAATTTGGAATCCTCTCAGTATCTCCCTCCTGTTCCTTACATCAGAAATGTGAATTTTCCTTGGTAGAATTTGGAATTACCCTGCTGAGGGAAGGTTGAGAAACTGGGTTTTCCTAATTCTCCTCAGCCCCTTCCCCACCTTGTCTAATGATTTAAATGTGATCCCACCTCTCACAGCAGTTACTTGTTTGGGAAAAACAAATCTGCAGTGACACAGGTAAGATGCTGCAATCCTACCAAATTGAGCTTAGCAGAAGCACTGCAAAATCCAAGGCATCTTAATAGATTTGATAATTGCACAGGAGTCCTTTGCAAGCAGACAACTGAATGCCTGCAGGCATCTTTCAAACAATGCCGAAGGGGCTAGGTTATGCTTGCCAAGGTTTTAGGCAGCAGCAAAGTGTCGGTTGGATTTCCACACCAAAACCACGCACAGTCAGGATGTCTTTTTTTCCCCGCAAATTGAGATACATGCATTGGGTTAAACATTAGCGTAAACCTAAATTTTCATACATATATTCCGCAGACATGAATGCTAAGATTTTAAAACCTTACCTATCTTTTTATAAGTAAAACATACAATTTTACATTGTTATATTCAAAATTACTTGGTAAGGTTTTGTGGGAATATGTGGGGGTTGGAGGTTGTTTTTAACAATGTAATTCCCCAAGGAGTCCTAAAATGCAAAAGTAAAATGAGAAAAATGTAAGTTTACTGCGGAAGAAGAGGAGAGGATCAACTAAAACAAGTAACCCAGCCTATCACGTTTTGTAACGCCCTGTGAAGATGGCACTTTCTAAAGCAGGGATGGCCTCTGCACAACCGTGTTCCCGGGCGTTTGTTTTAGGCTGACCAAGAAGTTCAGAGAAGGGGTTGTCATTGTTGTTCTTCCAAATTCTAGCAGCATCCTAGGGGGTTCAGCCTGGGCCGCTGCGCTCGGCAGGGAAGGCAGAGCCAGTACCTGCCTGAGCCTGGTAGAGGGAGCCAGGTGGGTGCACTGGGTCCGCTGCAGGAGAAGACAAACTTTCCTGCGTAGGCAAGTCCCCGGCTGGACGGCAGCTCCGGGGGGGGCCTTCTTGTCCTCCCTTCCCCTCCTCTCACTGTGCTGGAGCAAAGATCAGGACCCCCATCCCAAGGGAATCCTGGCTGTGTAGATGCGCCCCTCACGGCAGAAATCAGAACGTTACACTTTAGAAAGCCAAGGGAGGAGGCAATGAGTCCCAGTGTGCTGAAGCTGCACTGCAGTGTGCTCTGAAGGAGCGGGAGCCAGGGTGAGACCTCCCTCTAGGGGTCCTGTGGTACTGCATTGGTGGGGAGCAGGCAGACCTTGCTTGCAGAAGCAGTACCGGTAACTAAAGCCGGTTGAGGGAAAGGAGAATGAACCTGCACCCTTGCCTGAATGGCCTGAGCATCGTGGATAGCAGTGGCAAGCTATTCCCCAGTCTTCTGGGGAGGGCAAGTTAGGGACGTCACCATACGGTCCCCTCTTTCTGCAGTCTGTTACCTGCTCTGAGGGCTACTCTTATGCTAATTGTGTCAGGAGCCCAGCAAAACAAGAACAGGGGAGGAGGAAAAGTTCACCTTAGATGGCGTAAGTGGAAGAACGCATGGCATCTTGAGGGGTTCTGTGGGAAACCTGGCTGGATCTGGAGGTTCCGATGAGCTGCCATGGCTTCCTTGTGACTTCTCCTTTCTCTTTTCTTTTGCTTCCTGTTATAGCTTTAGACTTTTTTTTCTTTGTTTCAAGCAATGATGCTTTTTCTCCCACAGGGATTAGTACCAGCTTGTTAGCCCCTTACTTTTCCTGCATCTAAAGGCCGAAAGCTGATGTAATAATAGAACCTTGACCTGGTTAGGCCTCGATGCCATTTTATTCTACAGCTCCTGTTTCTTGGTAAAACATGTTTCCATCCCAGAATAATTTTAAGGTTAATGCTGTTGTCGCCTGGTACCTTCCAGGGGGAGACTAATGGTCACAAACAGCTTTTCTAGGGAGAATTTCTGGGATGGAAAAGACAGTCACACCTGGAGGCTGCGATGAGCCCACACCCAAGCAGGGCAGAGGGCCAGTGGCCAATTTCCATGTCATGCTAGAGGAGTAGCCCTAGGCACTGGACACTCCTGATGGGGGTGAGTTTGTTGTACCAGTCGGAGGAGAGAGAGAGTCTGGGCTAGTGGCCTTCTTGACCTTGGGACTGGGGGCCCTGGAGGAGGCAGGAAATGAATGCTATTGGACATGTATATCAGAACCAGCTAGGAGGAGAGAGACAGCCTAAAATGGGGAGTCCTTGTCCTCATCTCAGACAGAAGAATTTTGAACCAGCATCCCAGTTCCTTCTGATGACCTGCACACCACTCTCTCTGTCACTTAAAACCCATGCCCATGGCCTACAGTATTTGAGTATTTGAGTCATAACCTGTCTTCTCCCTGCCTTTTCTCCTCCAGCTTTGAGAAATGGCTCTGTGGCCATGGGGCAGGGTGGAGTAAGGGCGAGAAGGTGCTGTCATCGCCAGCAGCCACAACTCAGTGCCTGAGGTGCAGTGCTACCAAGGCCCGCCGGGGGTGAGCGCCATGATGCCAGGATTGCTAACCTGGGAGGCTCCTTTGCTCAGAGTCGGACTGACTTCCTGTTTGGCCTCTTCTTCATGACCCATCATGTTTGTATCTTCTTTGTTTCGTGACTCTAAGCTGGGAAGTTAGCTGGGAGGGGCCCCCATTTATCCAACCTGGATTGAGCTGTGTATGCACTGACCTGTGAACTCCGAGTCTGGCTGCAGCTTCATCTTCTGCACCTTAATCAGGCTTTGCCTGTTTAGGGTCAGAAAACCCTGACTTGGACAGAAAATTCCCTGAGGTTTAGGATTCTTTCTTTCCTAGCTGACCTGTTCCTGCTTCTTCCTTCAGGGGAGTCCCTAAATCTTGAGTTTCTGGACTGGGAGGTTTGGTTTTAGGTAAGGCCTGGGGGTGGGCTCTGTAGCCAAGTTCTGATAATTCCTTTACTGTTTCTTAGCCTCTAACCAGGCCAGAACCAGGGAACCTGCTAAGAGTGCCTGATGTGCGCAAGGGGTCTAGTGAAGGAGTCTCCACTGCAGACTCCCTGAGAAAGAGATAGGAACAAGGGTGAAGCATCTGGCCATGAGCAAGTCCTGGTCATCCTGTAGCCCATCATGGATTCATGCCATCATGTGGCCCTCAGTCCCTTAAAAATGATTGACATATTAATAAAGTCAGACCACGTCGTCTGCATTCAGCATGGGCCCAGTGGCAATGGCAGGCACTGAGAAGGAGATAGCATCAGCTGCCTCACGAAGATGGCTTTTTCAGTAGCCTAGAGCTGGGCGGCACTACTTAACCTGAGACTGATCAGAGGTCCCGACAGGTCTGAGGTTCTCCCATGTTCCCTTGGTCCTGTTTGACTACGTGCTTTCTTGAATTCTTAGCACCCTTGGTCACATCTCTATAACCTAGAAAATTCTAGAAGAAGATTCCTTAAACAGCTGGCACTTGCCCACATTTGTTTTCTAGCAGCTGTGGGCCTGGGTCTCCCATGCCAGCTACTGGGACCACCTCTGGTGGTTATAGCCTCAAATCTGTGTTAGGGCGGCCTGGGGCTGAGTGCATTTCCCTTTAGGTGTTTTCAATTGGACAGAGTAGCTAAACACCTAGGTTAGATGACAACAAATAAATATTTCTGAATTTTTATTATAAAAAAATCTAATTCTGGTCATCTAGGAAAAGGGTAAAGAGAGAAGGCAACTCACATGTTGGAGAAGGGGAGAGGGCATTCCTTACTGTTGAAAAGGAGAGAAGATAAGGTAGAATCATACAAACCATGTGTGTCTTCGGCACAGTGATGAAAATTAGCAAAAGACAATCCTCATTCATTTATTGAACACGACTTTATGTAGGTTCTGATTAAACACAATGCATTAAGATAGTCTCCTGCCTCAAAAACCATCAATCCAGTAAAACAGGAAATTATTAAGCCTTTTCTTCTTTTTGACCCCCAACGAGATATGCATTCTGAATTTGAGCTTTTAGTTCTTAGTTTTTCTGCTGTAGAAAACTGGGGCAACAGACATGGCACCTTTGGTCTCCCAAAACATTGCTCTGTGGTATTTTTGGCAGGGTGCTAGATACACGGACTTGTACATCAGCCTTGGACAGCGGCAGCTCTAGGAGCCCTGCGTAATAGCCTTTGGCCTATGGGCACTGGCTTTCCTGATGCTGGTCCGCTGGACAGGGAGCCCCTCAGCCTACAGCCCTGTTTGCAGATGGACTACTGCCATCCGCCTGCAGCTGCCTGGGGCTGGAGACAGAAGAGATATGGAAGCAAACTGCGATTCCTGTCAGTGAGCTCAAGTGTCAGCCCCCAGATGGTCTGTGGCTGCTGACAAGCCAGGCCGTCAGGAGCAGTGGATGTTAGCACCTCTGATACCGACTGGCATTTTCCAGACAGGGAAGGCCGGGCAGGTGGCTTCACCTTAGGGCGGCCCTGCTTTCTGACTCCTTCTGATCCCAGTCCTCAGTGCAGGGCTAGGGACTGAGGACATTTGTCCCTCTTGCTGTTTAGACTATTGGTGGGAGACCCAGACTTAGAATTTGATACTTATCTGCCAAGACTTTGTTGCCTCTGCCTTTTCCCTGTGGGGTGGGGATGGCTCTACACAGTAGGGCATGCATGTAGTTTCACATGCCGGATTTCTACACCACTCACTTGATACCCCAAGATGGTGGTATTTGTAGGGCCAGGGAAGGATGAAAGGTAGCTCTGAGAAGGGAGACGAAAGAAATCCGAAACCAGAGAGAAGCTTGAAGACGAACGTCCTTGCTACGGCCTTCCTCTAGACATGCGAACACAGTCCCTCCTCTCTTCCTCACCACCCTCTTGCCAACCATAGATGCGTGCCCCTTCCTGCATGCATATGCATGCAAGGCACATGTGCATTTCCACGCCGGAGTTTAGCTACTCTCAAAATCACATTCGCAGCTCCTTAAGGAGAGCAAGCCCTCCCTCTTGCTTTCTATATCTGCCTTTCCAGAACTCCCAACTCTAGCCCCCGGCCTTGGTGCTCTCCCCGTGGGCACACATGGCAGGAGGCCCACAGGCTGCCTGTGCCAGACGCGGCCATCTATGTGTGAGTGCTTCTTCTTAGCAACACAGAACTTCCCTGCACATCCGCCCACTCGTCTCTGTGCCCTAGAGCCAGTAGGTGCTAGAGGCAGGGCTTGTGCTTATCTCTCATCACCTCCTGTCCCCACCCCCACCCCAGACCTCTTGGTGTGGAGAGGCTGGGGACTGCCCTGCAGTCACTAGACTGACTTAATTAAAAGTTTACAAAATGCTTTGCGACCTCCCCTGGGCAGCGTGCTGGGTAAGTGCAAAGGATTATCATTATGATGCAGGTGCGTTCTCTTTAATGAGCAGAGATGCTGTGCTGAGAGAACCCTGGAAAGGCCAAGACAAATCGATGCAGTAGGACATAGGCCATTGATTGGAATGGCTGCTTTCACTTAGCATGGGAAATGATAAGTGACAATCAGATTGCACACTGAAATCCAACGTGGAGAAAGCCAGGCTATCTGGCATTTCAAAGGACAGAGCCTCTCAAATGGCCTGAGTGATCATTCTTGAACCTTTATTCCTGGGGAGTTTACAAATGCTGTTTTACCACACCTGGGAGTTGCTTATGGTTTTAGAATTGCAGTGGTCTCATGCCTTATGAATCACCTGGGAAAACTCATCTTTGGTCTCATTTGCTCTTCACTAAGACACTGTGAGGCAGGCAGGGTAGATGTCACCCTATTGTGACCTGATCTTTGCTTAGCCTAAAACCCTATGTAGACTTCTGGTTGCCTTTAGAATCGACTTTGAAACACTTCAGTTGACCCACAAGGACGTGATGTGGCCCTGCGTCCATCTAGCTTCATCTCCAGCTCTCTGCTTTTCCACTTCTCGGCTTTAGTCACTCCGGACAATCTCAGTTCCGCAGACGAGGCTTGTTTCCTCCTTCCTCAAGGGCTTCACCTTTCAGGTTACCTGAGCTTGGAAAATTCTGATCCTCTTATCATGTTTTTTCTGGCTCCACATCCTTTCCATCCTTCAGAACTGGGCTTAAATGCTGCTTTCCCAGGGGATCATTCTTTATGCTTTAAAGTAGGCTAGGCCTCCCTGTTTATTGTGCAAGTCCTCACAACTAGGCTTCTCTATTCTAAAACTGTGAGTCCATATATTTCAAACTAATTCTTGGTTTTATGTCTCTCTTTCCTCCCTAGACCATTGTTTATTCAGGCAGAGACCACAGGCTTTTATCTCAAATGTATTTTCAGTGCCTAGCACAGGTGGCAGAGAGCAAGTACTCAAACAGTATTTGTTGAACAAATGAATGAATGAATGGATGGATGAATGAATAAATACTAAGTATTCACTTACTCTAGGCAATCATTCTGTTCCATCCCACTGACTCCTCTAAGACATCGAAGCCTCCAGGTTGGCCTGCCCAGCAGCTTCTCCTCTGCAGAGTGAGGGCAAGAAGCTTGGGATGTGCCTTGCTTATGAGAGATGGGAGTGTGCAGGGAATGCTTATGATGATTACTCATTCCAGTGTTCACGCCTGTCAATAAACACCAGCTCTGAGCTACCAACCAAACACACATGCAGCAGCACAGAGCTGGAGCAGCACACTTTTGGATCTCACATCGCACACTGCGACAGACACCCCTGAGAGTGCGAGCTGTTCCGTAAACACAGATGTGGGTCCTAATGTGGGCTATCGGCTTCATACAACCTAAAATTACTCAGCACATTTTATCAAGGTGTCTGTTGAAATGGCCCCAATTATTTGAAATTTAGAATCATGCCCATGGTGCTAACAAGTACAAACTGTACCAGTCAAAAGGAGAATTCTGTTGTTCATAAGAAGTACAATGTTGGGATAGAGAGACAAAAATGCAATGGCAGAGCAGAAGTTCGTGAACGGTCAATCAATGCTTAAACGGGTTGACGTTCATATGGACAAGGTAAAAAGCGGTTCAGCAAATCACAGGAAATGAAAAAGGGAGCTGCATCACTTCTTGCACTCACTCCCTTATCACAGTTTAGCCTATTTCAGAGTTGCTATTATATGGCTGTGGGATTCTGAATGGCAGAGATCTTGACTTCTTCATCTCTGAATGCTCTACAGTACCAAGCACATTCATTTATTCAACAAGTGATTTATTGAGTGATTACTATGTGAAAAATACTATGCTAGACATTGGGAATGTATGCCTGAACAAAAATTGTTATGGTTCCTGCTCTCATGAAGTTTACAGTCTAGAGGAGACAGATATGCATCAAACAAACACCTATGTAATTGTGAAATCACGACTGAGATAAAACTATGGAAGGGGAGGTGTGTGGTGCTGTGATTGCCTCTCAGGAGAGCTTGATCTTGCCGGGGAGGCTAGGGAAGGCTTCATTGTGAAAGCGACAATTGAACAGAATGAATAGAAATCAATCAAACCCCAGGGCGAAGACCAAAGGAAGAGGGAGAATAAACAGGACGGGCGGAAGTCCCGTAGCATGAAGAATCAGAGCACGTTCTCCCACGTGGCTGGAGTGTAGAGGAAGAAAGCGTGGTGCAAGATGAGGCCGGCAGGCTGGGAAGGGGTCAGAAGATGAAGACAGCCCTTGAAGGTCGTGTGAATCATTTTGGTCTTTATCCTAGAAATAATGAAACTCTGTTGATTCATGATTTACATTTTTGATCGTTGCTCTTGTTGCAGTTTGCAGCATGGATTGGGAGAGAACAAACCAGGAAGGGATAGGCTAGCTGGAAGACTACTGTAGTAGTTCAGATGGGAGACGGCTGTGTCTTGGAACTTAGGAAATACGGGTTGGAATGGAGGCACCAACGCACTTGAGAGCCTTGAAAGGAAAGTTGTAGGTGAGAGTCAGGATCTGCAGAACCGAAATCTACAAGTCCCCCCAGTGTCAGCACTGACAGCCCTGGGAAAATGCTGGGAAGAGCGTCTGTCCTCAGATTGCTACTTGTAGGCGATCTCTTTCAGTTTAGGTGTGATCCTGTCTGGAACAAGGAGTAGGTTGTTTTTAGAAATTCCATACATCTTGGCAGTCTAATAATCTCAACTTCTTAACTGGTGTCCTCTCTGGGTCTAATGTAGGGCTTACAATTGAATAACTCAGTTTCTCTATCCATCAAAAATATTGCAAAAAGCCCTAGTTGCGTTTTGTCTGCTGGATTCTGCCTGTGCTTGTTTCCTCCTGGAATAAACCAGGCATTTTAGAGATGCTCTAATTGGACCCCAAAAAAGCTGTGGCCACCAAGATGCAACTACTTCACAAATAGTATCATGATGTAAGGCATGTATGACCTCCCCACGGCCCCCTGCCTGGATCCCTCTGAACAGAGAGTGATATCTATGGCTGGCTCCTATAAACATTTTTTAAATTGCAGTAATTTATTTTAAAAATAAGAGATCCTTGGAATCAAAAGGGGCCTTGGAAATTGTCTAGTCAAGTGCTTTCATTTTACAGACGAAGCACTCGGGCAAAGGGTGTCTGAGTGTCTTACGTGAAGTCACATAGTCAGATAGTGACTGAGCCCCCTCTTGAATACAGCTCTTCTTATCACCTGAAGGGTGTCATATCAACATCATAGTGACGGGCTGGACTGAACTTTGCCTCCCCAATCTGGTAACCTGCTGGAAAACCGACCTACAACCTTGGCCATTTCTCTGTTCCCTTCAAGCTCTCTCACCTTAGTATATAAAGAGCATTGTAGAACAAGGTAACTCCATGCTTCCTCTTATCCAAGGATTAGAGCCCAGGTCAAAAACAAACAAACAGAAGCCCTGTCTCCTTCACAGGCATTTGCATACTTCAAATGACCTTTGTAAGGAAATGGGAGACTTCCAGAAATACCCTGCTCCTTGATATGTGGAAGAATATGCTCAGGGTCGTACAATACCAAATGCCAGATATGTGTCAACCTGACTTGTTTGGTCTACACACCATGACAGGTACCTGATTTTATCATCACTACACTATCAAAGCATCTATTTTTAAATATCCGTTTGGGCTTGGCTCTGCACTAAGCCAAGAGAAAATCTATACTGAGAATCCCTCAGTCTCTATACGAATGATTAATGTTAAATGGTGGCTTACAGTGTACAAATCACATACATGCACAGCATGACTATACTGTATGCCACTGAGGGAAAGAGCCAGATGCACTATGTCTTCTTACCTCCCTGCTCCTGACCCCACTGCACCGCCTTCACAGTTGACAACCAGGCAGGGGTGCAATCAAAACAATAGGTCCAAGAGAGCTGTAGACAAATGTAGAACAGAAAGCCCGAGTTCAGGCTCAAAACCATGCCAGCTATGGTCAGATGGCAGGAGGCTGGAACAGGACAGTGGGGAGACCAAGACCCTATGGGAATTTCCATTCCTAGGAAGAAAGGCCTATGGAAGCCTTTGGCTTCTCTGAATAAGCTAACCTGGTTCTTCTGAATAGCCCAGTGCCAAGGGATTCCCCATACCCCTCAAAGAGAGGAGGATGTTGGAAGAGAGAATGTGGCAGATGGAAATAGCCCATCAGCTTACAGGCTCCAAGAGAAGCTGGAGTTTCCTTGGGAGTCCCCTGGCTGTGTCCCATGGAGGAGAGAGTGCCCAGTCTTACTTGGCACTGGGATGGATGCCTCTTTGGGTGAATCCCAGATGGGAAGAAATGATGAAAACCACTATCAGAATTTTGCATCCTTTTCTGGTGGGTCCCACCCTCCTCTTGTTTGGGGAGAATTCTTGAGAATCAATGGATGCTACCTTACAATTGCCACCAGTTTAGCCCACAATGTCCATGAAGATTGGGCCGCTTCTCTGTTATGGCCCAGATGACTGTTTCTTTTCTTCTTTCCCTTAAATTATTGGTTTTTAAAGCAGACAATTAGCAGTCCTGTGGCTACCTTGTGGAAGCGCTGACTTCCTGATCCAGGACATGGCCTCTGACGTTGCCTCCTAGTTTATGAATCCAGTGATCGTGGGCAATCAGTTTAATGTATTGAATATCTTTAATCCTCTCTGTAGAATCCAAAAAGAACTGTTTTGCCTAATTCCAAAGGTGGCCCCAAAGGCCAGGAAAGGAAAGGGGTCCGACAGACATGCTCCTTCTGAAGTGCTGTGCAGTGCCAGGTTGCCAGGTCTCCTTGCCTCGCTTCGGAAGGCCACTGTTGTCTGGGCATCTCTCTCTCTCCATTTTCTGTGCCTTCCTCTCTCTCTGGCTAGGATGGCTTGTGATTATAACTAGCAGTGGAGTGCATGCCAAAGAGTCTGTGACTCTTGATTTGGAGCAGGAGGCCTCTCCAGGGAACTCCTGCATTCACTTCCCAGGCATGAGTCAGTGTTTGGTTTGCCTCTTTTTTCCCATGGAGAACACTGGGAAGTGGCTTATGTTTCCCCAGCTGAGCCCTGCCAGGGAACATGGACTCTGCCATTTGGGTTGTGATGAGAGACCTGAAACAGGTTCAGAAAAAGCTCCAACTTGGAGCCTCAAGTCAAACTAAAAGTGCTCTCTGGCTCCGTAAAGACCAGGCCTGACTGATAATGCCTGCCTCTTTCAGTTGCAATCACTACTAAAAGGAGAAGTTCAGGGAAGAATGGGTGGCTGGAGGATATTCTTTTGTGGAAAGAGGGATCCTCTTTGGCACTACGGAACACGTATGAGAAAGGAGCCTGACTGATTTCCGCACACCTGGGCTGATGAGTGCAGCCCTAGAGGTTAGATTCATCTTTGCCCAGGCCCAAGGGGAAACCACAACATCATCTCAGGTCCCCACAAAGCCTTGCACCCATGCTGGGCTAAGTCCAGAATGAACACCACTGATTTAATGCCATTGTTCTTCTGCTTGCATGGCAGAAAGGGGCTGCCTTTCTGGGATCAGTCATATACCCATCTTGTACTCTGCCCTAATCCAGGAGGCTCAGATTCTTGGGAGCCTGAGAAACAGACGCAGCTGGAGTGGGGATGGTGAGACCTGCAGTTCAGAAAAGGGCTCTTGAGACCAGGAACCTCCCATGCACTCTGCATTGGGGAGGGGTCCTTCTGGCTGTGTTACTGGGCTGTCTTCTGGGCCGTGAAGCCTACAGGACTTTAGCATAAACTGGGTCTCTGGAGGACAGTGGAACTCTGTACCTTACCCACACACTGAGTCTTTGTCTTGCCTGGGATGGGGTAGAGAGCTGCTCTAGCCCCTCTTTGGAACCAGAAAATTCATTCTTCATTATGTCTTAATATTCATAAAGGTCTCTGAGCCTCACTTTGGATGGGCAGACAGACTCTCAGAGACGTAAGATGGCACCATCTAGCTTTGGTTGTGAGCTGCTGAGCACCCAGCCCCAGGTCTGTCTCACATGCAGCGGAAGCTATGTTAATGTGGTCAAATTTCAGAGAAACAGTGGATGTTACTTTAGAAGGCAATTAGACACAGCTGAGCTTGGCTGGTTGAAGTCAGGTTTGTCTGACAGGCACACATGCCTGAAGATTAGAGGTGCAGAGAAGCCATTGATACTTTTACTCAGTCAGTCTTCCAGAAGCACCATAGCAGCGTCTGTGCCTGGGAGGGAGGGCGAGAGGTTTGTTTGTTAGCAAGGTCATAAATGCTGTGGCTGAAGAGCAGAAACACCACAGAGAGCGTTCAGGAAGACAGGGGAGATGGGAAAAATCAAGGAAGATGCATTATAGCTTTTTGTCCCCCGGTAAAAGCACCTTATAATCTCAGTTCCTCTTTATTTGCAACTGTTCATGATTATTTTTTAGCTCCACTTTGGTGGTGACATCTGGGAACAGAGTGGCTGTGACAGATTTTTCAGTAAAGAGGAAGCCCCTCAGTTTCCCTTGCCTTCTGTTGTGTCTCTCCCAGAGGCTGGCTGTAGGACTTGCTTCACCACCAACAGATCCAGCACTTAGGTCTATAGTTGGACTTTATCTTTCTAAAAGAAATTAATCCGTAAAAATATCTTAATTATTATTTCAAGATTCCGTGAAGTCTTCTCTTTCGTATTGCACTGAACATTTGGTGGTAGATGGCAGAGTGAAGCCAGAAAGCCAAGGTTAGAACTGGAAGGCAAGTCAGGAAGAAAACGGGACTAGGGATGTCTGGAAGCCAGAGACAAGGAAGTGCAAAGCTGAAGCCCAGGCTACCCAGCCTGGGGGCTGCTGGGACAGAGATAGAGGCAAAAGATGAGTCAGCCACCCCGCAAGGGGAGTGCTCAGTGCACTGCGGAGAAGGAATCCTGAGCCCTCAGGATGTTCCTGTGCAGGGCTGGGGATCTCCAGTGTTGAAGAGGAGGAGAGAGGCTTTCAGGCCCTGTCACCCACAGGGCAAGCACCTCCGTGGGCTGCCCCCTGCCTGATGCGCCAGAGGGCTAGTGGAAGTGATCAGACATGGTAGAACCCTAAGGGGCGGGCACAGGCCATCTCAGCATGGACAGCAGGCTGCCACGGATCTTCCAACCTCCCACCGTCTACACCCCAGCGCCCCAACACCAGCACCTGCACACTGCCCAGCCATAGGCACACACACACACACACCAGTGCATGCACATTTGTATGCACATACACACACACACACACACACACACTTGCATACATACCCATACCTGCATACGCTTATACACACACCCATACATGTACATACCTATGCACACACACACACCATGCTTGCACTCTGCCCACCGACATGAGCACACACACCCCCACACACTTATACACACACAGTTATACATACTCCCATACACATTACACACATACACACCTCACCTATATCCACACACACCACCTACCCCCACACCCCTTACACAGGACACATGCACACTCACCTCCACACACACACACACACCACACACATTTGTGAACCTTTCTTGCCCATGAGGGGTCTTCTGGATGCTGTCTCTCTGTAACATCAGAGGCAGAAGTGCCGTGGGACTCCTCTTTGGAACTGGCAGTGCCGGAGAGAGACTGCTTCCTGGGAGTCAGAAACGGAGAAATCTAGGACCCTAGTCATTCTCCTTGCCCATTCCCGTTGCTCTTGCTCAGCAAGGTGCATGGCTTTGACTGTCTCTACTTTGCACACACTGTGGCCACGGGCTCCCTCCGAAAGAGCGGCTGTGGTTGCTCATTCACTCATGCTGGCTCAGAAAACTCCCCCAGTTCTCACCTCCCTTCTTCAGAAATACCTTGTTCTTGCTGAGATGTACCCTTCCATTCAGCTCTGTGGCCTGGCGTCGCCCCCTGCAGGTTGGACCCTGGCTCCAATGGCTTTGCCCGGGAGTCAGCCCAGCTTAGTTTTCAATCCCCTAAGATGATGCCTCTCAGACCGCTTTCCACAGCTCCTTGTCCTGCTGCCTGGGTTTCTGTCTGTTCAGTCCAGACCTTTACTGCTCCTGTGGTAAGTGGAGGGAGTTGCCTCCACTCCCTGACTCCCTGTTGCCCTTTGTCCACCAGAAAAATTCTGCTTTTATTACACTAACTGCATACCATCACTTTCCACTATTAAAAAATTAAGACCCACTGTACTATCAGTGGGCTCCAAAAGTGTTTATGGGCTTCTATGGATTTTTACAAAAGGCCTTTTGAGCATTCACATACAATGCATATTTATGCATGCATAAATGATATGTACGTTACTACACCTGTATAGTGATATATATTCACTACACATATTTTTTCTCATGTGTAAGTATAAAAAGGGTAAGATAAAATAGGTAAAAATAGGAGTCCTGATATTCCTTCCTTTCACATCCTTGTATCACTCAGAGCACCCTTGGGGGAAAGCACCACTTTGGAGACCAATGCAGGGAGTCCTGCCACGTGACTGGGAATGGAGTCCAGACAGTAATGTCAAATCATTCTTGGCAAGATGCTTCTAGTGACTTGGCGCTGGCTGTCTCCCTCAGGGACTTAGCACGGGGATATGTCCTTGGCCACAGCTCACTCTGGATGTGGGTACAATGCTGTTGCTACGGAAGACCCCTTCTTGCAACAGCTGTGGTGTTCTTCAACAATGCTATTTTGTGGCAAAAATGAGTAACACAGCAGTGAATACAGACTCGCATCCAGAATATTCTGTTGTTTGTATTAAAAAGACCACTGACGGGAAATAAATGCAAAACAGTCTTTGCAAGAAGAAAAGGCCAAGGACAGGGACCATCCATCCCCATGGCTCATAACTCTCCGTCTCCAGGGTTCTCCGCCTTCTCGCCCTCTATTCCAGTTCTGCACCAGGGACCATCTACCCTGGGGATGCTGAAGCCTTAGCCTTCTTGGTTTAGGCTGGACACACGAATGGAGATACGCAGAAAAGAGCAAAACTAGGAAAAACTGGAAGTGGATGCCTCTTCCTAGCATAGTTTTTATCCTGAAGCGATGAATCCAGCCCTAGCCCAGGAGGCGGTGGCATGAGTGTGTCCCTAGATCTTTGGCTGCAGGATGTGTGACTGACCGGGAGCCTCGGCTGTGGCTCTCCAAAGCCTCTGGCTGCGACGGCTGGCGTTCTCTCGGCCACTATCTGGCCATGACAGAATGCAGTGGAGACACCAAGTCAGGTCCACTGGTGGGAGATGCGTCTCCTCTGCTGGAGACTGACATGAAGCCTCCCCCAAGCCTCGGCGTCTTCCCAGAGCGGCACTGGGTTCTCCGCCTCCACCCACCAGCTGCTGGCCTTGCTCTCCTTCCACGGGGGCTGCAGTCCCCAGGCTCCCCCAGCTCTTATGGCTCCTGCCCAGCCTCTCTCCCAGTTGTTTATCCTGATAAGCGCCTTTCACACGTAGACCTGTCCTAATGCCTGGTTCTTGGAGAATGAGGCTGGCGCTGCGTTAAGCAGGCATGGGAACCAGTGCTGGACTCCATGTGTCAGCCTCACGTTTCTGGTCTGCTATTTGCTCAACTGCTCACTCTGCGAAGTTGAACTGGGACTCACGAATGGTGCTATAAGGACCAGAAAAACTTTAGGACCAGTAGATTTTTTTTTTTTTTTTTTTTGGTCTCTCCTTGACAGAATCCAGGCACCCTGACTCCCTTGGACACCCTGCCTTGGCCCTTGAGGAAATGAAACATTTTTAAACACTTTCCCCAAATTTCTCCCTTGGGTTTCTGGCTTTTCTGGACTGATTGTAAATGTGCTTCCTTTCCCCCTTGATGCACCTTAAGTCCATTTGAAAATCCATCTGACTTGTATTAATCATCTTCCTGGTTGGGTATCTGGGGCACAGTCACCGTTTGGCTCATAAAGCTGGTGTACCCTTCGGTAATGTTCCTGCTCTTGATGGTTATGCTTTTGTATTAGCTTCTTGAACTTGATTTTCCTATTATCCCTTTGGCGGGGCTTTTCCACCCTGGCTCTCTTGACGTTTTAGGCACGATAGTTCTTTGTTGTGTGGATTGCCCGTGTGCTGTAGGAGGTTTGTTGACATCCCCGGCCTCCACCCACCAGATGCCAATGGCACCTTTTGAACTGTGACAGCCCAAGAGGTCTCTAGACATAGTCAAATGTCCCCTGGGGGACGAAATCATTCCTGGTTGAGAACTACTGCTCTGTGATTTTAAATGGTCAGTGCAGTATCCTAGCAACCCCTCTAGCTGAAGAGAGTTGTCTTCCTCCCAGCTGGTGAAAGATGGCCTTCTCTTCTTGTATCATAGGACTGCACCTCTGACCTGCTCTGGTTCAAGTCTGTGACGAGCTTCTGGTTCTCAGCTCATCTGTTTCCCTGGAAATTCTGTTTATCCAGAACCTGCAAATCAAGTCATCAAATTTTTCATCTTTTCCAGATGCTCTCTAATGAATACTTTATAGGAATGGCTAACACTAGGAGCACATTTGAGAATAACACTATCAGGTATAATAGTAGGGTTGTTCTAGAACATATCTGGTATATCTGGAATAAATTAGATATGAGAAGGCTTGCACCATAACTGCTTTATTAATTTAGCTGGGCTGACTCTCTCATTGAGCATGTGACTTTTATTAAGACAGACAGTTCCAGCAACTTTCTTTAGGGTAGACTTAGAGATTTTAGTCTACTATCTTGAGGCTACACAGGAGCGAGGGCGATAGCTCAAACTTCCTATAGACAGATACATAAAACGAAACTGAAAGGTAGTATTTAAAAATCAGTGGGTTGTCAATAACACTGCAGGCCTATGTACAGTTATCACAGTAGAGTTTTGAGACCAATTAAGAGTACTGAGCCAGTTTGAAAAGAAAGGCATCTCCTACCATCCCAAAGTGATAAGTGACCTAAATATTTAAAAAAGGACTCTTGACTTTAGTGTTTAGGTTACTTCTTAGTGAAAAGGAGGGGTCATTGGCAGGGCATTCAGGGTAACCTGTATCTCCCTGCAGTAATTTCAGTAGCAGGAGATGCCAAGCACTCCAGATGAGGAGGAAGGGAACAGGCATGGGAAGCTGACATGGACCTGGCAAACAGGAAACAAGACTGTTTGACTTTCCCTTCTCTCTTCAGTCCCTTTTGGGAGAGACTTAGGAGCTAAAGAATCAAGCCCACATTCTGGAGGTCAGTGTCTCCAAAGCTCCAAAACGAGGGAGCAGCCAACTCCCCTCCCTTGCACGTGATCACTGCAGAAAGCTTATGAGAAGGTTGTTTGACCAGCCTCCCTTGTATCAGTTTCTCATTGCTTCAAAGCCTCTTATGATCCCTGTTGCAAACACCGACAACGCTGTAGCTCCAAGGTCTTACAGATGCCAGGTGATGTGAACCATTACTACAGTTCTGGGGTGTCTTTGTTTTGGTCTTGACCAGCCTTGAGGTGTCTCTTTATCTTGCATAATTTGCTCTCCAGTTCTCTGAGGCATACTTCTTTACAGACCTAGTGGGGCTTGGTGTGTAAAGACTGACACTTTGGGATACTAAATCACGTGTTTTTTTCCCTGTATTCAACTGACCTTGCTGGCTTGATTTCTTTGCTGCTGTGTTCCTGACAACAACCGTTTTAGATGCTAAACTCTTAATCTCTGTGATGTAGCTCATGAATTCAGATCTTTTCATGAACCATTATAAATGTCAAATTTAGTTTAGGTAAAAGCTTCTTCTTTGCAAAGCTCCATAGACAACAACTAATTCTGCAAGGTCGTTATGCAACAGGTTTCAGTTACGCACTCACTTTCTGCCAGGCACTAGAGGCTCAGGATGGTGACATGACTAAGGCAAGGCCACTCTCCTTGAGTGCTTCACTCAGGGAGACACAGTCCTGTAAACACATTAACAAAACACAATGTACCGTCTCTACAGTCTTTTGTATGAGCAATCCTATGGAAGTGCAAAGAAGGAAGAAACTATCTCTGCCAGGTTTCATCAGGGAGGCTTCCCAGATGAGATGACATTTGAGTTGGGTTTTTAAAGGATGAGAATCGCATTAACCACATGCACTGATGTTTGGGGATTGGCTGGGAAACAGGTGACTGGGGGTAAAGCTGTGGAAGAAAGGAGTAATCCAAGCAGACTTCCAAATTGCAGTGTTGAGAAAAATGGTGGTGCTCTGTGATCTAAGCAGCAATGCTCTTGTCACGCTGAGGATTTGGTTTGTGTCATTTAAATCTCAGAAAAATAACGAATGCAGCTGGTAAAATCTGAACTTTTAATAACCCCACACATTTCTCAATGTCCATGTTACAAATGGAGTCAAAGGTGTAAGAAACCATTTTTTTTTAAAAAAAATGTTTGGGGCTTCTCACGTTATCAGAGGCATGATGCATCTGTCCTCAAATTCTTCTGTTGTGCTTATTCCCAGATTGAACTGCTACCTCTAGGTTTATAAATTCCAGACAGCAGGTCCAATAAGATGAAATTCAGCTTTATGCCTTGAAAGGTTTGTTTTAATTGTAAAGTGGGCTCAAATTTCAGAATAAAGATGTATTTAGTTGCTCATTGACTTCTTGAAAATGGGTTTACATGGTGTGTTATTGTGATATAATAAGAAATATATGTTGGTCTCTGCCCTGGTTCCTGAGACAAAGCTGCTGATATCCTTGTAGATAGGGGTCCTAAGAGAATCTTCTTTTGAAATGTTTGGTTTTTGGCTCTAGTTTCTGACATGGAACTCCTAAGGCCTTCATAATTTCCTGAGTGATAGGCTAGTCGAACACAGAGATCCTAAATAGCTCAGAATTTCCTGGGGGATAGATACACCTTTTGTTTCAAAGAGGCAACTTTTCAGTAGGCTCTGGATGGACTCACAGTGGGATCTCGTTGCCAGGGAAGCAACCATGTGACTGGAAGCCTAGAGCTTTCAGTTGTACCCCTGAGATTTGGGAAAAGGGGAGAGGGCCTGAAGGTTCAGTTAATCATCAGTGGCTAATAATTTAATGAGTCCTGCCTATATAATAAAGCTTCTGTTAAAAAGCCAAAGCACAGGATTCAAAGGACAGATTCTCCAGTGGACACCAGCTGCCTGTTCCAAGAGCTTCTGGATTGTTGAAGACGTGGAGGTGCCTGGTGGAGGGCGTTGAGAGAGGGCATGGGAGACTGCACCTCTTCCCCATACCTAACTCCATTCATTCCTTCCATGTGACTGTTCGTCTGTAGCTTTGTAACATGTCTTATGACAAGTGGTTAAAAGGTGAGCAAACTGTTTCCCTGAGTTCTGTGAGCTGTTCTAGTAAATTAATCAAAGACGGAATGGTAGGTGTGGGAATCCAGCATATTAATCAAACACAGGCAGGTAGGTGTGGGACAAATCCTGATGTGTCACTGGTTGGTCAGAAACACAGATCACAACCTGGAGCTTTCTAAAGGCCTCTGAAGTGGGGTGGTCTTATGGGACTGAGCGCTTAACCTGCAGGATCTGATGCTCTTGGAACACTCAGCTGGTGTCCACCGGAAAACTGCTCAGTGTGTGAGGAACCCCCCGCCCCACAACATCTGGTGTCAGAAGAGTTGTATTGAGTGACTCTGTGAGAGTCGGAAAAGCAGTTTCTTTTGTTCCTATCTTTCCAGACATGGCCATTGTTCTTTAAGTCATTCATCTAGCAAATGAAGAGTAACTACCTGGCATGGGGCAAGCACCGTTCTAGGACTTTGGGATGCACAGAAAATAAAGCAGACTAAGAGTCCTGTCCTTAGGAAGCTAACACACTAGTGGAGAAATCTTATACTACACAACAAACATAGCATGTAGATAAATTTTATAGTATGTTAGAGCAACTGAAGCAATACAGGAAAAAGAAAAAAGTCATCAGTCCATCAGGCGATGGAGACTGGCAGTATGGGGAAGACAGTTGTAATTGTAAATAGGCCAGTCTTGCCAGGCCTCGCTGAAGGAGATCACAGGCGAGCGCTGATGTGAAAGGGGTAAAGGAGTTTGGAAAGGGCATTCCAGGCAGGACTGGCTGGTGCAAGACCTCAGGACATGAGTGAATCTGCCTGGTTCATTCAAGCACAGTCAAGAGGAGGCAGAGTGAGGCTCACACAGAGTAAGCAAGTGGGAATAGAGCTGTAGGGGACGTGAGAGGAGAGATTTGTAGAAGATGAGCGACCTTATTTGGAAACCCAGTTAAGTAAGCCACGCAGTCCTCTGTAAGAAGTCTGGCTTTTATCCTGAGTTAGATGAGGAGCTCATTCAGATTGTTAGCAGAGGAGTAGCAGGACTCCTTTGTTTCAAGGGACATTCTGGTTGCTAAAGCTTAGAGGCAGAGACGTTAGGAAGATACTGCCATAATCCAAGCAGATGAAGGTAGCTTGAAACGGGTATTGCAGAGGAAATGATAGTGGAAGATGATGACTGCTGTTGAAGGCAGGGCCACCAGGATGGCAGAATCAGGTGAGGGAGAATAGATTCAAGGAGGACTACAAATTCTTCGATCTATACAATTGGAAGGATAAATCTGACACCAACTGCAATGGAGATCTATGGGTAGAACAGGGCTTTAGGGAGGGATCAGGAGTTTCCTTTGGATGTGTTGAACTTGAGATGGCTATGGGGCATGTTGAATACGCAGTTGGGTTTGTAATGAGATTGGAGTTTGTGTGTGTGAGTGTGAGAGTTGCTGGCATATCAATGACATGTAAAGTCACAGGGCTGCATGAGATCACAGGAAGAGGAATGCAGCAAGGGAAGGGAAGAGAGTCCAAGGTGCAGCTCTGGGGAACTTCAACTGTAAAAGGGAGATGATCACATAGAAGCATGACAAGTTCATTTACGGTGACATGGGGGTCAGGTGGTAAATAGGTCAAGGTAACAACCTTGCTGGCTTGCAGGCCTTAAGTTGGCACAAAGGTCTTGACCACATGCCATCCTAAATTACTGTAGGACACAATTAAAGGAACAAAGGCAGTGCTATTAAAGTACCAGCCCCATCTATAGCAGTCCCTTAAGTATTTAGTGCTGGGGCATGAAGATAAGCCCGAGAGAGGGAAGCAAATTCTATGTCCACAAACAATTAGCATCATAAGGAACCTTAAGATCATTTAAGCCAAACAGCTTGATTCACAAATGAGAAGGCTTGTGGTGTGGAAGTAAACTGATCTAATCAGGCTCACACAGCAACTTGTGGCAGAATCAGGTACAGAAATGAGGTCTAATTACTTCCAGGCGGTGCACTTTCCTCTATAACCTCTTCCGTCTTGCCGGAAGTTTACTCTATAGCATACAAAAGAAATGGTATTCTGATAGCATCTCTGCTCAGCCTGTGATGGCAAGACTTGGATCACAGACACAATCAAGGGGCCTCCTGGGTAGTCCAGGGGCAGCCTGGGCCCCGCTCCTTGGCTGCTTAAACTTGTTTCTCGGGAAGTGTATTCTCTGCCCAGGGCCAGCTCAGAGGAAGCTGGGTGGCTGCAGAGATGCATGCCTGCCGTGTTAGGAGTGTCAGATGGTGAGCAAGCCTGTAGCAGAACTCTCCACTTAAGGACCTCCCTACATGGCCTCACTATTTTTCTTGCAATCAGAGCACCACCAAGGTTAGGGTAATGTGCCTGGTGAGGGGAGTGGATGTGGGCATGAGGTAGGTCCCCACAGCCTTTAAGAAGAGACACCCAAGAAGTGGTGCCTCACAAAGGAAGGGTGCTCAGTGGTACTTGTGGAATAAATAGGGCCTCACATAGAAAGGGTGCTCAGTGAGTACTCATGGAGTACATGGGTGCTCCATCTAAGAGAAACAGCTGTAGCAGCAGGTTCGCTAGAGAGGGGGGAAGCCAATGCCTTCTAACGACCCATATGACCTTGGGCAAGTTGGTTAACCTCTCCGAAACTTAGTGTTTCTACCTAGAAATGAGGTTGGAAGTCCCAAGTTACATCTATGTGAGAAGGCTGATTGAGAGTCATCAGGGGAAGCATGGGAGGATTTTCAAGACAATCTCAGAGTAAGCATGGGACAGCATTGCCACCACTGCCAAGTCGAAGAAAGGCTAAGCATAGTAGCAAAGACATAGAATAAACCCAAATGCCCATCAATGATAGAGTGGATAAAGAACACGTGATACATATACACCATGGAATACTATGCAGCCATAGAATGGAATGAGATCATGCCCTTTGCAGGGACATTGATGAAGCTGGAAGCCATTATCTTCAGCAAACTAACACCGGAACAGAAAACCAAACACCACAAGTTGTCACTTACAAGTGGAAGCTGAACCGTGAGAACACACAGATACAGGGAAGGGAACAACACAGAATGTGGCCTTTCAGGGGGCGGGGGTTGAGGGAGAGCATCAGGATAAAGAGCTAATGCATCTGGGGCTTAATACCTCGGTGATGGATTGATAGGTGTGGCAGATCACCATGGCACTTGTTTACCTATGTAACAAACCTTCAAGTCCTGCACATGTATCCCAGAACTTAAAATTGAAGAAGAATGCTGTGGAGTTCAGTACAGTGCTTCAGCACTGTGCCTGACACACAGGCACTCAATAAATGGTAGTCATTTAAAAATTAAAAAAATAAATATCAAAAACAAACATATGTAAAAAAAGAGAAAGGGCTGGCTGAGTGTAAGTCAGGAGGGGCGCTTTGGGAAGCACAGCTCCCGTTGCTCTGTCCTGTCCTCTTGACTGGAAGGTGCTGGAGTAAGCCGAGCAAGAGGTGGGGTGCAGCAGTTCCTTCTCGAGTGGAGTCATTTACACTGCTTTCCTTGCTGTTTGGTGTGCACCCAGCTGCATCCGGCATGGAGGGACAAGGCTGCTGACACAGGCAGATGAGATCTGTGGTGTAAAGCCACAGGAGATAGGACGTTTGACAGATCCCGTCACAATTACTTTCATTCTTCCCAATGTGATTGGGAGGCTTGAGCCAGTTCCTTATGAGGCCAGAGGGAGCGTCACCTGCAGCAACCCAGATGATTCCTGCGGGCTGGACTTGCAGCGTGGGGGCAGGTCAGCCAAGGCCATGGCTGCTGAGCTAGCAGGGGTCTCTCTCCAAGGTCATGGAGCCCTTTCTAAAATTGCCTAACTTGCTCCATTTGGGAAGCTGAGGGCAGAAACCACCCTAGATCATTATGCAGAAAGTGCAAATAAAGGCTCAGAGAAAGAAGATATTGACATCCAATGGCTCTTATCCATAGTCTTTTTTGCTCAAAGTGTGGTTCCTAGACCAGCAGCATGGAAACGAAGAATCCCAGGCTGCACCCAGGCCTATAACCTCCCACTGCTTTGTACCCAAACCCAGCCCAAGCACATTCTCTTCCAAGTAGCCTTTTCTGGTCACTGTAAACAATAAAAACTCTTTCTCTGCTACCTTCCGGAGCAATGGTTCTTAACCTTGGCTGCACGTCAGAACAACCTGGGGGAAGCTTACAAACACCCCCAATGCTCAGGCCTCACTCCCCAGATTCTGATGTAATTGATCAGGGTAGAACACCAAATATTAATATTTTTAAAAGCTTCCCTGGTAATCCTAATATAATATCTAGTGTTGGAAAAAACTATCTTAGAGCGTCCATTATTGGTTCTGAATCATTCTGAGATTTTTTTTTTTTTTTTTTGAGACATAGTTTTACTCTGTGACCCAGGCTCCAGCCTGCAACCTCCGCCTTCTGGGTTCAAGCTATTCTTCTGTCTCAGCCTCCCAAGTAGCGGGGATTATAGGTGCCCACCACCACTCCCAGCTAACTTTTGTATTTTCTTAGTAAAGGTGGGGTTTTACCATGTCGGCCAGGCTGGTCTCTAACTCCAGTCCTCGGGTGATCCACCTGCCTTGGCCTCCCAAAGTGCTGGGATTACAAGCATGAGCCACTGTGCCCAGCCTGAGATTTTAGGGATTTACTCTTTCAGTGGTCACTTCTACAGCTGTCTTTACATTGCTGTCACCATAATCAGAAAGATAACTTGAGGACAGGAATCATCTCTAGTTCCCAGAGTCAGTGCTTATGACCAGGTGGGAGGAGCCCTAGGAATCAGCTTCTCTGAACTCTGTTCTTGCAAGCGTCACTGGCTGTGTGGCCTGCGTTGGCCACTGGACTTTCTCAGCCCCAGTTTCTACTCCACAAAAGAAGCCTGCAGTAGATGACACTCTGAGATGCTGCCTACGCTGATGTTTTATAATTCTAATGAGCACTTCAAAAATGGGTATTGATTTCAGCATGGTGTTCCATCCTGGTGCTCCACAGAGGGAGATGCTGAGCTGGGGTTCTCCCCTCTGAAGCTGTCTCTTCTCAGTCCGGTGTCAGGTTTTCCTGGGACCCTCTTCACAAAGCCCTCGCACAGTCCACAGGGCCTCTTGGTCCTCAAGCCCTCAGGCTGGGCTAGCGGGCAGCGGATAATGGTCTTCTCTGTTTTGACCCTTACTTACGGAGCAAGGGGGAAACAGACACACTTTAAAATCAGCAGTCACAGGATGCAAATTGGAAGTGGGAAAAAGAACCCCATGCAGGGACAAAAAAATATGCCAGAGAAGTCAGTTGCCTATTGGGTTTGGAAGAAAGAAAGTGCAGGATTGAGGGCACTATGGGAACCTCAGATTCGAACAGAGAAGTGTGACCCAGTGCAGAGGCAGGCAGTCATCCCGAGCCCTGCACAGGGCCAGCTGTGCAGGCGTGCACCAAGCTCGTTCCCTTGCCTTCTGCCCCAGGACGGCACATGGGCAGTGACGTTTGCGGATTAAACAGTAACCATTCTGTTTGCGGTACCAGGGTAACATTTTTCTGCTTATGTGGCTAGCACAATGCCATGCACTGTTTCCTGCAGCCACTGCCTCCACCGATGTTATCAGGGATGACTGGAGCCACCTCATCTGCCTGCTAGCGTTCCCACACTGTTCTCCCAGGATCCTTGTCTCAGGCTCGTTTGAAATAATAATAAAATAGTGTTGCTAATTCATCCACAGATTTCCTGAGGGATCACGACATCAGAGCTGGTAGGGGAGCAGAGGCAGAGACGGAGAGACCATCTCCTGCCACAGGTCGTGCTGGAAGCTTTTGGGGATTAGTGAGCTCATGTCAGCAAAGCCCTCTGAGCCCCCATGCTCATTACCACTAGCATTTTGGAGGTGCTTTTTACGTGCCAAGCCATTTGCAGGCATTTGGGAATTAACCCTCACAGGGTTCTGGGGAGTTCTTTGTTCTACTCTTTAAAACTCAGAAAAAGTAATTCAAGAATTTAGACTGAAGGTAGGGTTAAGGCCGGTGGCTTTCAGTTCCTCTTTGCTATGGACTGTGGGACCTGGGACAAGATACTTTGTCTCCGGGGACCTCCGTTCTTTTAAACATTGGAAAGGCATGATAATATCTGCCTTTGTCACACCACAGAATGTGTGGGTCCAGGGTGCTGTTGATGGAGAGGAACATTTAGAAAATAGGAAGAAATATCTTGCTAATGTAAGATATTATTATTCTAACATTGTGCTTCCAGCTGAGTTGGTTGATACTTATTAGAGAGGCTACTTCTTTGCCTGGTGAAAACCGCAATCCTTAATCTCAAGGGGAAGAAAATGGTGCAAACTTCCAACCGATAGTTCCTAGTCCTCAGCCCGTTTGGTAAAGAGGCCTGTCAGTCACTACTCCTAGCGGGCGGGCTTCATGCGGCCTTTGTGGAGGAAGAGAGGAAGGACGTGGCGATAGTTACAATTCATGTCATCTTTCTAGCAGGCCAGAGAAAACCTGTGTCCTCTTCCTTTTGGGGGCATCGGTTCACATCGTTGCTTATTTATGGTTAATGTCTGTGAGACAGGGGCACCGGAGGCCGATGCCCGTGGGTGGCGAAGAGAAACTGAGTAGTAGAAAATGTGAGGCTGAAACCAGGTTTCTGGGACAAAGTCTGAGGTGTCAGTGGAAGGTGGGTGTGGGAGAGAGAAACAGTGAAGGGTCAGCGTGCGGGAAGAGTGAAGTGGAGAAGATTAAGCGGATTGAGGGAGGAGGAGGACAGGCCCCTTTGGTGGTAGGAAGTTTTCGAGTAGGCACTGAGCTTCAGCCAGACTCAGCTGTCAGAACAAGCATGGGCTCTGGGTTCTCCCTGGGTGTCCTTCCCTTAGAGAGTCTGCCTGGTAGCCAAGCTCACCTGCTGAAGGAAACCAGGAGCTGACCCTGCGAGGTCCCCTTGTCCCTGCCCAGGTGGCTTCCTGCCCCCTTCCCTCCAGGGCCAGCTCCAAAACAGTATCCATCTCAAAAGGCCAGGTCTTTCTTCTTTCCCAATAAGCAGTGAAACTCTTAATAGATACTTGAAGAAGATGGTGTGACTTTCCCATTTTCCCAGCGAGGGAATTTTGGGGTTTGGTGAGGTCAAGGGTCCTTGCCTGAGGTCATGTGGCCTGTGGCAGTGGGAGAGTCTGCAATCGCCTCAGTGCTGGCCTCTGCTCAGCCCAGAAGCTTGCTGCTCAGCCCCTTTGCCTGCTACATTCATTGTTCCTGTCCCCTTAGGGGGTGTCTCAACCTTTCTTAGTCTGTCACATGTAAGTTCCCTGTTGGCCATTTTTGCTTCTGTATTTTAATGGTTTGGACTAATTTCCACTTTATTTTTGTATTTATTTTAACACAATCACTTATAATGAGACTAATGACATTTTGTCTCCATGGTGGCGCATTTTAATTTGGTCTCGAAAATGTCAAAGCGATCAGGCAATTTGGTATCTCAGAAACACAAAACCTAGCAGGGACAATGGTTCGTCTCTCCGTCATTCCATCTCCCTTGCTAGCTCCTGGGGCCACCCTGTCTCATTTGTCTGCTTCTCAATGCTGGGGTGGATGAAGATCAGCAGAAAAACATCGCCGCGACCAAGACGGGGGCTCCCACGGCTAACTCCGTCCAGTGAGGTTGGCACAGTTAAAAAGATCTCAGCACTCACACTGGTCTGTTATGGAGGGGGACAGTCTTTTTCTGATGACATTTCCATATCCGTCTTTGTCCTTCCTCCATGCCAGGGGCTTCCTCTGCTCCTGCCTGCAGTCTTCTTTCTCTGGCTTTCTAATTCTTTCCTTGAAGATAGGGTCAGCAAATGTATTTTGTGAAGGGTCAAATAGAAACTATTTTAGACTTTGTGAACCTCATACAGTCTCTATCTCAAATTCTTCTTCTTTTAAAACTCAAAACTGTAGGCTGGGTGCAGTGGCTCACTCTTGTAATCACAGCACTTTGAGAGGCCAAGGTGGGCCAGTCACCTGAAGTAGGGAGTTTGAGACCAGCCTGATCAACATGGAAAAACTCCACCTCTACTTAAATGCAAAGTTATTCAAGTGTGGTGGCACATGACTATAATTGCAGCTATTTGGAAGGCTGAGGCAGGAGAATCATTTGAACCTGGGAGGCGGAGGTTGTGGTGAGCCGAGATTGCACCATTGTACTCCAGCCTGGATGACAGAAGTGAAACTCCGTCTCAGAAAAAAAATTGCAAAAAATATTTCTTAGCTTGCAAACCACATGAATTGTCAGGAAGCCTTGGATTTGGGGGTGCTCAGTGAAAGTGTTTTAGGGGGTTTGGATTGAGGAGCTTAATCTAGTTCCTTTTCAGGACAGGTCTACCTTGTGTCACAGAGCCCCTGATAGTGACTTTCTTGAGGTTAGGTGGCAGGTCTCTGATGATGGAAGATACGGCAAGTCTCCAGAGTGCTGAGTTTGGTTTCGTTTGAGAACGTGGGAACTGGGGCTGGTTGAGTCTTCCTCAGAAGCCGGTCGTGGGCCGTCTCTGTCTGAATCTGGACCTCTCTTGTCCTTGTCTTACCTCTCCTCCTCCTCTGGCCTTCCCTGCCCCACGCTTCTGGCCATCTGTCTTCTCTACACCTGCTTCGTCCTTGAGAAAAAGGAGATAGACTGACTCTGCAGATGGGGTCAGGTCTGCCTTCCCAGCTTTGAGAGCAGCTACGTTTGTCTTTTCTTCAGAGCCCAGGCTTGCTCCTCGGAGGCTCATCTTTGAGATGGAAGTCAGAGTGGTGAAAGGGAGAAATTCTTGGTGTGGTGAAATCTTTAGGTGAACGGAGGAGCTCCCGGCATGACCCGGATAGATCCCATGTCCCAGCAACTGCCTTGTGAGGGCTTCTCTTTAGAAACCACTTTATCAATCTCGTTGCCAGCTTTTCCATGTAGTAAGAATACTTTATCTCTATAAAGCAGCGATAAGTGGACAGTATAATATATTTCACTTTTAATAAGGTGTTGCCAGTTGCACACACTCTGTAGAGCAATTAGTGTCAAAAGCTGCTAAGCTATGGAGGAGCTGCATTTGGGTGTTTACATACTTGCAGGATTTACAGCTGGGCTTGAAAGAGCTGTGGCCACAACATGGAGGGTGAGGGAGGGGTTGTTGACCAGCTGAGTTTAACTGCACTGGCCCTGCATGTCTCTAAAGCTTCTCAGAGACAGGCTTTGCCTTGTATTATGAAGCTGGGTTTGGGGGCTGTAGGTAGTGATGGGTCCACAGAGCTCATGGGGCTGGGGAAAGAACGTGGGTTTAGGGATCCCTAAAGATCTGAGTTTCAAACCTAACCCTGCCTCTTAAAGATGACTTTTAGGGCAGCACATTTTTCTGAAACTCACTTGCTTACATGCGAAAAGGACATGAGAAAATCATCATGGAGCTTAGACCCTCTTTGCATTCCCAGCCCTCAAATCCCCCCAGTCCTTTCAAATTGTGGCATTCCTGCCCCCATCAATGCTAATAAGGACAGGGGAACTTTTTCAGAAATCAAGTCCAGGCTAGGCTGTGCATCTTGGCCTGAATTCCTTAGCCGGGAACTGTCCTGATTTTAAAACTGAAAGCCCTGTATCTTGAGAGCGCTCAGTCCCAGGAAAACCAGGATGGCTGGCCCTCCTCAGTCCCATCCAGAGGGGCTTCTCCTGTCATAGGTGAGGGGCTCACATGTTGCCATCACCTACATCTCAGGAATTCTGGCCACACATTTCACTAGACATAAAACATAGACAGCAGCACATATCTCCTGGGAAGCAGAATAGTGGTATCTGTCCCCAGGCCAGGAAGCTACTGGCCCAGTACTGTGGTACCTGAGGACTTGGACTGAAAATCAAAGGATCTGGCTACAACATTCTTATCTTCCTTTCTTCCCTGGAAATGATGATCATTTAGGGAGAAGAGGTATTTGGTTTCTTTCTTCCTGTACAGTTACATGTTTTGAGGCTCTGCCTGTGGATTCATATCACATCCCACTCAAAGCATCCCTCCACCCAGCTCACTCCAGCTCTGGTCATGACCTCAACATTGCTCCAGGTGGGGCAAGGGAGCAGCCCCTCCTCCTTTCCCAGGGAACTCGTCACCCAGTTTGGATGAGGACGTTGGGTATGGGAACAGCATGTACTACATCACCCCGCCTCGGCCACTGGCCAACCACCCTGCCTCTGTCTGTCCCTTTTGCAGGGTGGCAGCTGGAGAGGGGGTGGGCTCTAAGCTGCTGCTCTCTGGTGTCATTTCTCACTTGGTAGAGAACACACGCCTGGGGAGAGCATACCAAAGTTCACGTGGTGCTCGTCAGTCAGCTGTTGAGACAGCGCTCAAGCCTGGGCACCACGTCCCTCGAGGCAGAGTTGCTGCTGGCTTCTCTTCTGGCATGCTTCTACCAAAGACCGACTTGTCCTCCATAGTCAGAGATGCACTTTGGGCATCGGAGGAATGTGGGAGAGTGAACCACTGAAAGAAAGGGGGTGAGAGGAATGGCTGGGTGGGGGAAGGGATAGGGCGCAGCAGCGGGCCTGAAAGAGGTGGCTGTGGAGGAGTTGCTTTGCAGGAAGGAAAGGCAGGAATGAGCACAGACTTGGGGCATGTCGGGGGGCAGAAAGGATGCTGGATCAGGACAGAGGGGAGGGAGAGGCAGAAGTGAGGCTTCAGGGCTGGTGAAGAGGGAGAGCCTCTCGGAGGCCTGGAGTGCCCAGCAGTGGAGGTTCTGTGACTTACATCAAAGTTGGCCAGAGCACCCTGGGGAGGATCTTAGTCAATGCTGGGCTCAGGTGGTTTGAAGCTCCTCCCCTTCCTCCTTCCCTCCCCTGTGAAGCCAGCTCCCCTCACAGTAACCTGCAGGCACAGGGAATGGACTGACTTTCCCCAAGTAGTTCCTTAATCAAGCCAGTTGGGATGGGGGAAGCGTAGTTTCATTGGATTTACGATCCCAGAGTTAACCCCGTGGAAATATGTCTTCTTTTTCTTATATAACAAGACAGCTTTCAGGAAGTCAGTTATCTGATTTAAAATATTTCAAATGTGTGTTGAGTACCTACTTCATTTAAGTTTTGGAAAGGGATGGTAGACCAACATAAAAGGGACATGTAATTAATTGGATTTGACCATGAAAGCATAAACCAGGGATATAATTAATTAATTTTGCAAGTGTGATTAGGTCATTATGTGTGTTTGGATTTCACTAGCTACACTGTACAGTGGGGGGCTCCTTAGGAAGTCTTCGATGAAGGGGTACATCGTCCCCGGAGGGAGCACACAGTTTCTGTGGTCTGTGGATAGCTTATAGAAGCTGGATGGGTGAATCTGATGCTTGCCTGTCTCCACGCTCTGTTTTTGGCAATCCCTTATTATGGGTAAGGAGCTCAACTCACACTACACAGTGTGGGTGGCGGGGGCAGGGGGAGATCGGTGCTCCCCAACACTCTCTGTCCCAGCAGAATGGCTAGTGGGCCTCCGTGCCGGAGCTGCCACAGGATTTTTTTCCTTTTCTGCTAGGACTGTCTCAGCTCCAAGTCTGCTGTCCCATGCCCCCTTCTGCCTGCTCCAGGGGCCTTGGGCTGTGCACTCACCCTCTGCAAGCTTCCTAATTGTGAGGAATCATCCCTCCTCCCTACCCAGACTCCTCTCTCTATACTCTCCTGCCTTCTTTCTCAGTTCCGTTAAGTCTCTAGGTTTGTTCTTAAAATTCGAAGGTTTCTATTTTCACACCTCAGTAATTGGTGCTATCCGTTAAAAGTAACTCTTGGAACTTCAGCCTGCTGGGGTCAGGAAGAACTGAATTGAATTAAGGGAGTAGAAATTGGCTAGATGCAGGAGGAGGACTTGAGCCGGATAGTTTTCCTCCTGTGCAGGAGCTGCCATGGGAGCTGGCTGGTGGGCACCTCGCCTTGTCTCCTGGTCCCTTAATGGGAGCCCTGCAGGGGAGGGGGAGTAGGAAGGCAGTGAGGATCCTTTCTGGCCTTGCCCTTGGTCCAGGGCATGACACAGGAGACTCGAGAAATATATGCAGTGCCAGGAAAAGGCATTATGTCAGTGAAATGACATTGGAGCGATTAAATATGCAAAACACCCTCTGTTTTTAATAGCATAATGGCCGGGAGAGAAGCTGACAGAAGCCAGGATTCTCTTGGTGACAACGGCTAGTCCATTCATCATTCATGCCAGGGTGGCAGACACAGCCCCACTGACCTGGGTCTCAGTGAGGCAAGTCCGGCTCCCGGTTTCTGCTCGCAGACGCTGTATGCTTGTGCCGAGATGAGAGGAAACAGTGATTTTTGCTATTTCTCCTTTGATGTTTGGAATTGAATTAATCCTTCAATTAAAAAAAAAAATAGCCTGGCTCAGTGGCTCATGCCTGTAATCCCAGCACTTTAGGAGGCCAAAGCAGGTGGATCACGAGGTCAGGAGTTCAAGACCAGCCTGGCAAAGATGGTAAAACCCCGTCTCTGCCAAAAATTCAAAAATTAGCTGTGTGCCATGGCAGGCACCTGCAATCTCAGCTGGCAGCAGAATCGCTTGAACCCGTGGGGTGGAGGTTGCAATGAGCTGAGATCGTGCCACTGCACTCCAGCCTGGGCAACAGAGCAAGACTCCATCCCTCCCCCCACAAAAAAGTTATTTTTCTGCTGGTGTCAATCACTTATTTTTGATCTTCTGAAAGGTTTTCTAATTATCATAATTTAAAAAAAAAAAACAAAACACCCATAAACCTTTTCTACTCCCAGGCAGCAGGTGGGGCCCTTCTCTCCCAAATCCATCAGTGTGTCTGCCTCCAGGATAGGAATGAACGGTGAGGGCAGCCCCCAACGAGCCTCAAAGTCTCAAAGCGTGGGCTTCCCTTGGGGCCAAGGAAAAGGTCAGAACAGTGAGCATGGTGGCAAAGAGGTTAAAGGTCCATTTCTCCCCCACGGGAGGGGAGGCTGCTGATCATTAAAACATACACTGATGTGGGTACTTTTTCCCGAATGGAAATATAACACATGTTAATGCTATTAGGATAGCAGAAGAAAATATTAAGCAAAGATGGGAATCATTTTTCTTTCATATTTTGAATGCGATAGAGATGTCGTGTAAGCAAACTTGATTCCATACCGACTCATTCCTGTGACCCTGCCTGCCCCTCTGCCTGAAATCCCTGGTTCCCAAGATTTTTTCCTTCACTCTCCACTTTCTATATAGGCTGGTTTGCTGCCAGGTCAGTGCAAGGTTGACTTCTGGAGGGGGCTGGATGGCTTTTCACCTCGTCTTCAGGGGACAGAGAGCATTGCATCATGGTTCTCCAGTGACTGCAGCGGTGTCAGTAGCGTGGTGGTTCCACGTCAAGATCCAGTGCTGGCCCTGTAGCTTCCTGGCTTGTGATTTGTGGACTTGGACATGTAACAGAACCTCATGGTGCTTCATTGTACTCACTTGTGCAGTGGTAACAATCTTACCACATACCACATAGGGTTCTCGTAAACATAAAGTCACCTTTCCATCTTACAGCCTGTCAGATTCCATAACTCCGTCCGCTTAGCTGTATTCTTACATCTGTTCTTACATCTGAAGTGACCACACATCACTCCTCTGGCCAGCCTTGTTTTATAGGATTCATTTCTTATGCTTTTATCCTTTTTTGCAGTGCTCCTTTGGGCCCTCTCTGTTTTTCATATCCTTCCTATCAAGTGGAGCACAAAGCCAGAGGCACTGCGCTGCTGGACTCTGGTTCTAATGAGGCTTGCTTCTGTGTGTCTTGCAGCCAAGACTGCGCTTATTCTTTGAGTAACGGTTGTGCTTTAGCCAGATTTGTGTAAATGGGTGGGGAGAAGGACCCACTATATTTTCCAGTGCAGTTATCTTAGGCCCCGGGAGGCCCAGATGGTGGGAGGAAGGCTGCGGAGAAGGGGCCCTGTGTGATTTTGTGCCTGGTGTCCTGGGGTTGCTCTGGTTCTGATTCTCTTTTCTCTGACCTTTCTGGGTGGGTCTTGTCTGTGTGCTTTTCACTGCCTCAGTCTCTCTGCCTCCCCTTCTGTGTCCCTCTGTCTCTGGTCCTACCACATTTGGCTCTGACATTTTCTCTACTTCATGTCTTGACCCGGCAAAGGCAGAATTCAGGCCTTCCTTGTATTTGGAAGGGAGTAAAGAAGAGAAGGCAGAGGAGCCAACAGAGGTGCTTTTGGGAAAGATCTGGGTTCACCCTGGACTCCGAAATGGACCCCTTCTGAGCTCCTGTACACACCCAGAGGTGTTTGCAGTGAAGGGAAGCCTTGAAGCAACTGCTGTTTGCCCGGCACCCTCTCTTCACCTCTCCTGTGGTGCAGAGATGCTGCCTTGGCCCCCGGCTCCCACACAGCCTGGCCTGTAATTTATACAAGTGCAGCTGATGTTCCCTTTTAAATTGACAAAAGCAGAGGATGGAGCCTGGGAAGCCCACTGACCCCGGTGCCCTGGTCCATGAAAATGACAGGCAGTGTGCAGTGCTCTGTCTCTTGATGCACTTGCAGTGGGGAGACGCTGGTTAATTTGCCAAGACTCAGAGGTGACCCACGTTTAATAAAGAGGATTAATGGATTTGAGCTAAAGGTCTTGGCTGTTTCAAGCAGATAGCCTCTTCCTTCTAAGACAATTCGCAGGCTTTTGCTGAGTTCCTTCTCTTTGGGGAAATAGCTCAAGCCGCCTATTTAAAGGGGACTTCCTCTTCCTTTCCTGCTTGACACTAGCTGGACTGAGGTGGCCATGTGCTCTGTATGCATATCAAAACCAGAGGCATGAGGGCCCAAAGGAGAAATGCGGTTAACAAGAGCAACAGTGACCAAAATCTCACTTTCATATTGTGCCAGTGGGAGCTTCCACCTGTCCAGAAAGCATCTTGGCAGCAAGAATCAAAACTCTAAAAATATTATAATTCAGGTGGTTAGCTATTAAGCTAATCAAGGAGGGACCAGAGAAAGGCAAAACCCAATGCAATGAAATCCAAAAAATGAAACAAGAAGTGAAGGGTGAAATATTCAAGGAAATACATAGCTTAAAGAAAAAAAACAATAAAAAAATTCAGAGAACTTGGGACACTCTTTCAGAAAGGGGAAATGCTCTGGAAAGTCTCAGCAATAGAATGGAAAAGTTGAAAAAAGAAATTCAGAAATTGAAGAAAAGATGTTTGCATTAACCCAATCGAACAAAGACAAAGAAAAGAGAATAAGAAAATATGAAAGAAGCCTCCAAGAAGTCTGGGATTATGTTAAATGACCAAACCTAAGAATAATCAGTGAAAAAGCATTCAACAAAATCCAGCATCCCTTTATGATTAAAAGTCTCAGCATACAAGGGACATACATTAATGTAATAAAAGCCATCTGTGACAAACCCACAGCCAACATAATACTGAATGCAGAAAAGTTGAAAGCATTCCCTCTGAGAACAGGAACAAGACAAGGCTGCCCACTCTCACCACTCTTCTTCAACATAGTACTGGAAGTCCTAGCAAGAGCAATCAGATGAGGAAAAGAAATGAAGGACATCCAAATTGGTAAAGAGGAAGTCAAACTGTCCCTGTTAGCTGAGGATAAAATCGTTTACCTTAAAAACCCTAAGGACTCCTCCAGAAAGCTCCTAGAACTGATGAAAGAATTCAGCAAAGTTTCTGAATACATGAATGTCCACAAATCAGTAGGTCTTCTATACACCAACAGCGACCAAGTGAAGAATCAAATTAAGAGCTCAACTTCTTGCCGGGCGCAGTGGCTCAAGCCTGTAATCCCAGCACTTTGGGAGGCCGAGGCGGGTGGATCATGAGGTCGAGAGATCGAGACCATCCTAGTCAACATGGTGAAACCCCATCTCTACTAAAAGTGCAAAAAATTAGCTGGGCATGGTGGCACGTGCCTGTAATCCCAGCTACTCAGGAGGCTGAGGCAGGAGAATTGCCTGAGCCCAGGAGGCGGAGGTTGCGGTGAGCCGAGATCGCGCCATTGCACTCCAGCCTGGGTAACAAGAGCGAAACTCCGTCTCAAAAAAAAAAAAAAAAAACTCAACTTCTTTTTTACAATAGCTGCAAAAACTGTAAAATACTTAGGAATGTACCCAACAAAGGAGTCAAAAGACTTCTACAAGGAAAACTACAGAACACTGCCGAAAGAAGTCATCGATGGCACAAACAAATGCAAACACAGCCCATGTTCATGGATGGGTAGAATCAATATTGTGAAAATGACCATACTGCAAAAGCAATGTACAAATTCAACACAATTCCCACCAAAATAACACCATCATTCTTCATAGAGTTAGAAAAAACAATTTTAAATTAATATAGAACCAAAAAAGAACCCACATAGCCAAAGCAAGACTAAACAAAAAGAACAAATCTGGAGGCATCACACTACCAGATTTCGAACTATACGATAAGGCCATAGTCACCAAAATAGCATGACACTCGTATAAAAATAGGCACATAGACCAATGGAACAGAACAGAGAACCCAGAATTAAACCCAAAAACTTACAGCCAACTAATCTTTGACAAAGCAAACAAAAACATGAAGTGGGGAAAGGACACCCTTTTCAACAAATGGTGCTGGGATAATTTGCAAGCCACATGTAGGAGAGTGAAACGGGATCCTCATCTCTCACCTTAAACAAAAATCAACTCAAGATGGATTAAGGACTTAAGCCTAAGACCTGACACTGTAAAAATTCTGGAAGAAAACATTGGAAAACTCTGAACATTGAATAGACAACTCTCAAAAGAAGATATATAAACGGCCAACAGTCATATAAAAAAATGCTCAATATCACTAATGATCAGGGAAATGCAAATCAAAACCACAATGCGATGCCATCTTGCTCCTGCAAGAATAGCCATAATAAAAAATAAATGAAAAAAACAGTAGATGTTCCTGTGCATGCAGTGATCGGGGAACACTTCTACACTGCTAGTGGAGTGCAAACTAGTATAGCCACTATGGAAAACAGTGTGGAGATTCCTTAAAGAACTAAAACTAGAACTACCATTTCATCCAGCAATCCTACTATTGGCTATCTACCCAGAGGAAAATAAGCCATAATTCAAAAAATATACTTGCACACGCATGTTTATAGCAGGGCAATTCACAATTGCAAAATTGTGGAACCAACCCAAATACCCAACAATCAGGGAGTAGATAAGAAACTATGACATGCGCACACACACACACACACACACACACAGACACACAGACACACACACACACACACTTACAATGGAATATATATATATATATATATATATATATACACTGAATTGCATTTCATCGTGAGTATATATATATATATATATATATATATATACATATATACATATACATATACACTCCAGGCTGGAGTGCAATGGCGTGATCTCGGCTCACTGCAACCTCCGTCTCCTGGGTTCAAGGAATTCTCCTGCCTCAGCCTCCTGAGTAGCTGGGACTACAGGTGTGTGCCACGATGCCCAGCTAATTTTTGTATTTCTAGTAGAGACAGGGTTTCACCGTGTTGGCCAGGATGGTCTCGATCTCTTGACCTCGTGATCCACCCATCTTGGCCTCCCAAAGTGCTGAGAGTATATATATATATGAGAGAGATATATATATATATATATCATATATATATATATATATGAGATATATATATATGATATATATATGATATATATATATCTCATATATATATGATATATATATCTCATATATATATGATATATATATATATCATATATATATATGTATGTATATACTCACGATGGAATACTATTCAGCCATGAGGAGTATTCAAAAATGGAACGAATTAATGGCATTTGCAATGACCTGGATGGGACTGAAGACTTATTCTAAGTGAAGTAACTAAGGAATGAAAAACCAAACATTGTATGTTCTCACTTATATTGGGGAGCTAAGCTCTGCGGATGCAAAGGCGTAAGAATGATGCAATAGACTCCAGGGAATTGTGGTGAAAAGTGGGAGGGGCCAAGGGATAAAAGACAACAAATATGGTGCAGTGTATACTGCTTGGGTGATGGGCGCACCAAAACCTCACAAATCAGCACTAAGGAAGTTACTCATGTACCCAAATACCACCTGTACCCTAATAACTTATGGAAAAATAAAAAAATTAAAATTAAAAAACTCTTAAAATAAAGGACTCTTGCATGTCCTTTGATATAGCAATTTCATTTATATGATTTTATCTTATGTAGTAATTAAGATAACTACAATAATGTCCACCAATTGCATGCTTATTTTATTTTAATGAAGACAAAGTGATGCATAACAATAGAGAGATAGGTTATACTGCTTTTATGCAGTGGAATAATGGTTATTAAGAAAAGATGTTGTAGAAACGTTTTATTGGTTTGAAATACGTTCATGGGTTTTAAACCCATTTTTGTAAAAAAAGTATGCATGTGCACATGGGTGAAGGCTGTGCACCCACGTGACTGAATGAGATTTGAGGTGACTTTATTCGTTGCTTTGTTTTATTTATCCTACTTTCTACTTCTTATTTCTACAATTAAATGTCATTTATGTAATAATGGCAGCAAGAGCCCTCTGCAGATCTCCCCAAAGGGTGCTGCTGGGTAGCCCCTGTGGCCTGCCTGCCATGCGAGGCTCCAGGCTCAAGCAGGCTGGCTTCCTCTGCTCTTACCATCTTCTCTCAAAGGGTGCAGGCCACAGGCTCCCTGCCAGGTTGGGGGTGGACCTCTGAAGGGCAAGGTTGTGAGCTCCTCGATCTTAACACTTGTCATCACTGGTCCCAGGTGACGGGTTGGAGAGTTTTGAAGGGAGAGAAGCCCTGAGTTTGAGATGCAGACAGTGGGCTGGAGACAGGTGGTCCTTCCCAAAGGGAGCAGAGTCTAACCGAACCCTCCTCCTTGCCTCGCGGTGGTGCCTGAGGCGTATTCTCCAGTGTGCCTTTCTATCCTGTTTCAAATGACTCCCACAGGGATGGCGCTGTCGTGTCCCCAAGGAGACTGCTTCTGTGTCTAATAGACTATTCTGCCATGTAATAGATCTCGCAGTTAGGACATTCCCTCAAGTTTCCATTAGCCACTAAGTGCTTATAAATTTCCTTTAAATATTTATTCAGAAATTTTAGTGGGCACTGAATTTAGACTTTTTCTTGGCAGTAATTGCCTGCTTAGCTCGTATCTGTCTCTCTGATATTAACATCAGGATTACTTTTTATTTTCCCTTTTGATCATTGGGCATCATTGTCTCCAACTTAATTCTTCTGCAACCCTGGGACGTGTTTTAGTCTCTAATGACTTATCTCTCCATTCATATGGCCATGTCTTAGTTTGTTATTAAAAACCCCAGCCACTTCTGAGCAGCTTTTTACCCGTAATTTTAGCCTCAAATCTCCGTGATGTTTGAGTTGCTCCTCCCTTTGCTTTTATATACGGCTGTTATACAAGGGTAGGAAAAGTGTGGGTGAAAAGCTGATTTGGAATGAGAGTTTTGTCTCCTAGGGGATTAAGTACTAAAAGAAAAGAAAAAAAAAGCAAAAAGCATCCATACGAGACTAGCCTTCAGTAGGAAATACATGTTTGTGAAATGGATCCTCTCCCAGAGCAGCAGAACCCAGCGCAGTGGGGAGGCAGGTTGATTCCTAGCTCTGCTGTAGCTCTCCGTGGTCCCCACTGCCCCTCTTCCCTTCCTGTCCACTCAGTCTACACCTTTGGCCAGGCTAGGTTTTTCCTTAGAGCAGGACATAGCACTGGCGAGGTCTGCCTGCTGTAAAAGCCAGAGTATGCAGTCATGACCAGAGCTTCCCACGCTTCCTTCTGCGGATGAGACCCCATGTATGATTCCAGGCACTGATGTGAGCCTGCTTGCCTCATCTCCTCTTCTGCCTCCCCCAGGCTATTCTGAGTTTTAATCAAGGTGTAACACTTGCTGTGGGAGCTCAGGATACAAAGGTCTCCTGAGTGAGAATACAAGAGTTCTGCTATTTCTGGGTCTTCCTTGATTGGAGTTCCTGATCCTTCTTTTACTTTTCCTGGCCTCATGTTCCCCCTGGCATTTCGGCTCTGCTAACGGAATGGTAAATGCTCATTGCTTCCCTTTCTTGATGTGCTGGAGGTGACTCTGTCTCCAAGGCACTGTGGCCAGAACAGGGGTTCTGGTCTGTAGAAAGGGATCAATGAGAAGATTTCAAAGCTCACCGTGCTGCCGCAGCAGCCTGCTTCAGTCACGTTCTGCCTCTGGGCAGTTTTCTGGGATTCCTCACCTAGCTTATGGGTATTTCTTACCCATGTTTCCCCTTTCCCAGTGCTCCCTGATGTCCTTTGTAGAAGTAGAAAGTAGGAATTCCTTAGACAAGGATCTACAGACAGATGCGGGAAATACTGTTTATGAACAGGAACCAAACTATAACCACATGGTAAGAATGTTCCCAGCCCAGCCTCTTCTCTTCCAAGCAGGCCCATTGCAGTGAAATCGATCAAATGAAGTGTTTTTCTCCCCTCATCTAGTGTGCCATGGTGCCTTCCAAAAATGAGTGGAACGAGACACTCTTCAAGGCTGAGGGATGCTGAGGGTAAGATGTAAAGTGACTAGGAAGCCTCAACACAGGTGGGACGTGAGCCCTGACAAGCCCAGCGAGGATGCTGAGCTGATTTCTGCACACCCATTGATGGCCTCCTCACTTTTCTTCCTGCCTGAGGTTGTTGTCCTGGGCATCGTCTGACGCTGCACAGACCTTTCCCAGTTCATTGGCTTTTAATCAACTCTCCTATGGAATTTCACACTGCTGACTCTTCACTCATTCACTCATTCATTCATTTGTTCAATAAATGTTTAATAAACAGCTATCCCCTCTCTGTCAGGTAGTGTCCTCGGCACAGGGGATACGGCAGCAAGCAAGACACTTAGCAATTCTGCCTCTACGCAGCTTCCATTCTGGTGAGAAGAGATCGACAATAAAAAAATAAATAAACTCTATGGCATAAGGGGATAAGAGCTATGGAACAGCGTAATGTTGACGGGGGCCTAGAGTGAAGGAAGATGACATTTTAAAGATGTGAAGGGGATGAGAGAGCAAGCCATGAGGACAGCCACCTGGGATGCATCCTGTCTGCTGATGTAGAATTATGGCCGGTATATCAGAAGGAGGCCTAAATGACCAAAAAAAGCAAAAAAGGAGGAGAGACTGCCAGGGGGAGCTTTTATTCTAGTTGAGTTGAAAGGCCATTGGAAGACCATCGTCCACAGGAGTGGCATGGTCTCACTTGTATTTTCCAGGCTGACCCCGGCTTCCATGTTGAGAAGAGGCAGCCTATCTGGAAGCTTCTTCGCCTTTTCTTGGGATTCTCTCTTTCATGGGCTTTAGTAGCTCAGTCCTGACCCTCGTTTTACTTCACTGACCCTGTCTGCCATCCTGGGCCTCCACCTGCTTCACTGATTCCTATATGAATTTGTTTCTTACATAATATGAGATTCAAAAGATGAAAAATTAGGAATATACAATGTTCAAGTACATCTGCATGTAAAATACAGAGAACTCACAACATGAGTAAAGCACTGAACTACAAAAAAAAGCAGGTCATATGGAGATTTATCGTCTTTAATACATAGGTCAGGATGGAAATCTCAGAAAGGTGGGTGCCTGTTGAGAGTTACAATCTTATGCCACTTTGTTTTTATTCTCACCCTCTGAACTTTTTTCTTGCATGTGTCCTGGGCACAGTGGTGTAGGTAAAAACAAAGTTTTGGAAGGAGAAACACAAGCCCTGATGTGCAGCATTTGCTGATTTCAGGGTGTATATAAATCCTTAGCCATAGCTGATTTTAAGTTATCAATATATGTGGTATGAGGTACCTAAATCTCTACTTTTATTTAGGATCATGGTCTCCAGTTCCATGCATGTTGCTGCAAAAGACATTTCGTTTTATTTTTTTTTTGGCTAAGTAGTATTCCATGGTGAGTGTGTGTGTATGCGTGTGTAGTATATATGTGTATGTATAAATATGTATGTGTGTGTATGTGTGTGTATATGTGTGTATGTGTATGTGTGTGCATATATGTGTGTTCATATGTGTGTGCATATGTGTGTATGTGTGTGTGTATGTGTGTGCATATGTGTGTATGTGTGTATGTGTGTGTATATATGCATTTATACAAACACACATTTTCCTCATTTCTCTGTTGATGGTTAGTTTGATTCCATATCTTCGCTACTGTAAATAGTGCTGCAATAAGCACATGAGTGTGTGTATCTTTTTGAAATAATAACTTATTTCCCTTTGGGTAGATACCCAGTAGTGGGACTGCTAGATTGAATGGTAGCTCTATTTTGTATTAATTTACATTCCACCAACAGTGGATAAGCATTTCTATTCTCTGCATCCTCACTAACATCTGTTGTTTTTTGACTTTTTAATAATAGTCATTCTAACTGGTGTAAGATAGTATCTTATTGTGTTTTAATGTACATTTCTCTGATTAGTGATATTGAGCATTTTTATATTTTTGCTGGCCATTTATATGTCTTCCTTTGAAAAATGTGTTTATGTCCTTTGTCCACTTTTAAACGGGGTTATTTGTTTCGATCTGTTGAATTGTTTTGAGTTCCTTGTTGATTCTGGAATTAACCCTTTGTCAGATGCATAGTTTACGGGTTTTTCTTTTTTAAAACCATTCTTTAGGTGGTCTGTTGACTTTGTGGATGGTTTCTTTTGCTGTGTAGAAGCTTTTAGTTTAGTTAAGTCCCATTTGTCTATTTTTGGTTTTGTCGTAGTTGCTTTTGGGAACTTGGTCATAAATTCTTTGCCCAGGCCAATGTCCGGAAGAGTTTTTCCTAGGCTTTCTTCTAGGATACTTATAGTTTCAGGTCTTACCTGTAGGTCTTAATCCATCTTGAGTTTTTGCATATGATGAGAGATAGGAGTCCAGTTTCATTCTTCTGTGTATGGCTATTCAATATTCCCAACATCATTTAGTGAAGAGGGTGTCCTTTTCCCAGTGTAGATTTTTGTTGATTCTGACAAAGAGCAGTTGACGGTAGGTACATAGCTTTATTTTGGGGTTCCCTCTTCTGTCCCATTGATCTATGTGTGTATTTTTCTATCAGTACCATGCAGCTTTGGTTACCATAGCCTTGAAATATAATTTGAAGTCGTGTAGTGTGATGTTTCCAGCTTTGTTCTTTTTGCTTAGAATTGCCTTGGGTATTCTGGCTTTTATTTTGTCCCATATAAGTCTTCGGATTATTTTTTATAATTCTGTGAAAAGTGACATTGGTAATTTGATAAAGATTGCATTGAACCTGTAGATTGCTTTGGTCACTATGGTTATTTGAATGATAATGATTCTTCTTCCAAGTCATAAGCATGGGAATTTTTTCACTTGTTTGTGTCATCTATGATTTATTTCATCAAATTTCTTAGATATCTTTCACCTTCTTGGTTACATATATTCCTAGGTATTTTATTTTCTTTAGCTATTGTAAATGGGATTGCATTTTTTATTTAGTCCTTGGTTAGATCATTATTAATGTATAAAAAACCACTGATTTCTGTTAATTTTGTATCCTAAGACTTTATGAAATTTGTTTGCCAAATATAAGAGATTTTTGGTGGTATCTTTAGAGTTTTGTAGATAGAAGATCATATCTTCAGTGAGCAAGGATGATGTGACTTCCTCTTTTCCAACTCGAATGCCTTTTACTTTTTTCTCTTGCCTGATTGTTCTGGCAAGGACTTCCAGTACTATGCAGAATAGAAGTGATAGAAGTGGACATCTTTGTCTTTTTCCAGTTCTTAGAGGGAATGCTTTAAACTTTGCTGTTAAGTAAGCTATTGGCCATGAGTTTGTTTTATATGGCCTTTATTATGTTGAGGTGTGTTCCTTTTATGCCTAGTTTTTTGAGTTTGTTGAGGATGTTTATCATGAATGAATGCTGAATTTTATGTTTTTCTGCAACTACTGAATTGATAGTATGATTTTTGTGTCCTTTTCTGTTTATGCACTATATCACATTTATTGATTTGTATATGTTTAACCATCCTTGCATTCCTGGGATAAATCCCACCTAATCCTGGTATATCATCTTTTTGATGTGCTGCCGGATTCAGTTTGTTACAGAATGACTTGTTGATTAGTTAAACACTAACCTCACTGAGCCCCCTGATTGGGATTACTTTAAATTCAACCCCCCCCCCAACACACACATGCATGGTATCTCTACTACAATATTGAGATTTTCCAATGAGATCATGCATTCAGTCAATAAATATCTATTTAGGATCTATTGCTAGAAACTATCCTTGCCTCTGAGATACACAAGATTGCCAAAGTTCCTGCTCTTATAAGATTTAAACAGTCTTCAGGGTGGTGTGGGGAGGACTTGTGATAAGCAGATGAATAAAAGAAAATAAAAGGACCATTTTAAGTGATGTATGTACTATGAAGAAAAAAAAAACACCAGGTTGGTAAAATAGAACATAATTGAGAGGAAGTCTGTTTAGATGGTATATTCAGGAAATCCTCTTGTAGAGAGTGATGTTTTAGCTGAGACTTAATCGCAAGGAGTCAGCTAAGGACAAATTTGAAGAAGAGCATTTTAGACAGAGAGAACAGCCAGTACACAAGCCCTAAGCTGGAAACTACCTTGTTCATTTCAAAAGATCACAAAAAGACAAGTGGGGAGCATGCTACAAGATGAAGTAAATATTTTCTCCATGGTCAGAGATGTAGACAAGGATTAGATCATGTAAAGTCTTAGAGGCTATGATAAAAGATTTGAATAATATTCTAAATACAATAAGAAGCCTTTGGAGGGGTTTGAGTATAAGAGAATGATCTGATTGACAATTTGCCAGCCTATTCTAGTTTCTGACAAGAATAGATTACGTATGTGTGGAGAGAGAAAAGAGAGGAGGTAGGAAGCTATTTAGAAAACTGTTGATGTAATCAGAAAGAATGATGATGGGGGCTCTGGACTGTGGAAGTAACAGTGAAGCTGAGGGATGCTAATGGATTTGGCATATATTTTAGAAGTAGAGCCAGAGAGTTTTTGATGCATTGGTTATGTGGGGGGTAGAGAGGAAGAGGGAAAGAGACAGAGAGGTAGAGACAGAAAGAGAAAGAGAGAGAGATGAGAGAGAGAGAGGTGTGTGTGTGTGTGTGTGTGTGTGAGGGAGAGAGAGAGAGAGAGAGAGAGAAAGAGGGAGAGAGAGAGAGAGAGAGAGAGAGAGAGAGAGAGAGAGAGAGAGAGAGAACACAAGCCAGAGGGAACAAGGGTGCAAAGAATAAGCAATAGCTGCATACTGTGTGTACTCTAAAATACCCTCTAAGTAGAGATGACAGGAGACAAGTGGAGATACAAGTCCAGAGTTCAAAGAAGCACTGTGCTATTGTAGATATTTGAGAATCATTAGTAGGATGTCGTCTGTTAAAGCCATTGGTCTGGGTAAGATTCTCAGGGAAGAGGCTGCTAAGAGAGCTCCGAGGAACTCCCACATAGATGTTGAGGAAAAGAAGACTCAGTAGAGGAGACTGAAGAAATAAGCATTGATACAGGAAGAAAAACCTGATAGTGTAATTCTAAGGAAGACAAAAATAAAAATAAAAATAAAAATAAAAAAGAAGAAGTGTTCAAAAAGAGGTGGCTATTTTGTAACTGCTTAATGCTGGTCTAAAAGAAAGCTATTACTTTTTGTATATACTTTTATATCCGGTCACTTTATTGAACTCTTAGCAAGTTTTCATTTTTAAATGAAGTGTTTGTATTTTTAGAAAGACAACTATGCTGTTTTTGGATGATAATAGATGTATCTCTTTTTCTTCTCTCAGTATTCATTTAAAACAATATTGGATACTCTTTTTTTATTCCCATGTTTATGGAATTGCTTTCTGTGTTTCAAAATTTAATACAACATCTGCTGTTAGTTTTTGCTATAAAGTTTTAGGTGCTTTGGGAAATTTCCTTTTTTCCTATTTTTTCTTAACTGTAATAATATTGTTAGATGTTAAGAAAGTAATTTCCCTTTATACTTTACTGTAATGACTTATCATTGATGAATCTTTGATAGTTGAAAGCTTATAGTATCCATGGCATGAACTCTACTTGGATATGGTACAATTTTTAATATGCTGCTAAATTCTATTTTACTGTTGTTGTACAACATACACATTAGTAAAATTGGTCTAACTTTTTTTCTAGTGAGGTTTTGTCTCAGCGTGGTTGTAGCCTTATAAATGAATTTGAGAAGTCTGTGCTTATCTTTTTCCTGTGGTTTTTACTATCTCTTATGTGTCCTCAGTCCTTCTTGCTTTCCTTTCTTGGCTCGATTCTTTGGCAAACTATCCACTGCCTACCTATGGATTTGGCTGTCACTTCTAGGTGTGCATCTGCCAGTCCCTCCTTTTTATCTCAGTTCTCTGAGTTATCAACTCGTATTTCTTACTGCTGACTGGATTTTTTTTATTTAGAATATTAGGTATAGAATATTGAATATCTCATTCACGGGACATGCAGTTGGGGCATCCCTTGGGACATGCATGGGACATCTCTTCGAATATCGTTATTGGATCATGCAGTTAAGACATTATTTTTGTTTAGTTTATTCTTTGATATCCCCATTTTCCACTGCCATCCCCCTGTAAAGAGTCACTGAAATGCATTTAACATGTGCTTTTTAGGCTATTGCATATATTTATACATCTATCTATCTATCTAACATCTGTCTATCTTCTATCTAATGTGTATACCTATCTATCTCTCCATCTCTCTATCTATGAATCTATCTAATCTATCTATGTATCATGTATGTGTCTATGAATCTATCATCCATCTAATCTATCATCTATTTATCTATAAATATGTGTCTATAAGTCTCTCTATCCATCTGTATCTATGTATCTATCTTATCTATCTATCATCTATGTATCTATCCATCTATAAATCTATCTCTTTCTATTTATGACTGTGAATCTATCTAATAATATTCCAATTTTATCTATCTAATCTACTATCTATATATCAATTTAATCTATTATCTATTTATCTATACATCTATAAATCTATGAAACTATCTCTCTCTCTATGAATCTGTATAATCTACCTAGCATCCATCCATCTAATCTACCATTCATCTATCTATCCTATCTATCATAACTTCCTATCTATTTTAACTTGCATTCCCAACTGCAATGCCATGAGATGTCCTACTCTTCACTTTCTTTAGTATTTTCTAAATTCTGCCCTTCTTTCAGGTACAGATTGATATTTTATTTTTGTTTTACCTCAATCTTTTTCTAATTATGAAATATTTTTTCTTTATATATTTGCAAAGCATTTGTCTTTTCTTCTCTTCAAATTTTTCATTCAAATGATTTGCTCACATTTTTATTGAGATTATTGTTTTTTTCTTATATGCATTAATTGTATATTCTAAATACTAGCCATGTCAGTTTTTAGACACTTCAAATATCTTTTTCTAGTCTATTATTATCTGTTAATTCTATCCATCATGTCCTCTGTGGAGGTTCATTTTTAATTTCAATGTGATCAGATTTATATATTTTTGTGTAACATTTTGGGCTTTTGTTTAAGGAAACATTCTCTACCCCAGGTCATGAAGACATTCTTCTATTTTTTTTTTTCTGTTAAATGCTCACTTTTACCCTCATTATTTTCATTTTTAATCTATCCTGTGTCTATCTTTGAATGCTATGTTAAATAGATAACAAGCTTTATTTTTCTCCATATAATAAGCCAGTTTTCATAACATCAATTTTCCTCATCCCATTTATTTATGCTGCCATCTTTACTGTATCTTAAAGCTGATTTCAGTGGTGACAGAACAGGCTCATTTTGCCCAGGGGTGACATGGGACAGAAGTAACAGGAGCATTCAGCAGCCTCTTCCCACTCACCACTCACTGCCATGCCCCATGCCCCTCCCTGCCAGTTGTGGCTACTGCCTCCCCTCCCTCCCACTCAGGTGTAAGGCAGAGTCCAGACCCTCCAGGGGCTTTTCATAGACATTGTTGACATCTTTGCTGTTGTAAATTTGTAAAACCCATGCTTTCCCGTAAGAAACCAGTGAACCGGCTATGCTGACAAGGAACACCTCACTGACCACCCTTAACTACATGTTGTCTGCAGTCTCAAATGCACAGAGAAGAGTGGCCCTGGAAGTTTGTAGAAATCTGCAGTGAACATGGTAGGAGTGAAAAATAAGCTTCTGTTATGAGATTTGTGGGTTGTTTGTTACTGCAGCAAATCATAGCCTATCCTGAATAACATACTGCCCTAGCACCCACTCTCTCCCTTGGTCACTGTGTTGAACCCCATCAGCCTTCATCCAGCTTCTGAAACACATCAGGATATTGTGTCCGTCACAGTCATTACACGTCCTGTTCCTGGCATGCTCTTACTTCCACACCTTGTTTTGCTTTGATTCTTATGTGAGAACACATCAAAGGAAAAATAAAACATCTAATTCTGAACCTGGAAAAAAAAAAACCATTCAGACTCCAATTTCCTCTCAAATGGTCTCCTTCCATGTCACTGATGACACCATTGGCACCATTGTCCTCCCAAATATCTGTGACTCCTCTCACCACCATTGATCTCTATTGATGAGTTATGAAGACCTGAAAACCCAGCTTGAGGGTTCCCTGGATTTTCAGTTGCTGTGCTTTTCGGACTTCCTTGCCTCCACTTCCCAGCCTGTGCCTTAGTGACAGAGCTATCTGCTTTACTCTGGTCCTGGTTTCTCTAAGTGCCAAAGTTTCTGCTTTATGGAGACTGCTGTAGAGACTGTACCACTTGGACTTTCTTTAGTACAGACTCCTTGGAAGGACACTTGAAGCCCATTACATTCTGATGTCAGCCTTTCTCCCTCATCCCCTAGGAATCAGACCTTCAGGTCGGTCCATTTTACTTGGCATCCCTGGAATAGAAGGGTCTCAGTGTCCCTTCCCTTCTTCCCGTGCTTCTCCATCCCTTTGAATAGTCAATGTCTTACATTAGTTTCATTTAAAAGTTATGAACACTGTCCCATTATTTCATTTAACTTTTTAAGCCTTTTTTCCTGTCTCATCTCTCCCTGTGTAAATTTAAAAGGTTTCTCGAGGCTTAACTCAGACAGACTTCTGATATAGAGCTTATTGTAGTCATAGCTTATTTTTCATACTGGAACAAAAAATTATCAATAAACAATGGATTTCACCACTGATTTAAGAGACATGATCTTTTGTGGACCTCTGCTACAAAATAATTCCCACGTATGGCCTGAATGTATTTTATTTTATCTAGCTAAAATTGCAGCCACAGTTAGATACATTTTTTTTTTTAATCTGAGGAAAAGAATTATGGTACGATGGCAGAGACTTGTGTTCTAATACTGTCTCTCTGCCCCCAGAGAGCCCTGTGGCTTCTAGTCAGTAACCTTCCCTTTCTGGGCTTAACTCTTCTCTCTTGCAAAATGAGATGATTATATTCCTATTCTTTAAGGGTCTTTTAAGCTCTAATATTATATTTAATTATAAACTCTTTTGGGACAGAAGCAGTCTTGTGTACTTTTGTATTTATAAGCTATTCAATGAATGTCTCAAATTGAATTAGCTTCGTGTTGAAATCCTGGCCTCAAATTTGTGTTACAACTTCACATTCATATATGGTTACTCTCGATAAAGTTATTTAGCATTGGTGAGCTATTCATCTAAGTAATCTCTTCAGCTATCCTAGCCACCTCTGTCTTCATAGGTCTGGCTAGAACCCCCAAGTGCCTTGGCCCCACTCAGTATGAGCAAAAGCCTTTGCATTCTTGGTGCCATGGCATGTGATTAAGTGGAAAATAATTCCAGCATGACACAGAAGACTTTATACACAAAGCAAGTAATTTAGGTCCAAATTATTCAATCATCTCATTCAATATTGTACCAACCACAGGTAAAGCTGTATGGTAGATGTCTTTGAGCTTAAAAATACAAATGGAGCAGGATTCTCTAAGCAGTTTATCACCAACTTAGGAAAGTCAGATATGGATGGCACTGGAACAGATGCATAATAATACAAGACAGTTAGCTGGTACAAAAGGGTTTCAGAGGAAAGAGATAGTATTTTATAGAAAAGGGGTCAGGAAGAGTTTTGTACATTACAGGAGGTTTAATCCAGACCTTGTAGAAAAACGGTTAGATTTTATAGTCAGAAGAAGAGCCTGAGAGATGCTTGAACTGAGGGCATAGTTCGAGCCTCAAAGAGGGAGCAGAGCCCAAACCAGACACTGTGGCTCTTAAGTCATGGGGCAAGCAGGTGACAGAAGGCACGTGGGAGGAAGCCGCCCCTGAAAGAACCTTATCCACAACACCAGTAAGAACTGGACGAGCACATACTTACTGAGCTCAGAAAAAGCAAAAGGCAGTGGGGTGCCGAGGAGCAGGGCAGGGCCAAAGCCTGCTTCTACCACTCCAGGCTACATGAACAAGGACAAGACAGGCAACCATCCAGACCACAGTTTCCTCATCTGTCAAATAAAGACAGTGATAGTAGCACCTCATGAGATGTGACAGGTTTAACAGAGCTAGTTCAGGGCAAGAGATCACCAGCAAATGGCTGAGCAAGCAGAGCTAGCTGTAGATGTAGGTGATGAGGACTGAGACCAAGCCATCCGATCAAGGGAAGAAAAGGGCTGGACATAGTGGGACACCTGCCCTAAGAAGGAAAAAGTGGGGATCCCAGAACACTGTGTCTCTTCGGTAGGGTCCGCAGAGTGAGTATGCAGAAATTGACTAAGTCAGGCGCTGCTCCTTTTAGAAACATTCACCCTTTTCTGGATTTTGAGGTGACTTGTCCCCTGGGCTGGCTCCTTGGGTGGTGTTCAGAAAGCAAGTGGTATTAGCAAGGCAAGGTTAGAGTACAGTGCTCTTCAAAGGCCAGGCCAGGCCTTAGCATTGTGGGTGGAAAGGCCGGTGGTGGCTTTTCTCAAGGAAGTGCACCACGGGGGTGGAGTCTAAAGATATAATTCAGCCCTGGGTGACAATTGTTTGGTGGTATGTGTGGTCCACTGTGGTGTGGAGCTGGTTCCCTACATATGGGCTCCTCCAGAGTATGTTACTTGAGTCAGGCCCAAAGGGGGAAGGACCCCACTCACCAGAGTCTGCAATGACAGAGTCAACTGTGTGACCCTTCACCTGAATCGCTGTAGGATACCTTTGGTGTGCTGCCCTCCCTGCCTCAGAGCTCTGCAAGAAGCCCTTCAGGACTTGTGGGCAGGGTGCCTGTGTGCCCAGCAAAGTCTGTTCTGCGAGGGCTCTTGGCTGGGGCTGCATTTCCGACAGTAAAGATAACACAGAGGCTGTGGAGCTTGACAATTTACCTGTTTTAACTCCTTCTTTAACCTGCTCTGGTTATGACTCAGGCTGAGGTAGGGGTGAAACCACCCCAAGAACATTCCTTACACTTGGTGTGGTGTGTTGATGAGCACTGGGAGTCTACGCGGAACTGATATTGCTTGCAGTGGCCATGAATGTGCTGCTGTTCATGAGAATCCTCTGGGGAATCTCGCGGAAAGTGCAGACACCTGGGCCTTCGTCCGAGTTTCTGATTCAGAGGGTCTGAGGTGAGCTGAAGTATCTGCATTTGTTACGCTTCTTCCAAAGAGATTCACCTGCAGGTGGCTCATGGACTAACTGAGAAATGCAGATTTGCAGAATGCTTGCTATGGGCCAAGAATTGTGGTAAACACTATATAAGTCATTTTATGCATCCTTTAAAGTGGGTACTGTTATCATCTCCATTATACAGATAAAAAAACAGCAATAAAACAACCTGAGGCTTATGTAGATTAAGTGATTTGCCCAAGATAAAAACGCTGCAAAATGATGGCCTGGGATGAAATTAGGATGGTGTGACTTGTTTCTTTACTTAACTCCGGTGCCTCAGGTGCCACAGATCCAGGATGAGTTTATTAGACAGTAGGCATTCAGAATTGAAAAAAAAATGGTTACAGCATCAGTTCTCAAGGGATTCAAATTCTAATACTAAAGGCAGAAGAGAATGTTAAATGAAAAGACATGTAATTGAAATCTCAAAATAGTGTATCACATGGAAACATGAAACAGAACGTATTGTTTTAGTTTGTCTATTGTTTATGTTGGTTTCAATGGCCTTTCAAAGGAAGTAGATCCTGTACTTCAATTACTTGTCTTTAATCCATTTGTATATATAACTTCTAGAGGAATGGTGCCTTGAAAGAAACTCCATTGTAAATTTCAATCAGTTTACAATATACAATGATTCTCTTAAGCAGTACAGGTGGATATTTGGGGTTGAGACACGGCGGATACTGTGAGCCATTCCTTCTCCTCATGACCCCACAAACCGAGAGCACAGATGTGTTCTCTTAAATTCAGGTCCGGAGACCCTTGCTCAAGTCACTAAGGTCTCTTACTCGGAGTCAAACCTCTTCCTCACAAAAGTAGGCTGGAGAACTTCTCGATACTAGAAGAAGGAGGAGGTGCTGGAGGGAGAAGCAAGGGAGAAGAGCTAGTCTGATAAGGCTGTGATGTGGGGAGAGGCAGGCAGGAGGCCACCACAGAGGCTGTTCCCTTTATCCTTCTGCCCTTCCCGATGTCTCAGAGTTCAGGATGCTTTCCAGGGGGTTGGGGATTCTGTCCTGCTACCCTGATGCATCATAGCCGAAGCAGATTTGCCCTTCTTCCAATAAAGGCAAACCAAAATGAAATCTATAATTATCATTACTAATTCCACTTAATTAGTCACAAGCCAGCAGCCAAATTGGCTTTCTCATAATTATCTGATAAGCAGTAAGCACATCTCATAGATTCTAATTAACACTACTTAATTAAAATCTAATATACATACACCCTTTCCTCAAAATATATCTAATTTGGTTCACAACAGCAGCAGATAGAATCTCCTCTTTGGTTACCCCTACATAAATCTTTCAAGTTATCACTGTCGTTTCAGTCTCTGATGAGAACTGAGGCCAAATTATACATAATTTGGCCAGTTTATTCTTTCAGAAAGTTATAAATGTTCTCCCTAGGAGACTGAGAAGTCTCTAGTCCTTCCTGTCTCTTGAAGGATCTTCCCAAACTAAGGAATTTCTGGCCTGCAATGGACATGCGGCTTATTTGTGCTTCCTGCCAGGGACATCCTAGGTCCCAACTTAGATTTCCTACAGCTGCCTTACCGTGGACAGTGTAGAAAAGGTCCTGTCCACCTCTACTCTAAAAGAAAAAAATCCCCATAAAACTTCTACCAACCATTGTAGCCTAAATTTTGAAAATGAATGGGATTCAAAGCCTTTCTGAAGTGCTGAATGGGTGCGAGGTGCATTTTCCACCCACGGTCACCTCTAGCGCACTGAGGCTCCCAGGTGTCTGATGTTGTATTCCTGTGGAAGTGCTAACTGGGATTAGAAGCCAGGGAATTCACCGTGTTGAAAGTGAAAAGATCTACTCTTGGTGATATTGCTAGCCACCCATTCCTCAGAGACAAGCCCAGAGAACAGGTTAAAAGGGACCAGAGATAGTTATTATCTTGCATCCTCTAAAAGCTAGCGCTATGCTAAACAGAAAGCAGAGAGCGATGGCTGTTCTTCATGTGCTGAAGATGGAAGACAGCAAAGAGAAAAAAGTGGGAAAGAACAACTGTAATGGAAAAAGAACCAAACTTTGTCCATGGGTAGGCATGCCCTTGATGGGCAGGAGGTACTGCTTGGCTTGTGATTGACCTTCTTGTGGCAAACTACAGGGAGGGTCTTGTGCAGTCAAGCTGTCCATTTCCTGAACGTTCTCCTTTGGAAAACTCAGCCCTCTGCCATTGAGTCTCAACCGCCTCTCCCCGGCACATCCAGTCTAGTGCCTGAAAATGGAGGGAAAATGATACATAGCTTCTGTATTGATACCATAATTTGTGAATTGCCAACTTATTTTTAGGCAGGTTTCTGGGAGGAAGTTTTATATTCTTATTTCAAAATGTAAAGGATGACAAGGAGAGGCAGCGGAGGTGTGAAATGGGTCAAAACCACCGGCCCTCCGGGGTGCTTCTCACTGCTCGCCCTGGGTTGTCATTCTCCGTGACACTCCTGGTATTAATCATCACCAGGACAAAGTCTGTCTTTCCTGCTGGATGATCGGCTTCAGGAATGCAAGTGCTGGGATTACTGTGTTCATTGCTGCATTGCCCACTACCTCCATAGGGTCCAACACATCATGAATGCCCAATATATTTCTGTTGAATGAATAAATGAATGAATGTCCTGTGACTTCTATCTTATTGAAAAGAAGGCAAATTCACTACCAGTGATTGCTACACAGGGAAAATATTTGAAATCTGAGCTGTGCGATTGAGCACAGTTCACTGATACTAAATTTCTCCTATGAAGTTCATTTCAGATCAGAAAAAAACTAACAACAATCAGAGTAGAAAAAGTTTGTGTCTAATTTGTCTTTATGTTTCTTCTCTGTCTTTACCCACTTCTCTCTGTACCCCAATCAGGCCATTTGGCCAGTGGGTCGGTCTATTGCAACTTTAACAGGTTTTGGGAGAATAAGTAAAAGTTGTACTCTCCACCTACTTATAGTTCCATCAAGGGAGTAGCCGTAAGTCCCTGGAGAATGACCCTCTATGTTGAGAATTACCTTAATGGGTTTTTGTGCAGCGTGTGCCTTGGGCTCCTGTTTATTTTGCAAGGTCAATTGGGTGGTGACGGCTGTGTGAATACAGGGAGATCCCTGTCCAGGACATGGTTTTGCTGGTGGTCCTTAGAAACTTCTGAAGCCTTATTGTCTTTCATCCTCTTTGCACTCCCAAGGAAATTTCCAAATGGATGCAGTTTGCTACTCACTGGCCATTGCCCCTGGGAGGGCTGCACTGCCATCTCACCTACCATCCATTCTCCCACCAGGCAAGGACTTTTTAATTTCAGTATCTTGGCTGAAAGCATTTTCATCCTGTAGGAATGATCTCAGGGGAGACACTCAGTTTATCCTGTTCTTTGACTGAAGCTGCCTCGGCCACCTAATCCGCCATCCACGCTGGGCTTTCTGTAATACTCTGGGTTTAAATAAATTATATTTTCAAAGGTTAAGACTGGATTTCGGCAGTCAACTCTCCTGCTGATGTCTCTCTTATTTTCTCAACCTAAGAAAAAGAGTGAGAGCTGGTAGGTTTATGAAGGAAAGAGATTGTTCCTGTAATCTCGTCTTGGTGAAGATGCTATTTATTCTTTCGCAAAATCTCGAATACTTCCTTTTCCCTTGTGTTACTGCAATGGGATAGTGAGGACGCTTTCTGTCTGGTGTTTCTTGTTCGGAAAGTCCATAAGCATAAGCTGGCTGTTTTGGGGTTGTCTCAGTCTGTACGATTTCGTGGAAGAGGGATAGAATGGATTTTAAAAAAAAAACAGAGGAAGATAGAAAATGATTGGAGGTAGAGAAAGCTGAAAAGGGAAGAAGAGAAATAAGTGATTGTTTCTCCTGAGGTCTGCAGTAACCAAGAGGTGACTGTTTGTTGCATTTGCATCCTATGTGGCTTGAAATATTTGTATTCTCTTTGGCATGGTGCGAAGTGGCAAAACAAACAAACAAAACCCTAAACACGGTAAAAAATGAAAACAAACACTTCTGAAACATTCAGTTGTGTAGCAATATTATTCTTTTAAAAACTGCCAAAATATTTTCATAACAACAACAGGGCATGGAAGAGCAGCCAGAGCCTCCTTGTGTCAAGCCTGAGGGGCAAGGTTAAAGGTGGCACGTCCCAGGGACTGCCTAAAACTTTCTTGGTAACTGTGGTAGGTGCCTGCACTGCTTGGCAAGATGTGCTTCCTTGGCAGAAGCGTTCCCTCCCATATGTGTGCACGTCACTGGTACCTCCTGAGCATCCTCTCTCTTTGACATCATCTCTGAAGGAAGCAGGCGCTTGCTGTGTGCATTCAAAGACCAGTGCCCCAGCACATCCGAGACTCCATACCCTCCTCTTCTATATTCTCTCTCACCCCGACTTCCTGCCATCTGTCTTCTCATCTAGAGATTGTGTCTGAAAGAAGTAGGTTCAGGCCAAGTTTTAGAGGGCAAAAAGAGTGAGCTAGGTATTGTGAGTCCATGCTCCTCCCGCCCCATCCTTCTCTCCTTCAAGAATCTACTTCTCCAGGAATCAAGGTTACCTTGCCCCAGATGTCCAGCTGCAGTGGGGCTTGAGATGCCTTTTCTGGCTTCCACAGCATCCTATGGTTTTACCCGCCTTTAAACTTACTACAGTACAGGAAACTCATCTACTTCTTATTCTTCTTCAACATGAGACTGTAATCTCTTTAAGAATAGCATGCTTACCTAGAACAGTTGCTGATAAACAGCTGGCGATTGATAACAGCCATTGAATTCATAAATAAATGGCATCTCTAGTTGTTCACTTTAGAAGTAGGTGGATCTGATAAAAATGAAAAACACGATTGACAGCTGGGATTTTTACCATGTATGTTTCAAAGAGTCCATTTACTTTCCTATCTGGATTCCATGCCTTTCTAGCAGACTGTGATATCCTGTACCATGCATTCTAGTTCAGTCAAAGATTGGCCAGTTAAGAGCCCCCCAAGGAACATTAAATTCATGTTTACATTAAGAATACAACTATTTATGATAACAAAACATAAGCTAATTTTCTCAATAAATGAAATAAAATAAATAACAGCAAGTAGGAAAACATAGAATATAAAAAGATGATGGGGTCTTCTATGTACCAAAGAGTACATTATTTCTATTCTTAGCAAGTCAATAGTACCTTTACCTTAACCATTTTTAGCTCAGCCCATTTTCAATTAGTTTAATCCATTCCAATTACATATATGTCTTTATTATAAAGTGTTACTCTCTAAAATATTGTGCTGAGTATAGTGTATTCTTAAAAAGCTTTGTAAGTGTGTACAACATTTTCTTCTTTTTCTGGTTGTTAGGATGCAGATAGTTCTTGGGAAGCCAACCCTTCCACTGGCTCAGTCCATGTGGTTTGGATGTACTGAGCCCACAGCTAGCTCCAGAGATGGCCAGTGGTCCAGACCCGGGCAATGGAACCCACAAGCCATAGGCAGGGGTCCAGATCTGCCCCATGAGACTGAACTCTGAGACTTACGTGGAACAGTTGGGAAGATTATGCATAGAGTTCTCAAAATGATTCCCCTCTCTTTTTGACTCTTGTCTGATTTTGTTTTCCTTCATTCTCTGTGAGTGCTTTTTTGTAGTAACAAAATACGAAGTAACCTTTTTTACTAACCAACTCCTATTTCCTTGTCTCTAAGTACATGACTCAGCAATTCAACTATTTAAAGGGATTGAAATTATTTAAAACTACAAACAAGTTTAAAGTCAGCAAACCTATTTAGTGTCACGATTTTAAAATAAGACTGAACAAACATTTTCATTGGAACTTTGATGCTGCAGGAGAGAACTAGCATCCTTTTATCAAACAGACATAATGTGTTTTCTTTTCAATGGAGGCCATCTCCTCATCCTCAGGCCTCTCTGTCTGGGTTTATTTAAAATCTGAGGCTGGGTTAGGTTTCTGTGCTGTTTCCTGCTCTTAACCTTTGTCAACCTCGTTGCCTGCCCTAGGGTGAGGTCAAAGTCAAGATCCAGAAGTGGTCTAGGTAAGTGTGATATTATAGACTCATCTTTCCTGAAGAATGATTTGAAACCTTAACCTCTGTGAGCTCCCAGTATGAACCAGAGAAGGAGACACAGTGCCAGGCACAGAAAATGCAGGCACCGTTATGGTCCTTTGTCCCTTGGGTTAGCTGTGGGCCATTAGTGTGTGGGCAGGTGGGATTGGACGCTGAGTTGCTAGAAGGCTGGGACAGGGCTGGGGAAGGCTGGTACAGCAGTACTCCCTGCTCAGGTTATCAGGATCCTGTCAGTATCTCCATATCAGGATCCTGTCAGGGTGAATATTGTCAATTTCTGCAGGGTCTGTTCACAGATATTTTCAGCTAATCTTGGACTTTCATTTGCCAGAAACACTGGAAGATTTGTCTTCACAGATGAGAATAAATGAAAGGATTCCTTGCAGTAGGAAGACAAAACATAATTGCCACAGGCTATTTCTGGATCCGAGGACTATTTGGGGCTCTGCTGGCAGTCTCAGCATTCAAACTCAGCAAGATACCCTGCTGAGCCCGGGTGATGTGGCCCTGAGAGCTCCCTGATCCCCTAAAACAGCTCTCAGTCAGGCAGAATGGCAGCCAGAAATCGGGGTTTGCCTTGTCTGTGTCACATCATTAGGGAAGTAAGAGCAATTTGGTTGGTGGTGGAAGCCTCTTCCCCACCTTTGCTCAGGTGGCAATGAATGTCTGAAATGCTGCTCGCTAAATACCATCAGGGCATTCTGGCCCCTGACCGGGACCATGTAAGGAGTGCTGCTTCCTCCAAGACATGTGGCCCATTGCCTCCTATTTCTTCGTGATCATGAGAAGATAATGCAGAGAAATGCATTTTATTGAAAGGCCATATTGTACCACTAAAGTTTCACCAGGCAAAGACTTGGCCTGGCTTCTGGCATTTGCAGAGGATTCGAGGATTAGTGGTAAAATGTTATGTGCAGAAAAGAAAAGCAACTAAGAGAGCTTCACCTCTGACAGACGGTGTGTTAAAAGGGTTCACTTGTCTTTTTAACAGTAGAAAAAAAAATCAAACTTAACTTTTCATTTTCACTTCCACTCCCCAATCCACACCCTCAAATCACGAGTGTGATCTGCTGTGGAAGCCTTTCCTCTGCTCCCTCTGTCCTCAATGTATCCTGACTCATAGCAGATCCATAGTTTGAAAATAACTGATTGGATTTGAGACCCCGTCAAGGGCATTGTGGAAACATTTTACTACTCTAACTCTGTTTCTCAGATGCTTCTGACGTAATCCTTCTGTTTTAGCTCAAGTAGTCTGTAAAATACACTGCAAGTACTCTATTGCTTATTCCACTCCAGTTTCTTTCTCTTTCTTTTTTTTAAGAAATCATATTTCATATTTTAAAAGATACAGAAAGGAGTACAGTGGAATATCTGTATCTTTCTTTCATTCCTATACCCCAGCCAACCAGTTCCCCTCTCCCAAGACGATCAATATCATTGGTTCTCAGTATCCTTCCAAAATCTTATATGCATGTACAAGCAAATATTCTCTCTAGCTCTCCATCTCTTCTTCTCACATAAACCATAGCATACAGTATGCTCAACTCTGCATCTTGCCCTTTGACCTACCAACACTTCTTGGAGATCGTTCCATGTCAGTGTATAAAGGCTTCTTCACACTGTTTTACATACCCCTCTGATCTGCTTCTCCATTCCATTCTTCTGTTTCTCTGAAATCTTCCTTTCAAGTTCTGACATCAGTGCTACTTCTCTTGGGAAGCCACTTCTAGTCATCCCAACCTCCAGTGATCCCTCACGATGCTGAGCTACAGACTTGTTTGTTTTCTGAACCACTCATTTCCTGTATTGTTAGCTGTCTTTCATGTCCTTGTGTTGTAGCTTTCCACATAGACTGTGATGTCTTCAAGGACAGGGATCATGTCTTATCCTGCTTTGTGGCTTCTGTAACACTACGTCATCTAACAGAAGCCTTGTCCTTAGTACGGATGTAGTTAGTTTGTTGATTTCATGGACAGCACAGGGAACAAAATTTGCCAACTCTCCGCCTTTGCAGAGAGTCTGTGTCAGGAAAGCTTTGTTTGGATTGACCCTGAATGATCTCTCTAGCCACAAAAAGCCTTCTTAAGCATCTCTGGAAATGCAAATAAATGTGTGCGTGTCCCGAGCAAGGCACAAAGAACAGGCTTTCTATCCGTTTGCCTTCAATGGTTAGTTGCTCTTTTCACTTTTTCTCTAAAAGTCAGCCAATAGGTGGGGTCTGCCAAAGCACAAAGTACAATAGCAAGATCAGCTCTCTTGGTCAGATGTGTTAGGGTCAAGCCCACTTCAGGATGACTGGCAGAATCACGGCATTCTGCTAGGTTTCCAGAAATCCTTTTGCTGGTCAGAGCTGCAGGGACCAGAGAAAGAAAGAACGTCACACTTTGCTGACTTTCTCACCTGCCCTCCTTCTTTGCAATGTTGTCCGGATTATCTGGCACCAGCTGTGTAAGCTGCATCTATCACAGGGATGGGGGAGCCATGCGGCTTTTCCACCCTCTGGTCAGCTTCTCCTCGGGGACTTTCTCCACCAGGAGATTGTCCCTAGATTAAGCAAATAATTTCACATTACTCTAATTAATTCTAATAGACTCATTAGTTCAGTCTTAGAGCTCATTCTCAAGGGAGTGATGGTCAAAAGCTGTGAAGAGTGTTTTCTTTTGTGAGAAAATCATGTTGTTTCCTTTCAAGTTGGGATTTCAAACTTGACTTCTGGGATTAAAAAAATAATAATCTCCAGTTTTGTGAAGTTCCATTAGCTTCGGTCCGGGTCCATAGAGTCAACAACCCTAATGAAGGTTGCCCCTTGCAAATGCAGGTCTTTGGTGTTGTTCTGGGATTGCAGGGTGGATAGAATAAATCAGGTCACAACTTTAAAAGGCTTATTGTAGTGTAATTGGGGAAGACTAAATGTAAACAAATAAAATGACGACTACTATAAGGTAATACTGTCTAAGTGTCAGAGACAGTAATAATTTAAATTGTTTAGAGGTGGAAGAGATTATTGCGAACTGAGTTCGTTCTGGAAAAGTTTCAAATTAGAAAGACTCCTTAAAAATGAGCAGAATTTTATACAAGACAAAGAAAGGTGGGAGGCATTTAAGGTACAGAGGACAGCACGTGCCAGGTAGGATCTATAAAAACCTGGGGATTTTTCATAAAATAGTCAGAGGAACACTTGAGCTGAAGGGGAACTTCTGTGTTGGAGGTGAGGGCATTGCAGGCTTAGAAAGCCAATTGAGTCATACTGAGCAGTCTGAAGGTCAAGTTTAGAGCTGAGAATTCTTCCTGAAAGCAAAGAAAACTCCTCAAGGCCTTGTTGTGAAGAGAAAATAATTGGAGCAATTCTTTAGGAAAAACCAACAGATGATAACATATGGCATGAATCGAAGTGGGCTGAGGCTGGGGTAGGGTGAAACTGGAGCAAAAAAAAATAAGCTAAGAAGTGTTTGTGTGACAGCAATGTGTCGTGTGTGAATACACAGAATGCACTTAAACACACCTCGATGGTATAGCCTAGTACACACCTCAGCTGTACAGCGGAGCCACCACTCCTAGGCTACACAGCGGCGCAGCATGTCACTGTGCTGACACTGGAGGCAACTGGAACACCGTGCTAAGAATTCGTGTCTCTAAACATAGAAAAGGTACAGCAAAAAATACTGTATTATAATATTATGAGAACACTATCATATATGTGATCCATCATTGGCTGAAATCTCATTATGTGGAGCATAACTGTAGTTATTTCACGTGATTTGTTAGCAAGGGGATATAAAGATACTTCTCAGAGAAGTAGCACTTATTTAGTCATTCGTACCTTAGAGTGAATGAGCAGATCTGATTCGCTATTGGGAGAGAATGTGCAGCCTAAGCCAACCCCAGCTCACCAGGGTAGGGTGGGCCCACCAGTCTTTGGGGCAGTAGCCACAGCCTTGAGTTCCCAGGTGACTATACCATTTTTCCCCATGGGGAACTCAGGCTTATACCTCACAATGAATATTTCTGATTATCAGTCATTATTGTTTTTTTCTGTAATATCCTGGACACTCACGAGCAGGGCAGAGCAGCTGAACGTATTATACCGCTTGCCTATCCACTTCTCAACCCAAACGGAGAGGCCGCAGATGATTTCACAAGGTAGAGAAAGGGGCTGGGGGAGAAATAAACAGAGTGTTTTTGAAGTGAGCTCTTGAACGCTTGTCAAAAAGCCTTTTTCTCTCAGTTATCCCAGAGGACCCCATTATCTCTTGGGGCCAAGGTGCCTGCAAGGACTCTCAGCCAAACACAATTGGTATTCTAATCCCATTTGCTTTGGACATTTTCCCCAGGGCTTCACTGTCACTTTTAAATCTGGTTCTGAGAGCTCATCAGAGTTAGTCATCTGCACCTGACACCCTTCCTGCATCCAATGCTACCCTTGGCTAAATTCTAGAAGACTTGGGAGGCTCTGCTTATGCCTCTTGACTGCTGCAGAAGTCACAACCTTCCTGGACCATTCCGGGAAGATCTGAGTGTGCTGGAAACTAGAAAGAGTTGCTGTTATGACTTTGACACTCTCACAGCATCTGCCTCCATAGCCCGCTCTAGCATCCTGTCCTCACCTGTAGGAAAAGAGTCACGTTTGAGCACCTTTCTCCCCCAGCCCCTTTCTCCACCTTGTGAAATCATCTACAGCCTCTCTGTTTGGGTTGAGGTGAAGAGGACAGGAAAGCAGTACAATATATTCAGCAGCTGTGCCTTGCAGGTGAGGGTAGAGGATATTACGTAAACAATAATAACAATTGATAATCAGGAACGTTCACTGTGACGTATAAGCATCATCCTATGGGGAACAACGGTTGGGGCAGGTAGAGGTCTGAGAGCCATTGGAGGCATGAGGCAAGCACAGTGCTGTGCTTTGACTCTGCCACAGGACCCTGGAGACGTGGTGGCAAGCGTGGAAGCCATGCATATTACTGTCAATGAAAGGCAAGGAAAAATCCCTTGAATTCTATCACTTGTTTTAGAACTTCTACTTAATTTCAAACCACCATGCTAAATTGTGGTTTCAGCCCTTATCACCTAAGGTGCATGACAGGTACTAGGAGCCTTACGTGATGTGTTGTTTGCCATCCCTACTGCAGAGATGAGAAAATTGCCAAGGTCCCAGAGGTAGTAAGTGGCCAATGAGGAGGAGACTCAGATTGGCTACACAGATGATCTATTGTGATATAAAAAAAGCTGCCATTCTTTACCCTCCACCCTACTGCTTCCCAAGGTCCCAACACCAGAATGAATGTTGTCTTTTCTCAGCTTGGAGAGTGAGAGAATTCATCGAACTATTGGTCAAAGAATCTGGGCATCCTGAATTGGTGGTGTCATAGAAGACGGCTGGGGGGTCAGAGACCCTGGCTTGTTCACCAGTTCTGCCGTTCAGGACATATGGGACCAGGCTTACATCTCAGTTTGGTGAAATGAGAATGGTACCACTTGATGAGCCATCAGCAGCACCTTCCATGGGGTGGGGGAGGTACTCAATAATTCTTACTTCCCTCTCTTGCCATACTTCTTTGGGGAGATTCTCTTCCACTCTTTAAAAATATTATTAATCCAGCATTTGGGCCATCGTAGACATTCAATACCTAACTGCCAAAATGATAAATAACTATAAATATACCAATATGTGCAATTTATTTTCATTTGACTTGCTTGAGGACTTTTTTTGAGATTTTAGTGACTGCTCAGAGGACCGAGAATGCAGACAGAGGTGGGAAGTAATTTTTAAAACCAGGTATGGACAGCTCAAAGGGTGCCTAGGAACCCCATGACAACTTCCATCCGTATCACGAATCCTATTGCATTTTCCACTTGAAAGAGAAGAGCAAGGATGAAAACTATCAGCTTTCCGGGGACAGGGGGACTTCTGTGCATTTTGCTCAGCACTGGCCCTCGCAATGCAGTTGTAGGAAGCCACTGTCTTAGCGGTACACTGGGAATGCCCCTTGAGTGTCCCCAGTGTTCTCAAACTTCATCAGGAGAGCTGTGGGTTAACTCATGGTTCACAGATGTTCAACTGCATAACAGATGCAAAAAGCAACAGCTTTCTTAAATGAACTTTTTTGGGAAAGAAAAAATAACAGTAGTTAACTTTTTTGAGCACCAAACTAAATATAAATATCTGTTTAAAAAAACAAAACAGAACTCTACCCGAGGATATGCCAGAAGTCTTTAAAGCAGTGGGTTTCCATTTTCTTCTACGGGCTACATGAGATGAGACGTTCCTTTGGGAGCCTTGATGTCACCTGTCTTATGAGTTAGACATTAGCTAGGGACACCGCCTTCTTCTTCCTTCCTCTTCACTCCCACCTTTTTGTCACCCAAGTTACTAAATCTAAAGTGTTAGTGTATTACCATTAAAATTAATCTAAACTCACATTAATATGAAGAAACGTATTTTTTCTACATTCTCTAAGTTGAGAAAAAAGATGTGGCTGGTATTTGACTACACGAGTGAGTTTAAAACTTTTTGGCCTGGTAGTGAATGTTCTCATAGTTTAATCCCAAACTGTCTCGTTGATCTTATTTTCTCCTTTTCCATAGAATGGCCTTTTGCTTCACCAAAACTGGTTTCCTGATCTCCGGAACCTGTGCTTCCACTGGCCATCTGCTTAGGAATCCTACCCGTTTGCTAAGGTCACAGTTCAGGCTCTACTTCCTCCAGAAGAGTGCACTATCACCACAGTGACTTCACCTTCCTCAAATCCAAATAGCTTGTTTTCTATACCCATTGTTTAACCACTTATCCTGAGTGATCTTTCGATTTTCATTTTGTCCTTGGATTATACTGTTAAATTTTCATCTTATCTTCTGGCAGACTTCTCTCTGGAAATCTTTGTCTCATGCTCTTTCCCACAAGCACAGACAACTTAAAATTTTCCGCATCAGAAACTTTATATTGCATAGTTCTTGATCCTCTACAGAAGCAGCATTGTTGATAGGTGAAGAGGGAGGGTCAGGATTGCCAGGCGGTTTCTCTGAGAGGTAGTGATCAATAGAACCAAATATGGAATGTTATGATTCAGACACCCCAAGTTTGAAGCCAAACCTAATGATTTATTTCAACAGACATTTTATTTTGTAAGCATTGTAGCTAAACAAAGAAATAAGACATTTTTAATCTTTAGAAATATTTATGCTTGCACTCAGGATATGGATGTACGTATTCACAACCAAAATGTAAGACAAAAAGTGACTATGACAATATGATAACTGCCATCTGTTGGCTACATATTTTGCATGGATTACCTCCTTAGTCCTCCTAGTGTCCCTTTAAGGTCGGCAACATCACCTGCATTTCATAGTTGAGGTAAATTTGAGAGGAGTCATTGTCTGCCCAAGGTCAGCTAATAAGTCAAGGAACTGAGAGTTGAGCTTCTGTCTGATTCCAGAACCTAAATTTAGCCACCAAATTTACCCCCTCTTGGCTATTCCAAGAAACCTATACTATAAAATACATGTGCTTGTTGACTTAGGACAATGTGAACTCCACAAAGGTAGGAGGTGTATTGTCATAACCCCAGCTTCCAGCACAGTGACCAGCGCACAGCTGATGCTCAGATACACAGAAATTTGGACAAATGAACTAAAACTCATCTACACATATAATGACAGACAGAATAATGTCCATCCCCCGACCCCGAGATGTCTAAATCCCCGGGACCTGTGAACTCTCTTCCATGACAAAGGAACATTGCTAATGTGAGTAAGTTAAAAATCATGAGATAGGGAGATGACTCTAGATCACTTGGGTATGCACAAGGTAAGGAAGAGGGTCACAGCATCGGAATCACTAGGAAGACCTATGAACAGAAGCAGAGGCTGTGGTGATGTGAAGAAGGGGCCGGAGGCCTAAGAATGCAGGCAGTGTCTGGAAGCCCGAAGAGACAAGAAAACCGATTCTCTCCTGAAGCCTTCAGAAGGAATTAAGTTCTGCTGACACCTTGATTGTAAGCTCCTGTTCTCCTGAACCATCCAACCGTAAAAGAAAACACTTGTCTTGTTTGAAACTACCAGGTTTGTGGGGATTGGGGTAGCAGCCACAGGTAATGAATACGTACCTACCATGCTCATTCTAGTGTCCCAGCCTTTACAGTGTCTAGGCCCTCACCCTCATGTTACTGTCAAACTGCAACCACTGCTCAGAGCTGCGGCACCTGAGTCCAAGGGCCGTGAGTTCAAGGCCTGCCTTCACTTCTACCTCATTCCCGTCATTCATTCAATCGAATGCCAGATCCTGAATATCGCTGTACCCAGCAGCCTCTGCTTCTGTACCACCATCTCAGGTTGTGTCACTGTTATCTGTCACTTAGGTTTCTGAAAGCATGCTAACAGATCTCCCCCTCCTTCATGTTCCTGGGATCTGTTCTCTACTTGCCTGCCCCTCAGCCACTGCCCTTGTCTTAGTTTCTCACACACCTTCAGCTTACTCTTTCTCGCCTTGGACCTTTCTTCACACATGGTGCCATTCCAGACGTTAATGCCCTGATGTGTTCCTCCTCCATTTCCAAAGACTCTGACCCTTTCTCATACTTAAGGTTTCAGCTGAAGGGAAGCATTCCAGAAAGTCTCCCACATTCCAATGAGGATCTCCTGCCGTGTGGCTCCAAAGCACCCCACGTTTCTCTTCTCAAACCCATCATGTTTTCTTGTAATTCACTATTTCTGCCTACTTTTTCCTGTTTGACTGAAAGCTCTATTTCGCTTGCCATTGTAATCTAGGGACAAAAACATTGCCTCATGAGTAGCTGTGAAAAGAAAGAATGAATAAATGAATAAGCAAGTGCATGTGGACCTACTTGAAGACAATGATTACAAAATGGAAATTTGGGTGGATGCATTTGAATAGTTTAAATGTTGGAGTTTTGCTTTATGAATAATAGGGAATATTTTCAGGTGTTAATGTGGAGGATGTAATTAATTGATGACTAAGGAAAATGAACTGGCAGCTTGTGTGCAGGATGGATTGGAGTTGGAGTGCCTCTTAGATGGTGATCTGTATTTCCAACATATAAAGATGGCACTTGCACCATGATGTTGAAAGCATTAATAGGACCAGTGGATAGCTATGAGCTCCAGGGAAGAAATAATTTATAGAACACAAAGACGTGTTGAATGTGAAGATGTTGATGAAGATGCAGCCCAGATCAACGGCCAGCTGTTACCCAATCCTGCTGAAGATTTATTTGAATGTTTGAAGTCCCCTTGAATCTCTTCATGTAATTTGTATAATTTTCATAGTCAGCACTGTATCTGATTATTTAGTTTTTTTAACTTTTTTTGGAGAACCAAGATTTATACTACTTCTTGGCCAATGACTCCTTCGGCTAAATTTGAAGTATGTACTTAGTTGGGCATGTTCCAGGTGTCGGTATAGCTGAACTGAATGAACATGTTTATTGAGAGCTAGCTTATGGCCTAGACACTTGTCTTCCACTCCAGAAATAGCATCCAGAAGGCTTTATTTTAAAATTTAGTTAATTAAAAGGCATTTTAATTATAATAATATTTAGTGTTGTGAGGTGGAGCTCTTACACTGTTGGTAGGAGTATAAATAGGAAATCATTTCAGGAGGGCAGTGTGTATCAAAAGCCTTTAAAATAATGTTGTTATTGTCTTTTTAAAATAACCATTTTTAATTGTGGTAAAATGTAAATAACATAACATACCATTTTAACCATTTTTAAGTGTACACTTCAGTGGCATCAAATACAAATTGTGGTGCAATCATCACAATCATCCATCTCCAAAACTTTCATTATCTTCCCAAACTGAAATTCTGTACCCATTAAATGATAATTTCCCAATTCCCTCTCTGACCATTCCTTGGCAACTATCATTATGCTTTCTACTTCTGCAAATACGGTTCATTTATTTTCTTTTTGATTTCCTTTTGCTTTTGTCTTTTTTTTTACCTGCACATTCCAAACCTAGGGTTTTTTATTTTTTGGAGCCTGATGCCATGAAGTCATACAGTGTTTGTCCTTTTGTGGCTTATTTCACTTAGATAATGCCTTCACATTTTATCCAGGCAGTAGCATGTCCCGTAATTTTCTTCCTTTTTAAGGATGGGTAATATTCCACTGTGTGTACATGCCACATTTTGTTTGTTCATTTATTCAACGGACTCTTGGCTTGCTTCCACCTTTTGGCTCTTGTAACTAATGCTATAACAAACATGGCTACGTAAATATCTGTTTATTTCCTTGCTCTTAGTTCTTTCAGGTACACACAAAGAAGTAAAATTCGTGGACCATGTATCAATTTTATGGTTAAGTTTTTGAAGAATAACTATAGTGTTTTCCACAGTGTATGCACCATTTCACATTTTTACCAGCAATACTACAGGATTTCAATTTTTCCACATTCTCTCCACCACCTGTTATTCTCTGATATTTTGATAATATCCGTATTAAAGGGCAGGAAGAGGTGTCTCATTGTGGTTTTGATTTGCATTTCTCCAATAATTAGCATATTGAGCATCTTTTCATGTGCTTGTTGCCATTTGTACATCTTTGGAAAAAATGTCTATTAAAGTCCTTTGCCCATTTTTAAATTGGGTTTTTGTTTTTTATTGTAGAAATGTAGTTCTTTATATATTCTGAATATCATCCATTATTAGATACATAATACACAAACTTTTTTTTTTTTTTACTCTGTAGGTTGCCTTTTCACTCTGATGATACTGGTCTTTGATGCACAAATGTTTTTAATTTTGATGAATTCCAATTTATCTATTATTTTTGTTGTCTGTGTTTTGGGTTTCATATCCAAAAAATCATTGTCAAATCCAATGTCATGAAAATTTTTCTTCATGTTTTCTTCTAAGATTTTTATAGTTTTAGTATTTACATTTAGGTCTTTGGTCCATACTGAGTTGATTATTTTCTTTTAATTTTTTTATTTTAATTATTTTTGCAGCCATTACTGAATCTGGGAGAGTTCATTTTTGTATATGGCATAAAGCAAGGGATGAATTTCATATTTTGTATATGAGTATCTAGTTTTCTCAATTTTTTTATTGAAAATACTATTTTTTTCTTCATTAAAAGTTCTTGACATCTTTAAAATTATTTGATATATGTTTTATAGTTTATTTCCATGCTTTTTGTTCTATTCCATTGGGTTATATGTCTGTCATTATGCCTGTTCCACAGTTTAGGTTACCAAAGCTTTATAGTAAGTTTTGATATCAGGAAGTGTAAGACATACACCTTTGTTTTTCTTTATCATGATTGCATTGACTATTGGTGTTCTTGAGTTTTCATATGACCTTTAGGATTAATTTTTCTATTCTTACAAAAATATCACTGGGTATGGTAGAAATTGTACTGAATCTTTAGATTGCTCTGGGTAGTGTTGACATCTTAACAATTTAAAATTTTTCAATCCATGAACATGGGATGCCTTTCCATTTATGTCTATTTCCTTAAATTTTTTTGAGGAACAGTTTGTAGTTTTCACTGTATGAGTCTTGTGCCTTCTTGGTTTTCTAATTTTATTCTTGATTTTACTGATTCTCTCTATTGTCTTTAATATTTAAGTTTATTCTTGTGTTTTATGTTTTTTAATTTTTTTAAATTGTTCACTGTAAGTATATAGAAGAGCAACTACCAATTTTTGTATGTGGATTTTGTATGCTGTGACTTTGCTGAATTCATTTATTAATTCTAACAATGTTTTGTGTGTTTGTGTGTGAGCTCATATGTTTGGTATTTAGGGTTTTTTGCATATAAGATGGTGTCATCTACAACCAGAGATAATTTTACTTCTTCTATCAGAATTTCAGTGACTTTTATTTCTTTTTCTTTTCTAATTGCCCTGGCCTTTACTTCTGGTACTATTTTGAATGCAAATGGTGAAAGCAGGAATCCTTGTCTTGTTATTGATCCTAAGAAGTTCAGTTTTTCTACCATTAAGTATAATTTTAGCAGTGTGTTTCTCATAGATGGCTCTTACTGAGTTAGTTAGGTTTTTTTTTTTTTCTGGTTTGTTGAGTGTTTTTATCATGAAATAGTGCTAAATTTTGTTAAAGTCTTTTTCTGACTCAACTGAATGATCATGTGTTTTTTTCTCTCCTTCATTTCATTAATTGTGATTTATTAGATTGACTGAGTTTCTTATCAATGTATAAAACCATCTTTGCATTTGAAGAATAAATCTCATTTGATCATGGTGTGTAATCTTTTTAATATGCTGTTGAATCCTATTTGCTAGTATTTTCTAGAATAATGCTGGCTTCATAGGCTGAGTTAGGAAGCATTCCTTCCTCTTCAATTTTTTGGAAGAGTTTAAGGATGATTGGTGTTAATTGTTCTTTGAATGTTTGATATAATTCACTACTGAAAGCATCTGTTGCTAGTTTTTAATTTTTTGTGAGTTTTTAAAATTACCAATTCAATCTCCTTATTAGTTATAGGTCTATTCAAATTTTTTATTTCCTCATGATTCAGTCCTGATAACGTGTATATTCCTAGGAATTCATTCATTTCACTTGGCAATACAGTTTCTTAGTATACAATTGTTTATAGTACTCCTTATAATCTTTTCTATTTCTGTCAAATTGACAGTAATGTTCCTTCTTTTATGCTGAATTTTGTCTTCTTGCTCTTTTTTAGTCAAACAAGCTAGAAATTTGTCAATGTTGTTAATCTTTTTAAAAACCAACTCTTTATTTTACTGACTTTCTTTTTTGTCTTTAAAAATTTTGTCTTTAAACTTTATTAATTCCTTCCTTCTGCTAGTTTCAGAGTTAGTTATTCTTTTTTCTCCAGTTTCCAAAAGTATAAAATTAGGTTATTGATTTGAGACCTTTTGTTTTAATAAATTTAAGCTTTACAGCCACAAATTTTCCTCTTAGTTCTGCTTTTGCTACATCTCATAAGTTTTGGTATGTCATGTTTTTGTTTTTCTTTTACTCAAGATATTTTATAATTTTCTTTGTGATTTCTTTTTTGGTTGTTTAAAAGTATATTGTTGCACTTTAATATATCCAGTTTTCCTTTTGCTGTTAATTTCACATCCTTCATTGTGACCAGAACAGATAATTTGTATTATGCCAATTCTCTTTCAATTTATTAAGACTTTTCCTGTTGCCTAATACATGAGTTACATGAAGAGTGCTCCAAGTGCATTGGAGAAAACGTATATTCTGTTGTTGCTGGGTGAAGTGATCTGTGTGTGTGTTAGGTCCAGCTGATTATAATGTTACTCAATTTCTCTGTATTCATATTTGATCTTCTGTCTGATTTTCTATCCATAGCTGAAAGTGGAGTACTGCAGTGTCCTACTATTTTAGAATTATCTAGTTCTCCCTCCAATTCTTCCATGTTTACATCTTTTTGTTGTTGTTGTTGTTGTTGTTGTTGTTGTTTGTTTTTTTGAGACAGAGTTTTGCTCTTGTTGCCCAGGCTGGAGTGCAATGGTGTGATCTCAGCTCACCACAACCTCCACCTTGCAAGTTCAAGTGATTCTCCTGCCTCAGCCTCCTGAGTAGCTGGGATCACAGGCATGTGCCACTATGCCCTGCTAATTTTGTATTTTTGGTAGAGAGGGGTTTTCTCCATGTTGGTCAGGCTGGTCTCGAACTCCTGACCTCAGGTGATCTGCCCACCTCAGCCTCCCAAAGTGCTGGTATTACAGGTGTGAGCCACCATGCCCGGCTTCATGTTTACTTCTTATAGTTTGGAGTTCTGATGTTTGATGCATATATGACTATAGTTGTTGGTAAATTAACCCCTTTATCATTATATAATAATCATTCTTTGTCTCTTGTAACAGTTTTTAACTTAAAGACTATTTTGTCTGATATTAGTTTAGTTGCTTTTGCTCTGGTCACTTATGTTTTGGTTACTATTTGCATAGAATATCTTTTCCCATTTTTTCACTTTCAACTTACGGATGGTATTAAATCTAATGTGAGTCTCTTAGAGATAGCATATACTTGGATTATGTCTTTTAATCCATTCTGTCATTCCATGTCTTTTGACTGGGGAGTTTAAGCCACTTACATAAAGTGACTACTGATCAAAACAATTTTTGACATTTTGTTTTTTGCTGTATGTCTTAGAGCTTTTTGTGTCCCTCATTTTCTGCATTACTGTGTTCCAATCTGTTTATTTGATTTTTTTATAGTAACACATTTTGAATTTCTTCTCATTTCCTTTTGTGTATATTCTATAAATATTTTCTTTGTGTTTACTATGGGGATTATATATAACATTCTAAAGTTATGACAATCTTTGTTAAATTGATTCCAGTGTAACTTCAGTCACATACAAAAACTCTGCTTCTTTACAGCTCCTCCTCCCCAAACACTTTATGATGTCAAGGTCACAAACTACATCTTTATACATTATGTTCCCATTAGCATAGACTTATAATTCTTTTTGCTTTTGGCTTTTAACTACAACATAACAATTAAAATCAGAGTTACAGGCCAAAATTTCTGTTCATGTATTTACATTTACTGGAGAAATTTATATATATATATATACATATAATTTTTTTCTTGAGATGGAGTCTTGCTCTGTCACCCAGGCTGGAGTGCAATGGCATGATCTCAGCTCACTGCAACCTCCACCTCCTGGGTTCAAGTGATTCTCCTGCCTCAGCCTCCTGGGTAGCTGGGATTACAGGTGTGCACCACCACGCCTGGCTAATTTTTGTATTTTTAGTAGAGTCAGGATTTCACCATGTTTGCCAGACGGCTTTTAAACTCCTGACCTCATGATACATCGCCTTGGCTTCCCAAAATGCTGGGATTACAGGCGTGAGCCACTGCACCCGGCCTAGAGCATTATATTTTGACAGTCTTGAGTGTTCTTTCTTTCAACTTGAAGCACGTTCGTTACTATTTCTTCTGAAACAAATCTATTGATAATGAACGAAGTCTGCTTTTAGTTATCTTTGAATGTCCTAATTTGTTTCTCATTTTTTTATAATAATTTTGTTATATAGAAAATTATAATACAGAGTGAGACCATAAAAATTGTGCATACGTGAAATACAGAGCGAGATTGTATGAGATTGTATATATATATATATATATATATATATATATATATATATATATATGGTCTTTTAAAGCATATATAGCTTTAAGACAAATATATATATGGTCTCACTCTGTTGCCCATACTGGAATGCAGTGGCATGATCATGGCTCACTGCAGACTTGACCTCCCAGGTTCAAGTGATCCTCCCAAGTAATTGGGACTACAGGCATGCACCATCACACCCAGCTAATTTTTTAATTTTTTAATTTTTTTTTTGCAGAGATGGGGTCTCATTATGTTGTCTAGGCCAGTCTTGAACTCCTGGACTTCCGTGATTCTCTGCCTTGACCTCCCAAAGTGCTGGAATTACAGTGATACCACTGCACCCAACCTAGAATTCTCAATTGATACTTTAAGAAAAATTTTAGCACTTTAAATATATCATCTCATTGTCTCTGGCCTATGAGTTTTGTTTTGTTTTGTTTTGTTTTGTTTTGTTTTGCTGAGAAATCCACTTACAGTCTGTTCTGGATCATTTGTACACAACAAGTCACTTTCCTTTTGCTCTATTCAAGATTCTCTTTGTCTGTGTCAACAGATTGATAGTAATGTGTCTTGGGGTTGAACTCTTTGGGTTAATCCTACTTAGACTTCTTATATTTGTGTGTCCATATTTACCTTCACATTTGTGAAGCTTTTGTTCATTATTTCTTCAAATAACGTCTCTACCCTTTTCCCTCTTTCTGCCTCCTGGGACTCCGATAGTTCATATTTTGTGCTCTTGATGATGCATCATATATCCCTTAAGATGCATCGTAAGTTAATTTTTTTAGTTTTTTTTTTTCTTTTGCTCTTCAGAATTGATGATTTCAAATGGCTTGTCTTGAAGTTCAGTGATTTATTTCTTTTTTGTCTGATTGGGACAGCCATTGAGGCTTTAGAGTGAATATTTCGTTTAATTCTTGTATTTTCATGCTCCAGAAGTTCTATTTGTTTCTTTTAAAATAGAATTTTTGTCTCTCTGTTTATATTATCATTTTGTTCATATATCTTCTTCCTGATTTCCCTTAATTCTTTGTCCATATTTTCCTTTAGCTTTTTGAGCATATTTAAGACAAGTGTATAAGAAGTCTTTGCCTGGTCAGTGTGATACCTGTTTTTCTTCAGGGATGATTTCTGGAAATTATTTTGTTCCTTTTATTGGGCCATGTTCCTTTTTTTTTTTTTTTTCCTATGTCTTGTGATTGTTTATTGAAAATTAGGCACTGAAAACACATCAACCTTCCCAATCTTGGCAGGTTGACATGGAGGAGCTTCACTAATTAGGGGGCCTTTCAGCCTCAGGATCAATCTGGAGTGAGGCTTAAGGTATTTTGAGGTCTTTTTAAGGCATATTTCCTGGCTGGGTCTGTGTGAATTTTTTTTTTTAAAACCTTCCCTCTCTCCACAAAAATAGCTGCTTTAAAATGTCCTAATTTGCCAGAGTCTCACCCCGGTTTCTCCTTGGCAAATTAGATGTTCTATCATATTTCTCTGTTAAAAATCGTTTGCCCCAGATGTCTATAGGTCTATAGTCTGCCTTATCATTTCACACACCACAGTACCTGCCGTTGCCTTCCATGGTTTGCACCAGCCTGAGATACAATGTTTTCATTTTCTGTCTGAGCTCCAAGTCAGGGAAGACAGTAAACCGTCCTGTGGAAAGCCCACAGACAAGTGAAAATCTTGCAAATATGTTGTACTCTTCTCCTCCTAGCTCCAGGGAGGAAACCAGGAATTAAGACATTTTCTCCCAACTGTACCGCACTGGGGAAGGGGTGAGGTGGCGTGGGTAAAAACAGCACAAAATTTCCCATCATTTGACTGTGGCTTTTTTTCTATGGGAATTCCTTTGGTGGCTGTAGCTCTTTGACTAGTTTTCAGGGCTCATATAAAGTTATTTTAGTACATCTACAGATATTGTATTTAATGTTTCAGTGGGGAAACAAGGGTGCAGATCTTCCTAGCCTGCAAGCTTGCTGACATTACTCCTGTTCAGTACTTTTACATAGTTAGTACCTGGCAAAAGGAAGACATTGATATTACGATTTTTTCTAATTATGTGCACATTCCAGACTTTTTCCTGAGGGTAACAAGAAGGCTAAGCTGTACTGGGAACCAACTGGAGAATTGTTTTAAATGACTACACAGAGAGGAGACGGGGTTTGTGACACCCCTTAAATCGCACTATGTACATGACTGCTTAAAGTCTTTGGCAGGGTTTGCTTTTTCAGAGAACATTCGTTAGATGTAAAGAGAATCCCCAAACTGTCTCTAGTATGTAACTCAGAAGTAGAATATGTGAGAATCATAAAATTAAAAATGGAGCTTGTAAAAACTAAATAGCCTCTGAAAAGATGGCTAGGTTTAAGTAAAGAATACAAGAATTAATACTAAACATTTTTGGCATTTTTGGTTCTAAGAAGGCTAATTCCATGTCCAGGAGAGTCGGGTAGCAATTCCAGACATTGTATTTTAAGGTCTGCATTGTTTAAAATTATGAAAAATCAGTAGTTAACTTTCCTCAACTCTTTGTGGGAGAAGAGTGATTTTTCAGGTTGCTGAAGGATGCAAAACCATGAACTTGGAGCTTCAATGAATGAGCTTTGGGATTACGGTGGGGTAAGCTAAGTCACAGAAAAATATAATGTTAGTTAGTGGTACAAACTTCCAAGGCTGAAAATCAATAATACAGATGGGGAAAAAAGCTGAATCCCACATACTTGTTTTCCCTCTCGCGCTAAGTAAGTGATGAGAAAAACTGGGGACTCTTACAGGCCATTCTCTCTTTGTATCCAACTCTGGACTGCTCTGTCTCTTTTTTATATCATCAAGAAAGGAAATGTTGACAAGTGATACATCTTTTCCATCATGATGCGTTTTTCTCAGTCCAGTCAAGATAAATAAATGTTTGACCTTATTCTTAAAGTTCTCCAAAGACATCGTGGTATAGCTTCCCTCAAAAACTCTTTCATGACTTTTATAGTCAGAATACTAAGAATTTGCTTTTCTCCTCTTTCTGTTTTTCTTTTATTCTATTCTCTGGAATTAAATTAATAATGGTTGATCATGATCTTGTTTAAGCCAAATTGTATAGATTAGAAAATAGTTGAATTCTACGCCAGCCTTCTAGGCTTCCAGCGAAATAGTTACAAAACTCTTCACCCTTTTGCAGCACAGTATCAATGCTCAATAAATATTGATCCTATTTTCCAATATTTTAAGCACTTTTGACTGGGAGAAAAATTATAGATCATGCCTGTATTTGACTCTGTTTATTTTGTTGCTAATCTATGGTTTTGAACCCCTTCAGGGCAGAAATAAGTCTCACAAACAGCAGTAGAGAATAGTAACAGACTGGTCTTTTTCTTTTCTTTTCTTTTCTTTCTTTCTTTTTCTTTCTTTCTTTTTTTTTTTTTTTTTTTTTTTTTTGAGGCAGAAAGACAGTCTTGCTCTATCTCCAAGCTGTAGCGCAGTGGCACGATCTCAGCTCACCCCAACCTCAGACTCCCTGTTTCAACCTATTCTTCTGCCTCAGCCTCTCCTGAGTAGCTGAGATTACAGGTGGGAGCCACCACACCCAGCTAATTTTTTTTGCATTTTTAGTAGAGACGGGGTTACACCACGTTGGCCAGGATGGTCTCAGTCTCCTGACCTTGTGATCCACCTGCCTCCGCCTCCCAAAGTGCTAGGATTACAGGCATGAGCCACTGCGCCCGGCTACAGACTGGCCTTTAATATCCTTCTATTGCTGGACCTATCATCTGGTTAACACTACATTTTTAGTAATTTAGATCTGAGGCATAGTATCAACTCATATGTTTATATGAATTTTTAGAACCCAGATTTCAGAACTCTGAGACAATTTGGTTCAAAACAAAAATGAAACTTGATTTCCACAGAATTATCATGACACTAGAAGCCAAAGAGGCTTAATCTGGTTCTTCTGGCATGAATTCCTAAAATTCTAAGGAGTATCGCCAACTATCCAGATTCCTGTTTTGTCAATGCAGTTGGATTAGATGGCCTCTAACATTCCTTCTGAACCCAAGATTAGGTGATTCTGATAAACTGCCGCATACATAAATTCTATTTTTTCTACCAGATTTCTGTGTGAATACATTTCCTTTTATCGACCTTCAAATATTTCATTAATATCATAACTTTAGACATCCATGTGCTTGAGTTCACATGTATGTGGGTTCTGTCCCTAAACATTCATATTTATTTTGCTGTTGTTTCTTCTCCATCTTTAAGATATATCCTTGTTATTTGTGGGCATATAAGAATCTTATCTGTGGCAAAGCTTGTGCCATGTGAGGATAGTCATCAAAAGAACATTTTGAGGATTAAAGGTTGGCGAGTGGAGCCTTGAACTATTGTAAGAGGTTGTGGCTGAGCTGTGTTTAGGAAACTGGTGCCCTCAGCACTAGCCCATAGATTCCCCAAGATTAGCCAGGGCTGACAGCTCAGCACTGTGAAATTAAAAATAGTGAAATTTTAAAACACACATCAATTTTAATGCAATCTGTATGTTTGACTTATCTTCATTTTTGGCATTTGTCAGAGGAGAAATAAGACAAACTTGTAGAAAAATTAAATAAATAAACTATTCTCTATGAAAAGAAAAAACAAAGAAATAAATTACAAAAGCTTTTCTTTCCTCCATCAGAGTTTAACATTCTAGCATCTGATCAAAATTTGAAAGTCCCTTTTCTATGATTATAGTACATTAGATAAATGGGTTTTTTAAATGCACGTATTTAGAACAGAACCTCATTCTGATTAAGTTTTCAATTCAGTTACTGCCTGCTTTATTTTTGATAGGCTTCATGGGAGAAGCTTTATGTTACTTAATTTATTTTCGATGCTTCAAACACTGCTGAAATCTGGTGTAATATGAATTGTTTTGATTTCCAAATGCAATTTTGCTAAATCTAGACAAGGAGAAAGTGATACTTCTGTTTACTCTCAAGTAGAGCGTCCAGTCCAATGTGTCTCTAAGCCTTTGTATATGGTACAATAAAAAGTTTTGGGTAACTAAACAGGGATCTGGAGCTGCAACTATGTTTCATTAATCCATAGAGAACTTGCTGAAGATAGTATACATTGAGTTAAGATTTCCTGGCTAATTTTAGTTCAGGTTTTTGTAATGAGTAGTGGACCTGTATGTTAGTCTTAACTTTTATACAAACTAATTTTGGGATGCTAAGTAAATTTCACCCAGATTTTTAGCAAAAGCCTTGTAGCTGATTTATATCCAACCTCATATTTGACAGAGGAACACAAGGTCCACTGTGGTTAAATGTCTCATTCAAAGTCATGGAGAGATGTTTGCAGTAGAACTGAGATTTGTTTTTGTCTTTTAAATGTACTTTTATTTAAATTAAGTCAAAAATGAGATGAGGTCCTCACTATGTTGCCCAGGCTGGTATTGAACTCCTAGGCTTAAGCAATCCTCCCACTTCAGCCTCCCAAAGTGCTGGAACTACAAGTGTGAGGCACTGAACATGGTCTGTTTTTGTTTGTCTAAATGTGCAATACTCTCTCCACTTTACCAGACTATCTGCTGTCATACTATACAAACTACCTGAAATCCAAAATCATAGCCCTGAATGACCAACTTCACATTATATTTTAAATTAAGAAAAAAATAGATGCAGAACTATTTTAAAAGATATAAAATGAATTGTTAAAATGCTATCACTGTTTGTGGATGTTTCTCTGTTGAGATTTTCTGGTTATAAATTTATTTCGTTTTCTATTCTTGAGCATAGTTATGATAACTACTATTAAAATCCTTGTATACTGATTGCATCATGTGGATTGTCCTGGGGTTAGTTTTCACTGATTATCTTTTCTCTTGATTATGGGTCACATTTTTTCATTTCTTGGTAGTTTAGTAATTTTGATGATATTCTGGACATTGGTACAAAATTTGGATTCTGTTATGCTCTTCTGAATGTATTGATTTTTTCTTTTGGTTTTGTTTTTAGCAGGTAATTAATGTGGCAATAATCAAAGTCCAACTCCTGTGTTCTCTGTTGTGGGCAGCAGTAGAAATCATTGCTGAGCCCTTTTAGCCTTAGCTGGTTTGCTTCTAGTCTTTCCTAGAGGAAGCATTCAGAGATCAGCCAGATCTTTAAAATGATTTTTTTTTTTTTTTTTAGGCAGAGTTTCTCTCTTGTTGACAAGGGTAGAGTACAATGACATGGCCTTGGCTCACTGCCACCTCCGCCTCCCAGATTCAAGTAATTCTCCTGCCTCAGCCTCTCAAGTAGCTGAGATCACAGGCACCCACCACTACGCCTGGCTAATTTTTGTATTTTTAGTAGAGACAGAGTTTCCCCATGTTGGCCAGGCTGGTCTCAAACTTCTGACCTCAGGCTATCTGCCCTCCTCGTCCTCCGAAAGTGCTGGTATTATAGGCGTGAGCCACTGCGCCTAGACTGAACCAATTTTTAAATGCAGAATTTAAGGCTTTCCCTTTGTGGATATCTTTTTTCTGGCACCTCTTTCCTCATTTTATAGCTGCTGTGGTCACTTCCAACTCTGTCCTCTGTTTCCACAAGCCAGTAAGACTGCAGGGAATCTACCGAGTTTCAGTAATTCCACTTCCTGCTCACTGGGGCTGCCTTCAGGCAAAAGTCCATGAAATATTGAAAACTTACCCAGCATCATCTCATTTCCTTCTTCTAAGTGTAAAATTTCCTCAGCATTTTCCTCCTTTGTTGATTTGCAGTATCTTCAGGTAGTGATTTTTCTCTTCTTTAATTTTGTTGGGTGTATCCAGATTTTATAGTTATTATCTGTGCAAAGATTGATCCATTAGAAGCTACTCCTTCCTTGCCAAAATAGAAAGCAGATTTTAAAAATAGATTTCTCTCAGGAGGAAATTTTTACAGTTATTTTTGAGTTCTATTCTCCCTTTCCCCCCAGTACAGACCATATAAAATAAATGCTCAGTATAAAAATGGGGGGAAATTTTATATCATATGTTTTGATCACATAGATTGCATATCCACATATATGGTATGCTTAATGCTTAAACTTTATATATACATTAAGTATAGAGAACAACATACTGACATTACATACTTTTCAGAGTACACACTATCTATTCAACACTTTATTTTGTGACCGGGACTGGTGTACCACACCTTGGTGTGAATGTTTTTTGCCACTGTCTCTGGAACCTTACAATATCACATGGGTTATCCAGGAGAGTGACTGTCATTCCAATATAATCACCACCTCTTTTCTCTGTCTATAGCATCTTTACTTCTCCTTAACATTGTGTTCTCTGTTCCCTTTTACTTGTGGAAGTCACAGAGTACACCAGAATTGTGACCAACCCAGGCTAGTCTTCAGAATTAGCAGAGCATGTCTGTCTCTTCTCTCTCTTTTTAATAATTTCCGTTTAGTTTTTCTTTTTTTTAGGCAGTCCCAGTTTTCTCAGAGATGAGCTGCTATTCCCATTGAGTATTTCAAGCTTTTTCCTTCCCAGTCTCCATATTACATCCTAGAATTAAATTGGAAAGGTTGATTATAGCTTTCTTGTCCAGTGAGTCAATGTCAAAGTGATAAATCTTAAAAAGAAACATAGATTTGTACTGGTGTGTAATTGATTACTGGCGGGAAGATCACAAGTTTCTCAGCCACTCTAGTCTCTGGCTGTAGTATTTAGAGAATACCTGTGAATAACTGCTCTGAGAATAGGATGATTTTGCCTATACCTTAAAAGCTAAACTAAAAGGCTTAATCAATAAGTGTTCATTATCTCTCATCACAGTAAGTTCAGGGTAAGGAAACAGCAAAGTTGGTTAATTTATTATCTCAGTGATATGAAGGCTTTGTATGAGCTGCTCAACAATTCTTCTGGCTTTTGTTCTTAAGATCACAGGTAACTGCCTCAACTCTTAGTATAAGACAACTTCCGGAGGCAGAAAAGTATAAGGGATGTGCCTGTGCTTATTTTTAATCAAATAAGAACACATTTTCCCCAGATTTCCCCCATAAGCAGCCTTTATATCTTCACTGACTAGAAATGGGTCCTATGCTTTCTACTAAACAGTTCATGACAAAGGAGAATGGGATTACCATGATTGGCCTAGAACAGGTGTTGAATAGTGGTTGAATTGTGGCCTCCCACAAAATGCGTGTTTACCTGGAGCCTCAGAATGTGACATTACTTAGAAATAGTGACTCTGTAAATGTGATTCATTAAGGATCTTGATATAAAATCATCCAGGATTTATAGTGAACCCTATATCCAATGACGAGGTCCTTACAGGATGAGGGGAGAACACAGATGGGAATGCCACGTGAAGATGAATATAGAGAGCCTGGAGTGAGGCTGCCACAAGCCAAGTGATGCTGCTCAGAACCCGAGAGAGGCAAGGAACAATTCTCTGGAGCCTTCAGAACACGGCCTTGTCAGCACCATTATTTCAGACTTCTGGAGGACAGAGGTGTAGAGGAACAGATGTTTGTTCTATTAAATCTCTTAATCTGTGGTGATCCGCCCCAGCAATTCCAGGAAACTATGCTATACCAGAGTTTGGCAAACTAAGGCCCACAGTTGAAGCTTGCCGTTGACTGTTGATATAAATGCAGTTTTATTAAAACACAGTCAAACCCATTCATTTACACATTGCCTTTGGCTGCTTTCCAAGACAGTGGTAGAGCTGAGTAGTTGTCACAGAGACTTTACGTCCAGCAAATCTTAGAATACTTATTCTCTGTCCTTTTGCAGAAAAAACTGGCTGGTCTTTGACCCAGAGCAATAGTGGTTCAGCTTCTAGGGTTACAGAGAGGTCCATATTTTTTGACCACCTAATTTCTCAACACCTGAACAAAGGGAAGTTCTTTTAGCAAAGAGGTCGGAGAAAGTTTTACAGATAGTAAACCAAAATAATCATGAACATGTGAAGACTAAACATGGATTGTGCATAATGATAAACTAATACTTGTTAATTATCTACACTTGTAGTTTTAATCTAAAAAATTTCATCAAATTTATAGGCTCCCAGGTGGATTTTGTTACTATGTTTTATTATTTAGCTGTATGTGTTTATATTACAAATTTGGCAGTAGATATAAACCACAATATTCACTGCGATCATGTTCATTTTGTGAATTGTGTATATAAAATATATTTACAAACTTTCCTTTCGGTATTCTTGGACCTCTAGATGATGATATCCAAGACTTGGGGTTAAAAACACTAGACATTTCTGGGCCAGGTGAAGTGGCTCATTCCTGTAATCCCAGCACTTTGGGAGGCCGTGGCAGGCGGATCACCTGAGGTCAGGAGTTCGAGACCAGCCTGGTCAACATGGTGAAACCCTATCTCTACTAAAAATACAAAAATTAGCTGAGCATGGTGGCAGGTGCTTGTAATACCAGTTATTGGAGAGGTTGAGGCAGGAGAATCCCCTGAACCTGGGAGGTGGAAGTTGCAGTAAGCTGAAGTCACACCACTGAACTTCAGCCTAGGTAACAGAGTGAGACTCCATCTCAAAAACAACAAAATTAAACCAAACCAAAACAAAAAAACAAAAAACACTAGACATTTCTACAGGAACAAATAAATGGTGGTACTGGGGCAAGGTTACACATGTAGCTCATGGAATAGAAATGAGCGTTTAGGGAAAAAAAAACCCAACATGTTATTTATGGTTAATTGAATTTTGACAAAAGTGCCAAGGTAATTTAATGGGTTAAAAATAATCTTTTCAACTAAAGATAATGGGACAACTGAGTATCCACATGCAAAATGATTAATTTTGACCATGATCTTATGTCATACACAAAAAATAATTAGAAAGAGATTGTAGATTTAAATGTAAGTTAAAACTATAAAACTTCAAAAATAAAGCATAAAAGAAAATTTTTGTGATCTTGGGTTATGCAAAGAGTTCTTAGAAATGATACCAAATGCATGATTCACAAAGGAAAAAATAATACACTGGACTTTTTCAAAATTTAGAACTTTCAAACTTCTAAAGTCATCATTAAGAAAATGAAAAGATACCCACAGGCTGAGAGCCAATATTTAAAAATTATATAACTAATAAAACACTTATCCATAGAATATACAAAAATACTTGCAACTCAACAATAAGGCAAAGAACTCAACTTAAACATAAGCAAAGGACTTCTATTCGACCAAAAAGCTATTTGCATTGTGTGTTCATCACCATACTGTTCACAATAGCAAAGACATGAAATCAGCCTAAGACCCCATCAGTGGTGTATTGGATAAAGAAAATGTGATATATGTACTCTATGGAATGCTATGCAGCCATGAAAAAGAATGAAATCATGTTCCCTGCAGCAACATGGATGCACCTGGAGGCCATTAACCTTAATGCAGGAACAGAAAACGAAATGCTGCATGTTCTCACTTATAAGTGGGAGCTAAACATTAGGTAGTCATGGACATAAAAATGGCAACAATAGACAATGGGAAGCAACTGGGGGGAGAAGGGATAGAAGCCGGCCAAAGTTGAAAAATGAACTATTGCGTACTATGATCAGTACTTGGGTGATGGGATCAGTCACATCCCAAATTTTAGCATCATGAAATATACCAGGCAACAAGCCTGTGCATGTACCACTTGAATCTAAAATGAAAGTTGAAATTATTAAAAACAAAGGACCAAGGGATTTAAGTAGGTATCTCTTCAAAGAACATATTTGAATGGCTAAGAATCACATGTAGAAATGCTTAACATTATTACTTGGGGAAATGCAGGTTAAAACCACAATGAGACGCCTTTTCAATCAAAAAAAGACAGTAACAAGAGCTGACAAAGACATAGGGAGCTTGGAACTCTCATACATTGCTAGTGGGGATGCAAACTGGTATGGATACTTTAAAAAATACAGTTTGGCAGTTTAATAAATACTTTAATAAAAATATAAACTTAATATGCCATACGGCATGGCAATTCTACTCCTAGGTATCTATGTAAGAGAAATGAAAAGATATCTCTATAAAGAGACTTGTATGCAAAAGTTCGTAGCAAAATTATTCATACTAAATAATTGGAAACAATGCAAATGTTCATCATCTGGTAAATGAATAAAGAAAATATAGTCATTCATGCAATGTACTATTCAACAATAGAAAGAAACAAGCTAAGAAACGTGCTTAAGCATGAATGAACCTCGAAAAACTTATGCTGTATAAAAAAGTCAGACACAAATGACAAAATGTTGTGTGATTGTATTTTTATGAAATGTCCAGAAAAGTCAAATCTATAGAGAAGTAGCTTATGGTTGCCTGGGACTGCAGGATGAAAATGGAGAATAACAACAAATAGGAATAAGGAATCTTTTTTTAGGAGTTGGAAAGGGTTCTAAAACTGGATTGTGCTGGTCGTTGCACAACTCTATAAATTTACTAAAGAGCATTGGTAGCTGGGTGTGGTGGTGCACGCCTATAGTCCCAGCTACTCGGGAGGCTGAGATGGGGGGATAAAACAAAATCAGCTAGTTACATAATAGTGGGTGGGTTTACGACATTTAAGTTATATCTCAGTATGAGTATTCAAAACTACATAGTAAGGGAATTTTTTAAAAACTCTGCAAATACTTAACTTTGTCCAACAGAAAATACGGATGCAAACTACCAAGGATATCACCTGCATCCATTGCTATTTCAACTGCAAAACTGATTACAAAAAGGCTAAGGGGAGATTGGGAGTTCTTGTTCTTGTCAGAGAGATGCTTAAATCTCATAACCATTGTGTAGCTCAGAGTGAAATATCTGAGCTTCCTGGCCTCCTACGGACCCAGTAAGCAGAATAAAAAGATGATAATCTTATTAGCAGAATGAGCAGAATGTACTTTTAAAGTTTTGCTCTGTTTCTTTTATCTTTATATCAGCCCAGTCAGGTGGGTTGAACAGATATTTTTGACCCTCTTTTAGCCCGTAAAATCAGACACATTACTAATAGACAGTCACATCTGACTTTTCAGTCTTGGCAGCTCCCCCTCCCCTCTCCCCTCAACCCCATCTTCTTATCCTCCCTGTCAACTTTATATCTCCCACCAACATTGCATTTAAGTCCCTGCTTCATTTCTCACTTTTCCTTTTCTCCTCAGAGGAAGAACAGTAAGGCTATAATCCTTGAGCCAATCTTTGCTTAAAATCTACTCTGGAGTGAATAGAAAGCCAGTTCAAGGACAACTTCTTTAGCCAGGGAGCAAATTACATTTTCTGCAATTTATTTTATTATTTTGTGAGTTTCTCTCTTTTCCCCAAGTTGTATCCAACTGAAGTTAAATTTTGCCACATTCTCCAGATGATGAGTGACGATATAATTTAGCTGTGAGATATAGAAACAGATATACAAACAGCAGCAGCAGCGTTTGCTAACTGTTGGGTAAATGCTTGACAGTCCACGAAACACTTTGCCTGGATTATCTTCTTTACTCCCCACTCCAGTCTATGAGGTAGGTGCCATTATTACCTTCACTTACAAGATGAGAAAATTGGTCTGGGATTATGTTTAGCCAAAAAGTGGCAGAGAGCAGGTCTGCCTGAGTTTAAGCTTGTGGCATGGCATAAGCTCATGTCAACAGCCCCTTTTCACAAATTTGACTTCTAACGCAAACCCGTGTGGAGAGAGGGAATTGAACAGTGTGGTCTCTTGGCAGCCTTTAAAACCTGAAATTGTGTAGATGGGCTATGGCAGTCTCCACCTATCATCCAGGATCACCATGGACACAGCTGTATGCAAAACAAACAAACAAACAAACAAACAAAACACCTCCAAGTGAGAAATAAGAGAAAAGAAAATGACATGGCTTGCAATATCATGATGAAATGTTATTAGGCTATAAGAAGTTTATCTATTTCCCTAGGGATGCAATTGTTTGACTTAGTATTTATTATTGATTAGGATATTTTGTTACTTTGTAAGTTTAAATATGAACTTTTACAAGACTAATATCAACATAAATTATTCTTGTCCAAAGTGAGAAAAGATAACCCTACAAGTTAGTTTTATTGTTCTGTAGGACATTAACCAGTTTTATATTTAGTTTGGCAATCCTATTCTAACATTTTTTCAGACCTACATATTAACTAACTCAGTGTCTGAAATAGTCTTTGAACTAGCTTTACTCTTCTTTTGGTTCTTTCATTAATAAGTTAAATACATCTGTGACATGTGCTCACTTAATATCTGTATAAGAGGCATGTTTAACATTTTGAAAATTATACTCTGATAGCTTTAAGCTTGTTGAAAGTAGGAGACTAATTCTTTTTTTTCTGTCAACAAGTGGCTACTACCTTGTTTCTAAGAACATTAGGTAGTTCATTCTCTATGTCCTTCTCTGCCTGAACATGCTTAGAGCTAGCAGGAAGAAGGCTGAAGCCTGCTTTTCTGCTCCTTGCTGCTGCCTCTACTTGAGGCATGGGGAAGCATTTAGAAAAGGCTGTATCTCTCCTGTTCTCAGAGGTTCCCAGTGCAAATAGAGGGGAAAGCCAGTATCTCCGTGCTGTAATCCTTCTGATCTTCTGAGTGTCAGGCATGTTGCTCAATAACAGCATATTAACAAGACACCAAGGCTCTTTTTCTATTTATTTATTTATTTATTTAGAAGATCTCTCTATTTTGCCCAGATTGGTCTTGAACTCTTGGACTCAAGTGATTCTCCACCCTTTACCTCCCAAAGTGCTGGGATAGCAGGTGTATGCCAGTCCCCAGTCCCCAAAGCCCTGTTTCTAAACACAGGGTGTGTGCTGTGGATGTTAACACTGATTTAGTTACAGGCAGCTCAATAGCTAGGACAAAGGCTCAGCCACCTCGAATTCCTCCTTCTGACAAAAGAAGTGCTGCACACAGAAACGTTTAACATACTTCAGAGCTAAATGTCCCCATTTCAAAGTATTGGTGCCTGGAGGAAATAATGGGTGTTAACTGCAGCAACGAAGGGGTGAAGTAACCTGGTTACTAATATACAATGGGGCCTATTATTTTCAGCCAGGATGAAGTGTTGTGAGTCTGATTAACTGTAATGAGCAATGCTGTGCATGTTTCAACAAGGGAAGGAGAATAGGAGCCTAAAGTTATTTCTGCCAAAGCTGTCTCTGCATCTGTCGGTGGAATCACTTCGGGAGCAGCCTTGTGTTAAGGATGCAGCTTCATGTTGGTAAAATGAGAAGGAATCTGAAAGCTCCAGGCTGAATCGCCAGCAGATCTCAATGAAATGACTTGGCATGATATATAAAAGCACCCAGTGTGGAACCTAGCACTTTCCTAAAACAGAAAGGTGCTGTGAAGCTTTTGTATCAAAGATTGGTTGGGGCTCTTTTAAGCACCCTAAATCTGTAGAGTGGTTGATGATGTTTATCTCCCAGATGGGCGCCCCTGCCGCGACTGTGAATTGGTGTGATGGTATGCAACTACAGCAATAACGTGCTGTCTAACATTCCTGTTTTAAATTGTCTGTGTTTTCTGAAGTTCAGTTTTAATTCATCACTTTTACTTTTTATCTTTCTTTTATTATTATTGTCGTCATTTCACAAATATGACATGAATATCTTCTCCTCGTAAAAGATCCAAAGAATAGCTATTGATATCAAATATCATGTTTAAGTCCATATTTTTTCATTCCCTGCTTTCCGGTCAAAACACACTTCTATTCCTCTGTCCAGCAGGAACCATTGGTAATAGTGAAAACAGCTTGCTGCGTGTCTGCCTAGTGTCTTTTAAGTGATTACATTCAAACTCATACACTTTTTTCTTCTTTTCTTCCTACCTTCTTCCCTAAGAAAAAAAAAAAAAGATGCCTGCGCGCGCGCGCACACACACACACACACACACACACACACACGCACACACACATACACAAGTTTAAATATGTTTGCTTTTGCAATATTTTTTCAGCAACAGTAGGTCACTATGTTTTGCAACTGTCCCATATCAATTTATATTAGTTTAGTAAGAATGAACCTACTTCATTTTTATTAAAGATTGAATGCTCTTTTATTGCATGGATTTTCCCCAAACTGTTTCACTAGAAGCCTATTTACTGACATGTATGTTGATTCTGAGTTTCCACTCTTGCAAATAATGGTGCCATAAACACTTTTTGTAAACATCTTTTGCACATATTAACTATTTCTTAATGGTTATTTTCATGGAAGTGGAATTCTTGGGTCAAGTAGTATGCTTTAAAATGTTTTTAAAGAGTCTGTCATACAGCATTAAAAAGACTATCAATTTATAATGCCACCAAGAATATTTGAGAATAAAAATTTTTCCCACTCTTACAAACACTGAATATTATCGACCCTTTATAAAGAGTTGTGCCAATTTGATGACTGGCAAAACAAAAACCATCAAACCACGGCAGGGGAGTGAACTGGTTTAAGATCTAGTCAAATTCATTTTAAACCCAAGCTCCACTACAACTAGCTGAGATCTATGGGCAAGTTATTTTGGTTCTCCAGGCAGCATGCCCTTTCTTTGCAGTGGAAAAAATACTATAAAGCTTGGTTGTAAGGCTTCAAAATTAGCACAGGTAAACTCCGAAACAGTGGCTGGCCAGTAGCAAGCACTCAATAAATGTTAGGCATTATTATTAGTATTTTATTGACTTTAGTAGAGCTACAAATATTTTAATATATTTATTGGCCACTTGAAGTTTGTATTTTAATTATGTTTTAACATAATTTGTGTTATGTTGAGTTCTTTAACTATTAAAAAATAATTTGGAAGTATTTTACACACACATATATGATATAGGACTTTTGTCTTATTTGCCTGTTGAAAATATTTTTCAGAGTTATTCTTGTGTTCTTCAATGTTGGATGTGCTGTTTTTTTTGTTTTCAATTTACAGAAGTTTAAAATTACTCTTTGATGAAATCCGTTCACCTTTTTCCACTATGACTTATCCTTTCAAAGTCTACTTAGGAAAACTTCCCCAAACAAGATTTTTAAAACAAGCAAACAAAAACACAACAATAATCATAAAGGTTTATTTATTTATTATTAAATATTTAGCTCTCTAATCTTTTTGAAATTGTAAAATGTATGGTTTGCCTATGGTATGAGATGGAAGATTTATGTAGTTTCGTTTTCTATGAAACCATCATATAAACAGTATAACCTGTCTATATTTACTTGAAATTCCATCCTATATCTTAACAGAAAATAAACACCCACGAATTCATGGATCTGCTTCTTAATTCTCAAATTCTGTCCCATTTATTTCCTTTTTGTATCAATAGTCCAATTGTTTTTATTACAATAGTTTTTCTTTCATGTGGTAGTAAACTGATAAAGCCATTACCTACCATTTTTTTTTCTTTTTCAAAATTTTCATGTTATCCTTGAGCTTTTTTTCCTTCTCCAAATGCACTTTACAATGTGTGTGTGTGTGTGTGTGTGTGTGTGTGTGTGTGTAACATAAAGAGAGAAATAGATCTGGATTTATTTTTAGTTATAAATTCTACTTTATAATATATGCTAACATATAAGATCATAATTAATTTTTATATGTGAGAATATGTCTGTCACCTTGCAGAACTTTTTTATTTGAATAGTTTTTATTCTAATAATTTATTTGTAGAATCCTAAAATCATCAACCTGGAAGCAAACTGAACCTCCATTTCTTCTTTGTAGTTTGGTTTTAGATGTAGGCAATCATACTGCAGAAAATTACTATAATTTTCTAAGTTTCTTTGTGATATTTATATTACTTACATATTTACTTTGACATTTTTATTGGCTAAGCCTGTAGTGTAATGCAGAAGGTGGTCTTTTTTTTTTTTTTTTTCTTGCTCCTAGCTCTAATAGAAATTTTATATATAATTGCTGTAGGTTTCTGCCTTTTTTTTTTTTTTGAGACAGAGTTTCATTCTTGTTTCCCAGGCTGTAATGCAATGGCATCAACTTGACTCACTGCAACCTCCATCTCCTGGGTTCAAGCAATTCTCCTGCCTCAGTCTTCTAAGTAGCTGGGATTACAGGTGCCCACCACCATGTCCAGCTTATTTTTGTATTTTTAGTAGAGACAGGGTTTCACCATGTTGGTCAGGCTGGTCTTGAACTCCTGACCTCAGGTGACCCACCTGCCTCAGCCTCACAAAGTGCTGAGATTATAGGCATGAGCCACCATACTTGGCCAAACATTGATAATAATCATTTCTTTCTCTTTTTAAAAAATTTTTTGGAGTTGGAGTTTTACTCTTGGCAATAGCCCAGGCTGGTGTGTAATGATGCAGTCTTGGCTCACTGCAACCTATGCCTCCTGGGTTCAAGTGATTCTCCTCCCCTCAGCTTCCCAGGTAGCTGGGATTACAGGCAGTTGCCACCATGCCTAGCTAATTTTTGTATTTTTAGTAGAGATGGGGTTTTGCCATATCAGTCGGGCTGGTCTCGAACTCCTGACCTCAGGTAATCCACCCGCCTTGGCCTCCCAAAGTGCTGGGATTATAGGCATGAGCCACTGCACCTAGCCTGGTTTCTATTTAAAGATTTTATAAGGTTAAAGACTTTCCATGTATTTCTAGCTGGCCAAAAAGTTTGTTTACTCAGGAATAGTCATTAAGTTTTATCAAATGCTTTTCAACTTTTATTAAGATGATTATGTTGGATTTCTCTTTTAATCTATTATCTTATCTAGTTACATTAATGGCTCTCCTGATGTTAAACCATTTTGATATTCCTGAATTAAATGTGCTTGTCATGATATAGTACTCTTTTAATTCATAGCTGAATTTGACTTGCTCATATTTTATTTAGGAATCTTAGAGAAATAAAAGTGCTCCTTTCATTTCTTCTTTGTAGTTTGGTTTTGGTATTAGAGTTAGGTTGGCCTCACAAACATTTCCTATTCCCTGAAACAGATGGGATTTTTCCTATAAACTCATCTAGGTGTGGTATGATGGAGTTTTATTTGTTTGTTTTGTTTTTATTTTTGTTTGTTTGAGGTTAGCTTTTATTTTTTTTAAACAATCTTTTACCCTCTGCAACAGGGAGCCCAATGCTTCAAGTCAACTCTGACACTACCTGGGGCTAGCATAGAACCTGCAGGTTAAGGATTCAGTCCTACAGGACTGCCCCACTTTAGGTGCCAATCGCAAGTCTCAGGCTTCTGCCATTCTTCTCACCAACCTGCCATAAATCAGACTCTTTTCTCAGGTTCCCTAATTTGTTAGAAAGGGCCACAGACCTCAGGAAATTTCTTTATTTATTATTACCAGCTGATTATACAGAATACAACTCAGGACCAGCTAAATGGAAAGGATTAATAGGGCAAGGCATGGGGTATGGTTATATGGGGGCATGGAGATTTCATGCCCTCTCCGGGTGCATGTCCCTCCAAGCCCCTTGATGTGTTCATCAACCTGGAAGCACTCTGAACCTATTAGTTTTTAGGGGCCTTCATGAAGGTTTCATTACATAGGCATTACTTATTAAATTGTTGACCGTTGGGGATCAACTTCATCTCTAGCTCTATTCCCCTCTCCAGAGGGCATGGATGAGGCTTAAAGTTGAAAGGGCTAATCATGCTTTGGTCTTCCTGGAAAACAGCCCTCCTCCCGAAGTGACCTCGGGCTCTCAAAGAGTCACCTCACTAGAAACAAAGACACACTCATCACTTCTATCAGAAATAAGAGGGATGAAGGCGCAAAGATCAAGGATCTATTTCTTATTTTGTCACATCTAGCATCCATTTTTCCATCCTTTGTCTGTTATTCTCTCTGTGTCTTTTAATTTCAGGGGCCCTCTTGTACTCCACAGGTCACCGCATTTTATTTTTCAGAGTTTAACATGAACTTTTATGTGTGATTGCTGATATACTTTAATTTTACTGTTTTTTGTTTGTTTGTTTTGATCTTGCCTGTGGCTGAGTTGATTTTATATTTTATTCCATTACATTCCCTCCCTTGTGATTTGAAATGTATATATCTATTTCTTTTCTTCTAGTGGTTACATTTATATTTTTAACAATTTTAACAATTCTGTGAACTGCTATAATATCTATATCTTCCTCTTACATAAGAATAAAAAATTTAGGATTCTTACACTTCTCACCACTCTCTCTGGCAGACTCCATGGTTGGAACATCTGGGATTTTAGTTCCAGATGGTTATTTTATACATTTTTAAAACATCAAGCATCAACAGTTATTTAAACTTGACTATAACTTTTAGTGTTTTATTTAATTACTACTCTTTCTAGTATATTTTTACTTGGTTTTGTTTTCTATTTTATGGGATTTTCCTTACATATTTTTTTTCCCTGAAGCATTCATGGATGGCAAAAATTTCCAAGACTCTGAAGTTTCAAAAATCTTCATTTTGTCCTCATACTTGAATTCAAGTTTGCCAAGGTGTGGAGTCTGGGTTTAAAATAACAATCTTGGTTCATTTTCTTGTAGCATTCAGTTTTGCTGTTAAATTTCATCGCTACATTATTGTAAGTAATCTGTTATTTTCTCTTTGGAAATTTTTAAAATGTTTATGTATGATGTTCTGATATTTTACCATAATGTTGAAAGTTGAGGACCTTTTAAAACTCATTTTGGCATGAAGTAGATCCTTTCAGTCTGAAGATCCATGTGTTTCTTCAGCTCTAAGTAAATTTATTTGAATATTTTTAAATTTTTTTCTGCTAATTTTCTTTTTTCAGAACTCCTCTGTATCTCTTAATATTCTGTTGCTATTTTCTAGTTTTTTCTTATTTATAATTTTTGTAGGAGAAACCCTTAGTTTGATCTTCTAGCTGTTACTCTTCATCTATACCCATGATGATATTGTTTTAGTATTTAGAACATTAACACTTATTATTACTTCACTTTGAAGATCATTCTTAATTTCAGGATCTAGCTGTTTCTGTTTAAAGATTTAGTATCTTCTAGAATTACTCTAAGGACATTAATATAGTTTAAGGTCTTCATCTATTCTTTGCTTTATTGAATGCTTTTTTTTTTTTTAAAGAGTGTTTTCCTTCAAACGGAGAATGAGATTTGATTTTCTGTTTCCCTTTGTTTTTTTCAAATCTTTCCTCTCCTCTTGGGCTGGGGCTGTTTACCTGCCTGTATTCTGGTTCGTGTGGCAATGGAAGGAGGCTCATATTGTGTTGCTGGGTCTATCTCCCACTGGTGGGGAACCCATAGTCACCATTTGTGGTGGCTCTTTGGCCCAGTGTCCACACATACTGCTTTTCAGTGCTGCAGATACCAAGGGCTTGGCTGGGTCAAGTGAAGGAGTTGGGTAGTGGTGGAGGAGCTACGTATTAGGGTTCTCCAGAGGGTCAGAATGAATAACATACAGGTACACATGAAAGGGAGTTTATTAGGGAGAATTGGCTCACATGATTTTACACAAGGAGGTCCCACCAAGACAGGCCATCTGCAAGCTGGGATAGAGAGAACTGATAGTGGCCCAGTCCAAGTCCAAAAGCCTTGAAACCAGGGAAGCCAGCAGTACAGCCCTCTCATTGGGGCCTACTGAGAGCCCCGGGGAGGTCACTGGTGCAAGTTGCAGAGTCCAAAGGCTGAAGAACTGGAGTCCAACACCCGAGGGCAGGAGGAGAGGAAGCAAGGGTCCCTGCCTGGGAAGAGAGCGAGGCAGAAGACGCAGCGAGTTCTCCTCCTGCCTTGTTCCAGCGGTGCTGGCAGCCTACTAGATGGTGCCCACCCACATTGAGGGGGGGTCTTTCTGTCCTAGTCCACTGACTCCAATGTCGGTCTCCCCAGTCAACACCCTCACGGACAGACCTGGAAACACTGCTTCACCAGCCATCTAGGCACCATCCCTCCAGTCAAGCTGCCACCGATCATCAACCGTAACAGACTAGCAGCCTCAGGGACGCCAGCACCGTCTCAGATTGCCCAGGCCGTGTTCCCTCCTAACCCATGCTCACACTCCTTGGCCTTCTTGTCCCTCAAGCCCTCTCTTGCATCCATTTTGGACTCTTGTTTTATCCGTTGTCCCTTTTTGTCCCCACGACTTTGGTACTGTTTGCTTTATATTGTTCAGACAATCATCAACATTTTTGGTCCACTGGCACAGCTCCTACTTCTACGTCAGTGCTCTTATGAGCTGTTACTCCCACCCCCAACGTGGCTTTCTTATAACTTCATGGGGTTTGAGATGGGCTAAAGGTAAATCCATGTGGCTCAGGCTGACTTTCTTAGTCAAGTCTTAGCGTCCTCTGTTTGAGATCTCCCTAATAAACTCCCTTTCATGTGTACCTGTATCTTATTCTGTCTCTCTGGAGAACCCTAATACGTAGCCCCTCCACCATTACCCGACTCTTTCACTTGACCCATCCAAGCCTTGGTATTCATAGCACTGAAAAGCAATTTGTGTGAACACTGGGCCAAAGAGGTGCCACAAATGGTGACCCTGGGTCCCCGCCATGGTGGGAGATAGACCCAGCAACACCATATGAGCCTCCTTCCACCGCCACAGGAACCAGAATATAGGCAGGTAAACAGCCCCAGCCCAAAAGGAGTTTTGGAAAAAAAAGGAAAACATAGAAAATCTTACCTTATTTTATCTTCATCTATTTATGATAGTCTTCATCTAAGGAGCAGGGGCTTAGATTTTCTAACTCTTTGTGGGTAGAGGGTCTTTCACGTATCTCCCATTGATACTCACTGAGAATGTCCTGGCTTGGTAGCAGTTTGGGATATGAGGCTGCATGCAATGTAGATCCTTCTCCTAGGCAAGTGGGTCCAGTGGTGTGCACTTTGAAAAATGCCTCATAATGTAAAAAGAGTCATGGGTAAAAAGGTGATAAAGTGACTGAATTTTCCATTAGGCAAAGTGTGGGGAGCTATTTCATAGATAAGGTGATTATTGAATAGTTTAATCAAGGATGACTCAAACTTTGCAGTCAGAGTTTGGGTGGATATCAGGAGTAATAAAACACTGCAGGGATCCCTGGCAAGAGGAGAGAGGCAGGCAGGGTGCAGAGGTTTTGAAGTGCATGACATACTTAACAAAAATTAAGTGATCCATTCTGGTTATCATGGATTTAAAGGGGAAGGGAGGAGTCATTTGGCTGAGGTGTGAGATGTTGCTGAAGGAAATGTGTACCAAGCCCTAATTGTCTTCTAGGGGATATCTCCATGAAAGGACCTGCAATTTCCCAAGTGCACATGATGCTGAAACATTTACACTATGGACCGCAACTTATCTTGACTTCTTAGGAAGAACCAAAAAGGGGATGCCCAGAGACAGGGTGGAGGAAATAGCTTCTGCTCACCATCTCATCTTAGTTCCTATTGATATTATTGGGTTATTGATAATGGTTTCTGTCCGTGACAGGCAGAACAAGCTCTACTCTTCCCTGTGTCTATCTAATGATAGCATTTGGCTTGTCTGATACATAACACACTACAGTCTGGGTCCTGATCATTAGACAACATCATCAGTTAATAATAAATGTTGATTTACTGTCAGAGAAATAAGATATCATATAAATTAGATAGGTGTGCTAAAAACTTAAACAATCATTAGGTTTAGATGAAAAGAAAGGAAGCAGGTGCTTCTGAGGTTCATAAGCATGATGGCTGGGTGTTAGTGTGCATGTGTGAGATGTGCTACCCTTGAACCTGGTTATGATATTGGCACATTACCTATCTGACATGAAAACAACAACAAGAACAACAAAAATGAGGCCATGAGTGTGTATAAATGAACCAAAATAGAAAAGCATTGCAACATACCTCTGAGTGCTAAGGACTGAGAGGTTTAAAACTATGCAGTCATGCAGGGATTTTCACATAAACTATTACCTTTGCTCCTCAGAAGAACCATGTGAGTTAGGTTCTATTATTTTCCTCACCTTACAGCTTGACGAAACTGGCAATTTTAGTAACTATTCAAGGTCACACAGCTAGTAAGCGGTGGAACTGGGCCATAAACCCGTATTTCCCCAATTGTATGCTCTTTCATTTTCACAAGTAGTCCTTGATACAGGACATATTATGTCCTGGCACTCACAAATGTGAATGTGGAAACTGGAATGTGGAATACTGGATTTTGAGATCACGTTTGTGAGATTGACAGCCCAGAACCTACAGATCCTGAGAAAATGTTAAGTGAAAGATGAGTGGAGTGAAACTGCTAACTCATGCAGTATGGGCATTTTGACTTTAATAGGGGAATTCTCTCAATGTAAAAGCCTTGGGCTGAGGAGATGGATCACAAAAGATGGCTGCACAGTTCCTTACCCATTGCCTCACTACGTTCCATTTTTTCATTTTGCCAAGTCACAAATACACCATGTGGAGGAACCAAAACTTAACAATCTTTTTGCATTCATTTATGTAATCATCAGCTCCTAGGTTTTTGTTAATTTATTTTCTTCTTTTTGTTTTTGAAAGTGACAATATAAGCAATGTATTTTGATGTTGTTCTTGTTGCAGTAGGTTTGTTAGTATTTCTTAAATTTGAGAATGAACAATTTATTCCCAGTTCTAAAACTCATCTACTATGCAATCCTTAATTGGGTATTTTGTGACTACACATTGTGTGTATGTTTATATGTGGCTGCATGTAAAGCATGTGTTTGAGAATGCACATGTGCATTTTGGAAATCATTATTTATAGCTCTTAATTAAAAAATTTTAAAGGAAGTATACAGGCTTAGTTCTTTGTTTTCGAATGTGAGCAGCTGAAATTAGATCCCTCATACACCTTGCCAGAGGAAAACTGTGCAATATGCGTAATGTGCTCTTGTCCCCTCTAGAGAGGTGGCGCTAGAGTGGAAATGGCTAATCCTCTTCACCGGGAATGAATTGGAAATTGAGTTTTGCAAACGAAGTCAGAGATAATTTCCCATCTTCATTATTTATGGAAATCAGTTACTGTATTTTAATTATCTACTACTTGCCTCGTCCACATAAAATGCCTTTCCTTTTATTTAAACTGCAAATAATTGCCAGTAGAATTATTCATTGGAAATTGGAATCCACTTTTTTGATCTCTAGAAAGCCTATTAATAATGAATGAGGATTTTATTTATTTGTTACAATTCCACAAATGGAAACTAAAGAAAGACTATATTCCTCACTTATCTCCTCTGACAATACCTAAGTAAACTCACCCCAGGAGAAATGCCAAAATGTGGAAAAACATAAAGATGAGAACAATATTCTTTTTTCCTTTTTTCAACAAATGAAATGCCTACTCATTTCAATAAATGTGTGCCTACTATGGGAAAAGCACTGTTAGGTGAAGTCAGGGAGAAAGTTAAGGGAGACTTGAATTTTGCCTCTCAGGACATAATAAACATTCATAAAATCCTTGACATTTGCAAACGATATACCCTGAGACCTTCATCAATCCCCTTATTCATGAATCTTACTATAGCATATAATTTGCTACATAAAATGCGATAAAATATAACTGAAAAATATAAGTGACCCATTTGGATCCTTAATGATTCTATAAATACAGAACTCAAGTAATTTATAAAGCTATTAAAACAAGTACTGCCATTAATATAAACTCTATACTAGGCTATCTCTCACTTGAACAATTTTTGCACTATCCAGAGAACTTGCTAAAATAGCTTCATGAATTGCTTTTTCCAGTTTTGGTACAGATTGTATGGTGGATCTTTCATGTCTGAACTACAGAAGAATCTGAATCTTTGCTTTTAAATATTATTTTTAAAAATATGTATTATATTAAATAATATAAACTATGTTAAATATATATGTTAAATATAAATATATATATATATTTTTTGGCCAAAGCCATCACTTGATTGGATATACTTATTTTTCTTTTCATTACCAGTGATAGAAGCCAATTTTCTTATTAGGAACTTTTTTTCCCCTCCCATTTGAAGAACCAAAGTGTGACCACCTTTTTAGCCTGTGTATGCCGCTAAGCAGATAAACTTGTTAATGGGTTTCCTGGGGCTTCCCAGCTGCTCCTACAAACTCTAGAAGTCACTTCTGAACTCCAGCCATAAAGTATTGAATTCAAATTTGGGCCTCACAAAAATTAAAATATAATATCCATGATGAAATTTGAAGCCTTTCTAAATAGTCAAAGTACTAACTTCTATAACCACAAATGAACAAGGTCTGATATACTTATATATTCAGTACTAGGGAGAAAGTGACAGATACTCAGGAAAGTCACAGGTAAACTTAATTTCAGAAGCTGCAGGGGAGTTTGAGGAAGACTACAGGGAGGAGGCAGCATTTTTTTTCCCATAGAATAACTTACCCACAGAATTCCTTAATCTCCTTGTAAGTTTAACTGTTAGTCTAAAGAGGGACAGCTCTTTAGAACCTAGGAAACAGCCTTCCTACAGAGAGTAAAAAATATTACCACCATAGTTTGCTCAAAAGCAGCCACCAATTAAGAAATACTTCAAGCTCAACATCTAACTGCCTTAAATTCTAATCACTCTTCTGAACTCCTAATATCACATTAGACTAATCTATTACTTAATAGAAGCAATAATGTTAATATAAGTAACAAGAAGATATTATCCATTGCATAAGCTTACATCAGACTGGACTAATCCACTGACAGTTAATAGCCTAATAGACTTTGAGGATAGGTAAGACTTAGAAATGTGTCACAGACATAGACATCATAGACATTTTGAGTAGAGGAAACAGAATGAGCAAAGATGTCAGTGAGAAGACAGGGAGCTTTCATGAGGAAAGTGAATAGTGTAATCTCACCTAACTATAAAGGTAATGTCTCATGTAAAAAATAAGAAAAGTGGTTTGCTCTTTTTGAAAATATGTTAAGATGAGATATACATGGAAATAATGGCAGTGTATTTAAAAATACTATGGAAAATATATTTAAAATATTTTTAAATGCATAATAATCTGGCAAGAAAGCAAGGGAAAGTTCCAGAAGCACAAAGCAACAAAACAATATCACTTCAGAAAGATAAGCTATGGTGAAGCCAGTTCTACCCTAGGACAGCTACTAATCCCTTATTCCCTAGAGTGCAAATTTGAGGGATTGTGTGTGGATATGAGATAAAGCCTGGGACCTGGCCAAATGGCCAGGAAGATGACAGAGTCCATCCTGCAGCCACAGACCCTAAAGGCGTGACCCTGAAAGAGGCCAAGGGGGCACATGTGCCTTGCAGAAGGAGAGAATGGGACTAGTTGCCTGGGTTGAAGGTGTCTCTGAATGGAAGGGCAAGAGAGGCTTCTTAGAAGCCCTAACTGGAAGACTGCTCTCCCACGAGTGTGAATTCACAGCTCCTATGTGGCTCCCATAAGTTGTAAGCTTGGACCTAGGTTGGTAAGACTCCAGATCCTTGGGAAAAGCAATGCAAATCCTCACTGAAGGAATGCACTTTAGATGCAGGCATTGCTAACATTTCCATGAATTTTTAAAACATGTAGCTCACTATGTACACGAGGAAACAGACCACCATGAACAAAAGTCAGTGCTCATCAGTCAGCGCTCAGTGTAGAAAAAGAACTTCGAAAACTACAGATGGGGCAATTCTTCAAAAGCAGATTATAAAATATGTATGTATAATTATGTGTGAAGAAGTAAAAATGGCTAGCATTATAATTTAGGAATAAGAGAACATTAAAATCCACCAGTAATATTTTTAAGTAACCAAATAAAACTTCTTAGAAATATGAAACATAATAATTGACAGTAAAATTTTGATAGATGGATACAAAACAGATTGGTTTCAGCTATGGAGAGAATTCATGACTGGAAGATAATCTCAACAAAATAAATATCAAAAATCTAGAATAGAGATTCACAAACTTCCTCAGTTCATGACACCGTTCATGTGGTAGTGCCTCAATAATGTTTTTATAGTCCCCTAGAGCAAAAGAAATACCCAATATTTCTTTTACTGAGTAGTTAGGTTCAAAGAACTTAAATTTTAGTATTTTGCATAGTATACAAAGAATAGCCAAATCTCTCTCAAAAATGAGGCATTCCCACAGTGTCCCTGTGAATTCACTCTGGTTTCCCAGTATTCGTTGACCTACAGTTTGAAAACCATGGATGTAAAGTAAATAAACAAAAAATGGAAAACGTCAAAGCCAACTTAAAGAGACTCCCATGTAGGTCTAACATACGTGTAATTGAAGTTCCAGAAGAAGAAAGGGAAAAGACATGGCAAGAGAATTTTCCAGAATTAAGACAAAATTTATGGATTCAGAAAGAACAGCAAATTAGAAGCAGAATAAATACAAAAACCTAGGCGTGGTGGCTCGTGCCTATAATCCCAGCTACTTAGGAGGCTACGGCAGGAGAATCACTTGAGCCCTGAAGCTTGAGGCTGCAGTGAGCTTTGATCACCCTACTGCACTCTGGCCTGGAGTAAGACCCCATCAACACATTAAGTCCCCATCACTAAAAATGCTTTTAAAAAAGAACAGGTACAATGAAATACGTATCTAGACATATTTTACCAAAACTATAGAATAGCAAAAACAGAATGACCTTAAAAGTAAAGACGAATAAATAATTCTTTTTTTTTTTTCCTTTCCAACTTTTATTTTAGGTTCAGAGTATATGTGCAGGTCTGTGACATGGGTAAATTTTGTGTTGTGGGGATTTGGTGTTCACATTATTTTGCATTCAGGTAATGAGTGTAGTACCCTACAGGTAGTTTGGCATTCCCCACCGTCCTCTCACAAACCATTGTCAAGTAGGCCCTGGTGTCTATTTTTCTCTTCTTTCTGTCCACGTGTACTCAGTATTTAGCTCCTACTTAGAAATGAGAACATGCGGTGTTTGGTTCTCTGAGAACTGATCTTCTAATAGTAATAATGATCTATCTTATCCAGAGAGAACCGTAAATATTTTGGTGTATTTTCTTCCAATTTTTTACCTGTATATATCCAATAAAATATATACTTTTGAAAAAAGTAAGATGCAAAACCATATGTATTGCATGAATCTCAATTTAAAATAAATAAATAAATACATACATATGTATATACAAATTGAGATTCATACAATACAAGGGTATTTGCTTTATTAAGTAGTTAGGCTCAAATGACTTAATAGTAATATTTTGTATAGTATACAACAAATAGCTGTGTCTCTCTCAAAAGACATGTAATTATATATGTAAATTGAGATTCATACAATACATATGGTTTTGCATAATTTTTCAATTAATGCAGTGTCTTTCATTTACCTATTCAACAAATGATCATCAAATGACATTTAGCTAGGATTTAGGGAATGATTGTAAATAAATAACATTTAATTATATGACAAGGTACTATACTAAATATTTTGTAAATATTCAGTTATTTCATGTTAAGAACAACTCCATGAGATAGTTATTATTCTTGTTTTGCAGTGAAGACACTTAGTTTTTGTTAATTTTAAGCATCAGATGTAGTACTTGAGAAATGTTCTTTTGTCTATATGTTTATATTGTATTCTTAATATAAATTTTTAGAAGTGAAACTAGTGTTCAAAACTCATGAACTTCCTAAAGTTCCTAATAAAGCCAATCTTCTTTCTGGTAAGATTTTAACTAATTAACACTGTGACCAAACCCTCAACAAAACTTTTCCAATATTGAGTATAAAAACTAATTTTAGAGGTTGACAACTTCTGATAATGTTTTAAGAAGGTTTAAAAGTCTATCTCATTTTATCATGATTGTATTATGATTTTACAATCACAATGTTAACAAATGTGTTTGAATGTTCTTTATTTACAAATGTGTTTGAATGTTTCTCACATTAGGCAGTGCTACCACTTCTTGTCTGTGATATTTGCTGAATTTTCTCTTGGTGTTTCAGCATTTTTCTCTAAATGCATTGCAGGTCTTCCTAATGTATATGAAGAACAGTAGTATTGTATAATATATTTGTGTCATGTATTCTTCAAATACGTATGACTTTTATTTTATGGTTTTCTGGCAATTTTTCAGTCAAATGAATTGTGCATGTATATCTTTTTCTTTTCTGTTGTGCTTAGATTATCCATTCCCATTCCAAGGTTAGAGAGTTATTCACCTATTTTGCTTCTAAGTGCGTTAATATTTTATTATTTTACATTTAACTCTTTAAGCCATCTGGAATATTCTTTGCTGTATGTACTAATGTGAAGATTTATTTTAGTTTTTGTTTTCCAAATGTTTAACCTTGCCTGTAGAGACAACTTCTTCCCTATGTCTTTAAAGCAATACTCTTAGTAGTCACAACTAACAGACTTCAATTTTCCTCCTATTTTTGTAAGACCCATTGCAGTTTTTAGATCTCACCTCTCTGCCAAAACATCTCTTGTCAAGTCACCAATGACCTCCCCATTGTTATTTCCATTGGCCAATTTTCAGTCTTGATGCGATTTGATCTGTCAGCAGTATTTGCACAACTAACCACTGTCTCTTCCTGCAACAGATTCATCACCACAACCTCCTACCTCAGCGGCAATTCTCTCCTCCCCTCTGTGCATTCCTGTCTCTTAGTGCTGACAGGCCCTAGGCCTCTGCCCATGGACTTTTCTTTCTATGCTCATTCCCACCCTGTTTTCATACAGACTCTCAGCTCCTCATAAAATTTGTATACTCTGACTCCAGGGTTTATGACTGTAGTCCGTGTCTCTCCTCTGAACTCTAGAGTGTATATTAATACAAAAGCCTTCTCAATATTTCCACCGGTATGTCTTAACAGGCATGCTAGATATCTCGTAGCCCAAATTAAATTCCTGATCTTTCCAAGGCCGTTTTTCATGAGGTCATCTCAACTCAGCTAATAGAAACTACAGCCTTCAGGTGTTCAGACCAAACATTTAGGAATCACCCTTGACCCCTCTCTTTTTCTCATACCTCACTTTCACGCCTTCAGTAAATCCTGTTGACTCTACCTTCTGCAAAATCTTCCATACCATCTGCACTGCTACTTTGTTCATCATCTCTTGGCTGGATTTTTGCAATAGCCTTCCACTGGTCTTCCCAATTTTAGTCTTGTTTCTTTGCAGCCTATTTTTAACTAAGAAACTGGAGTGATCATTTAAAAATGGAAATCAGATCCTGCCATGCCTCTGTGCCGTGCCTTCCAATGGCTTGCCATCTCACTTGGAGTAAAACCTGAAATCTGGATAATGGTGTAAAAGACTATATGATCCAATCCCCAGCTCACCCCAGTCCCTCTCTGGCCCCATTTCCTACTATTTGCCTGCCTCAGTTACTACAGCAAGAGGAGGATTTTGTCTCCTTCTTTCTTGAACACATCCGGCTGGTTCCCACTTCAGTGGCTTTGGAGTTGCTGTTCTCTTCTGGAAGGCTCTGTCCCAAGATATATGGGTGGGTAAATCCTTCATCTTTTTAAAATTTTGCTCAAAATTACCTTCTTGGTGAGGCCTTCCTCATTATCCTATTTGAAACTGTATTATTCCCTCATCCTTCCATTTCTTTCCTTATCCCCTATATTACTTTTATCATTGTTGTATATATCAGAGTCTAATTTATGCACATTTCATCTCTTTGCACTGATCCTTCTCTCAATTATTGAACCAGTATCATCTGATTGAATCACTGGGATTTTGTTAAACATATTTCACATCTGGTGTAGAAGGCCTTTCTTATTCTTCTTCTTTTACAAAATTCCCTTAGTTATTCTTGGCTTTTTATGCCAGCTTAACTTTAAAAGTACTTCATCATGGTCCAAAAGAAGAAAAATCAAGTTGATATTTTTATTGGAATTTCATAATACAGGGACATTCATGTGCAAAGAATTAATATCTTTATATCATTCACTCTTCCTTTCTCAGAATATGGTATGTTTCTCCATTTATTCAAGCCCATTTTCTTTTTGACACGGCTTTTGTAATTATGTATTTTCTATAGTTCTTACATGTTTTATGTTTGAGTTAATCCTATATGTTGTAGTTTATGCTTTTTCCCCTGCTTTGTTCTATTGTTGCTATTTTATTCCATTATGTATATTCAAAAGATTATTTTCAGTTATTTTTTCAAATTTCTATCAATCAACAATATTGTTCAACTGTCTTATTATTGGCGCAGATTTTCAATTCACTCCTTGAGTTTTTGAAGTGGACATAATGATAATTCTATCCCCTTTTCATCATGGTACAATACCTTGCCTACAACTTCTGCAGAGTATTGAATAATAGCAGTAGTCCCTAGCCTGTTGGTCTTCCTCTCCTCGTTCACACTGCTGGTTTAAAGTGGATGCATTTCTCATATTAAAAAAGTATCCTTACATTCCTGATTTACAATGCACTTTTTTGAAAAAATAAGAAAAAGTCAAGAAGTTTGTCTTGTACTTTTAATCAGTTGAGTTAATATTACCTATTAATCTGATTAATAGATTTTTCAATATTAAACTAAATAAACGGTTGCAGTGGGTGGTTTTTTAAAGAGATACTGTTGAATTTAATTTATTAATGTTTAAATGAGTATTTTACATCTACATTCATAACTGTGTCTGTTCTAAAGTTTTCATCTTGGTGCTATCTTTTATCAATTGTTGGAATGGGCACTTTTATGAAATAAATTAGGAAACAATTTGTCTTGTCCAGGATAGAAGGCAAAAAGTGAATATAATCCTGTGTGTGTTGAGGTGTGGGTTTACATATTTCATGGAGAGTATATGCTCCTAAGAAATTTGACAGAATTTGTTGTTAAAAACTAACTGGCTGCAAAGCCCTAAAACATTTTTGATAATTTATTGATTTTCTTTCTCATGAATATTGGTGTATTTCAGTGTTCTACCACTTCAAAAAAATTTCGATAGTGTTTTTTTCCAATAAATCATCTATTTCTACTGAATTTTCAAATTATAATTGGAATCGTATGTAGTATTTTCTTATGATTTAAAAAATATTTTCTTAATCTGTTTTTGTGGCTCCATTATCATTTCTAGATCTGCTCATTTTTATTTTTATTTTTTCAATTTATCTTGTTAGTTTTCTGGAAGCTTGCTTAATTGATATGAAATTTTTCTTTCTAATAGTAAAGCATTTAAGGTTTGTTTACTACCATTTTGATAAGTTTTGTTTTCAGTTTTTTTGTCCTTCCAAAACTGGCTTCTATTTTAGTTTGCTCTTGGTCTTATATTAATTTAGGAAGGTGATTTTTAATTTCCTACTTATTAAGATTTTGTTCATGTGTTTAAATTACTGTTCTTATTTTTCTATTCTTATTGTACTGTGGTCAGAAAATGCCATCAGTGTAATTTCTGCTACTAAGAATTTATGGGTGCTTTTTGTGACATGGTAGATTAGGTTTTATAAGGTCCATGGTCACTTGAAAATCAGATACTTCTCTAATTGTAGTGAAGGCAAGTTTTTTTAGTCTGTTAATTTTATTATCAAGTTATCTATATCCTTATCTTCGATGGAGGTCTATCTTATATCTGAGGGTGTTGAAGTCTCCCGTAATAGTACGTCTGCTAATTTTGCATCATACTGCCAACAGTCTGTTTGCTTTACTTTCTATACTGATTTTTATATTTCTTACATAAACATTCTTGAAAACTACTTGTTCATTAACAGATATACCTATTTTCACTGTAATATTTGGTGTCTATAATGTTCCCTCACACTTTGAATTCATGTGACTCATATTATTATTTCTAACCCTGCTTTCTATTGTTCTGTGGGAATACGGAGAATGGCAGCCTCTAGGCTCTTCCTCTTTCTACGACGTGTGAAGTGAGAGACCAGGGAGCATCCCCATCTAATAGAGAAGTCACCGTTGGCATCTGCTCTCTCGCTGTGTTTCTTTCCTGATAGCAGTATTTGCTGAGCACACTTGTGGAAGGAGGACTTTGGTCTCCTTGTATGGTTTTCAATTTGGTGAGGGAATTGGGGGCCTGGAGGAGAGGAGGAGAGGGGCTGCAGCTTTTTCTTTCCTTCTGAGCCCAACCAATTGCACCTTCACTATTTTATCATGTATACGTCTTCAACCTTACCTATGTGTGAAAGTTGATTTCAGATTCTATAGCAGGGAGATAGAATAGATAAAATAGAATATCTCTGTGTCCCCTTTTGTGGAGTTGCTGCACGTGTGTGTGTGTGTGTGTGTGTGTGTGTGTGTGTGTGTAGTTGTTTTTTTTTTTTCCTTTTTTTTCTGCAGTATCTCAGTAAGGATTTTTGTGGAAAGTTGATAGAGATAACATCAGGAGCTGCTAGTTTGGTTAAAAAAAATCTGCTACTGAAATGTTTCCAAAAAGATGTGGTATATTCAGTCAGCACTGTATTTTAAGAACTCTTCTCTGGTCTGAATGTAACAGAGTGCTCAACTAGGAGATAATTTCAGCTGTCCAAGAGAAGTTGTCAGCCTCTGGTTTTGGGAATGGAGCAAGAAGTAAGTAGACAGAGATGCATTAGGGAGACAGAATCTATGCTATGAAAAATAAACGGATTTGTATATATGTGTAAAAGTGTGAATTGGAACTTGGGTGGAAAGAACAAAAGTATGTGAGGAGTCTAAATTAATGCTCAACTTCCTAGCACAAATTAATGAAAATATTTGCCATATTGCCAGAGGGAGAGCACGTTCTGAAAGGAAAATCATTGTTGTGCAGGAAAAGGTTTCTACTTTATTTTTAAGAAATGCTTATGTAAGAAGTAAAACGCAATATGAAAATGAATTAAAGATGAAAAATACTAAAAATAGTTAAATTGAGGAGATGGGTATATTAGTGTTTACTATTATTTCTGTTTTGTCATGTACAGAAAATTTCACAACAAAAAGTATTTTAAAAAAGGGAAGAAGGCCAGGCACGGTGGCTCATGCCTGTAATCCCAGCACTTTGGGAGGCTGAGGCAGGAAGATCATGAGGTCAGGAGTTCGAGACCAGCCTAGGCAACACAGTGAAACTCCATCTCTACTAAGATATACACAATTAGCCAGGCATGGTGGTGGACCCCTGTAATCCCAGCTACTCGAGAGGCTGTGGTGGGAGAATCGCTTGAACCTAGGAGGCAGAAGTGGCAGTGAGCTGAGATTGTGCCACTGCACTCTAGCCTGGGCGTTAGAACAAGACTTCATCTCCAATAAATAAATAAATAAATGGGGGAAAAAATTACCCAGTTTGGGACCTACTGTCTTGGGGTGCTGTAGACCCCTACTCCATGTGATAATATGCAGGTGGTGCTCAAGATGCAGGACTAGACCTCCCCTGGCCAAACTGGAAGGTGTCTAGTTAGGTAAGAATAGAAGTTGTTGCAGCTATTACATGCTAAGGCAGAGTTCATAAAGCCATTTTCTAAATATGTAATATTTGGCAATTTGAGTAACAGTGCTCAACTAACAGTGCTGTTGTAGGGATGAAATGCTATAATGAAGATAAAGCCCTGCCTCCCAGAAGTGCTCAATGAGTGCTTCCATCTTTCACTGCTGCAGAAGGGCAATGGATCTCCAACACCCCAAGGAGACCACAAAATAGCTTGTGGGTCAAGCAAAGCCAAGTTTATTGCTTCCTATGACAAGGAAGATTAGTACCTGTTTAGCACTGTGTCTGAAGAAGAAGGATAAAGATGGGATATTTATGTGATTTGGAGGGGTCTGGTTTAAGGCAGGTGTTTCTATGAGGAGATCTGATTGAGACTGGGCCAAAGTTGTGACACAATAGTTCAGGATTGGTGAACTCAGGTGAGGATTTTGAAACAAACCTCAGAGTGAACAATCTTATTATTCCAGCTAAACAATCTATCCTTCTAAGAAGGAAGCTATTTACTCTGATGAAGAGATGTGGAGTAGTCAATTATTGAGATCAATGAATTTTCAAAGTTATTTCCAACTTAATCTTCTGGATCAAGAATTTGTTGGAATAGTCATGTGATGTTAACACAGAGTATCAAATAAGAAAATCATGTTTTGTGGACGATAAGCTGTTTGGCCGTAGATAGTTTCAGTTCACAGAGGACATTATGGTGTTGATTTTATCTATTTTGTTTTAGTATTTGTGACATATTGCTACCTCTGCAGCAGCAGATGCCATACATTGTTTTGTAAAGTTTAATTAAGCTTATCATTCATTGGGCAATATGTATTAAAGACCTCAAAACAATCTTTTATCTAGTAGTTTTATTATCAGCAATCAGTCATTCAGAATCATCAAAGACATGAACAAAAGATGAACAAAGATATTTATCATAGTGCTTTTAGAATAGACAATATAAGGTAAACAAAGTGACTTTAAATGGGCAAACAGAAAATAAATTATGATTTAGCCACAGAATGGGACACTGTGTGTAACTAGGGCAAATAGTATTTTTTAGAAATAGTTAGTGATGTGGAAAAATTCTCTACAAACTAAGTGAAACTAGGACATAAAACTGTGTAAAATTATAGTAGATATGACTGAATGGAAATATTTCATAATTTTATAAGTAGTCATCTCAGGATTATAAGATTATAGGTTAATTTCATATTTGTCTTGTATTTTTCGGTATTTTCTACAAATATCTAAAATAAAGTTTCTTCTTATCAGAAAATAAACACTATTTTAGTGGTAATAATAATAAAATGATTGAAAGGGTGGTGTAGATGACCTCCAAGGAGAAAAGAAGTTTGTTCATGTTTGTTCCTACAGCAAATGATGCAATTGAGGCAAAAGAGCCTAAGCAAAGGGCACTCTTCAGAAAAGGAGACTGGCTGGAGTTCACTCTGGTTCTGAACAATAAACCATCTCTTATGGTCATAAGAATTAGCAGAATACAATATAGGAAACGATCCTTGACATCAGAAAAACTGAATTTCTCTGTGTTCGCTCATTTGTGTTGCTATTAAGGAATATCTGATGCTGGGTAATTTATAAATAAAAGAGGTTTATTTCACTCATGGTTGTACAGGATGTACAAGCATGGTGTTGGCATCTGCTTGGCCTCTGGTGAGAATCTCAGAAAGCTTCCAATCATGGCCAAAGGCAAAGGAGAGCCTGCGTGCTACATGGTGAAAGAGGAAACCAAATAGAGGGGGTGGAGGCGCTACACTTTTAAACAACCAGATTTCTCACGAACTCATTACCACTCATTACTGTGGAGGGCAGGCCAAGCCATTTATAAGGAGTCTGTCTCTATAATCCAAACACTTCCCACCAGGCCCCAGCTCCAGCACTGGGAGTCAACACATACCTCGGAGGAAACAAAACATCCAAATGATACCAATCTCTCAGGACACTCGCACCACAAATAACATTGAGAATTCCACAACCACTCAGCCAAGTGTTTATTTCTCTTTGGTTCATCATTGCTTTCCATCTTTAACAGATCTGCTTCCCCAAGAAATTAAAATCCTTTGAAGACTTCTCATTAGGATTTCTTTTCTCCATTTTGGGAGCTTCTGTGATGCCTTGTTGCCAGGAGCATAAGGGGGTCCAGAGAATTTCAGTGATTTGCCTGTAGACACATTGCAGGTGGAACTGTCTCGGTTATCTCCTAACTGGGGAAAGAAGCCTGGAGTTACTGTCCACTCTCAGTTATCTGCAGCTAGCCCACATGGCCAACAGATGCCCATTGTCAGCTGGAAATCCCTCAGAACTGCGTTCTTTCTGCCTAAAATTCCAGTTGCTAAAACCAAAGACGAAAATAAGATAGAAAAACTCTAGCATGAGACAATTAAAATGACCAAGGGGATGATTGAGTACAGAAGAATAAAATTAAAATTCTTTAGGATGTAGAGATAAATTCTGAAAGAAGTTGAATGGTTACAAGACCATGAAAGGCAAATATAAACCCATTTCTCAATTCTGGAGAACACCCTTGAGAGTGTAAGTGGAAACCTAAAGGAAGTAAGAGGAAGAGTAGAGGTTCCTTGGATGGCACAGTGGAGAAGGAAGAAGGAAGTAAGGCACTTTGTACACACTGTTTTGTTATATAACATGCCATCAGAACATTTCGTTCTAGTCCCAGTTCTGCCACCGGCTATTTTCTGGTAATGTTGAATGAAACTCTTCATTCTAAGCCTCAGATTTCTCATGTACAGAATCAGGATCTGGGTTTGAGAATGCTTTATGATTCAAAAGGAGTTTGTTTTATTTTGTAGTACAAAAAATCATAGCTACTTTATTATTAATATATTATTTTCAACATGTTATACAGACTGGAAATATGAGAAAGTTTGAGAGTGTTTGTATATATTTCCTGGTGACATAATAATTATTAAAAGGAAATTAGTAGCCAGGCTCAGTGGCTCACACATGTAACCCCAAATGCTCGATAGGCTGTGGCAGCAGGATTGCTTGAGCCCAGGAGTTTGAGGATCCATGATCGTACTACTGCCCTCCAGCCTGGGTGATAAGAGCAAGACGCTGTCTCTACAAATGGAAATGAGTGGTTCCTAGCAAGACACTGAACTAGCATCGCTAAGGCTTCCTCTCCCAAGACTCCTCTCTGCAATGATAGAGAGGTGGGGCAAGGGTTTGAACTTGCATTTATATATACAATGTCTTTGGTCTGAGAGAAAAGACGGCCTAGTATGGCTTTGGAGAAAAACCTAGAAAGGAATTATGGAATCCTTCCCCCATATCTCTGTGTTTAATGGTGAGTCCCATAACACACTTGTGAAAACTCAGATCCCTGGTACAGAGGCTGTCATGTATAAAACCAGTGACGGATTAAAGCCTTTTGTTTGCAGAGAGTGAACAACAACGACAAAAACCCAAAAAACAAAACAAAACAAAACAAAACAAAAAAACACCAGAGTTATCCTCAAGGTTATGAATTACAATCTAAGTTATGTCTTCCAATAACAAAAAGTGAAGTCCCGCCTGAAGAATTGTTTTGCACAGTGTTGAGTGACCGGCTGCATCTTCCTGGTTCCTGGCTTCCACCTTCTCTTGTCTCCAGAGACTTTGAGGCTGAGAGCTTGAGTCCGGCCTTTTAGAGTGAGCTCTGCCTGGCTGTGTAGCCGAATTCCCAGAAGAAAACAAGCTTACACGGCTTTTGAAAAGTATGAGTATTTCAAAGGAAATGTAAAATACGAAACTATAGATTCCATCAGACAAAACTACTAAAAAAGTTGGAGTAAAAATTTAAAATTAGTTTGGGTAGAGCATGGTGGCTCACGCCTGTAATCTCAGCACTTTGGGAAGCTCAGGTGAGCAGATCGCAAGTTCAAGAGACTGAGACTATCCTGGCCAACAATGGTGAAACCCATCTCTACTAAAAATACAAAAATTAGCTGGGTGTGCTGTCAGGTGCCTGTAATCCCAGTACTTTGGGAGGCTGAGGCAGGAGAATCGCTTCAACCCAGGAGGAGTAGGTTTCAGTGAGCCTGGTGACAGAGTGAGATTCCTCCTCAAAATTTAAAAAAATTAAAAAAATAAAATGAAATAAAATTAGTTTGATAAGCAAAATAGAGGAAGATAACAATTTGACTCAAGAACCAGAAAATATAAAAGAATAATATTGAGTATGAAAAATATAATGCTCAAATTAAAAAACACAGTAGATGGGATAAATAGAATGAACACAACTGAGAGACCAACTAGTTCACTCTAACACCATATTGAGCACATTTTCTATATGAGAGAAGAGAAGAAAAACAATGAAATATATATTTTAAAGCTAAGAAAAGTGAAGGGTAGAGATAGACATACTAATATCTGAAAAATGGACATCTCAGAAGAGAATTGTTTTTATGAAGATGAGAAAGTATTTAAAATACATTTCTATAAATGGAAACAACGGATTATAGATAGAAAATGTTCAAAGAGTACAAAAGGGAAAGGAAAATCCTACATCTAGAAACATAATACAATTTAAAAACACGAAGTCAGAGAAAAATTAAAAAGCTTACAGAGAAAAAAGACTTAAAATCAAATTAACAATGGATTCCTCAATAGCAACAATGCATGCAAAAAACACACTTAAAACTTAAGAGCTTAGATACAGCCACATTTTCACTTACGTATGAGGGAGGGCATAAGAAAAACATTCTTATGGTTATAAGATCTCAGAACTTTTCTCAGAATCTCATACTGAGTAATTAAATAGATTTTATAAAATATTGAAAATAGGCAAGACTCTGGGACTTCTTACAAGAACTACATGAAATAAAGGTGGTTAGATACCTTGTTAAGGTTTTTTATTTCACATTAAAATAGCAAAGGTAAAATAGTAAAGGAACTAAAAGCCTAGACCTGGACTGTGTAATATGATATGCACTAGCCATTTGAAATGTAGCTATTCTGAATTAAAATGGCTACCTGTATAAAGAAGTACATACCAGATTTCAAAAACCTGTTGTGAAAAATGTTTACTTTTTCACTAAACTTCTATATTAACTGCAAATTGAAATGCTATATTGAATATTCTGGGCTAAATAAAATACGTAATTAAAGTTAATTTTGTTTGTTTTTATTTTATTTAATATGTTCACTAGAAAATTAAAAATTTCACATGTGGCTTACATTTGTGGTTCTTATTTTAATTGGAAGCCACTGAAATAGATGATCTCACCGTGATGGAAGTTGGAAAAGGGGTTCCTAAAGTTCTAGTCTTATCACGTCTAATCTTATGGCTCCAAAAACAAACAAAACAAAAAACGGAAGATAAAAAATGACACAGAAAATGTAGAAAAAGACAAATAATAAACTAATATGATAAAATCAAGAATTTAAGTCTGAAGTGGCATTTCATATTTGAAGTTGAATTTTGATAGATTAAAGTAAAATATACAGATATAGACTTTGTAAGAGAGGTAAAAGAGCACAAAGACAGGAGAAAGTTAAAAGTAAAGAATGAAAAATGAATAAATATGACAGGCAAATACTAACCAAATGAGCTGAAATTCTTATATTAATGTCGGATGAAATTAAAAACCAAAAAAATTTATCAGTATTAGAGATGGAATAGGTCATTATACAAAAATAAATGTGACAAATAGTTCAATTTATTCAGAAGATATTGCAATTTTAATCTCATATGTGAGATTATATATACTACATATGTGTTATATATATAATATCTATAATAGAATAGGTTCAAAATGCATAAAGAAAAAATTGATAGAACTATATGGAAAATCAACCATTATAGTGAGATATATTAACACCTATCTCTTGATGATTGACAGATCAAGCAGCAAGGTTAAAGGAAACCAAGCAATATTTTTAAGAAGTGTGACCTATCTCATACAGAGTTCTACACCCAATAAACAGAAAGAGTAGGTTTTTCTCAACCACACATAAAATATAAAAAATGGTCATGTATATTTGTCCATAAAATACCTCAACTAATTTTAACAATAGGTATAATACAGACTATGATCTTTCACTACAACAGTATTAATTTGAAAGTTAATACCAGAAAGAGAAATTATAAAATACCTCCATGTATAAATATTAAAACCATATTGACACATATATAATTTATTATGTTAGAAATTATTATAAAAATTTAAAAATAATATCTAGGATTAAATAATAAAATTCTGCACATCAAAACTTGTGGGATTAGCAAAAGCAGTGCTTCAAATACTTTATAGACTTAAAGGGTGTATAAATAAGAGAAAGGTTAAAAACCCTCACACACAAAAAAAAACATGAGCAAAATTTTCAACTTAAGAAACTAGAAAAAGAACGATCGAATAAACCTACAGGACTCTGTAACCAGCTGTGATCAATTAGTTGTAAACAGCATTGCACTCATACCAGCTCCTACACGGTTTTGTAGACAAGCCCTACTAAGAACTTATTAGTATAGGATAACTTATATAGGACAAATTATTCCAATATCCCAATTTTCCAAAAACTTTTCTGAAAGTAGAAAATGGATAAAATTTAATCCAACTCTTTTTAAAAGGATAACATTACTCTGTTACTAAAAGCAGATAAAAAAGGCAAAAAAAAAAAAAAAAAAAAACTACAAAGGAAAATTACTGCTTCATTTTACTCTGTGATATAGAAGCAAAATTTCTAAACAATATTACCAAATTGAGTTTTTCAGTGTATTAAAAAAAATTATACTATCCCATGATCAAATTGGATTTTTTCTAGGTATTCAATAATTATTTGTTATTATAAAATCCATGATGTAATGTATCACATTAACAGAGTAAAAGACAAAAAGCCACATGAATATCTCAGTAGATATATAAAAAGTGTTTAATAAAATGTAATACTAATGGATAATTATGAAAAAAATACTATTGGGAAATTAGGAATATTTGAGAACTTCTTAGAACCTGGTAGTGTATTAGGGTTTTCCAGAGAAACAGAACCAATAAAATGTGTGTGTGCATGTGTGTATTTATTATTTTTTATAAGACTAAAGAAACTAGAAAACTAAATAATAGGCTCATGCAATTATAGAGTCTAGGAAGTTCAAAACCTACAGGATGGGCCAGCAGTACTGAGAAACAGGAAGAGCTCATGTTGCATATGAAGTCTGAAGAATTAGCTCTTGCTCAGGCTTTATTCTATTTAGGCTTTCAATTGATTGGCTGAGGCCCACTCACATTATGGAGAGCAATATGCTTTACTCAAAGTCCACCAATTTAAATGTTAGTGTCATCCAAAACACCCTTACGGAAACACCATGAATAATATTTGACCAAATGTCTGAGTGTTTGTTGGACAGGTTGACACAAAATGAACCGTCACAGAAGAGATGAAACAAACAGACAAAGATGAAAAGCTAAGGAAAGAATATCATATCAAATGGAAAAATGTTAGAAGCATTTCTTTTAAAATTTGGTTGAGATAAAAAAGTTAACTGTGAGCACACATGTTCAAAACTGTGTTTACAGTCCTGTTCGGTGCAATGAAATAAAAGTAAAGAAATTAGAAGCACATAAATTAGAAATGAGGAAATCCTTGCAGATGATTTAATTATTTACATAGAAAAAACAAAATAGTAGGTAATTATAAATGTATGCATGTGTTGGGGGTGTGTGTAGGAGGGGTTGGAAGAATACAAAATGTCAGCTACCCTTTTATATACCAGTAACTAACAACTAGAAAACACAGTGAAAAAGAAGACATTATTTACAATAGTATCAGAGGATACTAAGTACCTATAAATGAATTCACCAAAAGATGTACAAAATCTCCATAAAATTATTTTAGTATCAGAGGATACTAAGTACTGTACCTATAAATGAATCCATCGAAAGATGTACAAGATCTCTGTAAAATTATTTTATCTAGAAATATTGAAGATCTAAATAATTGGCAAAATACACTATATTTATGAATAAAAAGCTATACTATATAATATAAATATCAATTCTCAAATGCACCTAGGGATTGATTCAATACAATTCAGTCAGAATGTCAGCAGGTTATTTAATGAATCTTGGTTAGATATTTTCTAAAAATCTGTATGTTTGAATAAAGGACACAACAGAAAAAGATGAACTATGATGAGACACTTGCTCTACCAAATATCAGAGTTTATCAGAAAGGTGTGATAATTAAAACAATGTGGTATTGGCAGAGAGATAGACAGATTAATCAATGGAATTGAATGGAAAGTCCCAAAACAGACTCATGCATATATAACACTTTGATATAAGACAGAGATGTCATGTCAGAGCAATGAAAATATTAAAATTATAGTAGTGGATATTGGCCAGGCATAGTGGCTCATGCCTGTAATCCCAGCACTTTGGGAGGCTGAGGTGTGCAGATCACCCGAGGTCCGAAGTTCATGATCAGCCTGGACAACATGGTGAAACCCTGTCTCTACTAAAATCACAGAAAGTTAGCCAGAGGGACTGGTGGTCGCCTGTAATTCCAGCTACTTGGGAGGCTGAGGCAGGAGAATTACTTGAACCTGGGAGGCGGCGGTTGCAGTGAGCCAAGATCGCACCATTGCCCTCCAGCCTGGATGACAGGAGTGAGACTGTCTCAAACAAAACAAAACAAAACAAAACAAAACACTGGATATTAATAAGAAAAAAATATAAAGTGAGAGTTCTACCTCACACGATAAACAAAAATCAACTTTAGATGGATTAAGAACTTACATATAAAAAGATAAAATTTTGTTAATAGAAAATATGAGTGAAATGTTTTGAACCATAGAGCACATTTTTAAAAGACATAGAAAACATTTCTATAATAATATTGTAAATTTAACCCAGTGGTTTCACTCCCTAGGCTTATACCCAAGCAAAACTGATGCACTTGCACAATAAAGAAAATATTCATATGGGTTTATAGTAGTACTGTTCACCATTGCAGAGCTAGGGAGCAACTCAAATGCCCATCATCAGGTGAATGACTGAACAAACTATGGCTTATTCGCACAATAGAATATTATACAGCAGTCAAAACAAATACGGTAGAAAACATGGATGACTTTTAGTAATATAAAATCAAGTGAAAAAAGTAAATTCCAAATTATAATGTGTACTATATGCCCTAAAATTATATACAAAAAAGATGGAATGAGATGATTAGCATGGGATTCAGGATGTGGCATCTTTGGCTACTGGTAGATAAGGGTATGGGACTGGGACTATACCACAGTCACACATTTATTGGAAAGGTCCTGTCTTTTATTTTGAGTAATGAGTTTATGTGTGCTTACTATATTATTAGAAATAAATGTCTCGTGTTCTTGATTAGTCAGTCATGACAAGTTAGCCCTTTTGCTTCATTCAATTCAGTTAATTCTGCAGATGTAGGAGGTTTTTAGTTAGAAAGAGCTGTGTTAGCTATCTGTTGCTGCATAACAAACTACTCCCCAAACTGGGAGCTTAAACTACAATAATTATTATTTCCCACCATTTCTGTGGGTCAAGAATTCTGAGAGGCTGCAGTGGGGGTGGCTTGTTTCTGCTCTGTGGTGCCTGAGGACTCAGCTGCAAGACTTGAAAGCAATTGATATCCAGCACATTAAGGACTGTTGGTGTCATTGCCAGTATGTTTGCTAGGATGTTTGTCTTGGTTGCTCCATAACACACAAGAAGGAAGGCAAGTTTCAATAAATAAAGGGTTCATTTAGACCTAAAAGAAACAAAGTAAGAGTGAATGACTGAGCCTTAACATTCAATGGTTACTGAGGTCGAAACTCCAGTTTTCAATTTTCTCTCTGTTGCTGAACCAACAATTCCAACTCTACCGTTTGCAACAATTTGTTCAAATCTGAGGAGGAAAAATGATTAAAGTGTGTACATAGCTGTAAAAATGATAATTTCAGTTTTTTCTTTAAGCCCTAACAAGAGCAACTGGTGAGAAACATACACAAACCAAGTGCCTGATTTCTCTTCTTAGTGTCTCAGAGTGACACTCTGTTCTCCATCTTGATGGCTTCTAATCGTTTTCTGCACAGCTTAAATTCACTCTCTTGAGCCCACAGCTGACCACATTCTGCAGCTGATGCTTTTCCACTCACGTTTGGCGATGTGGGCTGACTTTGTGCAGCTGGGCTTTGATCTTGCTTCTTGGAACACGTTGCTCTTTCCCTTGCAACTAAGAGCTATTACTGTATCGTTCAGTAAAATTTCATTATTTAACAGACCCTGGAGAAAATTCATAGAGTTAGGTTGGAGAACATTTGGTAACACTGCCCTGCTGACCCAAGATTATGTTTGCCCTCCCATAATCTACTGATTACTGATCTCAAAACGAAACCTGCATTTCATGATTCTCTCCTATCTTAGTTGAATTCTAGGCTCCTGCAGCTTTTTCCCACCCATGCACCCACCTGACTAAAGATCTCATTGTCAAGACCAATTATCAGCCACTGCAATCCTTTTTATGGTTTTCCTTGAAGGCTCATGAGACCCTCATATAAATGGAACTTGTTGTGACTGCCAGGACCAATATTATTTTGGTATGAAATCTCCTGATGTTACTTCTAGTTTTCAAATAATACCATATTGGGGAAAATTGAATTTCAACTTGAAGGCTGAATTCTAGTTATTTTTTAAACCTAGTCCCCAAGCCCTTGATGTGCCATCGGACAATTCAGGGTAGGCCTATACTCATCCTTTTCAACTTGCTGATTAGAATACAAACTTCTTAAGGCCTCCATACCCTTAATCTCATGATCATTACCACAGATAGTGATAAATGATAATGTTTCAGTGTTAATGAGGGAGTAAATAGCATGTTAATGACGTTTGCAGAGGTATCTAAATCAGAATAAGTTGTTAACACCAATGAGGCCAGAAAGAAAATAATAGAAGTCCTAAAGAAGTAGAAACATGCAAAATGAAAACAAACTGAAATTCTACTGATATATTGCACTGAACAAAGAGTTAATTAAAAAGAATTAACTACTGTCCTGGAGACCTAAAGAGAGAAAACAACAGCAAAGGATATCTAAAAAGAATCTTCTCCATGGCTTGGACTAATTTGAACCTCATGCAGAAGATGTTCAGGAGTATCTTTGGTTCTGTGACCAGTATTGCAGCATTGTGCTGGTAAATTTTTAACTATCAGATCTCTGAGGGAAAAAAAAGTACTTGTGTGTGTATGTGTGAGTATTCAATTATTATAAAATTTACTGAAATAAAGGATCTCTAGCACAGTATTTTCAAATAAGGAATCCACAATACTCTTTCCTGGAAATTCAATAAAGCTTAATTGATTCTCATGGAATATTTTCCCTGATTTTTGCAAAATTCTTGTATCCATAGCCAATTTGTGATAAATAAGTGTAGTTCCGACATGGATGATGGTTGATATTTTTATTTACATTGAATAAGATGAAGTAAAACAACAAAGACACATGTCAGAACTTCTTGTTTGTCAATGACTGAGCAACTTCTTTGCTGAATCAGATAATAGGTTTTGAATAGTCAAACAATATTTTCTCATTTTTTTGTGCTATTCACAATGTAATGGTTACAGACACGATAGAATGTTAAACGGGCCAGGTGCAATGGTTCACTCCTGTAATCCCAGCACTTTGGGAAGCCAAGGTGCATGAATCACAAGCTCAAGAGTTTGAGACCAGCCTGGTCAACATGGTAAAACCCTGTCTCTACTAAAAATACAAAAATTAGTCGGGTATGGTGGTGGGTGCCTGTAATCTCAGCTACTTGGGAGACTGAGGCAGGAGAATTGCTTGAACCCAGGAGGTGGAGGCTGCAGTGAACTGAGATCTTGCCATGGCACTCCAGGCTGTGTAACCGAGCAAGGCTCTCTCTTGGCGGGGGAGAAAACTCAGAAGGTGTTAGGTATAATATATTCATGAATAGCGTTAGTGAAACTCAATGAAAGTTTAATCTCTATTAACATTTTCTTGATGTCTTTAGTCTAGACAATCAACAAAACAGTCAAGCCTTGATTGGTAGCATTTGCTGATTTTCATGGTATAAATATCCTCACCATGGTTGATTTTAGGCTACAAACATAGAGTTGAGAAGGGGGCACAATAGCAAATCATTATACAGTGTTTTCACCATATAGAGAAATGAACAGAAATTACCCTAAGAGCATATATAATAGTAAAATGTGGTAAAATAATTAGGAAGTGATGGCTTTTGAGTATTCATTGCCTTTTAAGATATAACTTATTTAATCAAAAGTTTATATAATTTAACTTTTATTAGTGGTTGTATTTAGTAATTGGCTCATATAATTTCTGAAAATTTAACAGTAAGCTCAGATGAGTGGGTAGGAGCTGGCTCCAGGACATCACTAGCAGTGACTTAACCAGAGATTCATGTCTATTTTCCAGCTTGTGCCAGACATCATGAGGTTTCACAAACTCCACATGTTCAAAACCAAACTCATCTACTCTTTCCCAACTATGACTGTAATTACCTGACTGGGTCTTCTGGCCAATGGCATAGACAAAGCCAACTCACGGAGACTGTGTTATTGCAATAGAGTAAGAGTTTCATTAGCATAAGTCTGGCCACACGGCAGGTAGAGTTATTACCCAAATCAGTTTCCCCAAAGGCTCAGAGGTTAGGATTTCTCAAGGATAGTTTGGTGGGCAGGGGGCTAGGAACAGGAGTGTTGTTTGGTTGGGAATGAAATCATAGGGGTGTGGAAAATGGTCCTTGTGCACTGAGTCAGTCTCTGGGTGGGGCCACAGGACATGTTGAGTCACAAATTACAGGTCCAGGTGTAGTCAGTTGGTCATTGGAAATGCAAAAGTCTGAAAAGACATCTCAAAAGGCCAGTCTTAGGTTCTACAATAGTGATGTTATCTAGAAGAGTAATTGGGAAAGTTACAAATCTTATGACCTACAGAACAAAAGGTTGGTATTATTTAACCGCACCAACATCTTAGCAAAATTCATGCCCCTCTCATACCTCTAACCTGGTGGTCTTTCACTAATTTTACAAAGGTGGTTTAGATTGGGGAAGGGCTATTATCAATCTTGCTTTGAGGGGTTTAAGATTAAACTATAAATTAAATTTCTCCCAAGTAAGCTTGGCCCACATCCAGGAATGACCAAGGATAGTTTGGAGGTTAGAAGCAAGATGGAGTCAACTATGTCAGAATTCTCTTACTGTTATAATTTTGCAAAGGCTGTTTCATGACTATTATTCTATCTTTTACCCAACCACAGATGCTAGAAACACGGAAGTCATTTCAGACTCCCTCTTCCTCAGTTTTAAAAACCACCAATCAATCACCAATTCCTATTTATGTTACTTCTGAAATAGTTCTTGAATTTTTCCCCCTACTGAATTCAGACATCATCAAATCTAGTCTACGTTATGACTGGATGAGCCCCGCCTTCATAAATCTCCCCTGTCATTCTAGAATGGTGTTGGCCTCGTACTTGGCCTTTGTAAAAACTAAATACAGATCACCATACCTATCAAGTGGAAACCCAAAATCCCTGCCATCACAGACAGGCGAGAGTATTTTCCAGTCTTTCTCAATTGTTTTCTGCTGTCTTTGACTATATGTACTCTGTGTTCCCACTGATCCTCCGAACCACAGATGGCATACTTTGCAAGAAGCACTCTGTTCAAGCAGTTCTCTCTGCCCAGTATCTTCTTCCCATTCTTCTCCATCAGGGAAAATTGCCTATGTCTTGCAAGGAACAACACTCATGTAAAGTGTTACCTGCTTTTCCGGTTTTTTTTCTTTATTTTTATTTTTACTCCATTTCTATGAGCATGCATTTACTTGCTATTCTGAAAAAGGGTTACATATTTCATTCTCTGGACGTTGATTACCACTTGCTCACATTTTTCTTAAATTAAATAACATATATAATGCTCCTTACACAAGGCATAGAATTTAGCAAATATTCAATTGGTAGTCTCCCCCTGAATTTCCTAGTAACAAGGGCACAGACAAGAATTCAGGGGCTAGTGACTTGTTTGCTCTGTGATCTTGGCCAAATTATACATTCTTTTACATTTTAGTTTCTGTATCTGAAAAGTGGAGATAATGATGCCTGCGTTTTAGAGTTGCTGGGAAGACCAAGTCAGATATTATTGGTAAAGCATCGTGTCCATTTTAGGTGCCCAGTGTGTGCACCCATGCCAATTGCAGCACCAGGTTTTGACCCGCACTTCTATAAATCAGGGATTCCCTCAACCCTCTCCTTGGGTTCAATTAATTTTCTAGGATGACTCATAGAACTCAAGGAAACACTCTCTTAATGTTTACTTATTTATTGTAAAGGACATTACAGAAAATGTATATGAACAGATGAGATTGATAGAGCAAGAAATGTGGTGGAGGATCCACAGCCTCCCGCTCTCTCTGGGCACCTTTCTCTCCCAGCACTGCCATGTGCTCAGCAACCCAGAAGCTCATTAAATCTTGTGGTTCAAGAGTTTTAACAGAGCTTAATCCACAACACCCACCCACGTTTTCCTGGAGCATGGTGGGTGGGGCTGAAATTTTCAACCTCTAATCCGCTTGTTCTTTCTAGAGACTGGCCCCATTTTAAGGCTATCTGGGGGCCCACTTCAGTAGCATAAAATCAAGTGTTATTACAGGGGCTCATTATGAATAACAAAAGGCACTCTCTGATCCTTCAAGATATTCTAAGGGTTTTAGGGGCTCGGTGACAGGAGCCAGGAAAAAAATCAAAGATATTTCATATTATACTATAGTGGGTGATGATTCAACCTGTGTTTGCTGGGAACTTGTTATAAGAGCTATAGATAGAAATGAGAGAGACAGCCAGCCTTGTTCTCAAGGAGCTTGTGGTCAGATGGACAAGAACAGTCACCTGAGATGCTAAAACAACAGGATTAACGGCAGTTTATCAGGCACCTGGCTCACCGGCAAGGTGTTAGAGGAGGCTTCCCAGAGGAGGTGAGGTCTGAATGGGAAGGTATTGAGCCATGAGGCAGGTAGTCCAGCTGGTTTGACTGGAAGAAAGTCCTACAGGCAGAGGTGGACTGGATAACTGAGCAAGAGAAGTTATACAGGCACCTTGATTTCTGCAAGAAGTTTGAGCCATTAAAGAATTTTAGAGAGGGGTAGGGGAGGATTATGATCAGAACAAAATTTAGAGAGATCTCCCTAATTTCTGTGTATGGTCAATCAATTATAGAAAGAGACTAGAAGTGGGAAGGTCAGTTTTTGTTTATCTCTAAGATGTTTTCCGGGCAGTCAGATAGGCAATGTATTATTTTGTGCTGCTGCTATAGCAAAATACTCCAAATTTAAGGGCTCAAAACGGCACGTGCTTATTATCTTGCATTTCCATTGGTCAGAAGACTCATATGGGTCTTGCTGGGGTATAATCAAAATATTGATAGGCCTGTGTTTCTTTCTGGAGCTTTTAGGTGAGAATCACCTTCGCTACTTGTTCAAGTGTTGCCAGGATTCAGTTCCTTGCGGTTTCAAGACTGAGACTTCTGTTTCCTTGCCAGTTGGCTGCTGGGCCCAGCATCAGCTGCAGGCTTCTTTCCTGTCCTGTCCATGCTATGGACTTTCATAGCACAGGGCAGTAAAGGTCAGGGACTCCTTCTCACCACGACCTCTCTCTGACTCGGGAAAAGTTCTCTGATTTTAAGGATTCATGCGATTGCATTGGGACTACCTAAATGATGCAGGATCAGTCTCCCCATTCCAAGATCTGTATTCCTAATCTGTATTCCTGCAAAGTCCATTTTGCCATGTAAAGTACCCATGCACAGGTTCTAGGGGTCAGGGCATAGACGCCTCTGAGAGGCCATCGTTCTGCTGATCATAGATGAGGGCCTTCTTCTTCCTCCTCCTGGTTGACACTCCTTGACTGTGACTCCATTAGGTCTCTTAATGCCTATGCCTTGTAGTGCTCTCTAAATCTCTGCCACAAAAACAGTGATTACAAATGTGGAAACTTGGACTCCACACCAGATCTAGAGAATAAAAATCTGCATTTTTGTAAGGTTTCGAGGTTATTCCTGAGAGAGAATTTGAGAAGCACTGTTCTAAATAACTCACAAATTCACATCTCTCTCAGTACTTAGGTTATGTCAGTTCTTGTCTTGTTGAATTGAGTTGTTCAATTGAGACAGGTTTTGATCAAGTAAATCCCCTGTGCTGGACACCACATTTTTTTTTGCCTTCTGATCACTCCTAGCAATAGTTGTCACTCCTTGGGCCTATGTCTATGTCTGTATTTCTAGGATGACAAATTTTCCAAGGTCAGGATGTCACAGCCAGCAAGGGGTAGACAGATAGTGCAGAGAATCCTGCGGCTGAAAGACAACAGGCAAGTGCTTTTAAATGGCATAGTCTGTTCGAGTCACTGTGCTGATGCAGCAGGGAAGAGCTGGGAACTGGGGATTTGTGAATCCAAGCTGTTAACTGGGTTTCATGGGGAGCTGTCGAAGCCTGAGAACTGGCTTCATCTGAAAGCCTGCAGGATTAGATGGGTTCCTAAATGCACAGGGCCAGATTGACTTGTTGGAGGTTTGCGTAAAGCAAACTTTGCTTTAGGACAGTGATTTTCAGTTTATTTTTGTCAACTCTATACCTGACAACCAGGATTTATGTCTAAAGCTAACAACAGCCCAGTAGGTCTCGGTCTGATCTATGACGGGAGAATGACTGAAAGCAAGGTGAGACTGCGGCATGGGTTATTTTCCACTGTGAATCCCCTAACCCCCTTCTACAAATCTCAGAATAGCATATCGGAATTTCTGACAACGTGGGGCGCAATTCAAAAAAGCCAGCGAGGTGATTTTGGTAAATCTCAAAAAAGGTCGTGCTGGTCAAGATGAGAAACCACATATATACATGTTTTAGGGTAATAGGTTCTACGGTAACTTTGGAGGCTTTTCTGGGGTCTCTTGCCTAGTGATTAGGCATACTCACATTCTGACATGCTTATTCCAGTGCCCATGCCCAGAGCAAGGAGCAGAGTGCTTTGTATAGAGTAGGCTGTAGGTAAGTAACTGTTGAAAGGAAAAATGCAGGAATGACTGTAAACTCCTGTGTTTCGCTCTTAAACCTGTCTGGCTGTAAGCACACACACATATGGAAGTAGCCTCAGGGAGTGAGAGGAGAGGGAGGTTCCTCTGGCTTCCTGCTCCTTGGCTGGGGAGGCACCTCCTCCAGGGACTGCGGTGCTCCTGGGCTGGCACCTGTGCCGGGTCCCACAGCTCCAGGGCTCTCTGCCTTCTCTCCGATGGCATGTCCTCAGCTGCCAGTTGGATTGGGTGCAAGGACCTTTATTAGCTTTCCTCTCACATCCTGACAGCCACAATCACTCTTGTCAGTTTTAATTAAAATGTTTAGTTAAGCACAGTTCTAGAAACAGAAAGTTAGCTCTCATCTTGAATAAGACCCCAGGCTTGGAACTAAGGAAAAGAAAGAGATGGAAAGAGATGCAGGAAAACTTTTCAGTTTTCTATCAGCTGAAGAGTACGTCGTGACGCAGGGAGGGGAGCCATTCAGTTACTCTCCACTTGAGACTTGCTTTAGGCCAAACCAGGAAGGAGTAAATTTTGACTTCAATACTGCTCTATTTCTACTTTTAACAACTCCTACCCGTCTGTCTGCAGGCTTCCCAAAAGTCTCCAGAGCCCCTACCACATCTGATCAGGTCTGCACAACGCTCCCTGCTCTGTCATTTCCCCAGTGATCACTGCCTTCCACGTCCCCACTGTCCCCGCAAAACTTGCAGTCCCACGTCCTGTTGTTGCAGGCTCTGGCTTCCTGCAGTAGCTCTGGGGGTCAGCTTCGCTCACCAATCTGTGTGACGATGCTTCTAAGTCAGGCCTTGATTTCACAGAAAGACAGATCTTCTCAAAGAAGACTTGTGGATTCTTCAGCATGAAGGAAAACATTTTAATCTTCCAAGGGAGATTTTTTTTTTTTTAATAAAGAACAGCCTTTTCACAATACTCAATTTGGTCAGATTTGCTAATTTTAGAACTGTGTCCTGTACATAATAGTCACTCAAAAAAGAGACTTCTCAGACTCTATGCTCCCCTTCGAGGCACACGCTCTCGGCTACTTGATTCCAATCTCATTCACCACTTTCCCTTCCAAAAGCAGGGCTAAAGCAATGACAAACTACAAACAACAAACTGCATTGGAAAACTTCATTGGAGTAGATGAAGAGAGGATAGGGGCATACATGTTCTGTTCTTCATCCTTGTCTTATCAGCTGGGCTAGTGGTAATGCGACCAAGTTCTCATTTGTAGAAAATACATCTCAAGAAAACCTCAGATGATAGGGTTCTACTGTACGGTGAACAGATATCATGAGGTTGCTGATGAAGTCTGTGGTGCTACATACCGTATGCATTCACCTCTAAAGTTTCTGCACCCAGGAAGCTGACCTTTGTGAGTCGTGCCCATGCTACATGCTCTCTGACCCTCTGGTTTCCAGTTGGTTTGGCCCATGGAGAGCAGTGACAGATGTTTGGAGGGAGAAGGTGAGATCTGGGTACTGATTCCCTTGATCCCTCCCTTTGACCTCCCTGTAGGACAGCTACACTCTTCAGTTAAAGATCACAGCTCCTCCCAGGTGGGCCTCTCCAGTCATTCTTTCCATGTCACTGTTCTAGTGACTATTCTTACCTCAGGCCTGTGACGGTGGAAGTGCTTTGGAGTTACTGGTTCTGGAGATTGCATTTATCAACACCTTGGGATTTGCTTACATTCTGCTCTTGCTTTTGCAGAGACTGTTGCATTCTCCTCAAATGAGACCATTTGAATGTGCCACATGTTTCCTCCTGGAGCTCTGACTACCACCGTGGTGAAGGGGTAGACAGTTCTGGAGGGAGTGGTAAATAAATAGCTGCTTCCATGACATGCAGGGCAAGAGGTTGTAAATGCTTCCTGATTGTCAATGTGTGAGGGGAAGCCACTTTCCTTCCCTAATTTTCATCTTACATGCAAATCAATGACGTTCAGTTACACATAATAAACAGGAAAATGTTTCCAGGAAGTGGAGGAAGGCCCTTCCATGATCCCCACCAGCAGCACAGATGCATGGAAAAACCTGGGACTGGGAGGTTTTAGGCCATACCCTGGGCTTCACTGGCTGAGCCTGGAACTTGTTCGTTGATAAATTCAAATTCTGATGAGGATATTAGGCCACCCTGCCTCTCATGTGTGTTGTGAGAGGAATGAGGAATAATGTCTGGGAGCACTTGAAGCTGTAGCTAAGAAGGCTTAGAAGCACTCTGCTTCTAAGACCGTGAGGTAATAGAGCCCAGAATAGAGGAGCTGTGTGAGGGCCACCGTAAATGAGCTTGTCCCAGAGCGAGGGCCGGCCAGGCCTGGGGAGTTGCATTTCTTCCCAAGGGTTCCTTTCCTGTGACTTCCAGCCTGACCTTCCTCTCGGGGCCCGGCCCTCTTCTGTTAGGAGGAGGCATTTCAGAACCATGCTGGCATGTCTGAGCATGTGTTCAAAGGAAAGAAGGAGGGGGTGTGAATATGGTTCCAAAAACTCAGCTGAGGAAAAAGTGTCACATCCACTTAAAATTAAATCGTATTGACTCCAGGTCTGAGCCTGTACCCCCCGAGCTCTCTCATGTGTTCTTTCCACTGGGTACCACTGAGGCACCCATTATTCATGCCCTGTTTCATCTTTGAAATTGAAGTACCTTATTGGTTCCATGTGAACTGGGGGAACTGAACTCTTTTTCTGGGTCCCAGCATCACCTTGAACTCCCTGGTCTTTATCTCTTGTTCCTTTGGTATCTGTCCAATTCCTCAGGGTCCTGTGAGGAGGCACATACCAGCCACAGGTCTAAACAAGGGAGATAAAAATGCAAAGATGCTTGAGGAAGCAGTGGAAGGTATTGGGATAAATTTTGGGCACCATGCCTAGTTTGCAGGCCTCTTTATCAGTCTAGGTCACCGGAATGGGTGGTCCTGTGGTCTCTAAGAGTTAAATGGGGCTCTTTTCAGTTACCTTTCCACAGGTCCAGGAAAGCCTTTCTCTTGCAGCAGGAGGAGAAGAATCAGAATGTACAATGTGTTATCAAGTGATGCCGTTCTGCTTTAGGGGTTTATTTTAAATATATTTCTTCTTTAAAGCCCATTTGGAGACTTGCTACTGCTTGCTTTGTCTCCCAGCAACGTCAAAAGAGCTGATGGGAATGAGAGGGTTTTATTTTTTTTTTTACTTTTTTTCTTAACGTGTGCTTTCACTCAAAGAAAAAAAAAAGCAACAAAAACCCCACAACTTCTAAACCAGTTCCTGAAATAGACCCAGAGAGAAAGGGAAACTGTAGCATGCTATGCAGTCTTTCTCGAGGGAGCAATTATAACCTAGAGAAAAAGACTCAGCTAGTGCATGGCTCCTGGAAACAAGGCTGAGTGTTCCTGTCCTGCCTCCCAACAGCCGCAGACGTAAGTTATAGCAAGAGCTGGGCTCACCCAGAAATAAGTGTACCAAGACCTTATGGAGATGGGAGTACTTGAGTCTGTACAATCATCATGCCAGGCCACTCGGAGATAAGACTGGAATCTTGACGTCACCCAACACCTATTTTTCTAACATTCACTCTGTAAAGCACTGAGAATCTATGCTGCAAGCACTGTGCTGGGCGGTGGTGGGGTAGCTAGAAGCGTAATCAATGCTCCAGTGTCAGCTGTCACCACTCTCTTATACACCCTAGTCACCTGAGGCTCCTCCAGCTTTCAGAGCTCAGTTGCCCTCCTTTGATCGTTGAGGCTTTGCATATGGTGTCCTGCCAATCAGCTTCTTCCTGACTGCCTTTTTCACCTTCCAGCACATCTTTCCTCTGCTTGTTCCCTTTCCCACCTTTGCAGATAGCTATGTGACCCACCTATGTGTTTGTTCTCAGAGCAGCAGTACTTCTTACTGAGGGACTGTATCACATGATATTGAGCTTTCTGTTTGTCTCTCTCCCTGGCTGGACTGCAAGTTTCCCAAGGACAAAGATGTTCTTCCTTTCTTTACTTGTGTTCTGTGGTACCTAGCAGGTGCATAGTGCTTAGGAGGTGATTGGTTATTAATTGATTACTGTTTGATTAAAAAGTTAAGTCCAGAAATGAAATTTCTTATGCTGAATAGGTTATGGAGACATCAGACCTATTAATATCTACAGGACTTTGGTCCAAATCTCAGTTTCATCAGCTATGAATTGAGGATAGGCATAGCTGCTATGATTGATAGAAAACTCTATGGATAAAATGTATATAAGACCCCTGGCATCTGGAGCAGTGTAGGAGCTCAGTGGTATGATTAGAGCTAGTGTAAAAGAACATTTTGTCAATGTTGCTTAAATTCCCACTGGACGACTAGATGCTTTTAGCTTCCATTTACGGAGTAAATAGTCTGATTGAAAATACTAGCCTTTTTACACCTCACCTTAAAGCTTTTTCTAAATTTTCCCCTAACCACATTAGTGCTTCCTCTGTCAAGTTTTCTAAACTCACCACTTAGCCATCAGAGAGCCTTGGAGTGAGAATTGGGAACAGTACTTCGGTGACGGAAGTTCACAGCTCAAGCTCTGGAATCGCACTGTCTGAAGATGCATTCTGGCAAGTAGTCATCTTTCTCTCTGTCCCAGTTTCCTCATCTGCAAAGTGGGTATTATGATGTGTTGGTTTGTTCCTCTGGGAAGAGATGCCTGCTCTAGAGGGTTACCACCTCCTTCCTTCCACAGCCCAAGCTTGGCGCCCTCACAGCTGCCTCTTCTTTGCTCAGGAATGCACGAGTGACTGCTTCTGTCTTCCAGGTGTCCAGGGACACCCAGGAAGCCTGGCATCTAAGCTTAGAGAAAACCAAGGCATCGGCAGAGGATGGACAATGGCTGGCAGAGATACAATAGTGTTTATTCAATCGTAAGAGAGATGATTGAACTAAAGTGTCTAATCCTCAGACACTATTATTACAGCAGGTCCTCGAATAGCATTGTTTCATTCCATGTCTTTTCATTATAACAATGATGAGAAAAAAAACTTCTTCCTGGCAGGGCCACTGTCTGTGTGGGGTTTGCACATTCTCCCTATGTTGGTATGGGTTTTCTCAGGGTCTTTCGCTTTCCTCTGACATCCTACAGCTGTGCCTGTTGGGTGGATAGGCATGTCTACAGGGCCCCGGTCTGAGAGAGTGGGAGTGTGTGTAAGCAGCCCTGCTATGTATGGGGTGGCAGTATGTCCAGGACTGGCTCCCACCTGGCACTCTGGGCTGCTGAGAGATGCTCCAGCCACCTGTGACCCTGAACTAGAATAACTGGGTTGGAAAATGAATGAACGTATACAAATTATTGTCAAACAAAAATTTGTGAAGTCTGAAGTAATTATCCAAATGCACGACAAGAAACCATACGGTATCAAAGCACTCAGCAAGTCAGCCATATTTATAATAGTTTGTTTTAGAACTTTGCGGTAGGAGATGCCCTAACTATTTTCGCTGTGCACACATTTATTCCTTGACGTAACTCAGGCATCCCCAAACTATGGCTCGCGGGCCACATGCGGCCCCCTGAGGCCATTTATCCGGCCCCCCGCCGCACTTCAGGAAGGGGCACCTCTTTCACTGGTGGTCAGTGAGAGGAGCACAGTATGTGGTGGCCCTCCAACGGTCTGAGGGACAGTGAACTGGCCCCCTGTGTAAAACATTTGGGGACGCCTGATGTAACCCATCACCACTGTGACCACTGTCACTCACTGATTTACCAAAGATTGGGTAAATATTATCTTGCCGTTTTATTAATCTTTCTTAAATGTATATAGCTCACATGCATCTCAACATTTAATAGTAGAAGGGTTTTGGATGGTTCTTTAGAAGTTTGGTTTTTTTTTTTTTTTTTTTTTTTTTTTTTTTTTTTTGGTGACCAGAAACATGCGATAGAAACTTACCTCTTATTTATATCCCTTAGCCTATAGTAAAACTGGTTTTGTTATGCATCATTTCACTTAAAGTCGCAGTCTTCAAGAAGGTATTGACAATGTTAAGTGAGGACTTATTGCACATTCTAGGAGAGCAAATTCCTAAGCACACAGAGGATGTGCGGCTCTCAAAAGTGTGGCCTAGAAAACACGACTTCAGATGCAGGGGAGAACTACGAGTTTATTCAGTCCAGTGGTTCTTAGCTGAGGGTGATTTAGAATTACCAGGGACCTGACTCCCTTGAGATCCTGGTTCAGGAGGTCTGGGGAAAGGATAAAGCTTGTGTGTTTCCAAAAATGCCTCAGGCAATTCTGTCAGACACTTTCTGATCTAGTCCACTCTCCCCCTCTCTGACAGAAGTCTCTGACCTGGAAACCTCCCTTCTCTAGGGAACAATCATAACCCAGAGAAAAAGAAGCTGAAAGCAAGAGAGTTCCAGAAACATGTCTGGGCACAGGCACTACCCACTTGTGGGTTTGCACTGGATGGCACACCATCTTTTGCAGCAGGGAGCTCACCAGCTGTGAATTCCTAAGCATGATGGTAGAGGAGTGAATGTGGATCCATCGTTCCACCCTGCCGGGAGGACTGGAAGGGAGCAGCCTTCTATCAGCTCCACCACTGCATGCCGGGATACGTTTCCATAATGAAGCTCTCTCAAGCACAAAATGTGCATCTAATGGAATGCCATTTATCAGGGCAGCAATTCACATGTACGCACAAAACCTTTACTTTATTGCTTTATATCATGAAATACAACTATATCTAAAGATTGATGACTCTAGTTAACCCTCTAATCCTAACTCCAGGGATTAATATTGGACATTAATTCAAACTCTGTCTTCTGATACTAATTCCAGCTGTTGATTTCTTGAATGCTAATAGAATATCCCAGAATTTATCCTGTGGCTTATTCTCAGTTTTAGCCCCATCATTCCAAGACATGTTTATTATCTTGAAGTGGTCATGTGGATGGGTTTGACCTCAGACCTAGAGGGGAGAAATATACTGCTTAGCAGTTCAAAGGCGAATAAAGGTTGGCAAGATTAATCACAGTGTGGATTCTGTACTATTTCAAAACTGAATAGAAGGCTTGGGAAATTGTGGCTGGAAAACCAGACTTTCCAGGTTGTCTTCCATTGGGTAGTCACTGATGTATTTATTTCTGTGATTAATGAACTTTGCAAATTAACCTCCACACTACTCTGTAATTGCGATTAAGGTTTCAAAAAATCACTTAAGTGTATGTTTCTGCCACTCCTGAGTCCATTCCAGCCGGATGGCCTGCTAACTGTGCTGATTTCACAAAGATAGTGCCAGTCTCCTGACCTCTGAATTTACAATTAATTATTGCATTCAGCACCCAAATTACCCCCAGTATCCACGTGCCTGGCTTTATCTCTCTGCACATACAGGCCTGGCTTTTAATTAAAGGCCCTCCAAATTAAATGAAAACAAATTCAATTATTACATCTCATTGGAGCAGCTCACAGCATATCCTGACAGCCTTTATCCAATGGGCGACCCAGGGAAAGCTCTGCTTCCACAACTGAAATTAATGTGCCCAGTAAATGATTTTTCTTATCATTGCTTGAACAGGCTTTTTGCCACTGGGTCAGCCCTAGCTGTGGTCTTCGCTGTCTCCGAAAAAAACTACAGCTTAACACAATTTCTCTTTTCTCTATCTTTTCTGATCTCTACCTAGTTCTTATTCTCTCTTTCTGCATGGAAGGAGAATGGTCTCACAATCTGTTCCCACTGAGGATGGAAGATAATTACCCTACAATCTCTGCAGGTTTGGAGGTGCACTCAGATATGTACCCCTTAAATTTAGATCCTTATCCAAAGCTCTTAGGTCTATCCAGGGGACTATGTGTATGTTCTTGACTCTCGGAGCTGCCTGAAGTTTAGAGGAATGTGCACTGAATTGCGATTATTGTTATGATAGATCATAACAATAATCATAATAATAACGTGTTTATTGAGGACTGTAATGTGCTAGGCAGTGCAAACAGCATGCAATTAGACACAATCCTTACCCAGTGGACCGATTACGCAAGTGGAAGCAAGGCAAGACCCAAACAAAAGGAGCTGTCGAAACAAACTGAAAGGAGAGCTGGGAAGGAAGAAAACAATTTCTTTTTTGATAAGTGGCCAGAGGAGGTCATGCCTCTACCTTGCCTGGACTGCACTTGCTGCAGAGTTTTCTTTTGAGTGTGAAACTCTTTAAGTAAGTGGCAGATTGGACCTAGAGTTGCAGGGCTTGTAAGAAGAGGATTAGGTTCAGAGGCAGGAAACAATCACTGCTGCGGAATGGGTATAATCTGATCAGAAGGGTTGAGAAGATTTTTTATAGATTGGGTACAAATCAGATGCTGTTGTCCCTGTCAGTGGCCCAAGGCACTGTTATGGGCAGCTTCAAGGCTCTGCTTCCCCCGGCACTAGAGCCAGCCCATGTAAAAGAGATGACACAGTTCAGGAGAAAGGCTGAAGGAAGAGCTCAGCGGATTTGCATGAAGACAGGGAATTCCCAGGTCTTCTACCCAAAGGTATCATTTTTCTGATGCTGGCTGGATTTGTCTCTTATCCCATGTTGTTGAGAAGGAAGACCCAAATGCAGACGGCAATGGAAAGAAAACATGCAGATCACAAAATCTCCCAAATCTACTTGTAACCCAGTCAGCAGAGAGAAGCAAAGCAGGAGAAAGAAGTGTAGGTGTTAGAGAAGGAGCTGCAATTCCAAACCTGGGGCTGCAGTCACAGTCTGCCTGGCATTTCCTGTGCCCCGAATTCAGCCTAGACACCCCGTCGAAATGGGTTTGCTGGAGAACTTTATTGAGGATCTGAAACTACAGCAGAGGGGACACTGTGCCCTCGTGCTCAATGCCCATAGGCTTCACTAGGCTCTCCTGGGAGTGGTGACCAGCCAGGGGAGCCAAGAATTTTGGGGACAACAAGTTTATTCTATCTTTTTTACATCCTTGCTTGAGCAAGCATCCTTAATAATCCCTTTTATTGAGTGTCCTACGTATAGGAAAAACTGTAGAAGCCTGTTTTGAATGAATACAAAAGAAACGGAAGATCTCAAGGTATTTACAACCTAATTTGGAGGGTGGAAAATGCACAGGCATAATGAAACTCTAAAATGTCAAGTTCCATTTTCCTGCTATGATTCCCATAATTTCTGTATATGTTTATGATACGTCTTAAGACATTGCATTGCCATTATCTGTTTGTATCTTATTATTCTGCTCTAGACTAAACTTTGTCAAAGCAGGGCCTGTACCTTTGTTTTTATTTTTTAAATTTTGTACCTTCAAAAATTAGTATTGCCTCTGGTATTTGGCAATATTTGTTTACCTTTGAACTGGGTAAAATAAAAGCCTAATTCTAATGTCCCTAGCTAGAGCTGCATCAGCCTCCTCTGGTCTCTCGTGATGCTTGATTTATGCTTCTCTTATCATTATTACTGAATTGACCTCTTCCTGTCTACAAGCACTGAGGCAGTGTGGCATCATGGTTAGGACGCTGGCTGCATAACCTTGGGCAAGTTACATAATCTCTTTAGTCTTCCCTGTCTGTAAAATTAGCAGGATGATAATTTGCTTACTTTATAGGACTGTCATGAGGATAACATGGGTAACACATGAGTTGGAGCCATGCCCGGTACATGGTGTTATGTGAAGGGAACCTTTTTCCATTATCACAATCCTGAAGAGTTCTATCATAGGTTGAATTGTATCACACAAAAAGATATGTACAAGTTCTACTTCTCACACCTGCAAATGTGACCTTATTGGGAAATAAGATCTCAGCAGAGGTAATCAAGATGAGACCATACCTTATTTAGGGTGGACCCTTATCCAGTGACCAGTTTCCTTACATGAAGAGGGGGATGTGAACACCAAGACACACTTAGAGGGAGAGGATGTGAAGACCCAGCCAACACAGGGAGGGGGCCATGTGAAGACAGGCCGGATTGAAGCCTTGTGTCTGCAAGCTACCAGAAGCACAGAGCAGAGCAGCAGTGCTCAGGCTCTCCCCACCGGGCCTCCAAGAGGAGCCAACTCTGCAAACTACTGGGCTTTGAACTTGTAGCTTCCAGAACTGTGAGAGAATAAATGTCTATTGTTCAAAGCCACACTGCTTTTGGTAATTTACAGACTAAATTTTATCTTTTGTGTATACGTCTAACACAACACCTAGGAGAGTGAAGATAGAAGATCTTGGCCAACAAATACTTGTTCGGTTGGATGGATTCAGTCATGGGATCATTAATGTGAATAAAGACTTATAAAATAGTTTTCACAGAAGTAGAACTTATTTGTCTGTTCTATGTGCCATCTATTTGAAGTTAAATCAAAGGACTTATTGCCAATTCAACTTGCCAATTTCCTTTCAATTTTGATATAATATGTAATTGGTGCAATAATGTTGTATATCCTGAACAATACAGTAATGGAAAGGAGGTTGCCGTAAGAGGGTAATCCCCTAAGAGGTTGCCATGAGACAGAGTGATCTGCCTTTGGTTCATTCTGTCCAATTTAGTCTACTGCCTCAGCTGACCCCTTCCCATGACCCTGGAGTTCCTTAAATAATATTTGATAACTCCAAGTAGAAAAAAAATCAAAACAAATGAACAAATCAAGGTATGGTGTGTATATATTTATATAGGATTGTGTTGGTCTTGAACAGAAGTTTACTCATAAACATTTCTCAAATGGCCTGTTGGGTACCAGGTATACTAGAAAGGGCATACAATGGTAAATAAGACAATGAATAAGAACAATGGGTAACATTTTGTGAAGTCTTTGTTATGTGCCGGTCAATATATTAAGTATACTATTTTATTTGACTCTTACAATAACAGAGTTAGGTAAGACCATGATAAGATATGCTTAATGAGATTTAGACACTGCCCAAGGTCACACAGTAAGTGGTAGAGACCCAGATTTGTACTTAGGTAATCTAATTCCAGAGCTTGTTGATCACTGCACAAAAATTTGGCATCTCTTATCTTCATAGAGCCTAGAGTGTAGCAGTAAAGAAGGCAAGCCAGAAATTGCCATATAGTCACAGAAAGAACATGGGTAAAAAATCTTCTGGTAGGAATCCTAATTTAAGATTTTCCTGGTTTCATATTCCAGACCAGTTTGGGCAGAAGTTAGGGGAGAAAACCAGCACTTGGGCTGATTTATCATTATATCTCTCCCTGGTTTGGCCTTGGGCATCTGTATAGTCACTTAGAGGTACTTTCATGGCTTAGAGTTTCTGCAGATTCGGGCAGGGCAGAAGCCATATGGTCAGCCTAGTCAGCAGTTTTCAGTTAAGAGTCAAAGAAGGAGCAGAAGCCTGAGCTGTGTGGGGACACTCTCTTCCAGCTCATCCCAGGTTCTGGCTGCTTTCTGTCTTGGTTTTGCCATATTGTTCGACCCAGGAGATTGGGTACTTTTATAACTCCAGGAAAAGTACATGTTTAGGGTAAATGGAAAAATATTTCTTGGTCCTTTCAAAGAGATGGTGACAGAAGATACGAAACTGTGATTGTGAGAGACTGATCATCCTGATCATCTATATGGTAAAGCTAGCTGCTGCCTTGCTTCTCTAGATTTCTCTAGAAATCTAGGTTGCTAAAATCCTTATGATGCACTGTGCTATGGCTTCAATGTCTTCCCCAAAGTTTATGCTTTGGAAACTTAATCCCCAATGCAACCCTGTTGAGCAGTGGGGCCTTGAAAAGGTGATCTGGTTATGATGGCCTTGCCCTCGTGGGTGAACTCATATTGTTATCTTGGGTAGGTTTGTTATTGCCAGAAGGAGTTTGTCATAAATTCAAGTTCAGCCACCTCTTGCTCTTGCTATCCGCATCCCTCCACTATGGTACAATGCAGACAGAACGCCCTCACCAGATGCACACCCTTGACCTTGGACTTCCCAGCCTCCAGAATGGTTAACATAAATCTCTGTTTTTTATAAATTATCCAGCCCCAGATATTCTGTTATAGCAGCACAAAATTGACTGAGATGCACTGTCTCAGAAATCTTTTTCTATCTTCATGGAGTCTATACAGTTTGACTTGCTCGAGGCCCAGTTGATTTTCGAGATCGACAATCAGCACTAACTCTATTATAGAATTTGCTTGGCTGCTGCACGGAGAACTCACTGCTGTGAGTATTGTCTCCAGCTTCAGTGGACTTCCCAGAGGTTGCCTTTGAAAATTTTACACTCAACCATTTCCTCACTCACTGAAAGCTTAAAAGAGAGCAAGTCTGAAAGAGAATGGTTATTTTTAGTAGGAAGTTGGTTATGAGGAGATTTTGAGTGGGAGAGTCAGCCTCAGAGAAACTAGGCATCTTCCCAGCTACTCTTCAGTCCTTTTTTGCCTTGTTTTGTTTTTTTAGGAGTGAATTTCTCAAAACTCTGTCATACTAAAATCAATCCCATCAATATCCAATTTGCAACCTACATAAAGATTATTAATAATAATAATATCAATATCAACATATCAACACAGTATTTAGAAATAGTTGTGGTATGAGACCCAGCTCTTCCACTTTCAGACTACAGCTCTGGGAAAAAGGCAAACCCTCAATACCTCAGTTTCCTCCATTATGAAAGGAAAATTATAATAATAATATTAGTTTATTTCACAGGCTTTTTAGAAAAGTCAAATGAGATAATGTATGCAAGAATGTTTTGCAAATCATAAAATATTGTACAAAGCTTTGTTATTTTTACAGAAAATACATATGGATTTTCTGCCCTTTTGAATTATTCATTTTCTGTCTCTTTCTAGTGGTCTGAATAATTGGATATTTGATTCTTATCTTACTTTCTTGGAACTCTGTATATTTCACATCAATTATTTCATTTTACTCTCACAGTACGTCTGTTTTACCTATAAAGAGTGGAGTGTGATTGAGTTGTCTAATATTTAAAATAAGTTGGGCTCCAACTTTCAGTCCTCTTGGTATTTATTTTTCTATGAGTTTTCCGCTCTAAACTTGGAGAAATTGCTAGTGTGGAGATTTGGATTACAGAGAGAGAACTAAACATATGAGATAATCTTTTCTCCGGATTCTGACATTTGTTAACAGGAAAGCAGTTGGGTGGTGGGAGGAAAGGGATTGCAGTGTCCCATGAGGGCGCTGCTTTAGTTTTTCTTTGAATGCATGGCATTTCAGAGCTTAGGAATAGTTGGCCTCCTGGTCTGGCAGCTTTCTCAGGAATCTACTGCCTTAAGGGCCCAACTTGAGTTCATGGCACCTGAAATCAGGTGTCTTGAGCTAGGCTGTATCAGGGTCCAGAGGCCATATCAGTGAAGGGGAAGAGTATTGAACAGAGAATTGGAGACTCCATCTAGCTGGACTGCTTGGCTTGAGAATATCATTTCCCTTTAGAATATTGCCCATTTACTTTTTCATGTTCTAATTTTAAATTTATTACTGTGGTAACGTAACATAAAGTTTGCTATTTTAGCCACGTTTAAATGTACAGTTCAGTGGCATTAAGAAAATTCACATTGTACAACCATTATCACTGTACCTCCAGAACGGCAATCACTTCTGGGAAAGCTCTTAGAAGAGCATAACACACGATAGGAGTGTAAAATATTGTTCTGACTCTTATTGCCCAATAATTTAGTGGAAGGAGCAAAGATTGCCTTAAAAAGGTTGCTTAACTTATAATTGCTTTGAGGAGGCTGAGTAAACTATATCCCTGGAAGAATTCAAATCAATGGAGATTTCTCTTGATCGGGATCATGTGGACACCATTTAGTGCTAAGGGGAAGTTGTGGATTACCTGTAGCATTTAAAGTTGTGTCCCACTTGAACATTCTATAAAGTTGCATCAATAACATCCTCACATAAGGCTAAGTTAGAAGACATTATTTCCCTCCTGCCAGGCATTTGGAACTTCTGGGTCGGAAAAGCCTAAGCAGTAATGGTCAGGAACCAATGTTACCTAATGAATAGGTCTAAAAATAGTTGAGAGAATGAATTCTAAAGTGCAGAGTTGTGATGTTCTTGTGGAAGATTTGTGGCCTTCTAACTTTAACCAAACCAATTTTTCCATCCTAAGTTCACCAGAAGGTTAGTCTAGCTTGCTGAATACAATATGAAACAGATGGGTGCATGCATTAGTAGATAGAGGCATAAAAGCAATTCATTCATACACACACACACACACACACACACACACACACACACACACACACGCACACCCTTAATCTGTTAAATTTAGAAAACTAGATTAAAGGGAAGACACATCGACACATCTAGAAATGACATGCTGCTTAAGGAAGGAGAAATCTGGTCGTATGAGGCTGTGTCTGGGAATGCTCTGCATGGGTTATTTTGGGATCTGCTGTTCTCTTGAAAAATTAAATCTGTAGGGAGAATAGGACTAACGGCCATTTGTATCCAGCTGCTTGCATCCTTTCTTCAGCCAGAGGAGTGGACTGGAGGGGGTGTGTGTGTGTGTTGCTCTCTGAATGCCCACTGTCCTGAGGATTCACAGACATGTGGTGCCAGGGCCATGAGGCTGGTCTGCAACTGCACTGCGAGAGGGTGGCAGGAAAAGGCACTGATGATGGTGACGAGGAGGCTGGTGGCTGGCATTCTTCAAGAGCTTACTGTAGATCCAGCACTGTGTTAAACAAGATGGCTGTTTTTTTTTTTCCATTCAATTATTAAGTTCAGTGATGCTTAAAGAGGTTAAGCAAACTGTCCAAGGTCATACACTTAGTAAAGAGCAGTGCTGAGCTCAAACCCAGGCCTATCTTATTTCTAAGCCCAAAAACCACCACACATCATCAGTAGAGATGACAGTCCTGAGCTAGTCCCTGCCAAAAAAATTCCCAAGTTAAAAAAACAGGATATTTTTTCTTTTGCAGTTTTCTCCTTTGTATTATAGTTTATTTCCTGACTTTCTCTGCTGGGGGAGGGGAAATTTAAAAAATCATACCCGACTTTTATTTCAAATAACAAAAGGAGGCAAATAACAGATAATTATGTGACGAATACCAAGATTCCCAATTTTGTGTTAAGAGTACAAGGTTTGTCCCTGTACCCAAGTATCTGGCATGTTTTGGTTTTGTTTTGTTTCTGCAGATATCTTGCAGAATGAATGTAAATCTATATTCTTTGGGATTTTTAGAACAGTGATTCCCAACTCATATGAGGCAATAGGGCTGATAGAAAATTAGGTTTGGTGAGATCTGGGGCTCAGGCCGGGAGATGAGAAAGAATTGGTTTGTATTTACATTTTGTGTTTTTGGAGTTGGGTGAAGGAGGTCTGATTGAGAAATATTAGAGGAGGAGCCGAGGTTTTTACCCTTCAGGGTCCCTATAGGTCTAAGAATGCAATAACAAAGATATTTACGTTGTTTTAAACTTATTTTGAAAATTGCATATTTGCTGTTTGAATCTCTTTTAGATTTTTTTACAAGGTGTTTGTAGTCTTGACCTTCCCCTTGAATAGAAAGAAGGAATGTTTGAAGGTGCAATTTTAACAAAAAGTCTTTACATTTTCTCCTGGAGGAACAGAGAAGATGCATCTCGTTCATTCAGCAGATATTAACTGGGTCCCTGCTGTGAGCCAGACATTTGTAGTAGACCCAGAGTATAAAGAAGACAGATATCCTGACTGCCTGGGAGGAGTGTACAGTGTAGTGATGCCTTGAGAGATGGCCCTGTCCCCAGCAGGCAGGAAATGGCTATACCCAGATGTAACAAGGGAGCTGCTTTCTAAAAGGGCCACACTGGGAAGTCCCAAGATACCAGAGAGACTCCTTCAAAGCTGAATATCAGAGACAAGGCTTGGAAACATCACTGGTATAAATCGTAATTGTCATGATAGAAGTCTGAATTTTGTGCTTGCCAATATAATTCATGAAATGTCTGTGTTTTCAAGGTTCAATCCCAACGTCAGCAGGTGAGCCTCTTTTTGTTCTAGTGGCAGCTGATGGGGTGTCTCCTTGCAGACAGGCTTCTGCTGGAGCTTGCTCTTGGCAACAACAGGGACTAAGTGAGAGCATAGGTTTGGATAAACTTAAATCCATCATTGTCACTAGAAAAACATTTCAGAAAATATGCCATATTAATGATGGGTAAATGGCATCATCTTTCTTGAATAAATGCCTTCACCACACCAGAATTTAATGTAATGCCTCTACCTTTACAAAGGATCAATATGAGACCTGGCAATTGAACAGCATTTCTGTATATTTTATAAACATGGGAGTTGAAGGTATTTTCTGCTATGTCACTCAAAGTCCTTTTTATAAATTCTGTCAATTGCAACTCCACACTATGTCTTGCAGTAGGTTTCCGCTTATGTTTGGTTCCAAAGAAAAGGCTGTCTAGGCTTATGAATTTGTGTGCTTTCTGTTTTTAGAGAACAAGTGGTATAAGCCAGTGTCCTTTCCATTTGCCTTAGCTGGCACAAACTCAGATCCAAATGCATCACCCAAGTGTTATCTGCTCAACTCAGGTACCTGGGACATTCCCTCTCTGTTTTGACTTATCCTTAAAGACTTTACACAGCAGGAGTATCTGAAGTCCACTCAGTACATAAGCTACAGATATAACAGGAATGATTTTTTTCCTGTACACCTATTTGTTCAACTTTCTATCTGATGTAATAAAGTGAAAGAAAGCCTTGTTGAATGATTGGAATATAGAGTGGCATCTTATTGGTGCTTGAAAATAAAAAATTGTGGACAAATAAAACATGTTTGAGTATCAGTGTCTCTATATCCCTAGATATGAAGGGAAACATAGAAAAAGGAAGAGACATAGACCATGCTCTCTTGGAAGATAACAGCTCAATTGGGAAAGACTTCCTACATTTTTATCTCCTCCCCACTCACATTCACTTGGAAATGACCCATAAACATTCACCAGCTGTTTGAAAATAAGCACGAGTAATTGCAACTCTTCAATTGCCAAGAAAATCATCAGAATCAATGCTTTCCTCAAAAAATAGACATGGAGTGCTACTATGTGCATGTTGTTGAGGAGTGAAGAACATGGGTCACATTCATTTTCTGCCCTCAAGATCTGGTCGTCCGAATAGGGGCCAAACCAATCCTACATATTTCTATACTACAACTGAAAGCAAATGCCTCAGTAGAAGTAGAAATAAAGGTTTGATAATGACCCAGAAGGATAAAAAATCACTTTTTGGTTGGGAAATCAGAAAAGGCTTTATAAAAAAGGTGATAGTGGACAGAGGGGCAATCTAGGTAGAGCCAACAAAGATGCAAAGAAGAGAAAATGGTAGGTGTGTTCAAGGATGGTAAACGTACCATTTGTCTTGTATGTAGTTTACATGCAAAAGAGCAGAGAAAGATAAGTGAAAGTTAAACCAGTATTAGCACTACATCCCTTGAAAAGCTTGTACTTAATGTACTTGTAATCAAAGGAGAACTATTAAAGGTTTATCAGCAGAAGAGTGGCTACTAGACTAGTGATTCAGGAAAACTAAGTTGAGCCTTGGGGTAGAGAATTATAAGAGGTTGAGAGCTTGTGTAAAAATTACAATAGCAAAGAGAACAAATCATGTCCATTAGCCAGGATTTGTTCATAGGAATGAAAAAAAAATAAGAATGAGTGACAGAAAGTCCTAGCTAGAGCAATTAGACAAGAGAAAAAAAAATAAATGGCATCCAAATTGGAAAGGAAGAAATCAAATTATTCTTGTTCATAGATGATATAAACTTATATTTTGAAAAAACCTAAAGGATCTGCTGAAAAAAACTATTAGAATTGATAAATAAATTTACAAATAATTTATTTGAAGGATACAAAATCAATATCCCAAAATCAGTAGCATTTCTATATGCCAATAGTGAACAACCTAAAAAAGAAATAAAAAATAATTCTTTTTATGATAGCCACAGATAAAATTAAATACCTAAAAATTAAACAAAGAAATGAAAGATCTTTACTATGAAAATCATAAAACACTGATTAAAACACTAATGAAAGACATTGAAAAAGACAGAAAATGGGAGCATATTTCATGTTTATAGATTGAAAGAATCAATATTGTTAAAATGTCCATACTACCTGAAGCAATCTACAGATTCAATGCAATTCCTATGAAAATACCAATGACATTCTTTATAGAAATAGCAAAAACCATTCTAAAATTTATAAGAAACCACAAAAGACCCAGAATGGCCAAAGCTATCCTGAGCAAAAAGAGCAAAACTGGAGGGATCAACAAACTTAACTCCAAATTATACTATAGAGCTATAATCACCAAAACAATGTGGTACTGGCCCCAAAACAGACACATAGACCAATGGAACAGAATAGAGAACCCAGAAACAAATCCATCTACCTACAATGAACTCATTTTTGGCAAAGGTGCCAAGAACATACATTGGGGAAAAGATAGTCTCTTCAATAAATTGTATTGGGAAAACTGAATATCTATATACAAAAGAGTGAAACTATCTCTTTCCATATACAAAAATCAAAATAGATTAAAGGCTTAAATCTAAGACCTCAAAATGTGAAACTAGTACAAGAAAACATTGGGGAAACTTTCCAGAAGACTGGACTGGGCAAGGATTTATTGAGTAATACCTCACAAGCACAGGCAACCAAAGCAAAAATGGACAAATGTTATCACATCAAGTTAAAAAGTTTTCTGCAAAGCAAAACAATAACAACAAAAACAATAAAACAATCAGCAAAGTGTAGAGATAACCCACAGAATGGGAGAAAATATTTGTAAACTACTCTCTGACAAGAAATTAGTAATCACAATATGTAAGGAGTTCAAACAACTCTATAGGAAAAATTCTAATAATCCGATTTTAAAAATGGGCAAAAGCTTTGCATAAACATTTCTCAAAAGAAGACATACACAAACAGGCATAGGAAAAGGTGCTCCACATAAATAATCATCAGGGAAATACAAATCAAAACTACAACGATATAGCATCTCACCCCAGTTAAAATAGCTTTTACCGAAAAGTCAGGCAATAGCAAATGCTGGTAGGATGTGGAAAAAAGAGAACTCTTGTACACTGTTGGTGGGAATGTAGATTAGTTCAACCACTAATTTTTGAGGAATAGTTTGGACATTTCTCAAAAAACTAAAAGTAGAGCTATCGTATGATCTAACAATCCTATTGCTCGGTATATACCCCAAAGGAAGGAAATCAGTACATCAAAGAGATGTCTGCATTCTCATGTTAGTTGCAGCACTGTTCACAACAGCCAAGATTTGGAAGCCACTTAAGTGTCCACCAACAGATGAATGAAGAAAATGTGGTACTTATACACAATGAAGTACTGTGATTCGTAATAGCATGGATGAAACTGGAGGTCATTATATTAAGAGAAACAAATGAGGCACAGAAAGACAGACTTCTAATGTTTTCATTTATTTGTAGAACCTAAAAATTAAAACAATTGAACTAATGGAGTGGCGAGTAGAAGCATGGTTACTGAGCATGGCCAGGGTAGTGGGAGGATGGAGGGGAAGTGGGGATTCTTAATGGTTACGAAATAGTTGGAAAGAATGAATAAGACCTGTTATTTGACAGTACAACAAGGTGACTATAGTCAATAATAATTTAATTATACATTTTCAAATAACTAAGAGTATAATTGGATTGTTTGTAACACAAAGGATAAATGCTTGAGGGAATGGATACTTCATTTACCCTGATGTGATTCTTACACATTGCCTGTACCGGAATATCTCATGTAATCCATCCATACATACACCTACTATGTTAAAAGTTAAAAATTAAAAAAGGAATGAGAGACACTGATGTAGGAGAGGATTGTTGTTAACATAATTTGGCAACTGTAATATGCTGGCTCTGAGTTTGTGAGCCTGCAAGACCAGAAGCCCAGGAATGCCACCTGAGGCATGATGGGGGGTGGACCAGGAATAGTGTGTGTTGAGAGAGATTCAGTGTGGGGCAGAGGAAAGCCAACAGGACATGTTGTATATGTCGAGCCGGTGAGTTGTTCTGAGATGGGGGTAACAGTGGAGGGCATGCTAAACTGTAGGAAAGGTGGGGTATGCTGAAGAGAGGACTTCCTACTCCTCAGCCCTGGGCCACTCAGGTAGCTCGGGTAGGAGTGAAGTGGAAGAGAAGGGGTTGCTTCTCAAGCAGGTGATCAAGTCCTTCAAGACTCCTGAGCCAGGTGTCAGGTGAGACAACTTGCCAAAGCTGTAGTCATTAGAACCTTCGATATTAACCAGCAGGAGAAAATCTTCTAGAACTTGGGTTGTCCTTGGGGCTAGCCAGTTATCATGCTCAGAAGTAGAATTAACCTGAAGAAGATCAAGGAAATTGGAGAAACAGCTTTCCTGAGACTGTCTGCCCCTTTTCCCAGATGAGGGGTACTGGAGACAGCCGTCACAGCAGCTGGGATCCGTGGAGCTTCTCATCCACTGGGTGCCAAGTGCCATGCTATACCCTTTATCACACTGAATGGTTACAAATTGATGAGGTAGATACTGTGGTCAACATCATTCTCTAAACGAGAGTAATGAGGCTTACATGAATTTCTCAAGGACATATGGCTACCAAAGCTGTTAAGCATTAGCCAGGCATTCTTTAGGGTGAAAGCAGACGGTGCAGTTGATTCTCATAATCTGTGGTCTGTAAAGTCACCTCAAACCTTGAGTTAGTGAACACTGAAGCATTGCCCCTAAGGGAAATACATGGTTAGATTCCTGCAAACTTCTGGTCACAACATTTTTGTCTACCAATCAATACATAACCTTGTTTTATGTGTATTTCCGTTTAAAGACTTCTCATTTAATATATGTTGTTGAACTCTCACGCAATGGTACTGTAACTTCTGCCTGAACAAAGCTTCTCTAACACACGTTTTCTCCATAAGGCACATCACACTCTTCTTGTGCTTTTGAACACTAGACGGCACTTAGCTCTATATGTGGGGGCCATTTTAAACAGTGAAACCATCAGCTAAAATGGAAGAAAATGTTGCTAAACAGACGGTGAGAAGGAAGTGTTTATAATACGAGAGCTGAAACAAGAAGGCAGGGCATTTCCTTGTTCAACCTCACTGGGACAATGAGATTTGGATGATTAAAATTTTTCACCAGTCTGCACATATCCTTAAATGACCTCTAAGGTCACATGCCACGAATATTGGTTTTGGGGTTACAAATACATTTTGGTGAGCAGGCAAATTCACAAATACAGAATTTGTGAAAATAAGAATCAGCTGTACCTCAGCAGCCATGGGCACATTTTTGCAATGTATAGACTTCTAAGAGAAACCTATGAAGAAGTGATCATGATATATCTTACATCTCTTGTTTTTTTTCTCTTAATCTTGGAGTCAGTATTTCCTAACTTACCAGTTTAAAGGGCAGCTCCTTGGACCTAACTTACAAGCCTCAGAATGAGCTGCAGAGCAAGTGCACGTGGCCCTCAGCAGACGTGTCAGGCCCCTGAAGCACACATGTGGAGAACAGGTGATCCCACGTGCCAGAGAACCAGTGGCCTCTGGCAGGATCCACCCTTCCTCATAGGTTTCCTAGCCTCTCTTTTGGGGTTGGTGGCAGTGAGGGTTAATACCGTTTCCTTAGTGCCAAGATTCTTGCTAATACAGCAGTGTGTGACTTTTGGCATGTTGCAGAATATGGCGGATTAAGGTGACGTTTCCAGAATAAAAAAAATCCAAGCTGATTACTGGCTCAGATGCTCCTCCCACTGTGTGATCTTATATAAATACCTTAATCTAGTCAATCCTCGGATTCTTTTTTTTTTTTTTTTTTTTTTTTTTTTTTTTTTTTTTTTTTGAGACAGAGTTTCGCTCTTGTTACCCAGGCTGGAGTGCAATGGCGCAATCTCCGCTCACCGCAACCTCCGCCTCCTGTGTTCAGGCAATTCTCCTGCCTCAGCCTCCTGAGTAGCTGGGATTACAGGCACGTGCCACCATGCCCAGCTAATTTTTTGTATTTTTAGTAGAGACGGGGTTTCACCATGTTGACCAGGATGGTCTCGAACACCTGACCTGGTGATCCACTCGCCTCGGCCTCCCAAAGTGCTAGGATTACAGGCTTGAGCCACCACGCCCGGCCGATCCTCGGATTCTTTAGCTGTGAAATGAGGGTCATAGTTATATTTATTTCTTAGAATTATTGTGAAGATTAAATACATTAATTGATGTGAAGTGTGTAGTGCAGTGCCTGCCATATGGTAAACACTCAGAAAGCATTCACTTTTACAATTTTGTATCTTAATATTGAATTATTTTACATATCATGTGCTTATTACAATGATAAGTAATTTACAAAAAGTCTTTTTTTCCCCTATATATATATCAGTGATTGAGTATAGACTTTGGCATTGGATTATCTTAATTCTACTCTTAGCTTCTTTTTCTATCTGGGTAAATTTGGGCAAATTACTGAATTTGAATCTTAGCTTCTTAATCTGATAATGAGAGAAAAATAAATTTTAACTCTCAGATTGATTGGAGTGTCAAATGACATAATGTATTTAAAGGAGCTTTAGCACTGGGTCTAACACATGATAAGCCTTGATAAGTTCTTGCTATTACTGTAATTTTTAGTATTATTTAGAATAATACGGTAACATTGCATTTCTGAGACTGCGTTATAATGCATTATGTAGCTTCTAGACTTATTTTTTTGACCTTCATTAACAAACTTTCTTTCAACAAAGTGCATGCCTGGAATGCATCCTGCTTTTTGATGGAAAGATGTGGTGGCTCAGCAGAGTGCTCAGCAGATGAGAGCTAAGACTCAGCAGCTAAAGGATGGGTGGAGCTGGAGGTTGTGGAGTTCTGCTGAATAAAGGCTTTTTGCTTCCTAATACTTCCACTTCTAATGTTTCTGGAGCTCATAGAGGACAACTACTGACAAGAACCTGTCTTCATATATCATGGGTCTGCAATGGTTAGTAAGATGTCCAGAGCTGCTGAAAGATCAACCACAATGACCAGAGTCCCCTAAGGAACAGGTGGGCTTGGAGGAGCAATGCCAGTAGGTTATTCTGCAGATAGAAATGTGTCTTCACAGGTACATTTCACTAGGAGGAATGGTTTATCTCTGCTGTCTGTCTGTGGCTGCTCAGCAGGGCCACGTGTATGCCATGTCTTTGCGTTAAACCATCCATTGCAACATCGTTGACATTCACTCCGCAGCTTGACCTTTCTTTCCCTCTCTCACCCCCAAACTTCTTCCACCGAGTTGTGCAGGTGGGTAAATCTTCCTCTGCTGCATCCACATGCTGGGGAAATTGGCTGGCTCTGCGAAGTGTGATTGGAACCGTTTGCTTTCAAGCTGCACATAAGCATCGGGAGAGATTTATAACACTTTCCTTCTTGCCGAATCGACCCACTGGGAGCCATTAAAGTTTTATTGCTCTCTGCAGTTGCCTGGCCAGAGTGGGATTGAGGGGACCTGTAGTTGGAAAAGCTTTTTCTTCCATCGGCTTAGTTACAGGAAATATTGGGGAGAGGGAATAGAAGTGACTCTTCTTTTGTTCAGTCTCCTCATTTTGATCCCAACCCTTTTCCAAACTGCACTGAGTTCTTAGAGTAACATCCCTCGTGTAATTCACACTGCATGCTAAGCCTTTCCATTCTATGACGAGCTCTCTGAAGTCCCACTTCTTCCAAGAAGTCTTCTTGTGTTGATCAAATTAAGGCCGTGAGTTTCCCTGGTACGCCCCTTACCTCTCTTGGCTGGACTCCATGCCCCTTCTCATTTCACTGGTCTTTGTCCCAGATTTTGACCCCTATTTTTCTTCGGACTTGCAGCTACCTCTTAACATTAGGTAAATGAACAGATGTTCCAGTCATAAATTATAAAGTTCCAGAATCCTAAATCTGGGATATGTATTAAAAATGCTCAATGTAAGCAGTGACTTACATTACCCAGGTATACATAGAGATTGAGGTGTTTTTATGCCTATCTTGAAGGACGAGTCTTCACAGATGTTCTCATGCCAAATTTTAAAAAAGAAATATGCTCCAGGGGTGGCATCAGCTTTCTTTCATGGGGGCTTTAGCTGAGATAGGTAGACATAGGTTGATTTCCCTTCTTCATCGTCAATCAGTAATAGTTATTATTGTGTATTTACCCATGTGCTATGCACCATGAAAGTCCCTGAGACAACAGAGACATGGGCCTCATCTATGGAGCCTGGAATCTATCACAGAAAACCATTTTAAAGAATGTCCTCTAAACAGCATCTGGAATAATAAGATGGATTGCCTTTGCGATTATTTATACAACTTGAGGGCCAAGCCTCAAGCAAAATCTGTCTTCAATGCAATAAGATTCAATATATAGTAATAGTAATAACAATTGCAATAATAATACTAATTACCACCTTTAAGCTTCTGTGTTATTCAAGTACTGCACTAAATACATTGATTGTTTAATTTTTATTTTAATAAAAATCTCACACGATAGATTTTTAGCTGCATGCTATCTATACAGAAACAAGAGCTCAAAGGTAATGTCCTAACCAGCCTGAGGTCGTCCGATCAGCAAGTGACTAAGTCAGCCTGAAAGCCACACTAAGTAAGGCCCGGCAAGAAGGACTGTGTATTCTCCCTCCTGTTTCTCTGCAAACTCATCAGCCTTAAGAAGGTTTCAACAGTCATCTACTTCTTAGGGTAATTTCAAACTGCTGTTTCATCTTGCATACATGTTTGCATTTTAAGAACGAAAGCTTCAGATGGGTTATAAGATTTTATTACCAGGTGGAGGGATTTTGGCAGGCATGGATATCTTGTATGAGGTCATCCCTACAGGACCTCATTAGTCAGCTGTTTTCTCTAACACACTCCAGTTTTACTGGGGATTGTTGGTAAGATTACAAAGTGGTTGATTGCCAAGTGCTGAGATTAGAGCTTGAGGGTTCAATTCTTGATCTGACACATAAAATTAGCTGAGTGACCTTAACCTGTGTGCCTCAGTTTCCTCATCTGTAACATAGGGAAGGTAAAGAACCTAATATATATGTTTAATATGAGGGCCAAATGAAAATCAATACATCTGGAATGCTAATGACCATGCTGGCACACAATACATCTTCAAGAAAATTTAATTTTTAATATATTTTTTCAAGTGTTCAAAGTCATTCACACATACCATCACATTCGGCCTCATAACCTGGGGTAAAAGCTATCATTATATGATAACTAAATTAAGGTGATATTCTCACTTAGAGAGTAAGAATGACACATGTTCTGAGGCAATAGAATTCACTGGAATGAATCAAAGCAGAGCAGAGAATCTCAGACGACTCATTATACTCTCACTAGAAGAAACCCACCTCCTGATTCCTATAGATGCAGGAATTTCTACATTCCTGGCTGAACACCCTTTTTGACTTTGAGTTTAAGCTGAAGTGTTACACCTGGTTATGACACCCATGCCCTTGAGAGGAACAGTTGCTTTTCTTGGTCACCTAATGGTCCCCATAGTGTTGCCACAATATAAGTCATCCAGAACTCTTGTAGATTTCCATAGGTCCTCCCTCCCCTAACACATCCCAAAGGCTAGAAACAAGATTAACGGACAAGCTCTTCCCTCAAGGGTCCAATCACTTCCACATTTTCCAGATTTACTTACAAGGTCAAAATGAAGCAAGTGGGAGAATTCAAAGTATACGATAGTTACGCCAGCAAACCCACCTCTTTTTTTTTTTTTTTAACCATTGTTAGCATATCATAATTATAGTTATAAATACAATAATGATGATGATTATTATTATTTTATTGGGCATTTTCTATGGGCCAACTGTGGTCCTAGGCAGGTTGCTTCATGGTGTGGAGGCTGGCAGCAGAGCTCCAAGGCAAAAACATTCGCTTTAGAGCTTCCCTTAAGACTCCAAATAAAAGCCACAGGCAGACTCAAGGGCTCCATATGCTGCCCCTGCAAATCTTTCCACCCTCACTCAGCCACTGTAACATGGAGCTGGTTCCTGCCTATGTGTCTTTGCACTTGGTATCCCTCTCACTGGAAAAGGTTTTATCTGTCAAATGTCTTCCCTCCTTAAGAGACTCAGTTCTCTGCTGAAGTAACCTTGGGAGGCAGGTCTGCTCCTCTATATATTCTGGATTAATCTCTCCTCTGCATCTTTAGTTTTATTCACAACACCTGTCACTATGTCTTCTCTCGTCGGGTGTTTGTTTTATAGTCTGACTTCTTCACCAGAATTGCAAGCCATGTGGACAGAGATTTTGTCTGCTATAGTAACCCTGCATTTCTAACTGAAGAAATGCTTCGAATGTAGCAAGCAATGAATACGTATTTATTGAAAAATACAAACATTGAGAGAAGGAATTAATAAATTAAGCAGATGGCTTAGAGGAGTGGATTAACTTCCCAAGTTTACACAACTGGTGAGTTTGTCAGGTAACTTCTCATAGGAGAACTCTGGTAGTAGGGGATGCAGCTTTACCTACTGGGGCGTGGAAAGACTGTCTAATCTTAGGTAAAGGTGGGCAAGCTCAGGGAGGTCTTTGATGTGCACAGAAGCACTCAGTAAGTCAGGACCAGAATGCAGGCCATGTAACACCTGCCAATGGCTGCTTCCTCCTTACCCTTAAGGACCTTTTGTGAAGTGGTCAAATAAATACTGGTCCCATCATCTCAAGTGATATCTTACCTCCTCCTTGTGGCTGGACCACTTACCGGTTATTTGGTTATTTCCTGAGAAGAGGAGAGTACAAAATGTGAGATAGGCCATGTCCCAAGCAGGACCGCATTTTAAGTCCTGAGCCTGGATCCTGCCTCAAATTTAAGTCAAAAATACTCCTTTCTTAGGAATAGTCACCAAGGTCCTGGCCATATGTTTGAGGAACATTTGTATAGGCTATGATACAAAGGGCCCAGACTGAGGGCCAAAATACTGGAGTTGAGGGCAGCTGTCTGTCCCCCTGGCTGGCCTAGACAATATGCCCTCATCCTCCTGAATCCCAGTTTCCTCGTCTGAGATGGAGGGTGGGCAGGACCCTCTATAGCCTCCAAGCATTCTCTCGGCCCTCAAGGACACCCCAAACATTCTCTCTGCCCTCACAGACACCCTCAAGTGTCACCGTGCTCTGCCCTGCTGCCTTGGGCTGGACCGCCAGTTTTCACTCCCAGTGGCCCCAGTGTGGAATGAAGCCTGGCCATTCTGTGAAGGAACCAGGAAAGACATAAAGGAAAGGGGGGATGCATCCTAACAAGTCATTATTTAGATGTGTTTTGCTTAGCTCTTTTCCTGATCTAGTGAATTAAAAGAGGACATCTCAGCGGGAAAACACACAGTGAGACTTGAAGTAGTGCTTTTTGAACCTGTCAATTATCAAGAGATTGTAATTGTGGGAAACACCCAAGCCATCTAGAGGGACCCGTGTCTTTATCCTCAGAGTGCAGAGACCCACTAAGATAAGAAAGTAGGAGGGGAGCGCTTGTGAGACAGAAAAAGAAAGAGCCGTTGTTTGGAGCTGGGAGCTGGCCAGTATGTCTTCTAATTTAATTACTTATCTTTCCCTCAAATTGTTTATGGTACACTAGGCTATTAAATGCACCATAAGCAAACCGCTCTTGAAAGAGGAAGTGGATTTATTTGTTTTAGTTACCACTCCAACAAAAGTCTATTTCTTCTGCTAATTAAGATTCCATTCACTAATTTAAATGTTATGCTAATTAAAGTATAATTCTGAAAATGTAAAAAGGAGTTAAAAATAAAAAGAAAGAAAAAACTGGGTTGGCCTTTAGGAATTACATTAAATTTATTGCGTTGTAACAATGGCAAGCTGGGTAATTATTTCATTCGCCTCCACGCTGCATTCAGGCTTTTGCTTATTCATCCCATTCTCACACTTCAGCTCATTAACACACACTTCCCCTCTCCCACTCTAATGGGAGTTTTCTCGTGATGGTTTAAGATGAGTTGTGAGTTAGATCCTTGAAGCAATGTTTAGAATTTCTTCAGCTGGGCCGCACAGAGTGTTGCAAGCTGCTGCTTGATTTGATGTTTAGAGAGAGAGAGAAAAAGAAACATCTGGATTTCTGCTTGGTAAACCAATTTCTGGAGCCAAGTTGCTCTGACTCCAGCTTCTTCTCCATCCTCTCTAGAAGGCTGGGTATTTTATAGAAGACAGAGATTATAACATTTTACAAGAAAGAAGATGAGTCTTCCTCCCAAGTCAGACTCTGGAATTTCGAGTGTCTGGGATAAGACAAAAAGAAACCAGGACCGTGGGGGCCACCAAAGCCATTCATGACCGGGGCCAAACCATCGAAGCTTCAGCTTCCGCATCAGTCAGACAGTGCTGTCTTGAGGATTAGAGGCACTCGAGGCTTGAAAACAGCTGGCCTGGTGACTGGAACAGAGTGGCCGCCAAGTGTTCCCGTCCTCCCCGCCCCTAATTTTGTGGCTGCAGCACCAGACTGGAAAACGGGACCCTGGTGTGCTTTTCTAGGCTTGGTCTCCGGTCTGCCAGGTGATCAAGCCTTTGCCTTCTATAAAGGCAAAATGCATAGAGCCACATGTATCAGTTTTTTCTTGCTATATATAACAAATTATCCCCAACTCAGTGGATTCAAACAGCAAACACTTGTTATCTCGCAGTTTCTGTGGGTCAGGAATCTGAGAGGGGCTTTGCTGGGTGTTTTTGAGTCAGAGTCTCTTAAGAGACCCAGCAGTCATGGTGCCAGTGGGGATTTCAGCCATCTGAGGATCCAAACTTGCTTCCAGGCCATGAGCCACAACTCTAGCCCGCAGTACACAGTCCTTCCACAGGGCAGCAGCCTCCCCGGAGCCAGTGCTGCAAGGGAGAGAGTGTGGCATCACTGTCTTTTAGGACAAGCCTCTAAGCCCTGCATCCTCACTTCTGCATTATTCTATCCATTACGGGTCACTAGGTCCTGCCCACAGCCACAAGGAGGGATTCCACAAGGGTGCGGCACCTGGAGACAGAGGTCTCTTGACCAATCTGGGGGCTGGCCAGCCTCTGCGTTGGCCTCCCCTCTGACGCGACACAGTGCTTTGCTCTGTCTCACAGTCTTCTGATCAAAGCCTGGAACTCTGGCCTTCCTGCAGCTACAGCTCATGCCCAGCCGTCTGCCTATTGTCAAACCTAGGCATTCTGGGACAGACCCAGGAGGTCACATGTCCATCACTGAGGGGCTTTGGCGAGGGCTGTGGCAAGAGGGGGTGGACTGAGAAGTCTCCTCCTGAAAGATATGTCTCTATTGAGGCTGGTCTCCAACGAGACTCTCAGCTCATCAGAGGCGGGTTGCATTGGAGAAACATTTAGAAAGAGGCACAGAAGGCAGTGGGATTTTCTTTGGGTACAAGCAACAAAAGCTAGGGTTGATGGAATAAGATGCTAATAAAAATGAATTAATGAGCATCTCAATTTAATTTTCCAGTTCCAGAAAGAAGGAATAAATAAGCACCATGGAGCTGACTTTCTCATCTGGTTGGGCTGCCCCTTCTTTTTATTAGCGTCTTTCTTGTCAACGGTTGAGTGAGATATTATTACGGTCAACTTTAGGCTGCAGTCTAAGCTAAGTCTTGACAGTTTTTGTTTTTTTCTGGCCTGTAGCTTGGAAGGGAGAGGTTGACACCATGCCAGAGTGGAGGGTGGGAGGCAAGGAATCAGTACTGGGTAAGTTGGTTTTTTGGTTTTTTGGGGTTTTTTTTTTGCACAGTGGTCTTTGGCAGCTGCATGAATATGGATGTGTGGCTGTTGGGAAAATTCTGTCAAAAGTGTCCCCAGAAATTAGATACTTTGCTGCTAATTCAGTCATACAGCTGGAGTGGGCTGGCATTTTCAGGGGCAGACCACACAGGTGTATTTGTTTTTACCACTGAAGAGACTGAGAAGAGGCCAGGTGGGTGGGATAGTGACTTCCCAAACAGATCAGCAGATGGAAGTGATACTGTCCTTGGGCACTCCTGGGATGTCCCTGTGTGTGCAGGGTGAGGAGTCAGTGAATGCTGGTGATAAGTGTGCACTCTTCTTTTCTCTCCCTGCCCTGTAGCATGAATCATACTGGCCCTGGGCATGCAGTGCAGGTGTAGACAACCTTCTGTTCACTGGCCTGTGAGCTATGAGACTCAGAAACATAACACAGTCTCAGGAACAGTCTCTCTTCTGTTTATTTATAGCTCAACACTAAATAGCTGATTCCAATCCTGTTAAGGTTTACCAATCACCTATTAAAAACCTCAAATGATGTTTAGTTGTCTGATGCCTGCTTCCAAAGGAAGGCCCTGGAGATTTCTCTGCAGATGCACGTTATTCATATATGACATGACCTCAGGATGTTGTTTACGGATATGTTCTGTGAGTAAATATTTACTGAATTTCAATAATAGGATGGGCACCATGTTTGATAATAAGAAGTACGTGGCTGTCTCAAAAACAAGCAAAATCTGATTCTTTATGGTAAGAGGGGAGTTCGTGTCTCATGTAAGAGAGCAGCAGATTACAGACAGGATGACTCGATTCCCATCTTCACTCAGACACTCGCCAGCTGTGTGGCCTTGGGCAAGTTACCCAGTCTTTCATAAGACAATGATGTGATCAGATTCCTGTTGTAGAAAGAGCACCTTACAGCAGTTCCACCAAGGCACTGATGGAAAGGAACTGGAATAATGGGGATTGAGGAATGAACTCCCGCAGGGCTCTGAATAGGGGGTCTCTGGAGTCTGAGCTGCTAGCAGGGTCATGGCCTGGGGAGGAGGTGTGGGTCCAAGAGGCGGTAATGAGGAAGCACGAGACCTGTTTGGATAGGCAGGAAGGGGAGGAAGGGGGAAAGATAGCGTAGGTGTGTCACCAGGGTGACCAGGTGGATGCTGGTGTTATTAAGTAAGGTGGGAGACCTTGGAAAAGAAGGTGGTAAAGAGAGGAAATGTAGCTCCTTTTTGGCTGCATTGTATCAAGAACTGCTCCTCCACGTGTCTGTGCTATTACTCTGTGACCTGGGCTCTGTGCTCCAAATTCAAGGAGGTCACCTAGAATAGCTGAGGATCAGAAAAGCTATCTGGGAGCTAAAACTGGTGGCAGTTTTAAAAACTCCTTTCATAAGAAGTGAAATAAATCTGGAGAGATGTCCTCCTCTCCCCTCAGAGGCCTCTCCTTTGTTAGGCTGGGTGGAGTGGGGTGACGGAACATCGATCGGTGGGAGATAGATGGGAGGAAAAGCCCTCGTTGCCTGCAGAATCAATGCTCCCTTAAAGACTGCAACAAACAGGATTAAAGGTTGAAAGACATTTATTGAGGGGCGAATCTGAGTGTATGTTTTATTAGTCAGCCCCGGCACTGGGTTTATAGAAATGCCCAGCCTAGATGCTGCCAAGAGCAATAAATCAGGGCTTTCTTCTTTGGCCGGCTGCCTGGGCAGTGATGTGGGGGTGTGTGACCCCAGGCCAGGAGGATGGAAGAGAGTGTTGTCTTCAGGCCATCTGGGGTAGGGTGGGGACTCAGGGAGGGGGAACAAGACGAAGATGATTGGCCAGTGCCCTTCCTGGTCTCCTCTCCAATGGCTCACTAATGAGGTCAAACATGCTTACTGCATGGATACATGCCTCCAGTCTCTTTCAGAATTCCCCGCCCCTCCTGCCAAAATCATTTGCCTAACCTTTTGCCTGACGGATTCAGAAGCTATTAAATGCACGGCATCCACACAGCTGGCCATTAATTGGAGGCCAGAGCTTGATTAATGAGCATTATGCTAATGTTGGGTCAGGGGGCAGATTATGTGTAAAAGACCAAAACAGTAAGTCAAGTCAAAAGCAATAACACCACCTTCCATCCCTCCGCCTCCCCAAATAAGTTGGCAGCTGGAGGCAAGTGGAGAAAAGGCATATTGATGAGACAGCCTGCAAGAGCCTGGCACTTGCCTTGGTTCTTTCTGCAGAGAACTGGGCTGAGATGCTCCTGCCTCCCTCTCAGGAGGAGCGGCAGCCACCTGGAAGGTGGGCTCTCATACCAGGCTGGCCTCAGGGGGAGGCACAAGCAGCTGTGGGTTGTGGGAGTGACACCTTCCAGAATACAGTGTCTTTTTTAAAGACCCTAAAACTTACAATCGCAAATGATAAAATGTCCACATAAAGTGTTCATGTTCAAACATTAAAATGCACTTGGAAGAATGAATCCCGACTCAGGCACCCTGAAATCATGGATCCTTTGGCAAGTAAGGCATCGCCTACTTCTGACTCCTTGTGCTCATTGAGGTCGCCCTTCCTCTGGTCACTCTTCCTGTCTCTACATCAAACCCCAGAATCCCTTGAAGTTCCTTCTCCTGTCCTCTTCCTGACACACTCTACACTTTCTCCTGGGGTGAGTGTGTGTCTTTCCGTGATGTCAGTTATCAGAGCTGTCTCTCAAGCGACATGTCCAGGCATAGACTTTCTCTGAGCTCCAGGCCTTCACCATGGCCATGCTTACTCATGCCACCCTGCATAAGTTCTGTCGAATCCCAGACACACTATGCTCCAAGCTGAATTTTTCTTTCTACATTGTATTGGTTACTGACACACATTTACTTGATCCCGTGCTACAGAAACAGACTTTTCAATCTTGGTTTGTCCCACCTCATTACTTGCACTGCTGAGGGCATTTTTCTCTGCTGTTTCCCTCTTCTTGGTGGCCCCGCCAGTTTCCTCTGCCACTTACTGAGGTGTGGCTCCCACCCTCTCTTTTGCACCATTGCAAAATCTTCCAGCACCTACCTCTTACCCAACTAAGGGGCCCATGCCCCCTCAGCTGTCCAATTTTTAAGCCACTCCTAGGCAAGACAGCTCTTCACACTGAACCTGTCAGCCTTCGCCGCTGCCAGGCTGAGATCACATTCGTTACCTCCACACTCTGGGCGTAGCAGACATTTAACACTATTTCCTGCCCATCTCTCTATCCCTGCCTCCCCTCCATGCACAGGGCTAATTGCTTTACATAGATATGATAGCTCAGCTCCATACCTCCCTGTCCTTATTCATGGTGTTGTCTTGGTGTGAAACAGCAGGGCTTCAGATTTCTGTCATCAATCGTGTCCCAGAAATGATCTTATAGATGATTCAAAGGATCAATATAGAAAGCACACCCACAAGATCAGGAATAACAAGAACGGGGAGAGACTAAATATGTGAATGATGAAATCACAATCAAAAACGAAACTAGCAGGCTGGGAACTGGAGGTAATAATGTTATGTTTCTCTAGAATAAACGTGAGGTCATATTTTTTATTTAAAAAACTATATTTAAAGAGATATGTGAGAGGGGAGGAATGGTTTAACTAAGGTATTAATTTAAAAATTCTGCTGATAGCATAATTAAAGATAATGCAATATATAGATATCAAAATGTAAACAGAATTTAGGTAATATTGATACAATCTATAACCCATGGCAAGAGCTTTGTTCTTCATTAGGTATATTACTTGGAAATATATTCCATTCAAAATACCATACTTAATGGAGAAATAGACAAAGGAGTATGTTTAGTGAAGATCAGTTAGGAAAAGTTTTTAAAATGTGAATTGGAGGAATTATTTTCCCTAGTATTCCTTTCAAAATTGAATCTGTGTGAATGTCTTTTCTTTGTCCTTCTCAGAGGCCCTTTGAAATTGTTTTTATTCTTTTAGGTCTAAATGTCTGAATTGACTGCATCTTCTCTGATGATCCCATTCCATTTTGCTTAAACCTCCGCTTGTATTCTGGCCAATTATTCATATTTTTGTCCATTACCAGCAGATTATAAGAAACATCAGGGCAAGAACCATGTTGTACACATCTGTGTATTTCAGAACTTAGCAGAACCCTGGTACCTGGGGTGTGATTTGTAAATGTTGAGGAAACTCAGATGCATAGACAAAATTGTTCTTAAAATTCATGCTACCAAACTGTGTTCTATCTGTGGGCCGAAGGTTGTAAATGAAGCCTGAGCTCAAATTGAGGGATACGTATAAACACGTATTTCAGAAAGAGTTCTATGTTCGATTAAGTTGGGGAGGTGTTGGGTTAAATAAAATTAGCTGGCTTTTTTTACTACAGGAGTACTTGGAGCCTTTAATGTTAATGTACACTGTGGATCTTCCAACAATAGCCATTATACGCAGAATCTAGAAAATTATTTGACCATAGAACATGGCTTTTATGCAATACCATTTCACATTTCATGGAACGTAGCTTGCAAAATACTGAACTAGAGCCTAAGTTTAGAGAAATGGCACAGAGCCTTTTCAAGAAGTGCCAGCAATTAAAGTGAAAGAGGCCGGAATCTGGAAACATACCTCACAAGGTGAAGAAAGGAGGTACCACATGCTAAGACACATACTCTAGACTTGAAGAAATACACGTTATAAAGTGTACAAAAAAGTCAGTGATGACAATGCCACAGAAGTTTGGGATGCTCTGAATGTAGAATCACAAAATTTCCTGATGAGCAGACAAATAAACAAAGTGATAAAGAAATGAATGTGGCCACAGAGGGAGCTCTCTGAAGAGCTCAGCCCAGAGAATGAAAGCAGAGGCAGAAATAAACAACCAGAGACACAGGAGTGTAGACCAGCGCGTCCATAGGTAAGACGGGGATAGCACAGGGAGAAGTGAGGAAATTTTAGAACAAATCGTTAGTGTGTGGACACGTTAGAAAGCACATGGGATCCCTCAATCAACAGGTAACAGACTGTTGTGAGTGGCTACTTTGAAAAATTATTATTCACAGGTTGTGATATTGGCCTCTGCTTTTGGTTCTAGCCTTTTCAAAGACTTAAATGGTGAAGCACAAGGCATGATTATTAAATTTCCATACAGTTGCCAATGTTGTGGCTCATGCCTCTAATCTCAGCAGTTTCGGAGGCTGAGTTGGGAGAACTGCCTGAGGCCAGGAGTTTAGGACCAGCCTAGGCAACATAGTGAGAACCCCTTCTCTGCAAAAATGAAATAAAAATTTAGCTGGGCATGGTGATGTACACTTGTTGTCCTGGTTATTCATACTCAGGAGGCTGAGGCTCCAGGAGGATCACTTGAGCCCGGGAGTTCAAGGCTGCAGTGACCACTGATTGTGCCACTGCACTCCAGCCTGGTGACAGAGTGAGGCTCCTTCTCCAGAAAACAAACAAACAAACAAAGACAGAAAAGCAACAACAACAACAAAGAAATTTGCATACAGCAAAAATCTGGGTAGTCAACATGTTGAAAGAGAAAGTCAAGATTAAAAATATGTCAACTGCTGATTGAAACAATTACAAAATGAAAGTAGAGGTAAAGATGAATATTTAAAATCATTTTAAAATTTGCAGGGGTATGGGATGAGAAAGATTTGACTTCATTGCATGCAGAGGGGAGGAAAATAAGGATATTCACAGTACGATATAAGAGAAAAGTAGAATTTGTTCTGCCCACCATCAATAAATAAATTAAAAACATTGTCAAAGGATCATATTTAAAACAAATGTAATGTTTGAGTAAAGAGGGTGGTAATTTCACTGTCTTCCTCAAAGGCCATACAAAATCTAGAGTATTTGTTCTTATTTAGGCAAAATTTGAGAGTCGTAAGGACACAAAGATTTCATCCAATCAAGACGCCCTAGGAGAGTGAAGGAATAGATAAAAGTCCTATTTGAAGAAAAATGGCTGGAAGGACTGGAGATATTTAATTTGGAAAAGAAAAGGCTTTGGGGAGACATAGCTACTTCCAAACACCTGACTCATAAAAAGAAAAATTGGATAAGCTATATGGCTTCCAGTGTCAGAATAAAGACTAACACCTAGGAATTATAGGAAGACGGATAGCAGCTCAGTATGGCATATTAAACTTTGTAACAGCTAGTGCTATCCAGCAAAAAACTAACTCACCCTGAAGGTCCTGCAGGAGCTGCCTGTCCTTCCAATGAAGTAATGCACTTGCAGGTCCCTGACACAGCACAGGCCCATGCTCCAGGGCCATCTTCCCTCTCTCCCTCTCTATTAATCGGGTTCAGTTGGGAAACAGGATCCATCCTAGGTGTTTCAAATAGGGAGAATGAGTGAGGAGAATGAATTACACAGGTACTGCGGGACTAAATGAGCCATGTGTTCCTGAGGTAACTCTGGAGGTTAGCCACCACTCATGGAGACGGAGACAAAGGAAGGGGTAGCATTCTTAGCACAGGGCTGCTCTAAAGAGACCCTGTGGAGTTGGTGCTCGTATTTTTCTGAAAACCAGCACATCTGAGACAGCGTGCTGAGACTTGGTCTGGGAGTTCAAAGGGAAGGTAGAGGTTGGGGCCACCCACAGCCCCTGGGGCATGTGCCACCTCTTGGTCCACACAGACAGGAAGAGGGAAAGAGAAGGAGGCATCCTTCCCTCATCTCGTCTTTGCCTTCCATCTGGGAATCTTCCATCGGCAGAACTCAACCAACAGCGAACTGGCGAAATATGTGGAGATTGTAGTCTTAGCATTCCAGCCTCAGCACAGCAGGGCAAAGCATGGCTGGAGACATCTTGAGCCAAGAGACAACCATCAGCCCAGCTGACCCCTTGGACTGCTCAGAATCCACACACACCCTCCCACGAACAGTAGCAACTTTGACTTCAGCTACTTCATTCTTTTGTTGTCTACTCAAATCTCAGCCCCTATGCCCTTAGGCAGCACCTCAACCTGTGGAGATTCTCTCCCTGCTGTGATGGTCCAAACTTTCACTCCTGAACCACAAGCCCCCAGGGATAATGCTTACTGCTGGCCTTGGAAACACTATGGTAGTCCTGACCTTCCCTCTGCCTGCTTGCCATTGTTCACGTCTTTTCTTTTCTTCTCTTTTCTCCCTCGCTCACTTCTTCTTTTGACCTATCTTCATTTCCTATTTGCCTACAAAACATGCATGAAGGTGGTTGTAGAGGGAATCCTGTACTGGGTTACACCAACATGTCCTTCATGCTCCTTCAGCGCAACATTTCCAAAGTTTTAAATACAAACAGATTGTTATCATTATTGCTATTTTGCATAAGCTAGTTTCATTGTATGTTTATTTGGGCCACTGGTTGTGGCTTACTGATTGTCCAATTATTCTCAATTACTCTCTTTATCCAAGAGTTCACATTAGTTGGAGAAAATTTAGAAAGTACAGATAAACGGAAAGACTAAAAATAGCTCATAATCTTGCTTGCAGGCAAACATTACTGTTGATATGTTTAAAAAGCCTAGTCACATTCCTATACTCATAAACCACATATCTATAAACAAAGTAAATGTATAATATAGTATGCACGTGTACATATAGTATGTACATTTGTATCATTTACTACAGTTTATTCTATTTGGGGGAATTTTTTGGGAAATTTTAATGTATATGGGCATCTTTTCTTCCACAAATCATCCATATCTTCATAATATTGCAGCCTATGTCTGTATCATAGCTATTTAACTTATTCTATGTCATTGGGCATTTGCTTAGAGTTTGCTGCTATCATATTTGTGTATATTCATGATTATATTCATAGAATATTTTTTACTGCCTTCCTTCTAGTTATTACATTTATAACATTTTAATTGCCCAAATATTTAGGTATCACTTATTACAAAAGGCACATTTTAAAAAGCATTGTAATTTTTTACTCTTGTGTAAACTTTATGAGCTTTTACTGAATCTGACTCATTATCTGCACTCCAATACAGTACCTTTCTCTCCTGGTCTTCTTTAATAGCCAAGCTTCAATCCCACTTATTCTCTTCTCCCTTCTTACTTTCCTTAAAAAATTCTTCCTACCTGGCAAATGTTCAGTGGATGCATCTGGCAGTATAGTTTCTGCTCCCTGGGTCTGTTCCTTGAACCAAACTATCATTTTCAAACTTTGAAATAAGAGATAATGAGGAGCTGACACTTTTGTCTTGAGATTGCTAAGGCACTTTTCAGATTCATTTAAATCCAATGCAATTTAATACATATTTATTCAATGGCTTCTGTGTGCCCACAGTGCTAGTCATTGTGGAAACACACAGACGTGGATCTGTCTTAAGACACCTGACAGCTTGAATAGACAGAGAACTAGGTAATAGAGACTATATATTTTTTGAAAAATAAGTTTAATTGAAGCTAAAGCCATAGTAACAGCTCAAATAAGGGCAATAAATTTAAGTACAAGGAGAAGGCAGAGTTTAGTCGGCACTCAGAAGACCACATGTTCAGTCCTCATAGCCAGGCTACACCACATGCTTACGTCAGGACATGATCCGAAACCCTGGACACTATCTTTTGGATCTGACATGTTCTCAGCTTTGTTCTCAAGTCATCACTAGAAATAGCCCCAGAGTTATTTTCTTCTTGGAAGCTGAGAAATGAGGTTTAAGAAATAATGACTCATGCCAGAGGACAGGGCAAATGGAATTCTTCCCCTTTACCTGTGAACAAGCATTGGTGGCATGTGCTCAGCAAGGCATAGTGGAGAAAGCAAAGATTAATCCATCCCTTTCCTGGGCAGTTTACAGACCAGTGTGGAGGGGCTGGGGAGGTACCTATTTATGCATGTATCAATCATACACACTTACATATGCGACATGCATGCAAGCTAAGCGTCATGTGTTGTGAGCCAATAGTACATCAGAATTCAGAAGAAGACTATGGAGGATAGAATGAGCTGGATCATGCGATGGGGAGCAGAATTGGAATGTGTAAAGATGCAGAAGGGGAGAGCACATGCTTTGCAGGAGTGAGAGCAGATGATACCCAGACAGAGAAATATTGTGTCCACCAACAGCTTACATTTCTTCCTGAAAAATTATTCCTTTTCATAATAACTCCTTAGTCAGATTATAATTAGTATACCGTCCTCCGGATGAAGAAACTGAGTCTTACACATGAAGTGATGCTTCAGAGACATTCGCAGCTGCTGCCAACCAATGTGCATATGGTACCTAGGCTGCAAAGAGGTGGACAGTGAGCTCAGGGAGGGGGATTGAGGCCAAATACTAATTGTCTTGGAGGCCAAGATAAGGAGTTCATATGGGGGATTAGCTGAATAAAAATGCAGTAGGTAATGAGCAAATAAAAAGTTTTTATCGGAATTGTGCCTTGGGAAGACGCATTCAGCTAAAGGAAAAGTCAGAAAGAAGGTCAAATTAGTAGCAGGATAGGATGACATTGGGAATCTGAAGGCTAACCTAATGTGAGAAGCTATCACAATCATCAGTGCCAAAGGCAAAATCATTCGAAGAAGGAAATTCCACCAGTTGACAAGAACATTTCCCACAGTTATTTTCCTCCCATTTTTAAACAGCTTTATGTGAGGTATAATGGACACATGATAGACTACACATATTTAAATTACACAATTGGATAAGTTACACACGATTATCACAACCAATACAGTGAAGATGTCCATTACTCCCAAATGTTTCCTCAGGCCTTTTAGGGATTCCTGCCTTCTGCCCTCTCCATTCCTTCACACTCAGGCAGCCACTAATCTACTTTCGATTTCCAGACATTAGAGTGCATTTTCTAGACTTTTATATACACCCACCCATATAGCAGGCATTCTTATCTGGTTTTTTTTTCATTGAACATAGTTATTTCAAGATTCATTAATGTTACTGTATTCATTCCTTTCTCTTCCACTGTCTGAACGTAATTCCATTTATTTGTCCATTCACCTGTTGATATGCTATTGGGTTGCTTACATGCTTTGGGTATTACAGATAAGTTCCTATGAACATCTGTGTACAAGTTTTTAATAGATATACTTTTTCATTTCTTTTGGGTAAATTCCTAGGAGTAGAATGATCGGATGATGCAATATATATATACATTTACATTATTAAGTAATATGCACATCATTTTTATATCACTAAAAAATTAGCAATAACTTAAAGAGGTGGTTAAACATATAATGATACATGTATTTGATGAAAAATTATAAAAAAATTTTTAAATGACTGCGAATTTATATTTGACACAGAAAGATGACCATAACATAAGAGAAACAGCAGGTTATAGAATGTTTTATACACCTTCACTGAACTATTAATAGTGTTTATTTAATTTTACGTATTTATTTTCACAATGAACAGAAACTTTTGTTAAAGCTTTTTGTAACCTCCCTCTCCCCCCCAAAAATTAAGGTTATTCTAATTTTTGAAATCGAAATGAGTGTTTGGATTGCGGGTTCAACTAATGGAATGGTCATAGGTAGCAGAGGCAGTTTTTGTAATTTAAGAACTTGTGGAGTGGCAAATGAAGCATGACTATATTGTACTGTATTACTTTTTTTCTTTTTTGGAAACTTCTTATTATGAACTATGTACTTTCCCTCAAAGAAAAGAGTATTTTGTATTTTGGTATACAGAAAGAAAAACAACCAGAAATAAGTGTTAATAATAGCTTGATTATTTTCAACTCAAATGCCTAAGTAACAACTAATGTATAACTTATGCAGACCTATGTAACCAACTACTTAAATTGGAAGAGGAAGGATGAGATACCTAAGAATGGCAGTATTTCCGGGATTGCTAATATGTCAAAAGGGCTCTTTGCTACAAGTTCGCCAGGATGAGAAATGAAGGACATTTAGCTTTTAGGAGACCCAGTAAGTCTTGGAAGAATGATATTGGAAATCTGAAGGTTAACCTAATATAATGAGAATTACCTGTGAAGTACTTGTTTCTCAAACACATCCACATACATTAGCTTACTTAGTCCTGTGAAAATCCTGTAAGGAGACAAAAGAAGGATTTTATTTTAATCCCCATTTGACAAATGAGAAGAGTAAGCTTCAGTGAAGTTAAACAAATTAACAACAAATATTGGTATAACTCAAAGATTTTCCAAGAGCTTTCATATGCATCTTCTCATTTAATCCTCACAACAACCACAGGACAGAAAGAAGACAGGGAACAGATATAATTTGCTTTCTCCCTACCCATTTTCTAGATGAAAAAAATTGGGGAAAATTAGACTATGTAACTTGAACAAAGAACACACACAGTGACTTTTTCATTAAAACATCATATTTTACATATTTATTGGGTACATGTGAGTTTTTGTTATGTGCATAAATAGGTAATGATCAGGTCAGGGTATGTAGGGTAACCATCACCTTGAGCAGACGTTCCCAGACTTTTTACACAGGGGGCCAGTTCACTGTCCCTCAGACCGTTGGAGGGCCGCCGCATACTGTGCTCCTCTCACTGACCACCAATGAAAGAGGTGCCCCTTCCTGAAGTGCGGCAGGGGGCCGGATAAATGGCCTCAGGGGACTGCATGCGGCCCACAGGCCGTAGTTTGGGGATGCCTGACCTTGAGTATTAATTATTTATATGTTTTGAAAACATTTCAAGTCCTCTCTTCTAGCTACTTTGAAATATACAATGCATTGCTGCTAACCATAGTCACTCTATTGTGCTGTCAAATATTAATGTTAGAACTTCTTCCTTTCATCTAAATCCAAGTTTGTACTCATTAACCCACCTCTCTTCATCCCTCCCCCTACACCCTTCCCAGCCTCTGGTATCTATTATTGCACTCTCTAACTCTATGAAATCAACATTTTTAGCTCCCACATATGAATAAGAACACGCAATATTTGTCTTTCTGTGCCTGGCTTATTTCACTTAATATGGCAATCTTCAGTTCCATGCATATTGTTGCAAATGACATGATTTCATTCTTTTAATGGCCAAACACTTTTCCACCATGTATGGAATTATTCTTGTAATTAGTATTGTATTAGTCCACTTCACAATGTCATAAAGAAAACCTGAGACTGGGTAATTTATAAATAAAAGAGGTTAATTATCTCCCAGTTTTGCATGGCTGTGGAGGCCGCAGGAAACTTGCAGAAGGCAAAGGGGAACCAGGCAATTTCTTCACAAGGTGGCAGGAGGGAGGATAGAGGAGAGCAGAGAAAACTGCCACCTATGAAACCATCAGATCTTGTGAGAACTCACTCATATCACAAGAACAGCATGGGGAAAACTGCCCCCATGATCCAATCACCTCCCATCTGTTTCCGCCCTCAACACCTGGGGATTACAATTTGTATTACAATTCAAGATGAGATTTGGGTGGGGACACAGAGACAAACCATGTCAAATGTCTTTGCTATTGTAAATAGTGCTGCAATAAACATGCAAGTGCAGGTATCTTTTTGATATACAAATTTATTTTCCTTTGGATAAATACCCAGTAGTGGGATAGTTGCATTTTATGGTTTTTAGATTTTCTTTTCGAGAAAGCTCCATACTGTTTTTCATAGAAGTTGTACCAATTTGCTTTCCCACCACAGTGTGCAAAAGCCTCCTTTAACTGCATCTTCACCAGAACCTGTTTTTTGTCTTTTTTAGTAATAACCATTCTAATGCTAATATCTTGTTGTGCTTTTGATTTGTATCTCATGATTGATGTTGGGCACTTTTTTCACATACCTGTTGGTCATTTGCATGTCTTTTTTTGAAAACTATCTATTCATGTCCTTTGTCCACTTTTTAATAAGATTTTGTTTGTTTTGCTGTTAGGTCATTTAAGTTTCTTGTATAATCTGAATATTAATCCCTTGACCAATGAATAGCTTGCAAATATTTTCTTCCATTCAACAGGTTGTCTCTTTAATCTTTTGGTTATTTACTTTGCTGTGCAGAAATTTTTAGTACAATATAGTCCCATTTGTATATTTTCATTTTTATTGCCTGTGATTTGAGGTCTTAGCCCACAAAATTTTTACCTAGACCACTGTTCTGAGTGTGTTCTATATGTTTTCTTCTAGCAGTTTTACAATTTGGGGTCTTCATGTTTCTGTCTTTAAAACACTTTGAGTTGATTTTTTACATTATCATTTTAATGAAATTAATTCATCTGATTCATGAGCATGAAATGTCTTTCCATTTGTGTGTGTCCTTTTCCATTTTTTTCAGCAGTGTTTCGTAGCTTTCCTTGTTGGTTAAATTTATTCCTAGGTTTTTCCTTTTCTTTTCTTTTTGAGCTATTATAAATGGGATTGCCTTCCTTTTTTCTATCTAGGCTAATTTATTATTGATGTATAGAAATGCTGCTGATTTTTGTGTATTGATTTTATAGCCTGCAACTTTACTGAATTTATTTATCAGATGTAAGGGTTTTTGAGTGGCTGTTCGATAGACAATTTAAACTCTAGACTTGGGCTTTAAAGCCAGTGTTTTCAAATTTATTCCACAACTGCAGTATGCCTGGAATCGTAATGCTAGTGAATACTGAAGCCAGTGCTTACTTACAATCTTCTCAATAACTTCAGTGCTCCTTACCTAATATAGGCTGATTACTCCTAATCCAAAAATCCAAAATCTGAAACTTATTGAGCATTGACATGATGCCACAAGTCAAAAATCTAACACCTGACTTGATGTAATGAATCTCAATCAAAACTTTGTTTCATATGCAAAATCATTTAAATTTTGTATAAATTTACCTTCAGGCTATGTGTAAAAGATATATATGGAACATAAATGAATCTCATGTTCGGACTTCAATTCCATCTCATAAGATATATCATTAGGTATATGCAAATATTTCCAAACCCCCAAAAATCCAAAATTAAAAACACTTCTGGTCCCAAGTATTTCCGACAAGAAACAGTCAACCTATACCATACAACCTATAGCATACAATGTCCATTCATTGTGAATGCACATTCTTTACCTTGTATTGTTTTTTTCTTTACTATACTAGAAAGATTAAGAAATTGATAATAGTATATGTGGGTACTCTTTGTGTGTGTGTGTGTGTGTGTGTGTGTGTGTGTGTGTGGTGAATGGTACAGAGTTGGGAATTATTTTCAAGCCCATGGAATTTGAAATGTGTACCATGGAGTTGTGGAATGATGTATAGTATTGTTCCACACCGCTCATGACTCCTGTACTCTGTGACAATATCTTATGTCATGATGAAATACAATGTGTGTAGTTAGAAAGTGCAGATATGCCAACTGGCTCTGTGCTTTGATTAGATTATTTACTGCTACCACTCTTATCCTGTTAAAAAGGTTTCTTCCTCTACAGCATGTCTCAATAAAGCTAATAACTTGGACTTTCTTGCTTTTGGAAATTTCTTTTGGGGAGCTTTTCTACATTGTCAGGTTTGAGAATGATATTCGTTGTAGTACTGCCTACTAACAGCTTAATGATTGGCTTAATATTAAGTGTTTAGTAATACTTTTCTCATTCGTATTTAATCCTAAGTATTTTTTCCAAGGACAAGCAATTTCTATGCTTAATATGATAATCCATTTAAGTTATTGCATAACAAATTATTACATTTGTTATAAGCTAAGCCAGGGCCCATGTTTTTCTCTTTTCTTGGAAATAAGAGGGCAAATGAATGCCCTTGGAGTTCACTTCGTTTTTCCAATTACTCAAGGCTTGGTTGCACCAAATCAGGTTGATTGGAATGTTTCTAGATGGGATTTCCCTGCACTCTGCTTATTATGAAGAATGCCTTTGATCTTTAGTATTACTTTTCTTTTTTTTTTAAACTTCTTATAGTGGTTTTAAATTCATTTAATTGTATAGCTATGTTTATCATCAGATACAGAGAAGTCAAGTGAGGAATCAGATACTTAGGGCAAAATCCAGAGTGCTTGGATACAGACTTTTATTCTGCCTGGCTGAATATCATGCTGGGAAGAGCCTCATCCCAAAACGATGGCTCCTATCCAAAGTGGAGGCCTCACTAATGCTTTCTTATTTGCAGAATGAGTTTCCTTAATGAATATCAGTTGTGGATTTTTTTAAATGAGGGGAATAAAATAACTAGTTTTGATAGGAATAGGATATTTATGGGAGCATGCAGATAAAAGACAGAAAGTCCAGCAATAAGCTCTGTGGTGCTCTTTTGAGTAGGGTAAATGTATTTTCCCTCTGTAGTCTGCCTCAAACTGTTTAAGATGGTTGGTAAACTCTCGAAGGACCTGTTCTTTTTTTTCTCTTGTAGGCTTGGGGAGATGAGGAAACACTTACCTTGAACCAAAGTAGCCCGGCAACAGATCCTTTTACACCATTATAATGCTAAGTACACTGTGACCTTAATGGTTGATTTTAATCCTCGCCCTCATCTCCTCTGCTGTGGTCCCCCAACACCCTTATCTAACTACTCCCTCTCCCTCCTCTCCTCCTGTCTCTCTTCCTCCTCTCCTCTCTGTCACTTACTTCCTCCTCCCTCTCCCTCCCCTCCTTCTCTCCCTCTCTCTCCTCTCCTCAATCTCTCTCTTCTTCCTCCTTTGTCACTTCCTTCCTCCTCCTTCTCCCTCCCCTCCTTCTCTTCATCTGCCTTTCCTCCCCTCCCTCTCTGTTCCCCTTCCTCCCCCTCCCTCATCTTTCCCTTCTCTATCTTCCTCCCCCTTCCTCACTCTCTTCCTCCCTCTCTTCTTCCTCCCTCTCTTCCTCCCTCTCTTCCTCCTTCTTCTACTTTTCCCTCTCCCCATCCCTTCCCTTTCACATTGGACTAACAAGAACCAAGGGGAGTGAAAGTGTGAGGCTTTTTCACAGTACTTCCCTACCTGCAGCAATACCACAGAAATTAAAATGACCAGCCCTGGCAGGCCATAGTCCTCCAAGGACTGCCTAAGCTCTTTGCGTCAGTTTTTACCTAACCTTTGGGAGGAGATGAGAAACAAGGAATGTAATTTCTTATCTTTGTAGCTGGCCAGGGAGAGCAGTTTGCAGGCACTGCCAAGATTCATGCTGAGTCAGGAAACAGACCTGCCTTGCACCCAACATTCTGCTTTGTGTTCAGATGCTGGGCTGTTTGCTACTGGAGAAGTGGCTAATGGGGTGCTAAATGGGGTCAGAGGTTGCTCCCCCTGAAGCAAGTTACCTGTGGGTGTTTGTGAGGTGAGGGTGGTAGAAGAAGGGCCAAAATGTACAAGCTAAAAGAAAAGGAAAGGAAAATAACTAGTCTTTGACTTCTGTAAAACTCCTCAAGTAGAAACAGATGGGAATTGTGACTTAATTGAGCTATTATTAGATGCTAAATTGGAACCACTCTTAACTGTGCCACCCTCCTCCAAAGCACTGCTTTACTCAAAAAGCCCTGATTGTGCTTCTGTGGCTTTTGGCAAAGGTAAACTGAATGAGTAAAGATGTCAAATTTTAATTGTCTGTCTTTACACTAGCTGCTGAAGGTGGTGCCATCTTCAAAGAGCCAAAAGGACACGTGGGGCTGACGCTGGGGAGCAGTTTTCCTTTTCATTTACACAGTGGAGTCATTGAAGAGGCATCTCTGCTCTCAGTCTCCCTTGATGAGCTGAGGATTGTTTGTGAGAGATGGGGGTTGGAGCAGGGGGAAGAGTAACATGCAGCCATGTCTTTAGCGACCTGAAGAGCCTGAGTCCTGCATTAGAAAGTGCATTTCATGTTGGGGTGGGGAGAAGACATGAGGGGTGAGTGAAGGGGGAATGCTCGTGTTGTCCCAGTGGGTGCCTACCTCCCTGCTCCTCTGGCCTTCCATTGGTGCCTTCTGAGTGTTAGACATTGAACTGTGGCTGCGTGGGATCTTGGACAGAATCAAAGCTTTACACTTGTCCTTTAAATAGGGAGCTCTTACATATGAATGCTCTAGGACTAAGTAATCTCAATATTAAATTGCTGTGGAAACTAAATATTACAAACATGAGAGCAAAATACGTTGTTGGTAATGCTAAGAAGAAGAGATCTGGATTCTTTTTTTTTTTTTTTTTTTTTTTTTTAGGTTAATTCCTCCATGTGACATTTCTTCATTCTTCCACCCTTTTGGCTTCTGCCTTCTTCTCCCCATTGTGCAGGGTTAGTTTTGGAGATCCAGGGAAGAGAAAGAAAACTGCTGTCTTCCTTCTCAACTTCAAACCCCTGCTCAGTATAATTCCAATCTTTGTTTTGACACTTTTTATCATGCTCCCAGACACATTGAGCTCTGTTCTTCCCCATAGGGAAGGGGTGAAGAGTTCAGCTTTAGCTCAGGCCATACTGCCCTTCTTTTTCGTGATCCCCTGAAAAGAACTGCTGACACTTGCAGCTGAAGGCACTAAGTCATGCAGCCTCACGTCAGTGACCCACTCACCTCCCGTGCCTTCAATAAATCTGGCAGGCGGGGCTCACGGGATCACCAGACTCTCGCAGCAGGATTTGTATTTGTGACCTGATTTACACTTTTTCTCTCCTCCTGCCAATAATTTGTATGATGAAACATTTGTTGAGAAGGAAAAGAGGGATGAGGGGGTAATGTATTTCTCTGGCCATTAGCTTGTGTGCTTTAGGGAACAGCCCTCTCTAAGTAAAAGGTAAAATGAAAGGAAGAGAGAACGTGGGGTGTGGAAGACATTGCCAGTAGCCCATAATATTCTTCCCTCCTTCCTTGCAAAAAAGACCCATTGTTTAGGGCAGCAGGTGCCCCATCCCAAGGACTGACCATGTTCCCTGACTTCCCAGCATCCTTTGCAGCTGTGGATGGCCATGTGGCCTATTTTTTTTTTTTCCCATTGGGATGTAAATGGAAGTTGGATTCCAAGAGAGCTTTTTCATAACCTGTAAAAAACTCAGTTACTGCTAGAAGTACACTTTTCTGTTTTTGTCAGCAGCCATCTTATGACCAAGAGGTGACTAGCGTGAGCACAAATGCCTTTACACTGAAGGTAGGAAGCTGGAAAGCAGACTTTAGATGGCAAGTGGCATCCTTGAATATCTTAATGCCTTTCTGTACCCAGACTTCATGTTCTGGGGCAAGAATTGATCTCTATTCATCTATTCTACCATAAATGAGTTGTGGACTGAATGTCTCTGCCTCCCCATTCCCATGTTGAAATTCTAACCTTCAATAGGATGGTATTTGGAGATGGGGCCTTTGGGAGGTGATTAGATCATGACAGTGGGGCTCTCATGAATGGGATTAGCACCTTACATAAGGAGATATAAGAGAAAGATGGGTTTTCTCTCAGCCATGTGAATACACAATGAGGAAATGACCATCTGCAAACCAGAAACAGTCCTTTGTCAGACACCACGTCTGCCAGTGCCTTGATTGTGAATTTCCAGTCTCCGGAACTGTAGAAATGTAGGTTTGTTGCTTACGTCCCCAAGCCTATGGTATTCTGTAATGGCAGCACAAATGAATACCAGGAGCTGTTACTTTTATTCTGAAGCACTCTAGCAACTGCCTGGTGCAACTCAGTGTGGTCTCCCAGAGACTGTGCAGGTCTGTGTGACTCTGCTGACTGCACATCTGGATGTGGTCAGCAGAGCACAGAAGTGGTTCCCAGGGGCAGAATGGATATATAAGAGAGCAAGAGAGAGAGAGAGAGAGAGAGAGAGAGAGAGAGAGTTTGTGTGTGTGAGAGAGAGACAGTGAGAGAGTGAGTGAGAGAGAGAGAGAGAGAGAGGAGAGAGAGAGAGGCAGCGGTGGGGAGAGGCATGTCAATGAAAAGGAAAAAGGGTCAGACCATGGGAAAATCTACCAAAACCAAATATTTGAATAAGTTGTGGCTGAAAAGTTGGAATCACAACATCTTAGTCTCAATTTTATCAATTCCACCTACTATAAATAAGGTTCAACATGTGCCCCTTCAAGCTCTCTGTCAGCCCTGTTCACCTGTCGGGGTTCCAATCTGCTTTTTTAAAAATATATTCATTTTGAAAAAATTCAGAGTTCACAGTAAGTGCTAGACATTATTCATTATTCTAAGGACTGGGAGAATAAAGATTAAAATAAGGGCTGGTGCTCACATTCTGTATTTATTTTTCAGTATGTGACATACAAACTCCCATTTGATGCTGAAAATAATATTATGAAATGGGTAGTTTTGCCTGTTTACCATTTTACAGATGGAAAAACTGAGGCCCAGGCTGAGGCTAAGTAATTTCTCCATAATCACACAATCACTGTAAGAACTGAAATTTGCAACCAGATCTAAGTCCAGAGTCTATTTGCTTGCCACTGACCTAACCTATTAATTTCTGTATTTTAAGGGCTTCCAATCTAATTAGAATAGGAAATATTTGAAGTAAAAAAGATCAGAACAGGGCTCCCACCTTTACTGCTGCTTTATTTATGTGTATTAGCACAGATTCATGTGGGCTCCTTTATCTGGGAAATGAAACCCTTCATATCTACTTCATCAGCCAGAATTGAGTAAAGGCTCGCTCTGTGATAGCTGGTAGTATAGGTGGTCCGTGCACGCACACGCTCATGCATGTAAGAATACACCTTTAAATGACTGAACTAGAATTTGATAGTCATATTTGCTCTTCATGAAGGACTGCTGTTTACAAATAGAGGTAGCCACTGAGTAACTTAGGGAAATATACAACATTTTGAAATGGGGACGTTGGAGCTGGGACTCACCAGCTGATAAGCACTGACTAGTCTGAGAAACAGAAGGAGTAGGTGTGGGAGGCTCCCTTAGCAGAGGCACCTGTGCATAAAAACAGATGTGCTGTGCAGTGTCAGGGGCTAGGTCACTGTGAGCTCGGTGTGGCCAGCAGAAAGAGGGGTGGATGTGAGCTTGGAGTATACATTTGAGGTCAGCCTGAGTAGGTTCTTGGGTACTGTGGTAAACCAACAGAGACAAGAGACCCGGAAGTCTTCTCTCTCTACAGAAAAATAGAGAAAGCCTGCTCTTTTGGTTGGCTCAGGACACAGCTTCTCAGAGCCCCACTGACCTTTGGGGTCGTGGTCACGCAGGGTTGCGGGGGGGATTCTTTTTCTCCCTGCCCTTTGGCCCTGCCATACCTCCTTTTGCAGCCCATCTGCTTGAGGTGTTGCTTTCCATGCAGGTGTGGAAAGACTGTGTCTCTGCACCTCCCCATGCCCACAGAATTTCCTAAGGAGAAAATGGCTCTAATGGACATCTCTATTACAGTAATAGCCAAAGGCACTGCTTTTAAGTAGTATTAAAGAAGCAGAGAGGAGACCAGCCCATATTCATGTGTTTTTTGCTGGGAGGATCCCATTTTCTCACATAAGGAGAATTGATCCTAAACAAGGTAGGCTTGGGCATGTCTGGAACCACTGAAAGAGAGAGAGCTCACCATGATGCCATCTAGTCTGCCCCAACCCTCGGCCCTGTGTGCTGCCTTGGTGAAGACTCATTGCTATGATCATATTCTTTTCTGCCCACATGTAGATGGCACATGTAGGAAGCACTGTCCGGCTCCATCCATGAGTGACGAAGTGAAACCCTGTGCTCAGTGACATGATGGGGTTTCCAGTGTCCCAGGGGCCTTTGCTGTCCTCCCTCAGTCCTGGAGAAATATTAACAGGCAGATTTTCCCACCAGCCACTTGACAGCCTAATCCCTGCCTTGAATGGTTCTTCCCTGGGGCAGGGTATTGCCCATTCTTGTGGTACCCGGCTTGCCCGGAGCGGTGTTCTGGGAATCTTACCTAAGTAACTAAGTTCCCCTGTGGAAATGTCGTCCCATGTAAATACATGAGGGCACGCTGGTTTCTCTCCAACCCCTTCTGAGTAGCTTTAGGGCACAGAGCTATTGCAGGCATCACCGCCCTCTGTCCTTGTTAGGAGAAATGACTTTGATTGTGGACAACTCCAGGCAGGCAGAAGGTAGGTGGTGGGATTAAGAAGTGGGACAGTGTTGATTTCCCACTGCGGGGCCTGTGGGAGTTTGGAATGGATCTCCTCTTATCCTTCCAACTTAGTGTTCATCTTTCAATCCTGGATTCCCGGCCTAAGACAGGGTTAACACATGTGACTAATATCATCTCCACCCAAGATGTTTCTCACCTCATTCCCTTCAGCCAGCCCCCGCTCTTCAGCCCCACAACTCCGGGTTCCATTTATCTCCATCAGAGGGAGATGGAATCTTCCTTCGAGATTGTGGCAGCTTGACGAGCTTCTGTCTTTCCGAGTGAATAATCCTGTTTGTGGGACATCAAGGAAACGGCTCACTTCCCCGGAGGCCTAAGCACACAGCCCCATTGCTCCCTGGGTGGTGGATGGGCTCCTGGTACTGTCCGAGGAGAGGCAGCCTCCGAGGGGAGGCGGGAAGGGAGGAGACACCGCCCAGGAGGAGCAGGGCCTTTCCAGAGCGCAGAGAGCCTTCAGGTTGTGCCTTGGCAGCCTGACGGCCAGTGCGCCAGAGTCTCCATTTCACCGCGGCTTCCTGAGTCCAGCATGCTTCTTGCTCATTCTACACAGCACACACCCCATTCTCTCCAAAAGTCTCCTTTTCAGAATCCCAAGTCACACCACCTCCGGTTCGATGGGTTCTACCTGTCAGAGAAGTACCTGTGACCCTGGAAGGAAAATGCCCTTAGCAGTAATGAGCTGACCAGCGCAGGGCACAGCTCCCGGGGCAACGCGGGCTGCCCCGGGCGCCTTCCCTGCTCAGTGGCACACAGGAGGAAGGACACCATCTTTTCGGGCTTGCATCTTGCGTGCCTTTGCCGGCTCCTCGGACACACGCAGGGTGGTTGCTCTGTCCCTCCGCAAGCCTCTGCCCTGCCATGGTTTGTCAGGTCATTTTAGGGAGCTCCACGCGTCCCTGCAGAGTGCGGGCCGAGCCTCCTGTGGCGCTGGGGTCCCGCACACTGAGCTCATTAGTGCAGAGCTCATTTTAGCACCTGTGGAGGGGCAGGATGAACAAAGTACCTGTGAGCGACTGTGCCAGCCTTGGAGGGGCTGCGGAGTGAGGGGGCGCGGCGTGGCTCTCTAGGTGCTTATGGGGGCGGGAGACGGCTGCAGGCTGCAGGTGCCCCAGAACTGTGCGCGCCAGGACACAGGGGAACGAATGGGCGGCGGGCGAAGCGCTTGCTCTCCCTCCGGCAGCACAGCTGCATTTTGTCTGCAAGCCCGCACTGGTGGTGTCCTGACCCACATCTCCTGAACCTGGAGGACTCAGTGACAGCGGCACAGTGCCCCCGACCTCGGGCTGGCCCCAGCCTGCCTCTTCTTCCGCTCTGTGTGGAAGGTGGGCGGCATCATCCTTGGTTCCAGGCAGCCACCGAGCATTGCGTTCCAGAAACCCCCTCCACGTGGGGCTTCACCCCAAAGGGCTCCGCTGCTGAATTACCGTCCCCCAGGCAGCATCTGGCTCAGGAAACTGCCTGAAAGGCTGAGATTAGACCATACGCCTGGGAAATTTCACGGAGACCACCAGCTTGGTGGTCAAACGGTGGGAAGCGGAAGGCACCGGCCTTTACAACAAACGGGGGGGGTCACAGGAAATGTCCCTTGGGGCTGGGGACCCAGGGCAGCCGTGCGGAAGGGAGTCACCCAACCAGAGCATGAAGTGTAAGGCGGTGGGCAGCCCTGAATGCCAGGCCACAGGCATTCGAGCACTTCCTGTGTCACAGACGCTGCTAGAATCATTTGCCCTTCAGCATAGCCCTTAGAGTATCCATCCTGTGTGACTATTGCGGTCTCCACTTCTAAGAGGAGGAAACGGGAGTGCAGAGGTGTTCAGTTACTTAGCGAAGCTGCCTAAGAGCTGGAGCTGATATTTGAACCCGATCGAGCTTGATTCCAACATGTGTGTTCCTAAATATTCCCCACATGGCCACGTGGAAGGTTAATGCAAGAAGACACACAGGTTAGACAGATTTTGTGAATCATAATTAGGAAACATAAGTTGGCGGTCTCTCCCTTCTTCCCTCCTCCTTTCTCCCCTCCTTCCCAGATTCCTTTCTTCAGCTCTATCAGCCTTTATTGAAAGCATCCCGTCTGTATATTTTCCACAATTCCTGTCGAAATCCTGTGCTCCCAGAAGTGGAGCCTCTCCCTCTCTCGGCTCCAAAGCTGTCTGAGCCTGCTCTGCTTTTTATGCTCAGTACAAAGGAGACCAGCTTCCTTCCTAAGTCCTTCCCCTGCGGGCACCGTGAGCCCTTGCATTTGCATCCTTTGCGGCTGGAGGAATGGCATGGAATCTGGTGCAGGAACTTCATGGTGCCTCTGTTAGAATTATGTAGGAATAATGAGAATATTAGGCCCTGTGTGATGTCGTAGGAAGAAAAGAGGTTATGGAGGTTCTGTCTTATAGATAAGACAGAATCTCTGCTCTGCTAACTTCTAACCATGTGCTTGCGAAAAATACATTTTCCTTCCCAGAGACTCAGTTTCCTGGTGTTGATAACCCATCCCGATTGGCAATTATATCAGAAAATTGATGTTAAATTCCTAGCACGGTGTCTGGCACATTGTGAATGTTCAATAAATTTTAATCCCCATTTCTCTTTTTCTAGTAGGAGTGTAAGCATCTTGGGATCTGTGTTCATCGTGTTTATCTTCACATTTCAATAGTACCAGATACACACCTTTACACACTGGGTTCACAAAGTTTTGTGGAACAGATGCAGAAATGAATGAATGAATGAAAATGAGCAATTAAAAAGCTTTTTAATGGATAAAGTCTCGGAGATCTTCCGCTGGTTATCATTTTCAAATTTTCATTTGTATTGGCAAATAATTAAGCAACTAATCTGCTAAATACTGAGGATAACAAGATAAGTTAAATATGGTCCATCCTATGAATGAGTTTACAGTTTAATGGGAAGACATTTGTAACAACCATTTACAGTGCAAATGTATAGAAGACGATGGGCAGCTGAGGGACAGGTGATTTTTTTTTTTTTTTTCTGCTTTGGTAAATAGCAGTGCAATCTTGGGAACTTATTTAACGTATCCAATCCTCTGTTTTCTCATCCGTAAAATGAGGGTGGGGACTTTAATAACTCTGCCTCGAGGAACTTTTTCAAGAATTTAATAACAATTGCTCTACGGAGTGCCTGACACATAGTAGATGCTAAATCAACACTTGCTGATGTCAGCACTCATTACTTCTATATACTCATCAGTAACATGCTGCAAGGCTTTTTCACTTCCAAGAAGACATCATCAGGATATGGCGTCCTAATGAATGTGAACAATTACAAAAAGAATGGAAAGATATCCCTGACAGAGGGAATATTATGCATCAGCTCAGCAGCCACAGACAGAGACCTTGATGAGCATGGCTGGAGAATTACCCAAGAAGATGAGGAAATGGGGATGAGAAACCCCAAAGCCTGGATCACAGAGGAATTTAAATGTCAAGCAAAGGCATTTGAAATTTATTTTATAGGGAATAGCAAGCAAATAAAAATTTTTAATAAAAGAGGAATGTGATCAGAGCTGTTCCTGGGGACCATAAGTTAAGATCCCGTTTCAAATTCCTCTGATGGCTTCCCCTACGATTCAAAATAAACTCCAAAGTTTTTGCCATGGTCTACTAGGCCCCCTTCCCCAAATTATCCCTCGTCTCCTGTCACCCCTGATCCCCCTGCCTATACACATACGCATATCCTGCAGCCCAGCCACACTGGTCTCTGTAAGCCCATCAGACACCTGCTTCAGCAGCACCATTGTCTTTGTTGTTTCCTCCATCAGTCAGGGTGGGGAATATCTCCAGCAGGTTTCTAGAAAGCACACGCCTTCCTCCCATTCAGGGCTCTGCTCAAATGCCAGCGAGTCAGGCAGGGCTTTCCTGAGCATCTTTCAGAAACAGCCCTGCCCATCAGCCTGTGCGCCTCCCCCACAGTCTCATCCTCAGAGCCCTAGAACTGTCCAATTTGTGCCTCTCTCAGTGACCTTATAAGCCACATGAGAACAGAGTTTATTTGCATATTTGTGCCTCTCACAACTACACTGTTAGCTGCATGAAAACAGAGAATTTCTTTGTCTTTTTCCAGTACCTTAAAAAAGGCCCAGCACAAAAAGAGGCTCAATAGATATTTGTTGAATAAACGAATTATCTCAATAATGATGAATAAATAATTGGCTTGTCCAATAGCACAGATGTGATGATGGAGCCCTATGACAAGGCAATAGTTGGGGTGAAGATCGTGGCATGCTTTGGTTGCTGAGATGTTTGATTTATGTTATCAAATATCTAGTCAAGGGCACTGTAAGTGCTGTGAATACAAGACAGAATCCCTGCCCTCCTGGGACTTACAGTTCACTAGGGGAAAAAACCCAACAGGACAGGTGATAAGACAGTGCAGTAAATAGATCCGGAAAATGTAGCGTGTTGTGGAATATAGGGATAGATTAAATGATAATCATTTTCATCAGTTCATTCATTGTTCACTCATTCAATTCAGCCATCAAAAAAATGAAGAAGGGAAAGTAGAATATTTCCACATGGGCTAACTACGAAGATGATATTGCTGTTAGCTGAGATCAGAATGCCTTTGGAAAGGCTGGCAGAAGACTAGCAAGTCCCTAGCACTGAAGAGTCTGTGGTGTGCAGTGAGGTAGGCCTGAGGAAGGGAAGTAATGGGTGTGGCTGACTTCCTCAGGAGGTTGGCGGGGGACAAGGGAGAGGGGCGAGGACATAAAGGCAAGGCTCTAGTGTAGTTCCATTGTTGTTGTTACGAAAAAATTTGAATGTGCTTGTAGTCTGGCAGGAAGGGAGTAAGTACAGAGAAGGTGCTAAGCACTCACTAGATTTGATGATAAGATCAATTCTAGAGGAGACAGGAAAGTGAGGCGTTCAGAGAAGACTCTTTAGCCTTTGAAAAGGAGAAGGAAAATTCTTCCTCAAAATCATCACAGAAGGTAATATTTTTATTATTTTTTGAAGAGTTACGGGCCCTCATTGGATATTCTTGATTTTCTTTTCAAAGAATAAAAAAGATGATATTCGAGAAGATTAGATAAAAAGGAGTGATAAGATGGTACTCTGAAGACTTGGTAGCAAATTCAGCAGTGCCTTCAAGCCCACTTCTGAGCTGCTGCAGAGAGCTGCTGCAGATAAGCGCCTTCCCACCACATGCCCACTTTACAGAGCTGTGGCTTATCATCCAGGTGTTCATGTCAAATGTGGTGCCAGGTACTTCCCACATATTATTTCTGCTAATTCTCAGCACAACCCCAGGGAGACATGGGTTATTATCCACATAAAGTTAAGTGTCTTTGCCAGAGTTAGGCAGCTACTAAGAAAAGGAACCAGCTTTGAATTCCAGTCCAAGTGTATCTCCATGCATCTTACTTAGTAGGTTACATTGTCCTAGATGATCCATTTGAGATGTCTGTTTCCTAACAATGACCACGTCTGGAGTAGTGTAGAATACATGATGGTTATTTTTTTAGGGTGTCCTGTCGGAACTGGTTCTAGGAGCGCTGCAAGGAGTGGCCATGAGTTTCTGTGTCCTAGAGCAAACTGTTGAATGGCAATTCAAGTATATAACCTACTTTCTCAGTACATCTCTGTATGGACATAGGGTGCCCTTGGTCTTGAGTGGGATTAGCTTGCTGTCTAGCTTGAAAGAGCCAGCTCCTAAGATGACCTGGAAGTTTATCTTGATTCATTTTGCAGAAAAGTCCTTGGAGATAAACTGTCAGCTAAGCTTGTCTAGTGAATGGTTTGCATGGACGCGCATTTTTTAAAAATCTGAACCTGACCTGGATGAGACCCTGAGGATCCAGAATTAATATACGTCCTGTTCCTGCCACACCTGTGACACTGTGAATTTGTAACCACAAACAAAACCTGGACAGATTCCATGCCAGCCGTGACTTTAATTAAAGCTATTTAGAGGGGCTGAAGGCTAATTTATAGGTGATTGCCAGATGGGTCTTCTCAAGTCTGAAAGTGCTAGTTTGACAATTAATGATAGTACAGGGCTTAATTGGCTCAAGTTAAACAAAGGAAAAGCAATAGAAGGAGAGCAGGAGATGATGCGACCCTCTGCCCACATGGTGACAAGGCACCTGACAACCCTCTGGCTCCTACTTTCTCACATGGTCAGAGAACTAGAGAGGCAGGTCTAACGCCAAGTGTGGAGAGGCAATAGTGAGAAGCAAGTCTATTTAGATGTGCAGTCAAAATTTGTGGCAACAAAACTCTTTGTTAGATTCAGCAACTCGACAGCTCAGAGCATAAACTACGGAACATAACCAGAAAATAGAAACCATCCTTTACCTATAATAGATGTTAGTTCTATGTCCCAACCTGGGCACTTTAAAGACCTCTGAATGTATTTTTTAATAATGTAAATTTAGAGATATATGCCTAAAGAATCATTCCATAAAATACTTTTAAGATAGCAGTGGGAAGAGAGATTTCAGCTTGCTGGATATAAACTTCCGTCATTCTTAATTGCTTATTTTTTGCCTGGTTCTACAATTCAACCCCTCCTCTCACCAACGTCTTGAAGCCTTCAGAGATTTTTCTCTGCTTGCTGGAAAAATCACCTAGGTTATTCTGAACGCCCACTCTATTTAAATCCCTCAATCCTTCTAATGCCGCCAAGAAAAGGAACTGATTAGCGTGGCCATTAGGAACGTGCTAATATCTGCACAGATAGAGACCCTGTGAACCGCAGACCTCATTCACTCCAACTGCATATTTCTGTAACCTTTAAGGACCTATTCTGGATTTGACTGAAATTGATTTTAAATGACTGAAAGGTACCCAGTTAAGTCATTATATCAGCTACCATCTTGGTTTTAGAATGGCAGATTGAACCACTGGAATTATTTCTTGGACTCCTAACGCTAAAGTGATGACTGAAACCACGCATTGCAGTAGGAAGGGCACTGGGCTGAGAGTTAGGAGAACCAACCTTCAGGGCCCAGCTGGACCACCAACACAGCAGGAGTTCTTAGGCTAAACTCTTCCCCGGAGTCACAGAGCTTTATCTGTTAAGTGCTAGTTCTGCCCTAAATTACCTAGAAGTTTTTTTTTTTTTAAACTCTCTTTTTTCTGTAACTCTCATTTGTGGTCACAGATTTAGTTCATGGACGACTTCAATTAACAATCCTGGATCTCTGATTCTTAACTCAGTGCTCTCAGCCTTCTGCCTTATAGACTTGTATTATGCCTCAGGACATGTTGTGAAAATTGGTTAATTCCATTAACAGTTACCTTGGAAGGGAGAAACAGGAAGTGCTAGAAGGATGAGCTGCAACAGAGACCTCATTTTGTTCAGTCAATTAGAAAATGGACTGAGGCTTCCAAATCTATTCCATGTGGGCAGCTGCTATTAGACTTAATTTGAAAAGTCATTGGCATCGACTTCAGATTTGTAGAACTCTCCTTTTAGTCAGTTAACTGAAAGCCCTTAACCTTGTATTAAACACATATTACCTTTGTTAGGCAGGGTAACCCTTATGACCTTTTTCTTGTAGGTAAATGGAATCAAGAGATTAGTAAGATATGTGTGCGCTTAGTAGCTAGTCATTTTCTTTTTATTCCATCCTTGTCCTTGCTAACCTCACTTGGGATTATTTTCAGTTTTCTCTACAAATGCCTAGAAGTTTATCTGCTTTTTTACAACTTATTTGAGGAGAACTTATCTTTCTACAATTTCACATTCTGCATGCATGTAATGTCATTTTTATTGCTAAGGCATTTGCAAAGCCAATTTCTTGAACTGAAAACCTTACCTTCTGTAAATATGCATGCGGTGCTACTTTGCAATCACTGATCCTGGATTTAAAAGAATATGTTGAAATCAAATAACTTTTCACTACTTACTAAGCATCTTTCTCTCATAACACTAAAAATATGGAGTACACAGAAAATACTGCAAATGGGAGATGACAGCTGTTATTACTCCCAATTACTAAATGACAAATTAGAGGTACTTATAAAAGTTGACCAGAGTTGAAGTAATCTGTTACTTAATAAAATTCTGGAGTTACATCACTTGGATTGAAATCTCACTGTCTGCTAGTCAAGCAAGTTACAGAACTTCTCTCTGCCTCTGTATTGTACCTGTATAATGGGGATAATATCTCCTTCATAGGGTTGCTGTAAAGATAACATTTTGTAGTAAGCATTCAGTATGCATTAATTCTCATTTTTCTTCTTCCTTTAATCATCATCACCATTGCTACCACTACCATCATCATCACCAGCACCGCTACCATCACCATCTCCACTACCACCACCATCATCACCACCACCACCATCATCACTGTCACCACTACCATCAGCATCACCACCACCACCACCATCATCACTATCACCACCACTACCACCACCATCATCATCACCACCATCACTATCATCATTACTACTGCCGCCATCATCAACACCACCACTACCATCAGCATCACCACGACGACCACCATCACTACTATCACCACCACTATCATTACCACCATCACCATCACCACCACCACCACCACCACCATCACTATCACCACCACTACTACCACATCATCACCACCATCACCATCACCACCACTGCCACCACCATCACTATCATCACCACTATTGCCACCATCATCACCACCACCACTACCATCAGCATCACCACCACGACCACCATCACTACTATCACCACCACCATAATCACCACCATCACCATCACCACCACTGCCACCACCATCACTATCACCACCACTACTACCACCATCATCATCACTGCCATCACCATCACCACCACTGCCACCACCATCACTATCATCACCACTACTGCCACCATCATCACCACCACCACTACCATCAGCATCACCACCATCACCACCATCATCACTATCACCACCACTACCACCACCATCATCATCACCACCATCACCACCACCACCACCACCATCACTATCATCACCACTACTGCCACCATCATCATCACTACCACTACCATCAGCATCACCACCACCACCACCGTAATCACTATCACCACCACTACCACCACCATCATCACCACCACCATCACCATCACCACCACCGCCACCACCATCACTATCATCACCACTACTGCCACCTCCATTACCATTATCACCACCATCACCATCACTATCATCACCACCACTACCACCATTATCACTATCACCACCACCATCACCATCACCATGATTATCACTGCCACCACCATCACTATTAGTATCACCATCACCATTATCACCACCAGCATCATCACCATCTCCCATCAGCATTACCATCACAACCACTATCATCACCACCACCACCACCACCACCATCACTACTCTAACTATTGCCACCACCCCCACTGCCATCACTACCCACATCAGCATCACCATCACAGTCATCACCACAACCACTAGCATCATCACCCCCACCATCACCATCACCACAAGCATCACCACCACCACCACTACCACTACCACCACCTTCATCCAGTTTGTGAATGGCATCAGCCCAAAATAGGACATAAATAGCTACTTAAGTTTTTGATAAATGCCCTTTTATTCTCCAGACTTAATCTGGAACACTAGAAAAGCATAGCAGATATAGACTTAAAAATGGATTTTAGGCGTTAGTAAAGAGAGGATTTGCTCACACATTACTTTGATAGAATAGTAGCCCTAAAGGCAAAGTAATATGAGAAAAGAGAAAGACAATCTGCTTCCACAGCCTAAAATAAATGGACAGAAATGTGATAAAAGGGATATGTATTTTTTCTTTTTTTCATGTCATCTAAGTCACTGTGCCCACTGGAAGGGTAAACTTCATATAGCTGAGCTCCTTCCTGGAAAGTTGATGGAACAACAGGCATAAAGCCTCTGATTTTGTTTTATCTACATCATCCAAAATCTTACATCCCTATGATGCTCTGGGATAAAGTCAATCTAGGAAGAATCTGGCTTGGTGGCAGAGTAGCTGGAAGCAGAGAGCAGGCTCCTGCCTGTCAAATGAGGATCTTACCAGTTAGGTGGTGGTGGCAGAACAGATGACAGTGAGCTCACAGATTTCCTTAGAGAGAAGGGACCAGAGGGTTTTCACAGACTGATTCCTCCCCCGTCATCTGTTTCTGTGGCCCCCATCAACATGGAGACTAAGCACTTAAAATATGCAGTCAAGCCAGATGCTCCCCCTCATCCCTAAAGATGACTGGCCAAAACAGGGGCTTGCAGCCCAGGCACCATGGCTCACGCCTGTAATCCCAGCACTTTGGGAGGTTGAGGCTGGTGGATCACCTGAGGTTAGGAGTTTGAGACAAGCCTGGCCAACACAGTGAAACCCTGTCTCTACTAAAAATACAAAAATTAGCTGGGTGTGGTGGCATGCACCTGTAGTCCCGGCTACTTTGGAGGCTGAGGCCAGAGAACTGCTTAAACCCAGGAGGCAGAGGCTGCAGTGAGCTGAGGTTGCACCACTGCATTCCAGGCTGGGTGATAGGGTGAGACTTTATCTCAAACAACGACAAAAACAAAAACAAAATAGAGGCTTACAGTACAAAGGGAGGATGCTTTGGATAGGTGTTATTCTAAGGTAGATTCTAAGGAAAAGAATTAAACATTTAACCTTTGAAAACATTTTAATATGGAAATAGATATTTAGACATACAGCCTGTAACTGAGACATTTATTGGGCACCTATTGTATGTTAGAGACTTTGCAATTATTATCTAATTTAATGTATCATTATCTCCATGATAATGATAAGGATCCTTAGTCTCATTTAACAGATGAAGAAACAGAAGCCCAAAGAGTTTGCAATTGTCCCAAGCTCATCAAGTTTAATTTGAACCTATACCCGCTGATTCCAAGTCTAGTGTTTCAGTGATAAGTTGTCTCAGTCCTTGAAAAATATTACTTTTGGAAATAGAAATGAAAACAGTGACTTTTACCAGTCTGGCTCTCATTCCTCTCGTGTTCAGAGAAACCTCATTCATTCATTTGTTCATTAGTTCATTTATCCATTCAATAGTTTTTAAGCATCTACTATTCCATACACTATACAGTAAGTACAAGGATATAGCAATAAAAGAGGTACGTTTTTATCCTCAGAAAGATTCCCTTTTTACATCCTTACTGATTCTCCATTTATATTGATGTGAAAGACATAATAATCATGCAAAATACATACAGAGATTTCTTCTATGAAGCAGGGGAATGACATGAAAAGTCACTGATGGTGTGTTTGAGGTATTTCAGCTCAGGCATTCATCGAAGGCTCGCTGATGTCTAGTGTGAGAAGAAAACAACTACCTCATGATCCAGAAAAGAGCATTCCCAAGCAATGAGAGGGCAAGGATGGCAGCAAATGCTGCCTGCTTCGAGGGGTGAGAAATAAGGCCAGTGAGCTGAAAACAGGGAGACAATGGGAATGGGGTCCCTTCATTGGTATAAACCAGATTAGCCAAGGCACTGTAGCCATGGTAAGAAGCCTGAAGTTTATTCTAAGTGTAATAGTAAGTCCTGAAGATTTTAGCCATTAGAGTGAAATGGTCTAATTTAAGTGTTGGGATTCCCCTGGGTGATAGTTGGAGAACTGATTACGGGAGAGAAGGAGCATAAATAGGAAAGCAAGTTAGAAGGCTATTGCAATAACCCAATTGAGAAACGGCTGTAAAATCTGTGGTGGCAGCAATGAAAATAGCAGGAAATGAAGAGTTGAGATGTTCTTTGTCTTGAATATAAGGTAAGAGGGAAAAACAGAAAAAATCACAATGCTTGCTAGCTTCAGGCCCAATCAGCTGGCTGGATGGTGGTGGTGTTTGCTAAGACCGAAGCATCTCAAAAGTCATGTGTGTGTGAGGGTATGGCATGGCATGAAATTCCACTCATGTGTGTTTGTGTGACGTTTGAGAAGCCTCTTGGAGTCAGGTGTGCATTTGAAGGAATTTTGTGTTCAGGAAAATGGACTGGGCTAAGACCACACTCCATTAAGAGTGTGCTATTTGGAAATAACCAGGATACAAATGACATTTAAAACAGTAGGATTGCTTGAGACCCTTGTAGGGTAGAGTGTGCACACAGGAGACTTGAAGACCTAGGCTAGAACCCGGGGGTAGTCCTTCTTTCAAAGGTCAGAAAGAGAAGGACAGGCTCAGGTGACCCAGAATTAGCAACGACCTAATACTTAACCACCAAGTAAATGCACAGAGTTTGGTGTCACAGAAGCCTGGAGAGGGAAGTATATTTGGGTTTTTTTTTTTTTTTTTTTTTTTTTTTTTTTTTCTTGTTGTTGTTACTGAGAAGAGAGAAATACAATGGGAAGATTAAATGGCTTTTGGCTATTTGGTAAGATTGAGTCATTGATGACCTTGACAATTACTGTTGTGTTGGAATGGACGGAGTTGAAAGCTCACTTGTAATGACTTGATAAGGGAATGGGAGGTGAGAAAGGATAGAGATGGAGGATATAGAAAACACTTTTCTCAATCCATTACTAATTACACTTAGCCCCAGACCACAAAAGCTAGATATTGACAAGATTTTGAAAGGCCATTTGCTGTTCCTAAAATAACCATGGCAAATCGAGGGAAAGCCAATTTTGTGGTGCTGCTTTGTAACCCAGTCCATCTTTAAACAGCTTCATTATCAGGAAGTTATTTCTTCTATTGACCTGAGAGCTGCACACCCATTTTAATTTTATGGAGACAGAGACATAGGAAGTTTCATTAAAACCCCACTCCTTCCTCATATGCACTCACAGCCATTCCACCTTTCTGCACTGGCCTTTCCCCCAATTCTCTATGCCTTTTACCTTGATGTGAGCCACCACACTGTTTCCAGATAGTGCTATGTGCATTGATCATATATTGGAAATTTTCACTGAAATGTGAGTTCCCAGAAAGAAGAAGCTGCCTGCCATCAAGTGCGTATGCCTAGTACATAGGAAGTGCTCATTCAATTGTTACTAAAGAAATGGGATTTTGTTTTGAAATTTTCATCTAATCTACATTCACTTGCTTGCTTCTCCTTAAGGTAGAACAATGGTACTCTTGGCCACACACTATGCATAGAGTATGTGCTATTTCATGTAAAAACAATAGTTTGGAGAGAAAACTGTGATTTTTTTCCCCAATCCCCATTTGGGATTTCTAAACTCAGCTCATGTTTTAGTGGGGGTGACACTCCCATGCTATTATTCTTCCTTCACATTGGGATCTCCATTTCTGGGAAGAAGATAGATGTTAATTTCTTTACAAATACCTCGCTTTCTCACATCCTACTGATGTTTTCAACCTCAAGTGGGTAAGAAAGTCTGGATGATTCTCCATTAAAAGTGTGCTATTAAAATTGTCAATTTCTTGAAATACATGGTTGAAAAACCATCATTTTTTCCCCACCGTGTGTTACCCTAAACTATAGACCTGTCACCAGGCAGTGTTCTAGTGTGTGGGTACAGAGAAACTGTGGGAAGATCCAAGCGGCACTTAAATTACATTCTCCTTTGATTCTGAAGACATTTAGTGCCATTTAGCAGAATTCCAATGCAGTTGGTTCCATTGAAAAGGGGGCTGTCCCTTTTAGAGGCATCACTGCTGCAGTGACTGAGGAAAAGAAATTAAGCCATCAAAACAGCAGGGTTGGCTTTTCTATCCAAACCGTCGTGGCTCCTCTGCAGCCCACAGTGGTATTCACTGCTTCTCACCTGCTCCAACGCCGAGCAGAACAGACCATTGACGTGTGTCCAGTCCACTCATGTTTCAATGAAAAATTGATTTTTAAAAGGAGGCCAGGATATAGGGAAGAAATGGCATTTCATCTAGAAAAATGGCTCTTTCTCCCTGATAGCTTCTAAAGAAAATATGCTCTGTGCATATGTCAAAATATTTTTTTTTCTGATGGCTTAGCATGTCCCACTGTTTCTGTCTGGGATCTGAAAGCACAGCTGTGTTCTTCCTGTCTCACACCTCATCTTCAGAAAGAAAATCCTCCATGGGGGATGTGGTCACAGACTGCACAGTCTGTAGGAAAGAAAGGCACTGTGTTCATGGTTGCTCAGGTGTCTTAAATAGATTTTCTAAAATTATGGAGATGTGGGTCAATATCCCTGAAGAAGAAGGGATTCCTGATGTTCCTCGGAATCTCACTCTTCGCTTGAAGCACAGGGTATCACCATGCAGGGTGGACCCAGCTGAGTCCAGCCTGTGATGATTTCTGCTCATATAAACATCGGAACACCATTTACAGTCTTTAAAATGGAACTGCCTGGTTCAGATATCTCCCGCAACAATACCTGAGGAATTAAATCAAGAGGTGAGAATGTACACAATGCCACCTAAGCAACTAGCACTTAAAAAGTTAAACATCTCCCTCAAAACTGTGCATCGCTAGTCTATAAATGTATAGATCATGTTTTTATAGCACAATGTACAGAGAGAATGGTGTTCATTTCCAATCCATACCCAAAGAGGGAACTGTAAAATATTTAACCAGGTGTGGCTCAGGGAATGCCCTCGGTCTTGACCTTCTTCTGTTATCCTCTCATCAAAACAGCAGCTCAGAGTTACTGAGTGGTTACCATGCACATGCACTGCTTAAAAGCTCCACGTACAGCCAGTATGAAGTAGATACAATTAATGCTATTTTAGGTGCTAGAATGGGAGTCGGAGAAGTCTGGTCCCACGACGAAGCTCCTGTGCCCTTATGGCACACAGCTTAGGTCACACCCAGGCTTGCATGCTGAATCCCTTTGCTCCCTGTTTCTCAGCGGTGATGAGGGTCCTCTCCCAGCATACTGCAACTTCTTTAAATGTCAAGGCCATGTCTTCCTCAACTTTTCATACCGCTCATGGTAGGGGCTTCATAATTATGGTGTAAATATTGATGAAGTCTGTCCCACACAGTCTACTTCACCTCAACATGGCTTGACTTATCATTCTCTTGTATCAGGACCTTTGTACTCACTTAAATGAATTTGTAATTTCTTTATCTGAATACATACATAGATCAGCTTCTAGCATAGCATTTTCTACAAAGCATTATTCCTATTAAATGCTGCAGCAAGCCACAAAGTCTCAGAGCTTTGTGCTGAAGTCCCCCAGCCTTTCAGCAGTTACCTGTTCCTCTATTTGTGAGTGACTTCTCTCCGCAACATCGGTGAGGGAGGCTGGGGCTGCTCCTGTCTTGCAGATTGAGCAGCACCCACGTAAGTCTTTCTAAATGTCTGCCTATGGTTACTTCACAGATTATGTTACCAAACATCTCCCTTCATTTAGGAAAGCAATCTCCCCTATCAAACATTTACCCAGCACCTGCTTGATGCATGACATTGCATTAGGTGCTGGGGGGATTCAAAGATGAATTAGGCACAGTCCTTGCCCGCAAGCAGCTCACAGCTGAGATACGCTAGATGAGATTCAGTTGGCATCTGGGCTCTGGTGAATCAATGGCCCTCGTTTGCAGTGGTTCTTATTCATCACAATCATGGAACATTTAGTGAATGGTCATTGAGCACACACATTTCATAAGAGGGACTTTAGTCACAGTGAGCAATCAAAGAAGACAAATTCTATGGCTTTTCCTGCCCTAAGCCCTTTCTCTCTCCCAGAGAAAGAAAAGCTTTTGTCAAGTGATTAATAGAATGCATATACAACTGGCTGATGGGTCAGACGTAACAGAGTAGCATTTTTTTGGGTTATCATCAAGCTTTGTGTATCTGGCTTTTGATATGGATCGTCCTGTCCTCCACACTGCTGTTCAGGGTTTCCCCTCTTTCTACCTTTCCTCTCAGCTCACGGTCATCTGTTATGGGTGCCTGCATGCTCTGGGATTATAAAACACAGGCAATTTTGGGATTATTCTTTGTTATCTCATCCTTGATCTCACCCCCAAGAATATTTATTGCTGAAGTGAATGATACACAACTCTAACTCTATCAGGCAAAGGAGAACTTGGCCAGCAGGAGCTTTCCTTTTTGAGTCAAGATAATTCTACTTTTTTAGGCATGAAATTAATAGCATGCTGCTGTGTTCAAGTACAGAAAGGATCTTCAACTTCTTGAAGCACCTGGTTTTCATCTTTAATCATAATTTCAGAGGCCAACCAAAATCTATAAACTCTCTCCTGCCTCAGTGGATAGTAAATTTTATATTGGATACAGGAAAAAGAAACAACAAACACTTTCCTACGTGCCCTTGAGTGCCTTCATATAAAACAATATGAAGGTACTCAAGGACACGTAGGAAAGTGTCCCAAGTAGGCTGCTTTTGTCCCAAGCCTACTGTTTGTTTCCAATGAGCATAATTTAAATTTGGAGTCCTGCTGGCTTGCAATCTTTCTTTGGTATGGCTAAGGCAATGCCGCCAGTGTTAATAACCTCCAAAAGGCCATTTTTATAATTCTTGTATGTCAGGGCAAACCAGGTGCATCTCCTAGCAGGACGACTGCAATTGTCCTGCCTGCTCCCGGGAAGAGTCACCGTGAAGGTACACTGGAGAGGTACAGCAGCAACAGGCCACTCTCAGGCCACACGTCTGAAAAAAAGGCACAAATCTACGGCTAAGTTGTGAATAGCAAACAAAAAGTGGTATAAGCAATACATTCTCTGGCACCATCAACCAAAAGGTAAATACAAATACGACTTTGTGCTTAATTTAATGCAGGAATTTAATTGTTTATCCTCTCCCTCAACTTCAAACATTATGCATACCATTCATTACCCTTTTAAGGTAAGGCGAAGCTGTCCTTTTTGAAGACTACCAGAAGTCAGGAAAGTCAGTCTTCAGTAGGGAATATTATAAAGAATTGTAGAAGATCTGCATCAAATCAAAACAAAACAACCAAAAACTCACACAGAAACAACAAAACAAAACACACGTGCACACACACACACACACACACACACACACACACACACACAACCCCATAGCTAACATCTAGTCCAGGAGTTTGATTAGATAAATTTCCAGAGAGGTTACATTGATTATCAGAGAAGATAAGTGGCAAAACTAGGCTTGGAACCCACATTTTCCGATGGCTAATTCCGTATTCTTTCCACGGCCACCATCTTGTCTTAAATTTTCTGTAAAGTCTACTTGCAAATGGATATGCTTCAAGTGCCTGTCTAATCCATGCTGGCTATTCTAAAAGCTGATGTGATCCTGCAGAGACCAGACACCTGGTGACTGCAATACCTCCTATATGCCTTCATATTTTCGGTGAACTATTCAGTAGGGTGCATTTCAAAAATTGCATTTGCATTTCTATTCTTCTGTAGCCCCCTAGTACCATTCACATCTCTCAATATTGGCCTCTGTTCTCTCTTCGGCTTTTGAAAGCAAAAATTACCCAGCAAAATAACAGGAATTGCCTCTCACATGCTGAAGCTTATTTGACAGCAGGGATTTGGCTGACTCTTGAACATTCTGCTTGGCATTCAGGGATGCTGCACCACCTGGGGTGAAGGAGGAATGAACCTGAGCCAGACCCGCTAAGTCCCATTAGGGACTCTGACCTCTTGTCCAGGATGGTGGTAATATTGACAACCAAAGTCCATTATAGAGAAGCAAATTTAAATCATAGTCTAATTCTCATTAAGAGTCTATGCCAAATTATTAGGATCTCAACACTAAGGTCATCACTCTCATAGAAATAACAAAATCTTGTTAATCTGGCTAAACCTAAACAACTTCAACTTTGATGAAGAACTACTTTAATGCAGATAAAATTCTAGTTTATTCTAGTACAATCTTCTGGCTTTTGATTGGTATATAAGCAACCAGAGCTAAGAAAGTAATAGTCCTGTTCTATTGATTAGAGCAAATCTAGAGTGCTGATGTTCATTGCAGCCACCATATCTTAAGAGGAATATTGATCACTGAAGTGTATCGAACAGAAAGGACCAAGCTGATGTTACAATGTGAAATGTCATCAGAGCAATAAATGAAGGCCTAGGTGGGTTCGAGCCTGGAAGAACCATAAGAGCACTCTTTCTTTACGGATCTGAAGATGGATTAGGTTTGCCCTTTATGGCCCTATTCAAATCCAAAAGTACCAGAAGGAAATTATAAGGCAGCACATCTTGATTTAGTGAAAAAAAAAAAAAAAAAAAAAAAAGGAACATTGTGGTAGGAAAATGACACAGGCCATACGTTCTCTGACACTGGAGACAAACAAGGGGAAGCCCAAGTGTGATGCTGTGAACAGGATTCTCGCATTTAATGAAAGGCTAAGCTGGAAGATTCTAGTGCAGTGTGTTCCATGGCACATTACTGCCATAAGATTATTCAGTACAAAGGATGGGTGGCAAGATAAATATGTGTGGGAAATAGACACCCTGAATTTATTCCTGGAGATACATGATTTATATTAAAAGTAGTAAGGAAATTTGCTTAATTTAGCTTAATCCAGGTTCTTCCACATGCATTTGGCTGCTGCCACTGCCACATTTTAAAAGTGATTTTTTTTTCTACCGTTTGAACACCTAGTGGGAAAACTTTCTCATAGATCTCTTCCCATCCTGAGATTTGATGTATCAAGAAATCCTAAACCCTTTAAAACAGACCTGGTTTTGATGTGATGGCAGCACTGCTTGATATTTTGCTGTTCCCAGAAATGAGAGTGTTACTTTAGGCCTCTGTGCTTGATATAGGGGGGCTGATGTATATGATTTGAGGTAAATGTGATGGTTGGGATTAATTTTAAAGAGAGGTAATCGAAGTCACATAGACTGCGATGGGAAGGAAGACCCTAAGGCTGTAATCAATGCTGTGTTTGAGGGAATCTCTGCATGAGATGTGGCTAGCAAGCCCTTCTCACCTGTTACCTGTGTCTGTCTGCAAGCTCCTAAGAGATGCTCCAGTTTCTGGGAAGGTACATTATTTTCAGCCAGAGAGGACACATAGCATGTCTCCAGGTGCTGAGGCAGCGGTTGTCATGGTGGAGGTCTCATTTTACGGTTTTACTTTTAGCTAGATCTTCTCTTCCATACTTTTATTAACAAAAATGACAAGCAAACTCCTAATTTTCTGTAATTTTGATATGCAAAGTGCCACATTTGGATACAGAAAGAGATAGAAAGGGGGTTCTCAAAAAGAGAGAAGTAGGAGGTGGAGCTTCTTGAGTTGTTTTTAGTCCAGGAGCCATGGCCAGCATGCTGCATGTGAAGGAAGAAGAGGGAGCAGCAGCTTGTAAGGCACAGGGGAAGGAGGGGGTGATGCTGTGAAATGGGAGGAAAGGAGGGTCTGAAATGTTGGAATGCAACAGGATTTGTCTGGTTTGATTGGGACCGGGCAGTGGGGTAAAATGTTCAGTGCATCAGAGAAGGTGATTCTGGACATTAGGTCGATGAGTAGGTTAGGAAGGGAAGGTGTGCCAGGACTGTAACGGTAGGTAAGGCACCCTTTCCTCAGAGACGGAGCTGGCTCTCAGGGCTAAGCTCAGAGAGACCGTCCATGGGTTCATTTGTTCAGTAGTGACTCAGCTGGGGAAATACAACCTGGGACGGCCAGACTGTGTCCCTTTTTCTAGAGGGAGCCCGACTGCTGTGGTGTGAGCGTGACTAAACCAGAAGTCAGGGAGGGAGCACGCTGATTGCCCCGTGGATTCTGACAAACGGAGAGGGCACTCATCCCACACCACGGAAGTGGGTGGGACCGGAGAGTCTGTAGTGCACCTTGGCAGTGTGTTTCCTCACAGGGTTTAATCTTTCATCATGAAGGTTGTTAGGCATTTCATCACAGGCTGCTCTGGCAATTAGTTCAGAATAAACTGAGAAAACTGCAGGGACTTTGCTGAAGAGACTTCAGCCTTTGCATTTATAGCACTTTTTTTTTTTAAAGTAAAATAATGACTGTGTTTAAATTGTGCAGAGATATTTATAAAAGGGATAAAATTTTAAGCTGTTCTGGGAAGACGTGTGACAGGAGAAGAGAGGGAAAAACCCACTAACCACCCTGCATCAGGCCTCCTTTTTCCACTTGTAAAGTCATTGAATTTTATTTTAAGCATTGATGATTAGTATTAAATCCATTACAATGCTAGGTAGACAGCTGAAAAGAAATTAATGGAATCTTTAGATGCTGGTGAAATGTAATCCTAATACTCATTGCGTTGCAGTAAATAACCTGGTTATGAATAGTTTAGAACCTGCTCTAGCGCTAGGGAAAAAAAATCTTCCGTCTCACTCCCACAGTAGAAAACCCCTCTCTGAGAGTCAAACTGTGTGGTTTTATCTCTGATCTCAGACAGAAGGAAGTTGCAATATAAGGCTTGGCTCTGTTTCAGTAGGCCATGTTGCCTGATAAGGTTAATTGATTTCCATTGATTTAATTAACAAAATTAATTTTTTATCTAATGAGGGAGATTTGGGTGCAAAATGGATAGATGGAAAGATGGCAAGTGTCAGCCCCACAGTCAAAGGGTGATATAGGCCCTGTGAGGATGGGCAACGCAAAGAACCCTAGAGTCGCACTGTGATGAGGGGCAGCTGACTATACCGGGAGGATGCCACTTCTCTCTCAAGATCACCCTGCACCTTGCTGGAGAGCACTTGGACTTTTTAACTCTTGTGCAGTGGTTGTTTTCAGAACTCCATCACGGCAGGGCACAGTGGCTCATTCCCGTAATCCCAGTGATGTGGGAGACCCAGCTGGGAGGATCATTTGAGGCTAGGAGATCAAGACCAGCCTGGGTGAAACTCCATCTCTATAAAAATTTTTAAAATGTAGGGGGAAGTTCAAAGGTTGTAGTGAGCTATAATTGTGCCACTGCACTCCAGCCTGGCTGTTAAAGTAAGACTGTGTTTCCAAAGAAAAGAAATCTATCACTTCTTCCTCATGAGTCTCCAAAATGAATAATTCTCAGAACTCTCCCTGAAGGCCTAAGGTACCATGACAGCCTGCTCCAGACAAAATTTCAGCTCCAGGTCTTCACTCCTATGTCCCCAATGGCCTTCTCAGAAGCCAGCATCCTTCTGAGTCAGGACCAGCTCAGCTGCAGGAGACTCCACCTGAGGCTTCTGTTTTTGCAAACACAGGGCAGGAGACGAGCTGTCCGCTGCCTGTAGACTGCCACTCTTCGCCCTCCCTCTTCACACGCTTCGCTAGTCACACACATTCCACCCAGCCTCCGCACAGGTGCCGCCTGAGGGATGACTTGCAGCCAGCCTTGTTTATGTGTCTGGCATCAGTAGGCGGCAGGGAGATTTGCTCCTCATCGGTTTGATCAATCTTTCTGCTGTTGAAGCCTCTCAATGAGTTGAAAGTGATTTTCCCTGCTGTACGTACAGGTAGGAGCAGATCGCCTTCAATTTCTAGTACAGCGACGGCCGCACTCTATCAAGTTGCTGCGCTGCGTAACCGTGAGTGCGGGGCGCGGCATTTCCTGTGCTCGTGGAGTGATGGTGACGCTTGACTGTGTGATCCGTCTTCGTCCTGTTTGCTAGTGCATTTTACGTCAAAAGCTCAGCGTTTTCTAGTGCATTAGTTCTCCTCTTCCCCCTAGGGGGTCTCTGAAAGACGGAGGCCTCTAGGGATGGTTGAAAGGAGATCTGCGAAACGGCCATGATTAGTTCTGATGCCTGGGGAAGCTGATGCCTAGCCAGAAGATATCATAGGGAAGCCTCAAAGCTGTCTTCCTGCCTTCCTTAGAAACACGTTTTGCTTTCTCCCTAAACAGAGTTCAGACAACGTCTGTCGAGTCCTCCTCTGTGGGACTCAAGAAAGAGTGCTGTTCCTTCAGGCTTGATGGTATTAATTCCTGGTTCCATTTCATAGGAGTAACGCTGCAAAGGCATTTTAACGGAGACTGATTTCTCTTCCTCCTGCAAAACAAAAGGAAACAATTTGGCATTGCCTACAAGCACGCACCCAGGCAAATCTTTCTGTAGGGTATTCAGCTGAGGCTTGCGTTTTCACCTTGACTTTATGAGTACAAGGAAAACACCATCACCCAAGGGTACCTGAAACTCAGTCAGAGGGTAGGAGATCCTGTATCACTTGTTCATGTCAAGGGGACTCAAGGAAACTTAGAAATGTCCAGGAATAAGTTACCTATCTAGTTGAGGTACCTCATCTGACACATGAGAAGGCTTAGACCCAGAGAAATTAATTCCTATTTTGAAGTTCCAGATTTTGTTAACATTAAATTAGAATTAGATTCAGGACCTTTTTTTCATTTGTTTACTTGTTAGAATTCACTCATATGCTTAATAATTTTTAGTTGATTACTTATTGAACACCCATGATGTGCAGGCAGGCAGAGTTCTAGGTACAGGGGATTCAGAAACGAATGGAATTGGCAGAATCCTGCACTAAGCTCGCAGCTGGGCGTGTGCATGAGGGCAGAGCTATGAGTAAACACACACACAACATCAGTTATCAGTGCTATGAAGAAAAAGAGGGAAAGGGGGATAGGCAGTGATGGGAGTGCTAATTTGCAGGAAGTGTTAGGGTCACATCTTTTTAACACTGGTATTCAACAAGACATGCAGGAAGTGAGAATAGGAGCCATGTGGCCCTTGCAGAGAAGACTGTTCTTGATAGAGGGAGCAGCAGTTACAAAGGCCTTTAACTTCATTATTTTTCCTCCTTCATCACAGAAACAGGTGCTCAGGACTTATATATTTTCTTGTATGTATGCTTAAGCCTTTCTCTCCCTAACACACACACATACACATTCTTAATTCATGGGCTAAAGTAGTTATACAGAGATCATCTATTAATAAAAAGAGGAGGTAGAGGGAAATGTACAAGCTTTTATACACACACACAGACACACACACACACACACACACACACTTAATTTGTGGGCTAGAGTAGTTATTAATATAAAGAATAGGTAGAGGGAAATATAGAAGCTTTTATACATATACACAGTCTTAATTTGTGGGTTAGAATAGTTATAGAGGGATCAGGTATTAATATAAAGAGGAGATGGGGGATGCACAGGCTTGACAGACTGTAGATGAATTTAAGGTGAAGCAATCTCTTGAGTCTACCACTTCGCCATCAATTCCTGACCTACTCTAGGATGGGTAGGCTGGTGTTGAAACTGGGAAGTGCAATTCTTTTTTTTTTTTTTTACCTCTGAACTTTTTATTGGCCTCCGGCTCCCCAAAGTGTCCCCTGCTTCTGCTGGCTCAATGTCTCAGAACTTTGGTGTTGTTGGTCTCAGACGTCACTTTGCCATCCACTATTTGGTCGGTGGTGGCCTTTTGGATGGTTTGCATGGAGTTGCTTTCTAATCACAACAATTGGTCAGCATTCCACTGCGTACTGCTGGGTTACCTGAGGAGTCAAAGGATACTCTTTGGAGGCTGGAAGTTGATTCCAAGGTTCTATTTATTGTATATTCAGAGACAAGTACCTTCAGACGAGGCCCAGGGGCGGCAGGGTCAGGGGTGATGTCCTACTGCAATTCATAGAGTTCTCACTGCCGTGTAGACAAAGGCCACATTTAGCGGCACACCTGGGTATTTTTCAGAGTTAGAAAAGGAAACTTTTTTTTCCTAGATCCAAATGAGGCACCAAAGATTCCAGGAAGCAGAAATGCATGGTTTGAGTCAGTATGGTGTGGCACTAAAGGCACAGGAGGCTGTGGCCGACTTGTTCATTTTCTTTTACAGGGTTTTTGTGAGACTTAGGGGTTGCAATGTTCTCGGGAGCCATGTACTATGCCGATCTAATTCAACTGGGCTTTTGTTATGTTCTGAGTATTGGCAAGATTCTACAGGGGATACAAAATAAAATTACACTATGTCTCTCCGAAATGACTCATAGTCTTTCATAACAAGGTAGCGCATGGACCTGGAACGACAGGAGCCCGGCACACAGGGACGCATGATCATGTGCCATGAGGTCCAGGAGACGAGGATGCACTTGGTACTCTGGAGACCACTGCAGAGCAGGGTGGACTTCAGCTAGCTTTTGAGGAATGGCTAAGATTCAAAGAAGGTGAAGGTAGAGCAGGCCAGATAAAAGAAAAGGTCAATCTGAGCATGGCTTGTTTTACTAGACACTGGGGAGGCTGGCCTGGGTGAAATGGAAGCCTTCCCTGGCACAGAGGAAGCTATGGTGAAAAGGCTAAGTGTTTGGGGGAACCAGTGGGCAGGCATCCCTGCCAGATGGAGAGACGTATGGCTAACAGCATGGGCTATGGGAACAACCCCCCAGTTTCAAATCATGGCTCCCACACTCACGAGCTGTGTGCCCTTGGCAAATTCCGTAACTGCTGAGTATCAGGCTTTTTCATCTTTAAATTGGAGAAGGTAATAAAACCTAATTCAGAAGGCTGTTATGAGAATTGTGTAAATTAATATATTGCAAGGTTTTAATGAAATGCCTAGCATATATTAAAGCACTTGATAGTCATTTTTATTAATAATAAAATTATATTTTGCTTATAATAAGGGCAGAATGACAGGACGGATAGTAGAATAGAGTTGTATTAATAGCTTAATAGAGGAGTAGGAGATGGAAGTTGTATTTTGAAATGCATCCTGATGCTGGTGTGACTGACAGGTGGGTCTCACCATGAGGGACAATAGGAGCATTGTCAGCTGGACACATTCAGGCCTTGCACCTGGGCAGGGAAAAGAGGAACAGGGATGATGGGGAGAATCTCAGATTTATTTGAGAAAGAAATAAGCAAGCGCTCTCTTGAGAAAACCCAGCTCCTCTAGTACCTCTTCTCAGCTTAAAGCCTCATGTGCGGAGTATAATACACAAGATTCCTCACACTGCTGGCCAGGCCAGGTCCTGGTGCACGGGCAAAGCTTTTCCCTAGCAGGAACACTCCTTTCCAGAGCTGTTTCTATCAAACCAAAGATTATAGGGATGGTTGGGGAAATTCCAATCTTTCCTTTGGCAGGCTAGAATGAGGCACCTTTTCGAGCTTTCTCTCCATTGTTTCAACCTTCCCTGGAGACTTCAGCCCTAACACAGTGGCAAATGTTGCCTTCCAAGCCTTTTTGCTGTAACTCCTGTGCAGAATAGTCTGCAGCACTTGGGCTAGCTGGAAGGGCCAGTGGTGGGCAGTTTCTCTGTTAGCCCTCTTTATAGGAGAGGAAGGCAAAGCTACAACTCAGCAGAGCCTCAGAGCTGGCCAGCACACTGCTTCTACCTTCATTCCCTTCATCTGCAGCATGGTGTCCCAGACAGCTGCGGCACACTCCTGTCCAGGTCATCATGGCATCACCCACCTGGGTCAGTCACCAGGATGATGAAACAGGGACTTGCTTTCGTAGCAAAGGAGCCAGTGGTGGGTAAGTGCCTGCTGTGTTGTTTTTGATATCACCTCTGAGATAAATTAAGTGTCTGAGGCCTGCAAGATTGCAGCACTCACAGGCTGTCATTGAAACAATTGCATTCAGTGGAAGAAAACAAACTCCTTTTCCTCTGGCAGTCATCTTTTGATTCTGTAGAAACAGGAGCTAAGTTGATGTAAAAGGAGAAAGCAGCAAAGCCTCCTTCCCCACTAACGGATGAGTCAGAGGCTCGGTGAGCCACAGGGTTTCTTGTGCCCAACACAGGGCAGCCCTGTGACTTCCGCCAGTAGCAGGACTGGGCGCAGGAGCCGAAAACCCTCCCAAGTGGGAGACAGAAACCACTTAGAAATGACTGGTAGGGAACAGTGTCAGAGCCCCACGATTTCAGAATTTAGCTGTAATATTCATATCATCTTGTGCTACCGTAACATCCTCTCCTTTTTATTTAAGCTTAGCATTTGCAAAATTCTAAAGCAATTTTTAAGGTTACTGTGTATCAGATTTCACCCTGAATTAAAACCCAGCCCAGGTATCCTCCTTTGAGTTCTATTTGGAGGCCCTTTTTGCACGGAAGTTTTGATGAAGTCTGCCGTAAAAGTGCCCTGATGAGGTAAGGAATGAGAATTGATAGATATGAGGAGTCCCTTCCTCAGAAGTCAACTGACTGTGGAATAAGTAAGGCTTCTTCCCACAGCAGCAGGTAAAGGCACTCAAGTGATTGCTGATTTCTCCAGATAGCGCAGGAATCCGCAACAAAGGGGCACGAGCTGAGGGCACCTGAGCTTGCAGTCCGTGTTATCGCTGACCCTCGAGCTCTCCACCTTTCCCCTTCTTTAAATCTGTGGTTCCTCAGGCAACTGGGCGATGGTTCCTCCTGCCTTGTAAGACCAGGTATTTGTTGAATGCATGTTTGTCAGTAGCTGCACTGCAGGTGAGTGGGCCAGTGGGTGGTAGTATTTAGAGACTAAGGGAGTCTTTGTGCCTCTAAACTTCACAGAAAAGCCTGCACAGGTGACAGGTGTTCAGAGATGCTCTCAAAATGGTGGTTGACTCCTTGGCATCTCTTTCCTTGGGAAAGGAAACAGAATTACTGATATTTCATGTCTTGCTTAGCATATCTAAATAGCATAGACTTACCGCAACTATTTTTACTCTCATAAACTGCCTTTCCAGGTCATGAGGGGGCTGCATGTTCCTCTTTTGCCTCTAAGATAAGATGCCGTGCCCGTGTGAGGCCATTCTTCATTTTACATTCATCTGGTTCTCTGTTGCCCTTGCAAATTTCACAGCCTTCAAAATTGGATGCTTCTCACTGATTCTGTAATGAAGTAGCAATTTGTCTCCAGGTCAGAATCCAGGTATAGCTGTGTTAACTTGAAGCCTGCCCTTGAGCATCTGGAGAATGTTAAATATTTCCATGTGTAGAAAATCCTTGGGTGTCACAAAAATGAGGAGGAAGTTATTCTTTTAATAGCATATGGGGGTGTAAGGAAGTAAAGAAAGAGAGTTGCTAAGAGCAAGGACATTCACTAAAAGTAGAACCTCTGATAGTAACAGCAACCTGCCCATCATTCCTTATTCCTGTTACTCCAAGTAAATGCTAGGTTGAGACTGGGGAAATTGATTTCTTTTAAACTAACGCTGAATGAATTTCTATTTTATTTCAGGTGCTGGGACATTTCTATTTATTATCTCATTTAAATTTCTCAATCTTACAGAAAGGATTCTATATTGACTTGCATCTTAAAAGCAATGCTACTATGTCTTAGAGACATAGTATGTTGAAGGCCATACATTTATTCAACACACAAACTTTAACCTATATTTGTCTGGTCTTAGATTCCAAATTCTTAGCCACTAGATCCTACTACTTGAATTTGTCTTTTTTTTTTTTTTTCCTCATTAGGAGACTCTCAAATTCTGTGAAATCCAAAGAGGCTAAAGTGTTTTCCTAAAACCTGTTTGGCTCCTGGCCTGTGAGTCATATACCTGGTGGATCTCCTTCATTCTCCCGGCAGCTCCCAAGACCAACGCTCCTCTGAGACAGGAGGGATTAGTATTACCAGTTCCTGTCCTGCATGCCGTAAGCTCTGTATCACATGGCCTTTGCTTTTTACATAACTTTGATTGGGTACCCTGGCCATGAGACAGCCCTCTGTTTTGTTCAGAAGTTCACTTCTTTAATAGTATTGATTCCATTTCCTCACCTGGCCCCCTAGTTTTATCCTGGGGTAGGCATCCTGGTGTGCTTTACTGGTTCCTCCTTTCGGGAACTGGACTCTACATGGGGCTGAGTCCTGCTACTTGCAAACAGAGCCCCTAGGTAGAGACTCCTTTCTTTCAGGACACCCACCACTGTTGTTCTCTGTGCTTGATAGGACACCCTGCACTTGCATTGAGCAACTCCTATGGCCAGCTTCCTGCTTGGATCTCAACAGGTCATCAGTTTGATTCTTGGGAGCTACACTTGCCATTAGCCTGCCTCTCCTCTCTTAATCAATACAGCTGGGTTCATTTTGCTGCTTCCTGGCCCACTTAGTTGTCTAAGACACTCCGTCTTAAGGAGATTTGAAATGAGAGTGAGGATGATGTCAAAGACTTGGAGAGGGCTGTTCCAGTGCTGAGTTAACTGTTTTTCTGATTAAAAGTCAACTTATCTTCTAGTCCAGAGGCCATCATTGAAAACAATTTTAGGGAGGCTAAGGACCTTTCCCCTCCTTTAATCTATGTAATATCAGAGCCCACTGAGTCTGTCTACATCAGCAGCAACCTCACTGGCAGAAGCGCTGAGTTCACGGGTGCAGCCTCCAGGGGTGACGCAGCCTTGCAGGGGTGATGCGGTCCAGGGTGCACACTGTAAAGCGAAGTCTGCCTCGTCTTGTTCTGAGGACAATCTCCTGGCCACTTGTCAGGTATGAAGTGCTGACATCAAGTGTTGAAATGAGAACTGGATTTGGAGTTAGGAAATCTAGTCACCTGAACCATTCTGCCACTCTGTGTGACTTTGGGGAAATCATAGCCTCTCAGCCTGAGCTTGCTTTATTGTAAAATGAAGAGTAAGAATGGCAGCCTTGTGCATCAGGAAAGACGATTGTGAGGATTAAAGCCAAGGTTCTCAACCAGAGGTGGTTTTGTTGCCGAGGGGACATTTTACGTCTGAAAGGAAATTGCTAATGACATGTACAGAGTAGTGTTCAGGGCTGTGGCTAAACACAGGCATGGGACAGGCTCCAGCAAAGCAGCCAGCCCAACACGTCAACGGTTCAAGTTGAAACACGCATCCATTTAATGCATTTCAGATTTGGGGTCCAGCCACAGACTGAGCTCTGCTTCCATGGAGCCCACTAGTAGGTAAGAGCAGAGACAGCCCATCATCAATGGGCCTTATTAGTCCTGTTGTCCCTCTGATGCCCTCCCCAAAGGCCACCCCAGACTGACCAATGGCCTCTACAAACCCCCTCCCACAGTGATCCAGAAGATTGCAAGTTAATCCTCACCAAAGTCCATTGATTATTGGGCTCTTGGAGCTCACTGGTAGATTCTGTGGGAGCAGGGCTTGGTCTGCTTGTTCTGGACTCTAACATCTGAAAAGAGCCCAATGTGTGAAAGTTTCTTTTCCTTTTTAACCAAATTGTTATTCTAGGTTTGGGGGTCCATGTGAAGGTTTCTATCATGGGGATTCTTTACATATCATTATGTCAGCCAGATAGTAAGCTCAGCACCCAATAGTTGCCTTTTTTGCTCCTCTCCTTTCTCCCACCCACCTTCTTAAGCAGACCTCAGTGTCTGCTGTTTCTTCTTTTTCTTCATAAGTTCTTATCATTTAGTTCTCACTATGAGTGAGAACATGCTGTATTTGGTTTTCTGTTCCTGAGTTAGTTTGCTAAGGATGATAGCCTCTGGTTCTATCCATGTTCCTGCAAAAGACATGATCTTGTTCTTTTTCATAGCTGCATAATATTCTACAGTGTGTATGTGCCACATTTTCTTTATTCATATCTGTCACTGATAGGCATTTAGGTTGATTCCATGTCTTTGCTATTTGAAGAGTGCTGAAATGAACATTTGAGTTCATGTGTCTTTATGGTAGAATGCTTTATATTCCTCTGGGTAGATACCCAGTAACAGGATTGCTGGATCCAACGGTAGTTCTGCTTTTAGGTCTCTGAGGAATCACCATACTGCTTTCCACAATGGTTGAACTAATTTACACTCCCACTAACAGTGTATAAGCGTTCCCTTTTCTCCACACCCTCACCAGTATCTGTTACTTTTTTACTTTTTAGTAATAGCCATTCTGACTTGTGTAAGATGGTATCTCATTGTGGTTTTCATTCTCATTTCTCTAATCATCAGTGATATTGAGCGTTTTGGGGGGGTTTTTTTTTATATGCTTGTTGGCTGCTGGCTGCATGTATATCTTCTTTTGAGAAGTGTGTGTTCATGTCCTTTGCCCACTTTTCAATGGGGTTGTTTTTCTCTTGTAAATTTGTTTAAGTTCCTTATAGATACTGGCTACTAGACCTTTGTCAGATGCATAGTTTGCAAATATTTTCTCCCATTCTGTCGGTTGTCTGTTTACTCTGTTGATAGCTTCTTTTGCTGTGTAACAGCTCTTAAGTTTAATTAGATCCCATTTGTCAGTTTTTGCTTTTGTTGCAATTGATTTTGGTGTCTTTATCATGAAATCTTCGCTCATTCCTATGTCTAGGATGGCATTGCCTAGGTTATCTTCCAGAGGTTTTACAGTTTTGGGTTCACATTTAAGTCTTTAATTCATCTTGAGTTGATCTTTGTGTAGGGTGTAAGAAAGGGGTCCATATTCAATATTCTGCCTATGGCCAGCTAGTTGTCTTAGCACCATTTATTGAATATGGAGTCTTTCCCATTGGTTGTTTTTGTCAGGTTAGTCAAAGATCAGTTGGTCATGTTACGCTTATAATACCAGCACTTTGGGAGTCCAGGGTGGTTGGATCACCTGAGGTCAGGTGTTCTGAGATCAGCCTGAGCAACATGGTGAAACCCTGTCTCTACTAAAAGTACAAAAATTAGCTGGGCATGGTGGTGGATACCTGTAATCCCAGCTACTTGGGAGGCTGGGGCAGAATTGCTTGAAACTGGGAGGAAGAGCCTGCAGTGAGCTGAGATCGTGCCATTGCACTCCAGCCCAGGCAACAAACAAACAAACAAACAAACAATAAATAAATAAGTAAAATAAAAGATCATATAGTTGTGGCTGTCTTGCTTTACTTCTGGGCTATTTATTCTGTTCCATTGGTCTATGTGCCTGTTTTTGTACCAGTAGTATGCTGTTTGTGTCACCGTAGTCTTGTAGCATAGTTTGAAGTCAGGTAACGTGATTCTTCCAGTTTCACTCTCAACAAAATACTTGCAAACAAAATCCAGCAACACATTAAAAAGCTAATCCACCATGATCAAGTAGGCTTCATCATCAGAGGCAAGGTTGGTTCAACATATGAAAATTAATAAATGTGATTCATCACATAAACAGAACTAAAGACAAAAACAACATGATTGTCTCAGTAGATGTAGAAAAGTCTTTTGATAAAACTCAACATCCCTTTGTGTTAAAAACTCTCAATAAAGTAGCTATTAAAGAAACATACCTCAAAATAATAAGAGCCATCTATGACAAACCCACGGTCAACATTATACTGAATGGGCAAAAGCTGGAAGCATTCCCCTTGAGAACCAGCATGGGACAAGGATGCCCTCTCTCACCACTTCTATTTGGGAAGTCCTAGCTAGATCATTCAGGGAAGAGAAAGAAATAAAGGGCATCCAAACAGGAAGAGAGGAAGTCAAACTATCTCTGTTTGCAGATGACGTGATTCTATATCTAGAAAACCTCATAGTCTTATCCCAAAAGCTCTCTCAGCTGATTAAAAAACAAACTTTAGCCAAGTTGCAGGATACAAAGTCCAGGTGCAAAAATTACTAGCATTCCTATACACCACCAAAAATCAAACTGAGAGCCAAATAAGAAAGGCAATTCCATTTGCAACTGCCACAACAGAAAATAAAATAACTAGAAATTCAGCTAACTAGGGAGGTGATAAGTCTCTATAATGAGAATTACAAAACCCTGCTCAAAGAAATCAGAGAAGACACAGATGGAAAATATCCCATGCTCATGGATGGGAAGAATCACTATCATTCAAATGGCTATATTTCCCAAAGCAGTTTATAGATTCTATGCTATTCCAATCAAACTACCAATGACACTCTTCACAACACTAGAAAAAATTTTTTTTAATTTATATGGAATAAAAAAAGAGCCCAAATAGCCAAGGCAATCCTGAGCAAAAGGAATTTTTTTAAATGAAAAAATAGCCACCATGACCATACTTTCTGTAGGTTTTTATAAACATAAATCAAATATGGGAAAAAATTAGCAAACAAGTAAAGGAAAGATGGCCTATGTGCAATAACAGAAAACTAGAAGAATAGAATGTGATTAATGCTTTACCAATGCTAAAATATCACATAGAAATAAAGTCAAATTTAAAAATAACAGCGCTTAAGTCACAATAAAGGTAAAAGGTTAGGAGTTAGAAAATAGTACATAATCGACAAGTCTTAAAGATAGCAGAAAAAAAGCTTTGGAAGCCAATGAAGTACAAATGTAAATGATTAAGAGAGAAGGCTTAACCCACAGCATAAACTAAACATTTAGAAACAATTGTGATACTTTAAAAAAAAGTGCATTTTATTTTTTTATTTTTAAATAAGCTAGTACTTGAAAATTACAAAGAATGAGAAAGAAAATAAGAAAATTCCAGTTAGAAGCAAAGGCTTTAACTAAAACCACAGTGGCTCTGATCCCCCTGTGGAGTCTCTGTGGAAATGGCAACACTCCTCCTGAGTAGGGAGGACTGGGGATGGGAGCCACAGTGCATGCTTGGTGTCAGCTGTCCTCGTCACCCTTACTGGTAAGGATCTGAGACATGGGAACCCTGGCACAGTGGGTCAAGCCACAGCCCACAGCCAGTTCTTCCTCCCTTTGAAACTTGCCAGCTTACCAGGCCAGCAGGCAAGTGAGGTTTTAGTTCTGACTCTATAGGGTCGCTCCTTGCAGTGTCTGCTCCTCTCATCTTGCCTGTTCATTCTTGAACTTTCTATAATAATGGGGCAACACAAAGGCTCATGAGTGACTAAATCCCTTTCTCTTTCAGTTTTACTCCTGGATCCTCACTTTAACTACACTAATTGTATTGGAAAGCAGACAGAGGGATGCCCTTTATAATAACTTGGACTTGGGTTCAAATCGTGGCTTTGCCCACTATTAGATGTGTAACTTTTAAATGATTTTATTAACTTCTTTGGACTTCGGTTGTCTCATATAACAAAGAAGGAGAATTTAAATAAGTTGAACCCTCTTAATTGTCATAGATTGTGAGCTAGTTGAGGCCAGGAACCATTTCTTTTCTTATTTGCCTTTGTGTCTTCAATATTTAGTAAAATATCCAGCACATGGTAACTGTTGTATGCCTTTCTGATAATGATGAAAGCTGAGGTTTTGAGTATTGCATTACTACATGCCAGGAATTGCTCTATGCATTTTACTCTGATTATATCAATTAGTCTTTAAGGCCAGGCACAGTGGCTCATGCCTGTAATCCCAGCACTTTGGGAGGCTGAGGAAGGTGGATCACTTGAGGTCAGGAGTTTGAGACCACCTGGGCCAACATGGCGAAACACCATCTCTACTAAAAATACAAAAATTAGCTGGGCATGGTGGTGGGCACCTGTAATTCCTGCTACTCAGGAGGCTCAGGCAGGAGAGTCACTTGAACTTGGGAGGTGGAGGTTGCAGTGAGCCAAAAAATTGTGCCACTGCACTACAGCCAGGCCATAGAGCCCCAGCCTCCCGAGTAGCTGGGATTACAGGCACATATCACCAAGCCCAGTGAATTTTTGTATTTTTAGAAGAGACAGGGTTTCACCATGTTAGCCAGGCTGGTTTAGCCGTCTTTTAATGAGGGCCTAGGTTTCTAGTGAGCATAGGAGTTAAGAAACTGAAGAATGGCTGAAATGGCCACCACAATCATATAGTGTTCTCTGGAACTTGTCTCTGAATGCCTCAAAATGTCTTCTCAACACCCATATTTACAGTGTGAGCCCCATGCCAGTTTGATCAGAACACTGGTGCATGTGATTCCAGCCTTAGGTGCACTCCGCTTTCCTTGCCTCCAAGTAGCAACTGTACCCAGGGGCCCTGGACTCTGCGGCAACCCCATCCTACCGGAGAACACTGAATGGCCATTTTGTCTCTGCCTGTCAAAGGAAGTGGAGTGTTCGGTGCCGCTCAGAGAATCTGGCAATTATGAAAGTTTAGGTCTATAAAATTCCAGGTTGGCCCTTAAAGAGAAGTTAGGTAGATAACCTGATTGAGGGAAGAAGGGAAAATGAGCATAAACTAAAGAGATGGGCAGATAGCGTAGGTAGGGGCAGATTTATCAGAGCCTGAGATCTGCTGTTTTACAGAATCCAGTGCTCATCCCACAATTTTTTTCTGTTACCTCCCTGTCTAGGAGTCTGACCCTAGAGAATTACTTTGAGCAGTTGCCACTCCAGATGCATATGTAAGGCCCCACTATCTCTGCAATGAGCATACATATACTGAAACACAACCAGTAATCCTAGAGTCTGCACAGAACCCTTATGCCAGAATACACAAATGGATCCTTCTGGTACATCCTGGGCATTTAGGACTTCCTAACCTCCTACCTGCTAACCATATGCACACCACATACCCCCCACACACACTCCACCCACACTCTCCACACACATACACACACCCACACCCATACCCACATACACATACTCACCCTCCTCACACATCCACATCCCCTCACCCACATACACACACCAGCATCCACACCCTCATACACACCTCACCACCCTACACACCCTCACCCACACCTCCCTCACTTATATGCCCCCACATCCACACATCACTACACAACATACACAAACCCATACTCACACCCACAACCCCCCAACACATACAACCACAGCCCCCACCCACACACATACACACAACCACAACCCACATCCAGATACATACAATCACTGCCCCACACACCCACACCTCCCTCACTTATATATCCCCTTACACCCACACCCCACTACATACATACACACACCCATACTCATACCCACAACCCACCCACACACATAAACACACCTACACTCTTCAACACATACATACACCCACACCCCACACCCACATACACACACCCATACCCCCTACACACATACACCCACACCCCACACCCACATACACACACCCACACCCCCTACACACATACACCCACACCCAACACCCACATACGCACACCCACACCCCCACACACATACACCCACACCCAACACCCACACACACATACACCTACACCCACTCCCCCCACACACTTATACATACCCACACCCAGTCTTTCTACAGACTTACACATAGCCACAGCCCCCACACATATACACAAACCTACACACTTCCCACACATACACACACACACACACACACACACACACACACACTCCTCATCTTTTCCTCTAGTTTCCCGCACAAAGCAGAGGCAAAATCCGATGGAATAAATCTCTCAATTGTTTTTATAGGGAAAGAGGATTCAGTTACGAAATGACAAGAAAATAAAGCAGCAAGAAAAACAGGTTCAGGATTGCACTCAGTTTTGCTGAGAAAAACAGGAAAAGATGAGCAAGAAATGAGGCTTAATTTTAATGAAGGGAAATTTGCTGCTAAGTAAAGAGATTGCAGGAAGTGGGAGTGCACAGGCTTCAAACAAGAGCAGGGCCTTACATTCTATTGTGACGGACAAGATTTTGTTATTTAAGAAACAGCATTAGCCCACAAAAGACCGAAAAGGACAAAATGCTTGAGGTAGAGTCTGGAACAGAGGGCTGCATTGCAGGAAAAAAGGGACCCACTTTCCTCCCTGATGAGCTCAGTAGAGGTCAATTAAGGACATGTCTTTCTCATTCTTAATTCCTAGTTTTCTCCAGTATGAACACTTTGAACATGGAAAACAGGCTGCATATCTTGGCAAGTAGTCATCCCTTCTGCCTGGAGTAACTTGATCAGATTTCCTGATCAGGGGTTCTTAGGACATCTTGAAACCTCATCACCATTTATTGTCTATTAATAGAATCACAATTTATATATATTCTAATCAGCTAAAAGTGGGATATATATGTGTACATATATGCACAAACATATATATGTAATCTCACTGTTTTTTTGGTTCTTTCTGCATTTTGATAGGTGTTAAAATTACTTCAGTGGGAATAGAGTTTGGCTGGAGTAAAATGACAAAAGGTAAATTGTTTCTACTTGCTAGTTGAAGTTAACAAACTAGCAATAATTGTAGTAATTTCATAGGTGTTTGCGCATATAAGTGACACTGAGAATGATCTCCTCAAATAATGCCATCCGGCAATCTAATATTGTATGGGTAAACATAGAGGACATAAAGGAATGCTTTGGTATATATTTATGCCAAATCAGAACTTCTCGCATTTGCTGTCAGAATACAGCATATCTGAAGCAGTGCACAGTGAGAATGTGCTGGGCTTTTGATACCGGAGCTTCCACTAGGAAGGGAGTCTAGTGATGTGGCTCAGCCCACAAGGACTGAGGCTGAGACCTTCATCTCCCCTTCCCCCTCCAGGAGGAGAGGCTTCATCCAGAGAATCCAGAATATTGAATGTGGTACTTGCAAATCCTCATCATAGATGCAGTCAAAGAGATTCAAGGATGCGGAGAGGTACAGATGGAGAGTATGTAATGATACTATATGTAGAATATACATATATAGAATATATCTATAATACTATATACTATTCTATATAGCTATAATACTATAGCTCTAATTCTAGATATATTGAACATATATATACACATACACATGAATATACACTTATACAACTCTAAACTAAAATTTGATTCTCTGTGGGCAAGAAGGTATTGGCACTGATGCACTTTTGAAGATTAAAACATTCCCAGCCTCTTTCCAATTTGTGCCTGGTGGGTGACAGTTTAGCCCCCCCATAGCAGAGGAACAAGGCCTGCCCCTGCCACCCTGGAGCTGAGGCCCAGGATCCCACTGCACTCAGAGAGGCAGCCCACCTGGGTACAGAGGCCTGTAGGCGTCTCAGCAGTTTCTTCTAAAAAGGATTTGCTTCCCTCCCCAGCAGTATGGTTTTATACAGACCTGGAATTCCTTATTTTCCTAGAAGTTCTGGATAACTTCAGAGAGCAAAGTTTTTCTTCATCTTGATTCCAGGCCTGCATTCTTAGATAATTGATTTTTTCACTTGGGCTGAGCAGAGGCAGCATGGCTGTAATTACACAGTGGTGGCATGCCATCCCTAAATTTTTCTTTTCTCTTTCTCTCAGAAGCTTCTCACACCTTGAATTTGAGCAGGGTGGAGGCAATCTCTTCAGACCATGGAGGAGGCAGGGATCAGACAACATTTGCAGTGAAAGAGAAAAATTTCTAAAAGACCCTCTTCAAATATTCAGGGAGAACCACAGAATGCTGAAGTAAATCCTTATCAGGAATTTTAATGAGCAAAATAAAATATGAAATCTGTGTGATTAAAATCAAATCTTCCCCCTTCTGCTTGGCTGGAGCTGGCTGCCAACTCTGAGTGCGGGGAGACATGGGGAGGCCTTTTGCATTTAATTACTGCTGGGGCTTTTTCTCAGTTCAAAGCTCTCTCCCAAGCCCCCACAGGGGTAAGGGAGAACTTGAGAGAACAAATAAGCTCCCTTCTGAGTGACTTAGAATCCTGGACAACAAACAATAAACATTTTAACTGAATTGGAGAGACCAAGCCAGTTTGCCTCAATTTGGGTCCCTGATGGGAGCACAGACAGGGGATAAGAGAAGTCTGGGGAGAGCAGGGAGCTGGGAGCACTCCCCACCTTACCAGGATGGCCCCTCAGTGGCCACTCAGTTCTTTATTTTGTTCCCTCCTTTGTCTTCTCCCAGAATCTCTTTATGCATCTCAAGCCTACAGTACTCTGTGATACCTGGATGGTGATATTCACTTCTCCTGCCTAGTGGCCTGGTGTATGCCTCAACCCACTTGGAGACAGGCTAGTTCTGTCGGTTGCCTTTAGCTCTGGCTCCTGAACTCTGTGCACTGACAACACAACCAGTCGCGTGACCCACAGGAGCTGTCCTCAGTCCTGAAGCGTTTCTTTCCTTAGTGGTCAGGACAGCTGCTTTTCTCTGGGTGCCTTTCGGGTCCATGTTAATTTGCAAAGCCCATTTATATAGTGTGTCTGCCTCTTCAGTTCTGACTGTATTATTTTTCCATTTACATTCAGATTTGTTTCATTCCAAGCAGTGATTTCATCGCCTTTGTCCTTTGTGAGGGTGTTTTACTTAAGCATTAGAATTGAACAGAACACAAGTGGGCCGTGGAGACCCTCTGGAAATCCAATCTTCTGCTTCTCAGATGAGGAGGTGATAATTGATGTTTTGCCACCAGATACCCTCATGTGGACTGTGAAGCTGATTTTGCCCTGGCACATGACTTTCACCAGCTTGTCTGCTGTGGGTAGGAGTGAAACAGGAGATGACATGGGCTTGGGCCACAGGTATCCAGGTCCCTGGGTACTAGTGGTGGTCATCATGCTGGGGGGCTATTTCTTCTCCCTGAGATTCAATCTGACTCACGTCATGTGCCCTAAACTTAGACATATGAACAGCATTCTTTTCAAATTAATGTCTGTTAGTATTAACCCAATTTTATATATACCAGGTCTTGTGCAAGTAGATGTTGAAAAATAAATACACAATTCCTAATTGCTCAGTTGTTTGTTCATTCTTTCAACAAATATTTGTTGAGCAGATATCATGTGTCTGGCACCATGCTAATTTCCAGGAAAAAAGCAGCAGGGTAGGTGGGGAGATGACAGCTTGAACTAAAAACTGGACATACTGAGAAGTGTTTTGGAGATAGAGCCAGAGCCCTGGGTGGTGGAAGGGATGAGAAAGTGTGTAATCAAGGGTTATACCTATATTGGTTTTAACAACTTGGTCACTGGAGGTAGCATTTATATGTCTTGGGAAAAGCTGAGGGCTCTTCCTCAAGTGCCTAAAAGCCCATTTTTTTTTTCAGGGTGTCTGATTTGTAATGCAGTAGTTGAAGCAGTTCTCAGAAGCAACTGGCAGGGGTTTAACTTATTAAAAATACATTGCCTGGGGCCCACCCTAGTCTTGTTAAATCGACGTATTTGGATGGTAGAACCTAAGCATTTGTGTTTGAAAAAGAACCCCAGATGATTTTTTTGCATATCCCCAGTTAAAAGAATACTGCTAAAAAGTGACATTAAAACATATATATTGTGTGTTTGCACGTGGGATGTGCATGTATATCTGTATAATCCAACTATGATATGTTTTTAATCTCACACTGAGTTCTCCAGACAGCTACCTTTCACTCATCTCTGCCCAATTACCATCAGTCAGTGGCTGCTTAGAGAATGAAACCAATTTTAATATTGATCTGAACAGAGGATAGATAAGTAGATTCAAATGCTGAGTAAGAAAGACCATAGGATGCAGCCTATAGCCACCAGCCATCTTTAAATGAGTTTGAGATCTTGTATCTGTATCTTTTATTTTTTTAAACTAGCAGCTGCCTTTCATTTGAATAAATAATTGAAAGTTGATGGCATTTGTTAATATAAAACCGCATGTGTTGCATGTTCACACGTGCGTCATCTTGAATATTTTTCAGCAGAAGCCTTCTGCTGTTTGGTACTATGATTTTTGATATTATATGATTTTCAAGTGCCATCCTGCTTGAGATTTGCAGTCAAATACAGTGATCATGAACACTCCCTCCTACTTGTTTGAAATAGTCATGCAGGTATTTTCCAGAGTAGCTACTACCCGGAATCCATGGAATTATTAGAGTTATTAGAAATTTGAGTTTCTCATAATTGATTGGCACTTGGTACATCTGTCTGTCATTATATATTTCAACTAAATTAGGGTCAATAGCTAATGTGCATTAATATAAAGTAATAAGACAAATGGGTGTTTGCTGCACAGGCAGTTGGAAGCAATATTGAAAAGCCTGATTTTATGCTTTTGATATAGCCCTAATTGCAGTGTAATTCTCCTGTCCAGAGTGGCCCATACTGCGAAAATGTCTTTTCAGCCCCCTCAAAGGCCAAATCCCAGCCACCTGTGAGTAGAGGAAATATTTAGGACCACATGCACACACACAAGAGGAGGTCTGCCCCCCAGACTCCTGTACACTGGCAGTCTGATACGATCTATCTTTTGAATCCACCATCCAAACCAACTATGAATGAAATCAATTTAACCAGAATCAATGCTCTTTTGTAGAGCCGCATAGACGGTAAGTGGAAATGAAACCTTTGAAGCTGCCCTCCCTTGGTAAATGTGGCACTTACGGAGCTTTTGAAGGCAGCAAGAGCCTGCAGAATCTCCCTCCATCCAGCACCACACCTTTATTCGAGAAGCTAGAGAGAAACTAGGGAATGAGCAGAAAAGGAATACATTATGGAATTATACATATATACGAAAGGAATATATGTAAAAAACAAATATTTTGTTTTTTTACAGAATATTTCCTTACCTTAATTTCTACCTGAGATTGCATGTTTTCTTGTTCCCCTACCTTCCCCCAAGTTCTGGTCTCCATTCATCAGACTCCATATGCCCTATTCCTACATGAAGACGTGGCTGAGAGGTGATAGAAGGGCCCCTGAAGAGGAGGAGCTGCGGGACTCCAGCCACCTTCTATTTATTGAAGGAGAATGGCTGTTTTCTGCTTTAGCCAAACTCCAGGGCTGATAAGACCACATCCTCAGCCCTCAGCCGGCTGGGTGCTGCTGTTATGATGTTGTGCATATGGAGCAGACTGTGTGCCCATAAAACAATTTCCTTCATAGACTTTATATCCAACAGAAACGTTGATACAGGGAAAAGGAGAGATGGCGCAGACCTAGGAAAACCATCCAATTCTAAATTGTGGGGTGACCCATACTGTTTATTTACACATTGGCAAAGTTGGTTGATTGGGATGTTTCCAGAGGAGAGCATAATTTTAAGAGTTTTTATTTTAAATTATAAAATGTATACTTTACAAGGATGAGAGCATTCCAGGATTGGCCAAAAATTCATTCACTTACTTTTAAATTTATGGAAGGGAAGGTGGTGCTACGAGCTAACACTTATTAGATGTTCATGCTGTTTGGAGCACTCTGACACTTGCTTTATTTAAATTATCTCATTTAATTACCATACGAGCCTCTGAGTTAGGCGGGTTACTGCTCTTATTTCATGTGTAAGGAATAGACACTCAGAGAAGAAAACTTCTCAAAGGCCTCACACAGAACGAGTGGCAAATCTAGGACCCAAAACCACTTCCACCAGCCTGACTCAAGTTCCATGGGATCCAGAAAAAAACAGCTATTATTGAATAGGACGGGGTGAAGGGGAGGAGGAAGAATAGACATTGAAGGAAATAGTACAAATTCTCTCTTTGAACAGATTGTCTCTATTCATTCAATTAACCAAATATTGATCAAATAAGAAAAATTAAGTGTGTCATTCAATGAGTTTCGGTACGCATTAGGTAAAATAAAATTTGTATGGTTTCAAAGATCTGAAATAATGGATGAAATGAGAACATAACTAGAGAGGAATGCATCACTTAGTGACAAGGACAGAGATGGATACACCATTGGTATCCATCAGCATAAGGACAACACAGAGTCAAATCCAGTTTCTACAAGGCATTTCCTGGAAAGCTTTGAAGGCTTGAAAATATGTTCTCACACCAACCTGATGCAAATACCCTAGAAATTTCAGAAAAATTCGGTTTTCTCTGAACTACTCAAATACATTAGGCCAAAGACTTGTCAGTAGCCAGCAGCCACAGTGTCCTTTTGTCCCAGTGCTTCCTCCAGGGCGACTCCAGGAGCTGCCAGCTGTAAGCCTGACCTCTCCTAGGCTGGTTTCACTGTGACACTGGCATCTCTGTGTGCCTTGCTGTGTCCCTCTCTTTTGAACTCATTGGATGAGTTAATGCTCAGCCAGTTTAGGCTTAGACAGGCTGACACAGCCATAGAAGATGTGGCAGAGGAGGGCCAAGGTTTTTATTTTTCATATTTTGCCTAGGTGATGAGAGGATCCAGAAGTGCTGGAATTGATACTGGTGATGTTTTAATTCATGGATAGTCTTCCTTCCTGCAAGATCACAGCAGGGTTGCCACTAAGTGCAAGAAATCCCAAGACATTCTGAAAAAAGAATTTGAACAAAGAATTTTCAGCTTGTCAGGACCTCTGAAGAAGTCTCTTACTGTCTCATAAGGGAGGGCTAAAGGACAGCTGGGTGGCCTGTGTACTGTGCTATGTGTGGTCAGTTCAGAGGCAGCACTGGTAAGAAATGATGCTCTGATTTTTCATTCACATTTTCCATCTCACCTGGGTGCACAACTAGACTGGGGTCAACATGATGTGTCATGAATATTATTTAAAAGACATCAAAAGGACAGACTCTTTCTTTTTTTTAATTGCATTTTAGGTTTTGGGGTACATGTGAAGAACATGCAAGATTGTTGCATAGGTACACACATGGCAGTGTGATTTGCTGCCTTCCTCCCCTTCACCTATATCTGGCATTTCTCCCCATACTATCTCTCCCCAACTCCCCACCCACCGCTGTCCCTCCCCTATTTCCCCCCAACGGACCCCAGTGTGTAGTGCTCCCCTCCCTGTGTCCACGTGTTCTCATTGTTCAACACCCGCCTATGAGTGAGAACATGCGGTGTTTGATTTTCTGCTCTTGTGTCAGTTTGCTGAGAATGATTGTTTCCAGGTTCATCCATGTCCCTGCAAAGGACATGAACTCACCGTTTTTGATGGCTGCATAATATTCCATGATGTATTTGTGCCACATTTTCCCTGTCCAGTCTGTCATTGATGGGCATTTGGGTTGCTTCCAGGTCTTTGATATTGTAAACTGTGCTGCAGTGAACATTCATGTGCACGTAAAGGACAGACTCTTTCTGATTGGCGTCCTAGGTGAAAATGAAGTTAAAAAGTCTCAACATCTTAGACCAGTAAAATCACTGAGGCCGCAAGTAAAACAAATGTGAAGATCAGCGTCAGCATAAGCTGCCTGGCCTCATGAATTTTGTGTGTATGTGTTTGTTTGTTTGTTTGTTTGTTTGTTTGTTTGTTTTTTTGAGATGGAGTTTCGCTCTTGTTACCCAGGCTGGAGTGCAATGGCACGATCTTGGCTCACCGCAACCTCCGCCTCCTGGGTTCAGGCAATTCTCCTGCCTCAGCCTCCTGAGTAGCTGGGATTACAGGCATGTGCCACCATGCCCAGCTAATTTTTTGTATTTTTAGTAGAGACGGGGTTTCACCATGTTGACCGGGATGGTCTCGATCTCTTGACCTCGTGATCCACCCGCCTCGGCCTCCCAAAGTGCTGGGATTACAGGTTTGAGCTACCGCGCCCGGCCTGTTTGTTTGTTTTGAGACAGAGCGTTTACTCTGTCACCCAGGCTGGAGTGCAGTTGAGCAGCAATCCTGGCTCACTGCAACCTCTGCCTCCCAGGTTCAAGTAATTCTCCTCCCTCAGCCTCCCAAGTAGCTGGGATTACAGGTGCCCACCACTATCCCTGGCTAATTGTTTTCGGTAGAGACGGATTTTCACCATGTTGACCAGGCTGGTCTCAAACTCCTGACCTCAAGTGATCTGCCCACCTCAGCCTCCCAAAGTGCTGGGATTACAGGTGTGAGTCACCACGTCCAGCCCCTCATCAGTTTTTAGGCATAGAGAATGGAGCCAGTAACAGATGCAGCTGTTCTCATTTCCACACTAAATGCGACAGGGTGAACTAGCAGATTTTGTCAAAGAAAAGACATAGCTGGATAGTAGTTAATGGAGTAAAAACAGATTTTATTAAAGACACTTGCAATAGGAAAAAAGGTCTAAGTAAAACTTGCTCAATTCCAAATATATCCTGGCAAATGGGAATTTATAACCAAGAAACAGGGTGGGGGTCAGTGGATGGAAATTTACTAAGAGAAAACAGCAGGGGTCAGGGTGATTCTGACTAAACAGACCGAACAAGATTCTTGCTGAAGACAGGCCAGAGGACCAGACATCACCTGGGGGATGGTTGAGAATGAAGACTCTGATCAGATATCCGGGATGATTGAACATAGAGGGTGAGGAGTTCTTGGTAAACTGACTGCAGGGTTCTTTTCTGAAGCTGTATTTTATAAGGAAGTGCACAGACTGATGTAGGAGAGGTTCTAAGAGCCTAACTAACTTTTAGCCTAGAAAATAATCTTTGCCAAACCAGACGTGTGTATGTTCTGGTCAACAATCTGATCCTCATAAAAAAGCCAACATAAAGGATGTGATGGAGAGTGCGGAAGTGCTGGGCACAATCCCAGCGGGACGTCACAGATGCAAGTTGTTTCCCTGGGTCTTTGTCTGTTGGAAAATAACCTAAGCACTAAAACTGTGCTTTAGTTTCCTCATCTGTTATCTGGAAATCGTAATCATTAGATCTACCTCCTAGGGTGGTTCTGAGGCTTAAATGCTCATGAAGTGCTTTGACATGGGCCTAATAATAGGCAAGCAATGAATAGTATTTATCGTTACAGCGAAAAGTTTTGTAGAACTCTCTATCACCATGAGGTTATAATTTTAGGCTACCATTGGCGGCACACTTAGGTATAGGCCGCATGAGAAAAGTTTATGATTTGGAGGTTCTGCTAGTAAGCTAGAAGCTACTTGACAGCCTCTTTGTTGCTGAACTATCTCATCTGATTTTAAGTTTTTGTGTAGAGCAATGTCAGGCAGAGCCAATAGGCAGAGATATAATGGCACACTCAAAAAATACTTGATAAACACATTACAGATACTGTCACTGTGGTACTCACTTCTACCTCCACTGCTACTGCTACGATTACTGCCGCTAATAATAATAAAACTGAGACAAAACAATGCCCTGGAATAAAAGCATCTTGTCTCTCAGCAAGTGGCCCCAAGGAAAAGGAAATAAAAGACAATGTCTTGCTTTGAGTTAAAGTTAACTTGTAAGTTTGCACAAACAGAGTTAAAGTTAAATTGTAAGTTTGCACAAACAGTGTATCAAAGTAAGTCAAAGTTTATGCATTTCATAGATCACGAGAGGGGATAAATGTACTGTATTTTCTGTGATAGATACTTTTCCAAATTTTGGAACATTTCTGATTCTGTAATATGTGTTTGATAGCATGTTTCAGGTTAATCAGAAGTGTTTTGTTGTTGTTGTTTGTTTCTTAGAGGATCATAGAAAAATGATGATATATTCTATAAACAACTAATTTTATTTTACTTTATTTTTTATTTTTTGAGACAGTGTCTCACTCTGTCACCCGGGCTGGAGTGCAGTGGTGTGATCTTGGCTCATTGCAACCTCTGCCTCCAGGTTTCAAGTGATTCTTGTGCCTCAGCCTCCCGAGTAGTTGGGACTACAGGCGTGCGCCACCACACTCAGCTAATCTTTGTGTTTTTGGTAGAGATAGGGTTTCACCATGTTGGCAGGGTGGTCTCAAACTACTGACTTCAGGTGATCTTCCCACCTTGGCCTCCCAAAGTGCTGAGTTTTACAGGTGTGAGTCGCTGTGCCCGGCCTAACAATTACATTTTAGTTTCAATGAAATGTAATAATGGAATTTAGTTTGGGGAAAGTGGCCATTAAACACTGAAAACATGTTTATGTGGGGCTTAGCAATAATCTGTAATTTCTTTAATTTATCATGTTTTACTAGTGCTGAATATCCCTGAATGTATAACACATATGCAGATACATAGACTGTATTGTATATCCATACATATTAATAGAAACAAGACCACAAAGCTAGATGTTTAAGACCAAGGGTTAAGAGTCATAAACATAGTTTCCAATTCCTATTTTATATTATTTTATTTTTTTTAATTTTAGTTTAAGTTCTGGAATACATGCATAGAACGTGCAGATTTGCTACATAGGTATACATGTGCCATGGTGGTTTGCTGCACCCATCAACCCATCATCTAGGTTTTAAGCCCCACATGCATCAGGTATTTGTCCTAATGCTCTCCATTCCCTTGCCCCCCACCCCCTGACAGGCTCAGGTAGGTGATATTCCCCTTCCTGTGTCCGTGTGTTCTCATTTTTCAACTCCCACTTATGCGTGAGAATATGCTGTGTTTGGTTCTAATTCCTATTTTGTTATCCCAAGCATAGAATAAAAAGGGGCTGATGCCTACATTCTTTTCGTAAATATCTAGGTTGTTCTTGCTTGGTTCTTTGTATGGCTGAGAACATCCTTGCTGCTTCTCTGACTTTAACTCTTACCACTCTCCTCCCTTTCTGCTTCAGCCACCTTGGTCTTGTTTCTATTTGAGCACACAGAATGGGCTCTGGCCTTACAAGCCTGACTCTGGTCTCCTATTCCTGGAATGCTCTTCTCCAGACACTCAAATTTTCACTGTCTGCCTGTATTTCCTACCACCACCCACCTCCTTACCCTCCTACTAATTTTTTCTCATTTAGCATTTCTTACTATCTGGACATGGAATTACTTTGCTCATCTGTCTTGCCTATTCAATGAGGGCTCAACAGAGGCAAGAAATCTCAAATGTGTTGTTCTTCCTGCTGCATCCCCAAACCTTGAGCAGTACCCAGCACAAAGCAGAAACTCACATTTGTTGAATTAGGTCACTGATGGTGAAGGTATTGATGTTGTGGCTATATATAATATAGAACAAGATGAAGAGGGACATGAAATGGTTTTTCGTTTTGTTTTGTTTTGTTTTTCTGAGATGGAGTTTTGCTCTTGTCTCCCAGGTAGGAGTGCAGTGGGGTGATCTTGGCTCACTGTAACCTCCACCTTCCGGGTTCAAGCAATTCTCATGCCGCAGACTCCCAAGTAGCTGGGACTCTGGGCACGTGCCACTATGCCTGGCTAATTTTGTATTTTTAGTAGAGATAGGGTTTCGCCATATTGGCCAGGCTGGTCTTGAACTCTTGACCTCAAGTAATCCACCTGCTTCAGCCCCCCAAAGTGGTGGGATTACAGGCATGCGCCACCCGCACCCAGCCTGAATGGTTTTAATGTGTTTATTCTAGCAATGGCCTCAAATGTGAATTTCATTCTGAGGTGACTTTGGAAAGAAAGAGATTTCCTAGTTTAGTGCTAGTGGTGGTTTGCCTGAGTGTCACTCAGGCAACGTGTAGGCCAGCATTTCCACCCCAAAAAAGAGGAATCCTTTCAGTGGTCAAGGTTACTTTGTAAGCAAATGAGTTTGCAACATTCAAGTTAATAACAATATCACAATAATAATACGTCCAATTCTGACTGGGCCAATTAAATTTTATTGTCATTAGATTCCACTTTAAAAACTGCATGTCCTTTAAATTTCCTATTTTACAAAAGGAAAAATAGAGGCATGGCTTTTCTGAACCTGTCTGAAAGCCTCATTTTTCAAGGTTACAAAATACTAAGTTCCAGAGAAAGGTATAATAAGAGACATGCATCTAATTCAATGAATTTGCAAAGCTCCTCATTTTACCTTATTTAGCTAGGGTTTACATGGTTCAGCTTTTAATTCTACCCTATACACATGGTTTCTCTTCAAACACACACACACACACACACACACACACACACACAAACACTGAGGTGTGGTTTTCAAGGTCCTATCATGTTTAGCAAATATTTCAGACGAAACGATATGTTCATCTGTTACGCTGATTGCCAAGATTACAGCACGACAACAAACATTATTTGGGGGATAGAAGCTAAAATTACAGCCCACTCTCTCTGCTGTCTGCAGTGATGAACAGATGCACATTAATTTTTTGCGGCAATGTCCATTGCTTGGGAGCTGTGGGCTCATAGAGCCTTAGCGTTGTGGCTAGGTGTGTCTGATGGCTCTGGTGGAGACCATCAAGTTGAGAGTTGCTGATAAAGTCACACATCAGGGTCTCTTCCTAGGAAAGCTGCAACAATTAGTGTGTGGGGAAGATGTGAATATGGTAGGAAATGGTGGCAGCATCGACTATTTTTTTTTCTTTTTTTTTTTTTTAACTTATTATGGAAGGCAGCATGGAAAACATAGCAGCGGAAGCTTTTGGCTGTAGATATGAATAGTATGCAGAAGCCAATCCACAGTTCCGGAGCAAAATAATATCCACAGAGGTTTCAAGGTTGTCTTATAAGCACATGTAGAAAGGGAGAAATGTTTACGATTAGTCCCAAGTTTCAAATTGTCTAATTTTGACACGAAGTTTGGGGGGATGTTTAGAAGATTCTGTAGTTTATTGAATTTAATTAGTTTTTACAATGTGAGCTAGTTTCTTATAATGTCTGAAATTGTATTCAGACATTATAAGAATGTCTGAATACAATTAAACAATGGACTTTTTCAAACTGGTAGTGTTCTCTGTACCAATATATTAGCTTTCTATCATTGCTGTCACAAATCAACACAAACTGAGTGGCTTAAAATAACACAGATGTGTTATCTTACAGTTTTGTAGCACAGAAGTCTGACTCTAGTCTCCATGGGCTAAAATCAGGGTGTTGGTAGGATGGTGTGTGTTTCTGGAGCTCTTTGACAGGATCTATTTCCTTGTCTTTTCAGCTTCTAAAAGTCACTTGTATTCCTTGGCCCCTGGCTTCTTCTTTCATATTCAAAGCTAATATTACAGTATCCCTTGGGCCCTGCTTCAGGTGTCACATCACTTTCTTGACCACGGCCGGGAAACATTCCAGGATGCTGTTAAGAACCCTTGTGAATAAATGGGACTCCTGGAATAATCTACCATAATCTTCCCATCACAAAGTCTTTAGTTGAATTGCATCTGCAAAAATCCCTTTTGCCATGTAAAGTAATATATTCACAAGTTCTTGGAAGTGAGGGACATTATTTCACCTACTAAAACTATATAAGACAGAAATGGTGTTGAGTGAAATCTGCCTCTGTGATTTGAAGTCTATTTATTTGTGAACAGTTAGTGTTTAAAGATAACACCTTTGGACTCAGGCAGATTTCAGTTCAAAACCTGAATATGTCATTCATTCATTTATCAAATACATATTGACTGAATGCCTATTATGTGCTAGCTTTGTTCTGATCACTGAGAATATTACAGTAAATAAGACAAATTTGCTGCCCCAGACATTTATATGGCAATGGGGATGCAGACAGCATATAAATAAAGAAATATATCATGTAATATCAGATAGTGATAAATACCATAAAGATAAATGCTAGTGCAGGCTTATAATGTCCAAGCATAGAAGTCACTATGTCACTCTAGCCATGTGTATAATCACTCGTTCATTTATTCATTCATTAATGTCACCATCAAACTTGTCATCGGGACCTTTATGGTGAATAGGACATTACAAAAGAGTTTTAAAATACTGCCTATCCTTTAACCATCAATATAAATCTATTAGATTTTTTTCCCCAATTTTGAGGATGAGAAAACTGAGGCTTAAAGAAGCTAAATGACTGTTTATATTACTTTTTATCATGTAGCAGGCAATTAAATGACTACAGAGTTTTAGAATGTCATTAAACTTGAACTTTTTTTTTTTTTTTTTTTTTGAGACGGAGTTTCGCTCTTGTTACACAGGCTGGAGTGCAATGGTGCAATCTCGGCTCACCGCAACCTCCGCCTCCTGGGTTCAGGCAATTCTCCTGCCTCAGCCTCCTGAGTAGCTGGGACTACAGGAATGCACCACCATGCCCAGCTAATGTTTTTTGTATTTTTAGTAGAGACGGGGTTTCACCGTGTTGACTAGGATGGTCTCGATCTCTTGACCTTGTAATCCACCCACCTCGGCCTCCCAAAGTGCTGGGATTACAGGCTTGAGCCACCGCGCCTGGCCTAAACTTGAACTTTTTAAAAAATTCTCTTTATTTTTTTGACTAAGCAAGTAGTGATCCCCTTGCAAATAGTAGAAGGGAAAGTAAAGCTTGGATTGGGGCTTCAAACCCTTTAGTCTTCAATTCTGAGAAAATACACTTTCTTTGAGCTTCCACTAATTTTCTTTTGATCATTGTGGGGCTATTCTATCTTTGATCAATCATTTAAATCTGTGTTTACACAGGCTGAGCAAAGGGAAGAGTTAGACAATTATCCGTGCCTTGGAACTAATTTAAACAGCCTATTTTGGGCTACGGCTCATCTATGATTTCATTCTCTCTGCTCAGATACAGATGCTGAGTACACACAGTCTGGATGGAATGAAGGAGAAGAGCAAGATCAGAGAATCTATGCAAACACCTCACAATGAGGTGTTTTGTCGTTGCTGTTGATGATGTCCTTTGTGATAGTAGTGATGGTGGATATCCTTTCTTTTGGGGGGAAGCATATTTGTTTCTTTGGTTGATTAGACAAGCCTCACTGGCTGTGTACATTTATCACTTGAACGCATTTATCATAAAATATTTGGAGAGAATTTGGATGTAAATGAATTCTCAATCTCTACAGAGAAAAAGTGTTTAGCAGATGAGCCTCCAATTGATTGTTATCTTTAATATCTATTTGATTACATACTATATGTGTGTGTGTGTGTGTGTGTGTGTGTGTATTACCTTTATGCTATGGCTATTTTTCCTTGTTTTCCTGGGCAGAGGTTGATTTGCCAGCTCAGCTTGACGTGAGCACTGGGACATGCCCTGCAGCAGAGTGAATGAAGCCCCTGCAGTGAATGAGGGACCTCTGCATCAAGTTGGTTCCATGTCTCTCCTACTGAAGCTGTGGCCCCAGCTCTTGGTGGAGAAGCGCTGTGACACTTCCATCACAAATGCCCAGCTGTAGCACTGTCCTCATAGCTTGTCACTACCTCCTTGTGTCCATACCTGAATGTCTACTTTAACAGTTTCTCTACGACCCGGTTTCTCCAAACCTTGGCCTTGGCTTTTACTTGCTCTCAGACAGTGGACTCTGGCCCTCCTATCTGCTGCTATGCCACATTCACTCCTGTGGGTGACCAGCCTGCCCGATTCTATCTTAGCCTCCTAAATTCCTTGAAATTTATCCTTCTTGATCCCTCTGAATCATACATTTTTTAGAACACTATGTGCTGTCTTCCTACTTAGAGTTTATTTCCTACATCTGGATTTGACCCAAATACCCCATCCCATTGTACCTGAGCTTCTGTTTGAACACCAGCTGAGAATTTTGCTTTTAGAATCCTAAGACCTCACCACTAATGATGCAATTTTGATGCCTAAAATCGCTAGAAAGTCTGGGCCAAATTCTCAGTGCTTTCACAAACTGGAGGAAAAGCCTCATGTTGTGTAACAAGAAGAATAAGTGTGTTCTACATTTCTTCTTCCGAACTCACATCTTTGGATCTCCTAGTAAACCACCACTATTCCCCAATTTCTACCCCTAGAAGAGCTTCAAGGAAAATGCCAATAAGCGTGAAGATAATAAATTAGGAATCCAGGGCAATGATTTAAAATCATGTTTTCCCCTGAAGTGTTGGTATGAGAAAATAAAATTGAAAATGGGGGATGGAAGTAACTAACCCAACAGTGATGGAACAGGATTCTGACTGCAATATCCTACTAAATGACACACATAAGGAGTTGGAGCTTTGTAATACCTTTTATATTGCCGCCTGCCATCTGGTTGGCAATTGTTAAGCCTAAAATATTCAGGTAAGCTCTATTTTCTCAAATAGTGCAATGTTATGGGGATTTCAGCAGCCACTCATCTTTTAAAATATCGTTATATTTCACTGTTTTCCAGAACAAAGCAAACTATGTTAGCAGAATGTTTGCACAGCACACAGAGTTACCTGGAAGTGCTGGGAAGCAGAAGGTAGGAGCTCCACACTGTGTGAGGACTTGTAGGTGACAGTGAGATATTCTGTTTCCTATTTGAGCCAGGATTTCAGGCTGAGAATTCTCATTTAAGGTTGGTTGACTCATTCCACCTGAATCCTGGTGGGAACAGTCCTCCCAAGGAAGAGTAGTGCTTGGGCATTCAGCAATAACTATGAAACTACTGAAATGAGCTCCTCTTTGTTCTGGACAAGGCCTGCTGGGAAAGCACAGGGCCCGTAAAAGTATTTTCCAGATTTAAAAAAAAAAAAAAAAAAAAAAAACCTGTTGATGGTTTTACCATTCTCTAAGAAATGGTGTGGGGGAATAGATATAACCTGACCTTATATCATAAAGTATAACTTGCTTTGAGGTATCCATTCTACCAATCACCTAGATTTTTAAACTAGGGGAAGTGCATTTTAAATAAAACCTGAGATTCGAGTATGATTAGCAGACAGACTGAAATAGGCATAGAAATCGAAATGTCCACATAATCCCCGCATCCAAGGAGACAGATTCATTTCTTCACTAATTTGTGCGTGCAAACGTATGTTCAGTACATGTTTATGGGCCCATGTCATTTGGCAGGCAAATAGTAAGTTGTTACACCACAAAAATGAACGTCATACCCCCTTTGTGAAATCAGATTGTGTGAACAAGAGTTAAATTTTAGTTTCACCCTCCAGACTCCTTTCTCTTCATCATTCATGTTCTTCCTCTATGATTTTATCCATCTTCGTGCCTCTAACAAATTTCTATATGCTGACTACTTCACAATTTATATTTCCGATTTACATCTCTCTCGTACTCTAGACACATTTATCAAATGGCCTCATTTTCATGTCCATCTGGATGTCCCAGAAGCACCTCAAATTCAGCATGTCCCAGAATGAAGTCCTCATTGCCCTTCAAGCATTGCACTCCTACCTGACTTTTCCCAACCAATGGACATCACTCATCTTTGGATCAGTCAGCACTCAACATCTCTTCATCACTGGTCTTATGAATTCTGCTACCCTGTCCTCTATCCATCTCCAGTTCCACTGTCTACAAGTTGGCTTAACCTTGATTCTGGTAAACATTGAGGGGTGCCAAATACTTTCATCCAGTTTCTCCTCATGCCAACATTCTATCTAACCATAGGATAGTTATCAAAACAAAGAAATTAACCTTGGCATAATCTTGTTAACTAATCTACAGAACAAATTAGAATGTCAACCATTTTACCACAATGCCATTTTCAGCTCTGTCTTTTGTCCCAAGATCCAGTCCAGGATCCTACATTGCATGTAGTTGTCATGTCTTCTTTTGCGTTTAGTATTCTCCAATCTGTGACGGGTTTTTAGTCTTTGCTTGACTTTTGTGGCCTCGACACTTTCAAAGAGTACTGGTTCATTGCTTTCTACAATATTCCACAATTTGAATTTTGCTGATGTTTTCTCATGGTTAGTACATTATGAATTACTGGGAAGGGCACCAAAGAGATCTTGTGTCCTTCACAGTTCATGAGAGCAGCTGGTATTTGAGATTGACATGTGTTTCTCACTGGTGACTTAATCTCTGATCCCTTGGTGAATGCAGTATCTGCCAGAATTCTTCATTGCACACTTACTTTATTCCCTTTGTAAACATTTGTGGGGAGGAAGATATCTTGTTTCTGCTTAAACTTTTGCCCATTTTTCCTGAGTATTCATTAGTGGTTCTTGTCTGAAGAAATCATTACTATAAACTTCTAATGGTGGTTTTCTGTTTCCCCCATTCTTTCCAATTTGATTAACTGGAATTTTTCTTCAAGAAAGAATGGTCTACTCTTCCATTTATTAAATATTCATTTATTTGTTTATATCAATGTGAACTCATGGCTGTTATTTTAGTCTTTGCTATTTTTTCACTTTTCAAGTTGCTCCAATTATAGTTAATGTGAACTCTTTGATGTTGGCTATTTGGTGTTTTAATGTTACAGACCTCTCTTTTTAAATACTTTTGTGTTTTTACTTTTCAGCATCAAAATATGCTACAGGCTCATATTTTCCATTATTAACACTGAACTCTGTCAGCCCTTGTTCACTGTATTGATGAATGGTATTTGTTTTTTGTATTGATGAATGTCATTTAGAAACCAATATCTTGGTGCTGGGTGTGCTCATTGTTACTGTGGGTTAACTGCATCTTGTCTCTCTGAGTCACAGGGCTAGGAAATGTATGGATGTGTACTAACTCACACATAAACACAGCTATATCTATCTATTTTTCTATCTTTCCATATATCTGCGGTATGTTTTTAAATCCCATAAGTACATATTGATAGCTTTGAGTCTATTCAGCACCACAGGATTTATTCTAGTCTTCCTTTCTTCTCTTATTTGAAATCTTTTTCTCCAAGTGAGAAATCTGGCATTCATCACCTGTAATTTCTTTCTTTATTTAACCCTAATATGCAAGTAAAGTTGTTTCATACTTGTGTAATCCTTAATCCTGTAAGGAAAAAAACTAAAGTGCAATGTCGGTATACAGTTCTTTTTGTTTTTCTTCCTAGAATAGCCTATGGTATAGACTAAGACTTCTTTATTTCTCTGCTGGTTGGACCACTGAAACTGGTATTGCCAGTGACTTTTTTTTCACCTTGGATACGTTTTTCACATGCCAGTCAGATTGATTAACTTAAAAATCAGATTCTGTTGCTCTGCTGCTTGATGTTCTCCGTGTCTCCCTTGAGCCCATAAGACAAAGGCTCAAGTGTTTGGTACTGCATGTAGAGTTCTTCTAAGTCTGGCTCTTATCTCATCTTTTCATTGTGAGATTTTTAGTTCTTGCACTAAACATGATTCAGAACTCCATATATGTTCATTGACTAAAAAATAAGGCATGCAACTTTTGATTAATAAAAATGCTCTGACAGTAGTAAATCAGTGATAACTTGCCTGGGAGGTTAAAAAAAATTTAAGCATGGAAACAAGTGAAAACATAAATAAGATTGGTTGCTTTTCTACCATGGATCAAGTACGTTATGGAGGTCATCTTTGTTAACCCTCCTAGCCACTGTGAAAGTGGCACAGTTAATGTTGCAGATGTTGGAATCAAAATGGACCTGAGTTTAATCCCAGTTTGCTACTTGATAACAACATGTAAAACCTAAGTTGCTGCTCTTGCCCTTGCCCCAGCCTCCTTCCCTGGGTTGGGTGTAAATGGAAGGTTGGAACAGCTCAGGTGTGACCTGAGTCAGGAAGAATGACAGTACATTCATCATGGGCATGTGGACAGCCGAAAGAAAAAGAAAAGGCAACTGCAGTGCCAGAAAAACCAACTTTGTCTATATCAGTCTTTTCCCTCGCTACTTTTTAATATATGTATTGTGTACACTGTAAAATGTATATAAAGATATTTTGTAATATAATACAGCAGAAAGGGCACAGAAATTAAAACTAGAAGGTTCAGTCTGCTTTCGACTGTATATGCCTGACCAGCCATGTAACCCCTATCATGCCATTTCATCTTCTTGACTCTTAGTTTCTTCCTGTCTAAAAACTAAGGAGTTGAATTTGATCTGTTATGCCTCTTCCTTCTGTTTGCTTCTCATTTTCCCTAGCTTTGACTACCACCTATGCTGCTACCTCTGACATTCATTTACTTTTACTTTCAAAATGGATGTATAAATGCTGTGAGATGCTGTGCCTATGAAATTCAAAGAGGGGAGGAGGGGCAGAACAGTGGAGGGAGGGAGAGGAGAGCAGAGGTGACTGTGACCCTCCAGCTTCAAGTCTGTATCACTACCATGTTATTGAATGTTTCTTAAAAATATCATAACTTATCCACTATATTTGTGATATCTACTCACCACACAGATCCTGCCCTGAAGTTGATCAGGCAATTTTCAATTGTATGATGCCGATTACATGGCCAGCTGTATGTTTCTTGGTTAAAGATAAAACCAGAAGAAGAAATAGAATCAGATTTTGGCATGGAAAATTTTTGCTAGGCATGAAGAGTAGCTCTGATGTCAGGCAAATTATGAATCACATCAATTTGTAGAATGTCCTTCCCTGTGCTATTTCAAAACTGAGTCCACACCTTCAACCCTTTCATCATTTAACTGAACTCTTGGAAGGTGAGATGGACTACATTTCCCCCTTGAGAGCTGTTTTCACATTTTATCAGATTTTTGTACAGTTATATAACATTTTCAGTTTTGTCATTGTGTATCACGGCACAACTTTTGCAGAATATGGAGCATACAGCTCACATGTACATACTGCTGCCTCTGCTAAGTTGCCCCATATGTTCAAAACTCATATTTTATAGCTATTTCAAGATAAGAAATTTTCCTCTGTAAATCGAAACCAATGTCAGTTTTAGACTGACCACATCAAATCATCATTCAAAATTAAGCACCATAGTCTTAAAATGTTTAGTTATGACATTGTCATTATTTTTGATGTTTTGCATTGCTTCTGTCTCACTTAATCCATAAACCTTCTGAATTGCTTTGCTGTGGCATTTTGCTGTGTTGTTATGGTATTTCCAGAGTACTCAGAAATACAGACACCTGCTTTGTTGACTTGTAATGCAACCTGAAAACAGAAACACAGAGCTGGGCTGCACTCATGATTTCAGGACCAAGGGCAGTTCTTCTATTGATCTTTTTACTGATGTATGTTAGGGCTGTGAATGGTTACAGTACTGTGCTACCAATTCAGATACATTGCAATACTTAAGATAATAGAAAAATACTTCTAATGGCAATATATCTTAAATCACCTTTTCAGCTCTCAAAGCCTCTTAAGGCAAGGCACTGATGTTCTTTCAGTTGAAATAACAATGTGAAGGTCCTTATTATTTAAGACTTCTAAATAAGCCAGATTTACCAATGTCAAATTACCAGTGAGTTGTTTGACCCCATATTTATTTCTAATTTCCACAAGCTGTTGGTAAGAGCTGCTGTAAATCAGGTTGCCATTGATCTTGGCTCCCACTTGTGTAATTCTAAGATGAACTGCCTATGATCAACAGAAAAAGACTACTGCTCTGAGAGAATGCCTGTGGAAGGAGGTCCGAGGATGCCCTGGAAACATGCATGGTTATTAATTATCAAGGGAAGACGAGAGGCGATGCTGGTCTGTGTAAATGGGGTAGAGGGGAACCCTAATATAAATCTATACATCAGGAAATGTGAGAGCAAAGGGTGGCAAAATTTGGCCTTAGAAGACAGAGTAGGGAAAATGATAAGCATGGCTGTAACAGCCAATCATTTAAAACTATTGATTTAATTAAAAGTAACTGCATATCCATGTGCAAGGCACTTAAATGATTCTCACAGTCAGACTTCCTGTATTTTATGATATTTTTATTTGAGTTCTCTGTGTTCTTAGCTGAAGGGAAGCCTCTTTAACCTCCCACAGGGCTTCGTCTATTTCCACATGCAATGAAAATACTTGTGAGCCAGTCATCCCTTTCCAGTGTTGACGTCTTCATGTTGTTGTGGTCGTCCTTGGAGGGGGGTACAAGGGGAAGCCTGTGAGTCTGAGAACTATAGAATAATAAGTGTTCATTGCATCCCTATAAGACAGTCACTGTGCCTGCTTCCTGTCTGTTATCTTATGTAAAACTAACAACGTTTCTGTGAGTTAAATATTAAGAGAAAGGGTTTTTTTTCTCCTTTGATCGGAATAGGAGAAAGATATAGTGACTGTAATGAGGGAGAATGAAGTTAGGAATCAGACTCTGCTTCTCACTCTGCATGAAAAGCTGCAAGGCGAAGGAGTTGCTTACTTCATCTGAGCTGCAGTTTTGAGACTGTAGTTCATATAGTTCATATCTTGGTGTAGGTGAGTCTCCTTACACTTAAGACAGAATTCAAGAAATTTGACTATATGGCAAATCGCTGTGAATGAATTTTACTTTTCTATCAACTCATGTTTCATATTTGAGATTCATTTTTATTAGGAAAAATCCCTCAGAAATACTTTTGAAAAGGAAAGAGTTAGGTGGTGGTTAAGGTATATGTGCCAGGATACTGGACATCAGTTGTTTGCTTTCCATGGCAACATTTGCGTCCCTTAATCAATTCTCCTGCCATATTCAGGAATTTTTAGGCTACCTTCCTTCATCTCAGTCCAGATGTTTGGGATATTCCATGTTTTCACACTTTTGCTTTAAGAAGGCATTGTATCTGGCCACAGGGGCTTATGCCTGTAATCTTAGCACTTTGGGAGGCCGAGGTGGGAGGATCACTTGAGGCCAAGAGTTCAAGAAGGCATTGGCATAGAATGGCTAAGCACATGGTGGTATCTAAGCACACGCTATGGGGCTGAAATTGCATGCTTTTTCTGGGCATTGCTTCCGCATCTGTAAAATGCAAGGCATAACAGGTCCCAAATTCACAGGACTGCTGTGAAGTCCTTACATCGTGTCTACTGCTTACTGAGTTTATTCTGTCCTCGGGGCCTGTGAGGTCTTTGGTATTCTAACAAAAAGAGGGACCAAGAAGCTGAGCTCCACAAATATTATTTGTGATTGTTCAGATACTTTGTTCCCCTCTTACTGTTATTGTGCAGTTAAGGGGCTACATTACAGTGAACATAAGCTTCATGTCACAACAGATGCTTGCTGCCTTTATGAACCATGCTAGAGTTGTCAGCGGTGGGCGCTTACCTCCCTTGTGGATCCAGTCATGTAGTGCACTGTATTGCCCTTTGCGAATATCTCTAAATTTCAAAGAGCCTTGTAAAATAGAAATGACAGTAACCAAAATTTATCAATTCTATCAGTTAAAATTTTTATCAGTTAAACATTTTACACATAAAGTTGACTTAGGAATTCCTGAGTAATTTTCACATTAAGTTGTTCCAGCAGTTATTAAAGTTTAAATCTACAACCAAAAACATCGAATGATAGCGATTAAGTTTTCAGGCTTCTGTTCTTCACTCTGACGGAATGGATAACACAGGGAAACTGACTGGGTGCGTGTGATTCGTCTGAGATGACCCTATTCTGCAACTTTTTTCTATTCAACGGTGTCTTCCACCTTTTGTTTTTTGTTGCTACATACTTTCTGGAGTTCTCATCTTCCCCACATTTCAAACTATTCTATGATTAACTTGTGCTAACTTGTAAATGACTAACATCAGCTTATCAATAACATACCCTCAATAATAGGTCAAGGTCAATCTTAGAACACATATTGTAGTATATTTTCTGCAAGTCTCATTCAACATCAGACCATATTAAAATATCCATTGTGATGCAAGTTATTAATAGAATCCAGGAGTTTTTGTTTTCTTGCTAGAGTTTCTAGCTCCATTATTTAGTGAAACACTCATGAACCAACAGCCAACTGCAATGAATAGCAGACTCAGCCATTAGCAGTCATGAAACCTTGTAGCATACCATTTGTGTTCTGTTATGCAGTAGGTAGATGAAGGTAGAGAGCATGTGATAAGGCACATTTTTGTTTCTCTTCTCGTACAATGCATATGATTGCCTCCTGGTAAGGAAATTGGATCTACATGCTTAAATACTTTTGAAGTGCTGCTTTCCCCTTATGCCAGCCTCCATTTCTGTGTCTTAATTGTCTTTTCTGTGCACCAGAGGGCCTCATATTTTCCCTCTTCTGCTCCAACTTCATTATCCAAAAGCATACGTCAGTGTATTTACTTCTGGGCTGCATTTTCTTTTCAGAATTTTTTTTCACGTACTTCACAATGCTTATTTATTTGCAAATATTTCATAACCAAGGTCAGCCTAAGTCATCCAATGTTCAGGCATTTTCTCTCAATAACTGATATCCAAACACAGTCAGTTCGTGAAGAGTGTTACTCAGTGGAAAAGCTTAGAATTTTAGTATATTGGCAAATTATCAAATCATTCCTAAGTTGATTTAGTTCAGTAGCATTACAGAAAGGAAAAGGTTTGTCTGATCTTTCTTAATTAAAGTTATCTAAATGGATTTGCATTGCTATGTCCCAATATGTAACATCACGTCTTTTTAACTTGTGAGAATCTCTTCTAATTAGCTCAATTAATAAGAATTTAGATTCGGAGTATAGGTTGAAGTTTTCCTATTACCCTGAGGAATAGAGAGGAATGAGTTCTAAGTTATATGAGGTTTTAGAAATCTTATAACATGTATTTTAAACCAAATGCAGCAGTTAATGCTGAGGCAAAGGTAACGTGTGGTGCTCCTTACATATGCTGTGTGAAATTGCTGTTTTATACTGTTACCTGAAGTAGGCTTGCCCACCATTCCACCTGCCTGTTTGAATGCCAGTGTGAATCCTACATGTGTTAACACACCAGGTCGTTTTGCTTCTCTGTATGAAGCTGTATTAGTCCAATCTCACTTTGCCATGAAGAAATTCCTGAGACTGGCTAATTTATAAAGAAAAGAGGTTTAATTGACTCACAGTTACGCATGGCAGGGGAGGCCTCAGGACACTTATGATCATGGTGGAAGGCACCTCTTCACAGGGCAGCAGGAGAGAGAATGAGAGCCAGTAGAAATGCCAGAGGATTATAAAACCATCAGATCTCCTGAGGACTCACTTACTATCATGAGAACAGCATGGAGGAACCATCTCTGTGATTCAATTACCTCCACCTGGTTCTGCCTTGGACCTGAGGGATTATGAAGATTATAATTCAAGGTGAGATCTGGGTGGGGACACAGGGCCAAACCATATCAGAAGCTTTTAGCACTTATCCTAGCTCACAATGAACTCTTCCTTCTCCTAATTTTTCTGATGCTTATAGTCAGAATCATGTAACTTAGCACAATAACGTCTTGCACTGACCTTTGATTGACTAGCATCTTCTATGTCATTCCAAGCTTTTCATGTCCTAGACAAAATTATGTATGTGGACTAAGTATTCAACGTTTTACATTTTCCGGTGGCTAGTATATGGTAATTCACAGTCATGCATATTTGCTACTTGAGTCCATGTAATTTCTGACTATGGATCCCGAAGATGTCATTGGCTAAAGTTATATTAACTATTTTAATGGCTCTTCATACTATCTTGTATATGCTCAGTGTCCAAATTAAGTTTTTTTCTGATTTTTCCCCACCCTCCACAAATAAATATGCACAAACAAGCAGACATTTACTCTGAAGGAGTCCAGGTACCCTACCTAAGCTGCATGCCAAATAATTATTTAAAATGAGACTTCCAGTTTTGCCCTCTGATATCATCAAATAAGTTTACATAGGGATTTCTTCTGAAATAAAGCAAAGAAAGACTTAAAAGCACATTTACCTAAACATATAGAACATGTGTTCATACCTACCAAAAGCTCTCAATGTTATCGATTTAAAAAATATGACCTGGAATTGAGATCTGTGTTCATTTTAGAACAAACTTCAAATTTGTATTTTTGTAGTGAGATAAATTGAAAACCTCATCTTTAAGCAATAAATATATCTGGCAGATTCTCTCTACTTCAGCCACTCAAAGTAATTCCTTGTTTCCAAAATTTATAGAAAAGCTTCTGAGCAAATTATTTCCAAAATGACAGACTTTTTCTTCTGTACTTCCAAAACTATATATTGCATGCCTACTCTAGGCATGGCATTGTGTTAATTGTACCACGGATGATGTAACAAAGACTAAAATACCACCCATATCTAGGGTGACTATATAGTTTATCACCAAACTAGAACAGTCTTGAGAGCGAAAGGGGAGCTGTTAGAATCCTGCTGGGCTGATGGGCATAAATGGATTTCTGCATGTGAGGCCGCCCTGTACATCTGGGTCAGTTTCTTATGGCTACTCTAACAATTACCACAAACCTGGTGGCTTGAAATAATGTACATTTATTCCATCACAGTTCCAGAGGTCAGAAGTCCAAAATCAGAATCACTGAGCCAAAATCTCCAGGTTGACTGTCTGTGCTCTCTGGGGACTCTCTGGAGAGTTCTTTTCTCCCCTCTTCCAGCTCTGGCAGCTGCCACATGCCTTGGCTTGTGCCCACATCAATCCAATCACTACCTCTGTGGTAGCACTGCCTCCTCCTCTTCTGTCTTTAGGAAATCACGCTCTACCTCCCTCTTTCGGGGACACTTGTGATGGTGTTCAGGGCCCACCCAAATAATCCAGGGTGGTATCTCCATCTCCATGTTAACTTAACCACAGCTGCAAAGACTCCTTTTCCTCATATAAGTGATGTTTACAAATTTGAGGGAAAAGGCCTGGTATCTTTAGAAGCTATTATTCTGTTCACCACAGTATTCCCATCTTTTAAAATTAGACACCTCATCAGAAAGTATTGTGATTCAGTGACATATGAGTGATATGGACAATATTGTGCTGTAGAAGAAACAAATCGCTTGACCTTGAGGCAACCTTACCTTTAAAGAACAGGCAGAATTTGGAAAAATACAGAGGAATGCATTGCTGATGGGTACAGTACAAACAAAGGTTTGGAGGAGGGACTAAGCAAGGATGTTGGGGAGACAAAAAAGGAGAAACTGCCTTGGCTTGAAAACAGAGGTCATGCAAAAGCAGCAGGGGAGAAGCATGAAAGTCAGGTGGCATCAGAGGGCTGGCATTTCCTCATGCCAAGCTCTCCTCATTCTTCTACTTTATTTGCTTGAAAACTCTCTTTCTCCTTAATATCTCAGTCAGTTCATCTTTATACCTCCATAATCCTTCATTTCTTTTCCCCTTTGATAATTTCCGATGCTCTTCTTCTGAACTCTTCCTAAGTTCTGCCAGGGTGATTTCCCTCCCTCTGTATTGCTGTTCCTGCTCCTTGGCTTTGTGGCTTTTCTGCATCTGACTGTGAACTCACTGAAAGAAAGGACTGTGGCATGTGCATTTTTGTGTCTCCAGAATTTAATTCGCACAGGGAGTAATTTATAAGGGGTGAATGAATGGGTATGGAGATTTATACCAAGGACCCTGGGACTTCACTGAAGGTCTTTAGTGATAGTGCTGGTGGTAGTGGTGGTGGTGGCGGCGGTATTTAATTATTTTCACCAGGTAGGGATCCCTTCCTTCCTCCTCTTCCCATTGGCCTGCTCTTCATCACAAACAAGCATGAAGCTCCTCAGGCACCATCTAGGTCATCCTAATAATTTTAGCTCTTCATCCACTTGAGACTAAAGACTGAAATCCTCCCTAATAAAAAGCTAGGCACAGAATATTCTTTCCGAAGATATTCAGAGATGGTATAATTTATTTTCTTCTGTCAATTTCAGGTATGTTTGGTCTCACTTTTTTATACATGTTAACCCACTTTTAATAATCTACCCATTTTCTCTTGTTCTGTCTTTAGGCAATTGGGAAATAAGTGATTGGCTACTTGTTCTTGATAACCCACGGATGATATTGGTTTCTGGTTGCTCTAATTAAAGGTGACTTAAGTAGAAGAAATTAGGTGTCTGCCCATTAGTAAACAAGGTGATGTTCACAAGCTGCTTTACCACTATTGACCTTGAAGCCTCAACCCCAGCAGCTTCCATTAAAGCCAGGTATTAAGAACCAGTGCAGCACAGTGGAAGGGACCAGAAGAACAGTTCTTTGGGTTCCAGCAACAAATTACTTCTGAGCGAAACCTCTGATTAATGACTCCAGAGTTGCCTCTTTGTTTTGCATAATTAAGTTTCATGGAGAGTTTACAATTAATAGCCTTGTTATCACCCAGGTGGAAATAGCCAACATTTATTTGGCCAGCAGCCTCAGAAAGTGCTGGGTGGTGAGTAAGAAGCATTTATGAGGGGATTAGGTGCATTTGGGTCATAATTGAATAAGGCTATACTTACTTTTCAGTAAAAAGCTACAAATAAGATGATCTCATGGTACTACCCTAAGTCCCCTTTCATTATTTTTTTCCTGCTGATCTGGGTCTAAGAACTCCCTTCTCTAGTCAAATAATGGCCATAATACAGAGAAATTTGTAGTTATGCATGAAAGTTGACTGTTTCCTCTTTCTACACGTCCAGAGCATAGCTTGTTTTATAACTTTTATTATGGCCACTTTTGATATCACACAGGCAATCAGATATGCAATGCAGACGTCAGGTAAACCCTAGACTCTTGGACCTGCCTGAGAAGAAGGTCTAGATTCATTGGAACTACTGGGAGATAACAAAGTGTCTAGTACTATGTTGCTGGTGAGCAAGCCAGGAATCAACCATTTGTCCATGTCAAGAGCTTAAAACATGACCAGAAAATGTTCTCTAAAGAGGTTTTTTTTTTTTTTTTTTCTTCTGTGGAATAACATTTTTCTGACACAGTCATTCCTCTGACCAATATCATTTTGATATTAAGGCAGAGAGACCAAGAGTAGCCATTGTAGGGATGACATCTTCTGATCTAGTCAAGTTTTCCTTGGGTCAATAGAATTTAAAAAATGAATGATAGCAACTACTTGTATGGAGTTTTCTACATGCCAGGTGTTTTTCTATGCTCTTTACTTGAATACATTTATTTAATGAAGAATGTACTCCAAATATTTGATGACTTTTACCATTTTCTGTCTTTCTTACTTCCTTATTTTTACCATCTCTCTCTTCCTCAATTTGTTTATTTCCCCTCTGCTCCTTTCTCCTGCTCTCCTTCCTTATCTTTGTTCTTGGCTATGTTTATACTATGTCTGGGGTTTGATGAAGAGAGCAAAAGAAAGCAGTATGAAACTTGCAGAACACAATTCAAGGCCTGGAACTACCATTAGACATGCGTGTGATTTTGAGCAAGCTGATGAATCAAATTGGGCCCAGTGTTACTTATAAAGGAGGAGTAAGAGAAGAATGGGGAAGGAAAGGAGAAGAAAGAGGGAAAGAAGGAGAAGGGGGAGACTTAGGTGGAAGAGGATGAGGAATTAGAGAAAAAAGGGGAGGAAGGAACAGTAATAATATCTATTATTCCCATAGTAAAATATTGCCATAAAGATCAAAGGAGACAGTGCCTATGAAAATCCTCTGTAAATTGTATAGAACTCTTTTTTTTTTGCTGACCTCTTAATGGATATTTTAATGAATTTTACTAGGATTTCGAGCCAGGCATATGTTGTTTAGAAGAGAGAGAGAGAGATCATGCTCTAGACAAATTGGGTGCCTCATTATGCACTTACCAGGAGGAAAACGCTGCCATTCCTCGATAAAAAACCATTTGTCTTGCAAATTTCTAAAATGAACAGATTTGGGGATAAATACTATGTAATCTGTGATGACAGTTCTCTCATTTCTTTTTTATTAGTTCAATCTTCTCAGCATCTGAGTCACATAGCTACAGAACCTCCATAATCATTAAGGCAGCTGGGATGTATGCATTTTTTCTCCTTTCCTTGGCATGTCACAGAGTCCCCAGTCAGCTCCTTGTTACAGGACCTACATTCTAGTAGTAGTTAAATGCACCTGTATAAGAATGCCAGAATAGAAAAGAAAAGAAACAGCAGGCTGCATGGCCTTTGCAACAGTGTGCCATTTTCACTACTGACCTTTACCTGGGTATTTGAAAATACCCAGGTATTTTTAAAACTCCCTGGGTTTTACTTGGAGCTTGTAGAGAATTTGCATTACACTAAACATCCCTTTGCTTAAAATAAGATTATCTCAGTGGAACATAATTTGGTTGTGATAAACTCTAACTCTACTTACTCTCTATCTCTTTTCCCTTTGTCTTTTTCTAGGTAAGTAACATTTGATTATTGTCTTGAGCTTCTTCAGAACAGACTTCAGAAGCCTACCTAATTGTCAATCCCATTGGAAGGAAGTCTTTGGGCAGTTCCTATTCATCCTTCCCTGGTGGTCCCATTCCATCTTTTGGCTCCTGCAGCATGGCGGGGCACATGGAGGTATGACTGTTCACTATTAATGGGTTTTCATCTGTTCATGGTAAAATAAATGTGAGTTCTGGATCAGTGTCAATGATACAATTATGAGAAATTGCTGGGAACTGAGTGCCAAAAAGCCATCATTTTACCTCTATACATCAGCTTGTTGTGTGGATTCCCATGAATTCTATGTTAATCTATTTACTAAGAATGAACGTCAACAAAACATCTAAGTGAATTATAATAATTTCATTTCTGCTAATGACATCACAAGTAAGTTCTGCCTTTTTTGAAACAGAGGAAAACAGTCTTAAATGTATTGTATTTATATACTTGTTGAACACATGGTTGGGTCTGAGAAGAGTCAATCTACCTTATTCCTGAATTATATGTTCTTCACTCATCATCCTAGTTCTGTATCATTTACGAACACATTTTTACATTCGATGACAATTTATGTCTATGTTATTTTCTATATTAGTTTAAATACACGGAGCATCTCTCTTTACTTGTTAAGGGATAATTTTCAGTAAAACTAAAATCATGATTCTCATATAGACCAAAAATAGATGATCATTAAATATTTTATTGAGTTAAATTATTTAATTCATTAATGAGGAAACCTGGCATATGCTATATTTGTTTCAAAATGTAAGTCAAAGAAATGCAAATATATATGAAATACAGCAGTATTGACTGTGATTTGCAAATGGACACAAAATTGTTTTTTTCCATGAATTTGGGGGACGTCAACTGAACCTATACCAGAGGATTTTGTTTGCATGTCTTTATACAAGAACTGTTTTGCACTGCTACCAATTATCTGTAATATAGAGAGTAGTAAAATGGGTCCAAAGCAAGGAACATCTAGCATGAAATAACTCAAGCCCACCAGCAGCCCTCGGGGATGCTCTGTCTATGGAGTGGTCATTCTTGAGTTTCTTTATTCCTCTAGTAAACTTGCTTTTACTTGGAAAAAAAAAGTCCAATAAGATATGCTTGAAACAATGCATTTTTTTTCACCGAAGATATCTGGTAATCCTTTTTGCTTATTTGTAATTTCCTTACGCACTTACAAATATAATAGGAAGTTGTCATCCACCATACTTTCAGATTCTGTCTATGCTCCAGGGCAAATCTAAAATGCCAGCCTTCCTTGAATTTTGTAAGCATACCTACCTTAGCTTTGTGTGACTCCTGGAATGCCTAGTTTTACCACTTGTATCAATTAAGAAATTTTTAGTATTTTCTTGGAGAAGCGTAGCTTCTTCAGAAATATTTTTTTTCAACAAATGAAGAGAACTTTAAAGCTATGCATTAACTAGATGTTCTTTACTCTTTGGTTATTTACTGAGTGACATTATAAAAATATTCCCCAGTGAAAGAAGTTGGATTTAAAACTTTCTGTTTGCAGGCTGGGCACGGTGGTTTACACCTGCAATCCCAGCACTTCGGGAGGCCAAGGCAAGTGGATCACCTGAAGTCAGGAGTTTGAGACCATCCTGGCCAACATAGTAAAACACCATATCTACTAAAAATACAATAATTAGCTGGGCATGGTGGCAGGCACCTGTAATCCCAGCTACTCTGGAGGCTGAGGCAGGAGAATCACCTGGACCCAGGAGGTGGAGGTTGCGGTGAGCCGAGATTGCACCAGTGCCCTCCAGCCTGGGTGACTAGAGTGAAACTCAGTCTCAAAAAAAGAAAGAAAGAAAGGAAAAAGAAACTTTCTGTCTGCAGCAGTTTTGCCCTTGAAACATTTTTGTGCATATTAATTCAATATCCTTTTGGTGTGGCATCCTGCAGACCTCACACCTGGTTTATGTCAATAGAATTGTCATTCAGCTGTAGCACATTATATAAGCCATGTGATGGGTTGTTTCAAATGTCGGTGTGAATCAGGATGTCTAATTTATCAGGTTGGTCCACTTACCCAAATAAGTAAGGACTGGAAAGGAAAAGAGGTGGCTCAAGTTGAAGAGGAGGAGAAGGCAGGCGCTGTCCAGCAGTGATAGAATTCTTCCTGGTGTAGCCTTGTGACTTCAGCCCCTGATCTCAAGCACCAGGGGAGGCCACTGGTCTGTTCTATATCTGGTTGTATTGCCTCCCAGCAGATGTGTGAGAGTCATTTCTGCATGTGCCCATTTGCCTCTGCAGAACACTGCTTCATGCTGTTGTCAGTGATGAAAATCCCTCTTGGTGGTCTAAAGCTATGGTACCACATGGACCCACAGTGATGACTTTTTCAGGGATGCAGTGCTTCCTTCCACCACATCCCAGAAAATCATATCATTTTCACTGTGAGCAGCTCTCACTGAGATCCCCTTAACTCTTCTCACACAGAAGATCCAGCTGTGCTACCAAGAGAAGTTTGAAAGTGAAAGACCTGCTGCAATATTTTTCTTCTTCACAAACCATCTGGATGCTTTTCTGTGAGGTCTTTCATTTTCTTTCGGACGTAAAGGTAATATGCTCAAAGAGAGCAGATTCTTCAACCAAAATGTCTCACCCGTGTCCTCAAGCCCTATGGGCACCTGTGTGCTAGTGGATTTACTGTGTGGGCTTCTCTTCCAGATCAGACCTTAAGATCACTGTTGTATGATATATCTCAGCCTTGATCTTCTCTTCTTTGGGGTAAATTGGAACCAGACAGTGTTGCTGACTTGACTGAGATGTTGAAGATGACCATGGGTGGGCTGAGTCCAGAACTCAGATCTGTTTACTCTTTTTATTTTATTTTATTTTATTTTACTTTAGGTGTATACTATATCCAGCATTTCTTCCCATGTTATCCCTCTCCACCCTCCCCAACCCCTGCTGTCCCTCCCCTACCCCCTCCAACTGCCCCCAGTGTGTGATGCTCCTCTTCCTGAGTCCACATGTTCTCTTTGTTCAATACCCACCTATGAGGTCATGTATTTGATTCTCCATTGCACACGCAGGACTGACACGGGAAGGAGAGATGCTACACATTTAGTTATCTATTGCTTAGTAGCAGTGTTTGCTGCCAATTACTTGAAGGGCCCCCACATCTCTAAGAATTGCCTATCAAGCGTATACTCAGGGTGAATACCCTTCAGTCTGAAATCAATTCACATTTCCTCGGGACTCATGGACTTCTCAGTCAATGAACTTTCTTGTGTTTTGTAAATACATGAAAATAGGATTGCAGATGCTACTTTTTCCTCTTTTCCCATGCACCCTCCTAGTCACAGAGGGTATGTATCTCCAGGATGATGGAAAGGGAATAAAGGTTGAAAATGGGGATCTCCATTTTCAAGGGAAAGAGCATGGGATGCTGTGACGGTCCTTTGCATAATTCTGCTCAGGCTCTCCAGTCCATGCCGTGTCTCTCCTTCTTTTCCAAAAATTCTACCCAGATCTAAAAACAATTGAGATGTCACAGAAGACTTCTCCCAGACTGAGGTGTTGGATTATCTGCCTAGCTCTGGGTTATTGAGTTGTGTATATGTAGTCTGAGTCTACCTTCTCAGACTTCTTTAGGGAGCAGCTGGTCATGGGAGTGCAGCTCTGAGTGAACCAGCCACCCCTACAGCCCTTCTTCCTCTCTTTTGCGTTCTGTCCCCTTGAAAGCAAATCAGACCTCTCTTCTCCAGCCCACAGTCCAAAGCAGAACATCCCCATGTACGAATTTTAGCTGCAGACTGACTTCTAGAATCATGATGAGAAGCCACAAGCAGTATGCCAGGTGGTAGTGAGTGCGATTTGGCTTCCTTATATAACTCTGTGCAGCTCATTCACTGAATGTCACTTTTCCTCGAGTCCACATATTATATCTCATTCCAGCAGATGCAATAAGGTGGAAATATAAGGGCTCTTGGAATGCAGTTTATTAAGACATGTTTTGAAGCCAACTGGAGGAGCACTGGCTGGAAATGTTAATCACAGTAAACCCCAGCATACTGACCTGGGTGTTGGAAAGAAACGGAAAAACCATGATGAAGAAAGGAATATTGCATCTCTATTGCAATGAGCTTTTCTAGGAGCTGGAAAAGGCATTATTACTCTTGAAGAAAAGAGATCTCTTTTTTTTTTCTCCTCCCTTTTGATTTAGACTTCGGTGAGCCAAAGTGTTCTGGTGTTTTAATGGTCTGTTTTAAAGATGGAAAGGGCCCTTATGTGTCAGAACACAAGCCTGTCCCAGCCAGCACGGGGCTTTGTTTGATTATGAAGCTTGTTTGGGATAGATGATATTTTTATAGCTTCTGCTTTGCTTCACCGATGGCCATATTGATGTAGCTCTCCAGGATGGGCCTAATAAATAGTTTATAAAACTGTAAGGCCATTCTCTTGGGTAATCTACCACTGTGCCTACACAGACTGCAGAATTGCACATCCAGAGCGAGCTGGCTTCTTACACATAAGCCGACCACAGACCCTGGGGTGGGAGGTTTGGTGTGTGTGCATGTGTGTGTGCACCTTCAAAGGAACTGCTTGAACTTTTCTGTGAAGACTTTAGAATAGCAGTGGAGAGTAAAATGCTGAGACTGGGTATCTCATTAATGTTGCTCAATTTGTGCTCAGATGCCCAGGCTGCTGGAAAGGTTGGGGTTCAAAAGCAGCTGTGGAAAACCTTCCCCCAGGGCTGTAATCCTGTATGATCTCACTGTTTACCAAAAAACAAGAAGCAGTGGGAAGAGGGAGGGGAGATGGAAAACTGGCTGTGCCGGAAGGAGTGAGAAAAGGGTGGAAGATGGAAAAGTGGGTGGAAGAGGTGAGAAAAGGCACAGAGCGTGCAGCGCACAGGACCTGTAACCATGTCAGATGCCTTTCTGGGAGGATGGTAGATACTGGCTTTCTCTGGGAAAGGATAGAGGTTGCCCCCCTGAGGGGTACCATTAGCAGCACCCTGACCACCAAGGGAAGGGGGCCGGGGTGTAGATCTCCTTGGCAATCCGTGGCTGCATGCTGGTGCAGTGCACGCGGGGGCTCATCTCTTGGGCGGGGGAGCGCCTGTGCTCACAGCTCTTCCTGCATTCTCTTTAACCAGCAGACAGCCCCATGAAGCACTGATCATTATCATGATTTTGGAGATGAAGAACCAGTTTCAAATAAATTTATAAAACAAACAAAAGCAAAGTAACAGCAACAAAGCAGCTCCAGAATTTGCCTCTTGGTGGTTGAGCTAGTAAGCCGCAGAGCCAGAATTTGAACACAGGTTTTTGTCTGACTACACAGTCTTGAGCATTGAGCTGTACATGGCATGAATAATGTTGGTGTTATATGCAAGTGAAGCAGGCAACTATTTATGAGATGTGATTTTAAACACTTAAAAAACATTCTTTCCCGGAAATTCCTGCTGCTCGGAATATTCACCTGAGTATCTCAGGCTGATGTCTAAAAACACACCTTGACTTTGAGGAGTTGAGACTTAGAACAATTCAAGTGTCCCGAGTAGAAAAGCAATGTAAGCTGCTGTTTCTTCTTGAAACTCCAGTCCTGTGGCCTCACAGGGCTTAAAATAATTGGAAGAAGATTCCAGACAAGCCGGTCTCAAGCTCTGCCTCCATTCACTCAGCGGAAATGGAAACTCTTCTGCAATCCTTTCCAGATAGCTCGGGGGAGCCAGATAGCTCTGGGGAGCCAGGGCGTGTTGCCCATGTATTCCGTGGAATGGGCTCCTTGGCTTCTGGTTGGCTGTTATTTCTTGCTGTCTTCCTTCTGTTGTCTGGTGATATCTCGTGGCATAATCTCAAACCAGTCACAGGTGCCACTCAGGGGTCTCTGAGGCTGGCGCTTACAGTGCCTCTGACTGTGGAGGGTGGCCCTATCTGCACTCAGGGACCTGGGCCTGTTTTTTGCTGCCTCACTTACTATCACATCCCATCTCACAACATCCTAGAGGCATTAGTCTTTTCTTTCGGATGGTCCATATTGGGAAGAGTAAACTAGTTCTTGGAGTTTTGATTTGTTCACTGATTGCACTCAAAGTTACCTTAGGGCTCAGGTACAGGCCAGAAAGTGATTTGAATTACAGGCACCGTGCTCTGCTGAGGGTCACCTCTCTAATCCAGCATTTGCCTGCTCTTGTTGAACTAAGCTACGGTAACCCTAACCACCCCTCCTTGGATGTCTGACCTTCCCGGTCTCCTCAGGTGCCCAGATACACCTGAATACCAAGGCAAAAATGGTGTAGCTGTTGAGTCAGAACTTTGTGATGCTGCATTCAAAGGTTTTCCTGAATATTCCTTGCATGTAGGGCCCAATTCAAAAATATGCAGCCTTTGTCACTGCGGAATCTGAGGAGATTTCAGATTTTCTTAATGGGCTAGAAAGAAAAAGATCTGGAGCTTTTTCCACTGGGAAAAGGGTTCTCTGTGGTTTGCCCATGATCAAGTTTTCTTCTAGGATTTCTCATTCACCTCCACGGCGATTAGGTGGCCTGGTTAGAACAGCCCAGGGAGGAAATGGATGTTAATCCCCCAGCATCTGTGCAGACCCAGCACCCTGCAGTTATCTGTTGAGGAGAGAGGGTTTTCTGTGGGTGTCCATGGACCTTTAGAATTTTTAAAAGACCAAGGAAGAAGAAATAAGAATGTAAGTCGTGTCCGGGCTTAAACATTAACTGTGTGACCTCAGTGCACTCAGTTCAGCACCCCTGTCTCAGGTTTCCTTTTGTAACTGTGAATAAAGAACAACAAAACCAGCCCTCGTCTCTAAGACTGTACTGATGAGAAGAGCGTGAAACTAAGATGTCCATTTTAAAATCAAGTAAAATTGCTACCAAAATATGAAAGAGAAGCTGGAAATAAGTATTTGCCTTATTTCTTATGTGAACATTTCCTAAATCAGGGTTTATTCTCCAAAACAAATAAATGAACCAATAAATGATGTCGACCTAATCCATTATTTGCAATACTCTCATTTCAAGCAAAAGCAATCAACACAACACCTAATCCTAGGGTAATTCTGGTCTGCTTTATTTTCATCCAAGTCATGGCTGTGACTTTCTCACTCATGTCCCAGGGCCCTCAGTGTCTCCCTGCGTGTCTGTGACCGTGTTCGAGTTCCATATGTGTGTCCCTGAGTGGGTTGGAACCAGCACTGTGCTGGCTATTCTTGTCTTGCTTCTTATCATCCCCTCAAAATTCCTGAGAGAGGTACACGAAGGGATGAGGTGAGGCAAATGCATGCTCTTAATTACCATGAGCTTTGGCCAGTGCCCTGGTGCAGATGGCCTCCCGTGAGCTGACCCCAATGTAGAGAGCAGAGGTCTCTCTCAATTCTAGTTATTCTTTAGAATCACCTGAGAGATTTGAAAAAAAAAAACAAAAACAAATGAACAAAAACACTGGTGTTCGGGGCTTTTCCCTCAGCACCCCCAAGGGATCCTGGTTTAATCAATCCAAGGTACAGCCTGGGTATGCATATGTTTTTAAAGTTTCCAAATCATATTAATACAAAGCCTAGTTTGAGAACCACAGATGCAGAGAGCTCCTCTTACACGATCCCCAATAGTTCATATTTCCTATTTCCCCAGTTTCCTGCACCCAACTCCAGACACCTCTTCTATACACTGGTTCACACCAAATTTTGTCTACTTATCTGTTTATGTGTTGGTCTTCTTTTTTCCTGAACATTTCCGTGAAATAAATCAGAGTCAATATCTGTAGTTGCTGCGTGCTGGTCTGGTGGACACCAGCCTCAGGGGGCTATCAAACCGCTAAAATCCAGCTCCTGTGCATGTTGAAATAATATTTTGCCCAATGTGGTGGCTCATGCCTACAATCCCAGCACTTCCAGAGGCCAAGCTGAGAATATGCCAAGAGGCCAGGAGTTTACGATCACCCGGGCAACATAGTGAGACCTTGTCTCAATAACAATAACAATAATAAAAGAGTTTTAAAAACTAAATACATTTGGTTAAATTAAAATGTTGAAATAATTTCACTGTTTATCTTTTACACTTTTTAAAATGTGACCTCTAGAATACTTAAAATTACATATATGGAAAAAAAAAAAAGAGCCATGTGGTTGATATTCTATTTCTGTAGGAAAGCTCTGGTCTGCATTTGGAAACGAAGGGCCAGGAATTGCTCTTATTAGTGTTTCTCTTTGTATCTCATCTTCTCCGTCTCTCTACAGCCCTGCCCATCTCCTTCCAGGCACTGTGCAGAAGATACAAGGTCTTGCCCTTTCCCTTTAGTTCTCTCAGTGATGTATTTCACTTTTTCTAAATCACCCAAACTTCCTCTGCACAGTGCCTCAAATAGAGTAGCCACTCAACAAATAATAATTGACCGGTTCATTTGTGCAATTATTATTTACCCCAAAAGGCTTTCTGTGGCCCTTATAAAATTAATGTTGTTCCATTTATTCATGCAGTTTAGAGTGCTTAGGTTCCTTTTATTTAGAAATGCATGTATCTCCTCCACATCCTCGAGGTTAGTGGAAGTAGATGGTCAGGTTCCAGTTTTATTGATGAGCAAGTGTATCACACCAAGAATAAATCAGCAGTGAGACCGCCGAGGCCACTGCCCACGAGGCTCGATTCGTTTGTAAACAAAATATCCAACATTCGGAAATTAATCAGCGAGAAATCAAATGAACGCTGAATGGTCATGAATATGGCATCTTCTTAGGTGAGTACTTTTCCGCAGCGTATCTGGAGACATGGATTTAGAAGCCAGGGGTGGGGTGGGGCAGGAGGCTGATTCTATCCATGTCTACCTGCCCTGGAACACACTGACTTGTCTCCCCATTTGAAGGAAGCCTGCCTCTCCATCATTTCTCTTTCTTTATATTTTTGTGTGACTTGTACTATTATTTTGAGTTGCCAATTATCTTTTGAACTGCTCCATGCACTTGGTGTATGTTTATATCTTTCCAATGAATCGGTCAACTCCTACCAGGCAGGACCATACATTTCACTGTTCACATCTTTGTACTACAACCTTACAGAGAGTGAGAACTCAGCATACCGATACGCTTCCGTTAGTTAGGAGAGATTCTACAAAATGGCAAAATCTCATATGCCTTCTTTAAGAAGTTAAATCATACGTAAGGCAAGTTCTTAATGACTTATAAAGAGACTTGGACTTTCACACAACAATAGTGGGCGACTTTAACATCACATTGTCAATATTAGACAGATCAACGACACAGAAAATTAACAAGGATATCCACGACTTTAACTCAGACCCGGAACGAGTAAACTTAATAAACATTTACAGAACTCTCCAGCCCAAATCCACAAAACATACATTCTTCTCAGTACTACATCACATCTACTCTAAAAGTGACTATATAATTGAAAGTAAATCACCCCTCAGTAATTGCATAGCATTTCCCAGGTTTAAATGAACTATTGGTTGGCTGCTTGTTTGTTATTTTCCTCCCTCATTCCTTCCTGTCTCCATTGTTAAGCACAATTATTGGCATAAAAGAGGTTTTCAATATCCATTTTTAGACTGCATTCTAGCCTGGGCAATAAAGCAAGACTCCTGTTCTCTCTACCTCTTTCTCTCCCTCTTTCTTTCTCTCTTTCATTCTTTTTTTCCTTTCTTTCTCTTTCTTTTTTTCTCTTTCTTTTTATCTCTTTTTTCCAAAAAAAAAAAAAAAGTTAAATTATTATCCAGCTGAAAAAAGGTTTCTTAAAGTTTATAAATAGTTGGAAAATACGTAGGTAAACAAAGCTATGCTAATGAGAAGCATTATCAGAAATGAGTTGCAGTTTACTGGAGTTGGAACACTCCTTCCCTAGCTGGCTCCTTTTAACAGCCGAGCTCTGTGCCTTTTCTTTACCCTCCCTCTCTATCCCCACTGCCACTGCCATCTCCTTAAGTCTGACACTATTTCAAATGAAGCATTATAATGGATCATAGCAAGTAAAACAGACCCGTGCAACAAGGGGTCCTCACGTACGGGTCTCCCTGAGATTGTCCTTCAGTCCAGCCCCCATTCAAACTTATCCTTCAAATACCAGATGAGTTCTATTTCTAAGGTCACTCCAGGGCTGAAAAAGACTTCAGTGGTTGGTCATTCCCTGTGGCAGGGGAGGTCAGATAACTTAAATTGCCATGGGTGACCCTTCGTGTCTTGAGTTTCATCTAGCTCACTGCATGTCCCTCCTCCCCACATACCCAGTGCTCAGCCATTGCGCACGGGGTATGTGGGGAGCTTGGCTTGTCTTCTAAATGCGGCAAATGCACCTTGCTTGACTCACCCCTCTCATTTCAAATAAACTCTTTCATTTCTTGGATTCTCATCTAGAATTCTCATTTCCCTTCCTCATGAAGTCCCTCATTACTCTAGGGAGGATTAATCACCTCACGTCCTGTGTTCTGACTTGATTTGTTTATGTATCTAATAGCATATAGAGTTGTAAGTGATTACGGCATACGATTAAGATCATCTCCCACCCCAACCCTTCTGCCCCTAGACTCCAAGTTCTCCTAGAGCAAGAACCATGTCTACCTTTTTTTTTTTTTTTCCATTTGGGGTGTTCCTGCTATGTGGCTGGCATTTTACTTATAATAGCTCATTTAAATCTTTAAATTTTTTTGTGGAATCATATTATTATCCCTATTTTGCATATGATGAAACTGAGGCCCTGAGTCTCAGTTCCATTACCCAAAATCACAACTGGTGAATGCTATTAATCAAGACTTAAATGTGTGCTCTGTTTCAGGGCCAATGGTCTTTACTCTGCGATATGCTACTGTTCCTCATGCACATTCATATTTTCTGTGCCTATATCATGAACTAATAATAAGTAAGATACTGGCTAAATGAGTGAGACCAAATTCCCAAGATTTCAACTTCCCTTGAGTGAAAGCCCGACTCCATTCCCACTTGCTGCCTCCCTTCACTTCCCAATCCTGCCTTTCTCCTTTCACCAGTGCTGTCTTGCTAAGAAGGCAGGCCATTTTTCGGTCATTGGTTTATTGTTTTGTATGTACTCGAACATGCAAGTGCTCCCCAGCTCACAGTGACACCCCCTTTTGCTTTCTGATATTTTCAGTGTCTGCTGCCAAGACCTGCTGCGATTCTGGTGACACAGAGCTGTGTGTGAGAGCCAGAGGGGCCTCTGACACAGGCCATCCTGAGGGTGACAGGTGCTGGGTTGTAATGAGCCTGCCATTTGAAACAGCCACAGCACAGGTTGGGTTTGAGTTTATCCTTCCTCTGACCTCCCTTTCCATTTGATGTAGATTGGCACAGACTGGGTTTTTCTCAATGTAAGAACATAAAGACATGAAATATTCTCAGAACAGGAAAAGGCCACACAGCTCAATATATTGACCTCTTCTGTTAACATTTCCAGTGATTCTCCATTTTGGCAAGAGTTTGGCTGATTACTGCTGGCAGGAAGTGACAACGTGAGAAGGATTTTTAGGGTTTGACTTTTAGGTGTTGGCGGAGAAGTGGTCTGGGAGAGTGTTAGGCCAGCTCCTCAATTTAGAAAGGAGTAAAAAAACTGGAAGCAGGTGGGTTTCCATAAGGCTCACAGGTACGTGGAGCTGAGCCCAGATCAGAAAGCGGGTTTTCTAAGGCATGAGGCCCATAGTGCTATCCCAAAACATTACCTCCAGCAAAACGAACCTCATATACTGGGACCTATGCCCTCAACTTCTATTTTAAGATTTCTCTGTTAGAGTTACCTTGTGGTCTGGGATTTGCATTCCTCTTTGATCTATGCTAAAGGGCAAAGCCATCTGATCCCAAGAACAGTTAGGATGCTAACTGTGATGATGACCACATATGTTAGTTCATTTTTGTGTCATTGTAAACAAATACCTGAGGCTGGGTAATTTAAATAGAAAAGAGCTTTAATTGGCTCATGGTTCTGCAGCCTTTACAGAAAGTATGGTGCCAATATCTGCTCAGCTTCTGGCAAGGGCCTCAGGAAGCTTCCAATCATAGCAGAGAGCTAAACAGTGTGGCGTAGGGTGGGGGCAGGCATGTCACATGGCAAGAGTGGAAACAAGCGGTGGGGGAGGTGCCACACTCTTTAAATAACTAGATCTCGTGGTTGGTATTAGTAAATAACTTATTACCATTCGCTACTGTGGGGAAGGCACCAAGCCATTCATGAAGGATCTGCCCCCATGACCCAAACGCCTCCCACCAGGCCACATCTTCAACATTAGAGCTTACATTTCAACATGATATTTGGAAGGGATAAACATCCAAATTGTACTATTTCTGCCCCTTCCCCATTCTCCAAAATATCATGTTCTTCTCACATTGCAAAATACAGTCACCTCTTCCCAAGAGTCCCTCAAAGCCTTAGCTCATTCCAACATCAAGTCCAAAGTCTTAAGTCTCATCTGAGACTTATATTCTTGTGCCTATGAACCTATAATATCAAAAGAAGTTATTTACTTCCAAGATACAGTGGTGATTGGGTAAACATTCCTTTTCCAAAATGGAGAAGCTGGCCAAAAGGAAGGGGTAATAGGCCACACACAAGTCTCAAACCCAGCAGTCATTAAACCTTAAATCTCCAGTGTACCCTCCATTCCCCATATCCAAGGCACACTGGTGCAACAAGTGGGCTCTCAGGTCTTTGGGAAGCTCTGCTCCTGTGGCTTTGCAGAGTGCACCCCTGTGGCTGCTTTCACAGGCCGGAGTTGAGTGCCTATGGTTTTTCCAGACTCAAGATGCAAGCTACTCATGGCTCTATCATTCTGGGGTCTGGAGGGTGGTGGCCTTCTTCTCACGACTCCACTAGGCAGTGCCCTGGTGGAAACTCTTCATGGGAGCCTCATCCCCCCATTTTCCCTCTGTCTGCACAGCCCTAGTGGAGGTTTTCTGTGAGTGCTCCACCCCTGTGGCAAGCTTCTGCCTGGGCACCCAGGCTTTCCCATAAACCATCTGAATACTCAGAGGAAGCTGCCAAGCTTCCTTCATGCTTGCATTCTGTGAGCCTGCTGACTTAACACCGTGTGTGCAAGCTGCCAAGGTTATGGTCTGCACTCTCTGGAGTAGTGGTAAGAGCTGTATCTAAGGCCCTTAGAGCCATAGCTGGATCTGGAACAGCCAGGATGTGGGGAGCAGTGTCTGGAGATTGCTCAAGGCAATGGATTCCTGGACCTGGCTCCCGAAACCATTCTTTTCCCCTAAGCCTCTGGATCTGTGATGGGAAGGGCTGTCCCAAAGACTTCGGAAATGCCTTGGCTCCCTTTCAGTCATGTTAATCTCGCCAGCAAGTGGTTGCTCCACAACCTGTTTGGATTCCTTCTCTACCACAGGCCCAGGCTGCAAATTTTCCAAACTTTTACTCTCTGCTTCCCTTTTAAATATAAGTTCCACATTGAAGTCTTTTCTCTTTGCTCCCAAATCTGATTCCAGGCTGTTAAAGGCAGCCACATCACTTCTTGAATGCTTTGCTGCTTAGAATTTTCTTCTGCCAGAGACTGTGAGTTGTCACTCTTAAGTTCAAGCTTTCACAGATCCCTAGGATGTGAACACAGTGCAGTCAGTCTCTTTGCTAAGGTGTAACATGGGTGGCCTTTACAGCAGTTTCCAACAAGTTCATCATTTCCACCTGAGACCATAACAGCCTTGGTTTTACTATCCATATTGCCACCAGCATTTTGTTCACAACCATTCAACCATTCTCTAAGAAGTTCCAAACTTCCCCTCATCTTCCTGTCTTCTTCTAAGCCCTCTACACTCTTCCAACTTCCGCCTGCTGCATAGTTCCAAAGCTTCGTTCACATTTTCAATGATCTCTATAGCAACACCCTACTCACTCCTTGGTATCGATTTTTTTGAGTTAGTTCATTTTTGCATCTCTGTAAAGGAATACCTGAAGCTGAGTAGTTTATAAGGAAAAGAGGTTTAATTGGTTCATGCAGGCTGTACAGGAAGTGCGGTGCTGGCATCTGCTTCTGGTGAATGCCTCAGGAAGTTACCAATCATGGCAGAAGGTGACAGGGACCCAGCATGTGTCACATGGCAAGACTAGGAGCAACAAACAAATGTGGGGGAATGCCACACTCTTTTAAACAACCAGATCTCACATCAGCTCAGAGCAGGAACTGCACATTACCATGAGAACAGCACAAAGCCAATCACGAGGGATCTGTCCTCATCACATAAACACCTCCCACCAGGCCCCACCTCCAACATTGGGGATCACATTTCAACATGCGATTTGAAGGCGGCAAACTTCCAAACTATATCACCACATCAGATGCATCCATGGTGCCTCTTCAAGCAAGACTACCCTCTTTCCAAGCTTTCCAAAGTGTCTCTAGAGTGAGGGATGATACCCAGTGAAGGACAGTCTGCAGAACAGCTCAGCTCACAAGCAGCAGTTCTCTTGTTCAGACAATTGTTCTGGTGCCTCTCTTGAAACTCTTCATCTACCAGGCTGGAATAATCTTCCCTAAGCAATGAAAACATTGCCCAAGAAGGTCAGGACAATGAGAAAAGGTACCAAGGGGCAGGACCTAACCACTGCGCTCTCATTGCTCTTGATAAAAAATTCTTTCTCTCTCACCATTTGCCATTCCAGTTACTGTTTGATACCAAGTCACAAGAAGCCCTCACTTTCTTGAAATATTTACCACTCTTAGCATCATATCCCTGGAAGTTATAATGTATCAAGGAAAGTCTAAGAGGCCTCATTGTTTTTATGCAGCCAGAGCACCAGCTTACACCAACAAAATCATATTCCATGTGGACTGTTTTTATTTTGCCTCCTCCTCTTCCTGAAATAAGTATGGATCACCTGCTAAATGCAAGGCACAGGACATACAATTATTCACACATAGTACCTCAGGCAACTGAGAGTCAACAGAGCAAATGTTAGGTGTTGCTCTGGAGATACACAGAAATGTTAGGGGATTTTATTTTGTCTTGAAATTTAAAGCAGGTCCCTAATGAAGTGTTCCTTGAAAGCAATCTGGCAATTGAAATTTTAGCTGAGGTGACAGAAGATCTGTTAGCTCATTTAAACCACTTTGAGACCACTTTCTCCCTTGCCAGAGGTGAAGAACAATTCTGAAGTGTCCCTGCTTAACACTTTTTTTCCTGCTGCAACATCTAATTGTGTTTATATTCTCAAACTGCCATAGATACTTCTAAGATTATGCAAAATTCTGAACATACTCTTTCTAAGGAGAGAAAAGGACAGGCTGGTGAAGAGACAGAATTTATTTGCAAGGCTTAAGTAAAAGGAAAGATACAATGAAACAGAGAGAGTGGTTTCATATGCAAATTTAGGAGGGTGCAACTATGTTCCCTGATGATTATAAACTCATTGAGAACAGAGGCCATATCTGTCTTCACTCTGCACTCTCGATGTGCATACACAATTCAATTGTTTAGGCTCCATAAATACTTCTTCCCTGTCCAGACCCACTTCTCATCCTGTTAGTCCTACTCTTTTATTTTTATCTGGATTGAGGGTTGGGGAAGTGGCTGGAGAAGTCAGGCACAAGTATTGCCCATCACTATTTCCTCCCAAATAAGCAATTAGCTCCTTCTGTACCAGTATTTACACCAGTATCTACTGTTTTGAGAGAAAAATAAATTTAAAAAATAATTTGGATTCTTTTTTTTCTCTTTATTAGTAGAGGTTTTTTTGTTTTGTTTTGTTTTTGTTTTTTTGAGACAGAGCTTCACTCTTGTCGCTCAGGCTGGAGTACAATGGCGCCGTCTCTGCTCACGGCAACCTCTGCCTCCCGGTTTCAGGCTATTCTCTTTCCTCAGCCTCCTGAGTAACTGAGATTACAGCCACCACGCCCAACTAGTTTTTGTATTTTTAGTAGAGATGGAGTTTCACCATGTGTTGGCCAAGCTGATCTCAAACTCCTGACCTCAGGTGATCCACCCGCCTTGACCTCCCAAGGTGCTGGGATTATAGGAGTGAGCCACCATGCCTGGTCTAGAGTTGTTTTTATTTCCTTGATTAAGAAAGGGAAATAATTGAAATAGGAAAAATTTTCATTTCTCTGTTGCGGGAAGACATATTTCAAGGACGTATTGAGATTCTCTGAAGAGGTGGATGGCCAGGCTGGCAGGGACACCCGCAGCGGCCGGGCGTGGGGTGGAGGTGGAGAGGGAGGGGCCACTGTCCTTAGCTCTGTGCAACTGCAGCCGCAGGGAACTCTGGCAGAGGGGAACAAAGTAGTGAGTTTGCTAAGACCAGAGCCTGATTCTGCCTGCAGTCCCTAGCCAGACAGCTGCTTATCAGGAGCCCTCAGACTGGAAGACAGGAAATTAATGTTGGATTGTAGGTCCATTTGTGCTAAGCTGCCCATGGTTGCTGGGGAGGCTCATAGCACTGAGCCCTAGCCACACCTCTGTGCTTTCAGAGCGCAGCATCGGGTGTTCTGTAGCATGAATAAAGACCTAAAAGAGAAATGACCTATTCTGAGAGGATTAGAGCACTGGGGATTATTTAACTACAACATGATGACCATTTGTGAGATGGAGAGATTGGTGACATGTAAAATTATCTGTGTGAATGAATTTAAGGAGGGGAGATTGCTACTTACTTATACTGTCAAATGACTGAAAGGTCAGGTTTGGAAATGCTGAGGTTCTCATATCAGTTCTTTCAATCAGCCATGGGCTACCAGTGGCAAGGTCTGGAGAACAAGATGCTGATTCTGTGAAATCACCAGGTTTAAGCACCAGCGTTATAATTCAGCAGGTGAATGCACAGGCTTTGGAGTTGAACATACTTAGGTTGTAATTCCTGCCCTACTCTTGATTAGGCACGTGAAAGTGGTCAAGTTACTTACAGTTTGGAAATCTCACTTTTCTCATCTGTAAAATGAGGATAATGTAGACTTCATGGAATTTCTATGAGAGTTGAGTCAGGATAATTAACCACACCGTTAACCATTCCTCAACACTGAATCTGGAATCAATTGAGTAGGTGACTGACAGATTTTTTTTTTTAATCAGACAAATAGGAAGATGAGGTTTGTTGCTACTTGTATTAAATTTGAGAGTATAGCTTGAATTTGCAGCTAAAATTGAGCTTCCTAGTATATCCAGAATGAAGCCCGTTCACAGTACAGTAGCCTCTCATCTCAATCTCCGCTTATACCCTCTCACACCACACACACACTCACACACACACACACACACATGCACACAAATGGGTTAGCAGAGATTCCCTCATAAGAACGTAACGAGAGAAAAATATGAGTCCAAGCTGACAATGAGAAAGGTGCATCAAATGCCACTGGCCCCACATATGTACAGAATTATCATTTTAATGATATTACTTTTTATTCTGCTCTAAAGATTGATAAAGCACCTTAAGTTTTTTTGAGGGACAGCAAAACCAAATAATAAAAATACAGAAAACCCCAGAAATCTAGTCATTGCACATTTTCTTCATTTCCAGCTGTCTTTGGGCTGGTTTTCATAAGGACCTGAAGACAGAAATCGGTACTCAGGTTTCACTCTCTTTAGTTTTGGCATTTGTGTGCTTCCCATGCCAAGAGATCCAAACCTGATATTCAAGCGGGCTGAAAAGAGCCTGTCATTGTGGAGGCTGAACGTACACTGCAGTGGGACAATGGATATCCAGACCAAGGTGTCCCTGGCTGACTTCCAGAATTCCAGAGCCAAAAGAATCTCACTCACAGACCACAGAATTTAAAAGGGCTGCTGAGGCATTTCAGAAATAGCCTTTAACCTGAAATAAGAATACATGCTTAAATCCTCCCTCTGCCATGTCCTAGTGGAGACATCTTGGGCCACTAGCTGCTCGATGTCTCTTAGTCTTATTTTACTCACCTATAAGATGGGGACAGTAATGTCTATCTTATGGAGTTTCTGATGAGATGAGCAAAGTAATTATACTACATATATTATATATATTATATAGATATATATTTGAGCATCTGTTATTGTCAAGGCCTGTAGTACACACACACAGACACACACACACACACACACACACACACACACGTATATATATGTAAATATACATACTGGAGATTTCATATATATATATATATATATATATATATATATGTAAAATGCTGGATCTGAAAGGAATGCATATGGTAAGAAATCATCCAGTTGTCTTTCTTGCTCACCTGGCCCCAAAGGCGATTTAAAGGTGAGTGATATGGACGTGGAAGACAGGCCATTTCCAGGCTCAGATGGCCAGACAGCAACACTGGTGTTGCAGCATCTTTTCTGCATGAGTTTTGTACTTCATCTGGAAGCAACCCGAATGCCTAAACTAATGTAAAAAGTAATGAATGCATGGATGAATAAAATGTTTGTTTTGTGGGGTTTCTTTACCCCAGAAGAATGAGTTTTATTTTCTACAAAACATGTGACTCTCAATGGCTCATGTTGATCAATTGGCAAATTTTCTTTCTTCCCAGAAAACCAAATTATTAAGAATACAAGAACTTTTGAACAGGGAAGCAAATTGGCTGCATCTGTGCTGTCTGAGTTAGGGAAGTGGTCGTGGCTAAAAGGAGATGCTGGGAGTGACAACACATATTTGGAAGTAAGGAGTGAGTCAAGCAGAGAAAGCAGTCCGGAATGAGTAAGTCTTCGTCTCCTGAGTAGTTGAGCCTGGAGAGGGAGGGGAGGGTTCTGAGCATGTTGCAGTAAACAAAATTAAGGATGCAAGGAAGTAGAATATGTTTGAGGCTAAAGTAAAAGAGTAGATACATTTGCAATCCCGACAGGGCATCTACAACTGTATTTATCCATCTATAAACTGCTGAAACTGTGTCTGAAATTTCAGAAACATTTGAAAGTCTTCTGCAGGGAAGAAATAAGTGAAACCATTGAAATGGATGAAGTCTTTCAAAGATCTTAAGTAAGAATAAAATGATTGGGGCAAAGTCGTTGGGGAAGGGATGGATAAAGAAAAACTCCTGTCAGAGAAGTTATAAAAACAAACTCTGGTGGTCTAACAGAATTGGCATCATGGGAGAATTGCATTTCAAGAAGATGACCAACAGTTTCAGATACCACAGAGAAAAATGGAAAATAAGAAAAAGTCTCTAGATTTGATCATTAGATTTCATAATAATTTCACATTTTCCATTTTATTTGTACAGCATGTCAGAGTTGCCAAGGTCAGAATTTGTTTTTCAGTGTTATGCTTTTGGATGTATAAGGAGCACCTACATTTTATCAGCAAGTGTGCTCCAAATCACATTGACACATTTGGGTAGGTTTCACTCCCCCTGCATTGCCTGCATGGCTGTTGCAAACCTCACCCTTCCTCTATCCTTCCTGCTCAGAGTTAACTCCACTGCCTACTCCTGAAAGAAACATTCTTTTCCCTTTTCTTTCTTTCTTTTATTTATTTATTTATTTATTTATTTTTTGAGATGAATTCTCACTCTGTCACCAGCCTGGAGTGCAGTGGCACTATCTCAGTTCACTGCAATGTCCTCCTTCTGTGTTTAAGTGATTCTCCTGTCTCAGCCTACAGGCATACACCACCACTCCTGGCTAATTTTTGTATTTTTAGTAGAGATGGGGTTTCACCATGTTGGCCAGGATGGTCTCTATCTCTTGACCTCGTGATCCACCTGCTTCGGACTCCAACAGTGCTGGGATTACAGGTGTGAGCCACCGCGCCCGGCAAAGAGAAGTCTTAAGAACCTCCCTGCTTTGCACCTCTTCATCTTCTCCCTTGCTCTTGGCTCTTCCAGCTCCTTCAAGTTCTCTGCTCTTTCTCACTTGTAAACCTTCAACCTCTTCCATGATTCCTTACTTCTACCTGTAAACATGCTCAGATATCTTTTTTTTTTAATAAGGAAGGAAGAAAAAGCAAACCCAGGGCTTCTATTTTTTCCCTCATTTTCCCTCTTTGTCACTCATAAAAAAATATTTCCTGCAAAAGAAAGACATAGTTTCCAGATTTGTATATCTTGAAATTGTTGCTTTCTGGGAAGTCATTTTTTATACTAAATCTATGGATTAATTTATTTTTGGGTCTCTGGCCATGATTCATTCTCTAATCATGTCTCTTCTTTTTGTTTTCTATTTCATTACCCTTAGTGGGGATGTGGACAACCTCAACATGTCGTAAATGAATACATTCACTCATTGATGAGGAGCAGGAGGGGACAGAAGAAAATATGTGAGGATAAAAAGACAAGAGTTTGAATGGTTTAATGACATAGGTTTGAGACAAGGAAGGAGATGGTAACAACTTCAACAATTACTCATAGAATGCCTTCTGCCCCCTCTTCAACAAATGCCTATTGAATACCCATGTGCCAGGTGCTTTTCTGGGTGCTAGGGATACAACGGTGAATAAACAGATTCGCAGCTCCCATGCTCTTAGTGTCCAGCAGAGAGAGGTTAATATTTTCAACTGCGGTATATTAATCTCAACTTGTCATTCTCTGGTGGGGCCAGAGCTCATATCCGCATTTGTAGAGGCAAAGCAAGATGGATAGTGATAACATTCTCTAGGTCAGTGGTTTCAAAATGCTGACCCAAGATGATGCTGGCCCGTGCTGAAGCCCCTCGCCTGTGAGGAATGAAAAAAATTAGGAGAACAAAGCCAGAGGGGCCCATCACATCAACAACTGCTCTTTCTGAAATTATATCCTCTCTCTCTATGGAATTAAAACGCACCCTTAGTTTTTAAGAGTTAATAATGAGAGGAAGTAGACATTTCTACTTGGCAAAATAAAAGAATTAGCACCTAACTTCTTCCCTTTCTTTTCTTTTAAATTTTACTGATCTATAAACCCCCAAAGTCTGAGAATTTCTGTTGAAAGGTATCTAGGTTACTCAGGAAATACATATTTTTATTTTTTTAGAAAAAAAAAAAGGATCTCTCAGTTGGCACAATCCAAACAGGCTGTTGATAATTGATCCAATTTTCCCAATATTTACCCAGCCTCCCGCTCCCTTTGTTGGGATTCTGCCAAGCAAACTCACCAGGAAGCTGAAGGGTGCTTGTCAGTAAATCAATTTAATTGTTAATTGTGGGCAGACTTAAACATGTTCTTGAGGCATCTAAAATCATAGCTGCCACTCTAACCCTAAGGATAAGAGACATCCACCTAAAAGACAAAATCTAAATGTCCGAAAGGCAAATTAGTATAAACGATACCCAAGCTTCCTAAGACGAGGAAGTTCTCGAACTTTCTAGCTGAACTGCCCTTTGCCTTTATCTCTCTGGCCGTTTGACTTCTATAAGATTTGAAGGAGAAATTCCAAGGGAGAACGCAGTTAAACTTGACCAATTAATTCCTTGTGAAAGCTCGTGGTTCAAGATGGTATGATAACGTAGAGCCCATTGCCAACTACACCCTGTGCTCCCGGAAGCTGGGGCAGGCACGTTAGTTATGCGCCCTTCCCAAGCCTAGCACTGAGGGGCTGTGCCGGTTTCCCAGGGCTTCCATAATAAAGTACTGCAACCAGGGGACTTCAAACAACAGAGGTGATTGTTTGACAGAGCCACAGCCCCACGTTCAAAACCAGGGCTCTGGCAGGGACATGCTGCCTCAGAAACCTATAGGGAAGAATCCCTCCTTGCCTCTTCCGGTGTCTGGTGTTTCACTGAAAATCCTGGAGTTCCTTGGCTTGTGGGCTCAGGACTTCAGTCTCTGCCTTTGCTGTCCCAGGGCCTTCTTCCTCACATGTCTCTGTGTCTGTGTCTTTCCTGCTCTTCTTACAAGGGCACAAGCCATACTGGATTAAGGGCCCATCCCATTCCAGTCTGACCTCACAAGAACTAATTACATCTGTGAAGACTCTATAGCCAAATCAGTTCATGGTCTGAAGGACCGGGGAATCGGACTTCAACACAACTTTTTTGTGGGGAGGAGGGGACACAATTCAACCCATGACAAGTGCTCAGTAATGAACATGTGAATAAATGATTCTGGGAACTGCCACCAGTTAAGACTTTGGCTGTGGGGATGACAGGCTTTGAACAAAGAGGTGTGTACTCGTCTTAGTGCTGAGTGCAGATACAGATGTAGATAAAATTAGATACAGAAATATATGTATGTGTGCAAATATTGTTTTAAAATATTTGTATATTACATATGTAATAGCAGAAATTATATCACATTGTTATTGTGTGCTTTTGATAAACTTGACACACGAATTTCAGATTAGTAATAAACTTATGCATACTACAGATTTCACCCATGGTCTTACAATTGCTCACACTTATGAAATTTTTTTTCCGATTTAAAGATTTCATTGATAATGATGGAAATTGGCTTGCAATGTGACAATTCCCTCTTAAAGCAGTCAAGCATTGCTAAGATTGAGGGGCCTCTGGATAGGAAGTGGCTTCAATTTTAAGAAAGAGAGCTCCTTCTTCCTGCAGAGGGAAGAGGCCACCTCTCTTCAGCTTCTGGCTCAGCAGCTCCCTTGAGAGACTACTGAAAATCTAGGAAGAATTTTTACTGATTAATTTTAAAAATTAGTTTCCAGGGGAAAAAAAAGGCTCTGTCTCTTGAACCTTGGTTCTGCAAGAGAAAGGACATAATGGGCCCACATTATTACAATCTTGACCTTTCATGGAGAGGCTTAATGAGACAGTGGGAACTTGTTGAGGGCTGTGGGGTCAGTTCTTCAGCTTCTCGGGATGTTGTGGGATGTGGCAGTGGGGTTTGGTGGGTGCCATGGGAGCTGATTCCCAGCACCTCACTGGCTCTTGAGCGTGCACCCTGGCGCTTTTGCACACGGGGTGCTTTTGCAGCCCAGAGGCCTGGGACTCTTTCCATCTTGCTCTTAGGACTCTTTCTTCCCTCATAACCCCTCCCCATCCCTCTGGTTCACTTAGGTGCCTAAGAGAAGATGCTGGTTTGTGTCTGTCCTTTGACTCCAGCTAGAATAAGTGAAATAGGATGGTCATGCAGATCCACAAGCTTTGATTTCCCAGCAAGGGACACCCACTTCCAGTGGGCAGCTGCTGTCTGGTGCTCTGCCAGCTCTCCTTGAAACCCGTGGCAGCCTTCCGAGATTAAATGTAGAGCTCTTGAGTAATCTAAACCCAGCAAGAAGTCACTCTCTCAGCAGCAGCCTGAGTGTTCTAGACTGTCATCTTATTAAAAGCAAAGGGAAATTTTGATTTAAAGGAAGGCCCCTAATTTTCCAGCAGGGAGTGAGAGCAGTAACATTTCTTCTGCCCCCTGCTGACTCCCCACTTCATAGAAACTTGGCTTCTCTGGGTCTGGATTATTCCTTTGTGCTTGAATATTCTGTCAGAGGCTTTCTTCTCAAAGAGATGTTCTTTAACGAGAAATGCATTGAAGCTGAGGAATAGAACAAATTGATACGTATTTGTGAGTTTGGCAAAATAAGAGAGATGTCTTCTCAGCACACAGTGGTGCATGTGCAGACCTCGCTCATCTGCCACCCGCAATCCACCTCCACCCCCATCCGCCTCCTGTGCCTTTCTTGGCTCTCTTTCTCTTGCCTTATACCCTGTACCAAGTGTCCCTCGTCAGGCCCAAAAGGGAAGCAGCAGGGCTTTCACGTGACCACAGGGGACACAAGGTTCAGGCCAGCTCAGAAACGCAAATATATCTCCCTGACAGGGAATACTGTTTCAAGGTGGTGGGCTGTTTATGAAAAAAATCTACATCCTGATATATGCCTCATAATATAGTGCTTTGTGGGTCTTATTGTAGTAGATTTTATTTAGTCAATAACCATGTACAGCACTATCTAATAAATAACTGCAGTTTGCATTATATTCTGGGCTGTTAGACTTTTTTCTTGTTCTGCAAGCAGATTACACTTATCTTTCAGTTTTCTTTTCTTTTCTTTTTTTTTTTTTTGATCCAAATATCCTACAACTGCTTAAATAAAGACCATTTCAACTTGTAATTTATTACTAACTCTAACTATCACAGCAAGCAGTATATGGGCAAAGAAACATGAGCCTCTTCTAAGGGGCTAATCTTTACATTAGATGGTGTCGTGTGCAAGTGGTGACTGTTTCTGAAGTACTCCTTTCCCTCAGGAATTGTCCCCGTGCTCAGAGAGCTTGCACCAAGATGTGCACCCACAGTGGTGTGGACAGAAAGGGTAGTGATGGGTGTCTACCCCAACTATGTTGCATTATTTTAATTAGTTTGCTTCTCTGTGTGTTAGTCCTTGAGCATCACAGATGGAGGGGCTATATGTTATCATCCTTGCACTGAGCATCCTGCTGAGTGCATAGTAAGTGCTCATCGAGTTACATGCAATAAATCAGTGCCCAAACAAATGAACGAGAACATCATTTTGATTCAATGCTGCCTATTGGTTCAATTTTAGGCCGGCATACTTCTGGTGGCAATTTTATATTTCTAGTAGTTTTTGAAACATTGCCATAGACTGGTAATATTGCATAGGGATAAGAATATTGGTTCTACCAATCAGTTTCTAAGCTTTAGTTTCTTCCTCAGTAAAATGGGAATAACAACTCTAGCTATTTCATAGTGTTGCATGTGTTCAGTGAAACAATGCATGTATTGATCATGGCACCGCACGCACCGTAAGTGCTTGTTAAATGGAAGCTAATTGGTATCATTCTTATTGATGACTATGATGATATCCTCTCTTGCTACCATTTAATTCTACTGAAATTGTTGATTCGTAATGTGTTTAAGGCCCATCTACCTTCATGTTTTTGGTTTAGATTCAGGCAACATCTGTCAATGTCAGGCAAAGTTCCAGATGGTAAGAACTGAAGAAGATTGCTTTGTGTGTGTGCTTTATCCCTTAACACTTTGAAAATGGCAAGAAAGGACAATTATTTAGTGGCTGTTTAATCTGGGCCAGGCTCTGGGATATTGAGATACTTTATGTATGCACCTGCTATAATCTCTAGAAAAAATGTTTTGAGGTAGGCATTATCATCCTCTTATTTTATACATTAGGGAATTTAGACACAGAAAGGGTATGCAGCTCACAACTCATTAGAAGTCACACGTCAAGTAAATGGTGAATCCAGGCATTCCTGGACGCAAAGTCTAATCTCTTACTGTACCCTTCCTCGTCAGCCTCAGCATAAATGCCAAATTGGTGCATTCACTTCAAGGAGCAATTCAGGATCCTATAGACAGATCTTAACAAGGACACAGTAGACTTTATTTTAGTTAACCACTTCCTCAGGTTAATGTTTCTGGGCCTTGTATATTTCTTCTGTAAACTTGGCAGCACAGCAGAGACTGTCTCAGGTGAATGCCCAACATCCTTTCCACTGTCTCATACCTACGATTTTCAACTTGGAATGGGTCACACCTGTGGCAAGCATATTAGGATATGTTGGAACCATTTAATTGAAGGGAAATGTTTTCTCCTTTTCCTGGCTGTTTGAGGCTCTCTGAGTCCCTGCAGTGTTAAAATATAAACCACTAAAACCACCTGTTTACAGTGTTTCCAATCTGTCAGCTAGTGTAACTCCACGTTGAATTAAATAAGAAATCGCTATGGGAATGCACACATCTGAAAGAATAAACAAGTATTTGATATCTATTTTAAATAGAAGCCAAAACATGTCATTGGTACTTAGTATTTCTTTCCTAAAACAATCCCTTATATGTCTCCAAGCATCAGAGAAATGAAGAATTTAAGACCCAGAGGAGACCAGAGGGATCATGTATCTAGCCCTCTCATTTTCCAGGTGAACAAAGAAGTGTTATTTTTTTTCTTTTTCCCAACTGTGTGATATTTTAAAGTTCCCTAGTGGAATAATTTCCCATCTAACTACAGCTTATAGAGTAAGGCCACACAGAGAAAACATTTGGGAATTTTGCAGTGTATCAAGAACTCCACAGTGTGCTGAATAAGGCCTAGAGAATAGGTTTGCTCTCTGTTTTCTATTAATCAATCAATCCAACACAAACACAACACAAAACTTGCAATCAAACATAAAAATTAGCAGAGTAGCAATAATCAGTTCTTGGTACCTTTGCTGTCATTCTTAGCACCTCTGCATGGATAGGACGGGTGACTAAAATGTGAGAATTAGATTCCAATGTCTGCATGCAGGAGCTCCCAAGTATCATCTTTTATTTAAGCCTTCTTGATTTTGAAGTTATACCTCATAGTTATCTAGCTACGGATATAAAATGTATAAAATCACCCCTCTTGGAGGTATTTTCTTTTTATGCATTTCTTTCATTATCATGAAGATCTTTCCTACAGGGGTACTGAGGTTAGCCCAAACCTTTGCACAATGCTCTCTTCTTCAGTAAATGATGGGGTATTCTTCTTGCTCTTACAAAAAGGTAATCTTATCAACAATGCTTCCCTATTTAGAGAGATGGTTTGCTGCTCTTAGTGCATATTAATGATATAATGTCCATTTCTGGCATGAAATTCAGCTCCCATGGCGACAGAGAAAGAAAACAAAAATGAGTAATGAAGAAAGTTCAGTCTATATCAATGTGAAAATCTGGGCTGGCTAGTGGGGTACAGAATGTGAGCAGATCAGTGAGCAAGAAGGTGTCCATAAAATCCTCAAATTAGCTGTTCTATGTTCCTCTGAAAGGAAGCACCCTGTGGCTCTGAGGTTCTTTGAGGAGAATCCCTCTTTCCTGTTGAGTCATATACAACTGCTTTCTGCAGAACTTTAGAACCCAAGTTTGTTTATTTGTTTGTTTCACTCTCAGGGAATTTCCAGTTGGAGATTCGATCAATTCAGTGGCTCCCATATTTGGTGTTATTATTTAAAATGCCAGATACATGGAGCATTTAGAGCTCAGAGATGCCCTTCTTCGCAGAGAAGTGTACCATCACTCTTAGACATAAAGAGCCTTTCCCAGTTGAAGACCTTGAAGGGTCTTTGTTGCGTCTCAGACTCCCCATTCTGAACATGTAGATCTTACTGTCTCTGTGAAGAGGTGGAATATTGTTGAACCCAGAGCTACCAGCTGTCCTAGAGCACATATCAAAGAATTAACCCTAGAGTTGTGTAAAAACGTGATATAGTTGGTTCTGCATTTTACAATGGATGTAAGTTTTTGGGACCAATGTTTTCTACTATAATCCTGAACAGTATGATGGGCAAAACATGCCTTGAGAGAAATGTGTGCATTACTTAGCAGTATTACTTCATTCTATGCCATAGGAAAAATTATCTACTCACATCAAACTCAAAGGTTTCCTACCTCTATTCATGCTAAGGTATTATATTTGAAATCTATAAATACTCTTATAAGATGGTAAATTTTACTTCCTCAATACTAATCACAGTTTTGGAAACACTTTCTAGTGTATGCATTACCTAAAATTGTTAATCTATGGTTTTGCACTTTTTCCTGTCAATCTATAATTAAATCATATGAAAACACACTGATTTTACATCATTATAATAAAGGTGTATTCTGATATCTCTTATGACTATGGCTTCCTAGAATTCATTATTTAATTGCTAGACATTTTATTATCAGCTCATATGGTGTTATCTAAATTAATTGTGAACTTTAATATATTTGTATCTAAAAAGAAAATCAGTTTTCTCCTCGTAAAGTAGACTTAGAAAGCTAAATGGGCAAATTTTATGCTAACAACCTAATATCCTCTTACAGTTAGGAATAGAATCAGAATGTTTAGGAAATGTTTCTTTTGGTTATTTATCAGAGCTTCTGAATTGTGATACTATTATTTTAGTTGCATGAGGTGACACGTTTTGTCCAATTGTTTGTTGACTGGATTTCTAAATTAATGTCAAGACAGCAGTCAGTGGGATGTAAGAAGTTTCCTGAAATGTGGTCTGGTATATCCAGGGCTTTCCACTCTGGCCTTGAAGGGTTGCTAGAAATCCTTGACCAGGCTAGAAAGGAGAGAAAGGGGAAAATATAGCCAAGGGAGAAGTCAGGGCTATTATTATAGCAATGGATGGGGAGACTGGGATCACACAGAAGGAACTGTACCTACTGGATGAACTAGAGAAGGAGTGTGTTAGTCTGTTCTCATGCTGCTAATAAAGACATACCAAAGACTGAGTAATTTTTGTTTAAAAAAAAAAAAGTTTAATTGACTCACAGTTCCACATGGCTGGAGAGGCCACAGTTCCACATGGCTGGGGAGGCCTCACAACCATAGCAGATGGTAAGGCAGAGCAAAGTCACATCCTACATGGCAGCAGGCAAGAGGGCGTGTGCAGGAGAACTCCCCTTTATAAAATCATCAGATCTCATGAGACTCATTCACTATCTCAAGAGTACCATGATTAAAGTAGCTCCCACTGGGTCTCTCCCACGACACATGAGAATTATGGGAGTTACAATTCAAGATGAGATTTGGGTGGGGACACAGCCAAACCATATCCGGGAGTTATAATTTAAAAGGCAGAAGGCCGTCATATTCTACCATGTCTCACAGAGAAACAATTATTTGATAGAATTCCATTTTATTTAATACCAAAAAGATAAGAAAATATATTTGTTGAGAGCCTGTTATGATGCAGGTACCAAATTAAGAACTTTACATACATATCTCATTTAGTCCTCATGTTAGATATGCAAGAAGGACTTGATTGTCCCCATCTTATAGGTGAGAAAACTGAGGCTCAGAGTGAATAGAAAACTTGCTCAGGAACACATGGCTAGAATGTGGCAGAGGTGGGAAATGGAATCATTTCCATTTTACACCATTGATAAAAATTACTGAGGCTCACGTCTGTAATGTAATATTAATCTGTACAACTCTGTAGCAATACTAAGCGTAAGACTCAGAGAGACTGTAACTTGGTCCAAATCAAACTGCGAGTAAACTGCAGAGCTGGGATTGGAGCCAAGGTCATTTCGATTCCAAAACGTACACTCTTTCCAACACATTGCATTCCACCGCCTACAAAGTCCTTCCTGTTATACTAAACAGCTTCTCTAGGGAAACAAACAACTATTTATCTGCCCAAGGTACAGAATCATAGTTCTGCCTTTAAGACAGACAACATAGGAGATGTATCTTAAAGATCTTTATCTGTCCAAAAATTGACAGGCAAGTCTCTGAGATAAAATTTAAAAGGGGGCTTCCATTTAGACATCTCACCTGCCCTGAAGACATCTCATCTCTTCCATTATTCTGTGCTGGGGAAGCTCTCCAGTACAGAATAATCTATTAGGATGGGATTCTAATCTAAAGCAAAAGCATATGCCATGGATTAGCCACATTGTTCTGGCTTGGAATGTTAAAGCTTACTATTTCAACTCATAGCTTACACTCAACCCATTCTCATTCCCTTGGACTGTGTGTGCATGTACTTATTTTACCCACTAGATCAAAGGTTTCCTTAAGGCAAGACATGCCTACAACTAGTCATTCAATACATATGTATTGAGATCTTAGTATGTGTCAGACAGTGTTCTGAGTCCCGATGATTAGCTTCTGAGCAAGATGGACGTGAGCTCCTGACCACACACTTTAGTGGGAGACACAAAGCGGCAGTGACAACAGCATGGTATGATGAAGACTGTGTGATGGGCAAGAACATGTGCATCCTGGGGGCAAATGTAATATAGATTTAGAGACCAGGGGAAGATCCTTGAGGGAACGTCAAGGGGAACTCAAAAGGATGGGTGGGAGTCATGAAAGACTAGAGTTCATGGAGATTGGTGAGGGCTCCCATCTGCAGGGACAGCATGTTTGAAGCAGTGAAAATAAGCCGGAGAATGGGGAAATCAAATAATTGAAAGTTCCTTCTGGATGGAGCCAAAGTGTGTTGTGCTGGGGAGGGCTTGAAGGAGGGAAACACTGGAAGCCACTTCGGTCCTTTCCGTAAGTCCTCGTGCTAGCGTAAAGACTCATATTCCTTTGTCTGTTTCTTTAGCAATACAGGTTTTGTTGTTGTTGTCTTTTTTAAAGACCTGAGATTGGTTACCCTGACTTGGGATTTAATGTCTACTTTCTTGGCTTTTTTTCCCTAGTACTGCTGTCAAATTGCTATTTTGATTCTTGGCCTGTGTGCCTCATTTTCTCCATCCCTTCTCCTTTTGTCAACGGAGGTCTATTAATACTTTATTCACAGTGAAGTTGTTGGGACTAATTACCCGATGCCTGCCTGCAAAGCCATCTGAGACGATTGGCTGAGAGATGTGCTATGAAGTCTCACTGCTTCTCAAAAGCCCTGATTGCTTCCGGCGCATTTCCCTTTCTGTTTTTGTGGGAATGCAGCAGCAATTTATCCCAGTGCCTGTTTTCCCCGAGTCTGTTACTCACTCATCATCTGACACCTGGGAGGAGCGCCGGCAGTGTCGGTGGTACTCAGCCTGACTCCTTCAGACACATCTTCACTCCCAGACAGGATTAGGAACGCCGAGCCAATCCCACTCTGACGGCAACACAGCCCCAACACTGGCTTCCCTGTCTTGTTTTAAAAAATCATCAAATCCTGCTTTCTCTTGCTTTCAGGGACGTTATGTTCTTTAGCGCTTGTCAGAAACAATTAATGGTAAGTTTCTTTCCATACCTGTTTTCAGAGGAGAAATTGATAGTAAATATCCATTCCTTTCTCCTGATGTTGCATTCTCTAGAAGGACAAATAACAGGAAGTGGCAGTAGCAGACATAGAAATGCCCATCAGATTTTTCAAGACATGCTTCACCCGGAGCTGATCAATGGATAGCCAATGCCAGTGGCAGGGAGATGTGACACTTGGGGACTGTCCCTCTCTTTCCTCTCCACTCCTCTCTGGCAGTTGGTCACAGAATTGCACTATGTGCCTCTCCTCCAGAAAGTCATCCTGTGTCACACCATTTCACCACACCACTCCATTCCCACAGTGCAGGGAGTCATCAAGGACCAACCTACACTCAAACTCCACATCTCCTGAAGCCTCTCCATAGGAAAGGCAGTTTAAAATCTCTGAGCTTTACCTCATTCCTGTGTCAAGTGCAGGCAAAACCACTAAACCTATAAAGCTGGTAGAAAAACTCTAACACATAATTAACTTAAAGGGTGTATTCCATGCAGCAAATATTAGAATACTACCCCCTGAAAGTACTTAGTTTACTGAATGATCTATGCCCTGTTTATGATTAATGATGACATATTGATGACAGGTATATAACGAAATACATTATATTTAAAACCACTGTGTACATTTTTCTCTGTTAATTTGCAAACAGCCCCGTGAATTAGGTAAAGGAGGTATTATCACAAAGTTGATTTAAAATTGAGGAATCTGAAGTTTGCGCTTGCTTCTAAGTGCTCTTATACAATTGCCATATGTGGTCTAATTTCTCATTAACACCACTGTGTTAGTTCAATCCTGGTTCCCTCGAGGGTGGGTGTGCATTCATCATGTGGGACTGTTGAGCAGACCAGATAAAGACCTAGAGAAGGGCCGTTCGTACCAGCAGTTCACATGTCTGTGTTGGGTGCAAGGGAATGGTTGGGAGGTCTCAAGTTGGCTTCACTTGTAAGATAGCAACACCTTCTGAACACTTCCCTCTTGAGAATTCACTGAGAAAGCCTTTGATTGTATTTGTCAGCTTCATCAGGTCCAGGAGATGAGAACACGCTCTTTTTCCTGAAATGATAGCCTCTGTTCTGCATGTAATAATTTGCAATATGGTGTTTTTGTCACTCGGAAGGAGTCATTTTCCCTCAGCATCAGTGCTTCCCTTGGGAATTCCTTTCCTTCAGATGTTAACTTGCCTTGGTCCTTACCTTTATTCTTATTCCTCTTGTTTCTCTGACTTTCCATTTCATGCACCTGCCATTCTCGGTAACTCAAATGGTTGATTTTTCTTCCTGTTTTTTTTTTTTTTTTCATATCAATATACTTATTTTCAGTGGGATTTTTACTGTTTTTCAGAGCCCAGGAAGGGGGAATAAAATATAAAGACAAAGACAGAAGATAAAATGATATCCCTTCAGTGTTCCATTTTAAATGTGACATCAGGTGCTTTGACAGCAGCCTGTGTAATGGGAATTGTCCCTGGGTCCCAAACCGAGCCTGGAGAACTTTAACAAAAGAACTCCACGTTTGGCTTGGAAAGTAGCAAGGCTAAAATACATGGCAGATTTTTGGTGTGGGGAATGGAAAGAAGTAATCCATTTTCTTTCTACTTCCTGTTTTCTCTTTCTACATGGGCCTTTCTCTTGGAGTTCAGCAAGATTTAAACACGCACATTCTGTCCCTACATCATGCCTCTGGCCAGTTGTCCATTAGAGGTGGGAGCTTCATTCAAAACATACATCACTTATGAGAAAAAGAAGTGAGGACTCAGTGCATAGTAACTATAGTTATGCATCACTTAATAATAATACATTCCAAGAAATGCCACCTTCATCATCGTGCAAACACTGTAGATTGAACTTACACACACACCTAGGTGGTACAACCTTGCACACACGTAGGCTGCATGGTAGAGCCAGCTGCTCCCAGGTTATGCACTGTACAGCACTGACTGCATTGCTCCTAGGTTGCACAGCTGTACAGAGTGGCTGTATTGAACACTGCAGGCAACTGAAACACAGTAGTAAGCATTTATGTATCTAATCCTAGGAAAGGTAAAAAGACCTTTTTTTAAAATAGGACCACTGTTGATATTCAGTCGATCATTCACTGAGCCATCATTATGTGATGCATGATTGTATTTGAGTGTCTGTTTCTTTACATAAATTGCTTAATTTAGTTCCTGAAAATAGTTCTGTTGAATAGATGATATTATCTTTGATCATCTACATTTTAAAGAGGAAAAAAAGGGTGAGTTCAAAGAAATTAGGTTGCTTGTGTGGGGTCACATAAGTGGTACCTGTCTGAGCCACAGTCCAACCACGCCCACTTGATTTCAGATTCTGTGCGTTCTCTTTTGCACGGCCACTCCTCTGTTTGCATTATTGGTTTGGGATAAGATTAAATGGGGCGTCTCATCTTTTATCCTCAGAAGTCTAGTATATCTTCCCCAACTCTCTTTAGGTATTTCTCCCGGATATCGCTGATCTCGGGATCCCCCACTGGTACGGAGAATCCTCACGCCATTTTCTGCTGCTGGGCTTTCCTGGGGGCAAATCCACCTGCGAGCCTGCACGCTTTTTCTTGGGGACTCCCCCGTCAGCAGCCCTTGGCCAAAATGACCCTCTAATTCTCTGAATATGTCATTCCCAGTTCACAGTCGGGGTATCCTGGAAGTACGTCAAGGAGCTTGCTGGAAAGAAGTGGATAGGAAGCCCCAGAAGAGGGCCCAAGATGCTCATAGAGTTGGCAAAAGAGGCAGTAGGTGCAGTGGAAGGGCGTCTGGACCGACGCGCAGGTGTAAATCCACCTGCTGGCTCACCGTTGTGTGATCTTCGGTGCAATGTCAACTCACGCAGCCTCAGTACTTTCCTCTGCAGAATGGATCTAACAGCCGATCTCGCATCCCGTGGTGAGAGTTAAAGGAATGCCTGTTAGATGGTGTTAGCCCCAAATCTCCCCATTATCCTCATTCCTCTTTTCCCCATACCACGAACACTTCATGCTCTGCATATTGTATGAGAATGATAGCTGATATTGACTGAGTGCATCCTACGCCCAGGAGTGTTTCTAAGCATTCTAAATGCATTTGCTCATTTAATCTGGCGAACAAATTTTTAAAGGGAGAATCCAATGACTGATTAGATTTTCTGGCAAATGGAGGCATTGTTTTCACCACACACGAAAGCAACAGATACGTGAAATAATGCTTACAGGTTCATGAGCTTGATTTAGCGACGCCACAACGTCTACTGCATCGAAACATCATGCTGTATGTCAAAACATGCAATTTTTATTTGTCAATTAAAAGTAATCATTTTTTTTTTTCAAAAAGAGAAAGAAAATTCAGGTAAAGGGTAGTGAAGTCACTTTGCATAAGGTCAGGTAGCTGGAACCACCCCACAGCAAGGCAGGATAGGAACAATGGTGCCCAAATGAGATCAAGAACATCCGGATCCTCAAAGGTAGGCAGAGGCTGAGGGCAATGGGTTAACCCAGTGACCTGGTGCCCTGCACAGCCCTTGCCCTTACCCACTGCAATCTACTAGAGCCACCACTCAGCCAGAAGCACACTACTCCTGTGCCGCTAACAGAAGGCAATTAAGTAGAGGAGAGCAGAATAATTTATTCTCCCTCTCTCCCCTTCTCCTCCCGTCCCTCTCCTTCTCCACCCTGTCTTTCTTCTACCAAATGTGATTGTGCATCTATTATGTGCTGTTCCTTTAAACACTCAGGATATGACAGTGAACAAAAATGGTGAGAACTCACCCATCCCAGAGGCATCTAGGAGACAGGACTAGGGTGAAAGGGCTTCCAAAGGCAGAGACTGATACAGACCATCTGCCAGCCTCACCACTCTTTGCTCTGATGCCAGCAGAGGTGAAGAGAGAATGGTTCTGCTTAACATGGAGCCACTAAAAGTGTTTCCAACTAGAACACAAGACTGGAAAGATAGGGCAGGGACAGACATTCCAATCTCTAAAGGAAGAGAGAGCTACAAAACCAGTCAATCAGATAATAGCTCAGAAAGTGGATACTTCAGGAATGGAAAGGAAGTTTCCTTATTCCAAGATCCAAGAAGTGGCCATATTTGGATGTTACTTAGACTCAGGCCTGGGTCCCAAGCCCAAAGGCTTTCTGTGCATTTAGCAGTGGTTCTCATCTGAAACTTTATCAAGTGATATAGTTTGAGCACTTGATTTGATATCCAAAAGCAAGTAAGAAGATAGTTTCTGAGCACTTGCCTTGTTATGCCAAGGAAGTAGGTGGACAACAGAACTGACCTTATGAGCCAAAGGGAGCTGGTAGCCAGGCTGCCTGAAGCTGCGCTTCAGAGATGCAAGAACACACACAAAAAAATCAGCGTTCTGGTAAGTCCTCTGCCTTAGTGCTCCACCTTTTCTGTTTCTCCTCTTTTCTTCTTAGTCTGTTTCAGAAAAAATTCCATGTACCAAGGCATCAAGGAAGAAAGTACATCTTTCTACTCTTAGAGCAGGTGAGCTCTGGGAAGCAGAGTATGTGGATTCAGATGTGGTTATGGTAACTGAAGTATGGCTGTAGCTCAGGCTGAAATTTCAGTCATTCGTGACACCCACTCCCATACCCCACATCCAGTCCGCTGCAAATCCCAGAGCTCTACCTTCAATACCTTTGCAGACTGCAAGTCCTTATCAGCATGTACTGTTGACACTCTAGTCCAAGCTACCCTGCCTGGATTCCTGCAGTAGCCCCGGGTCCTACTCTCAGCCCTTTCTAATCCGGTCTCAACACAGTGGCCAGTTTCCCGGTGTACACCTTGTCATATCTTAACATTTCTGCTTCATTTTGAGTCAAAGCCAGAATGTTGAGCGTGGCCTCCAGAGCCATGCTGGGTCCCCCCCACAGGCTTCTCACCTCCTTCCCTCCACTCACTGGCTCTAGTGCATGGCTCCCACCTTCTTTGAATTTGCTCAGCATGTTTCTGGGCTTTTGCAATTGCTCTGCCCTCTGCCTGAAATTCTGTCTCCTGAGAAGCACAGCATCCCCTACTATATTTTGGGAGTTGTTACTAATCCACCTGTTATATAAAATCACATCCCTAGTCCCAGACTCCTCATTCCCTCTATCTTGCTTTATCACCCCCGCCCCATATATTATTTATTCAGGTTGATTTCTCTATTTACTTATTGTCTATCTTTCTTTTCATTTAAATGGAAACTCTATGAAGACAGGGACATTGTCTGTTATGTTCACTACTAAATTCCCAAATCTGAGAGCAGTGCCTAACCCATAAAAGGTGCTTAGTAAATATCTGTTGAATGAGTAAATACAAAAAAAAAAAAACCGTTCCCAAGGCATAAAGAATTGATTGGTGGCCTCTTTATCTCATGGTTTATCTCCTTGGTTTTCTCTCAGGCAAGATAAGATTTGTTTAATAATTAACATTCTATTTTTTTTACTGTAATTCTAATTTTTAAAAAAGTATAATTTCTTTTTTCCTATTCTTCTCTCACTTCTGCATCAAAGATTGAGGGAATTAATTTGTTCTTACCAAATAGATTGAGGCTTTTGTGCTTAGATGGAAATACTCAGGATTTTCATCACATTGTGTTTCTGTATCTCAGATTTCAAGGACAGGCCTGACTTCGAATGTCAGAGTTTTATAAGAAGAAATATACTGTTCTGGGTGGCTTAGCAGGGGTGAAAAAGCATTCTCTTTGTAACCTCAATGCTGGGGTACAAATCTTAGCTCAGCCACTTGCAAACTGTGCCCTTCAGCAAATACTAGACCTCGCTGTGCTTTAGCCTTTACTTCTAGAAACTAGAGAAGGTGAATGACGGGATTAATAATATAACCTCACAAATTAGAACTGAGAATTAAATGGATTAACACCTGAAAAGTAGTGAGAACTCATCCTAACTTAGAAAAGTGTTTCTTTATAAAACAACACTCTTTCTTTTCCTGTCTCTGGAACCATGAACACGCTATCTCCTGTCACTGCACGTCAATTTTCTTACCAATGAAATGAAGAGGGAGGTAGGAAAGGCTGAACAATTTCTGACTGTGATTTTTATCCACTCTGTGAGGCTCTCTTAGAGCCAGGAAGACAGATTTTGTGCTTCTATTTAATTTAATTTTTAGTTTCCTTCTGCCCAGGCCTTGAGGTTTCAAATGGATTATCCAGATTCCAAATCCAAAGCCTGCCAGGCCCTGCTGTTCCACTGCAGTTTTTTCTTGAAAAGCAGAGAGGATGCCCAGGAAACGTTCTAAGGAGCCTCTGGGGAGATCTCTGGGCAGGCAGGGGCAGGCTGGGTGGGGTGGGGCCCCCTGGGCTGTGAGGGCTCCTGGCAGTGCTGGGGACAGCTGTGGGTACTTAGATCTCCAGAACCATGGGTGTGAGTGGGAGGCGGCCACAGTGACAGAGTGACCTCTGCCCCAGGAGGCCTGTGCAGAAGTCTTTGTCAGCAGTCCCCCATGACCCATCCCAGCAAATGCCCAGGAAGGCAACTGGCACTGTGACCTCTAAGTGGGGCATGAAAGAATGAAACCCAAATTTCCATGCTCAGGAAAACCTCCTGTAGAAGCTCGATCATCGTAACCTCTGGTGGACCTCCTTGTTCAAAGTGACAATGGATTCCTCGCCATGCCCTGAGGTGATGAAGAGAGCCTGTGCCTGTAGCTCACGTGTCCATCGTCACGCTTTCCCCTCTTCCCTTATCTGTGCCCTGCCACCGATTCTCAAACAGTTAAAGAGTATGCTTGTCCATAAAACTCAGCTTGGAGAGCCAGTCTTTCCTACCAAGATAATTTGTTTGTTAGCTCCCTACATCCCCTATTCACAGAAATAAAAGGATCTTTGCCACTCTGTGCTGACTGCTTTCTGTGTTGCCTTCCAAAACTGGATGTCATTCGTGGGCTGGGGCCAGCAGGCTGTCAGGCTACCCTCATCTTTGCCCTTGGTGCCAGCGAGTCGCCTGCCTAAGCCAAGGCAAGGGGACCTCAGGGAGAAGCTCCAGGACATGTGACTGTTTGTGGCTTGTCATGCCAGAAAGAGAAGAAAAGGGCTATGGGCCCATGCTGAGCCACCTGAAATTCTCAGCAGCTGACTACCATCACTTCTTAACTCACCACCGAGACAATCTTAGAATAAATCTGAAGGCCAATAAGCCTTTCCAATAATCAGTAGACTTAATGATCTTGACTTTGTATTTTCTGTAAATTTTCCTCAAGGTGTTCAGCTACATTGATCTCCTGAAAGAAAGTAAAAAAATAAAAGGTAAGATAGTAAGACAAGGAAGGAGAGAAAAAGGAAGGAATAGAGCATCTGGCATACACTAGATGCTCAACAAATATTTATTGGATTTATTGGATGATAAATGAAAGGTTGACGTAAGTCATAACAAGATTGTTATCAATGGCAGAATGGGGCCAATAGAGCCTTCTTTGGACACTGAGGAGACAAGAGCCATATGTTGCAACAAAAGAAAGAGAGGGCACTGAGAACTGGAAACCTGAGTTCTAATCTCAGTTCTGCTGCTCTCTAACAGGTGTGACCTCTGGAGAAATCACTGATGGCAAAATAACTCAGGGTTCTCATCTCTAATAGGATGGAATCAGTCTCCCAATTGGAGAAGACAATCTCCTAAATCCTGCTGATTCTAAGAGCTGTTTGCTCATTCCTGCATTCAGCAAACACTCGTTGAGTGCGTACATCTTCTAGACTCTGAAAATAGAAGAGGGAAGACGTTAAGGTGGTTAGAGGTGCTCTCAGCTACGTGGACACAGTGTTGTAGCTCAGTGTGTAAGAACTTTAACAGCATAGGCTCCAGGGGCCACAGGTGCAGAGAGAGAGGCCTGGGCATCTATGGAGCAAGCAGCCACACAGCCCAATTTGTGATGCAGGTACAGAAACAACCGATTGTCATGCAGTGTGATTCATATTATTAGGGAGGCATGTTCCATGAAACTATGACTTTGTTTCAAATCACAGTAAAATGAGAATCATCCCACAGGGCTGCCTTTCTCAGAGTATTGCCCTTTAATTTAAGAACTCTCACTCATTTCTAAACACTTGGACTCCTATTCAGAGCTAACCTTTCCTTGCACAGTTTTGAAATTATAGGTCATTGAGACAGAAATACAACTTACTGAGACGGAATTCTAAATGCTACTTTTATACCTGGTTTTGTCCACTTCAGTTATCACAAAACTTGACTTTAACAGTTAAGTGGGACAGTGGTGTTCTGGAGTGGACCCAGGTAGGGTGCAAAGAGCTGATTATTAAATATTTAGGAATTTTGCAGGACAGTTAAATAGTTGGTAACGTGAGATCAGCCTTGGTAGTAGTGTTTACCTCATAGAAATGGGCAAACACTGTAAATCTGAGCATTCTTGTTTTTTGTTTTTTACTGGAGAGCTGGTCTGCCAGCCCACCACTTGATAGAACTCACAAGGTTCAGTTACCAGTTAAGAGAATTTACCAGGAGGAATTTTTCACTATAAATGTTTGGGGAATTGAAGCAATGCATGACAATAATAAGAATACAGAATACCAATAAGTCCTAAACTGCACACTTTTAAGTGTATTTGTATCTAATCTATATCATTATGTTTTATTTTCTAATTTAAAACTGTTTATTTGTTTGCTTAAATATATTGATTTTTAAAGAAACTTTTGTGATGACTATAAATGTGAAAAAGAACACAACACCTCTTTGCATATAATAAATTGTAATAAATGAATAACATTACAATAATCCCACCATGTATCATCTAAAGTCATCCCACATACTTCCAGAAGTGTGTATAGTACACAATGAAAGTTGTAAAATGAATTCTTGTCATACTCTCCAGTGCTTTTTCTCTAAGAAATAATCATAGCAAAGGTTATGGTACATTGACTGTGAATGAGGCATCACCATATTGCATACACATTATGTATATATAATTCCATACACATTAATACAGATATGTTAGTTACATAGATTAACTCATTTAATCACTGTAAAACATCCTACAAGGATGGTATTATTATATCCCAATGTTACACATTAGGAAACTGAAGCACAGAGAGTTTAAATAACTGTCCAAGGTGAGTGGTAAAGCCTGGATGAACTCCAGACAGTTGGGCTCATGAATCTGTGCCCTTCATCATTGTGCTTCACTGCAATGGCAACTCCTCTTGAAACTGAAAATGCATACAACACTAGGGTTCCTTCAGGACTCCTAAACTTTGGAAAACCTTAGAAGCTACCCCATAGAAACAAAATCCATATAAATAAGAGTACAAATTTGTGATAAAGTTGTTACAGCCTTAGTCACCTTTGTAGCAAAAATAGTGAATCTCCACTAGTAGGTGAATGACAGAATAAATTAAGTTATACATACACTATGGAATATTAAACAGTCTTTAAAGAGAATGAATGCAAATTATACCAGAAACTTGGAGAGATTTTCATTGGTATCATTGTAGAAGAAAAGAAAAATGCAAACAAAACATGTATAATAATCTCCTTTTTTATAAAGTTTACTTTGAAAGTATCCTTCCTACTGCCAGCCATAGGGGTTTTAAGCCTTCAAAGTGCCTACTCATCTAGTAAAGTGTGAAGGGATAGCTATTTCGTTTGTATTTCCCACTGCTGGTGCATATGAACAAGGTCCCATACACCAGCTTGCCATTTGTATTTGTTCTGAGAATAAGCCTTTGCAAATTTTTACTTGTTTATTAATCTCCTCTGTTTAATTTACAAGAGTTATGTTTTTCTTCTTCATCTCTTTGTGTGGCCTCTTCTTTGCAATCCTCCCAAGCTACAAATGTTTTATTTGTCTTTTGGCTTGGTTATAAATTTTATTTATAACAAAATTTTTTTATGGTATAGTCAAATATACTTATCTTAAAAAAAAAAAAAAAAAGTTGCTGGGTCTTTTTTTCAGTCTCAAGTCAAAAGTGGGGAAAGTAGGAAAACCAAATAGACCCAAATAAAACCTTGACTAGAAGAACCTAAAATTTTAGGTTCTGAGTCTCCTAGCAAGACTTGAACCTAAAATTATTCCCCATGTGTGCCATGCCTTGACCTTCCCTGTAAAACATCATTAAATCTCTGCAGACCACAGGACTGGAGACATTCCTATTTAAGTGTTTTATATCCCAGTTTTGTGCTTCACACTTTCACTCCGGTCTATTAACCACCCCATGCAGGCACTGGGAGGGCTTCAGGGCTGGAAGGGGAGGAGAAAAAAGGTGGCAGAGGGAGTTGAGTTATGTTAGCGTACTGATGGCATAGCAACTCTTCATATTTTATTATACTAATTAGTGGGTATTAGATTATATTTAAAGCTTAAATCTTCATTGTGTTCTATTACGATGGTGGATTTTAAAACTCCAGCATGTCTTTGAGTCAAGGTAGGTTCTTAATTTGGCTTTCCTGCCCCTTATTTGGTCTGTTTGCCCAATTTTCCCCATTTTCTGAACTCAGTGCTGTATTTAATGGGCTTGTCAAACCTACATTTAATTTAACGTGTCTCATGAAGGTCCCCTGCGACCTCACAAAGTAGTGGAAGAATGACTTTCTGAGGATCCCCTCTGTGAATGCTATTTCCAGTCCACTCCCCTGCAAACTCACCTCTATCCAGCTGTTCCCAAATACACAAATGCCTTTGACTTCTTTCCCCTTCACCCTAACACAATTTAGGCATACATTCGAATGCACTCTACGACGGCATCTGCTATAGCTGCCTCCTCCTTCAGTCTTGTCTGGCCGTGGTCTCTGGACTTCACCTTCATCTTCCTTGGCCTGAGTGATCATAATGGAATCAGCACCAAGCCCATCCTGCCAAAGTTGACTTTCCAGAGCATGTCTTTTGTCATCCCCCATTGAAGAAGCACGGGTGTTTAGAGGATAAAATCCTTGGTGTGGTACCCAATGCCTTTGTTTTCTGATCCAAAATGACTTTTGCCACCTTATCTTCATTGACTCTTCACATAAATGATCGGCAAAGCCCTTGTGGGATGCGTGTTTGGTAGCTGCGTGAACGGGGGAAGAAACTCACGCCCTGCTCTCTCCCATCACATAGTTCTTTCTGGGGCTGCATTGCCCTCCTGCTGCCTAAAATGTGCTTCCCTCTTTCCCTGGGAAAAGATGCCCTTTGTACTTTTTAGTACCCTGATTCTAACATTTCCATTTATCTTAGTGAATTGAGGTTCTGCTGTCTCTTGACTAATTCCATGTCTTTGAAGATAGGGTCAGCAACACAGTCATCTTTGTAACTTTTGCCCATAGCAGATTGAGAGTAATCATTTCTGCAAATAAATATTTGCAGAAAGAAGGAAGGAAGAAAGGAAGGAAAGAAGGAAGGAAGGCATGGAGGGAGGGAGCATGAGAAGGGAAGGGAAGGGAAGGGAAGGGAAGGAAGGAAAGAAGGAAGGAAGGAAGGAAGAAAGGAAGGGAGGGAGGGAGGAACGAAGGAAGGAAGGAAGGAAAAAGAAAATTGATGCTAACCTTAAACAGTATTTCCCTGAACTGCACTTAGCTTGTTTGTGTCTTATTTTCTTGCTTCGTTTTACTTGTTCATTTGCTTATTCATTTTGAGTGATATAATAGCACTTTTGGTCAGGAGCAATGGCTGATGCCTGTAATCCCAGCACTATGGGAGGCTGAGGGGGGCGGATCACTAGGTCAAGAGATCGAGACCATTCTGCCCAACATAGTAAAACCCTGTTTCTACTAAAATACAAAAATTAGCTTGGGGTGGTGGCACACACCTGTAGTCTCAGCTACTCGGGAGGCTAAGGCAGGAGAATTGCTTGAAGCCGGGAGGCAGAGATTGCAGTGAGCTGAGATGGTGCCACTGCACTCTAGCCTGGTGCCTGGCAAAAGAGCTAGACTCTGTCTCAGAAAAAAAAAAAAAAAAAGCACTTTTAAACTGGCTTTGGAAAGGCTGCTTACAAGATTTGTTAAGAAGACTTAAAATGTGACTCGCAGGCCAGGTGTAGTGGTTTATGCCTGTAATCTCAGCACTTTGAGAGGCCAAGGTGGATAGATTACTTGAGGTCAAGAGTTCGAGACCAGTCTGGCCAACATGGTGTGAAACCCCGTCTCTACTAAAAACACAAAAATTAGCCAGGTGTAGTGGTGTGTGTCTGTAATCCCAGTTGCTGGGGAGGCTGAGGCAGGAGAATCACTTGAACCTGGGAAGCAGAGGTTGCAGTGAGCCAAGGTTGCACCACTGCACTCCAGCCTGGATGATAGAGCGACACTCTATCTCAAAATAAAATATAAAATAAAATAAAATATGACTTGCACTGACTCTATGGAACACATAGGAAGACCCCAGAAGAGTGCACATCATTAATCACATGGTCATTTGTATTTTTATTAATTACAGTTCTGATTCCAAGGCATAGTAATTACTGTATAAAAGAAAAAAATCCTTTCTATAGTAGAACCTGGGAATCACATAATCTGGGTTTCTTTCATTGTGCTTCATGGGGAAATTGACCATAACCCTCCTACCTTTTTCTCTACTTGGACAGCAGGATGAGGTTCAAGGGCAAAAAAATAAAAGCCCAAATCTCTGTCATGCTCAAGCTGGGAGCGCCAGGAAATGGGCAGAAATCAGACTGGAGGTTTTATGGAGCAAAGCCTAGTAGCTAATATTAATGAGATTCCTAGAAGAAAATAGCCAGAATTGAAAACCTTTGGGGAGACACTGGAAACCATCTGAACTAAGAGAGTTAATCAGAAATGGGACCTCCAGAGGTTTCCCATCTCCTGCTAAGCACTGCAGCACCTGATCAGGTGACTTTGGTTGCTGATGGGTGACAGCTTAATTTACAAGAATGCCAAGCAACAGAAATTTGAAAATAAACCAAATATACACTTTATAAAGAGAGGGAAATGTGATTCTGCACTCTCTAGCATACTTTACCCGAAGCTTCATCAACCCCATAATAAGATGATACCTTACCTGGATGAAACGTTAATATTAAATATTATGAGAAATTTGCTGGAGATTGTGCCGTACATATTTCTGGTCTAACTTGTCTCTCCTATTTTAATAAAGAATATGTATGTATGTGCACATATATTTTAGAAATTTCCATTAGGAATTAATTCTGATATCTTAATAGATTAACCTTGCTGGTATCTAATATAATTTATTTTTAAAATGAAATTCCTACTACAGCGAAGATTTTAATGGGTAATCTTTTTTTGGTATCCCTCTGGAAATCTCCATGCCTGAGGCTGCACTTTTCCTAAAGGCCCGCTCCCCTGTGGACTCTGGTGGGAAGCCCTCCTGCACAAGAGCTGTGAAATCAGACCAGCGTTTCTAAGTAGAATCTCTCAGACAAAGGATGGGACTGTCACCTACCCTAGCATTTTGCAATGCCTGAAATATCTTAGTCTTTTAATAGCATTAGCCTTTTCACCCTTTTCCTACCCTTTCTCCCCGGGCAACCAAGAGGCATTTCACTCGTCTAGGATGACAGGCAAACATCTGCCTTCATGTGGAGGAGGCTCAAAAGACCAAGAACTTAGCATGTCCGAATGCCCGGCACATTTAGATTCTCAGAGATAGGATTTCAGCAGACTCTTTGACATTGACTTTTCTGATAAATTGTGATTCCAACAATCATGTTACCTGCTCCACACAAACCTTCTAAGACAACGTTGCCAGGTCTGTACTCCACTCCCACAAAAAAGAACACAAACAAACAGAAAACTGGATATGATTCTTCTACACACTTGAGGAGGGTAAAGGAAGGCTTCTTTTATCTGCCATTTCCCATCTCACAGAGAACCTGTGATTCTTTTTATTTCCAGAAAATAATTGTTGGCTAGAATTCTATCCCCTACATGATTGGCTCCATTTCAGCACCATTTCTAGATACCTGCCTGCTTGGGGCACTAAGGCTACGCTCCATCCCCAGTCCTGCCATATGATCTTTTTCTGTTCTATAAAGTGGCTCCCATTAGAGTTCAGAGGGTTTCCAACAATCTCTATTAAGGGGTTTCTGCTGTAGCCCACTCTCATGAAACATGTTTTCAATATCCTTGAAAGTGCCTACTTTTGGTGAGGAATTTCTTTTTCCAATAATCTTTGAACTATAAGCATATGAATGTAGAATTCGCAACATAAACATGATAGAGTCCTAAGAGTGCCTGTGGGTCCTTTACTCAAAGGATAAGGCTTCTCTGATTTCCAGTCTATACTTGATGACAATATTCTTTAAGCTGAGTTCGGTGACATAGTTGGTTTTTTCATTGCCTCTAATTAGGGAAGTTGGGTTTCTCAGGGTTGTTACATGGAATTTCCCAAGCTCATGGATAGTAACCTGAATTGTGTGACTTCCTCTTGGCTAAGCCCTGGTCTAGCTTCTACCATCATCCATTTCTATATCTTTTTTTCATTGTGCTTCTGACAAGATATGCTCAGGCTGTTGGACTGACTTCCAGCTTGTATTTGGAAAATTAACAATTACAGTCACAAAGTGCTTTGACATTCTAGAGTGCTATAGAGCTGCTTAATGCTGATGGAATTGCTATGGAGCTGTCTTCTTCCAATCACATCTTCACAGGGAATGGAGGTTTTATTGACAGCTCTGGTAGATGAAGTTTGAAATACATGAACAGTCAGATAGATTGGAAACGGATGGTGGCATCACCAGCTTTCTCTCCTCTGCCTTTGTCTTGGTGTCTCAACTCTGTTGTAAAACACCCACTTTAGAGCAGAGAGAATTCAAGGGTCCAGTTGGGAGGGGCCAGTAGCTATTTGATATGGTTCAAATATGTGTCCCTTCCAAATCTCATGCTGAAATTTGATCCACAGTGTTGGAAGTGGGGCCTGGTTGGAGGTGTTTGGGTCATGGGGGCAGATCTCTTATAAATGGCTTTGCACCCTCCTTGCAGTAGTGAGTGAATTCTCACTATTGTAGTTCTCACTAGACCGTTCAAAAGAGCCTGGCACCTCCTTCCCTTTCTCTATTTCCCTTCCTCTCTTACCATGGGATGCCTGCTTCACTTTGCCTTCTGCCATGAGTGGAAGCTCCCTGAAGCCCTTACCAGAAGCAAATGCTCGCCCCGTGCTCCTAGTACAACCTGCAGAATCCCTAGCCCAAGAAACTGTTTTTCTTTATAAATTACCCCGTCTCAGTATTCCTTTATAGGAGCACAAAACCAGACTGTATTATACTCCTTTTGTGGTTTTGGTTGCATAGATTCTAGGTGGTTCAGAAAAAGGAACTGAAATAAATCACTGGTGTTATGTCTCCAACAGCTCTACAATGTTGGATCATGAGATCCTGACATGTTCACAAGACACATATGAGGGGATGACACAGATCACAGTATAATCTCACAATTTCTCCAGAACTCCAAAGTCATTCACTGTGCCTCAGTAGTCCACTCTACTGACCACACACTGGAACATGAAAATACTTGGAAATGTCATGACTGTAAACTCCACTCTCTGACACCACCATTCCCTCTTTCCATGACCCATGCTCTCTCACTACGTCGACAACTCCAGCCCTTTATGCCCTCTTCTCCAAGCTGGTTTTCTCTTCGCTTCAGTGAACTTCTCCATCCATCAGGACAACTTACCTACCACCTTGTGCCTTCTCCATTCTCCACGAGTGCCTTGCAGAACCTGATGCTGAGCAGCCACACCATCACAGCCTCTTCTATAGCAGGATTCTGAGCACAGCTGAGGGAAACAATATAACACCACAAATGGATGTCACTAGGAAGTTATGGCTTGAGGTTTACTCGGGCCATCTGCATTTGTTGGTATTCCTCTGCCTTGACCACTTTACTTTTTACCATTCCCTTAAGCTTCCTGTATGTCCTTTACTTTCTCAACAAACGGCCTTGCCCCAGATTTACAGAATAAATAATCAGTTACAATTTTTTTCAAACATTGTACCCACCTACTACCAGCAGCCTATCTGCATTCCTATCTACCCTGCGTCTTCCTTCCCACCTTAACCAAAGAGGTGTCCCACCTTCTGCTCAAAGGTACACCCTAATCCACAGGTAACGAACTCCATTAATGTGTCCATGTGCTCTCTTGTATTTTCAGCATCACTTCTTCCGCCATTTTCTTTGAAAAGGGGGGCATGTTCAAATCTCTACATGTTTACAATAATTCCACACAATTGTATGTTCCTTGCTGCTGGTCTGATTTCTTTCTGTTACTTCATAATCCACTGAATGGAAGAGTGATCTACAGTCATGATTTGCATTTCCTTATTTTCTTGGCACCCTTCAAAGCATGGCAGCTTCACTTCTTTATGTGCTAATTCATATTTCATTAAAATGAAAAATGGTCTCCCAATTCGCAACGTTACACTCATCTGACTTTACATCTCTCTAGTATTGATGTTAGCAACCATTCCTTCTCTTTCTCTTTGAAACTTGAGACTGGGAGCAGTGGCTCATGCCTGTAATCCCAACATTTTGGGAAGCCAAGATGGGTGGTCATCTGAGGTCAGGAGTTTAAGACCAGCCTGGCCAACATGGTGAAACCCCATATCTACTAAAAATACAAAAATTAGCACTGGGCATGGTGGCTCACTCTCATAGTCCCAGCTACTCGGGAGGCTGAGGCATGAGAATTGCTTGAACCCAGGAGGCAGTAGTTGCAGTGAGCTGAAATCGCCCCACTGCACTCTAGCCTGGGCAACAGAGTGAAACTCAGTCTCAAAAAAAAAAAAAAAAAAGGAAAGAAAACTTTAGTTATTCCTTAAGACCTTATTTGCAATAAAAATTGTGAATTTATGTGATTGTTTGATGAATATCCATCTCCCCATGTATTGTAAGCTCAAGAGAGAAAGAAACAATGTATCTTTGCTAAACATTTTAACCCCAGTGCCTAGGACACATAGTAGGTGTGCAATTAATGTTTCATTGAATGGGTGGATCAATGAATGCTCTCATGAAAAATATAGCACCCTTATTTATCCTAGAGTGTCTCTTCCTCCTCTGGGCTGTCCTAGTCAGTTTCCCTCACTAGCCCACCCTTCATATGTGATTGTTTTTCAGGGTATTATTTTTGACTCTCTTTTCCCAGTCTTCGTGATATGTTTACACAGTCTGTTCATTGCTGTGGTTTCAAGTATTCACTCTCTTCTAAGCTTTAGATGATATATCCAGCTTTTTACTAGACAGAGATACTTTAAATTCATCTCTTTAAAAGCTGATCTCATCTTCTCCCTCTATTTTCATTCTATTCTCTTCTTATAGCTCAACTTATGGCTACTGACATAATTAGCAGTGTCGTGGCCCAAGAGACGTGGAAGCCAATGCAAGTCACTGCTCACTCTTGTTCTCCACGTTATTGCTACTACCACCTACCCTGCCGATTCTACCCACCTAATAGGTTTTAATTTGTCTTCTACTGACCGTTCCCACCGGCACTATTGTTATAATTTCTTGCTTGAAAAATAGTTTTCTAACTTGTCTCCTGGTTTCCAAACTTACACCTTCAAACTATTTTCTGTAACAAAATTATAATCATTTTATAGTTTCTTACTCAAAAAAACACTGAAAAGTTTCTAAGTGCTTTTTATAAAAAATGGAGAAGAATTCAAGGCATCCACATTGAATGTAGGTTTGCCCTGGCTGTCTCTGCACTCTTTCCTCTCCCTGACCTTCAGCAGCACTGGGCTACTTATGCACCCCGACTCAGTTTGCATTTTCACCCTTCCCTTCCTCTGCACAGACTGTTTCATCAGTCTGGAGTGTGCCTGCTACTGCCCCCCACGCAACTTACCACCTGTAAACTTGCTCTTGCTTCATAATTTAGTTCATTCGATATCAACTCTGGAAAGTCTTCTAAACTAACATGTGTTACATGCCCTCCTTTGTTTTTCCATAGAACCCTGTCTCTAATTCTGCTTTAGCGATTATCACAATATTCTCTAACTCTGTTTCTCCACCCTTCCACTGTGAACAGTTTAAAGGGTACAGACTACATATCCTCAATGCCTAAGACACTTGGAATTCATCATATAGTAAGATATAATAAATGTGCATTGATTATTTTTTAGCTCTTCATTTTAATATTCAAGTATGAAACAACTAGGTCCCTTTCCCACCAAGTTTCTTTTCATTTTTTTTAAATTTATATTTGAGCTCTGGGATGCATGTACAGAATGTGCAGGTCTGTTACGTAACATGTGCCATGACGGTTTGCTGTAACTATTAACTTATTATCTAGGTTTTAAGCCCAGAATGCATTAGGAATTTGTCATAATGCTCTCCCTCCCCTTGCCCCCCAACCCCCAACAGGCCCCAAGTGTGTGACATTCCCGTTCCTGTGTCCATGTGTTCGCATTTTTCAACTCCCACTTATGAGTAAGAACATGTGGTGTTTGGTTTTCTGTTCTTATGTTAGTTTGCTGAGAGTGGCGGTTTCCAGCTTCACCCATGTCCCTGCAGAGGATATTGTGCATTCTTTTTTATGGCTGCATAGTATTCCATGGTGTATATGTGCCACATTTTCTTTATTCAGTCTGTCGTTGATGGGTATTTGGGTTAGTTCCAAGTCTTTGCTATTGTAACTCACCAAGCTTCTTGACTTTAAAACATCCTGAAGTTATCTGGAGTAAAAGAATGAATGTGTAGTCTACCACCTTGAGCTATGGGAGAGGTATGCTGGAGATTTTGACACACCAGCCTCGGGAAGGTCTTAACTCAGTCACTCTAGGATTCTTGTTCTCTCCTTGGACCTAATGGCTGCTTTGGGTGCTCGTGAGGTTTCATTCTACATCAATGGCAAAGGCAGTTCCCATATGGCTTCTCTTACCATTCAGAAGGCTTTGATCTGGCCCCTTGAACTGCCAGTTGGTCTGTGCTAATGGAATAGAGACTCATTTTAATATTGGTGTAAGACAATCTGCTGTGTCTAAAAGTTCCTAAAAGTTAACCGTAAATAACTTTTCAGAACTGAATTCTCCAATTCAGATAATTTTGAGTTATCCAAAATTTGTACATCCCTGTCTTTGAACTTCCCCCATGGTGCAGATGGTTGGGAACTGGCTGAGAGTAGGGCTGCATATTGTGCTATATGACTGCATACCCCGAAGAACTAGAGGAGGCTGCACCTTTGAGGCTTGATTGCAACTTCCCTGAAGTCCGTGTTTTATGTAATGGCAGAGTCACAGTAGGGTCAACCCAGAGAAATCATGAGGAAGACGGGCATTTGGGGACATTCCACACATCCTCATGGACTGCCTCCAGAGTACAGAGTCCCTGGGCAGTAGGGCCCGGCTGCCTGTTGCATGGCAGGCATCACCATCTCAGGGTAGAATGCCTCCCCCTCAAACCTTCAGAGACTGTGTTAGTCCATTCTCACACTGCTATAAAGAACTACCTCAGACTGGGCAACTTATGAAGAAAAGAAGTTTAACCAACCCACAGCCTCACCAGCTGTACAGGCAGCATGGCTGAGGAGGCCTCAGGAAACTTACAATTGTGGCCAAAGGAGAAGTGTAAGCAAGTACAGTCCTCATATGGCCAGAGCAGGAGAGAGAGAGAGAGAGAGAGAGAGAGAGAGAGAGAGAGAGAGAGAGAAAGAGCACAAAGGGGGAAGTGCCACACATGTTCAAATAGTCAGATCTCATGCGAACTCACTATTGCAATAACAGCGAGGAGGAAATCTGCCCCACGATCCAATCACCTCCCACCAAGCCCCTCCTCCAATGCTGGAGTTTACAATTTAACATGAGATTTAGTTGGGGACACAGAGCCAAACTATATCATGTGTATTCTAAGACTTACCTGTTCTACGCCCCATGTATTTGGGAACACACTGTTTGCTACCTTACTAAGTTAAATCATTGGTCTTGATGATGTTAATGGTTAACAATACTAATGGCTAACATTTTGGGGTTGCTTGGAGAATACTAAGAGTATTGTCCTTCTTATTTAGGTTTATCTCCTTCAATCCTACCTCAGCCCTTTCAGGTATGTCCATGCCTTGTCATTTTTGCAATTCTCAGATGAAGACATTGAAATGTAACAGATTAAGTTCCTCGTCTAAGGGCACTGCACTACTGAATGGTGGATCTGGAATTCCAAGCCAGGTAGTCTGATTCCAAAGCCTGTGTCCTCACGCCCATGCCCTAATGGGCTAGCAGTGCTATTGCACCTGCCCTATCCTCTGACTTCGGGCTGTCTGCACTTACATGTTCTGCCCCAAGGTGGAGTCTGCCTCCTCACTCCTGGAGCCCCTCTATCTTGACAGGCAGGCAGGAAGGACTGAGGCTGGATGCCTGTCCATCCCTCTCCTGAAGCAGCTCCCTCAATGTCTTTTGGAGTTGGTGTGCAAACACTGCAGCTCCCTTGCCCACCTCCAGTGCAATAACTGAGGTATGTGTCCTACACCAGTTCTGAGACCGTCCCTAATAGGATGAAGTTCCATTGGCTGGCAGCGGTTGCTTTTCTGACTGGACTTTCCTTTATATTGCAAATAAGCAACTTTTCATATCTTCATCTCAGTGTCTGCTTCTGTGAGAATCCATACTGAAACAAATGGTTTGCTCTGTCACTCACTCCCAGGTCCCCTGCAAAAACTTCCAGTGCCCTAAGGAAAGTAAAGACTGACACTAAGGACTTTGAAGCCACATGGTTGGCTGGCTTCTCTGTCTTTCCAGAGGCCGGGCTCTGCCTTTCTCTCCTTCTCAACATTATCTGCTTTACTCTCTCTCTCTTTTTTTTTTTTTTTTTTGAGATGGAGTTTCGCTCTTGTTACCCAGGCTGGAGTGCAATGGTGCGATCTCAGCTCACTGCAACCTCCACCTCCTGGGTTCGGGCATTTCTCCTGCCTCAGCCTCCTGAGTAGCTGGGATTACAGGCATGTGCCACCATGCCCAGCTAATTTTTGTTTTGTATTTTTAGTAGAGACGGGGTTTCACCATGTTGACCAGGATGGTCTCGATCTCTCAATCTCGTGATTCACCCACCTCGGCCTCCCACAGTGCTGGGATTACAGGCTTGAGCCACCCCGCCCGGCCTGCTTTACTCTCTTTCTTAAAGCAGTTGCCTGGTCCCCTCTGCAGGGCCTTCTCACCTTGCTGTGAACACACTGACAATAAGTCACTGAACCCTGCTCTATTGCACCTGCAAGAATAAATGATTCTCACCTCTTTTCCCTGGGATCAAGTTATTTGGTGGCTGGTTATTGCAACAAAAATAACTGCAGGTGAAAGTGATGAATTGGCTCACTCCATTCACTACTACTCACCTGGAAGCCCAGCTCACACCTTTCTGAGGAAGGCTGCCTCTATCCCCACAGCAGGAACCCCACTCCAGATACTTCATTTGGCCTGGTTTTTGCGTACCCTCTGGGTTTGAAGTACTGTGCTAGATATTCTTCCAGACTTGCAACCGGTGTTAGAAAACAGTCACTTTCAAGAATATCTTGTTTGCACTGAGTTCTGGACTCCTGCAAGTTTCAGGAGATTCTGGAGTTTCACAGGTCTCTCCAGACTCCAAGCAATTGCCAGCAGTGAACATCTGATGAGTGCCCCATTTCCTCAGCAAGGACCGTCCAGGGAAAGAGAATACCAAAAAGAAACAGAAAGCAGAGGCAAGGATGTAACAGTTCTTTTCATTGTACTGCCTGATTTTGTTTGACTTTGATTTTTTACTGTTTTTTCTAAAATGTATTTTTATTTCTTTTGATCTGCCAAAAAGTAAAACAACCACAAACACATGCATAATATTCTATTTTCTTTTTTTTCTTTCTTTCTTGTTACCCAGGCTGGAGTGCAATGGCGCCATCTCGGCTCACTGCAACCTCCGCCTCCTGGGTTCAGGCAATTCTCCTGCCTCAGCCTCCTGAGTAGCTGGGATTACAGGCACAAGCCACCATGCCCAGCACTTTGGGAGGCCAAGAGGGTGGATCACGAGGTCAAGAGATCGAGACCATCCTGGTCAACATGGTGAAACCCCACCTCTACTGAAAATACAAAAAAAAAAATTCTATTTTCTAAATGAACAGCAGCCTCTCAGGTGCACTCCGCTAGTATTTATTGCAGGCACAGAGCAGTTATGCAGAGAGTGCAGCGGGACTCCTGTTATGGGCTCCCCTTCTCTCACATGCGTAGGTTTAAGCCCTGACCCTCAGTACCTCAGAGTGTGACAGTATTTAGAGAAAGGGTCTTTAAGGGGCCAGGCGCGGTGGCTCACGCCTGTAATCCCAGCACTTTGGGAGGCTGAGGCGGGTGGATCACGAGGTCGAGAGATAGAGACCATTCTGGCCAACATGGTGAAACCCCGCCTCTACTAAAAATACAGAAAAAATTAGCTGTGCATGGTGGCGCGCGCCTGTAGTCCCAGCTACTCGGGAGGCTGAGGCAGGAGAATTGCTTGAACCCACGAGGCGGAGGTTGCGGTGAGCCGAGGTTGCACCATTATACTCCAGCCTGGCACCTGGTGACAGAGCGAGACTCTGTCTCAAAAAGAAAAAGAAAAAAAAGAAAAGAGAAAGGATCTTTAAAAAGAGGTAAATTAAAATTAAATACGATCATAACAACTGGGCCTTAATCCAGTATGACTAGTTACGTTATGAGGACAGGAAGAGGCCCCAGGAGGCACCTGCCTGAAGAAAGAACACATGGGACATAGCATTCTCCACGTGCAATCCACAGAGAGCAGCCCCAGGAGCACCTGTCTCTGTGGATACCTGGATCTTGGACTCCTACCTCTGGAACTGTGAGAAAATCAATTTCTGCCCTTGAAGCCACACGGTCTGCGGTGCTTTGTTCCAGCAGCACAAGCAGATTACTAAAAATGTCCTGTGTGCAAATAGGGCACTCAGATTAAAACCACAGCAGAGCCACTTCGCTCAGTGTTTGATTGTGAGGATATCACTTTGTCTCTCTGACGCTCAGTTTTCCACTGCTGGTGATGTGGCAATGGAGATATTCTCTAAATCTTCTTCAGACGACTCATGCACAAAATGTGAGTGAAGGGACCCTACACACAGGGGCTGGCTTGTCGGGACTCAATCCATCTTTGGTGATTTCTTTTCTGAGAATGCAATATGGGGGAGGATTCAAACTTCTTACAGTTTAGCTGCCATGTAAGTCATAAACATTTATGAGGGTCAAATAAAAATAGATGGTTGATCTAAGTGTGCAAGATAAAGAGTCCTAAAAGATTGCAGAAAAAGATGTTGGTGGATGGTTTTAACTGGGGTATATCTGAAGGTGGTCCTCTTTCTAGCCCCATAGCATAGGCAGGATTTAAAGAGCAGAAAAGGAGGAAACAACGCAAGAGATACACGCGTGGAAGCGTGGAAGTTGCTGGCAGTGGGGAGTTCTGCGATTGTGGGGATGGCCCGCGGGGGTGGTGAACCAGGAGAGATGATGGTGTACTCCTGAGGGCGGTGGGGAGTGCCAGTGCCTTTCTCTTCAGAATGTTGGGAAAAGGGTGCCTCTGAGGGAATCCCTACATTAGAAGGGACGCTGAACTGCATTATCTGTGATCTCTTTCAACTATCAGATTTCCTAATAGGGTTTAAATGTGAGTGAGGGCTAGTTAGGTATTTAGGTTTTTATCAGTTAGGTAATTGGAAACAAGTGAAGAGCTTTTTAAAATGATATGATATATGACGATACAACATGCCTACATATTTAATCTGACCATATGCTGGAAGCATATGCCAAGGATACCAGTTAGGTGCACAGTGGAAAAAAGAACTGAGTGTTTAGCTTTGGCTCTACCATTTCCTAGCTGTGTGAGAGATCTTAGGAGTATGATTTCATTTTTCTTATTTTTGTGCATGAATTCATTTATTGGGAATAATTCAGCCTGTGCTTAATATCTTCTATGCACACTCCTGAGCAACGCGGGAGTGACAGAAAATAGTTACTGATCTCATGGACCTAACAGTTTAATACCAACGATGGAGGAAGCATTGGATGTTACAGGAGTTAAAGAGGATACAAAACTAGTCTTCAGGATTCAGGGAGGGCTTCCTGGAGAGATGGCGTCAAGACTGTCCCAGTAAATGACGTCAGATGTGCACCTAAGCATGAGTTTCCATCTCTTTATCCATCGAGGAAAAGAGGAAGGATTGTGTTTTATCAGCCTACTTCCTCAACTTTAAGTGCAAAGGAGGTAAATGAATGGAAGCTCTAAAAGCTAAATACCTGTAGGGCAGCCTGCCACAAAGAAAGAATTAACAGAGGGTAGTGACTGATTGGATATGGAGAAATGGTAAAGAGATGAATGAGATCTGACTTTGGTTTTTAACTTGGAGGAATAAAAGATTTGAGAGACCTTCAAATTCCTTGAAATTAAGTCTAACGATTTGGGAGGTGATACTAGTTGCCTAAGAAGGAAGTGATGAGGACACTGAGTGTGTTGACTTTAAGGTGACTTATAATGGAGGCAACTAAAAATACAGGCAGGGTTATCTAGAGAAAGAGGAGTAATCTACACGAAGGGAAGCCTTGGGCAAGCTCAGTGTTTAGACAAAGAGCATTCTTTATGTCATTTTGAAAAAGAATGTTAGAATGTTGGGGATTTGTATCTCTGAGGCCTGGTGGGCTCACTGCTAGCTGTTGTGGTCCATGATGGGGACACATCTGAGATGTAGAATGAAGACCGGGTGAGCCAGGTGAGGAAGAGAGACATCACACTATAACATGGGTGTCTGGGGCAGTGAACAGTGGATAGGATTTGTAATCTACTCTTTGAAGAGCCATTTGTGGGACTGGACAAAGCTCAGCCTTGGTGGACAGAAATTAAGCATAGTTGAAGGATAATAAATACAAAACTCTGGATAGACATACTTAACATGAGACAGAGTGCAAGGAAGTCTGGGATTTTTGTTTGTTTGTTTGTTTAGTTTTTTTCTTTTGTTTTTGTTTTGTTTTGTTTTTTGCCCCTCTCTAAGCCCAAGTGTGGGAGTATTGAGTCCATTCTAGAGGAGACTTATTTACAGGAGGAAAGCACACAACACAGAGGCTTTTGAAAGAAGGCAGAGCTCCTGGGAGGCCTGAGCAGCACACACATTCTCTAATGCTTTTGTCAGAGCCATTTCCAATTATTTAATGAATAATTGGAATCTAATCATTTCCTTGATTTAGCAAATCGAAGATTTTTTTTCCCTCAAGGGCAAAACACCTTCATTTTATTTTCTTCTCCATAATTAAGTAATTTCTTAATTAGTAATGTTCAACTTATCCAATCTAAAGTGACACACTTTATTCCTTTTCTAAAAGCTTGCGTACACACACACCCAGCCCCCGCCTGGTGGTGGAGTGCTTGTCGTTTCTGGGCTCTTTCTGTTCCTGAGCTCTCTGGATCTCCCGCCTTCTCTGGCATCTCCAGCAGTTCTTCCTGAGCAGTGGGGAAATCCAGCTGTGTCATCTCACACTGGCTGACTTCTTGGTGGCTGTAATTAGCACAAAGGAGTTTCTCCTCCGTGGGGGTGTCACACTGCACCATGGCTTTGCACCTGGTGAGAAACCTTACTTTCTGGTCTTTCTCACTTGGCAGGCAGCCGGTGGGGTGCCTGTTGCAGAGGCTGCTCTAAGGCCTGCATGTGACATTCCTGAAGCACTTTGCACCTAAGGCAGGGGCTGAGACCTTGGCTGCAGGGAGCATAGCTCCCCCCTGGGCCCCTTTTTATTTTTGCAGGCTTTTTCTCTCTGCTCCACTAAACCCAGCATCAGATGTCAGTCCCCTGTCTCAGCCAGCTGTAGGATGTAGAAAATGGTAGGGGTCCAAGCCAGGCCTGGTCTGTACTGGACTGAACATCGAATTTAAGAGCTGAGACTGTTCATTTCCAAGGTTGTTACATCTTCCACCAAGGCCGGCAACAGAATGTCAGTCAGCTCCACCTCTCAGCCCCATCAACCAGCAAGGCCCGACCAAGTATTCCGTGTGCGCCCAGCTTCATGAAAGCCCTGCAAGCTTAGCAGGGCAATTCCCAAAGAAAGCATGATCCAACGCGCTTTGTCCAGGTCCCTCTTACAGACACACCTCCCCTGCACACGTACGACTGGAGCCTTCTGAGCTGACTTTGATGAAGACCTGGCTGGGATGAAGGAGAGCTTCACTCCCTGTTTTCACTGGTTGCTGTTCTCTCCCCACCCAGCTTGCCTAGGGCCAAGTAGTGAAGATGGTAATGATCCAGCACCCCAATGATGCACAATTAACGTGAGAGTAATGGAACAATAATGGCTGCCTGTGGTAGGGACTTTGAAATCTCCAGATGAAAGGCCCACAGAAGTACAGTGGGCTATTATTAGCATTTATGTAGCGCATTTCATCTTCAAAGCACTTTGCAAATATTAGCTAATGAACACAGAATACTGTCGTTTTTTTACCCCTCAAGGACTGGGAGGGGTAGCCTCTGATGAGAGTTTGGTTTAAATGGAAACATTGCTTTATGACTCGGAGGCAGAAAAACTCCTTTCCTCAGTAGCCTTCTTCAGGCTTCTTAGGGCGGGTAGCGCTGATGACCAGAGGAAAAACCTGCACTTGCAGGCAGGTGGATAAGACATCAGAGCGCAAGCTAAGCCAACACTGTCAGGAGAAGCACTGGGTACAGTCATGTGAGCCACATGCGTGATTCTAAGTTTCCTAGAACCACATTTTAAAAAGTAAAAAGAAACAAGTGAAATGACTTTGAATAATTTGTTTAACCCAGTAGAGCTGAGACATTATAATTATAACGACAAGTAATCAACATAAATTTATCAGTAAATGATTTTTTCTTATTTTGCATCTTTTTGTACTAAGCCTTTGAAATCAGCGTAGGTGTTACACTTAGAGCATATTGCAGGACAAACTAACTACATTGGAAGTGCCCAATAGTCCCCTGTGGCTCCGTATACAGCAGCATACACCTAGAATGCCTGGTCCCGCCATCTGGGCTGTCACTCACGGCACAGGGTAATATAGGGTCAAGTGTACGGTCTACAGTCTGACAGACTTAAAATTGATACTGATTCAGAAATACTACTATGACTTAATCCATTTGAGTTCAGTTTTTCCACCCATAATCAAGGAATGCTACTAGCTGCAATGTCACAGTTTTATGAGATTACTTTTGTAAAGCACTTAGTGCAGTATCTAGCATGTAATAATAATGCAATAAAGAACAGCTATTATCATATGAATAGGATGAGCTTGTATTTCAGGGCCCTGGCTCTCTCCCATCCTCTGGCACCAGGCACATCCTAGCTCCAACTCTGCACCTGGCTGGGCTTTGGCAGTGGGGTTGATAGATGAATTTCCTCAGCCTTAACCCATGTGTGATCTGTGTTTACACACTGATATATGGTCACAGCTCTGTGTGCCCAGGACCAGGAGCCTTTAGAAGGTTACACAGTTAGAAGAAAGGAAGGATGAAGGGGAATTATTTCTGCAAGCTTCTCATCCTGTCAATTACTTCTTTGTCTATGCCTTAAGGAAGAAAGTCTAGACCCTCCATAACTCTTGGCTACCTTTAGCCTAACACCCTCCCTCTTGCAATGATTTGGTCCTCTAAGTGTCAGAAAGTCTCGCGTCCTCTGACTTTCTTCACTCTGTTCCCTCCATCTAGAAAGTCACGCGCCTGCCTCAACCCAAACATACTGCATTAACTATAGTCCTGGCCCTGGTTATACACCTCATTGTACTTAACTGTTTACAGCATGGCATCCAGAGCACACACTCTCAAGAGATGCTCACTGAACGCTTGCTGTGTCCACTGAGACGTGATTGGGTGATGGGAGAAGACGCTGTAGCGGCCAGGACATGTGGAACCCACCCCCCTTCTCAGGGTGCGCAAATTCTGGGTGCTTTCATCTGAAGCACAACCTTTCTAAATGTTGTCTACACAAATTCCTTCACATTAACTCACTTTGAAACAAGAAGCAACAGTGGAAATGTAGGCTGCCCTATCATTAAATGATCACTTCCGAAAATATCTTTTTGGTAAGAAGTTTTCCTCCAAACAAAGCAGATAGCACTTCTTAAAGCTTCTCAGCTCAGACAGGGGACTCCTTCCCCACAATTCTCACTACCATAGTGGGCCCTTCTCCGTGGCTTCTGTGACTTGGGTTACCTGCATTCCACTGTGGCCTGAAAGATTAAATAAAAATTCCAGAAATAAACAATTTATAAATTTAAAATTGCTTGCGACTCTGAGTAGCATGATGAGACCTCACGCCGTCCTGCGCCATCTTACCCCAGACATGAATCATCCCTTTGTCCAGCATCCCCACACTGTCTACGCTGCCTGCCCTGCAGTCACTTGGCAGCCACCTCAGTTATCAGATCGACTGTGGGGATTACTGCAGTTCATGTGTTCGAGCTGCCCTTATTGTCTTAATAACGACTTCAAATTGCAAGAGTAGTGATGCTGACGTGTTCTCATCATTGTTCTATTTTAATATCAGTTGTTGTTAAGCTCTTACTGTGCCTATTTCATAAATTAAACTTTATCGCAGGGATGTATATATAGGAGAAAGTGTAGTATACACAGCTTTTACCACCATTCTCAGTTTTAAGCATCCACTGGGAGTCTTGGAACTATTCTCTGCTGATAACAAGGGAAGTATTTTATTCAAACACGGAAAGTGCTTTCATGCAAATCTTGTCCATCCCTCCCATTTCACAGATGAGGCAAGGGACAGTCACCTTCTTGTCTGAGGTAGTAACTGAATCCAGATCTGATACCTGACAGCCCACCCATTTGTCATAGCTCTGAGCTAACGGCTGTGAATGACCTTGGCCAGAAAATCCAGGGATCAATGCGGAAGGAAGCCCTTCTGGGGTCCCTAATGGGTACCATTAGGACCTCAGGGAGTGATATTGTGGGGGGCTGTTGAGCCAGCGTTCAGTTCCCTAACAGCTTATCTCTTGCAGCTCTTACAGGCAGCAGCTGCACGCAATGTGTTCTGACTTTTGCCACGTCTTGTAAAGCAGCTTGGGTGCTGCTGACACAAGCATTCCTCGTTTCGCCGTTGTTGGAGCTGAATACGTTTGATTCCTTTCTAGTTGCTTTTTTCTTCCCTTCCCTTCTCCTCTTTTCCCTTTCTCGTATTTTATTTTCCTGCCTTTGTTCTCATTCCCCGGTCCCCATGTGGATGTCTGGTATTAGAGTTACATAAATAATCAACTGCCTCTTAGGAGTGGGGGATGAAAAACCACAGGGATTCATTTTCCTGAGAGCTCTGGGGTGTCTAAATAACCGGCCCACGTTGGTCTCTTACTGAGGGTTACTTGCCTCCAGGAATTGCCTTTGGGGGACTCTTCAGAGGAAAACACAAAAGCACAAAATGCAACTGACCAATTGTGCAGAACTATTTGTAGGAAAAGAGAGTGTAGCTGGGTGGGGAAAGGAATTCTCTGTGACCCCTGAGGTGGCCAGCTAAAGCCGCGGAGCCCCTGAAGCATGAAATTTGATTACCCTTATCTTGGTGCACAGCTCCGATACTGCTGTCGGTCATTCAATTACCCAGCAACCTCTACAAATGTCTGCAGCCACAGTTAATACGGCATTAGGGAGGAACACGCCATCTTCCTTGTGTGGTACCTCTGAAATGGCAACAGACCTTCCGCACCATGGAAATAGGCTTGGCCAGAGACGCGCCTGGGCTTTGATCATTACTCCCAAGGGTTTCTATCAATGACTGAGTGCTTCTTTGACTCTTTTAAGATAACATCATCTCCCTTTTCAAATCAGATATTTAAAAATGGCTTGGAGAGATCCGCAGGTGATTAAGGAGTTTAGAGAATGAAACCACTGAAGAAAGGCAGAGAATTAGCATGGTTTAACTTGGGGAAGAAGAATGAGGAGTGATTTAAGAACTGTCTGCAAATGCGTATAATGATGGAGGAGGAGGGAGATGACTAGCTGCTCTGACCATCCTCTGAGGTCAAAACAAGAGGAGCAGTCGCAGTCACACACAGTGCAGGGCTGCACCATCAGGAGGCCCGTCCCAGTCCAGGCCCTTCCAGGAAAAGTCCTCTGCGTGACCCTGGGCACTCCCCTACCCTTGCTTCACACTGGATGACCTGGTTCCCATTCCATGTTTCTAATGAATCATTAGAATGGTGGTTAGATTTTAAAAGGCCAAGTTTACACTGACTGCTGTGGGCCTTCCTAGAGACAGAAGGCATAAGTAATCTCCAAAAAGATTTTAGGGCCATTTCCAGAGAAAAGGGATTTGGTTAGTCATAGAAAGAAGTAAAAACTGTTTTGTTTTGTTTTGTTTTTTTAAGAAAATAAAACAAAATTTTAAAAATGGATCTGGAAGAGTAGGATTTGGGAAGGAATTATAAGTTTCCATGAATATGGACAAAAAGTAAACAATTCTAATCCCTCTCTTTCTAGCAATATTCCCATTGTCTTCCTGCTCAGGGAAAATCTATTTTGTGACTTCTCCAGTCTCCTGGTTAATGCAGATGGCTGTTTGGTTCTGCAATTCTTTATGTTATCTAACATAGCTGGAACAGTGAGCAGTCAGAGACTAGCCGCCTGATGTTGGTCTGGAGCTTGTCAGAGGGGGGCAGGTCAACTGGTCTTGGAAGCAGGTGGGGTGCTCCATGGATATGCTAGTTATCATTTGTGGAGAAGGAAACCCCTTTCCTCTACTCTCTGAGATTCTGTGGCTAAGGCCTATGGATGATGTAGACAAAAGACAGATTAACAGTAGAAAAGCATACACATTTTATTTGAGGTTAAATGTTTTTTTATGGGTAGGGGCTTCATATGAAGAAGTGAAAACTCTAATAAAGTGCTTAGACTTGAGACTTATATACCATTTTAACAAGGAGCAATAAAATGATAAAGCAGTGGCAAAGCGTGAGTGACTCAAAAATATATGAGGAAACTAATGGAAGATAAGGGTTGTTTTAGTAGGGTTGTTTGTACTAATTCATCATGGCATTGACTCTGCGTCTCCAGTAATAAAAGCATTCTCCTCTTCCTGGTACAGGGAGGGCAACTTTCTTTTATGCCCTGCTTGTAGATAGAAAGGGGGATGGCAGAGAATCCTTCCTACATCTGATGTTTCCCAATTTCCTTCAGCTCAAAATGATCAATAGACCGAAGTGGTATATTTGGGGATGGCCTGTTCTGAGCCTCTGCATATCCTTCCTACAAAGGATGGTATAGCAGCTGGGAGGTGCAGACACATCTTATCCCCAGTCTGGAAACTCGGTCCCTCTTTCAGCCCTCAATTTCTCTAAATATCTTTTCACAAAAGTTGCTGTTGATCTTTTGGAAAGAAGCTTAGCTGCTACATGGTCCAGGATAGCATTTGCAGGTTAAGCATTGGCCATTGATACGTGCAAAACCAGGCTAGAAGAAGACCCACCCCACAAAAAAGTTCTAGGTACCCCGTTCCATGACAGTGGAAGCAGGTGCTACTTAGCTACAGTCAAACAGCACCCCCGATGCCATCCCAACTACAAAGGCAGTATATTCTAATTAACTGCAAATGCTTTACTCATAAAGCTGTCAGCACTGGGCTCTAATGTCGGTACTTTTAATGATGCATTTGATTAGAAGGTAATTTTATTCAGTCAGTGACAGTCAGACCTGTTTGGTGAGGGTCTCTTTTCCCCTCATCTTTCCCCCACTTTTTCTCTCCTATTTGAAACATTTATGAAGTTGTGATGTTCAAAACAGTCTAATAAGTAAATAAGTAAATCCATCAAAGCAATGTCATAATGTCTCCTCACCACCAGCCTCTTTGTGTATGTGCATGTGTGTGTGCATGCAGTGTGTCACATAACAGGATGAAGTGAAGAGTGAGGTGGTGTTTTTTTTTTTTTTTTTAATTTCACATGAGATTCACATCTGGAATCTCTGCTTTTACAACCGAACATTCTCTTCTCCTTACTCCAAGTCCTAATAACTGTCATGACTTTATAGTGCATCGAATTTTGCACATCCATTCCATGTTCTTTTATGCACTTATGCCTCACAATAAAACTATGACATAGTTATACCTCTGATGAAGGGACAGAAACTGGGAGATTTTATTATCTCTCTGAGAAACTCAGTCAGTAATTCGGGAATTCAAAACTAGACCTCAGTCTACATCCTGTGCTTTCTCTACCACACCATATGGTTTCTCATCAAAGAGCAGTTTTTATCTTTTTTCTTTGTAAACCAAGTATGGAGCTGCCCACACTGGAAATTCACTCTTGCTGGAGGACATCTGGGGAGCCACTGGGGCTGGGTTCACAACGCTTCTGGTCTGCTTGGGTCAGGCCTTCTGCTATGGAAGCATACGGCGAGGTTCAAGGCAACTAAAAGTTCGACTTGTGAGTAAATCCAGCAGCCTATAGTGAATTTGTTTCATCTCTCTTCCTCTCCCTCGTCCCTCCTGATGAGGCTGGTGAGTCTCTTCTTTGCAGGCTCCTAAGTCTTTTATGTTGTGTGTCCATTTTAATCTACTGACTTCCGATCCCCCTGCCTGATCCTCCCTCCCTTCTTCTTACTCTCCATGCCGCCTGTCCTTTCACAGTAAGAGCTTATCTTCATTGAGGGCTTACCGGTTGCTTGTTCTTTACATGTGTGGTCTCATTTAATTCACTTGTAATGTAGGTATAGTTACACTCCATGACAGAAACCACGTCTCAGGAGGTTATGCGTACTGCCAAGGTCACAGAGCTGATGAAGAGCTGCAGGTCTGACTTCAGAGCCTAAGATCTCCATTACTGCTTGCATTCACCAACACAGTGCGGGGAGGTATCTACTGTGCTTAACACTGAGCTAGGTGCTGTCAGAGGTGCCAAAAGAGAGATGGGAGATAAGGCCGTTTTCAACTGGGGATCTCAGGAGACCTCTGCCTTAAAATTACAGTGGAATGTTTTTCCAACAAGACATGACATCTTCACCTAGGAATCTTAAAACACCATGGAGTGCAGACTGTTCTGTGCTGTGAATTCGCACCCCCTTTTTTTGAATTGAAAGTCAGTAAGGTTAAGCAGTACTGACACATGAAGGGATTTGATCTTGGGTTTTGGGGTACAGGGGCCAATGTTTTCTCCATGCTGCTACACTGCCTGCTATTCATCAAGGGGCAGAAGAGGAGAACCACTTGCCGTACGCAAGCTGGAGCTTCATTTTTATCCTCAAATATTTCATCCCTAGCTACTCCTTAGGTGGTTGATTATGCTTCTATGAAATCTCCATTTGAAGGAAAATCATATCGTATGCTAGAACAGACAAAGGAAGAGCTCATGACCTTGCATTGCTTCTCATTCTGCCTCCCTCCTTGATAGTCTCTTGTGCTGCTAGCAGGGAATTTGACACATTATTATTAAATCTGTTTGCAAATGTGTGGAAAGAGCCCTGCACACCCTCCCTGGTTATGAGAGGTGGCAGATCCTGTGTCTGAATCACAGGCTCCTAGGAGTACTTGCCTTCCCTTTTCTTCTCCCTTTTCTTTGCTCCGATGGTCCACATTTCAGAAACAGTAGGGATGCTAGTACCAGATTGGCAGAGCCCTGGAGCAGAGTCCTGCAACCTGGAAATGCAGCACTTAGCGAAAGTAGACAACTCAGGAAGACGGGGCCGTCCTCAGTGAAATGGGCTCCAGCTGGCCCTGAGGTGCTGAGATAGGTGGCCAGGGTGAGGCTGTCCCACTGTCTGCATGCCATCTATTTTTATGATGCCTTTTTACGGTATGCAATTAATTAACTGAGTTATGACCACCAAACATTCTAGGAATGCAAAGTACCAGATAAGTGCTTGTTAAAAGCACTAACTTGATAAACGAAGAAGGTTTGGGAGTGGTGGGGGACTAGAGAGAAAGCTTCTTGCTTCAGTTAGGGTTCAAGGCCTGTGCTTTTGCTCCCTAGGCCGCCATCCTGTCTGGGTCTACAAAAAAGTTGAAGGGGAGAGGCAGAGAAATGAATGACAGCAGCTGGCTCTCCAGCACCTCGCCCTGACCATAACAGTGGGAGTGTGAATGCCTTTGCCACAATCTAGAGCTTATGAAAGGCTGTCACTTAGCATTTGTACCTCTCCCCATGAGCCCCTCCATCCTCACCACACTTCATGCCACCATGCACCAAGATGAGTGTTCTCTTTTCCATGTCATTTGGAAAGTGGTGTTGCCATACAAATGTAAACGTGTATTCAGTTCTTCATTCATTCAGCAAGTATCTCCAAGCAGCTAACTGTGTTCTTGGAACTAAGCCCTAAGACCATGGTGAGTGGAAAGACATGGTGGGATGCATTGGGAAGGCTTCTTCTTTTTTAATCCTTTAAATTGATCATTTTCTGCTTCTGGATGAAAATCTTAGAAGGGCTTTTTTCTTTTTTTCTGAAATATCTGTAATAGAGTCAAGCTATTGCCTTGGGCACTTAAGTGAGAATACGCGCACTCAGAAGAGCTTATTAGATGACAAATGATGCATTCACGATGCACACACACACACACACACACACACAGTAAAACTGACAGGGAAATACTCATTAACTGCACACAGTAAAGGCTTGGCAGAGGTCTGGGAAGGCTTCCTGGAAGAAGTGAAAACAAAGTGGAGTCTTGTGGGATGCTGAAAACCTGTCCCGCAGTTAGTTCCCCCTTATCCTCGGGGATACATTCCAAGCCCCCAAGCAGATGCCTGAAGCTGCCAACAGTACCAAATTCTGCATATACTATACACATTGTTTTCTTCACAGTTTCACAGATTTGTTCTTACTGTAGATCTCGGTAACCTCTGCATACAGTTTTTCTTGGTCTCCCGATCAGTTTGAGAACTTTCACCTTTTCCCTTAAAGGCAGCACTTTACAGCTTCTCTTTGACATTCAAATTGCCAACTTTGGAGCCATTGTGAAGTCAAACGAGTTATTTGAACACAATACCGCGACAATTGATCTGGTCAGGATTTTCCACGGAATATTTTCAGACCATGCCAAACCGCGGATAAAGGGGGTACTACCATATTTAACAAATAACCAGGCTTTGGTTCAGAGCTGCCCTCCAATCATGAAATGTATTTTAACTGAATGCTGAGCTTCCTGTCCTTGCCCCAGGCAACCTGGTAACAGCAGCTTTTAACAAAAGACAAGCAATTAAACAGGCCCAGCTTGCTCCCCGGTGTGTGTGTGTGTGTGTGTGTGTGTGTGTGTGTGTGTGTGTGTGTAGGGGTGGGGCTTTGATGTCCCTTTCATGTCCCGGCCTGTTTCTGTGCTGGGCCTGCTCCAAGGAGACGAAGTCTCTTCCTAGTTCTGGATTTTTTCTGATAAGAAGGCCTGAGCACAAGGTGCAAAAGCTTACAGAGAATTGCGCGGTGCCATTGGGACACTCTGCTTTTAAATTGAGACCTCAGCACATAAAAAGTCTGCCACAAATGCTGAGGTTTGGCTTCAGAAATTAAGGGCTGTCACTTTAAACTGATTTCCTTTCCCTGGGCCTGCTCCTCCTGGCCCAGCCTGGGCAGAGGGAAGGGATATTTTAAAGTGACAGGTTTAAACAGCCTCCGTGTGTGCGGTGCAATCATTTTTCATGCGAAGTCTCCTGGGCTCATGCTGAGGGGCTCTGCAGGATCCAATCTCCTTCTATAAATTTGTGGGAGGCCCCACGCTGCCTGGCAGCAAGAGCCGTAGGAGAGGCTGCTCAAGAGGGGGGCAGGTCGCAAGAAGCAGGGCTCCAGGAGGGGAGGCCCGGCTGGCAGGGCGCAGCGTCCTGGGAGGGCCAGACACTTCCGCGCTGTTGAGCACCAGCGGGCACCTCGGCTTGGGGCTGGCCCGTGGAAGATACTGAATAGACTGTGAATGAGTTTGAAAATTGTCTCTGAGATTCTGTTTCCATGAGGTATAGTGGAAAGAACTGGAATTAGAAGCAGAAAACTGGGAATTTAGTTCTGTTTTGTTCGGTGTTTATGTATGCTGCGTGACCTTCACCACATTTAACCTTTGTGAACCTCAGACTCAAGGTTTCCGCCAGTTTCTGTCTGTAAAACCAGGATGTGGACACCTGTTGTACTCACCTCCTCGTGTTACTATGGGGAACAGCTGAGTGGGTGTTGGGAACCTGTCTTGTAAAATGCAGTGCCGTGCCAATGAATGGCATATACAGCGTTACGGCAGCAGCCCTGGTAGAACTGGAAATCAGTGCTTGCCCAGCCTAGCAGTCGCTGGCTGCAATTATTCAGAGCCGGCACAATAATTAATGAATGGGACACCTCCCATCCCGAAGACAAATGTCTCCCAATAAAGGTGAAAATCTCACGTAAGATGCTGGATAAACCCAGCCCCAGCTCTCAGGGCAGAGTCCCCAGGGTCCCAGCCTCGATCGGGACACTCCACTGCCGCTCAGGAAATGGACACTGGTTCTGTTGCGCTCTGGGCTGAAGCCTGACCCAATTTCCTTTGGCATGTGGCCACAAGGCCCAGTGCTTGCACCACAGGACATCTTAGAGAGCGGTAAGTCCAGTGCTTCTTTGCTGGGACCTCTAGGAAACTGTACCCATAGCGCCTGATGATAAAAAGTCACTCTCCTGGGAGGCACGCGGCCTCCCGGCTACTGTCGTGCTTTGCTCTGCAGATGCCCATCATGCTGGAGGGCCACTGCATTTCCAGACAAAGCAACAGGGAACCCAGCCTGAGGGGGAGAAAGGACCTGCCTTTTTTTTTTTTTTTTTTTTCTTTCTTTCCTTGCTTAAAAATCCTGTGATTTTCTGAGCAATTCTTAGGTTGCTGGCTGTGCTTCACAGCCACCGATATATTTAAAGTTTCAGTATTAAAGAGCTCAGCAGCCTATCCCAGGAGGAAATCACCTCCCCAATTCAAGTCAGCCAGGTGCCCTCTTGAGACGTGTGCAATTCGTGTCCTCAGCAAAAACCTCTCTCTTTTCAAAGTGGGAGATGGCAGTACGTAGACCTATTACTGGAATAGACACATTTATGAGTTTCAACATCCTATTAGTGGTGATGATCTGACAAAATCACAAGAATGAAGATATTTGGGTGTACAGCTGACAGCTGATTTATATGCTTAGATGGCACCAGGATGTGGTGTGCCTCCAATGAAGCACTTCAGGAGCCGGTGCGGGGTGCGGCTGGGGTGAAGCAGGGATCCTGTGTGTGGGGCACAGGTGCCATCCTTGGAGTTCACAGGGTCCCTCCAGGGTCATTGGTATCCACTCAACTGAGGCAGCATCAAAGAGGGTGTGCAGAGGCGAAGGCTGGTGAGGACAACATCCTTCACTCACACGCTGGTCTCCTTGAAACAGGTTTGAGCTGACATTGGCCCATCAACCAAGGCAAATTTCTTTTCCTCAGATGCAATAATGTAACTAGAATTGATGAAATGAAATATATTTTGGAATCATTATCAATCCCAGGGAGATTGACTCATGACAAGGATCTACTGAGCTACGAGTGTCTACGAGTGGGTGTCAAGGGACTTCCTCTCTCAGGGTGCAGGGTGGACTCGGGCCTTACTGTTGTTAATTGGGCTGGTTTGGGATCCTCTGGGCTACGTAGACTGTGTATCCAGCTCCTCCTCCTCTCCCGCAGGGCAGAGTGACTGTGCTCTTTTATTGGTTTTTGTGCCCTCTAAAGCTCCATCTGTAAGAGAAAAAGTGAGTTGATCCCATTAGTTTGATTTTAGTAGTGATGGAGAAGGTAATGGATTTCAGGCTTGCTTGCCATTTAATATAGATGTTAAAATATCACATGTGATTGACCTAGATACATCACTGCCACTGCCACTGTGAGCTGGCCATGAACAGGAATAGACACTTGCAGGTCATCATTTGGGAAGCATCTAGTTAATTAAGGGAAGTGGACCACGAAGTCATGATGGAATCCCTTCAGGGATACAAGAAAGAGGAGTTTGTCATAGCAAGTTCTTTAGATCTCAGTCATCACCATTTGATGATGGGAGCTCTGTCCTGGCTGGAGTGGAGCACCCCTAAACCCCCCAAAACATAAGCACAAATTGTAGCATATTTTAGAACCACAGACTATAGCTCCATGAGGGCAAGAGCCATAAATGAGGTTAACTGTGTCCTCCAAGCCTACTCCAGTGCCTGCCAAGGGGCAGGAGGGGAGTGGAATTCAGGTGGTATGGAGACATAGGGAATATTTGTTGAAGAAATCATAGCACTGGAAGAAAATTTGGGGTACATCCAGTCAATCTGTATCCCTGCTTAATTATCTCACCCATAGCGGGCTCTGCAGTGACCACATAATTTTTTTTTTTTTTTTTTGAAATGGAATCTCACTCTGTCACCAGGCTGGAGTGCAGTGGTGCAATCTCAGCTCACTGAAATCTCTGCCTCCCAGGTTGAAGCAATTCTCCTACCTCAGCCTCCCGAGAAGCTGGGATTATAGGTGTGAGCCACCATGCCCAGCTAATTTTTGTATTTTTAGTAGAGATGGGGTTTCACCATGTTGGTCACAATGGTCTCAATCTCTTAACTTTGTGATCCGCCCACCTCGGCCTACCAAAGTGCTAGGATTACAGGTGTAAGCCACCATGCCCAGCCCAACCACAGGAAATTTCAAATCCCAGCTCTGTCACTTAATTGCTGTGCCAACTGGTACAGGTAACTTAACCTCTCTGTACAGTTCCCTCATCTGTAAAATGTCATTCCTAATGATACGTGCTTCGTAGGGCTGTTTGAGAATTGAATAATGTAGTGTATGGAAAACTGTCTGAAGAATATTTGTATCTATGAAAAACACTTAAATGTTAATCACTATAGTTATTAAGTGGTGTTTCCATCTTGCTTTTCATTATTCCATCCTTTTACCTAATTAAGACTAGAAACTTCATTTCATAAGTTCTAAATCTGGTTTGCCGTAACTTAAGGCCCTTTCCCCTATACCGGCCTCACAGAGGGCACACAATCCTTTATCAAAACTACCTGAGTGGGTGTGGATAAGTCCCTGGTTCTCTGTAGGCCTCAGTTTTTCTTTTGTTTTGTTTTATGTCGTGCAGACACCGAACAAGCTGATCTCTAGAGACTTCTTTCAGCTGTATTGTGGCGATTGCGGCCAGTCACAGCAGCTACGCTTACTGAACACCTATTATGAGCTAGGCTCTGTTTCAAGTGCTTTCTCGTGTTAATTAATACAGCATTCACATTGGGAAATTTGATATCAGTACCTTCGTTCTAAAGACGAGGGAAGCGAGCTGCTGGAAGGTCAGTCAGGTCACGGACCGAGGGTTGCCCAGCTGGTAAGCGGAGGAGCCAATATTTGGATGTAAAAAGATTCACTACTCGGTCCATGAGCCTATAGAGCAAAATTAGTTCTGTGGTTTTCTGTTACTATGACTTTGTGAATATTTCTGAACTCAAGGTGAACCAAGAAATCAGAATCTGTCTACTCCATTGGCTTTAACCAGTGACCTGACCTTGGCACCAAAGAATATTTTCCATTTGTAAATAGCAAAGTACATGATTGCCAAATAAATAAGAGAATGTGAACGACTGTGAAAATGCTTCAAGAAGCTGAGTTATTACTACTGTGTCATAATTACAGCAAGAATAATAGGCATTTATGGAACACTTTATGTTTCCCAAGTACTTCATGGCTGTCCTGATTAGGCAGCCTATTGACACATTCCGAAGAGATGAAAGCATGCGTTGATTTCCACTCTGCAGTGCCATGAAGCTTGCAAGTACCTCTCAGCTTGGGAACTAGGGTCAGGGAAAGCCAACAAGGCCAAGCCTAGGAGGATGATGGAAAGCGGATTACCACCTAATTGGTGAGAAAGGCAGTATTAGCTCCAAATGTCTTGGGACTGTATAAATCAAAAGTTAATTACTGGGAGGACCCCCATTTGTATTTTTATTGCTCTATTTACATTTTATGAAGCCATCTGTTATCATTAATATGTTTAAAGTCAGTTTCGTTTTATTTGTAATTATACAGCAAAAGAAAAAGCAATTGTTCCTCAAGTGGGAGAAACCACAGGCCTGGGGGAGGTAGACACCTGGCCCGGGTGAGCCCTTGGATGGAATGAGGACCATCTCCTTGGGCTGGGTTCAGGTAGGATCTGGGCAGGCTTCAGGGACTCTGGCAGCTTTTTGCAGGCTCAGTCACTTGGAGGGAAGCTTGGCCCTCTAAGCTGAGGGATAATCTGCATCTCTGGGATGTGGATAACTTGTTAAGAGTGGTGCAGTGACAGACTGAAGAACAGCAGAACAAACCCACCAGCTGCCCTTTTCGGGCACGGAGCTGCAGTGAACCCATCCAAGATATCACCGTCTCCGACCAGGCCCATCTGCAGGGGCATCCCTGGGGCCACACACATGGATGGAGCCTACAAGCCATCTTGTTCTTTTTCTCTTGTTTCGCTTCCCTAGGACACAGCTGAGCGACCCCTTTGGAGGTGGCTTAGGGAGAGCAGAAACCACCACCGGCCACTTTTGGCTCAGGGACTAATGGCAAAGTGCTCCTTCCTGATCCCAACCCAAAATGAGCAGCTGCTGGAGGATTACAAAGCATTGGACCTTCTCCTGTTCATTTTAAATGTTATCTCAGCTGGGCAGTTCTTGCAAATGAGCTCATCGCCCCCCTCTTCCTCTCTAGTTCCCACCGTCACCACCACATACCCTACCCAGATACGCTCCAGCCAAAACCAGGGCCTACCAGGAGTGCACATTAACTAAATTGCAGCTTACTGGCCACGTTGGTGGTGTTCCCAGATTGAGTTCCTCTGGCTTAACACTCGGATGCTAATGACAGGAGCTGGTGGATCAGATGCGGCCAAGGGGACAGCCTTCAGAAAGGAAATGGCAAGGGCGGGCTTCACAGAGCTTCGATTTTAGGCTAGTTCACGGGTCCGCAAGTAAGGTAAGGCAGAGATGCATTTAAACCAAAACACAACACGAAACAGAACAATAGAAACATCTTTCTGCCACAGAAAAACTTGTACTTCATAAGTGTCTCCAATCGTACCCTGCAGGTTTCAGAAACACAAAACAAAATCTTTTATTGATTCTGCCGCAACTGGAATGTGGTCTTCCTTTCTCTAAGTGCTCCCCTGATGCTGTTTCTTGCCTCTGACCCCTGTCCCCATGTTTTTCCCGACCATGCCTCCCTCTACCCTCCGGTTTTTTCTCTGCTACCAGATCTGAGTGGCGGGGGAAAGGATTAGAGGCTTTGGGCAGGAAAAAGAAACAAGAAAAATAAAACGCAGTGCCTGCTTCGTCGTTTTTCCCAAAGCTACAGTTGATTGGGACCCAGAGAGAATATCCCATCCTTCTTTTCCTAGGCCCTGTCCCGTTCCTCTCCTTTGCTTCTCATCAGCACCCCAGAACTGGTCGTAATGGTCTCAATCTCTTAACTGTGGTCTTAATCTCTTCTGTGCAAAGCAGGCTCCCGTCAGAAGCCATTTCCGAATCTGAAATCATTGCACTGGCAGGTGAAGACAGACGATGGTTAAGCCACTGAATTCACTGAAAGGACGTTGGATAATTGAGACACTTCCTTCTGGGGTCAAGGGCTGTGGTTTGTGGCTGGGTCCCCACCCAGGGAGGCACCCTGACTCTTGCCTGAACTGATTGGGGCCAGCTGCCCATGTCTTGGCAGATGCTGCTCCCTGCTCCCATGGGTGTACGGGAGGTGGGAGATGTGGTATTCCGCAAGCGAGATCTAAATGTCCCAAATACGTAAGTCTGGGACCTGGGGAGGGCTAATCGGGTGCTTCTTCTCATTCCAAGTGCTTCCCAACCTGCTCTTTCGTCGCCTCCTGTCACTGCAGAGCCCGTATTTGATAAATGATGGGGCTCTTCATTCCCAGCACCGCCCCCCTTTCCTCCCCTCCGACCCCCACGCATGTCCGTTTTAATTCTCTCCTCCCTCTTTTGGCATCTGGTTTATTTTGTATATAAACTGCTGATGCAAATGTCCAAAATAAATTATGCTGAATAATAGATGAAGACAGCTACATAATTTATAATGCTAGAGGCCAGACAGAGCTGGACGGGCAGAGTTCAAGCCCACGGCCGCTTCCCACAACCTGCTGGGCTGGTGTTTACATCCTAAGTGCTGGAAACAAACACGGCCAGATGCCTGTGGCTCCAACTGTCTTCTTCAAGGTGTGTATCTGTCCCTAGAGTGGACGTGGACTCCCTGGCCCAGGCTGCAGCCCGTCAGTGAAGGGTAGTCATGAGAGCAGTGTCTGTCACCCTCTTCCTCAGCTCATCCTGTTCGCTTTAACTTTAAATCAGACCCCAAGCCTGACTTTCCCCCATAACCTCTGCCACTACTGCCTTGGAGAAGTGGCCCTCACCTCCTGCCTGGTGAGTGCACAACCACTCTGCGTCTCTGAAGCCTCTCCCTGTTTTCTCCTTTACAGGCCTGTGTGGCTTCAGCCTTAGGGTGACCTGGTCATCCGCAGGCCCCTGAATTTCCATCATCTTCTATGTCTGGTCTCTTCAGCCCTGCCCATCCAGAGCCCAGCAGCCATCCTTGAGCATCTAGTCCTGAGGGGCACACGGTGACTGTAGGGCATAGATTTGGGGGTTCTGAAGCCCGTCCTATACTGCCTTGAGCTTGGGAAGGTACATGCTGGAAGGAACTCGAGCTGGCATTGACAAATGGGAAGAGAAAGCTTCCTTCAGCTTTGCCACCACAGAAAGCCAGTTCTGCTCACACAAGACATCTTCAGAAGAGGAGAATATTAGTTATTTCTCCCGATACTTGGTGTCTGCTCTGATAATCAAGAACTGTTGAAATGGCTGAGATCACAGCATCAATCTGATTGGCTAACAGGAAATCTGAGTTGTGTAATTATGAGACCAAATTCACACAGGTCAAAACTCATTAGCCAAAGTGTAAAAAATTGCCTTCTGTACAAATACAGCATTCTCCGTGCAGTCACACTCACTCAGCATAATTCCCTTCACGCCTCAGGATAATCCGGAGGTGGATTCAGCACCCTCCTCCAGTGTGCCCCTCACTTCCAGTTCAGAGATGCTGCCTTGCGCCTTTACACGGGGGTGGGTCTTGGACCTGGGAGCTGTGATTCACGGGTATGGACACCACAGAAGAGCTTCAGCATTTCCGAATGCGCCCCTCATCATGGACGAGGCACTGTGTCAACACATGAATAAGTGTTATCAAATTGACACCTTACACAACTCAGAGAGCTGGTGTTAGCTCCATGTTAGGAAAGAGGAAACTGAGTCTCAGACCCAGCAACTTTGCTCGGGTCATACAGCTGTTACATGAAGGTGAGAAAGGGCCTAGGATGCTGCAGAAATGATCAGGGAGCATGAGGCTGAGGGGACACAGTTTTTTTTTTGGGTACCAACCTGCTTCAACCAAGTCCTTCTGCAGACAGAACGTGCTATCCTCAAGTGAGCTAATCGCCTTGTCACTGTGCCATCACGCATGGTTGCCGGCTGCGTCCCAAGCTGCTAAGGGGGCGGGTGACAGGGTATGGCCAACCAAAGATTCAAAAGTGCTAATAGACTTTAGCTGTGTCGTATAAAGAGACAGCAGCTGCACTCAAGAAGGCCTTCTGAGTCTTATAAAATAGTTTGGGGATCTAAAAAAGGAAAGCGGGTTCAGGCCATGAAAATGGTTGCAGAATTATTTTAGATTTTCATTTCCGACAAAAAGATGGAAGGGACATATAACCATGAGATTAGTTCCGTCCAATTTCGAGTCAGTGACGCACCACTGAGGCCTGGGGATCTTCCATGGCTAAGCAGAGCAACTGGAAGCAAATAGTTCTGTAAACAGACTGGAACAGAGCGGGGGACTACAGATTTGGGGGCTGTTATGCATTTAGAGGCTCCTGAAGCTCCACTGGAATCCAAAAATTAAAATGATAGAGGGGGCAGAAAAATGGAGAAAGTCAGGGAGACTTTGCTCTCTGAGACTTTTAGGAGAGCATGTAGTCGTGGTAGAGACAGTACACACATGTGTGATTTTACGACCTGAAATAACAGCACCCTCCAGAAACCCCGAGCATGTGCTCCCGTTAGCAAGCTGAAAGTGGCTGTATTCCTTGAAGAAGCCTGCGCTGGCTTCAGATCTGGAAGGCAAAGGGACATTCAAGGGAGGCTTCTCCTGCTCTGACCTCTGGCTCCCCAGAACTCCAGGGCATGTTCACTGCCTCTCTCAGAGGCTACTGTCTGACAGCAGCAAAGCCCTGGGAAAGCAAGGGTGATCTTCACGTGGAATAGCAGAACCTTGGCATTTCTGTGGCCTCATCACCATATTTTTTTGTATCCTAATGCACTTCTTGGGTTAATGCCTCCAGCACAGTTCTTGCTGACTAATATTTCTGCAAAAATCAAACATCCCTTGCGCTACTCTTCTCAGAGACTAGACAAAGAAGCCACTCCCTCTCCTCTCTGGAAGTACTCTGCTAGGACTTGGTGTCTGATACACACCTGCCTGGGATCCCAGTGTAAAATCCAGGGAAAGACACTCAAGTACCAGCCTCCGCTGCCAGTGTCCAACTTCCCAGCTGAATGGGAAGGGTGTTGAAGCTTCCTCAACACTCTCACGATTAAAGGAATGAATGGCATTATAATATTTGATGAGGGAATAAGGTCACAACCTGTCAAGGACACAGGTTAACATTAAATAGAAGACATGTTACTACAACTATCTCTGTAACCAGGATCTGACTGGCATGAGCAGTGAGCAGTTTCTCAATCTTAGCACTACTAGCATTTAAGCTGTCTACTTTACGATCACAGTTTGGGGAGGGGGGTACTGTGCATTATAGGATATTAGCAGCATCCCTGACCTACCAAAGAGGTGTCTGTACCACCTCCCTCCCCAAATTGTGATCATAAAATGGTCTCCGGGCACTGCCAAATGTCTTAGAAGGGGCAGAGTTGTCCCTGATTAAGAACTCCTGAGTGAAATGACTCTGGATTCCTCTGTCAAGGGTCCTCAAAGTGAAGCAGCCTCTGGAGCAGGCATCCCCAAACTACGGCCCATGGGCCGCATGCAGCCCCCTGAGGCCATTTATCCGGCCCCCCGCCACACTTCAGGAAGGGGCACCTCTTTCATTGGTGGCCAGTGAGAGGAGCACGGTATGTGGCGGCCCTCCAACGGTCTGAGGGACAGTGAACTGGCGCGCTGTGTAAAAAGTTTGGGGACGCCTGGTCTGGAGGCTTGTTAAAAATACAGGTCTTCACATCCCACCCCAGACCTGATTCAGAATTCCTGATGGTGGGACCAGGAGATTGATTATGTGTTAACAAGCCCTCCAGATGATTCCTATCCATGCTAAAATTTGAGAAGTGTTGCTAAATAGTACCCGCTTGCCACACGTGGCTATTTAATTTTATTTTATTAACCAAATTAGGCAAAACTCAAAATTCTAGCTTCTCAGTTTCTGCAGTCACATTTCGAGTGATCGATAGCTGCATGTAAGTGGTGGTTACCATTCAGAAAGGACAGTTGCAGAACATTCCATCATTGCTGAATGTTCTATTGGACCACATTGCAATGAAGTTGCTACCAAAATGTGAATGCCTTCAAGAACCCTAAGACTATTTCTGGCCATCAGCTAAGTTCCTACAGAATACTCACTGGCTACCTTATGGCGTTGCATAACTAGTTATAGAAGTGAATTGAGAAAAGCCTTGTTCCTTCCCACCTCATGCTTGCATGTATAATAGGTATAATGATGCTACCCAGCCCAGAGCCCATCCAGGTAACAGTCAAGGCAGCTGGTCAGAGACACAGGATGTCTGGGGTAAAACCCATAATATAGAGCAGGCGTCCCCAGACTTTTTACACAGGGGGCCAGTTCACTGTCCCTCAGACCGTTGGAGGGCCGCCACATACTGTGCTCCTCTCACTGACCACCAATGAAAGAGGTGCCCCTTCCTGAAGTGCGGCGGGGGGCCGGATAAATGGCCTCAGGTGGCCACATGCGGCCCGCGGGCCGTAGTTTCGGGACGCCTGATATAGAGCATGCCTAAATCTTACTTAAGGCACTATATTAAGGTGTCAAAATAAAAGCAAACGCAAATTCAACAACCAGGGAGAACAAAGGAATGTAAGCATACAGCATCAAGTGCTTTGTGGGACACCAGGTTTTATGGTGAGATGACTGACAGTAGCTCATTCTCCTGCCTCTAGTAAGGGGCCATGTATAATTTCTGGACTCAGATGAATTTCAATTCCAAAGACCTCTGAGACCTCTTTGCAGGGTTCTCACTCTATCAAATCCATTAAGAGAGCTTAGCAGCTCCAGAGAAAAATGTAGTAATCCTAACCACACCGAATGTCCAGGCAATCCCTGGAGTAGGGTAGGCAGTTGCATGTATGTCTCAGTGTCTCCCCACTATGCCAGCTACAGGCATCACTAATGAATCAGCCTACTCTTCCCCATGGACCCTGGATGCAACCAGTACCAACCAGTCGAAGCTTCAATACACAGGAGAACACTAGCTCACTGTCTTTGTTTTTGAGTAACTCAAATTCTTGTACTTGCCTCAGCTTCTTTTTGGAAAATCCAAATACGACTTTTCTGTATGACAAGATGCTATAGGGCATTTCTCTTTTAGTGAACCACAGAAGTGTTCCCTGGCTTTCTAAAGGTGATCACTTAACGTTTACCACCCTCATTCCTTTTCTATCGACAAACTTGTATTTCAGCACAAACTGTAATTCTCCTTTCCACACTAAGTTATCGGTGTCTCGGGAACTCGACAGACCCAGTCAACATTAAAAGTGCTCCTAGATTGGTTTTTAGCTCTGCTTCTTAACCTGATTCCAATGTGGATTACACCTAGCCTGGAACTCTCACAATTTATTCTCAACCAGCAATCAAATAAAACATTTAAAAAATACACATGGCATTCCCACCCCAGATACACAAAACCCCAGCATGAAGCAATTTCAGCAAGACTTCCTTTTCTTGTTATTTCGTTGTTGTTGTTGTTGTTGTTGTTTTGTTTTTTACAAGGTCTCTGTTGTCTAGGCTGGAGTGCAGTGGCAGAATCATAGCTCATTGCAGCCTCCACTTCTTGGGCTAAAACCATCCTCCCTGCTCAGCCTCCTAAGCAGCATGCACCACCACACCCAGCTAACCTTTCAAAATTTTTTGTAGAGACAATTTCTTTCTATGTTGCTCAGGCTGCCCTGGGCTCAAGTAATCCTCCAGGTTTGGCCTCCCAAAGTGCTTGGATTACATAGCCACTTCACCCACCCTCAGCAAGATTTCTTTGGCAGGAATCTGGTCTTGAGTGAAGTCTGCCCAGTGATGAAAAACTCTTAAACCTCTGCCAGAAAGCCCAGGGGGTCAGTGCAATTTGTCCCTTGCCTTGCTCGTCTCCCCTGAGTTGGACTGAAGAGGGCTTCACCAAACAAGGAAATGCAAAGGGCAAGGGCCCTGCCAGCCAAATACCCACTTCCATGGGCAGGGGGAAGTGACCAAAAGCAAACTCATTCCTCTGCTCACCTTCATGGGTGCTGCAATCCTATGAAAAATGTCCTCCTGAGCACACCCTGGGTGCCCCACTGTGCTTTAATTAGAGAAGTATGTTAAAACGTAAGACCAGAAGGTGAGCTTCAGAAATGCAAACATTTAGGTCTTGAGAGTCCAGTGCTGAGAACAAGACACTGGGACCCCAATTCTGCCCATGGGAAGAGGTGAAAATGATGAGTAGTTTACAAAAATGAGGGTGTGCCAGTGGGTGCTTTGTTTTGGGGGGCACTGGAACCTCAGACTAGGGACCTAGAAACATCTGGCCAAGAGATGCTTCTTAAGGTTAACCAGAAAAGAGAGGGATGGGAGGTCTAGTGTGACTGGACTGCTCACCTGGAAGTGAGAGGCTGCACCTGCCCTCTGAAGGAAAAGGGCTGAGCTCTTCCCAAGAGGACACACGTGTGTAGCCAGCAGACTTGGTTGGCAAACAGTGTTTAGTAACAATCTGAAGATTAAACCAAGCCAAGCCACATGTCCTGCTTAGCTCTGTAGTGAGGCCACACATAGCATTTATGGCTACCTTCATATTTACATAATTATTTATTTGTAAAATATATATACATTACATGTATTTGTATCTCAGTAGTTTCCTTTATACCCATACAAATATACTTGTGAGCAGATATATTTATTCACATATAAATACATACAGATGCCCCAATAGAATGGCTTAAGTATATATTTGAGTATATATTTGTTCATACACATGAATATATGTACACATTATTACATATATTATTACATGATAGTCAATAAGGCAAAGTCTTTGCATTTAGATAGTTCCGAGTTTGAATCCCAGTTCTATCACTTAGGGAAGGTGTTTCTTTGGGTAGATTATTTAATTGAGCCTTAATTTCCCTGTAAGGTAGAAATAATGACACATATAAATTACCATACAGATATAAAGAATAAGATAATGAATATAAAATACACAAAATAGATGATCAGTGACAGATACAGCTACTTATATCACTAGCGCCTCTGTGTCTGCAACTAGCTGAAGAATGAATGCCTCATTCTCTGGGGTTGGGAGAAATCAGAGTGGGGGACTGGCAGCACTTTTATTTAGGGTGTTTTGAACAAATTCGTCTAATATGTACCATCCAAAGGGCTCGTAAAAGGTATCTTTTTTTCAAATCAAATGCTTCTGTTGCAAGAGTGGCTCATTTCTCTTTTTTAACTGGGTGATTTGGAGGAGGAATTTTCTGTTTACGCTTATAAAACACAGTTTCTGAGAGGTAAATGTCAATTTCAAACACAGGAGAACTTCCTAAGAAAGTTGCTCCTGGAAGTACTGAGGCCCCCGTTACACAGGATGCTTCCACAGAGGCAGGGCCATCACATATGGGAATCCGAAATCAGATGAGGGCTGCACTGCGTGTTTTCTGAGGCCCCCTTGCACCTTGAAACCCACACATTCTGTGGCTTTTTAGAAGGTGCCCTCTGAGTGTGCTGCACTGTGGTTTCTGTACTGCCTTCCACCTGCCTCCCACCCACTCCTGGCGGCTTCTATTTATCAGTTACAAGGCCCTGAAGGAATCCAATAGTGAGGAGGTGAGATTACATTCTGAGGAAATGGGTAAACTGAAATGGGCTGGGATTGAACTCAACCGGGCAGCCAGCTTCACGTAGCGGCTTGTGCAAAGTCTTATTAGGAAAATGTAGCCATCCAGAACATCGGCTCTGCCCGCACATGGTGGGAGTGGCTTGCTGGTCACACTGCAGGTGGAAAGCCTTCCCTTTGCAGGCTTGCACAGCCTCCTGCCAGGTCAGTGTGAGCTGGGCTCTGCTCCCTCGGACATCAAAGTAGACATTCTGATGCAATTCTGCCTCTGCCAACAAGGCCTGCTTTCTTTGAGCATCTGTCCAGAGGAATTTTTTGCTTTGCCTCACTGTCTCCCCAGGCTATTCCAGTTTTCACCAATCTAAAGGTATAAAAACACGTCACAGAGGACCCTGGAAATAGGATGCAGAATACACTGAGTATTGGGATTAGAACTGGCGTCGGTGAAGAGAAATTGGGAAAATTACTTTTGACGTGCCTTTCAAACATGCAGGAAGATGGTATCGGTGCCTGAGAGAGCAAGGAATGAAGAAGAATGGGTGATAAACATATAAGCATAAGCAGCAGCTGTAAAGCCTTTTCTTCCTAAAAAAATTAAAATAAAAAAAATAACAAGAGTTCATTAAATCCAAACCCTAGTAATGAGTGGCTTCACAATTTTGAAGAGATAGGCGTTTGTGCAAGTCTCAAATTATCAGAATTTCCTCTCTCTCTCTCTCTCTCTCTCTCTCTCTCTCTCTCTCCCCCCCCCACCACACACACACACACAGTTAAAATATGACCTTTATTTTTTTCAAAGAACCATAAGCCTTGAAGGAAGGACCTCTGGGTCTTTGGTTTATAGCTGCTTAAGCCTTTGCGTCTGTGAAAAGGTGGAGATATTAAGAGCTATAACTAGGTATATTTGTGACGAGGACAAGTCCTAAGATGCATGCTTATCCCATTCGAAAGGAAGCCCTGGCAATTTTCAGATGAAAAATGTCGTAGAAGTTTGAGTTTCTGTAATTATCCATTAAATGCTCTGGATGTCCAATGAGGGGTCAGAGATTGCCTCATTTGCTGGCTATATTGCTGTTCATAAGTAAGCGTAATGTGACACACACTCTGTATTGGTTGATAGGGAGGGGAAAATTAGTTATGTCACATCTGAAAGCCACTTTACATTCAGAGGTCATAAACTGAGAGGAAAAATAACCAAAAGTTTCAGTATTCAATTTGTTTACTCTGAGCAAAATGCAATCTCTTAAACTGATGATGAGAGGAGGATGGATGAGATGGAAAAGGCTTTTAGGAGCTCACTTTAAAAGCTCAAAAGGTGTCTGGGACATTAAATAGCTGTTAAAAGCTCTAGTTAGATAATTTAAGTGTAAATGAGTATGAACTATATGGATTAAATTTGCCTTAAAATACCAGTCTGAAAAATTAAGGAAAGACTATTTGAGACAAACACAGTTCACCTTTTTTCAAAACCTGAATGTTTCAAAAAAATAATTTTAGAGTTTCAATGAAAGCTAAATGCAGTCTGATTTAACTGTCCCTAGTGATCTTCCCATTGAAAGCCACAATTCAGTGATAATTATACCCACATTAAAATAAGTACATGTGTTGATATACACATACCACATAAAGTATACAAATTTAGCCTGAGCTTTTCAAAGCTTTTTCTATCATAAATGATGTTAGATAGATATCGAAAAATATTCGGCCTATAAATGTAAAAATGTGAATTTTAAAAAATGTTTATAATCTGAAATAACAGGTCATTTGTTCCTGTGGGGATTGTTGTTTATTCTTCTTATTATTAACATTGGGAATGTTATATCTTTATAGTTTATTTTACCCACCAATTATTGTGAAAGCCCCTCTGTTTGCTACATTAATTTCTGAAGAATGTCAGTGCTTTTTTTTCTGAGGACAGTCACCCTTGAAATAATGCTGCTTTAAAAGACCAAATTTTTAACGTTAGCTGTTACCTATAGAAATGCCTTTCTACATTAGATGTTCATTATGCAATGCGGTTATGCAAGAAAAAGCATCTTTTAAATTATTCATTGTTATTATTATTGCTCTATTAAGGTCATCCTTTTGCTTGATTCTAAGATGTTTTCTTTAGAATTTAAACATTATAAGCAACATTTTGCAAAAAAAAAAAAAAAAAAAAAAAAAAACAAGCTCATTATGAATATCGTGTCCTCTCATTGCCCTGTGTTTTAGAACATTTAGAACATTTTCTTTCTTCTTAGCTCATCATGGTGTGTAGGTTCAAAAATAAAAGGAACCAAGTTGGAAAGATGAGAAAATTGAGGCACAGAAAAGCCCATAATGTGACTCCACATTATAGTGGCAGCTACTGGAGGCATCTGGCTATAGAACAACTTTCTACACTTTCAATTTCTCATGTTTCATTGTTATATAGCAATAAAGTTTAAGGTGTCATCATCAACATAATTATTTGGGGTTTTTGAGGTACCACCAGACATAAAAGTTTAATGTGTGGTTTAACAGCATGATGCAGATTCAGACGTGGAATTTTAGAGTATGGAAACCCGTTGTAAGGATGCAATGTCATGAGTTCACTCTTACCTCTCAACAGCTAGGGAGCCAGATTTAGTCCCAAGAGATCCGAAAGCTGCTGGGGAACCCTTCATTCATTCAAACACTATTCTAAGCACATGGGTAAAATAGACACAGAGCCATATAATCATGGAGCTTCTGTTCTAGCAGAAGACAGACAATAACAACAGTCTCAGTGAGAAGGTAAATCACAGAGGCTGTTAGAAGATGACAAGGGCTTTGGAAAAGTGAGAAAGTAGAAGAGAGCAAGGGAGATCAAGAGTGCAGCGGGGTGAGCAGAGTAGGTTACAACTTCAATAGGGTGCCCAGGGTCAGCGTCCTGGAAAATGAGACAATGGAGCAAAGACTTGAGGAAGGTGAGGGGTTGACCAGGCATGGGGAAAGAGCTTTCCAGGAAATGGAAGGAGGGCACACAAAGTTCTTGATGTATTTGATGAGCAGTAGAGCAGTCAGTGTGGCTAGGATTTAGAGGCAGTGGGAGAGTGGCAGGAGATGAGATCTGAGAGGAAACGGGAAGCAGGGCAGTAGATGATCCAGCTGTGCAGTCTGTCGCAGGCTATTAGGAGGACTTTTGCATCTACTGGGGTGGGGGGCAGGAAAATGTCTTTTGTTGTTGTCCTTGCTGGTGTGGTTGATTGGTCATTATTACGTTGTGATTGGTGGTGGTGTGGATGCTTTCATGCTCAGGTTTCAGCAGGTGAAAGATCCTGACTCCCATCTCACTGTGCTGGGTCATTATTGCGTTGTGATTGGTGGTGGTGTGGATGCTTTCATACTCAGGTTCCAGCAGGTGAAAGATCCTGACTCCCATCTCACTGTGCTGGGTCATTATTATGTTATGATTGGTGGTGGTGTGGATGCTTTCATGCTCAGGTTTCAGCAGGTGAAAGATCCTGACTCCCATCTCACTGTGCTGGGTCATTATTACATTATGATTGGTGGTGGTTTGGATGCTTTCATGCTCAGGTTTCAGCAGGTGAAAGATCCTGACTCCTCGTCTCACTATGCTGGGTCATTATTATGTTGTGTTTGGTGGTAGTGTGGATGCTTTCATGCTCACGTTTCAGCAGGTGAAAGATCCTGACTCCTCATCTCACTATGCTGGTGTACCTCACCCCCTTTAAAGGCTCTGCTTATAGTGATGGAGATTGTAAAGGTGACAGCTGGCATGATCAGTCTTCTATTATGAAGCTGCATGCACTAGGCTTGTCATCTGACAGCCCAGCTTTGGTGGCTTTGTTAGAGTACATACACTATCTTATGCTATTTGTACTTGCAGGTCTTAGAGTCAAACAGTCTTGTCTTCCACTCTGCATTCTTTGACTCCCTACCTTGAAGAGTTTGAATCAAATGCTTATACTCTTGAAGCTTTAACTGTCTACTTTTTAAGGATTATTGTGAGACATAAAAAAGATTGTGAAAAGCATGTTGTGATAATGGTGATGATACAATAAATGATGATGATAACAATGATTTAGTCCACACAGCCTGTTTTACCACAAAGCTGGATGGATGGCTCCCTGGCCTCAGATGCCTCATGATACAAGATCTGCAATTCCAGCTATTAGGGAAGGGCCTCTGGGTACCTCAGCTCCCTTCTAGAAAACGATGTTCCAGTCTTGATGCCAAAGCACAGTTACAGAACCCTCGGAAGGGTTCAAGTTTTCAAAGTCCCCTGCCCCCAGCTTATATGCAACAATGTGAGGGGTATCTCCAGGGGTTCAAGGCCACTGATTGACAATGACTTGCAGGGAACCCATCTCTGACAAGTGCAAGACTTTGAAGTCCTTTAGTCCCTGGTGTGAGAGGGAGAGGATTCAGAACTTCCCAGGTTTCAATAACTGAGGAAATCAACAGACCATATGCTTAAAGAGTGAATTTTTAGGTTCTGGGTGCTGTGGTCTCAATTAGAAGCTCTAGAAATAACAAATGTCCACTACCTCACTCCCTGGGACTCAGTAAACCATCACCAGCAAGCAGAACCTGAAGGAAATTAGTGCATTAAATCATCAGAATTTGCAGAAATATTTGATTCCTTCTGGCAGGCTCATCAATCACAAGTGATTAGAAAGCTGAGCTAAAGTGGATGAGCCTCTGTTTTGAATGATGCCTCATTTTGTTTCTATTACTAGATGGTTAGAGTTTGTAGAGAGACTTCTCTGCATGTATATATATATATATATATATATATATATATATATATATATATATATATATTTTATTTTTGTTTTTCAACTCTTTTCCTCTTATGGGAGCAAAGAAATTATTACAATGTTTAAAAATCTGAGACTGATAAATGCTCCTAGAGGGCACCAATCAGTGTAAAGAGACCCAAAACATTCTTACTGCACACCCCTCTGTACCAGGCACTATATTTAATCTTCTGTAGTCTCAAAAAAGTAGCAAGTTCAGAGAATTTTTAAAAAACTTCCCTAGATCATACATAAGTGGAATTTGAGACCTTCTCTTTCTGAGCTATGGCCCATGTTGATTTCCCCTAGAAAAGAGCTTCATTCCACCTTCACATTTACCCCAAAAGGAATAGCAATGTATACTGGAACCTTCAACTCCTCTGAAGCCATTTTTTGGTCACTTCAACTTTGATAGAACTGGGTGTGAGGAAGGGAACAAAGAAGAAAATGTCCCTTTGAGCTCAGTCTCCATGGCTTTGCCAGTCAAAAGAAAAAGAGGTTCAGTCAAAGAAATACATGATACATATAAGTTTTTGTAACAAAAAGCTTGAAGGGAACTTCATCAGAGAAAGAATCCAGACCAGAAAAAGGGATCTGAATTCCGCAGTGGGACAACCTGGCAAGAGGGAGAAAGAAGGGAGGGGCTGGTGGGAGAAAGAGGGGCTGGTGCAGGGGAGCAGGTGAAAGCCACATTATTTTCTTTATTATCCTGTTTATTTGGCTTCAACTTTATGATGTTCTGTCCATCAGCTGTTAACACCTAGTTCTCTAAAAAATAAATACAACTCGAGCAAATTAAGCCAAAAGGCTTTGGAGAGCCCAGTTACTGTGTGTCCCCCGGACGCTTGGAAATGGACTTCATTTTTTCTGTAATAAACAAAATGGTGAGTGACAGCCCAGCCAAATGAGGCACATCCCAGCTCCAGCTTCATCTGTCAGGCACATGCCGCGAGACACACTTTATGCATTGCCGCAGCAGCACGCACGGAGAGGTGTGTGCACGCAAACATGCATACTCAAGCTAAATTGGAAGGCACCTGCTCCCGGGTGAGCTGCAATTTTTTTCTTCCCAATTCATCACAACAGTTGCTTCCTCTTGAAAATCTAGCTGGTTTCTGAGAAAAGTCATGTTCATTATGGAAGTTATTTATTAATAATAAATAGAGGCGAAACTCAGTTAGAAACAGATCTATTTTCTCATACCTGATGCAAAGACATTAATGGATGAATGAGTTCTGCCTTCCAGTCTGGGATCATTTCTTTAGTTGCCTTTTTGGACATCTCTAGTTTATTCATTCATTCATACACTCATTTATTCACTTGCTCATAAAAGTCTACTCTTAGCTGTGCACTGTTAGGAGCAGGGTGGTTACCAAGCTACGTAAGCAATGTTCCTCTACCAGAATTCTGATCTGGTTGGGAGAACAGACATATCCAAAATCAAATGTCTAAAACATCAAGTGTTTTATATTCTATTAGCACATTGCCTGTGAAGAATGATAGATCATCTCGTACATTCAAATGGGTAGTACTTGCCCGATGGGTTTCTTCTGATGGGTGAGCTGTGTCTACACACCTGCATTTCTATTTTCAAACCTATTTTTGTAGCATTGAGACAGCTGAGAAGTGTGCCTTTTCTTAAGTGTGGTGTGAAACCCTTGTTCTCAAATCTCTGGATACTGAAAACTTGTCTGGTTCTATAATCATCCATTCAGCAAATCACTGTGGAACATCTTTTTCATGCCAGGTATTGTACTAGACGCTGAAATTCTAGGGGTAAACATGTCTCACCCAGTCCTTGTCCTCATATAGGTTTTAATCTGTCAAGGGAAATAGACATCAAACAAATAATTATGCCAATAATTACTTAATCACAGCTGTAATTAAGTGATATAATGGCAAATGGCAGAATGCTTTAAGAGTATTAAATTAGGACCTGAGAGTTTGGGGTAAGAGGGAGGATTCCAGAGAGGCATTCACGAAATGCACAATAGGAATTAATCATGTGAAGAGGACATAGCATGGCATTTCAGGTAATTGTTGTGTATTTCTGTTGTTCCCATGTAAGTGTGTGTTTTCCCAAGAGTGGATTGGTTTGGATCTTAGACAGCAGTGAAGGTTGTTAAAGCAGGGCGGCCTTGGGAGCAGTTAGAATAGGTAGTCGTGGAGTAGCATTATTTATAGGGAATGGAGCCTCGTATTTTGGCTCCAGAACTTGATGTGTCCCTTTGGTCATAGAGAAGCACCATTGCTTTAGATACCATGTGCTTCAATCGTACAGCAGCCTTCATTCACATGGATGGCTAGTGCTCAGAAATTCCTTCAGTAAATGGACAAGAGAAGGTGCATGAAGCTTAACAGCAGACAAAGGGTAACTCGAGGTGAGATGCATGTCAAATGTGTGTCAAAATCCAGCTTTTCCTACTTCCACTTCACCAATACATATATGTGGATAGCCAGCATTGGCCTCACATTTAGGATGCCCTACTGACATACTTCAGTGCACTTTATGATCCAAGTCTATTCATGCAAAAATTGAGAGATCAAGATAAATTTTATGAGCTACTCTGCATCACATCCTGTGCCCAGAGTAAACTCCAGAAAGTTTCAAAATCCTAACCTATGACCCTTTCTACTATGCCCCAACTGCCCCTTGTCAATGATACTGAATGTAGTAGAATCCACAGAATGATATTGAATGCAGTAGAACACATGGTAGTATAGACTTTGGTCCCACATTCATTCACTCGCTAAGTGAGGCTTAGTGACAGAGTGAATTGTCCATGGTCGCAGAGCTACAGGCAGATCTAAAATTAGAATCACAGTCGGACAGTTTAAACCTTTTAAATTTGATCATCATTATCACCGTTCATTATTAGAAGAAACATCTGAAAACTGTGATATTTATATGTGATAATACAACAATATAGTGCAATGCAATGCCATGTAATACAGTGTGCCAAGCGAAATGCTGAGTGCTTGAGATAAAATGGTGAGCAAGATAGACAGGCTGCCTTCCGCAGCGGAGTTTATAATCCAGTGAGGAAGACCAACAGCTAAATCAGCTATTACCGTAAAGCATGGTAGATGCTCTGAATAGAGAATAATCATGCCATGGGAGCTCAGAGTAAGGAACTCCTAACCTTGCCTAGGGTGGTTAAATGTAGTTTGAGTTCTTAATGACAAAGTGTAGAGGCACTAAGTAGATTGATAGAAGAGAGGAAACATTGTTCAGGCAGAAGTGCAGCATGAATGAAGACCCAATGGCTAGATAAAACAGAGCATGCTACAGGGTTCAAGAAGGCCACAGTGAAGTGTGAGGAGAACAATGGCAGGAAGGAAGGATGCCTTAGGGATGCCTGGTCCTCTCACATTAAAAGACAATCATAGCGACAGCAATGTATCCAGAAGCCCCGACCCCCAAACAGCGTTTGACAGTCTGCCTTCTTCCTCGGTTGGCATTGCCATCTGAGTCTGGATAGTACATGACAGGCTTAGGGCACCAATGGCAATCTCAGATACCGTTTTCTTTGAATGCATACATGATTAGCATCAGAGTTTGAAGGAATCTCAGAAGTCATCTAGTTCTCCTGACCCTAACCCAACAGCTGCCGTTTCACAGATGGAAAAAGTGAGACTTAGTGACAGAGTGAATTGTCCATGGTCACAGAGCTACAGGCAGATCTAAAATTAGAATCACGGCCTGACAGTTTAAACTTTTTAAACTGGATCATCGTTATCAGCATTCATTACTAGGAGAAACATCTGAAATCTCTGATACTCAATTGTCACCCTCCTGACTTAAAGCCTGTTAACTTACTCAGTATAAAAGACACCATTTAGACGGAGATTCTCTATGGCATTCCTCTGAGAAATCATGTGAGTGCATTTCAGGAGCAACATCTGAGCTATGTGATCCAGGCCTCACTTCCCAAGTCACTGGTGCCCCCAGATTCCCTCCAGCTACCAGTTCTAAGACATGAACAGGTCACCGTAGCTGTGTGGACATTGCGAGCTTGTGGAGGGTAAGCGTGTGCTGCATCCATTCACAAACCTTCTGACCAGAGGACTCTCCCGAGGCAGGGCATTTCTTGTTTTCATTTCGAACCAGTGGGTCATAGCTGGCAAACAAGCATACTGAGATACACAGAGAGAAGGTGCGTTGAGCAGGAGAACGCAGCCTTTGCTCAGCCCTAGTGACCTCTCAGGGTGACACTCGGTGGTTGGTTTTTGGAACAGCATATAAACAGCTTTTCAAACCCACTACCCTTTATTTATTAGTGGCTTGGAATTGCAAATGTTTCTGAGAGCATAGGGTGTTTTCTTCCCCTCTTAATGTGCTTTCAAAACTTTAACTGAAGAATCGTAGAATCCAGCAGTTAAAGAGCTGAAAGGGCCTTTGATCAGGTAGTGTTTATATTGTATAGCTCAGGAAACTGAGGACTCCAGAAGTTATGCAGTTTACTAAATGCTTCATCGCTACATGGTAGTAGATACAAACTGAATGCATCAATGTCTCTGAGAAAGAGAAACAGGAACAGACCTCAGTATGGCGAGTTCTGCTCGCTGTCTTTAACCATGCTGATCTTTAATGTACCGCTCGCATTCATTCAGCATTGATGACGTGTTAGGCACCATGGGAAGCAGTTTTTTTGTACATTGTGTCTTTGAAACCTTGAAATAGCCTTATGAAATATGGCCAATATCATCACGCTGATTTATAGAATAGTAACATTTATTAAATGTTTACTGTAGGCATTAGACATGGTTCTACCTCGTGTATGGGCATTAGCTCTTGTACTTCTCACAACAGTGTTGGAGTCTCCACCTCACCCATCAGGACGCTGGGGCTAAGTGGGTATACACAACTTGTGCAAGATTACAGAGCTGGCTGGGATTTGGAGACAGACAGTGACCCTGGCCCCTGCTTAGTCATTGCACTGTGACATCTTATAAGGAGGATCTCACCTCCGGCTTGTTGGAATCCAGAACTCTTGTTCATTCACAAAATTCCTAAACTTATATGCACAAAATATTTTTACAGCAAGTGGAATTTTCTTGGGATTCTTAATCATCCAGAATAATTCTTAAAGACACACACGCAAAAAAACCTAAATGTTTTTCCTACTCTTTTTGTCTCATGCAACATAACACTTCTGACATCAGATGTATGAGAAATTCTTCCCCCACACCAAAGAAGTGATGCTCGTGAGAACTGGGCATTCTCCAATTCTATTCAATTCTGACACTGTCTACCTGGAGATGGTGTCATACCCTACAGGCTGAGGCTCAGCCCACAAGATGGCCTCCCACTTCAGGTGCTAGTTGTAAGACCGGGGTTGGGACCAGCGCTGCTGCCGATCAACGTGGCCAGTGCCTCCGCCTCCCCTTAGGTTTAATTTATTTACTGAATGGATCACAGAACTGAAGGAAACACTTTCTTCCATACACTTCCCGGTGTATCAGTAGAGGATACAGAGGAGCAGTCGGCTGGAAGAGGTGTCTGGGGCAAGGCAGGGGGAGGGAAGCAGAGCTTCCAGGCCCTATTCTGGAGCTCCACCCTCAAGGACCCTACCAGTCTTCAGCAACCAAAAGCTCTTCAAACTCTGTCTTTGGGGGTTTTATTGGAGCTTCATTAGTTTGACGTAATTGATTACATCATTAGCCATTGGTGAGCAACTCAACCTTCACCTCCTCTCCCCTCCCAGGAAGTAGAGGGTGGGACAGAAAGTTCCAATTATCTAATCACATAATTGGCTCTCTTGGCAGCCAGCCACCATTATGAGACCATCCTGGGGTAACAGTTGCCAGGCATCTCATTAGCCTACAAAGACACTGTCACTTTGGAGATTCCAAGGGTTTTTCAGAGCAGTGTTCCAAGAAAGAGGACAAAGACCGTATCTAAATATATGTGTATATGATATATATGTATATTTATTACAGATCACAATATCACAATAATACAAAAAGTAACATTTTCTTATCCTGAAGTCATCTAAGGTCAGCATCAACTGATCAACTGATTTTCCACGTTTCTGAAGAATAACAGCTACAGTGAAGATAGCGTTCCCTCCTGTCCGTAGCCTGTTGCTCACCGACCGTTTAGAAAACTAAGACTGCTTTTGCTCTTTAGAAAGTGTTTTTAATTCTGAAGGATCATGAAAATAATTGTCAGTTTAGAAATATCAACACAAAAAACCCAAACACACAAAACCCAAGAAACTTACTGTTTGCATAGTTCTATTGTGTGTTTGAGTGTGTTTTTCACAGGTGCAAAGTCAGGCCACAGGGACCTGTTAAAGTGTCCACTCCTTGGCAGTTTTAAATTCTCACTGGTGCCCATGTATCTGAACATCCTTCTTTATGAAGACTTGATGGACATCATGTGATCCAGTGCTTCCTCGCTAACTTCTTCTCTATCAGAAAATGGAGAATAAGGGTATGTTTAACAGGTCAGGGAGGAAATACCCACTCGTATGAATGACAAAACAGAAATTCCAAATGTGGGTTTACAAACGATTTACACGCAATTCAAAGGATCAGTTTATTGGTTTTCTTTTAATTTGACATTCAGATAACAAAACACTTGCCTTAATTATTTCTTGTCCTTTTATTTTCAGAATATACATTTTGTAAAACTTAAATATTTCCTAATTAAAGATGTCAATTATTAGTTAAGATGAAAAAAGTCCCTTGTTCTTTGGATATTTTTAAACTGTTTTGCGATGAATAGAAATTACGTATTTAAAAGGCTTAGCATAATCTGACAGCTAGATGCAGGTATACCTCATTATCATGGTCTCCATGAATCCAAAATTGTATAATCATTCATAGGCAGGCTTGACCAAAGATTGGGAATGATTTACCCTGCTTTGTAATTTATCTTCTAGTTCTACCTCTTTATACAGATAACTCACAACTACTTTTGGCTGTATTTTGAGGGTGAACGCCTAGGTGAACACTGATTTCTACCTGTTCTCTTAGCCTCCTGATGCTTCACGGCTTTCACCTGAAAGGCAAAGATACTCCTGGCCTCATAGACACTTCGAGGCAATGGTTGAGAGAGGAAACAGCAGCAAAAGGAACTCACATTCAACTCCCCTTCTTAGTAAAATATGTTTAGAATCTGTTGAGAACCCACTTTATGACTCTGCATTTGTTTCTTGCAGGGCTGCAAGTCAGCTGTTATTATCCCCAGTTCACAGATGAGGAAACTGATCCCAAAGAGACTGAGTAACTTGCTTGGAACATGTATAACTGAAAGCATGAGATTTGGAGTAACCCTAGTTTTGAGTAGTAATTCTACCACCAGTTACTATGGACTTTGTGATCTCAAGCAAGTTACTCATCATCTTTCTGAACCTCAGTCTCTGCATTTGTGTAATGGTGGCATCACAGTATCTCCTATGTAATAGCAGAACCTCCTAGTGTTCCTGTGTGAAACAAGCCCACTCAGGTCCCATGCTCAGCCCCGACACACAGAAGATACTAAACAAGGGCAGCTACTTTTAATTGTGGGTCAAGATCACACTGCTGGTAAGCGGAAGCACTAGGCTGCACCTCTGGGAGGGAGGCTGTGAAGCCTGTGTATTCTCATGGCCACTTGTTGCCTTCTGCACAAGCCCACCCAGAGGTTACGTTGTCTACGAGATGAAACAGTGTGTTGGGTCCTGGCAAGATCCCTTGGCAGGTATGACAGATTCCTGGTTTCCACCTGAGCTTCCACGAGGTTTATTGGGGACTAACTTTCAGGGTAACTGAGCAGTTTGCTACTGGAAGAAGTTTCCCTGGCAGAATAATTACCTTGAAACCATCAAAAATAAGGGATGCGGCCGCTGGCTTAACAGCTCCCAATTTCAGGTACTTAAGCACCGTGAGGGAGGGCGAGACCCTTCTGCCCCCCTCTGCTGTGTAGTGGTCTACTGGATTCTTTATATGTTGGGAAGGGATACACAAAGGGTGAAATAGGTCCTTCTGATAGCAGTCACAGGACACCATGGATGATTGTTGCTCATGGAAGGACCATAGAAGCCCCAGTCCAATTCCATGTTTTACAAAGGTTCAAAGCAAGACAGATTGCAGCAATAATTGCCCCAGCTGATCTAGCTAACTCGTGGCGGAGTGAAAAGGATGGAGGATGGGTTCAGTCGACAAGTAGGACAGACCACCTCCTGTCTACTCCACCTAGTGCAGGAGGGGAGGATGGCTTCAGCCAGAGCTGGAACGGCTGACCTCCTCTTGGCTTACAGACCTTTGGGCAACGTTACCTTCGCAGAGACCCCTCCTTGATTATTCCACCTGTATCATTCCTGAATTTTTGTCTATTTATTTATGTCTCTCTGTCTTTTCACCGTAGTTCTCAGGGGTTGACAGTGAATTACTTTTTATTGTGTGTTCATTGTCTGCCTGCTCCACTGGAATATAAACTCCATTAAGGCTTGGGAGCTTTGTTTTGGTAACAGCTAAATTCCCAGCACATTGAACAATACCGGATTCATAAACAATCAAAAAACATTGATTGAATAAATGAACGGCATTAAATACTGACCTAAAAAGTTAGTAGGTAAATACGGGAAGATAAGTTTAGAGAGGCAGTAAGAAGGCAGACAGAGACCTTCAAACTTGTTTCCCAGGTATAGTGGCTTTACCCAGTGTTGACCTTTTCTGATCTGGAAACACAGCATGGGAACAAAGTTCTCCAGGTTACTCATCTCCTGCCATTCCACTACCTTAGCTCGCTGGAATTACAGATAATCCCACCTTTTTCTTCTCTTCTTCATTTACTTTTCCTTCTTTGCCTTTTCTCCACTCTGCTTGGATATAGAACTGCTCATCTTCTGAACAACGGATCTTCCTGATGTCAGGATCTTGCTCTCATGCCACTTACCTACTTACCTGTGACGCAATGGAATAAGATATGGCTACCCAATTTATCTCAGGAAAAAGCTTAGAGCACTGGGGGAGAAAAATTCATCAAAATGTTTGACCATCTTGAATTGTAGGTAGGACTTAGTCATTTATTAGGTGTCAAGAATTGTGCTAAGTCTTAGAGATGTAAAGTAGACTAAAATGCATAAAATACACTTCCATGCTATGGAATCCAATTCAACTGTAAACAAACATAAGCATAATTTTTTTTCCTTCCAACTTTTATTCTAATTTCCAGTAGCACATGTGCAGGTTTGTTACAGGGGTAAATTGTGATCCTGAGAGTCTGGCGTAGAGATGCTTTTGTCACCCAGGTAATCAGCATAATACCTGCCAGGTAGTTTCTCAGTTCTTACTGTTATTCCACTTTCCACTCTCATGTGGGCCCGCCATATCTATTATTGTCTTCTTTGTATACATACGTACTCAATGTTAAGCTCCTACTTATAAGTGAGAACATGCAGGACTTGGATTTCTGTTCCTGCATTAATTTGCTTAGGATAATGACCTCTAGCTTCAACCATGTTTCTGTAAAAGACATAGTTTCATCCTTTTTATGGCTGCATAGTATTCCATAGTGTATATGTACCACATTTTCTTCCTTATTCAGTCCACTGTTGATGGCTATCTAGGTGGATTCCATGTCTTTGCTATTGTTAATAGTGCTACAATGAACATATGAGTGTATGTGTCTTTACGGTAGATCAATTTATATTCTTTTAGGTATATACCCAACAAAGGGATTACTGGGTTGAATGGTAGTTTTATTTTTAATTCTTCTATATGTAATGACATGGGAGATGTTGGAACATATCGTTAAGTGGAAAACATAATTTGCAATTTGGCAAACATACATTACTAACTTGTTTTAAAAGTATCAGTGCATCTATACCTATATCTGTATGCCTATGTCCAAGAACATGTTTATATCTATAGGTCAGATATATATATATATCCAGAGATGTCTGAGAGATTGTAAATACAGAAAACCACCTTTAAAAGCATACAGCAACTGATACAAGTGGCCATCTCTAAAAGAATGAGATTGCTGAGGGTGGAGATTTTGCTTTATGTACTTTGGTATGTTTCCAATCTTTTTATGTGAAGAAAAAAATATTTGCAGTGTAAAAACCAGAGGCAAAAACAACAACAAAAAAGGGTATTAATGAGTGTCTTCCCTTCTGCCCCCAAATAAACCACGCTCATCTTATTAAGGGGAACAGGAGCAGATAAGTGTAGAAATCAGTGTGCAAACCTCTGCCCACATGACATGCACAGGATGGTGCGACACTTAAAGGAGAGATGGCTTGTTTGCAGCACTCAGCGTGACGTCTCGGGGAAAATGGTCTTGAGTTGATCCTTGAAAAGTAAAGAGTTGAGCAGAAACATCAGGCTTTCCATGGAGACGGAGCTGAGTAGGGGTGGGGGAAATGGCACTCATCTAAGCAATGCAGAACTATTCGGCTAGATGGAGGGCGGGATGTGCATGGGACAATCTCATGAAGGCTGAGTCCACACTGTGGAAGACTTCTCTTCAGGAGTCTCTCCCGAGTCAGTGCAGAAATTGAGTCTGTTTATTCTGTCGTTTCATAAATACTTTTGAGCATCTACTGGCTGTTAGAGTTTTACTAAGTGTGAGGATTTAATGATAAATAAGAAATATAGATCTTGCCTCCTTGGAGACTCTAGCAGACTTGGATAATTTTTTCTTCTCAACGAGGGCAAGCAATGGCAAACTACAGTATGAGGTGCTGATAGTTAGCATTAATTAAGGATTAGAGGCCTTTAGGGGACATCAAGGTGTTTCTGAAAGATTAGTCATTCAAATCTGTAATTCAGAGCAGCATGGATATTCCATTTTGTAGCATACTTGGGAAGGATGAAGATGTGTAGGTGGAACCAAGATGTCTTAACATAAACACCAGAATAGCTGCGCACTCCCCTCCCCTCAGTCATTTTGTGAGATAGAGGGTTGGCTTGTTTAGCTCGTCTGTCCAGCTAACTGTTCCCCAGCCTCTCTGTTACTGGATTTCCATCACTAAGCCACTGCAGCGTCACGTGTCTATGTTGAAGCATTGAACTGTGAATCTTATTACAAGAAAAAAATTTCTTAAAACTAAAAAACAAGAGAGAATTGATTACTTATAAGACAATAATAAAAGCAAAGGTAATTTCCAGCAACACATAACAATATATTGTTGTCTTCTTTTTCCCCCAGAGCTAATTTTAAGCAAGAAACTATTGTAAGATCCTTTAAAGAATGCCACCTACAATTCCCTCTTGCCACCTACCACCCACTTCCTGCATAGGTCAGGCTCTTATTCTTTTCCTGAGTTGTTTGTACCCCTCAAGACCTAGCTTTGCCCAAATTTCTGTGTAAACTAGAGCCTACTATTCTTTGCAGTTAGCCAGCTTAACGTTTCTTTTTTTGTATATGCATTACTTTGTTGCTGGGAAAGTAATCTTTCTGTTCTCTTATCCATCATGTTGTTTGTACTTCTTTGTGTATGGCAGAGTAAGCTATTTATTTAAATGCTTTGAGTTATGTACCTTCCCAAGTAAGCTATTTTAAGATACAGAGATGGATTTAGGGATTTATATACTATCATTATTGGAAGAAAACTTGCAGCTCATTGGTTCATATGCACAACATCCAGAATATACATATTCTAAGCCTCATCACGCATTCAAACAGCCTCTGCCAGACCCTCCCTGAGCATGTCTGCTGCTTGACACAGCTCCTGCGGCTCCCAGGATCCGTAGCTGTGGGAATGGGCCTCATCCTGTCTCACTCCTTTGGTCTCCCAGTAAAATCCACGTGCTAATACAAGTTCTGTCCTCGGAGACAACAGAATAAGTGTGATTCCACCTCTCCACAGTGCTTCACCTGTTCCCACACTGCCCTCTTCTCTCCCCTGACAATGCTTTCTTCACGTCCATCTAGTTCCCTATCCTGAAGTTCTTCTCGTTTCTGGGTTTTTTACACCCACTATTCTTGGTTTGCACAGTCTCCTATTACATGTTATCCCCAGATATGGGCTGCCTAGAGTAAAGCAGAGCAGGAGAGCAGGAGTTTTACCTCTCTTGTTTTGATTCTTCACTTGTTAAATGCACCTACCACGGAAACAAAATGCAATCTGTGATCAAATGTCCTTTTGTCGAGTAGCCACTTCACTTTTTAAAACTCAGAACTGTGAGAAAACTATAAAACTCTTGAAGATTTTTCACACATATTGTTATGAAAACACATCTCCCCATTGGGTGTTTAAGTTATTACGCAGGACCTACAGCAGTCGTAATGGAAAAGGGTTTTAAACAGCTTCATCATATCCATCAATATAAAAATCATTGAATAAGATAGAAATACTTTGAACCCATTTTGGAAGGATATCAAAGTGAGTTTTTATTTATTCTAAGAAGGTTGGAAAACATAATTTCATTTATTTTCTATTAGCATAAAAACTGTAAACTTTACACGGGGAAAAGAGTACTTTAAAAATAGCTCATCTGTCTGGGTTGATACGTTTTGGGCTAGGCCCGGAAGTTGTGCAGCGAAGCCTTCTGGAGGAAGGCATTTTAGTGTCTACCATGTGCCTTCTTTTCGGGCTATAAACGTTCCAGAATATATGCCTGCTTTCTCCCTTTTTCACCTGTTCTTTGACTAAAGGCTGTTTAAGGAACCATCCTACTCAGATTGCACTCACCCCATGGAAGCAAGGGATCAGTACAGTTGATCACACACAGGCACTTGTGACAGAGATGGTGACTCAGACTTGCTGGATCTCAAGCTCTTGCTGGATTAATACTCACTGCATCCATGTAGCTATTGACTCGGAATTCATTGCCATAAACACCATTTGTCAGCCTTCCAGAGAGAGGAGTTCCATGACTAACCTAAAGACTTGCTCACTCCTGTGATTAGTCATTCCCGTCTAATTGAGTGAGTGGCTTATTATCTAGGCATTTCCAGACCTTAGTCACCCATGAGAAGCAGTGATATGTGGTAATGAGTCTACACTAGTGGGCTTAGTGTTATGGCAGCTCTCCTATTGTCACATTTATTAGGCAGGCACCATGTGCTGAGTTTGGTAGAGGACTTTGAAAGGACAAGGTTGCTGCCTTTAATGAGTGAACATATTAAGGTTTAATGATCTCTTACCAAAGAATTGATCCTTTCTTAGATAAAGGACAATATATCACTCTAGAAATAAAGTCACACTTTAATAGTTTTACCTCACCAACCCTTCCAGATTTCATGGAATGAGATTCCAAGGATCCATTATACCTGATGGTATCACTTGGATGCTGGTAGGGGAGGAAGACAGTGTAGTGGAGAAAAATGTTTTGTCTGCTAAAATGCCGTATTGTATAAAATATTTTATAGTGTTTCAATAGACTCTATCTTCTGATGTGGGGAAAACTTTATTTAACTAAAAGAACACATTTCGGAGAGTGCTGATTTGAAGCAAAACAATGTGCTCCAGGCAGTTCACTCCCAGTTTGATTGGCTTCCCTGGTTCTTCAGTCTCTGTATCCTGCTTTTATTTGAAAAGGCAAGGTGCCCCCTCTTTGAGTAACGTCAAACTGTACACAGAATTGCGCCTGCTTCCAGTAAGCCATTGGGGTCACTGCAGTTACAGGAACAGGTCCTTATGCCTCAGACATGTAAATAAATAGCTCTTTAGTATTTCAGAGGCTTATCAATTATGAGTGCCCAGCCACAGTGCAGGAGGGCAATTGACCATGCATCTTGGCTCACAGATTAGTTTTTCTTTGATTTGCTCTAGCTGTGGAATGGTCTCAATTGTCCCTCACCCTCCTCACTAGCATTGCCCTTTTCTTCCATTACTCTATGCTGGCTTTGCATAAGAGGAAAGAAATAATATTTGACTGTCAATAAACCTCTCAGTGAGCAGAGCTATTAAGGGACAAAGTACTTTTACATTTCAGAGTTGGTGCTTAGGTCACCAAGCTATCCACTCTGGTATCAAGAAGCAGTCTACCTGGCAAGAGAGGTAGAAAATAGCCTTCACCAAGGGGCTTAGATTTTGTCTTGTCACTTTTGAAAAGATTAATATGTATGAGCATCTCTCTCGAGCCTCTGAAAGAATTGCCGGGTGGAGGGTGGAAACCCAGTCACCGAAGTCCCCATGGAGAAAAGATAAGGAGTTGGAGTGAACAGCTGCTTGAATGGATGCATTAAGCTGACATGAAAATCACCAGAGTGTTTAAGAAATCCACTAATAACACCTAGCAAGGCTCAGGGGCAGAATCGATTTAGGGAGTTCAAGAAATTCCACACCTGGTTCTGTGCAGTAAACCCCAAAGTCATTATGAAGAATTAGTTAAGCCCCCTTGTTCCTCCTGCTTTTATTTTCCCTGATCCTATTTAGTTCCTTCTTCAATTTGCTAAGACACAGGTGTATACTGATCTCAGCAGCTCATGAATATTTGAAAACTAAAGTTTCTTGCAAAGGAATTCAACAAACAGAAGTTTCAAAGTACTACCTTAAATTTACACTGTCTGACCCCTTAAGCTCTAGGAAACATTTGTTATTGCTTTGACTAAGAGAAAAGGTAGAAATACCATAGTCTGTGATTGTGCTACCTTTCAGGACCATTGTTGGTTTAATATGACGATATACATCATTCATGTGACAAGTATTTATTGAGTACATACTATGTGTTAAGACTCTGCTTGGTGCTGGAGAATATAGCTATGAAGAAGACAAATGTATCCCTAGTCTTTATAGTGCTTATAATCTTATGGGAAGATGAAGGTATGTAAGAGGCATAAGCAGGCAATTTTAAAATATAGAAGTAAATGTGATTTTTGAAGATAAAGACCATTTCCATGATAACTTTTAATCCTGTACTTCTTCCCATGCTAATTTAATCCTACATAGATACTATGGAGATGTTTTATGAACTGTGCGATTGATGGCAGAACATATTCATTGATTTTGTCCATGGCACTTGATTGGGTGTCATAATGAATGCTGGAAATAGAATCCAAAGGAAATTTAATATATTTAAGGGCCGGGTACCGTGGCTCACGCCTGTAATCCCAGCACTTTGGGGGGCTGAGGTGGGTAGATCACGAGGTCAGGAGTTTGAGACCAGCCTGACCAACATGGTGAAACCTCGTCTCTACTAAAAATACAAAAATTAGCTGGGCATGGTGGCACATGCCTGTAATCCCAGCTACTCAGGAGGCTGAGGCAGGAGAATTGCCTGAACCTGGGAGACAGAGGTTGCAGTGAGCCAAGATCATGCCACTGCACTCCAGCCTGGGCAACAGAGTGAGACTTTGTCTCAAATATATATATATATATATATATATATATATATATATATATATATATGACATGTTTTTCAAAGTCAGAATAAGGTTCTGCAAGGACAAGCTGGGGTTTTGCAGAGAGGCACACATACATGTAGAGGATTCCAGCATCTTCTCTCATGGGTGCTCTTCTTACTTAAACAATGGCCTCCAATGAGCATTTATTGAACCCCTACTATCTGCCATGCACAATACAGGAGAAGACTTTTATGTATTAGAATAATGGTGGTGTCAATGCTAGGGTAACTCTAAATATGGAAACAGTCAGAGTTTTACCAAATAAAGTGAAAAGATCATTACATTTGAAGATACTAGCATTTTCCCCTATGAGTATCCTCCTCCTCCCTGTAGCAATGGAATTCAGTAAGTATATATTAAGCACCTACTACACGCAAAACTCAGGCACTCTGGAATCTTACAACTTACTAAGAGAGAATTGCATATAGATTTAATTTTCTACAAGAAAGAACTAAATGGATGTTATAAAAGTGGTACTGTTAATAATCTTATTGGAGTTAGAAGGAAACGGATTGATACTAATCAAGAAAGGCTACATGAAGGTGTTGACATCTGAGCTGCATCCTAAGTGTTTCAGCATGTAGAGCCGTGAATTCCATGCTAGAAGCCAGCTGAGCAAAGCCACAGACACAGCAAGCAGGTAGAGGTTCAGGGGCGTTGCAAATGTGTCCCTGGAGCAAGATTCTGAAGGGGAAATGTGATGGGGATGAAGCTGAAAAGGTAAGGTGGGACCAGGTCATTAGCACAGATTTTGAATTTCATTCCATAGGCAATACGAAATTTTCAAAGAATGCTGAGGAAGAGGCTTTTGTGTTTTATCAACCTACTGTAAGGGCAAAGTGAAGGATGTATTGGACATGGAAGAGTTTTGGTATTACAGAGTAGTTGTGAGGTTATTATAACTTATTCTAACTTCATCATCCTGAGATGTGGCTTGAAGTAAAGCTAGAGTAATCATTACAAAAAACTGAAGCAATGGCCATTGGCTTCAATAAGGTGAGGGAATCAGGTCTGGACAGACTTAGAAAGTCATGTAGAGGTATATTAGCCTCTCCCCTACCTCAGCTAGGCAACATCCTTTCTCAAAAAGCAAAGAAACAAACAAACAAAAAAAGTGGACATTTATGTCTAGAACAGCCTGTTGCTGAATCCAGTAACTTAAAAGTATTGTGCTTTTGAAAACCTCCTCTTTTTCTAAAGTAATAGCTTGCATTTTTCTGAGTGTTGTTTTCTTTTTCTTTCTGTTTTTATTATGGGGCATATAGGACATTGATTATTGTTGTTATTATTGTAATACTTAAAATTACCTTTTCTTTGAATCATAAATCAATGCATTATCTCCCCTCAAGCCACTTCTTCTATTTAAAGAGCCAGATCGATTTTTACAGGATATGCCGACAATAAATCTTTGGGTCTTATTTTATTCCTCCCGAAGACTTTGGATCAGAATTATTATTATCATTATTTATTATTTATTGAGTGCTGTCAGTGGGCTCAGCAGTATACAAATATAAATGGGTAAACATCATCATTAAATCTGTTTCCAAAAGGAGCAGGTGTTTATCATGAAAGAAAGTATTTGAATTACCAAAATAGTGCCCATTAGTGGTTTTCATTTCCTGGAAAATACTGTCTTTGTGGTCATTCAACTCCTGTGGCATTTTGAATGGAATAAATGGGGGCAATCTCTCATTTCTGGCTTGTTTCCAAGTTGGGAATTACCTCTTGCTTTTTGAAAGTTACCCATAATTTAATTGCAGTAGCTTTGACTTGATACCTTCTAAGACTCTCTCTTCATTAGTGACTTAAACAAAGTCCAGCTCAGGTCTTTGGGGGAGATACTTTTACTCACTCCTTGGATTTCTCCTCTTGGCCAACTAAGAAGCAGCCAACTCATACAGGAGCTGACTTTTTTTATGTTATTCAGAAAAAGAGGGATCATAACCAGGAATGTACAGACCCAGGATTCTTCTGTTTCCATTATCTATGACTGGAAAGAGACAGGTGACTCTCTCATGTACAATTTTAGAGGTATGCCGTAGCAGCCTCCTTGATCTTGCCACTACCAGAAAGACCGCCATCAACAAAAGCACTCACTTCTATGTTGTTGCTGTTGTTGTTGGTAGGGAAGCAATGTCTTTGTACCCATGGTTATTTTCCAGCAGACTCTTCTATGTTCTGTGTTAGCAGAGAAGAAATCCAAGGCCAAAAAATCAGCCATTCATCTTAAACTTTATTTTAGTAATTTGTTTTAAACTCGTTTTAAATACCATGCTAACAAAACTGGAAAAAAAGAAAAGAAAATGCAAAGGAACTAATGTCGTTTCTTGGAGGTTACCAGATAATTATAGCAACCACAACTAAAATTTGTTTTGAGTTTAGCCTTTTCCACAGTGCTTTCCCTTATTATAAAAACTGATATTCACAATAGTCCTGAACAGGAGGGAGGAAGTTTGTTACATTTAGCATACCAAATGTATGAAAGAGGAAACAGACTCAGTGAGGTAAGTGACTTGCCCATAATTAAACAGCCAGTATGTTGCAGAAATTGAAGCCCTGTCCCTTTCTACTACTTATGATTGAATAACATCAAGGAAGAGACCAAGAATAGACAACCAGAGGTGGAAACAAAAGAAATGCAAGTTTATCTTCAGTAAGAGGGTGGTAACTACAAGGGCAACAGAATTGCTGAACAAATGGCTTTTAAACATCCTTCTGGACCTATGAGTGGGCAGTTGGTCTGATAATCACATGTAACTTAGAGCTGTTTCTCTTCCAGACCTAGATAGAAACCATCTCATGTATATATTATGACCTACAGTGGGAAATAGACCCATTTGTAGATAGGGCTATCAATCTGCAAATGCGCTTCCTCCCTGTCCAAATTTGGAAAAACATTCAGGTCCATCAAGACATTAGTATTATTGACTCTGGCTTCAGAAGTTCAGAAACTCTAACCAAGAAGGAAATAATTGGACCCCTTCATCTTTGCTTTGCTAAAGGAACGAAGCCAAACACTTACAATTCAGTGCCTCACAAAGGCCTTCTGCGTATTTCTTCTTCCAGCCATTTATTGAGCATTTACCCTGTGCAATAATACTGTATCTGTCTAAAAAGAATGTATCTTCAAACTTGTCTCAGAGCTAAAAACAGCAGACAGTTCAAGCATCTCTATTTAGCTCTAAAGTCTTCTATATTTTGGGTTAGAGACAAGCAGACCATTCACCAAAAGCCTTGCCCGTTTAAAAATATGCAATGACTGTACACAGGTTTCAACATGCAACACACAAATGGAAGTTTCACTGGGCATCTGTGAGATTGCTGGAGATAAGAAAAAGATACAGACTGGGTATGGTGGCTCACGCCTATAATCCCAGCACTTTGGGAGGCCAAGGAGGGTGGATCACCTGAGATCAGGAGTTTGAGATCAACCTGTCTCTACTAAAAATACAAAAAATAGCCAGACATGGTGGTGGGCACCTGTAATCCTAGCTACTGGGGAGGCTGAGGCCGCAGAATCACTTGAACCCAGGAGGCAGAAGTTGCAGCGAGCCAAGATCACACCATTGTACTCCAGCCTGAGCGACAAAACTGAAACTCTGCAAAAAAAAAAAAAAAAAAAAAAAAAAAAAAAAAAAAAAAAGAGAGAGAGAGAGAGAACAAAAGAAAAAGGTGCAGAAATACCTTCATTCTTAGGTAGAAATATAGAATTTATTTTGTTCTAATGATTTCTAATAGTTAAAATATACATTGAACATTCTAAATTGCCCTCTACAATCATTAACAAGGAAGCAATAGGGAAGGAACTCCTGCATTTTACTAATAAAATGCCAAACCAATTTTTTAAATGATCAAAAAATCTGAATAGACATTTATTTAAAGAAAATATATAAAAAGTCAATTGTACCTGAAATGTTCCTTGTCATCACTGATAACTGGAGATATGAATGCCAAAGTCATAATGAGATGTCACTCTCACCCACAATGGTAAAAAAAAAAAAAAAGGCAGATAATAACCAGTATCATGAGGATGTAGGAAAACTGGAATCCTCATATATATGAAAATGAAAAAATGGTACAGCTGCCTTCAAAAAAAAATCTGTCAGTTCTTCAAAAGTTTGAGTGTAGTTATCCTAATACTCAGTAATTCCACCCCAAGACATATACTCAGAAGAAATAAAAATGTATGTCTATGCAAAAACTCTTACACCAATATTTATGGCAACATTTTTCCAAATAGTCCAAAAAAGAAATAAACGTATACCTGATTAAACAACACATGAATGTAAGAATAAATAGAATAAAATTGAGCCATATAATGAAATATGATTAAGCAATTTAAAAAATTAAACACTGATGTATGTTGCAACATGGATGAACCTTGAAAACATTATACCAAGTGAAAGAAGCTAGTCACAAAAGTCCATACACTGCATAATGCTCTTTACACGAAAGGTCCAGAATAGTCAATTGTTTCTAGAGAGAAAAGAAATTGTATGAATGCCTGTCTAGAACTGGGGAGATGACTGCTAAAGGGCACAGGATTTCTTTCCTGGGTTGATGAAAATGTTCTAAGTTGATTGTAGTAATTGTCGTATAACTCTGCAAACATAGTGAAATCAATTAAATTGTATATTTTGAATGGGTAAATTGTATGTTATATGAACTATATCTCAATAAAGATGTCAAGAAAGAAAGGAGAGAGAAAGAGGGAGGGAGCTAGAGAGGGAGGGAAGAAGAGCTCAAGGAATTCATGGTGATGGTCTTTCAAAGAGATTACCACAACATTTTTGAGATGCATTGATTCCCTTCCTCTTCTTTTTGTCCCTTAAAATGGCTCTGAAAAAGGCTACAATTATGCTTGCACATACTGCCTTGCAAGATGGAACCAAGCTTATACACAGCTTTTCCATCTTTTGTCTCCATGGGGAAATTTTAGATGTTGGGGACTGATGATAGCTTAGAGCAAATTCCCAGCTGGTCACAGCATGTTTGGACTCTGGCTTTCAGGATTGGAATTCATCAGGAACATTTGTGTTTGCTACTGTCTGTAGGATTATATCTTTATTGATCCTGCCTGCCTGTGACCACTGGGAACTATATGGAAGTGATAAAGTCCTTTGGAATAAAAATTTAGAATCTGGTGAAAATATAACCAGGTCCCACCAGGGAAGGATGAAGCATCTGTGGAATCTGTTCAATACAAGGCAGCAACCACTCCTTATTTTCCCTGTTCAATTAGAATAATGTTCAATTGCCCTAGCTGCAAGCAATCTCCAGGGATAGATGTGAAGTAACTGTTTTATTTGTTTGTTTTGTTTCAATTACTCAGACAACTGGTTCTTTTGGGAGTCTACCTTGGATTGATTGGAGCCCTACCTGGTGTCTGTCCTCTAATTTATATTAATAAACTGGTTGTGTGTTATGTGATAAAGTGGCCAGCAGATACAATAATTGGGGAGGGAGTTTGATACAGGCAATTATGTATCCTGGGTACGACAACCTCTTTGTAGACCAGATATCTGATATACCAGGATTCCCTGAAGGACTTTTGTTTACAAACAAGATGAGAAATGGACAACCTGACTTCTAAGTATTCCAGTATTTATAACAATGGATACTACATGTATTTATCTGGTAAGGTTTAACTAGTATCCAATATACAAGACTTCCTAATTAAGAGCCCACTTTTCAGATCCTTGCTAAAATATGAGACAAATTTTGGAAAGAACATTAGGTGCCATAATTGCCAGTAAGTACGCAATCTAGAGTTTTCTTCCTTAATCTTCAGCTTTCGTCTCTAATAAAATTGGATAAATTAGCACAGATAGCCTTTACGGTGAAATACACACTAATACTCAAAATTTATATAAGTTTATGAAAAATCACAATAAAGGATACAGTAGCCCTTCAGAAGTTGTACACAATATAAGCATATTATATCTAACACTGGGAAACAGATACTTTTTCAACTTTCCTAAGCACAGTAACTCTAGGCTGCATTGCACAACTGCTGAGTGCCTCTGTGTTCAGGAAACTTCAAGTCCCAGTGCTCTTGGCATATGCTCACTCTCCTGTCTTGGTGAAGCAGAAAGGTAGAAGTTGTGCAGGGGATGGATCTGAGTAGGAGCTAGACCAGAAAACCAGATAAACCATGAAAAAGAAGCAACTGAATAGGCATCCACAATTGGGGCAGAGAGCAAGCAGGTCCAGCATTTGACATCTAGAACTTTCAGAGGAAACCATCAGGCCTGAAATCAATGCACTGCAGAGCAGATCACCCCAACCAGTAGTTCTTTCTGAAATTCCTGCCAGAGCTGGAGCTGATACCCAAGCAGAGGCAACCTTGAAGAGACCACAGTGAGAGTGAAAAGACGTGGGCTGTGTATTGTAAGTGAGAACCTAACGCCCGTGGTAAATGTGGCTGTAGGTGCAGATCATGTCTGATCACCATGCCTCACCTCCATGACTCCATTGCCTGGATTACTGCAGTCCCTTCCTGGTGGTCTCCTGCTTCTACTTTTCTTCCCTGCAGTCTATTCTCAGTAGAGCATCCTGTAAAATATGATTCAGATCATGTCACTTCTCCACTTACAATGCTGCAGTGACTCTCAGTAAATGCTCAGATCTGAACAGGCTGTGCATCATCTGAAACTCTTCTCTGCACACACCAGCACCACCATGACAAATGCCTCTCGGACTTGTGTAATTACTCTAAGGCATACTCTGGCCTCAGAGCATTTGCTATGACTGTTCTAGAATATTTTCTCTCCAGATAGTTCCCTGGCTAACTCCCTCACCTGCTTCAAATCTTTGCTTCATTTGCCCCTTCTCAATGAAACCTACCCTGAGAACTGTCCCTAGAATTCTAACTCCCTCCAGCCTCAGTTCCCTTACCCTCCTCTGCTGGAAATCTTACAGCTCTGAGCACCAGTCAGCAGGCTGTGTATTTGGCTTTCTTATTATGTTACTAATTAGTGCTTGCCTGCACCTTCTAAATACAGTATATAAGACGAGAATCTTTGTGTGTTCCATTCATGGATGTAACTCAAACCTATGGAACACCTACACATCATAGACACGTCCTCAGTATCTGTTGAATGGTTGAGCACTGAAACCACAAAAACCGAAGGAACCCAGGAGTGAGCTGAGAAAAGAGATGGGGCTAGTTGAAAGTGAGGCCCTTCTCCCTCACCCCCACTCCATTTTCCCTATTTCCTCTTCCCCACTTGTTTTCTACTCTCTCATCTCGCCTATATTCTAATTTGCCCCATGTGGTGTAAGGATCCTCTTCAGAGGCCAGCAGAGGCAGCCATGGGGCTGAATTTGAATCACTTCTCCCAGTAAGGAAGTCACAGAAGTGATATTTACAAATGAATAAGCCTCTCAAACTGATAATGCCAGATACAGTACGCACCTAAAGTAAAATAAGTAAATTTAAAAAAATAAAAAAATACTAAAAAGTTATTTTTTAAAAAAGTAAATGACTTATGTGCCCTTAAAAATTCGCAGCCTGGGAGGCCAGGTTCTTCCTCTCTGTTGTGTCCCTGATATGTAAAAACTTCTCTTTTGGAGCCCACGGGCATATCCTGGAGCTGATTCTTTTGCATATTGTTCTAGGTAAGAGATTTGCCTTCCCTCAGTGGGACTACTTCTGAGAAGCAGTTAAATGCCATCAAAAGCCAAGTCTCATGAACTAACTAAATGATCAAGCTGGATAATATCTGTTTGGATCCGAAATAACTACAAAGGATGGAGGCTATATATTTCTGGTTTTCAACCTAAATTTGCTATAAATGTCCAGAAACATGGTCATATCATTGTTGGAATATGTACATATGCTCTCACAGTGACTGCTTTGAAAAATAGTACTCACACGTGTCTTCTGAGAATTTAATGTAAAAAAAAAATCATTATTCCATCATCATACCTCATGCTTTTTATAGAATTCACAAGATGGCTGTATTTAAGTTTCTACATCTGTAGAATAGGAGTCAAGAATGTTCTTTTCAAGTCATGGTGAGAAAATGGGAGTACAAGGAAGGAAAGGCATAAATTGATCAGAGATTCACCAAAGAAAGGCATCAAATCAACAATGAGCGGTTTTTTTTTATTCTAAAATAAAATAGCTATGGGAGCCATAGAACCAAAATACGCTATTTTTCTTGCTTCTCCCCTAACCCCATCTCCCTCTTTCTTTCCCTTTCTTACTGAATGCTCTCAGTAGATTTACCTTCTGGATTGTTTCCTATGCACAATTGTTCTCTAAGTTCTTCAACCTCTGAACCCCATCCCCACCACTGTACCACATTTTCCTTCCTATGAGATGCGTTGTAGACGGCTGGCTACCTTCCCTGCAATGGGCTGCAGCCTGCACCAGCTCTCAGTGATGCCCTGCTAGTGCAGTGAAATGAAGTCAGAAAGCTGTATTAATTTAAGTGGCTGTTCTTCACATTTAGGACTGCTATTATGGTGTTGATGGCTGGTAATAAAAGACCTTTTAGTGTGGGAAATCAAATAATCTTATACAAACATAAATGGGCTCAGACAATGATTATCCTAATGTAATTGGAGAATGAACTCTGATTATGGGTGTCAGTTCTTGTCTTTCTTAAGGTATTTTAGGGCTAATCCAGTGACTGATAGCTTCACACTAGCTCTTTGGAAAGTGTGGAGTTTTTGAATATGTTGCATTTCTTATATTTGGCTTCTCTGTGACCAACATTTTTATGAGTACGAGGCTTGAAAGCTGGGTTGACTTTGTAGAAGTTTCCAGACATTTTCTGCCATGAAATATGGTAGAGTCAAAATTGGGAAAAAGAATCAAGCCAGTCATTAAACAAAATTCCATATGGCAAGACGTGCTCATCATCACTCAGGCTCTCAAGGGAAATGCAAGAAACCACATTTAGGAAGAAAACATTTAGGATGAGACTAGAAAATGTCCTGTGGGAAGCATTCTTTATTTGTCAGAGCAATCATTCACCTGCCTAGGAAAAGGTTTCCATGTATCCCGGATAATGCCGTTGCCCGTGCTAAATAACATATGGTTAAAATGTATTTGTTGAAATTTAACAACTGCAGTCTATATGTCTTCTGTGAATAGCTGCCCTATTTGGTAACAGAGATCTACTGTCCTAGTGAATGGAAGTAGAGTTCTCTGTCTTAATTACTCCAAGTAGATAATTAATTTAATGGACCCAGGTTTTATAGATTTGCCAATGGTGATTTTTATAAGTAGATAATGGAGGGCTAGCGGAACACACTTCTAAGGCACAGACGTTTCTGCCACGACCAGCTTGCTCCTCAAGCCAGCAGGATTTTACCCACCTTCTTCCCTCCCCAGGGAAGGTCCTTTCTCTCTTTCAGCCATCCCTTCCTCATCCCATCCAGGTGGTGCCTCATTCACAACCTTCCCATCCTTCAAGGCTGAGAGTTCAAAGGCCACCTCATTGAAGAAGGCTAATTCCATCTCCATAAAAAGTAAACTTCTCCTCCTCTGAACTTGCACATCGTATAATCTTGTCTTCAGTTACAGCACTCACCCATTCTCTGGTTTGGCATTATATTCACCACTGTATCTGCCCAAGCATCTAGTGGTGTCTTAGTACAATGGGCATTCAATAAACGTTAAGTGAGTGAGAAACAGACAAATGAATGAATCTCAGTGAGTAGCCACTGGCTACTCCAACCTGAAGCACCTCTTTTTTGAACTGTCTTGCCCCAGGATTAGGGTCAACCTCTGAGGCCCTACTTCCTCCCCTTCAATGTCAGCCTCAGATCATCTCTGCTAAGCCAGATAACTATACCACATTTTTTTTCAAGATTTTTTTAATTAAGTTATGTGGTACATGTGCAGATTGTGCAAGTTTGTTACCTAGGTATACACATGCCATAGTGGTGGTTTGTTGCATCCATTGCCCCGTCATCCACATTAGGTATTTCTCCTAATGATATCCCTCTGCAATCCCCGCCTCCACTATTCCTCCCCTAGTTCCCACCCCGAGGCCCCAGTGTGTGATGTTCCCCTCCCTGTGTTTGTGTGTTCTCATTGTTCAACACCTGCCTATGAGTGAGAACATATGGTGTTTGTTTTTCTATTCTTGTGTCAGTTTGCTGAGAATGATGGTTTCCAGTTTCATCCATGTCACTGAAAAGGACATGAACTCATCCTTTTTTATGGCTGCCTAGTATTCCATGGTGTATATGTGCCACATTTCCTTTATCCAATCTATCTTTGATGGGCATTTGGGTTGGTTCCAAGTCTTTGCTATTGTGAACAATGCCGCAATAAATATACATGTGCACATGTCTTTATAATAGAATAATTCATAATCCTTTGGATATATACCCAGTAATGGGATTGCTGGGTCAAATGGTATTTCTATTTCTAGATCCTTGAGAAATCACCACACTGTCTTCCACAATGGTTGAACTAATTTACACTACCACCAACAGTGTAAAAGTGTTCTATTTCTCCACATCCTCTCCAGCATCTGTTGTCTCCTGAGTTTTTAATAATCACCTTTCTAACTGGAACTTCACCACATTTTATCACATATGGTAATGGGTGTATGCTGCATAAATAAATGGGCTTTGGATGAAAACTGGTTAATCCTCAGTGTGAGCCAGAGAAGACTAGGGTGTAATTGAAAGCCAGGCATGTATTTAGAGTACCGATAAGCAAAAAGTATTTTGAAGCTCTTTCAGGGTTACTTTTCTCTTTAGAGTATGGGTTTCTCTCAGGTTCATGAGCTGAAGAGTTTTTATGTTGGCACTAACCCCTACTGCCTTTTGCTTGTATTCATATATTTTGAAGGTTTGTCTAGAATCTCCAAAATAATTGAGTACCTTGAAGGCAAAAACTCAGCCTTGTAATCCTTTGTATCTCTTAAAATAACATGACCATGATCTCATATACAATATACTCTCAAAAATTTAGGTAGAATTTTGTCATTATAGTAGATCCTTAATAAATGAGTGGAAGAGGGGGGTTGGGAAGAGATTTTTTGAAGGGTTGGTACTTACGTCACAGTAGTTAGAAGAAAATACTTTCCAGTCATGAGACAGTCATTCAGTTAATACTAGCAAGGTCTATTTCTCAGCTTGGAATTCTGCCACCATCAGGAATGTGTTCTTCTTCAGGAAATTCTACAGGTTTAGGAACTTTTTTGTGGAGTGAGAAGTTGTCCTAGCCAGTGAGTTGTAACTTTGCAGAGTGAGATAAGATTTAAGACACAGTTTGAGATGAAGGAGTTTTTTTTTCTCTCTCTCTCACTGCTTTATCCAGCAGAAATCGTGCAGTCGGTGTATGTTGCTTATTTACTTTTGCCAGAATCCAAAAAGATTAAGCTCAAAACAGATTTTCTTCCTTAGAGTGTCATGCCTACCTAGAAATCCCATGAGATAGAAACTCATAAGATTTTCTTTTCTATAGGTATTTATAGTCAGAGAAGTGGACCCGCAAAAAGCTTTATTAATGAGATTTTATTCGTATTTTGAAATACAGACAGCACCATCTATAACCTCCATGAACTCATCTCATGGGGTGGTGTTAACAAAATTATCACATTTCAATTTCCTTGACACACTTGAGTCCTCGTCTTGGTGGCTGTGGATTAGAACTACAGATTAGCCAGATGAATTGGGGGTGGGCTCCTTCGTGGTGCTCCAGGAAGAGTGACTTTGTTCTTTGAGAGAACGGCATCTATGTCCGTCTTCAGCAACCATCATATGCACATCCCTTTGCTTAGCACCACCGCATTCCTTGACACTCCCATAACACAAAGCTTTGTGAAGCTTGTCCCCACCTCGCCAGGAATGTGGTTTTCCATTTCACTTTGTTTGCTTTGCAGGTGAACCACCTCTTGGCATCTCTGCTGTGGCTCTCTCAGTTTCCAACAGGTGACTGTTGGCAACCCTCGGAGATTCCCAGCACTTGGCGTTTTTTTCCTGGACATTAAGATATCCCTTTTAGAGAGAAGACGAAGCGGCATTCTTCTAAGTGGAGCATCCAGGCGGCTGCTTTCTTTAGCACGAGGACTGTCTCTTCCTTTCTTCCCTGCTATGTTATCCTTGGAGAACATAGCTGGCAGGCAGCTGGCAAGGTGTTAGCCTTGGTTTGGTATTACTAAAAAAGAATAAGAGATCTGTTCAGCTTAGATAAACACAAAAATTGCATGGCTGCATCTCTGCTGTGCATTTTATAAAGGTTACAATGTTTTATGGCACCAAAATAATAAGAAATCAATGAAATGGCTAATCTTTTGGTGCCATTTTAGCATGAATTTCAAGTACAGGAGATTAGCCATCTCTCAGAAGGTTAGTATATTGCAAAAGAAGACTTCTTTTATTCCTGTTACATGGATTTTCTTCTGCGAGTCACTGACGATGGGCCGTCAGCTGAGAGCAGTACAGTTATTTAGCATTAGGGGTGACATCATGTTTTGTTTTGAAAATTGAAGGTGTCAATCACCTAAAGGGAGAATGGAAGAACAATAGTGAGACTTCTCAAGGAGTACATATTTGGAACCTTCTTCAGTAAGAAAATGTGTCTCCTTTCTGGGCCCTGCTTGGCCCTGCCGAAGACAGATTAGAAGAGAAGCTGCACCATGCAGGCAGATGTTGAAAGAGGCTACACTGTGCCAGCTTTACAGGAGGGACTCAGCATTGGGGCTGCCTTCCAATTACTCTGCAGAGGGATCAGTACTAGGCTGTTGCCTTTTGAAGATGCGGCTTTGAGAGAGTGGCCAGTAAAGAGAGTGTGAAACATGTCCAATTTATGCAAATCCTCACCATACATATGAGCACATGGATTAGTAATTTGTCTGATGGCAGAGTTTGCCAATCGTACTCTTTTCTCCAGACTGAGGGCTCAAGGGGTATTGATCAGCTCTGAGAGGGATCCTAGCACAGCGTCAGTAGCCGAGATCAAGTCTGGACAGAGGTACTTCTGAAGAGGAAGGAAGGAAGGATCACCCTGAAGTTTGATTTTGAGAATATTTGCCCTGTAGAACAAAAGTATAATGGATTGAGAAAGATTTGTTTTCTCTCCCCGCCTCGTAAAAATTTTTTTAAAGTTCAGATTTTGAGTTAATTGCAGATTCATAAATAGTGGGAAAAAATGATACAGAGAAATCCTGCACCCCTTTTACCCAGTTCCCCCTCCGGCAGTAACATCTTGTCAAACTACAGTAGAAAATCAAAACCGGATATTGACATGCCTCCTATCCACGGATCCTAATCATGTTTGCCCAGTTTTCTGTGTTCACCACTGTGTGTGTATTTAGTTCTTTGCAGTTTCTCCTCTGCAGATTCCTGAGTCTAACACCACAATGACCCATGTGTTCACAACCAACCCACCTTCCTCCTGCTCTGGTCCCCAAACCCTGGCAACCACTAGTGTGTTCTCCCTTTCTATAATCTTGTCATTTTAAAAATGTTACACAAATGGAATTTTACAGTATCAAGCTTGCGGGATTGGATTTTTTTTACTATATTATTTATTTGAGATTTAGCCTGGTTGTCATTCAGCCACTCACCTATTGAAGGATACCTGGGGTGTTTCCAGTTTTCTGGCTCTCATGAATAAAGTTGATACATAACACTTGTGTACAGATTTTTCTGTGAACATAAAGGAGTTTTAAATCCTACTTACCCTCACTTTTTTTTTTTTTTTTTTGGCTTAGTTGAAGATTCTTGGTCTCCACAATCACAGCCCACAGGCAAAGAGTGTAGACATCTTTCTGGACTGGGTGCGATGCATTACCACAAAGGAGCCTTCACAGTCTTAATGAGAGTAAGCAATGTCATACCAATTCAGTAAGTAGGGAAACTAAGGCAGGAGGCACATCGTACTCACAGCCCCTCCTCCCAACCACGTGTCCTCTCTTGTAGCCTGAACTCCATCTTTTCCACAGACCCTCTTCCTCTCATTTCCCATCTTCAAGTTGAAAGGTGCCTACCTTGTGGAGGGAGCAGAGGGGATGGGATGCTTGCGTACATCACCTTTCCTCTCTTGCAGGCTGTTTCCATGAAGCTTACATTTGTTATGACATTTGTTAACCATACTGACACTGAGCAAGGGTGAGCGATGGTGAAAGGGAGAGAGGTTCTGGGAAGAAGCGAGAGTTGATCAACTTCTGTGCTTTTGCACTCAGCTGCTGATACCACCCGCCCAACTGCACAACACAGGAGCAGTGTTCATCCCACCAGAGACCGAGGGGCGTTTTACCCATTTGTAATGCATAGGCCAGTGACTGGGCCCTCACACCGTGAGGGCCGACCAGGGCAGGAAGGACAATACCCTGGCCCTGGCTCCCTCATCCAACTTCTCGCCAAGGATGGTGCTTTGAAGCGAAGGGAACTGTGTGCGAAAGGCCATGCTTCCTGTGCTTCTTTCACAGGCATGGAGCAGTGCTCATCCTCGTCTTCTGGCCTTTTCTCATTCTTGCTGCCTTTCTTAGGCAGGGTCGTGGACCATGTTTCAGGCCCAGATTGCCTTCTGCAGGATTCTAGCAGCCTAAAACAAATGTTCTGTTATTCCAGGGCTTCCGTCACCTTCCAGCTTTACCTTCCGCTCCTGCTAGCTGCCCCTTCCATGGTTACCCACAGGCCACTCCCCTCCGCCCCCAAACCTCACAGGGATACTGATCACATCTCATTCTCACCTACATTTTAGGATGCTGTTCTTCTATTTGCAATGCTCTTTCCTCAGCTCTTCCTAGCAACATCACCTTTGAGGCGTAGTGCCAACATCTTGTTTCCTGACTTGGACTTTGTGCTCCACACACTTTGCTTTCAGTGTACAGGTTATCAGTGGCCACAGTCCCTGTTCATGTGCCCACATCTCTGTGGACTCTGAGCTCCTTAAGAAAGGACCACGCTCTCGCTCTCCTTTGATCTCTCAGTATCTGGTATTTAGCAACCAACTAATGAAAAGTCTGCTGAATGAAGGATGGAGAAGAAAGAGAGGGCCACTCTCCCTGGCCTCAGGGTCCCCACTCCCTATGTGAACCAGATGCTTCCTCTGTACAGTGGTGAGGAGTCGCCTCCCCGGAAGTCCCAGAAGTTCCTGGGCACCTGCATGGAGAAAGACTTTGTCCCACTCCACAGGGCTTAATTCATCACACTTGCTGATCCCTTGAAATGCCAACCAACCCCTGAGATGTCCATCATCCTAGGCTAGAGGCATTCCTGAAAAATCAACAGATTGTTCTATCATCTTTTCCCTTATTAACTAGTTCATTATTTTATTTATATTATTTTTCCATTTCCAATTTCTCTTTAACTCACATTTGTATCTTTCAGGTGCCTATGTATTTCCAAAGCACTTTGCCAAGCCAATGCCACATAGACAAAAATTAGACATTGCCTCCAGGTTTCTTCTGTTTAGGTGAGGGCCAGAGGGGTCTCCAGCCTGACAACCAGCAGGACAGTAAATGAAACTGGTGTTGCCTAGAAGAAAATGGGAGCAGGGAATAGGTTAGATGATCATAGGGAAACGAGCGTTTACCTATTTAAAAGGAATTAAATCAGAGTTCAGAGTTTTTCTCCTTTGGAGACAATAAGCAAAAACAATCGCAAACCCAAAATAGAGGAATTTTTTGAAACATCTGCATACTGTACATGTATTAAGCACTGCATGCTTCAATTAGTCTTCTCATCTTAGAATTTGAGCAATCATGTCAATTATGTTCATCACACTCCCCCAAACTGTTAATTACAGTGTCTATGGAAGCATCTACCTCGGTTGAATGCTCTTCTCACTTGGTCCTTCCCTAATACCCTGGCCTCTCCATGTCTGCTCATCTGTGTACTCAGATTCGTGCTCAGGACATACACCGTCCTGGTTTGTAAAACCATGCCACATAGTGGTCGCCTCCATTCCAAAATGCTGCTTCCTTCTATCCTTTTCCTTACTGGATGAGAAGTATGTCTTATTTCCCCAACCAGCCCAGAGGCTTCTGGTAGATAGAAAACATGGTTCTACTCTATACTTTGCACTTGGCAAAAGTCTAATATATATTCATATGAATATATATGTTCCTTTAAATTCATATGAATATGTATTCCTTTAAATGTAATAAATATATTCCTATTTTAACAGTCACCTTCCAGATCGCAGGTCCCAGAGGCTGGGCCTGGCCATGCGAAGACTGTGAATGATGTCCCTCAGAGGAGGGAGCCTGTGGCTGGCAAGCCCTGCGCCATCCTCCCATCTGAGGAACGCACACACAGTGCTGCTCACACCCTCTGACCTTTGCCTGAACTGTGCGTAGAGAAGCCATGCTTCCAAAAATCAGCTTCTAACACTGGTCTGTCATCCAGGCTGTGATTCTCTTTTGCACCTGAGGCCTCTGTGTATTGGTATCACATTTACAAATGTAAGAGCTCCTGACTTTAGAACACTAATGAATGTGTTCATCTATTGTCAGTTGTCCTTGGAAATGAATACCACTTGACTGATCAAAACAGATCCTGGAATATGGGTATTGACAAAACTATCGTAAGTCTGACTTAAACCTTGGGATTGCCTCCTGCCAGCTCTCATTTATTCAGTGTGGCTCAAAAGAACAGAGGCCTCTTGAAAGTGGCCAGATGGCCCCCTGCGTCAGCCTCTCTTCCTCTCTTTCTTCCTCATGAAGTAAATGAAAGTCTGCAGTCAGTGATCTTGAATGTTTAATTTGATGCTTTGATATCAAATTTTGGAGCCATTTCGGCGAGTGTGTGGTGCCGATTCCATAATGAGATTCCACATTTGCTCAAGCAGCTAGAAAAATCTGTGGATGTTAATGTAGCCCTCACTGCTACTGAGATTTCACTGGATGCTTCTGAGAAGTCTTGCCCTTTGGGGGAATTGCATCATGGGGCAGTCCAGGCAGGGCCGGGTAGAGAACTGGAGTTGTGTTCATGTATTTTTCTTTTGCCACTCCAACTATTAGATTCTGGAGTTCCTCTCCCTGGGAAAGCTAGGGTCCGCTGCAGTCTTTTCTGTCCATCAGGAAGCAGAATTTTGATTTGTTTATTTGTTTTCTCATTCATTTCAGTGGATCTAGCTAAGCTTAATAAAGTTCAAGCAACCTGTCCAAAATCATAAATTAGCATTAGTGGTTCAAGAATACTGATTTCCTCAGGGTTCTACCAGAATTTATGGCCCTTTTCACTTTCTTCCTTTGAATTATAGAACCTTAAAAAGACCTTCAAAGTCACCCAGCCTTATTTCCCACAATCTCAGAGAGGTCTGCATCTAGCCCCTGCTTGGATCAGAGGCTATCAGCAGTCAAATACACACACATTGGTGTGCTCTGAGCCCTTCACAGGTGTGCTCTGAAATATTAATAAATGAATAAACTTCATTTTTACAAAACCATCACATATACATGATTGTGGTGACCCCTGACCCTTGGACCATTGCCCCGAAGGTACTGAGTAACTTGGTATTGTGAGGGTCCTGCTAGCAGGATGATGGCACAGGAGGAGCTGAGCTGGCACTGGCACTGAAGACAAGCTGCATGCCCAAGGAGTGTAAGAAGACAGCCTCATGGCTGAGCTAGGGTCAGGGTGCTACATAGCAAGGCTCAGTGTTGGCCAGGTGGGTGGTGGGACAACTGCAGAGTTCTTGTACGTGATTTATTTTTAGACCACAGTAGCGATTGCGTGGTCAATTATGGCTGACTTGCTATGTTAAGTAGTTGTTGCATTGCTATAAAGTCATCCAGCCTTATTTCCCACTGTCTTTTAGATCTCAGAGAGGTCTATAAAGAAATACCTGAGGCTGGATAATTTATAAAGAAAAGATACTTCATTGGCTTATGGTTCTGTAGGCTGTACAGGAAGCATTGTGCTGGCATCAGCTTCCGGTGAGGCCTCAGGAAGCTTACAGTCATAGCAGAATGTGAAGTGGGAGCAAGAGAAGGGAGGTGCCACACACCTTTTAACAGCTGGGCCTTAGGAGAGCTTCTATCTTCAGGACAGCACCACGAGGATGGTGCTAAAGCATTCATGGGAAATCTACCCCATGATTCAATCACCTCCTGGCAGGCCCCACCTCCACCAGGCCTCACTCCCAGTGGGTGCCACCTCTGACACTGGGAATCACCTTTCAACATGGGATTTGGGGGACAAATATCCAAACTATGTTGCTTACCTAATGCTGTTGGAAAATATCATGTTGAAATAATGTGATGAATACAAAAAAAAAAAAAAAAAAAAGAAAGAAAGAAAGAAAGAAAAGCAAAATGAAGGCTATTTCATTGCTCATCTTTTCCTGATGTGGCCTCATTACCTCATGAAGCATTCAATTCCAGGTTTGCACAGCTTTGAGTTTGCACAGACTATCTTAAGAATGCTTGCTTATACCATCCTAAAACCTTGCTTCTGTAAATTCCACCCAAGAGTTTGTGTTTTGTCTTTGGAACAGTAATAAATACATGAAACTCAGTGTTTACCCAGCTTGGGTGTACATGGAATTATATGGAGATCCATTTTAAAGTATGAATTTGGAGGCCACACCCATAGAAATTCTGTTTAGTAGGGGCCCAGGAGATGTATATTTTCATAAGGCTTCATAGCTATCACTCGTGCACACCCAGTTCTGAAAAAATACTGCTTTCCCATAATCCTTCAGTTGGTAACTGAACTCTTCTAGGTTAATTGAACATTTTTTCATAACCACAGGCACAACTTTTTTATGGAATTAAGAACTGGGCTCCCAATATACAGGTCTTACTCAATGCACATTCTCACTTGTCTTTCACTGAGGTTCATAGCACTCAGCTATGAAGGGAGATAGAATTTAGACTCCCAAGTGTATCCATTTACATCACACATGCTGACCTGAGTGGGTTAGTCATATCTAATGCTGATCATCTAGAAACATTCTAAATCCAGACTCTCAAACAAACAAACAAACAAACAAAACAACGAAAAACACTCAACAGTGAATTACAGAATTTTCTTTTAAAGCTTATTGTCCTTTTCTGTCCTTTCCTTTCAATTTCAAGTTTCCTAATTAAATGTGTGAACAGAGAAACTGTGTTCTTGATAGAGGTAACCTGTTGTGGGTTGCAGTCCATAATGGAAAACCTTGTTCTGTGGGGTTTTTTTTTCTATTTTTCCCTTCTGTTATACTTATAAACCTATACCAAACTAAGTAAGGAATAAACATCTTTAATAACAAGAATAAATAAGCAATAGAGGAGATGACTTGTCAGGCTTTGAGAGAGCTTTATCACCACCAGCTCTAAAATAGAAGGCGCTGTTATTACTCATGACTCCAGTGGACTCATAGCAGATGTAAGTCCTTCCTCTCCACCACATCCTTTCTGATCGTTGCCTCTTCCATTTGAGTCGAGTTGTGGTCTTCTTCTGTCTGCCCACACAGATGGTGGTCCTCTGAAATACAACATAGTCTCCTTTTTACATCTGCTGAGACTGATCCGATAACACCAAGTAAATCTTTTCTTATGTTACTGAGTTTGTGGCAGAGATAGCTACAATTCTACTTTCAAGATTAACAAAGTGTGCAGTGGCATAATCGTAGCTTAATGTAGCCTCAATGTCTCAGGCTCAAGTGATTTTCCCATCTCAGCTTCACAAGTAGCTAGAACTATGTGCGTGCAACACCAGGTACAGTTACTTTTTAAAAATTATTTTTTGCAGAGACGAGCGGGTCTCACTGTGTTTCCCTGGCTGGACTTAAGCTCCTAATGTCAAGCAATCCTTCTGCTTTGGCCTCCCAAAGTGCTAGGATTACAGGCTATTTTAAAGTACTCTTTCTAGTGCATGAGAAATATATACTCATGGTAAATAAATTAGAATATAGAGTTAAATGACTAAAATTGTAGTTAAAGAGATGAAAATATTGATAGGAATACATATTTTTTTTTTCAGGAAGCAATAAAAACACATACTACACTCAGGTGTTTAACCTCTCCTGCTTTTTTTTTTCCACTAAAAAGCATTCCATGAGCATTTTTTCCACACAAATAAATGCATATACTTACTATACAGATAGAGTACAACTCTTTTCTGTTATTTCAGGTATGCAGGTTGCTTCTAGTCCTCCACTATTATAAATCATAATGTTTATAACCACCTTTACATCATGATAATTAAATGCTGGTGTATTATTCTAACTCATCTAAGAAAACCATTCTTTCTCCTATAGCTGGAGGTAAGGTTTAGCTGCCTTCTTTTACTACCAGGCACAGGGAATGGGGCTTTTGAGAAACTAGAAATGGTTCTTTCATCTGACCTGGAACCAGGGTTCACGTGAGGCCCCTCCCTCTTTCTCCAGGTCTCTCAGATTGGCAGAAAGGCTTGGTTCTAATCCTGCTTCACCTTCCGGGAGCTACTCCAGAGCTCCATTTCCTTCTTCCCATCTTGGTAGGGGAGGGAAGCATTTCTTTGTGCCAGAGACAGTGGAGAACGAAAGGGAAGGGAGGACACAAGGGACCAGCCTGACAACACAGAAAACGCTGACATAAATTAATCAAACGAGGCATCTCACAGGATTGAATTAGTTCCTGATTTATGGCTGCAGTGCAGTGCCTGCCAGGTCGTTTCTCCATGCTCATCTGTTGCTGCCCCTGATTTATGTCAGCATCCCAGTGCGTTGGCTGACTGGGGATCCTGGTAGAATGAATGGAGGGAGAGGGTTGCTCCAGTGCTGGCCGGCCCGGGTCCAATCTTCATTCCACCCCTCAGAGTGCAGACCCATCTATCAACTTCATTATTTGCCTCATAAGCCCAATGCCTGCATCTTTAGGCTCTGTCATACTGCTATGGAATCTGGGATGGGGAAAAAGAAAAAAAACGTAATTCTGTTTTTTCTTTACTCTTGCATTCTTAGAGATTCTTAAACCTCAGAAGGATTGAAGCTAAGTCGGTGCTGATGATTCTTGTTATCATCTGCAGGGAGGTGTCCACCCTTATGTCAGCCTCATTGCGTTACTGCTAATTTTTGTAATGAGAAGCACGTGGGGGGTGATTTGAACAGTGATGTGATTTGAATGCTGGTGGCTTCCTCCTCTGGGGAAACAATTTACCACTGCAACAATTCCTTAAAGAGAAAAGATTGTTGGGGGGCACTCCGCTGTTTATTCTAGAAATCTATTTGTGGTCAGTGGATGCTTATTTATTTTTTTGTTCACTCAATTTATTTTTCTTTTAAGTTCCTGCAGTATCCTGGCATCTGCACTCCCATCTACAGCCTCTCTATGACTCTCAGACTCCAAGAATTTTGCGGTCTACAAGCAGAGACAGATATTAAACATATGATTAAATAATTGTAATTATAGCTGTAACAATGTTAATGATGATAATTCTGATAAGTGATTCACGGTTATGTGGACTATTGCTAATATTTTAAGCAAACATGGAAGACACTTTCTTAGGAATTCATATGAACTATTCCTTTAGATGTAATTTTTTTAATGCATGGATTTAGTTGTTGAGAATGCCTGTTACAACTTGGAAGCAAGCAACGGTAAAGTGGAAGATTAAGTTCACTCACAATAACTTTGGTTCAGAATTGTCAGAGTGATGTTTGATTATCAAGCCATGCACCTTTGTGTGAAAATTCAACTTTAAGTATTATAATTTCCAAATCTATATCCCAGGCAAAAAAAATCAACATCTCAAAATTCATTTTTTTCTCATTTCCAGATAGTGCCTACCTTATGCATTTGTTATTAAAATTAAATGAGATAATGTATTTAATATATAAAGCATGATACCTAGTATCTTGTAGGTATTTGGCCAATGTCTGTTATTTCGATTTATTTTTTTTTTTCTCACTTAGATTTTTCTCCTGTGTTTTAGAGTTATATATTGTTTTCTGGACATCATTAATTGGACATCCTACAGAAACTTCAAAATCAGAATATTAAAACGAGAACTGAGCTTTCTTACTCAAATCTCCTCCTCCTGCTGCTTGTTAAATACTAATAACTCTGACTGTGTCACCACTGTCTATAATAAATCTGACTGTGTCACCACTGTCTACACAGATGCCTGAGTTCAGAGTCTGGTACAGTCTCCCACCCCCACTATCTCATGCCTCTAGGCTCCAGCCATTCTGAGCTGTTTCAATTTCTTTCCCACTTTCTTCTCCCTCTCTCTGAGCCTTTGTTCATGGGGTTTTCTCTGCCTGAAACTCTGTCTTCTGTTATTTTAACTATTTTTCTACTCTATATCCTTCAGATCTCAAGGAGTCACTTCCTCCAAGAAGCTTTCTTAACCCTGCATGCATCTCCGACAGGCCACTTATAAGCATTCGGTGCTGTTTTCCGTTGTTTCCACCACAGCCCTTAGCATATTGCATTGCAAATGCATCTGAAATTTTTCTACTGATCCATGATCTCCATGATTCGGTAACTGTCATTTTCATCACACCTGTGTCCCCAGAGCCTTTCATAGATCGAGGAGTAGGTGCTTGGCACTACACTACTGAATGAATGAGTCTATCTTCAAAGTCAATTCCAATAGAAAGGAGTTTCAAAAATAATTTAAAGGACACTTTAAATTAAAGGAGGGTTAATCTTCCAGTTGAGTTCAAAGCATCTGCATTTACATGCTATTTCCATACAGGGAGCTTCTGCTCTGCATTCAAATAAGCAGCCACCATGATTCACGTGCTATGGAACGAACCGACCAGCATTAAATCAGTTCCATGAATTTTCCAATAATGATGAAATAAACCAACTACACTCGCGGTACCTCAGTTCCAGCCCTGGCCTTCTCAGCAGTGTGCTTTATTTATCCCTTCTCTTCCCTGAGGAGGTCTTTTGTACCCTGGGAAAGGAGCAATGATTCCTCAGCCCCCACCCTTTGCTGTTTCTTTGACATCTTTCAAGAATTTCAGTGTTAAAGAGCACTTTCAATGTCTTGGTCTCTTCTCCTGGGAGAGCAGATATTCAGAAGGATTCTTCACTGAAACTTTGGGAAAAGACAAGCAGTCTTAGACCTTGACTGTGAAATTCTCCCTAGACAACCCGGCATCAGACACAGAGCAAACAGTTCGAGCGCTGGCTTCCTGTGGGATATTGATTTTCCCTCTCTGCTACAGCATTTTCCTCATCTTCTTGGCATCCACTGGAAAAATGAAACATGAGGTTTTAAAAACTAAAAATACTGAAAGTGACAGGCTGTTCTGGCATTATGGGTTATGGGAGAATTCCAGTCAAGAGGGGACTGATGTGGCACACGGCTGCCATTCAGGGGTCATCGAGTGGACTTTTAGACTGTGGAGCAGATTGAGGCAAATAACAGGTATTAGAAAGGGCAAGATAAGAGCCTTTTGGAAAAGTGGACTAGAAGGGCGTCGAGAAAGTAAATCTGGTGAGATAATGGAAGACAGGGATAATGACCCCACAAAGCAAGCTGGAAATACCTTCTCGGGGTGCTTTTGCAGCCACAGAATTGGTAACTGCGACAAGGAGAAAATGGGAATTTGGATGGTCAATTCTCAAGTAAAACAAAGAGGTATGTGGCCAGCCTCACGCCCTGAAATCTCTTCCTCAATTTGCCCTTTGTCAGTGGATGACTTTCAGCTCTCCTGTCACTGAGGCCTCCACAGCCAAGGCTAACAGGCTGGGCCTCATCTTGACAATCTATCTGGAATCCTGTCATAGGGGAGAGATCTGAGGATCTCTTGCCTCAGGCTCAGGAACTCCCCAGGGAGTCTGAGTCCAAATTTGTCTTTACTGACCACGTCCCTGCTCATGAGGAGTCGGCTAATTGTGCTTTTGGAAGGACAAGCTGCTGCCCAGCTTTCATCAGGATGTAGCACCTTCGGTGGAGTGGGCTGCGGCTCCAGGGAGACCCTTCCTATTTCCAGTCTTGGGGCTTTGTAGGTCTGTGACTTCTGCGGGCAGTGAGGTAAAATACAGAACACTCATGCAGACTTAAATTCAGATGAACACAAATAATTTTCTTTAGAATACATAGGCCTCATGCATTTAAACTAAAACTCAACTTTAACTGACTATCTTGTATTTTTACTTGCTAAATCTGGAGAAGCTAACCCGTACTCACAGCTGTATTTCTTTTTCTTTTCTGATTCATGACCTATCCAGTTTGATTTCAAGCCTGGCTATATCCTTTTATTCTGAAAAGTAAATCATAAATGGATAGATAGACAGATAGTTAGATAGATACTGCTTATTATCGCTTGGTCGTAAGAGTAGAGGGGAGGTTTCAGTGAATATTTGTTTTACAGTTTGAGTCACAAATTTGCTTAATTTTCAAACATGTGCTTCTCAACCTTTTATAACTGTTTTCTGTTTTAAAAACAGAAACACTCATACAATGATCTTTGATCTTCATAACCCACAAACAAAAATCATTTTATTTAACTTTAATTTTGGGCACTCATATTATTCTTAAAATGCTTGCTTGGCTTTCCAAATATGGAATTATAATATGACTTTTTTTCCCCAAATTACATATATCACCATTCTAACTGGGCCCCCAAGAAAATGCATCTCAACCCATTGCTTTAAAATGAATCTTAACTGCATGTCTCCAAGAAACCTTCCCAGAGTCCCTTGGTGAGAACTTGTTTCTCCGCTGACCCACCTGTCCACCCCTATTAAAATATGTCGCCTACGTATTTGTGATCCAGCTGAACATTAAAATCATCCCGGGAGAAATTTTTTGTTTTGTTTTCTCTTCTATATCCCAGGCTTTTGCAAACCCAATACATATGTGTATTTAATAACCTTACTAATACATGATTACAACACTAAAGAACCATGATATTACAGCAGCAAAATTTGTATCCAAAGATAATTGGCTCCTGAAGTTAGATTTTTGACTGAAAATTGGCAGAGATTAGTGCCTAATAATCACTTAGTTTTGTTTCTGTCATCTGTGCATGCTGTTTATTTTTGTTTAATTTTTTTAACTCAGTAAGGATCATTTCCCTCTCATGTGGATTTTGCAAGCTAATTATGATAATATGGTTAAGAAATTAGCTTCTGGACCTGGCCTGGTTAAGTTCAAATACAGTCACTATCACTCTCCAGCTGTGTGACATTGGGAAAGTTACTTGATCTCTCTGTGCCCCAGTTTCTTTATCAGGAAGATGGAATAATAATAGCTACTTTTTTATATTTATTTATTTATTTATTTATTTTAAGATGGAATTTTGCTCTGTCACCCAGGCTGGAGTGCAATAGTGCCATCTCGGCTCATGCAATCTCTACCTCCCAGGTTCAAGTGATTCTCCTGCCTCAACCTCCCAAGTAGCTAGGATTATGAGTGTGCACCACCACACCTGGCTAGTTTTTTGTATTTTTAGTAGAGACAAGGTTTCACCATGTTAGTCAGGCTGGTCTCGAACTGCTGACCTCAAGTAACCCACCTACCTTGGCCTCCCAAAGTACTGGGATTACAGGTTTGAGCCACTGCACCTGGCCAAATAATAATAGTTACTTTCTCATGTGATTCTGGTAATAGTGTAACATGTATAAAGAATTTACAACAATTCCTATAAAAATATCGAACATAAGTGTTCACGATTAGGGCACACTGGGTGTGAGTGACCTAGCTCTTCTTTGCACACTGATCTTTACATTTGGAAGATCCATTGGTTGCTGAATGTCTTTGGAAATATGTGGTTCTTAGGCAAAATAGAATCAACCAAGGCTGGCTACCAAGCAATTCACCATGAATTTTATAAACTGTACCATATTTTGTTATTTCCTTAATTTATTACTTAAAGTCTTCTGTCAGCTCAACTCCATAATTTTTCTTTTTTATTATGACACCAATTTTGGTGATTTCTTGTTCACCCCAGACCACCATTTCCTTGAACACTGGGCCACAACAAAACCTTCATGACTGGCTCTTTCTGATCATCTAGTCAGAAGAAAACAGGACCATATTGGCATAGTCACCAACCCTGTTCCCCTTTTTACCCACCAGCTCTCTTCCCCTCCCAGTTTCCCTGCCTCTGACCTTCTAGAGACCTTTCTGCTAGCAGCAGAGCAGTCTCATTCTAGGAGGAAAACACATTCCTGGAGTATCATCCTGGCATCATGGCTGCTATTGTGCAATTCAGGGAGGCATTTCATGGGGCAGGTGCCCAGGATGCCAAATGTGACATAGAAGGCTTAGTGGTCACACCCAGTCAAGTGAAGCCTTCCAATTCTTCTCCTTGGGAGGTGTGACATCATTGGGTCACTGAATCACTTCTCACAGTTTCCCAAGGGAATTCATTGACACACCTTTTAGTTTTCTTATCTTCTATTATTATAAAAATGTAGAAAGATAAGTGAAACTAACACCTGAAGGGGGAAACTGTTTTCTGCAATTTCCTAGGGAGAAGGAGCAAGAGTAAATTGAATGAATGAGTGAACTGAAAGATAGAGAGGAATGTGAAGGCAAAGGATATGTCAAAGGAATGTAAGTTTCTGGTTGGGTGACTGGGTGGGTGGTGGTGATGGGGACAGAGACTACTGGAAGGAAATTTAAGGAGGGATATTGAACACGTTGTGTTGGAGTGAACTGCTGCGGAAAGGTCTGTGCTGCTACACAGCTTTAGGAATGCCAGCATGCCCATGAGATCTCTGATCACCCGCAGTGGACCAATCACCCTGGAGATTATGCAGAATGAGATAGCCAGGGGACTCAAGGTGAAATTTGAGAAAACTGATATTGAACTGAGACTTTTTTAGGAATGGAAAAACTTGAGCTATTCATAACCTGATTTTAAAAAAAGAAAGAAAAAGATGGTAGAGAAAGAAAACTGTCACAAGAAACTCCCATACACATTAATAGCCTTTGACAAGGTCCATCGCTGTCTGAGGTTTTGGCCCAAATTAGAAGGCAACCAGATTCTAGATCTGCCTGGAATTCAACTGAGTTAGACAAGAAAACAGGACTGTGTTTACCAGTAATACCTAACTTGGGTCAGTGGTTTCACATACAACATTTATTTTATATTTTTCCGCAACTCTGCAACTTGGGTATTATTATCCCGATAATGACAATAATATTGACAATAATAATGAGGGAAACAAACAAAGATCCAATGGGAAGAGGAAGCATGCTGGAGAGACAGGCCTAGTTAGTGCCAGAGCAGCCTTCCAGTCCTGGCCACCAACTCTGAATCCTATCATTTCTGCAGAAGACACTGTGTACCTCTATGCTTTTTCAGCACCTTCTCTTCTAAATCATTTTGTGGTGGTTCGGCCTCTTTTTACTTCCTACTTCTAGGCACTGATATTTCACTGCTCCGATGAGAACCCTAGACTGATAATGGGAGGACAGAGACAACAAAGCTGAGAGAGAAAAACGCAAGCCTATTTGCCATTAATCACACACTCTTCTTCTAGATGGCGTGCAAGCCATGCAAGGGCAGTGATCCAACACAATGCCAATACTCATTGAACTGAATTGCTAAGAGATTCTAATGCTCCCCCCGAAGAGGACAGATCTGGTAATTGCAAATGAGTTTAATCTGGTTCACATCTGAATTATCCTGGGCTTAGTAACCAAATTGGCTTGCTTCTTGAGTTTGTCAGGTCATTCTCCCTTATCAAGGGAGAAGGAAGTCTGATGAGGAGCAGGGGCCGGCTCAGAGCCAGTCTGCACATCAAGCTGGCACGCATCGCACACCTATGCTGGCAACTCAAATACAATTCTCGGCAAATCTTCTGTCATCCCCATCTCTACTCCTAGCACAAGAAATCGCTCCTTCCTCTGTGTTCCCACAACATATGCCAATATTATAATATTAACTGGCTGGGCACGGTGGCTCACACCTATAATCCCAGCACTTTGGGAGGCCAAGACATGAGCATTACTTGAGGTCAGGAGTTCGAGACCATCCTGGTCAACGTGGTGAGACCCTGTCTCTACTAAAAATACAAAAAAAATAGCTGGGTGTGGTGGTGTGTGCCTGTAATCCCAGCTACTTGGGAGGCTGAGGTGAGAGAATTGCTTGAACCCAGGAGGCGGAGGTGGCAGTGAGCCAAGACAGTGCTGCTGCACTCCAGCCTGGCCAACAGAGTGAGACTCTGTCTCAAATAATAATAATAAAATAACATTAAGTACGCCACACATAGAATAATGTGAAGGTACGGACACGAGTTGCACGACCTGGGCCTGACTCCCAGCTCTGCCGTCAGAAGCTGTATGGCCTTGAGCAGATCATTTCATCTTTACGTCCCACTTCATCATTTAGAATATGGGGATATTAACAGTACTCACTACTACCTGGCTATTGCATGGATTAAATGAATTAGTGCATATAAGGGACATATAACAGCTCCTAGCACCTAGGAATTATTACAGAAATCATAGTTGTTATTATGAATTTATTTAGAACACTGCCTCTTCTACTGAACTGTGAGGATCTTGTAGGCTTTGGTCATTCCTTAATGTTTTATGTATTTTTTCCCCGGAAGCAAGCATTATCTGGAATATAGGAAGTCCTCAGTTACTGCTGGTTAAAAGAAGAGAGTGACTTTCATATTAAAGTGACTAACACGGCATCCGAGTGAGTGGGTAAATATGGAATCTGTGGAATAGTAGCTGACACAGAACAGGAATTCACTAAATCTTTCAAGATGAAGAGGCATTGTCTTCATCACCAAGGGACCCACCGGCCTTACAGCTGTATCCTACCGAGTCTTCAATTGCTTTTATCAAGGAATTCTGCAGTTGGGGTGTCATGGGTCAGGTCCTTCTTGTGTGGGAGGGATTTCAGGGTCCAGGGACCAGAGTGGTATGGCATCATCGCAAAGCATCCTGGAGAAAACACATGAAGTGAGCTTCAGGAATAGACCAGTAATCGAGAGCCTGGGGAGGACGGAGGGCCTGCAAATGCGAGCTTCAGTCTCCTTTTGCTTGGTGCTGTGCAGTAAAACAAACGTAAAACACAGGGAACAAAAAGCTGAGGGCACAGCCTCCGCCCTCGGGGAAAAGCCCATTATGTTAATTGGATGGGAACTTGGAGGAAATTTATTCCAACTGACCTTTAACGAGGAGAAAATAGAAAACATTTGAAAATTTGGAAAGTATCAAGGCTCTAGGTTTACAGACAAAGAGGGAATGAGTTCTTCTGCAAACCCAGGGGCACTGGGTTGTCCAGGCCTAGGGAACAGGATCCCTTGGGTGAAACAAGAGTCTCTGGCCAGGGAGGGTCTCCAGGAGGCTCCTGCTGCAGCCAAGGAGCAGAGTCTTCTGGATGAAGGGGAGGGGCCCTTCCAGAGGCTGTACACCTGGGTCCCTGGATGGAAGCAAGCGTGACCCTGCAGAAGGCCTTTCTGCATGGCCTCAGCACCTCAGCATTGGCGCAGGAAAACCCTTATCCCAGTGCAATTGGAGAGACTGGCCACCTGCCTAGACCAAGCTTCTGCAAAGCACAGAAGGGAGTCGAGGCCACGCGGCTGTGCAGCAGCTTGCTGGACTGTGGCTCGGCTCACTGAAAGTACTCTGGCTGCAACCAAATCACAAATATGTTTTGCTCTGAGTACGTTCCCCCTTAATTTTTAAATGTATATGTATTTCAAGGGAAATTAAATCCATGGGTTTCTAGTTCATTTACCCTTAAATCATTAAAATGCTGTTTAAGAACATTAGGCATCCAAGGAGCTTTTCCAGCTATTCTAATAAGCATTTGAAAGACTCTTTTCTCCCCTCAGTGACAGTTTCATCAGAAGCAAATGGACTTGGAGTTCCAGAGGACACAGTTTGGTTTGCAATTCTATGTCAATATTTTATGTAAGGCAAGGGATCCTAATCCTGGCGAAATATACAATCCCCTCAGTACTGGGAAGGCAGAGAAATAATTCTCTGGCTTTTACCGACTTTGGGTCTAGGAGAGCACCTTTAATTTACACCTGGAATTATTGAGGAACAAATTGAACAGGCGATAACATTTATAGAGCACTGACCGCATACCAGCTCCTGGGCTCTATGCCTCAATGTCCGTCATCCCTACATCATTACAAGGAAGGAATTGTCCTTGTTATTCAAATAAGGCTTAGAGAAATGAATCCTCTTACCTGTGGTCTCGAGCAACAGCACCTGGATTTATCATTCTTGACTCTGAAGCTCTTTCTCATCTCATGGCCTTGGACATTTTCCCAGGGTAAGAGTACTGGCTGGCTTCTCAAAGCATTGACAAGGTGCCCAAAACATTACCAAAGAACATTCATTCATTCATTTGAGAAACATTTGTTGATGGCTTCAGTTCCAGGCGCTAAGTTAGTACTGACACTAACCCTGCAAGAAAGCCATCATAGTTTCCATTCTACAAATAGGGAAGGGGTGGGTGGCTTGGGAATCAAGGCTCAGAGGGTCCATTACTTGCCCAAAGCCGCTTGTTTCTCTGCCACTGATCATCTGAGGCATAGAAGCTGCAAGCAAGTGTAACCTGAAGGTGCTGCCCTGTGACCACTCGCATCTGAACAACTTCTTTTTAGAAGTAACTTGGTAGAAGGTCACTTAATACAGGAGCAAGTTAGCTCATGCCATGGGCAGCTTCAAAGCCCTGCCCTTTGTGAAAGGGACAGAGTGGCTGCTCTATTTGAAGTAGAAATGTTGGAGGTAAGACGTCAACCTCTTATTGGTAGAAAGGGAGGGACAATCTTATTCAGGTCATTAACAAAAAAGAATTTATCCACATAACCCAGAAACACTAAGTCAAAAGCCATATGAGAGATTTCTAATGAAAGTCTGATTGGGTTGCTGTGACAGCGAAAGTAAAATGAAATTTGGGAGAAGGTGATGGTGCTTACTCATATGAACTACAGCGGCTATTTCTCTATCCAATATAATTTTAGCGGAATTAAAGGAGACAGGAACCACCTCTTTGTACTGCTAAAGTTAAGAAGTGGGTGGGAGAGGACGCTGAAATCAGTCCTTTCTGCGACACCCACGCTGAAATGTTTGGAGAAAAAGGAGCCACTAGAGGGTGCTGTTCAAACAGCTAGAAAGACAGAGAAGAGGCTGTAGGATACACCCTATACTGAACGGCAGGAAGAAATTCATTCAAGCGGTATTGCAATGGTCTGTAACTTTCAAACAAACTATTATTCCCAAATGACTCCTGACTTTTAAATGTCCATGAACATGCCTGGTAAGAATAAGCCTTTGCTTTCTTCATGGGACGGGTGAGATAACAATTTTCACTCTTGAGTACCGCATCATATTTTCTTGGTATGTGCTCCAGGATTGATAACTTTCAGATTTATTACATTTTCCACCTATGGAATTTCTATCCTAAGGTCGTCACAGCAAACACTTCCCCGTGGTGTTAACTCCAGGGTCTCGGAATGTTTTATAAAGCAATCATGCAAGAACATGTACTGTAATGTAACGTGATATCCCCAAATTAGAGAACGCGTGGCCTCTGTCCAGCTTGCCTACCAACTGAAATAATGAGTGACAACACTCGTCACAGAAACGGAAACACAAGAAACATTAAGAACCAGCATACACATTAATACGGGAAAGTGGTTTCTGAAAACTTTTCAGATACATTACCCATGTTACCCTTGCATCTTTGTAAGATGTCATGCCCTTGGAGAGGCTTTATCCTCATTTCATAGACTGTAAACAGAGGCTTAAGGTGGCAAGGTCAAAATCACAAGGTTATGTACCAGTACTGTCAAGATTCAAACTCTGGCTTTCTTCTTCTGAGTCTGAAACACTTGTTTCACTACTGTGAGAGATTTCTTGGTTTTCAGTATACTTACTGGTGAAATAGATTAATTCGGGATTTCTGGTAAGGAAACAATGGTATATCCATGGAGCAGCTGCATTCCATAGTAGAACGGAAAACACACACCAGCCTCTGGTATCTTCCTGGCTGACCCAACCACGGGTCCTTTTCCTTTCTTCCTTTGTGGTGCTAACTGCAAAGTTTCTTGCATGAAGACACTGTCATGATGAATGTTACCCCTGTTTACCATCAAATCTGGTTGATGTAGCTGGTAGTGAGTATGTTTCTAAACAAGCCGGCAGCGACAATCCCAGCCCCATAGTGTCTCTCCCTGCACTGCCAGCACTGACTGATGACGGGAAACTTGCTGGCCCCCCAGCCAAAGCAAGATGGATTGAGATACAAAACTTTATTTTCTTTTTAAGGAAACAGGAGCTACAGTTGCTGTAGGTCAGCAGTGTTCCATTTTATCTTTATGTTGATGAAACCTCACAGCGAAATTCCGGAGTACACGGAGGGCAAAGTCCGCCACTGCTCACCAGCCCTGAGAGTGCCTCCGTGCTGCTTCTGGAACTGTCCTGCACGTCTCAGGGGATATCGCCCGTTTTATGGCCTGCACGGCCACCACTCCCCTTCAGTGAGAGTTTTTCCTCTCCGTCTCTCATCTTTTCTGCAGTGTAGACAGTTTGCATGTACTTTCCCTTACCCTTGCCCTGCCAAGATCTAGGCATAGTCGATAGTGAACTGAGTAGTGTTCGAACTGGAAGAAAAAGAAAATCCCTGTCCCTCCTTTCAAAGGTTCCAGGAAGCGGTTAATACAAAAGATCTATTAGCACCATTTTATGCAAAGAAACAAAGAGACTACCTCTCTTACCCATACTTGCTGTGGTTATCCCTGATCTAGCGGGAAGTGTCACTGGAGCCTCCGGGAAGGCAGGCGATGTGCTGTGTTTTGAAAATGGTTTTGGTTACACTGTTTTTCGGCATTATTTTATGCTGTGTCAAAATATTATTCATGTACTTGGTTATGTATGCACTGAAATGCCAATATATGCATAGAATTGTGTTTGTGAAGGTAGGAGATGCAAACAGTATATCCCATGCTCAAGATTGTACATACATATACACACATGCACATGCATTTCCTCAGTTAATAATCGAATGCAGTGCACATTTCAAACTTCTCCATTTGACGTGACTTATGTGAAATGCTGAGCACTGTTTCCATTATGCGGTGAACCTCAACACTGGCCAGCTGACAAAACTCTTTGGGATCCTCTATAACTGTTCCCTAAGTTGTCCGAGCAGCCTCGACTATCCCTGCGAACAGATTATCTTTCTGCTAGCTGCCACTCACAGCTTTCCATCCCACATTCCTGTCCACGCCGTTGTTCGGTTCTCAGAACCCCTTCCTCACCCTTCTCTACCTACTAGGACTCCTCTGGGACTTAATTCTACCTCCATTACAAAGCTTTTCCATCATCGCTTCACTTCGAAAAGCTCTCTCCCTCCAAATTCCAATGCCACTCATTCCATTTGATATCACCTCTACTGAATCACTGAACTTTTGTTTTAAAACACGTTATTATTTTTTCTTTGCATTTCTATCTTGTCGCTGCAATCAGCCAGGATGCTGTCTCCAACTTCCCCTCAGTCCCAAAGCCACAGAGACCACAAGAATACAGTCAAAGGTATGCCCTGGCTTATCTGAACATGCTCCTGTGGATTCCCTTTAGTTGAATAAGAGAGGAAGAGAAAGGTAAGGCAGGAGCTGTGACCTTCCGATTTTCCACTGCCTGTCCCCCAGCCGGGCCTGCTGCCTGAGTTCCATCTGGCTTCTTGTACCTGGGCCAGCCCTGCTTCCAGGGCAGGCCTCACACTGTGCAGAACATGGCAGCCTGCTTGCTCAGTAAGCAGCCACGTGGTGCTCCAGCCCTCCACGTGCTTCCCTGGCTTCGCGTCCTTCCCATCCCTCAGCAGATCTCTCCAGGCCTCTCCAGGATGAATGCAATGACTAGCTCTAATGGTCTCTGAGCATCTCTCCAGGACAGAAGCAAGTACAGTCAAGGCTCCCCAGGCTGGAGGAACCCCAGGCCAAGTCTGGAGGGGTCCCTCATCAGGCTCGCGATCCACAGACATGCTGCACCAGAGCAGGGTTGCAGAACAGGACACTGAAAGGTTGAGAATCAGGGAAGCAGGTTGGGAGGCAAGATGCAAGGTGAAACTGCCCATCAAGTTGGTATTCCAATGCAGCAGGAAGCCTGGGCTCCAAACAAGAGCTAGGAGAGGAGAAACACTGATGAGACAAATTGTGCTTAGCTCCAAAGAAGGCTCTGGACAAATGCAGCAAGCAGGTCAGTTTCTGGAACAATCTGTCCAACAGGCATTTCAGTAAACTGCTGACTTTACTTACTGTGTACTACTGAGATGACTCAGGAGTGACCTCCTGGGGCTATTCCTGGGGCAGGAATTGGGAGTGTCACATTAACGCCTGCACATAGTAAGCACTCAGTTATTATTGTATACTATTTTTTCTGATCCTCCCCAAGGGCACCAAGGCTGTGGGAATGGTCGTTCACCATGGACGGATTTACTTCACCCCTCTTGGAAATGCCGGGTAGGCTCAGCTGTTTTTCATAAATTAAGAGTCTTAGGGACAAGATATTATTTGTGGCTACACATTTCAATTTAAGTTCCCTGAAAGTTCTTTGATGAGGATATTTTTGAATTCCTGAAGTAAAGAAAAAGGTAATAGAGCACATAATCCTTTCTGTCAGGTTTGTTTAAAAGACATTATGTCATTAAGTCTGTGTTTGCGTTCCAGGAGCCTGCACTCGGCCCACCTGAGATTTTGATTGCTGGTTCTGCCTGTGTTGTTTGAGCCCTCTCTTTGAGTCTCTATTCCTAAGACAAGGCTGAAACCACAGGAAACCAAAAGGGAAGCCAGGTGACAAACGTTCCTCAGAGAGCTGGAGCCCGGTGGATGAGAACCCGTGTGCTCTGGGGCTCTGTGGGCTGTGATGCTAAAATGGGTCAGGGTGGGTACAGGTTCTTCTGCTTGTTTTGTGGCTGGGCTAGAGCGTAGGGCTTCGGGAGACTTTCCACAGTGGTGGAGCCATTCCATATTCCAAGGGTGGCGGAGCACTGCCTTCCATTGTGGGAGACTGTGACAATGTTTGTCAATCTTCACTGTCCCCTCCATGGAATATACATTTTTCGCTTCACTTTTGGGTGCACAACTAAAACATGACTTGTTTTAGTCAATGAAATTTGGGCAGTAGAGACTGTGTCAATTCCAAGCAGAAATTGTATTATTCACTGCACCCCCGTCTTCCCTGTAATGTGAGAATGACAATCTGACCCCTCTGTCAGTCTTGACTTAGAGCAAATATCCTGTGGGACAAATGGATGTGTCCTTGTGAGTGAGAAGCACACAGCTTCTTGCCACTGCCTCTAACATTTAGGGCCACTTGTGATTGGAGCATAACTGAACCTGTCTTGACTGAGGCATACATCGTGCGCCAGGAAGCTCTCTGTTCCCACAGGAACCAGAACCCAGGGCACAGCCCTGGCGGGAATGGAGTATCCCATTCAGAAATGCTTGTTCGGATGCTGAGAATGGGCTGGCATGTTTTCAGATGCCCAGGTTGTGAAGATTTCTAAAACCTCCTTGTGTTATCAGTCTCACTCAGAATCAGTAAACAACTTTATTTCACTTTCTGTTAGCTTAGGAGTGCTTTGTAGAAGGGAGAAGAAAAGGCAGGAAAGACTTCCCAAGTCATTTCAGGAACTGAGGAGCGATTTCACGCTTCTTATTAACAAGCCTGTGAGGAAGGGGATGTGCCACCTGAGTGTGCAATTCATTGGTGTCATCGTCTTGCCTGGTTCAAATCAATGATAGGAGATAGGCTGTTGACGACATCTCTGCTCTCACTGGTGGTGAGAATGGCCCCCTCCAGACAGGAGGAAAGCAGGCAGCCTTGCCTGCGAGGTGTTCCTCGGGACTTCCCTCCCCTTTCTAGTTAGGGGCTTTCACACCTCATGGAGTGTATTTTTTAGAAATGAATCTGAGACAGGAATATAATATTTGTATTCTTGACATCTTCCTTATAATTATCATTGACTTGATGAGGTTATTGTTTTGTTTTTGGTTTCTCATCTAAGCCTCTCATTTGTATTTTGCTTGGAAACACAAATCATCCTCCGGTATGGGGAAGAGGATTTCATTTCAGGAATCAGCAGGGGAAGGGACTTGCCACACCTTCCAGAACTGAGTGTGTAGAACAGAAAAGTCCAACAATCCAGCGTCTGTTGGTAAAACCCCAAATAAAGCCAACCACTGCTGGGCAATGCACCTCTCCACCCTTATCTTTTTCCAGAGCCAAGTTCCAAACGCACATTGAAGATAAAGCGGAAATGTTTGCTTCACCTTTCCTCTACTGTTTTTCTATTTTCCATGGCTCTCCACTTCCTGCCGGCCCTCATCAGAAACCTGAATACAGATCCCAGAGATGCAGCCTCTTGTATCCCCAGTGCCCCATGGGACCAGCAGAATGATTTGTTTTTGGAGATGCACATTTTTTCTTTGCCCATTTTCTTGGATCAACGCAGAAAAGGAGGCAGTATGGGGTCTCAGGTTTTTGGAAAGTAAAATTAAATTAGCAGGCTAGGTGGACACACCAAAATTGGGCGATTTGGGTCCCATTTTCCTTGAGTTGTTTAGACAGATGGGTATAATTTTTGTCTGCAGTTTGATCCAAAGGGGGAGTTGATGACTGGCTCCGAAATGAGTTTCCTTCATCTCTCCGTGAGCTGGTTGGGAAGACGCAAAGCCTCCACCAGGAAGCTGCTAACTGGGGAGACGGGGTGGGAGGAGAAGAGCAGGCAGAAAGGAAAGCTGAGAAGCAGTGGAAGGATGGGCATTGCTAATAACTCCTCAGCTAAGCCTGCTGATGATTAGCATGGTAATAAAAGTCAACTATGTGAAGCAAGCCTGGAAATGAAGAGAGAGCTCCAAATGAGTATAAAACAATCTCCCTTTGCTTAGAAATTGACAGATGACATTGTGTCCGCTCTGGGAGCCTGCAGGAGGCAGCCCGGCCCTGCCAGCATTCTGGGAGAGCTCCGACTGCAGCTGCCTGGTCCTGATGAACAGCGAGATGCTTCCTTACAAACTCAATAGGGCAAAAGTGTTCTCCGCAGCTTTTAATTCGTAATGCCTTGTGATGGTTTTTCATAATGATGACAGCCTGCCCGTGGTGCCCACAGCACACCGTGCGCGCACCGACTTTTTCTTGTCCTTCAGCAAGAGCTATTTCTCTCATTAGCTCCAGTATGAGGGAGAAATTGCCGGCTCCCTCTGAAGATTTTGCCATTGGGTGACCTGATAAGCAGAATGCAAACGTGCAAACGTAGCTGCAGCCCAGCATCTCGTAGCTCCACGGCTCTGAGGATGCATTTTTCTAAGTGGTTTCACGGACTGAGATGTGTAGGGTGAGCAGGGAACAGGTTGCTGTGAATGCCACTCAAAGGAGCTGAGAGGCAGGGTTTCCCGGTGTTCTTAGTCCGGCTCCAGCAAGAGAGAAACTCTTAGGTGTCTTACTCAGGTTTTCAGGCAACTTATTTACAGCAACAACGAAAGGAAACCGTAGTTTTTGTTTTGCTTCATCTGTTTGGTGTTATTTTTAATTTTAGTTAGAAGTAGATTTTCTGTGTTGGGGATTCCAAATAGGCATTTACCCAAGAGACACCATTTAACAGACATCCTTTGCAATAAGCATTGGATTTTCTTCGTAATTCTTCATAGGTAGGCTCGTGGTAAATTATTACATATTCCTTTTATTTTATGAATGATTTAACAACTTTTCATTAGCTCCTATTAGGTGGAGGTTTCCCCACTAAGGGGTGACACAGAAACATGGTTCTCACTCCCCAGAAAGTCTCAGCCTGGAGGGCTGATGAGAGAAGTGAGTAGAGATGGTTGGAATGCATGTGCTCAGCAGCTAGTCTCTTAGTGCAAGTTTTGGGAATTCTGGGAACACAGAAAAGGGGCAGGAAGGGGCTCACCTTCCGTGCAGAGAGTGGTGGTAAAACTGAGTCACCGAGGTTGAGGAAGAGTTGGCTACGTAGAGAAGCAAGTCCCCACAGAAATCTGTGCCACCAGGTGACTGCTAGGATCTTGAAATGAGGTAAGCAGAGTGAAAGGTCTAGGTAACAGGCTGAGCCAGCAGATGAGGGTAGGAATTAGATAGGCAATGCATAAAAATGGGAGCTCCGTTTACCACGCTAAGCAACTGGGATTTCATCCTCAATATTAAAGGGTGATTTTAAAAAATGCTTAAGCAGGGGGGGTGATAGGATCAGCTTAGTATTTTGTAAAGATTCATTAACAGTAAAGACGATGGACTGGTGAGAAATGAATACTGGTCGGAGGGTTTCTCGCTCTCCGATAGGTTAAATAAGAGACGATAAGATCCCAACCTTGCAAAAAGACACAGGACTAGAGAAGAGGATGATTTCAGAGATACTCAGTAGGTACAGAGGTCAGGATCTTTTAATAGTTTGCATATGGGCAGTGAGAGGAAGGGGTGAGCAGGGATGGTCCCCAGGATTCTGGTTCTAGAAAGTGGGTAGATGGAAAGCGGTGTCCAAAATGGGGACTGGAGGAGGAGAAACGAGCCAGGAGCAAGCATTCGGAGAGGAGATGTGGGTGTAAATTTAAATCTGTGGAGATGTCAAGTAGGCAGTTGAATAAATTTGAGTTCAGAGAAGAGTTCTGGCCTGCATATAGTTATGGATATAGACATATAGATGCATAGATTATATATAGTAGCCTGCTCGGCATAGTTGATGCTGAGGGTGTGGGCTGGGTATGCGGGTGAAGTAAGGAGACGTGGGGGCCTTTGCATGCAAGGAATTGTAGAAACCCAGGGAAGACAAAAGGAAGGATTTGGCCCAAAAGGTAGGAGAAAGTTTAGGAGCTGCTTTCATGGATGCCAAGGTAGGAAAGCGTTTGGAGGACAGAAGGGTCAGAATGACCACTAAGAGGAGACAGGCCGTGAAAAATGATCTTTTGAACTTTACAAGCTAGAGCTCTTCAGAGCTCAACGGAGTCCATATTACAGTAGACATGGAAGCAGGTGAGAGTGAGGGAATGAAGGGTACAGGGAGGTGAGAAAAGAGCTCCAAATGTAGACCACTCTTTCATAACGTCGCTCTGTCCAAGGAGAAAAGGTCATGTATTCAAGACAGCAAAATGAAAGCAGGGGTGGGGACAATTAGAGTCCCTCCTCTCATAGACTGCTGGTTTTTACTAGCAAATCTTTCCTCCTGCTCCTCCAGTTCTCTGCTCTGGCTTTAAGGACCTTCCCAGTAGCAGAGGAGGCAAATTTCCCCCTCAAGTGTGTACTCAGAACATGGCTCCTGTGGAAACCCTCAACAACCTATACTAACCCAATAATAGGATAAACAGGGTGCGCTCTAATCCCATCTTGTATCACTCTTCTGGAAAGTTGCAAGCAACGATTCTGGTGCAAAGTTCTCTGAGATAAGAAGAATTGCAATTCAAGGCCATGCAGAGCCTCTGTCTTCCATCCACAGAAACTCTGATTCTCTCCTTTGCAAAGCTCAGCATTTTCCTATCCTCTTCACCATTCTTCCTTTCTCAGGCTTCACACTTACCTCCTCTTTCCTCCTTCTCCTTCTATCAGCCACTTCTCAGTCTGAACTCCTTCTCAGTTCCCAGTGTCCCCTCACTCTGCTTCTGACATGTTTTGATAGTATCTCCCTTGGATGGGCTTGAACTGTTTCCTCGATAAGTGGTGTTCCTCTTTAATTTTCATGCAGCCTGTTAAGACATTTTAATACTGATAATTAAAAATAACAGTGGGATAAAGAGACCTTTTTCCCAATAAAGTTTCCCAAATGTTTGGATGAAAAGAATGCGACAAAACTTTATGTAAAAGAATAACCATAATTACAGAATCTGTTACAAAAATTAATAATTCTAATGATGCCAGAAAATTAAGGGTGGATATAACCACTAAAATATGCACTTTTATTAAATTTAGAGAACAAATTAGTGATTTGAAGGTATTCATGATTTGTCAGACCACTCATTTTGTGCTTTTGGGATGGGGGGTGGCCAGGGCCAGGTCAGCATACTCATGGCAACTTCCTCATTTTTTTTTTTTTAATGTGGGCATGAGCAGATTTGTGCAGATGGAAATGACAGCAGGAGCCTCCTTCCTGGCTTCATTGTGCCCAGCACGTCCCCTAGGGAGCCTTCACATATGGGGATGGTGTCTTGGGCTGAGCGTGGGTCCTCTGGTCAGAGATCTCTGGTTGAGCTGCTCCTATTCACCCTCTCGGCAGGACGACTCTCATGACTACTGGACCCTGGTCCATCTTCATCCTTGTAAGAGTTGCTTCTTCTCAGCCAGGGTCCTCCAGCCAAAAAGTGGACACTTCTGTGTTCTCAGTGAGAAGGAAACAGTGTCAGCTGTGAAAACGTGTCTCCTTGTCTTTCCTGGGAATGCATGTCCCCAGATGGAGCCCCCGTGTGTGATACTTCACATCTGTGGGGTAGTCTGAGAAGTGCATTTCCCAGGGGGGCAGTCATTCTATAGCACCCTGCAAGAGGGGAGCAACCTTCTTCCCTTTGTTTTCCTGTCTTAAACTGAATAAGGAGAGGAGACAGTGGAGGCCCAGGGAGAAAAGTGCCAGAGATACTCCCATCAGACCTAGGTCCCTCTGCTGTTACCCCAGCTCTCTGGGAAGAAGAGCTGAGCCACTTAGAGTCTTGGATATTTCCAGTGGGTTGGCTAGTATCAGAAAGGCCAGCTCTCAAGTGAGCAAGCCTGGGTCAGGGAACTTTGTAGCAAATCACCAAGAAGCTAAAATGGGTTAGAAGGCAACCTGACCTCTGAGTGACGTCCTCACGTGGACCACTGCAGTGCTCCCAGCCCTTCCTTCTGTGTGGACTCAGAGCTGAGTGGTGCCTGAGCCTACCATTTAGCAGATGGGTTCTCCCCTTGTCCTCAGGAGGACTCACTCCTCTGTGGAGTAGGCTCTTTGTGACTCCTGCGCTGGCTTTGTCCAGCCATTAGCCCTCCCTGTGGCTCATGCTGGAGCTGTCAGGAAATGGCCTTTCACCGGAGTGGAATGCTTTTACCCATCTTCTGCATACGGCTTTGGGTACCTGGCTGTGGGGCAGGCTCCCATCTCCCCCCACAGCTCCAACAATTTCTAGCACTTTTCTCTGAGCTGCTGCAGAATGTGGAAGGCTTGACTCAGTTCTGATTCAGATGCCAAAGCGAAACTCCTCCAGAGCCACCCACATGACCCTCACGGTGCCCCTTCTGGGGTCCAGGCTGCAGGGACCCCAGGGAGAAGGTCACCCCGTGGAACATACAGCCCGCTGTGGAGACTGCTCCCTGGACAATCACTGCCAAGGCTTTCAGGCTGTGAAATGAATATTTTATTACCTTATGAAGGGGAAAAAGATTAAATTAGCAAAATGATGGTTAAAAAAAAGGATAACCTGACTTCAACCCTTTTATTATGCTTCATACAACTAGACAGCAAATTGCGTGCTGGGGCTTCTGCTTAGATGGCTGTAAAGAATCTAACTTTTGCTTTCAAATTAACCTGTCAAATCATATATTTATAAAGGAATGAAGGGAGGAAAATGAGGGGCCTAGGTAGTCCCACGCATCAATTAGAGAGAAATTAATTACAATTTACCTGCATTAGCACATGAGCACTCCCAGATTACTGAATAAATGTCTCTGCACCAGGAAACGAATCAAAACAGACCAGTTTGTGAAGGTGGGGTGGGGGGGGGGATCAGGAGGGAAGGGGTTACCCTGGGTCCAAGATGGGAGAGGATTAGGAGTGGAGAGAATTAAGGAGGGTGGCATTGCGGGAGATGTGAAAGAGGCTGGCAATTAGACATTCTTCCGTAAGATGTGGATGCAGACGCCTCTAACTAATGGCATGTTTTGATGAAGCAACCTTTAAAAGAACCTCCAAGTTCTGAAATAATGAAGTGGGCACTCACATGAAACAATGCCACACAGCTCCAGATAACAATGGAGTTTGGCCTACTGTTGATAAGCATCACAAAATACAAGGCAAACACCCTCTTCCTCTTTCTTTTTTTTTTCTTTTTTTTATTGCATTTTAGGTTTTGGGGTACATGTGAAGAACATGCAAGATTGTTGCATAGGTACACACATGGCAGTGTGGTTTGCTGCCTTCCTTCCCCTCACGTGTATCTGGCATTTCTCCCCATGCTATCTCTTCCTACCTCCCCACCCTCCGCCCCTCCCCCATTCCCCTCAACGGACCCCAGTGTGTGATGCTCCCCTCCCTGTGTCCATGTGTTCTCATTGTTCAACACCCGCCTATGAGTGAGAACATGCGGTGTTTGATTTTCTGCTCTTGTGTCAGTTTGCTGAGAATGATGGTTTCCAGGTTCATCCATGTCCTTACAAAGGACACGAACTCATCGTTTTTATAGCTGCATAATATTCCATGGTGTATATGTGCCACATTTTCCCTCCATTACTGGGTATATATCCAAAGGATTATAAATCATTCTACTATAAGGACACATGCACACGAATGTTCACTGCAGCACTGTTTACAATAGCAAAGACTTGGAACCAACCCAAATGCCCTCTTCCTCTTTCTTTGGGGAGCTGACTGGTAGAGGAATCATAGTGGGAGTGGGGAGGTAAGGAAGGAGATTGGAAGGGGTATCTGACCCTCTTTTTAAATAATTCCTCTTTTTGTACAGTGGCTTGGATTCTGAAGGAGGTTAAAAATAAGGTCAGACAGTTTCTGACACCTGAACTCCAAGATAGAAAAAATATACAGGGAAAGAAAGAGCCAACTAGCCATCAGATTATAAATTAAATCTCTGCTTCTGTTCCTCATCAACTGTGAACAAAGATGTCATTGTTCTTCATAAAAAAAATCACTAAAACCCTCTGGAAGGGCAAGAGCTAAAAGCATTCTCTTCCTTGGGGATCTTGCTAAGGCACTCTGAGAAGTCCCAGGGGTCTTGAATGGAAGGATGACAGTTTCTGAGGGCTTGGGGTCTTTTTTCACCCTTGGGGATCTCAGTTGAAATTTTTACCGAAATCTAGAGAACACTAGACCAGGATTCCCACCTCCATCTCCTGCTCTTACCCCATGAAGCCTAACCTACCCTATGATAGAACACACATGGGAACCAGGAGCAGTGTCCACAGGGTGAAGAACAGCCTCTGGGACTGAGCTATGGAGCACCTGGGCTTGGACTGTCAGCAAACCTTAAACTAGTGAAGATGTAGTTTTCTTATCTGAAAAACTGGATTAATCATAACTGCATTCTCCTCACCCAGTAATTTTCAAAGATCCAATTTAAGTACCAAAGCTCTTTTGTAAACTCTGGACAAGGTCATATTGTTACAGGTACTTCTGGCTTTTAAAGGTGTGCTTTATTTTTTTTAAGCAAATGCATTATCTTTTTCCTCCTTCTCTCCTCCCCCATCTTCCTGTATCTTCAGCAGCCTAAGGGAAAACCAACCATTGCCAATTGGGTGGGAGCCTCTGGGGTCCATTCGATCGTGGTTTCCCTCTTTTAATTTTTTTTTCTTTTCCCTCTGGGGCTGATGAATTATTAATACCTCTGAAATAGTTTTGGAGGCCACTCTCTTTCTAGAAGGGTGCTGGGGCAGGGGATGATGTGGCTTCCTGAGGAGCTCTGAGTCCTTCCCAGCTGCTTTTTGGGTCGGTACAGGCACCCAGCTGCTCAGCCCTTCAGCCGTCCCACACAAGGTGACCACTTTTGCAATGTCCAAGCTGGAGGCAACACTCATTTTTATGACCAGGTCTACAAAGTCCATCAGAGAGGTTCCTGCAGGTTTCTTTCCTGGAAAGAAAAGAGAGAGGAGGAAGATTTTCTAAGATGCCTGAGCACCTTTGCCAACACTGCACAGGGGGATCTGGGCTGGAGTGGGGGTCCCATAATGCCATGAGACAAACTGCATCCCACAGTCAGGAAGCCACCAGGACAGTAAGGTGACAGCCAGGCACCAAGACATCACATGGTTTCACGTTTTAGAGAATACTGTGAGGCAGCATGCAGTGTATTTGGTGACAGAGCTTGAAGAACATGGATTCTGAAAACAACAGCATGGGCTCAAATTTCCGCAATTCTAATTTTTATAGAGATGGCAACTCATCTTTTTTCACCCTTGAATGAAAGGATGGCAAACAGAAGGTTCAGAGTCCCAGGTTTTAGCCCAAGCTGCGTCATTTTGCAGCTGCGTCAACTCAAATTTTATAACCTCTGGAACCTCAGATTCTTCATCTGCAAAATGAAGATGATGACAGAAGCCATCAGGGCTGTTGGAGGAAAGGGTGAGACCATCATGCAATGGGCATAGCACAGTCCTTGACATGGAATAAGGGCTCGATACACATTAGACGTTGTGATTATTACTAGTATGTCCCAAATGTGCACCTGATATATCTGGAGGCTGTGATTCCTCATTTGTAAGGTGCAGAATAAAGGCATGAAAAAATACGTTTCTCAAGCCACGATTTAAGTTTTAAATGAGATAACAAAAGAAAACAGCTCTGCCCTGGGCCTGGCCCAGAGAAGAAGGAGTGAGTGTAGGTGGGCAGTGTTAATCCAAGGATGCTGGCTGGAGCCCTTCTGCAGGGAGGGACAGAGTCCTCCAAGTACACAAGCTCCAGATGCTTCCTCTCCCCAGTGCTGAGTAGAAGTGTTCCGGCCTCTTTAAGAGTGATGGTGACTCATGTCTGGCATAACCACCTCACTGCTCCCATAGAAGGTTCTATTTTGATCTCCCTGGACAATCCTCCTGTGAATGGTCAGGCTTTGGAACAAAATTGGATGTCTGCTGTTGAGACTGAAGGATTTCTGAGCTGATGGAGTATGCCCAGGGTGGCCTAAGGTCAGCCGGACACCAGATGAGAAAGAGGCAGCAGCTTCAGTGGGCAGGCAGCAGCATCCTCAACTGCACGCGCTCTCACAACTAATTGGACAAAGTGTCCACAGCCGATTACCGAGTTAAAAACAGATATTCATTCTCTCAATGATGGCAGCAAGTGTGCGGGTATGGGTTGAGAGAATTTGGAGGGGGCAACCGCAACCGGCTTATCAGAGACACGCTAAATGGTAGAGGAGGTAAAAAAGAGAACACTTAAATTTTATGTCTTCTTTGCAAGTAAATTAACTTTGTTTTACTTGAAGTGGGAAGCCTAGCAGTTGTCTGGGGCCTCTCCTTTCACCGGCTCAAAGAGGCAGGCTGAAAAGAGTAGGAAAGAATATTTGCAGGGGGAAATAAATGGGTGATATACTGCAATGTCAAATCGGAAGATTTCCTCATATCCACAAATCAGGATTCATCGGGATCTCCCGTAGGACCTGCTCCAAATGTCATCGTTACTAGTTCTTAATTTATGTTGTCCCATTTACAAGTATCATGGTGCGTAACAAAGTTAGGATGAACAAACCACAAAAGCTAAGTAACAGACCTTCAGAGATGAAGAGGACAGCCATCAATTTAGATTTTTAAACTGCTAAGTAGAATTGAGGTGGCTGTCTGGGTCCGTTGCTTTTCCCAGTTCAGAGAGCAGGTGAAGTGTGGTGTTCAAGGAAGGAGGGGAAGAACAGGGCTGGCGGTGGGTGAGGGAACCTTTTCTCCACTCTCCACCTCTACCTTATCCCCTCTCTTTCTCAAGAGTGAATGCATCAGCCTGCTTGGTTAATCAGGACCCTAAATCCTGAGGTATGGTGGATGCTGCCCTTCCAGTCCATCACTCTAAGCCTGCCTTCCGTTCCCTTTTGAGCTGTCATCTAAGACAGCTCCCTGGGTGCCAGAGTAGAAAACATACCGTACTCAGAGTCAGAATCTGAGTTGGGTCTGTCTGATCCTGGACAGGTGACTTCAACTCTGGGCCTTGTCTCTGCCATTGGTAGAGTTAGGATAGGAGAACCACCTCCCATCCTCCCCTTGGAGGGCGATTGGATGGAATGAGTGCTCAAGTGCACGTGGCTGTTTCAGTTTTCTCCACTTCTGTCTCCTGCAAACCTGAAGACCAGTCTCCTGCAAAGTGACAGAGCTTCCAAACCAGTGCCCAGGGCAGTGAAAACCAACAGCCTGCGATGCTTCCCTCCCTCTTGTTTGAGAGAGATTGGTGCCATCATTTCCATTTACCAACTGCAGTAAGAAGCAGATATCCGGGGGTGACAGGGGAGCTACACGGGTTGCACATTCCCTCCAAGTTTATCGTCTCTAGCTGAGAGTTCTCAGTACAAATTATCTTATCAATGGAGTGAGAAAGTGAGCTCGGTCAATGTTAGAGTGAGGCAGTGGGCAAACCTCACCTCACGGTACCTGGGCCGCAGGAGAGAGGCTGCCTCGTCTGAGGAGCAGGAGAGGCAACGGGAGCTACCAGTGGATCTCCTGGATGAAGGAGAAAAATGAGACCTCCGGATTCTATAGGAGTTTAGCATCTTGAGAAATTCTCTTGGTTCGCTCCTGGAAGGCAGCTACTTTGGGGCAGACAGTGGTAAGCTGGCTGTGTGGCTGCTGGTGGCCCCAGGGTAAAATTCTCACCTTCAGCACTGTGTTCCTCCAACATCAGAGGGTAGCTGGGTGGGGAGGGATGAGAGATGGGCAGGAGGAAGAAAGCATTTGCTGAGTGACAACTGTAGGATGGACAGTTAACGGGGCAATTTTGAGTTCAATGTGATCATCATTCCGTCTTTGCAGGTGAAATAACAGAGGTTACGAACTAGCTGAGTATGCACAAGTGATGAATAACATCATGAACCGGCGAATTCCTCAAGGACAGGAATCCTATCATTTGCAGTTTGTACAACCAGGACCTGTCTGCTCTAGTGCTGGCCCTTGGTAGGGGCTGATTTAAAGGGGGATGTGGTGAGGTGGGGAGCAGGGTGGGTCACATTGGCCTTTGTTGAACCCCTGTGAAGTGTCAAGCAGAGCCACTCATCCCTTCTGTGTATTATCTGGTTTAATTCCCACAACCTCCATCCCAGGCAAGCATTCTCATCCCCATTTCATAAACCCTCACATGTTTGCTAAGGTCAAAATCATTGCTGCTTACCCTCAAAATTGGCCTTTTTCCTGCTCAGCGGCTAGTCTTCCTATTTTAAAGCAGGTAGGGCTTTCTCAGTGACCTGTCTCAAGACATCCCTCCCTGCCCCGCTGATGCCAGGCCTGCCTGTTGCTGGGCTAGCTTTAGCTTTTGTCAACCTTGGCCTCCAGACTACCAAAAGTGGTAACTCCTCCAATCTCCCACGACCTACTGCCTCCCTCGTGTTCCTTTACCTGCCACTCCCCTTCTGAGTGGTCGGCAGGTTTTCTTGTTCCTCTGTGCTTGGTGAGAGGTGCTGAAGACAAAGCCTGCATGTGGAAAGTGGCATTGCAAAGCAGGCAGAGGCATTGCAGCCTTAGCGATCGGAACATCCCCCTGAAGAGCTATTTAAAGTTTAAGTGATCAGAGGAGGCAGGAGCCCCTGACACTCAGAGATTGGGTGCCGTGCCCTGTTGCTGACTGAGGGAGTTCTGTTCTTTTAATATTTGATGGGGCTGCCTTGGAGACATTTATTTAAGCATGCTTCATTCATCAGAGTCTCCTACAGAGGGAAAACTTGCAGGGGAAGGTACCACGGCTTCTCAGTACTCAGCAAAGGTCAGGAGGGGAATGGCTGACAAATTGGACAGCTCTTTTTAGAAGTTTAATCTCAAATGTGCGTTTTTATTCCCCTTGTCTACAGTGAACATGGGCTCTAGCCCTGTCATGTTACTGGGTCTGTGGAGGGAGCTCCCTAGTTATGCAGGAGACAGACAAGGATGGGATATAGAGAACCGTGCATGGTGGCTCATGCCTGTAATCCCAGCACTTTGGGAGGGCAAGGCAGGAGGATCATCTGAAATTAGGAGTTCTAGACCAGCCTGGCCAATATGGTGAAACCCCATCTTTACTAAAAATAATTTTTAAAAAGTAGCCTGGCGTGGTAGTGGGAGACTATAATTCCAGCTACTTGGGAGGCTGAGGCAGGAGAATCACTTGAACCGGGGAGGTGGAGGTTACAGTGAGCCAAGATCGCACTAGCGCACCAGTCTGCATGATAAGAGGGAAACTCCATCTCAAAACAAAACAAAACAAACAAAATGGGATGGGAGACAGAGCGTGGCAGGGTACACCTCCGCACTCTCATTGGTCATGACCTGTCCTTCCCAGAGCTCCGAGCATCAGCTCACTCATCACCCTGTGCCCTTACCAAGCAGGCCATTGGTGGGCCATTAGTAGCCCTTTTCTCTTTCATGCAGCCAGAAAGGCTGAGTGATTTATCTGGCAGCACACAGCCCAAGCACAGTAAACCTGTAGTAAAAATCTCAGCTCTTAGAATGCTGTTGCCCTGCTTCAATCGTGGCTCTATGCTAGCATTTGAAAATGAGAATAAGAAGATATCACAGAGCTGTCATTGCTAGAAATGTATATGAATGTTATTAATAACTTGCCAGTGTACATTCATTCTCCCTCCTCCCTTTACTTTTTAAATAACATTCTCCGCCTCCTGTCATCATGTTTCCAACTTGCAGATTTTTCATTTGCTCCTTTCTCTGTTGTCCCCACATTTTCTCGGAGTCCACCTCCTGCCCATTGGTTATACCTTCCAGTGCCAACCCCTCCTGCACACGGCCGAGGACACAGCACCAGCTCAGAGCTTCATGACCACATCCTCACCTGCAAATCAGTCTTCCCACCTCTGAGCTCTCTCTTCTCCAATGTGCCTTGTGCACTGCCGTAAGGGTTACCTTGCACCTGTCTTTGTCTCCTGCTTCTCCTGTGCTCACAAGCTTTGGGCGGCTCTTCATTGCATTCAGAAGAAAGCACAAGAGCTTAAGCCTGACATTTAAAGTTGTCAACACTATGACCTTACAGACTTTCCAGGGTTTCTTCCAGCGCAACTTTTTCTCAACTTCTACCCCTATCCCCACGCCTAATTTTCTTGCTGATCAATTTAATAATTGTCTTTCTCTGGTTTACCTTTAAGAGGTTCTCTCTTTCTAGAATTTCCTTTTCTACCTCCTCCTTTTTCTATAATTGCCAGTCAACATTGCATCTAACTTGCAAAGCTTCAGTAAATTTCATCTCCTTGTAAGTGTCCTGTGATATCACCACTCTCCCCAACCTTGATAAAATACGTCTTTGTCTAGCATTTCCACAGCACTGTACCTCTGTTATGGCACCATCATTCATTGTAGTCAGCCCTAGATTAATTAATAGTAGACAACTTAATCTCTTTATCCCCCAAAGAATCAAGTAAGCATACATTATAAGCCCAAAGCCTATTTGTTTAAATGAATTCTCACCTGGTCTCTCCTGCTGCCATTTTCTGCTGATTCCCATAGGCCACCTGAAGATTCAGCTCCCATCTGGCTGCTGTTGTTGCTAAGAGCCCAGGATACTTCTTGCCTAGATGCCCACAAAGTAGCTGCTTTCTGCTTCCCAGAAACTTGAATTAATTCACTGCTCGGCTGTGCTAATTTCACTTTTCCTCTCACCCAGATGTCTGAGTATTGTTTTTGATTCATTGCTTGAATTTGGATCTATAGCTTCAACTTGTTTCACTAGAACATGACAGAAGCATCTCTTAGCTGCTTGTTAACAGAAAACATGTAAAACGTAGCTTCTTGTATTAGAATATAGACATTCGATCATTTGTTTCAATCCATTTGAGATAAGACTGGATATAAACACGTAAAGGCAAGGATGGATATACATGTATAGGAACCCAGAGTGTAATAAAAATCGTCTAATCACTTATGCGCTCGACATGTGCTTATGAAGCTTTGACTGTGTGCTGGCCAATGTGCTGTATGCTGCCTGTGTGCAGGAAAGCACAGCTGAGCCTTCCCCGGGCTCACAGGAAGGACACTCTAGACAGGTTCGCACAAATCCCCTCCTTGCCATCACTCTGGATTGGGAGGTATTTGAAATGGATAGGCCAGCTGCCTGAAGAAATAAAACATGGTTGCTGAAGAGGGTCAAAAGGCAACCCTCTAAACAAAAGGGACAAGGGGTTGCTTAAAAGCATGCATGTGTGTCTCCCTTCGGGCTGGAACCAGGTTCTGCTCAGGATCTGTGCAGGCAGGTGGCAGGGAGTGCCTTGGTCTCGTGGGGCTGAATGCTCACAGAATCCCTGGGAACCAGCCCCAGGAAGAGAGCGCAGTGGAGCAGAGACGGGCTGCTGTTTTTTCCCTGTTCTACTAGTGACTGAAGCATTCGTCGTGCAAGAAAAGGGGAGTTGTCTCTCCTTCACATGCCCTTCTTGAAGTTCCCCTCAATGTCCTCTCTCAGAGGAGAGAAGAGGATGAGACACAGGAGGCAGGCAGACCCTGACTAAGTGGCACCTCTTCACATCCAGACATAAAACAAGAACCAGACAAAACAGCATGAGCTCAAGGGCCACCGGAGCCCTCCTCCACCTCCACGGAGCAGCGTCTCAAGAGCCCTCCGCCTTCCTTCTCTCTTCCCTCTTCCCGCCTCTTAGAAAGAGGAATGTGGTTTATAAGCCGATTGCAGGTAGTATCACAGCAATGGAATGTGCAGATCCGTGGAAGGAAATAATAACAATGGTATTTATTAACCTAGAAAGATAAGTAGGGACTTTCTTAGCAGCCTTGGCTTCTAGTTGAGAGGTTAAGGGCAGGCCAATAAACATTCCTTTCCTCATTTACCCCACAAGGAAAATGGCATCATCCGATTCATCCCTCCTTTATCTCAGTTTGCTCTGGGGTCCAGCTGAGATGAGATATGGGGAAGGGCTTTGAACAGTGCATTAGTTATTCTAAAGGATCCTAAGTGTACTAGTAAGCAACCCACAGATTTTAGTGCTTAATCAAAAATTATTGTTCCTCTCTCATGTCACAATACTATATGGGTCTGCAAGGAGTGTCTGCTTCATGCAGGCATTCTGGGACCCAGACTTCCTTCATGCTGTTTCTAGGTCATGTTGGTCATTCCACCCCATAGAGAATGGAAGAGGAGAGGGCATGGCTTCAGCCTGGGATGACCACGTTACTCTCAATTCCACTCAGGAAAGCTAATGATAGTGTTACACATAAATGCAAGGGATGAAGGTAGCGTCTGTGTGCCTTAGAAGGAGAGACAGACTGAGTGAGCATCTAGCCAGTCGCTCCCCAGTCACTGTAGGCTACTATTCGTATGTCACTGGCATTCTATTTTGCAGAGAGAGGAGATCAGACTGCTTCCTCCTCACATCTATCCAAGATCCGGCTGCACTCTGGAGTCAGACTCACTTGCTCAGACTCCTCACATGGAGTAGATATTCAGTACACAGGGGAGCTGTTTGTGAGGCATGTGATCTCTGGAGATTGGACTGCAGGTATCAAACCACATCTAAGGACAAGAGCCAGCAGCATGGCCCATGCCTGCGCTGCACAATTACAATCACATTGAACGATGTACAGTGCAGGAGTAGGAGAAGCCACTTGGGGTTCTTTGCCCAGACTGTGTTGCATGGGCAGAGACCTCCAAGTGCCTTCTCATATTCTTTGCACTTGGGGAAAAAGGGTCATCAGAATTCCTATCGTACAACAGCCACTGTGTGCCATGCTCATCCTTTCCTCTCTCTTGCACATTCCTTCACAACTCTGTCTTATTGATTAACCTTTCAATGTGTCCATGGAAATAGACTGCTCATGCACTTTTATTCAGCAAAAAGCATGAGAACCTACTGTGTGCTATGTGCTGCCAGGACTACCCATATGAGTAAGATCGAAGCCCAATCCTCATCAGCCTGACAGTCTAGGAATAAAAATAACAAAAAGACAGTAGTTGGGATATGTAGTTAGTATTGAGTAAGCAATTCTGATAAAAATGCAAAATAGTGGGGGGAAGTTAAAGAAATTACAGCCAGGGACATCAGTGCAATGTCTTGAGCAGAGTTTAAGGCTCCAGTGTGAAGCTGGGAAGACTTTCAAACAGCAAGGGTGACACTTGGACACAGGTTTTGGGAGCAATAGATCAATCATTCTGATCAGAGTGGAATAAAGACAGTCCGGCCTCTGGGGAACATGTTGAGAAAAACATTGCATGCCAAGCTACAGACTTTTAAATTTATTTATTAGGGACTTGCGACCTTTTTTGATTTTGGATTAGTGAAGTCATATTGTCAGACAACACGTTAAAAAATTGTTCTGCTGGTAGAAGACATAGTGGATTGGAATAGAGGTGAGACTAGAGGAAAGTAAATAATATTGATAAGTACTACTTATTGAGAATTAACACACAACCAACTAATCACATCAACTACTCTGTGATGTAGGTACTATTATTATTTAATAGAGCTATTAGAAGTTAGAGCTTGGGCTCTAACCCAGCAAATCCATCCCCTAAAAGCCAAGGAACTTGGCTTAGTAATGAGGACAGCTTGAAAGTCAGGGTGGAGGTAATGAGAATGAAAGGAAAGATGGATAAGGCGAAGAGCGAGAAAGAAGGATGGATCAGATTTGTTGACAGATTGAAATTAGGGGATAAAGAAGGTGGAAATAGCAATCCTCATAATTATCCTGGATGGTTAAAAATATTATTAAGGAAATTAGGGGGAAATATTTGAGTGGGAAGGAAAAGGTAATTTTAGCTTCAGTTATGTTGGTTGAAGCTATGTTGACAGCTCAATGCAATAACTTATGCCGTCCCAGGAGAGAAAGCAGGTTTTAATTCTTGCTGGGAGCAGCCAGGTAAAGGTTCCAGGAGGCAGGAGAAAGGTGAGATTCAATAAAGATATGAGAAGTATCCATGTGAAAGCGACAGTTATGAACTGTCATCATCTGCAGGTAATGAAGGAGAGAGAAAGGGGTTTAAAATAGAGAGAGATAAGTCTTGAGAAGAGTGGGAAAAGGCTAGGGCTGCCCTGGTCAGGAAAGGATCTGAGGAACCCTAAAGAGATGAAGATCATTTTGTGGAGCAACATTTGAAGACTTGCTGAAACTAGTTCTGTATACACAGTTGATACAAACCAAAGGGAGAGGGAGAGCAAGCCAAAGAGAGAGAAAAAAGAATTTGTGAACTCCAGGAGGGCTGGATCTGGAAGCAAGAGTAAAGGATGTCAGTGGAGAAATGGGTGAGGCCTCAAGGGAGAGCCCTGCTTGGAGTAGAGACCACGTGCCTGCACCATGCTGCCCTCTACCTCTTCCTCACCCACTGCAGCAGTGATCATTTCATTCCACAAGGCACTATCAAATCCACACACTTTGGCAATCAACTCATTATTATTATTATTGTTTATTATTTTTATTTTCAGACAGAGTCACACTCTTGTCACCCAGCCTGGAGTGCAGTGGCGCAATCTTGGCTCACTGCAACCTCTGCCTCCTGGATTCAAGTGATTCATCTGCCTCAGCCTCCTAAGTAGCTGGGATTACAGGCACCCATCACCATGTCCGGCAAATTTTGAATTTTTTTAGTAGAGATGGGGTTTCACCATGTTGGCCAGGTTGGTCTCGAACTCCTGACCTGAGGTGATCTGGCTTCCCAAAGTGCTGAGATTATAGGGATGAGTCACTGCACCTGGCCTATTATTACTATTATTATTATTACTGAGGCAGAGTCTCACTCTGTCACTCAGGCTGGAGTGCAGTGGCATGGCCTCAGCTCACTGCAACCTCTGCCTCCCACGTTTAAGTGATTCTCCTGCCTCAGCCTCCCCAGTAGCTCAGTAGCTGGGACTACAAACCCCTGCCACCATGCCCAGCTAATTTTTGTATTTTTAGTAGAGATGGGGTTTCACCACGTTGGCCAGGCCAGTCTCAAACTCCTGATCTCAGGTGATATACCCATCTTGGCCTCCCAAAGTGCTGTGTTTACAGGAGTGAGCTACTGTGCCTGGCCCCAACTCATTAGTTTTTTCTCTTTTTTCCTCTTCTTGTTAAAAGTCCCTAGTCACCTCAGGAAAATTAAACTTGTTCTCTTTTATTTCCACTTGTAAGGAGAATATATAAAAGTCTAATCATGACTGATCCCAATGAGAAACTCTGGAGTCATGTGTCTACTGGAGGAAAACTCAAGCCCTGCATTCATATGTAAAATTAGACATGGCCCAACAGAGGTGATATTGCCTGTTCCCACAGCTCCTAAATTGTCAGATGCTCCCACTAAAGAATATCAGTCCAATCTGCCTCATTTCTTCTAATTATTCTTTCCCATTTCCAAGTGTCAGAACCCCAGTAAAAACAAAGCTCTTTTTTTAGATCTAAATATTCAATAAATGCCTCCTTCGTGCTTTCTCTGGAAGAGCAGATGATCTGAAGGCAGGCAAATTGCATTCAAATTCCAGTTTCACCACTTATTAACTCTTTAGCACTAGGCAACCTCTCTAGGTCTCAGTTTTTTCACCTGTAAAGTGGGGAAAATAAAAGAGCTTACAGGAAGATTAATGTGAGAATTACATTAATTAAGATACTTAAACACGCAGAATGGTTTCCGGTGCACAGTAAGCCCTGTATAAGTGCGAGCAATGATTATTGTTTTGCTGTGCAAGGAGGAATTTAATGTAGTTTCTATCCTCAGTGAACTCATAGAAGGGAGGCTGATTTATATAGTTCCATTATTCTCACATTTTGCTTATTAGTGTAGCAGCACGCTAATGAGTGTATTTCAGTAACATTACATGTTAAATTATTTTTGTGGGTCGGCGGAGGCTCCCTGACAATCATTTATGGCATATCTGAAAAAATGTATGCTGAACTCCATAAAATCAATTAACAAATACTTTGAAATACGCTTCATTCTAAGTTGGGGGGCTTAACTTGTACTTAATATTCTAAGTCTGTTCATTTGGCTGGGGAGGAGATTCATGTCAATGAAAGACCCTCTTTTTAGGTTTATGAATGGAGAATAGACTTGCTAATCATTCAAGCATTCCTGGCAATGCTTGGGAGCTCAGTAAAGGCAAGTTCATTATGTAGGCATCTCTAGGAATGCCTACTCTTGGAGAAGACCTGAGTGAGACTCTCTGAGCGTCTCAGAGATGGTTTGCTCTAAGATGCAGCTTTGAGATCAGTAAAATGTACAGCATCTACCGGGAGTGAGAGATGTTTCCTTCACCTGTGGGAGGAGGGGCTTCCTTTAAGTAATAAACAGGATTTGGTAGTCCAAGAGGATAAAGGGAGTGGCTATGGAAGGCATGTTCTTTACGATGGATTTACAAACAAGAAATTAAGCAGATTGTCCTAGTTTTGGATGAAGAAACTTGATTTTGAGAGGTTAGAAAATTTGCTCCAAATCAGAGGCAGATCCTAGCAGTCTAGCCACCATAGAAGGGATCTATATATGGAGGAGGAGGGCAATAGGTTTCCAAGGATGCTCCTTTCCCCATATGGTTACCTCGATTGAACAGCAGCACCCCTTGTCTTAATCTGTTTACTGTTGCTGTAACAGAATAGCTGAGGCTGGGAAATTTAAAAAGAAAAGAAGTTTACTCAGCCCACAATTCTGGTGGCTGGAAAGTCCAAGAATATGGCACTGGCATCTGTTTGGTTTCTGGGGAAGGTCATGCACTGAGTCAAGACATGGCAGAGGAGCAGAGCAGTGAGTGGGTGTGTGTGTGCAAAGAGACCCAACACGGGGAGGAACCACCTACTCTTTCTGTAACAAATTCAGTCCCCCGAGAGTGAGAACTCACTTTCAAGAAAGCATTAATATATTCATGAGGAATCCACCCCCATGACCCAAACACCTCCCACCGGCCCCCACTTTCCAACACTGCCACATTGGGAATCAAATTTTAACATGAGTGTTGGTGGTGACAAAGCACAATCAAACCATAGCGCCTATCCTCTTAAAAGAACTCTCAAAAACAGAACCTGCATTTTAGCTTCTTGGTGCATGTAATTTCCTGTTTGCAAACCTTCCTAGACTGTTCACACTTTAACTGGAGGTCGATTTTTCCTGACATGCTTAAGAGCTCCTGTTGTTGCTAGGAAGTGCAATTTGCTGCTAAAGTGTGAAACACCCCTAAATGGAAAGCGGAGGAACATGAAACAATGATAACATTTAGGTTCTTTTTTTCCAGGCAGGACATAAAATGTTAACTTGGAGTGAGCCTCCCTCTTGACCAGTTCCTTGTTCCTTGGCCTGTCTCAGGAGACCTTGACATCCAAAGTGGGTTTAGAGGGGGAGAATGACAGGATGACACTCCAAATTCAATCTTATGGATCCTAAAGATATCAGAAGCAATATAGTCAGCATGCTATTGACTCTTCCTGAAGTGCCCCATGCAGAGAGATGACTAGAACTCCTTGACATTCCTTCTGTGCTGTGAGTCAGCCTTCTTTTTAAAACAGGCAAACAAACAAATGGCAAGTAATATCAATATATTTAGAAGAAAAGGGTCGTATCCACATTGCTTCTCTCACGCCAAAGTAAAACTGTAGAAAACTAAAAATCTCCATTTTAAGTAGAGTTAAAATATAAATAAGCAAATATAAGAACAGCATTTCCACACAAATCTCCAAAGACCGTTCACCAGCCTTCCAAAAGAGTGAATGCATCAGTAAGGCAGAATAGTTGTTCACTTGAAATCATTAATAAAAGCAAAGACTTAGAAGGGTTTTTCAAGAGAGGCTCAGCCAAATGCTCTATAAAAATGTCCCCCACCTGCCAGAACCTTTCCACAAGTACCCAGAGCTTCCTGTTGTTAAATAGGAGCTAAACCAGCAATGACGAAACCATCCTTCACATTAATTAATGGTCCTTTTGGCCTTTTTGTTCCTGCAAATATGCAAATTCTTTTGAGGGCATCCGTCATAACCGTTTCCCCAAAGTAATTTATTTTTAAAGCAGAATTCCGATGACCATTCTCTTCTGCTGAAAAATAACATTCCCTAAAATACCCCAACAAAACACATTAAAACCCCTTCCCCATCAGACACACACCCGCCCGCACGCACGCACACACGCATGCACACACGTAGAAACTGGGGTGATTTTTCCTTAACTAACAAATAAAGTCCGCCATTTTGGGCCCTTCAAAATCCAGCCACATCCTAAATTTCCAATCTTACTTCTAGCGAGCATTTCTTCTTCCACCTGCTCAGTCTTTTGTTTCCTCTCTTTCCACCTCTATTCCCCACCCTTTCTCCTCTTCCCTATTCTCTTCCTCTTTCCAGCCTAAGTGCCTGATTCCAGGAGCACCTCTTCCTGGAATGCCCTTCCTCCCACCTATGTCTCTTGAAAGCCTACCCAGAGCATTAGGAAACAGCTCTATTTTTAGCATTGCATGCTTCCAAGCTGCTATCTGCTCCTGGTGTGCTGCAAAGGCTTCAGTGTTGATCTGGAAGCTGCTTTCTGGAGGCTTGATCCCAGTCTGCCTCTGCAGTGCTTGCAAACTCAGTCTTCTAGGAAGTGAGAAAAATGTTGGAGGCTCTGCACTGAAAGCTCATTCTGCTTGTTGGAGGGTGGGTTTCAGTTTGGCAGTAGAGGCATGGACACTCTAGTCAAAAGCTTGATTCACTCCACCATTGCTGTATTTCTCTTCATACATATCATTCCAAACTCTTACTGCTCTATCTTGACTCATAAGAGCCCTTCTTCACAAATAGAAAACTAAATGGGTCTTACTGTATGCATTATTAATTTTTCTTACCTGTCTCCTACTCTCAATCTCAGACACTACATCCCTGAGCATCTGCAAATGCCAGTTTCTCATACTAAATAGATAGATGCTTAGGTCTTTTGGATAAATATGGGTGAGGAACAAACTATCAGAATGGGTCTGTGAAAGGTAATGTGATATTTCTTGGTCAATATTGCTTTTTTGTCCCACCGTGGAGTTCTGCAGCTGTTATATATGGCAACTTAACAACTTGGGTAATTACATTCTCCTTACCCCTTGCTTCTCTTGTGGTTCTAAGATAACTTATCCTTCATGTCTTTTCCTAAATAAAACAAAGAAGACTACTTTTGGTTCCACTATTTGCAGAGGCCACTGAGGGAGAGGCAGGTAGCAGGGTGGAAAAAGAACGCTACTGCGGGGATTCTGAACATAGAGCCTCCAGGACATTCTGGTGGGAATGTTAACTCCCCAGAGCCTCAGTCTTCCCATCTGTCTTTTGGGAGTGTTCTGCCGTCCTCTAAATTGTGGTGGAGATTACACAGAATATTACAACAGAAAGGACTTTAAAAAGTCCTATAAATACCTATGGGAGATTGCAGGTCGCCCACATAGAAAATTCAGCTGGGTAGGGACAGGTTTGGCAGAGCATTTCCTAAGAGAGGAAATCCTCCTGTCTCAAAAACAAAACCCAGTGTGACCCAACTGTTTTAAAAAAAGGAAGACACCTTATGGAGGGCAAGGAAGAGGAATCAGCACATCCACCTGTTGAACAGAGAAAGAGGCAAAGCTGTTGAAGGAGAAACAGGATAGAAACAGGAGTCGAAGGGTGTGCTTCTGGGAGAATCTCAACAGCTCACTAGCTAATCACCTGTTAATCACAGTGCTAGTTTGCTCATCTTAAATTCCTCAGTAACAAGCAGGGATCGCTAACACTTCAGCTGTTATTTATTGTTACATTGTATATTGTTGTGAAGGTCATAAACATAATATAAGCATGTGAATACCATCAGATGAGAGGCCCCGGTGTTGTTGATTAACTAAACTGGAGGACTAGCCAAAGCAGGAGATGCTAACCAGGGAGAAAAATGTCTTTCAGAGCAGTTTTTCCAGAAGTTTCCCTTTGGTGATTGTACAATTCTGTGTGCTTGATTGTAAAATGAGTATGAGGCTGTTTTCAAGAAAGAAAGGGAATCAGTAAGTGTGTGTAAAATGTGCAATAGAACAATATCCAAGAAATGAAGAGGAGGAGAGTCTGGGAATGGGAAAAAATACTCCAGAAAATACAAGAGAAAGAAAGTGACTATAATTATGCACAAAAGCTCTGAGCCAAGGAACCTTATCGGTGTTCTCTGCTGCCTTCCAGCTGGGGTGCGGGGAGCTCTCTGTACCCTCCTGGCTCTGAATGACTTTGGGTGCAGGGAGAACAGCACCACCTGCTGGTGGTCATAGTAGGATGGTGGCTCATCTCACTTGGTATGGCCTGGGCTTTGCAGGGTTCACTCAAGAGTTCTCTTGGATCAAGGAAGACAGGACAAGATCTGGAGCACGTCATGGAGGATATTTCAGGAGGAGAGCCCATGGCTGAGGAGATGGAGCAGGAAGACAGGGCTGAGAGTGATCCCCCAAGGAGTGACTGCCTCGTTCCCCTTTCTCTCCTGCCTCCACTGCCCTGGAAACAAGAGCACAGGAGGCATATGCAGCTCACCCACCCACCCAAGACTCAGAGGGAGGCCTCTCCAAAGAAATGGAAGGACTGTGGCTCAGGACAGAGGTGCCTCAGTCCCTGAGACTTCCAGTGTTAGGGATGAAAGACCTTGCACACTGAAGAAATGCCTCCTATTATTTTATGTGTATTTCATTTTATAGATGCTTAAACCACCCCGAGCACCTTTCCCTGGTTAAGTCTGCAAGTGGGGAAGTGAAGCAGGTTTTGCGGTGCTGGTCATGTGAGCAGGAGAGGGGCATGGGATGAAAGGCCTGGGAGTGCCTTATTAATAGTTAAGTGGACAAGGCTGATAATGGGATATCTTTTTATTGGCCCCACAGATAAGTTATAATACACACGCTTGCAGGCAGCTCCTGTGATTTGCATTGATACAATTCAGGCTGAGGTTTTCATTATATGGCAGGGATGATACAGGAGCCTGTATTATCAAAGGCAGCTGAAAGGAATTCAGGAGCGATCTCATATTCTGTGTATCCATATTCATTAATGGTTAGTAAGGTGCTTTGTCCCAGGTGGTATTGGATGTTTCATGGTGAATCATTAACAACTTGAACAGCTTTATACATATGTCTTGTTGATGTGTAAAGTCATTGCAGCCTAGGCTTCCCCCCGTCCCCCGCCCGAATGAGTGAGTTCTGCTTTACTTGGGCTTCTGCAAAAAGCCTAGTGACATTTTCAGTGAGCACAAGCATCTTGTGGATGGGAAAGGGGCTGGCAAGGCAAGCCCCAGGAAGCTGGCAGTCTGGTGTAAGAGACACAGGGATGGTTGGTTTTTAAGGAAATAGCGTGGCAGCAGGGAATGTTATTAATGAAAGGGAGGGTGGGTTCTGTAGCTGCTGCTCAGGGAAAAGCAAGGGGGGCTAGTGCACTTCCCGGGGGATGGCATAAGGGACACATTTTCCGAGGGTGATCGGGGTGTTCTGGAAAGGGGCATTGGAAGAATGGGTTGCCCATGGTGCCCCGGAAGCAAGGAGGGGAGAGTGATTGACGAGCAGTCCGAAAGTGATGGAAGGTGATGGATGTAAGGTAGACAAGAGAAGATGCCAGAGGATGGAAGAAACAAAAATCTTTAGCAGCTGACAGTAAGAAAATTTGGAGGCTAAAAACAAAGGAGCCAAGGCAGCTTTTCCTGGCTGGAGATGGGAAGAATAAATGGGATCAGAGTTAGAAACCAATTATCTCTGATTGCACAATCAGGACACTGCTTCTGAACCAGACTCTAGCCGCCCTGCCACCCAGGGTCCTGAGGCCACCTAAGGATGATGTCAGATCTCAGGAACTGTTGCATCCGATTCCACTTAAGCCCTGATTATCATTAGGCAACATTTGGAGGCCATGTCTTCTGAGTTCTAACAAAGCAGAGAATTTTCAGGCTGTGTGGGACCTACTTTGTGGGCAGAATTTTAATTTCTGAGTTGTTAGACACCAGAAAACCTGAAATAAACTTTCTGATTTCTCCGATATTTGTTCTAAGCCCCACAGAGCTTCCTGAAAAGTTTGAGGACTTCATGCTAACCCTAACACCACTGGCCCATCTGCCAACCACCCACCTTCGTATCTTTGGGCCCTGAATATCTTTGTGGACTTTGTACCCAACTTTTTTCATGTCCCTTCGTAACCCCAGGAAAACACGGATCTGCTTTCTATCACAGCGGATGAGCTGTATTTTCTTTTTTTTATATATAAATAGAATCATACTGTACTCTGGTTTTGTCTGACTCCTTTTCACTCAACAGACGTATTTTGAGATTCAGCCAAATGTGTGTTTCAATATGTCATTTCTTTTCATTGCTGTTTAGTATTCCACTGTATCAGCACTCCACAGTTTGGTTAGCCTTTCAGCTGTTGATCAACATTTGGGATGCTTCCAGTTTGCGGCTATTATAAAGTTGATGCAAGTATTAGTGTACACATCATGATGATGTGTACCTTCATTTCTCTTGGGTACATGCCCAAAAGAAGAATGGCTGGCTCATATAATAGGTGTGTTTCACTCTTCAAGAACCTCTCAAACTATTTCCAAAGTGCATGTATCATTTTACATTCTGACCAGCAGCGTGTCAGAGGACCAATTCCTCTGTATCCTCACTGATATCACCTATAATCGGTCTTTTTAATTTTAGCTGTTTGAATAGTGTTGCAGTGACTTGTCACTATGGCTTTAGTTTGTATTTCCCTAATGACTCCTGATGTCAGGCATCTGTTCATGGCTTATTATACAGCGGTGTATCTTCTTTGGTAAAGTGTCTTTCAAATCATCTGCCAATTTTTTAATTGGGTTGGTATTTCTTACCATTAAACTTTGAGCGTTTCTGTATATTCTGTCTACAAGTTCTTTATTAGCTGTATGATTTGAAAATACTTTATCTCAGTGGTATTTGTCTTTTAATTTTCTAAACAATGTCTTTTTTAAAAGTTTTTAAGGCCGGTGCGGTGGCTCACACTTGTAAAAGCACTTCGGGAGGCCGAGGCAGGTGGATCACGAGGTCAAGAGATCGAGACCATCCTGGTCAACATGGTGAAAACCCGTTTCTACTAAAATACAAAAATTAGCTAAGCATGGTGGCGCATGCCTGTAGTCCTAGCTACTCAAGAGGCTGAGGCAGGAGAATTGATTGAACCCAGGAGCCGGAAGTTGAGGTGAGCAGAGATCGTGCCACTGCACTCCAGCTGGGTAACAAGAGCAAAACTCTGTCTGAAAAAAAAAAAAAAAAAAAAAAAAAAAAAAAAGTTTTTAATTTTGATGAAGTCCAACTGTCACTTTGTTATTTTATGAATGCTTTTAAAAGTATTACAGCATTATATTTTGCATTTAGGTCCATAATCCATTTTAAGCTAATTTTTGTATGTGATACAAATATGGATTGAAGTGCATTATTTTGCATATGGATATGCAAGTTTTCCAGCACCATTTGTTGCAAGGACTATTTTTTTCTCCACTGAATTGCTTTAACACATTTGTCAAAAACCAGTTGTCCATATAGAGACAAAAAGAACATACAATTAGACATCTGGGCTCTGTGAGGTTCAAAGATGTTAAGACAGCACTTGAAATTTTAGGTCTTAAAATATATGCAAACATTCATAGGCAGGTTTTTATGTGGACATAAGTATTTAACTCATTTAGGTAAATACCTAAGAGTGTTATTGCTATATCATAGAGTAAGCCTGTGTTTAACTTTGCAAGAAACTGCAAACTGTCTTCAAAATTGTCTGTATCATTTTACATTTCCACCAGCAATGACGGAGAGTTCCTGTTGCTTCACATCCTTGCCAACATTTGGGTTGTCAGTATTTTTAATTTTAGTCACTCTAATGGTCTGTAGTGGGGGATCATAGTTGTTTTAGCTTGTCATTCTCTGATGATATATGATGTTGAACTTTTTAAAATAATTTTCTTCTATGTTGTATTCGAGAAGTTGTATTGTTTTGCTTCTTACATTTAAATTTATGGTCCATTTTGATTTAATTTTGGGGAAAGATGTAAGATCTGTGTCTTACATCATTTTGACTCCTATAAAAATATAACATAGTCTGGGTAGATTATAAACAACAGACATTTATTTCCTACAGTTCTGGGATATGGGAAGTCCAAGATCAAAACACAGATCTAGTGTCTGCTGAAGACCTGCTTCCTGGTTCACAGACAGCCATCTTTTGCTCTATCCTCACACAGCCAAAGGGACAAAAGGCCTCTCTCAGGTCCCCTGTGTAAGGACACTCACCCCGTTTATGAAGTCTTTGCTCTCGTGACCTATTCCCCACCTCAGATTTCCGCCTCCAATTATCATCACACTGGGGATTAGGTTTCAACATAGATATTTTGGCAGAGGCAGCGGGGGAGTGACATAAATATTCAGCCTATAGTGATCTATGTTTAGATTCTTTTTTTTTTTTTTTTTTTTTTGCATGTGGATGTTCAATTATTCCAGCCCTATCTGTTGAAAAAAAATTGCCTACTTTAATTAAATTTCCTTTGCTCAAAATAGAGTCAAAATAGAGTTGACTATGTTTGTGAAGCTCTATTTCCAAGCCCTCTTGGGGTGCTGTTACGTTGATCTGTTTCTTCACTAATAATGCACCGTCTGGATCACTGTAGCTTTGTAGTATGTCTTGAAGTTGGATAGTACCAGTTCTCTTACTTTGTTCTTTTTTAATATTGCATTGGTTATTTGAGGGTCTTTGTGTTTCCATTAAAAAATTTAGAGTCTTAATTCATCATAGTGATGTTTTAATAGTATTATCTTTCTATCTATGAACACAAAATATCAATTTATTTAGGTCTTCTTTGATTTATTTTATCAGAATTTGTTGTTTTTCTCAAATAGAGCTTGTACACATTATGTCAGATTTATATCTAAGTATTTCCAATCTTTCTGGTACTAATGTAAATGAAAAAAAGGTTGGCCAATATTTCTAAAGACATTTTTTTTATGTTCCTTTCTCCTCTCCTATAGCAACTCCATTTACACATCTATTTGGCCTCTTGAAGTTATCTCACAGATCATTAATGTTCTACCCATTTTCTTTTATCATATTTTCTTCTATGCTTCATTTTCAGAATTCTTCACTGTAGTGTATTTGAGTTCACTATTTTCTTCTTCTTCATCGTCTAATCTGTTATTATTCTCATCTAGTATTTTCTTTATCTCACACGTTATAGCTTTCCATCTCTAGAAGTATGGCTTAGATGATTGCTTGTTTGTTCATTTTCCACATCTCTGCTTGACTATTTGAATTTATGGTATATAGTTATAATAACTGTTTTAGTATCCTTGGTTACTAATTCTAATATCTGTGTCAATTCTTGTGTTGTTTTTCAATTGACTGATTTTTTTCAATATAAATCATATTTTAAGGCTTCTTTATTTTTATTTATATATTTATTTAATTTACTTTAGAGACACGTTCTTGCTGTGTCATCCTGACTGGAGTGCAACAGCGTGATCAAGCCTCACAACAGTCTCAAACTCCTGTGCTCAAGTTACCCTCCTGCTTCAGCCTCCCAACTACCTGAGGCTATAGGCATGTGCCATGACACACCCAGCTTTTTGTTTTTATTTTTGTAGAGATGGGTTCTTGCTATGTTGCCCAGGCTGGTCTCATACACCTGGCCTCAAGCTATCCTTCCACCTCAGCCTCTCAAAATGTTGGCATTACAGACATGAACCACCACATCCAGTCCTTGCTTCTTTACATGCCTGACGCTTTTTAAATTAAATGCCAGACATGGGGAATTGCATCTTGTTATGCACTAGATATTTTTGTTTCTCTATAAGTACTATTGATCTTTGTCCTGGGATACATTTGAATTACACAGAAATAATTTCATCCATTTGAGTTTTGCCTCTGAAATGTATTAGGCAGAACTTAAGTCTAAGCACTCCCTACTGAAAATCTTTCCATGTACTCTACCCAATATCCTGTGCATGACGTGACTTTCCTGTGTGGTGACTAGGAGCAAGCACTCTTCCTGGCCCTGTGTGCTGCTGCTACTAATCCTCTCCCCTACCCTGGGTAGCTCCTCACATGCAGGATCTAATCTGTGCTTAACTGAGTATTTGGGAGGAGCTGTTTGTAGATCTCTGAAGTTCTCTTTGTGTAGCTCTCTCCTCTGTAGTACTCCGTTCTGCAAATTTTAGCTGCTTTGATCTCCCCCCGACTCCCAACTTCATCTCTTCAACTCCTAGAGTCTTTCAGGTTCCACCTGTTTCCCCTTCCCCTCTGTAAACCTTAAGGCAAGGAGTCATTACAACTGCGGTTCTACTTGGTTTTCCGGTGCTCACAGACCTCTGTCTCTCATCACCTGACGTTCAGGGCCTTGAAGGTTATTGCTGTAGATATTCTGTCTGTTTTTTCATTGTTTCAGGTGGGAGAGCAAAGCTGGTCCCTGTTACTCCTCTGTAGCCAGAAGCAGAAGCCCCTGCTACAGAGAGGAACTTCCTGGGGTCCTTATGAGACAGATAGGCTGAGCCACTTCATTCTGACATGCATTTCTTCTCCACTGTCTTGGCCCCAGTAACAACTCTCCTTCTCCTGGTGTCAATGAAAAGCTGGTTTTAAAGATGCAGCTTTTCTCAGGAGCAACGCTGGCAGGACTGGGAATCTGTGTATCTTTTCCACCCTGGAGTTCACAGTCGGTAGACAAAGAGCTCCCATCCATGAGAAGGCAGCTTTGAAAGTCAAGCTGTGGCTGAGGGTCCTTCAGAGGCTTACTCTTCTTCTGAGATATCTCCAGGGGCCCTCTCCACTGGCAGGGACTACACCGTTTGAAAGTCAGAGCCATGTCCTCCACATGAGTGAGAAGTTCGTTTCGTGGAGTGGAGAACTTGGCTCAGGGAATGGTACAGAAAAGAGGACTCCAAAAGGAACAAAAGGAAACCCTTTCTGGACATTATTCCCGTTCCATGTTTTTAATCCCTCCTACTCTTTACATTTGAAAGGGAAGGGAGGGCTGAGAAAGATATTTGCCAGCTCCTTCATACTGATTGCGCAGGGCAGGCTTTAGTATAACTGTCAGAAGAGCAATGAATCTGATCCCACCTCCATAGGAGTATCTGAGGAATCCCTTGGGCACGAGGGGAGGGGGCTGCCAATGCCACTTGGCACTCTTCATTAGTTCCTTTATTCCATCAGTTTTCAGTATGCCTCCACTTTCAGCAGTCACTGTGAGGTGCCGGAGGTCAATGGGTGAGGAAGCCTGGGGTAAACAGCATCAGGACTAAGGACAGCAAGGAGGGGAACTGAAGATCATGTAAGGGATTCCGGGAAAAACCCAAGGGAAACCAGTCGTGCTGTGCTGATATGGACTGCTGGTTGTCTGCAACACTGTAGCAGCATGTCTTAAAAACCACATTATCGGCCGGGCTCGGTGGCTCAAGCCTGTAATCCCAGCACTTTGGGAGGCCGAGGTGGGTGGATCACAAGGTCAAGAGATGGAGACCATCCTGGTCAACATGGTGAAACCCCGTCTCTACTAAAAATACAAAAAATTAGCTGGGCATGGCGGCGCGTGCCTGTAATCCCAGCTACTCAGGAGGCTGAGGCAGGAGAATTGCCTGAACCCAGGAAGCGGAGGTTGCAGTGAGCTGAGATCGCGCCATTGCACTCCAGCCTGGGTAACAAGAGCGAAACTCTGTCCAAAGAAAAAAAAAAAAAAAAAACCACATCATCTCCCATGTGTGGAACAAAGTGCACAGTCACCCCTGTCTTCTGCTGGCCAACCAGACCCGTCACTCAGAGTCCAGTTTGAAAGCCTGTCTTATCATTTATCTCTCATATTCATATGAGGTGCCCAGCCTTGATACTTACATAGACCCTTATATTCCCCTTTTAGAAAAATAAACTTTAGTATTTTGCTATCTTTCTTTTTTTCCCTCTCAAACAGATGATAAATTGTGATGACAGCAATATGTTTTGTTCACATTTGTTTCTCAGTTATTAGCACAAGCCTGTGCACATTGTAGATAACTAGTAAATATTTATTAGATAAATGACTTTTTTTTTTTTAAGACAGAACCTCTCTCTGTCACCCAGGCTGGAATGCAGTGACTGCAATCTCAGCCCACTGCAGCCTCCCCTTCCCGGGCTCAAGTGATCCTCCCACCTCAGCCACCTGAGTAGCTGGGACTACAGACAGGTACCACCACACCTGGCTAATGTTTGTATTGCTTGTAGAGATAGGGTTTTGCCATGTTGCCCAGGCTGGTCTGGGACTACTGGGCTCAAGCAGTCCTCCCACCTCAGCTTCCCAAAGTGCTGGGAGATTATAGTCATGAGCTACCATGCCCGGCCCAGATAAATGACTTTTGACTCATTTTCTCCTCCAAATGACCCTATGAGATAGTCAGAGGGCCGATAATTATCATCATGTGACAGATATACAAAGGAGACCCAAAATGGTTGGATCTTGAAACTTTGGAATAATAGCTTTTTAAATCAGCAGGTGTCTGGAAGAATATCTGCTACAGGACATGGCAAGACCTAGGAGTGCAAGCCTAGAAGTACAAGATGATGGATCAGAAGAGGGAAATGGGCAGATCTAAGACAGCTTTTTGTTACCCTTCCTAGGTTTACAGATACTCTCATAATTTTTTGAAAGTTTGGAGATGGGAAAAAGAGAAAGTGTCACCAGAATTGGCCATGCAGTGAAAATGTGGACGCCATTTAAAGTACCATCCTGCCACTTCTCTGCCAGAACGCTGAATTAAAAAGAAACAATTTTTTCCCTACCTGACCCTCCTCTAGGTGCTGTCTTCAGTGATGATGGGCACCTTCTCCATCCCTACCCTTTTGTCAGCCTCCTGCAGGTGCCTGTGGGTCCCTATGGCTTGGAATCCCAGGAGGGAGCTGGGATTCCAGGCTAAGTTTGTTTGTGTAGTTGGGTAGCCCTGGGCAAGTTACTCAATCACTTCATTGTTCTTTTAAAAAGAATTATAAAAATATGGACTGGAAAGATACATGTCAATAGTGACTGCTTATATAGCATTGGGCAGAAGGATTCAAAAGAGACTTAAACTCTGTCTGTGAGATTTCTATTCATTCTTTAAAAATGTCTAAAGTACGCTGAATGCAGTGGCTCACGCCTGTAATCCCAGCACTTTGGGAAGCTGAGGCAGGCAGATCACGATGTCAGGAGATCGAGACCATCCTGGCCAACATGATGAAACCCCATTTCTGCTAAAAATACAAAATCAGCTGGGCATGGTGGCACGCGCCTATAATCCCAGCTACTCGGGAGGCTGAGGCAGCAGAATAGCTTGAACCTGGGAGGCAGAGATTGCAGCGAGCTGAGATTGTGCCGTTGCACTGCAGCCTGGTGACAGAGCATCTAAAAAAAAAAAGTCTAAAGTAAAAGTGACAGAATGTAACGCATTATATTTAGATGATGGTCACATATGCATTTGTCCATTGTCCTCCACGCTTTTCTGTATGCTGTTTGTGATGATTAATTTTATGTGTCAATTTGATGAGGCTAAAAGATGCCAGATAGCTGGTGACACATTATTTCTGGGTGTGTCTGGGAAGGTGTTTCTGGAAGAGATGAGCACTGAAACTGACAGGCTGAATTCAGATCACCCTCATAATGTGCGTGGGCATTATCCAGTCCATCCAGGGACTAAACGGAACAAAAAGACAGAGGAAGGGAAAATGTGCTTCTCTTTGAGCTAGGACATTGCCTTCCCCTGACGTGGAACATCAATACTCCTGATTCTTGGGCCTTTGGACTCAGATTGATTTATACCTCTGGCTTTCCTGCTTTCCTGGTTCTCCAGCAGAACGTGGCACTTTTTCCATCTCCATGTAAGCCAATTTCTATAATCTCTGTCTCTCTCAAATACGTGTGTGTGTGTGTGTGTGTGTGTCTATATGTACACTATATGGCTGTGTATGTATACGTGTGTGTGTGTGTATATACTATATGGCTGTGTATGTGTGTGTGCATGTGTGTGTGTATGTGTGTCTATATGTACACTATATGGCTGTGTATTTATACGTGTGTGTGTGTATATATATACTATATGGTTGTGTGTGTGTGTGTGTGTGTGTGTGTGTGTATATATATATATATATATATATATATATATCCTATTGGTTTTGTTTCTCTGAATAACACTGACTAATACACAGCTCACATGCAACCATTAGGGGAGTGGCTATAGAATGATGATATAGATATCTTGCAGACTTTGGTGAAAAGTAGCGATTCTGTATGTAAAACATGGATACATAGCTGACGCAGTAGGTGCTAGGATATTTGCAGCATTGGTGGGGTAGAGAGGAAGGTAAAAAGATAGAGGCTGAATTGTAAAGAGTTCAGGTAATAAAGCTCAAATGTAGACACTGGGAAGAACTTTGATTAATTAACCACAACCGAATCTAGGGAAGGAATATTTTCACTTAGGGAAAACAGATGAAAGTCCATATAAAAGTGACTTCCTCAACTTCCTGGGGTAGCTTAGATACCCTCTCTACACATCCAAAGCATTGAGAAAGGAACTGCCTCCTGATGTTGCTTCTTGGAACAGGAAGTGTAAGCAATCAGTGTTTCTTCAGTGATTACAGTCACCATTCCAAACAGTTGCCTGGACAATGGGGAACTTCAGCCATTGGGGCTTCTTGTTCTTATTTGTATGAATTCCCAACCCATATGGGGTTTAACCAGAGACAACTGCCCAGTATGTCCAGGTACACACAGGAAAGAAAAGGCTTCTCTTTGGGTGTCCACTGGGAAGACCTCACTTCCTTAGTTCTCTCCTTTCTTTTGCAGGTAGAAAGAAATTGAATGGAAAGATAATTCAGGTTCATATGCTGGTTTTGAACAAACTACTGGCAAAGTTGTGATTGTACAAGGAGACAAGGAGGAAAATGATGGAAGGGCAGAGGTGAGGAAAATATTTTGAGGATCTCACATCAGAAGGGTTCTGCAGGGGTGGATGAGCCTTTCAGGGTTGCAGAACATGGTGAAGGCTGAGGAACAAGGGGCCTGAAGATTACAGCTCAGTCTCAACGTCCCCATACTGCCTGCTGGGCCCTGCAGTGGGGCTCTGTGATTGGAATGGACACCTTTTCCCTCTGGGTATGCTCAGCAAATGTCATGCTTTAATGAGATTTTCCACACTGTTAAGGGACTCTTGTGAGGTGTGTGCCACTCATAGGAAGTCATCAGTTGAGGTTGCATTGACTTATGTCTCTGGGAAGGGGTCACTGAATCTGCAATGGAGCAAATAAGCCATAAAGACGGGCCTAAGGTGCCCTGGGCAGAGGAGATATCCCGATCCCAGGCTTCTGTGGTAGGCTGCATCCTAATGAATTTGCTGAGAGCTTTGCAAAGAGGCCCTGAAATGGGGGAACCCTAGGGCTGAGAGACAACTGTAAATGTCAGACAGCTTAACCTTCACCTTCAGGGAAAGCTGGACTTAAGAGAATCAGACAATAAATGCACTTTCTTAAAATGCCATTTTTTTTTAAATTTCCTGAGGGCATGGCTTAAGTATGGAAGAAATAGACTAATCCTCCCTCTCATTTGCACTCTTCTCTTACATTTCCTTCTCTCCATTGGGTACCCACCTGCAGAGCAGAGATAAGACCATTTTCTGTGCCTTGAAGTTGTGGTAGTCATTGCTGGCATTGCTGTTGAAGGACGGTGACCAAATTGACAACCTTTGACCTGACTCATGCTGTCGACTTCTCGGGGGTGGTTTTGCTTTTGTCTGGCACAGAGACTGTTCAGCATATCCCACTTCCTCCCCTTGGTTTTATTTTCTGAAACCTCAGATGACATGGAGTGGTTGATACCAATGATACCAGCACTTAGGATAATTATAATAATGAATTAATTAAAACCCCCGTAACCCCTTAAAGCACCAGGGTGCTGAATCCAAATGAAAAACCACAGAGCGAGACCCAGGAAGGATGCCACTGGGGAGGAGGTGACCTTTTGGCATATGGTTATTCAGGGGTTGGGTGCATGGGTTTTTAAAGAACTCTCCAAGAACCCATTCATCTGGACTCCTGGGTCGCTGCCCCAAGCATGCAGGGCTGACCAGATGGCCCTGGATAAAGCAGCTTCAGGGGAGGGAGGTGGGGAACTTGTCCAGAATAGCTTGTCATCCTTGGAGGCATGCTGCCCTTGGCTCGGGCACATCCCTTGTTTAAATCTTAAAAGCAAAGATTTTTTAAAAATGTGTGTATGGGCTGTCATTTCCACCAGGGCAAACAGTAAAAAGACTACCCAGCAAATAAACGTCTAAATAAAACACAAACAGACCTTGATAAACAACAATATGTTCTCCAGCATGAGAATTTCTCCACCCAGGGTCTCTGTTTAATATTCATGATCTTTTCCAAATCTTTTAAAGTCTGAGAAAAACAAGGGTAGCACAAGGGCGAGAATCATCTGTCACCCAAGTGAGCTGGCTGATCCCAAACCGTATAATCACTAAAGTATCTGGAATTGAAGGAATTTCTTACTGAATGATGTCATAGAAAAAAGCTCTCCTTCAAACCCATGTCCTTAGGGTTGTCACAGTGTACGCGCTGATCTGAGATGGAATTGATTCTGCAGACTGAAATATTTTTTCCATGTCACTTCGTAGGAAGAAGTCATGGAAAAACATTATTTCTGCTTTCAGAAGGCTCTGAGAGAATTTTAGAAGATCTATCTTTACAGTATTTTAGAAACACGTTGCTAGTGATTTCCAAATGAAAAGGGAATGCGAATACCTTATAACGATGAAAGCAGATGGAGAATAGAATGACTTGCGGGCCATAGGGACAAATGCCGTAGCAGTGTGAGTGAGCATTTGCTAAGCCTTTATCGGGAGAAACACTAGATTCCAGTTTACCTGGGGCAGCAGGTATGTTAAATTTTCTAGTTGAGGTGGATTTGGGAGATTCATGTGAACGCTGAGTTGTGCCGGAGAGAAGGGGAAAGGTGAAGGGAGGGGAAATACATATTGACGAAAAGGTGCGCAGGTGGCCCCCACACACTCTCTGTGCTCCCCACCTCCACTCTTCATGAAGAACCGCTGTCAGACTCTGTCCAGGTGCTGGAATGTGAGAAACCTAAGCAACCAAGAGGATGTGAGAACACGTCAACCAGAAAGTAGAGGCCTCCTGCCCAGAAGTGCCTGAGGACTTCCATGCTTCTGTTTTGGAACTAGAGATCCATCTGAATCTGAAACTCTAGATCTGTTACTAGCGAGCAATATGGCACTGCAAAACCCATTTTGCTTGGAAAAGACTTTACCCTACCACTCTTACTATGGATTAAGAAAAGGAAGTCCCAAGAGGATTAGCCACTGCTCCCTCAAGACTATCCCAAGGTCAGACAATAGCAGTTGAACTGAAACTAGAATTCAAGAGTCCCAAGCTCCATCTATGCCTATACGATTACCATCATGCGTGCTCTTTTCGGAAATACATTGCAGTAGACACGTATAAAATGATATCTCTGTTATTACCAAGAACAACAATTTTACGCTATTTCTAAATTACTTTCTCAAATGCGGATGAGAATATGGGAGTCTTGAAAATATGGGTTTTCAATAAACATTTGATCAGGCCCTACATCAACATGCATATGCTTCAAAAATAATCATAACAAGATGGCCTGAATATTTCGTAATTTGGAAGGGCCAAAAATAAGGCGTAAATTATAGATGATCACTTTCCTGGGAACAGAAATGTTAACATTAGAAGTTGTTTGGGGCATTTATCTGAAACCACTTGTCTAAAACTAAAAGACTTTTTATAATCAAAGACTTTAGAAGGTTTTAAGGAGTATCAAGAAATGAAATGGTGTTCATCTGGAAAATATGCTGGCAGATTTCAAGAGCCTTAAATGGGTAGGCAAGAAACAAATAAACTTTAGTGTTATCAAGTGTAAATTGAAAGATTTATGAGAATGTAATCTAATTAGATACAAACTGTTGCCCCAGATCTCACTAGCCTGGGAAGTAAAAATGAGATTGTGTGAATAGTAATAAAGAGATGTAGTCTCTAACTCCTCCACACTGACCCCTGGCCCAGGATTCCTATCACCTTCCTCTGATCTGTGTCAAGAGATCACGCTTTGGCCAGTCTGCTATAATCACAAACATCCAGAAGTTTTCCCAGTTGGGACTCATCTGAGGTATATCAGGACATTCCGAGGATGTCTTTTATCTATCCTAATGAATATCTATCCCTGGCAGGCACTCAGTAAAGAGAGAGATGAGTAGATAACATGGGTTTCGATGACTGACGGAGTAGAAATTTCTAGTTTCTGCCAGACAGAGGAAATGAGTCTGTGCAGTTATAGATTAATTGAAATGCTATGGTTTGATAGGTAAATTCCATATCTAAGTGAATATGATGGGGGCCAGGCATAGTGGTTCACACCTATAATCCCAGCACTTTGGGAGGCCAAGGAGGGTCGATCAGTTGAGGTCAGCAGTCCAAGGACAGCCTGGCCAACATGGCAACATGGCTTGGCTGGAGGGATAGGCCATTTACAGACCTTGACTCTAGTAAAAATACAAAAGTTAGCCAGATGTGATGACACACGCCTGTAGTCCCAGCTACTCTGAAGGTTAAGGCATGAGAATCGCTTGAACCCAGGAAGTAGAGGTTTCAGTGAGCTGAGATTGCACCACTGTACCTCAGCCTGAGTGACAGAGCAAGAGTTCATCTAAAAAAAAAGAATATGATGGGGTGTTTAGGGAATTACAGTAAGTAAGGAGAATTGTGGGTGATTATCAGAACCGATGGTATTCAGTAACTTCCTTGTCATCGGAAGCCCTCATCCTGAGAACAGACCATCTCTCACCAACTGGAAAAACTTCTGAGATGTGTGTGATTATAGTAGACTGGCCTAAGCATGAGCTCTTCACACAGATCATAATTACTGAGTGTTGTTCACAAAACTAACCCCTCCAAACTCTGATTTCATCCATTCAAAGACAGAATCACTTACTTAAAAGCATAGTCACAGAAGCTAGGTCTTCTAAATCAATTACTGGCTGTGATTTCTTAGATGATGGCCTTGGATGACTGCCTCAACATACCTGCACTTCAGCTAGCATGTTCCACCGAGGCAATCATGCCTGCTGTCTGAAGTGGTTGGGAGGATCATATGAATTGATTCATGAAAAATGCTTGGAACTGTGTCCAGTTTGGGGTAAGTGCTCAGGAAGGTTTAGCTCTTGTATTTTTCCAAGTAGATTTTAAACTCCATGAGGGCATTGCTGCGGGTGTATCTCCAGTGGCTATGACCTTGCCCATAGTAGCTGCTTTATAAATATTTGTTTATTAACTGACTGGTCTTTTAAATGGTCTTTGACATTTGTACACATTAGATGCAAAGTGCTTTGCTCAGTAAATGTGCGTGCATGTGTGTATACACACATACACAGACTATATGTTAGAATATATCTATACCTATACTTACATCTTTATCTATATCTATATCTATATCTATCTATATCTACACCCTAGGAACCCAGAGGCTGACAGGCTCACTGTAGACCTCAGCTCTTAACCTGAGCTTTGGTAGTGAAGCAGGGCTGGTGATTCTGCTGTCTTTGAGTTTCAGGCTTCCAGATCAGGCCCAAAACTGTGAACAGATGTAAAGAGAGAGACCTAGAGCTTTCATTTCCTTAGACTCCACACAGTCCTATGATGGCAGAAAGAGCCTACATCCACCCATCCACCCATCTGCCCCACAGCATCACCCCTCTCTCCCTGCAGCCCTGCCTGCCCTTTCCCATGATCTGCTCCCCTACCCGCTCCACTCCCACGTGCGTCCTGCACGACATGAACATGGAACTCAGTCTTCCCTATCCTGACGTCACATGAGCTGTGGACTTTGCCACTTTCTTCTCTGGCCGGCATGATTCAGCCCAGTCACCTCCTTAGTGAAGCTTTCCTTGCCTCCCCTCCTCAGTGTGCATTTTACACTTTGAAATTGTCTCTCAAGACTCTGTGTATACCTTGTCGATATGCCCCATACTGTTTTGCACTGTGGCAGATGAATGGCTTCTCCCCTCAGCTGAAATAAGAGGGTTTTGTGTATACTCAAGTATGTTACTAATCCCTAGTGCCTGGGCTGGGCTTTTTACCAAGAAGCACTTGGTAACCATTGGCTGAAGGACCCTGGGAGTGAGTAAGTGGTTGCATTCCTACTCCTACTGGTTAGTTATGGCATTCCTAACTCATATGTTTCCAGGTTCCTTCAAATCAGGGACAGAAGGCCCTTCTGAAATCGTGCAATTCCAAATGTATATTTAAAAAGATATAGATACTATATACAAGATACATCTATAGAGATACAAAGGTAAGAAATGCAGGTAATCTGGCCCATGAGAGAAGGAACACGAGCCTCTGAGAAGGAGCTGTGCCTGAGCCCCCTCAGCCCCTTCTCTGAGAGTCTCCTGGCCAGTATGATTGTCTCAGGCTTGGCTGGAGGGACAGTCCATTTATAGAGCCTGGGATCCGATGGCTGTGGAAGTTGCCTGAGTCAATGCTGATGAAAAAGTTGCCAAGCGCTGGCATGATGTGCTATTTATATGCACAGTCGGCATCTAAAAAAGTGATTATCCGAAGGAAGTAATTGTTTAGAGCTTCACATGGAAAGCCAGTCCTCCTTTGGCCTTTGGGACTAACACTGCTGATAAGTGCCAAATTACTGCTATTTTAATACTTGAATTAAAAACAAGACCAGCCATTTGCTCGGTGGAGGGTCTCCACTGGATCACGTCCATGCAGGGGTCTGTGCAGGAGGGCACTTTGCTGCGATCCTGGCTGCCAGAGAGCACTTTATTGGGAGAGGGAGGCATGGCCAGGAATACTTAGCTGTGAGCCAGCTTCCTGCCTCCTCCACCTCAAGAAGAACTGCAGAGCGGCTTGCAGGGTGAGTGGGAGTTCTGTGCTATTGAACAGGAGTCAGTTGGGGACAAGACATTGGCTTTTTTGTGTTTTCTTTTGTTTTTTTTCTTTTTTTTTTTCATGGTAAAAATCCACTCCATGTGAGAAGACAGCATCTTATGAAGACAGATGGCCATGGTTGTGGCCTCTAAGCAGGCTCTTCACCACCTCTCAACCTACTTGACTTTCATGTCTTCATGAGTCTTGCTACTGAGCAATTCTCTCCATCCTGTCTCCTTGAGCAAAAGGAGGCATTCAGTCTCCTTTCCAGTGTTCAGGCCACTTTATTCAGGACTGTTGTACAAACTCCATGAAAGGAAGGCCATCCCTGACACAGGTAAAGACTCCAGTTTTTACTTCTTACCATTAAACAAACATAATGTTCTTTCTCCAGCCCGGGCCCTGAACTCTCAAAAGATAGGATTTTTTTCACAGAGGCCTTCCTACAGCTCCCATGTTGTGAACAAAGCTCGGGATAGACATATATCCCAGCTACATCAGCAGAGAGTTGAGAAAGAACAGGGTCTCCTACATATAGAGACAGGCACTGCACCACCACTTTTAGAGACACATTCAAAAGTAGTTTCTGCAGTCCAGAAGTTTCACCTGAGTGACAGTTTGCTAACCAGAGAGAGCTGAGACGCAGACTGTGGCATGTTTCTTTCTGAAGAGGGTTTTACCTGCTGAGGAATCTTCACACCTCTATAGACTCAAGTTGAAAACAAGAGCTTCTATTTAGTATTCCACCCACTTGCAGGTCTCCAAGGATGGGGGAACTTGGACAGTCCCAATTCCCTTCTGAAAACATCTTTTTGCATGTTATTTGAAGACTTCATTTGATAAAGTCCTGCAAAACCTTACAGTGATGCTTTACAGAATCAGTTATTATTGGTATTATATAATTATTCCAGAGTTTGGGCTTAGCTTGCTTCTGATCTAAGTAATTCTCTTACTTAGTATTCCACTGCAATTGTACATTACTTTCTTTTTCATTTCCTACAGTTGATAATACTTTTTTATTTTGAAAGTGATTACCAAACTGGTCATTCTGAGCCTGGGGGCAAGTTAAATTATCTAGTATGTGCTCACACAGTAGGTTTAAAATCAGACTCTCACATGATCAATTCAGCTAGGTAAATACTTCTCATGTTAGCATAACATCAAAAAACTACCTATACCAGAAATAGCCATATAGAGAAAAAGAAAGAAAGAAAGAGAGAGAGAGAAAGAAAGAAAGAAAGAAAGAAAGAAAGAAAGAAAGAGAGAGAAAGAGAAAGAAAGAAAGAAAGAAAGAAAGAGAAAGAAAGAAAGAAAGAAAGAAAGAAAGAAAGAAAGAAAGAAAGAAAGAAAGAAAGAAGAAAGAAAATGAAACAAAGAGAGGGAGAACTGGTCATCTGTGATGGGGCCCAATTGGCTTTGGTCCCTTTGTAGCTCAGTGCTAGTGTCAAGCTGTGAGATAAATGAGAATGAAAAGAACTATACGAGCCATTCAAAAGCAACCCAAACTCCTTGCTGAAATGGATGGATCTAGGGTCTACAAGATGAACCTAGAACATCTTCATGTTTCACAAAATAAAGGAGTCCTCACAAAAGCATCAGAACATTTGAAATGAAAGAAGAGCTGACTTGACGGGGATCTCGTTAACCAAATCTGGGATAATTTGAGTATTAAAACTTTTTAAATGGCATTTAACAGACTATAACAAAAATAGCAGATGTTAGTCCATTGAGTAAAATAAAATTAATGACTTGTACAGCATTAAATAGATAACTGAATACGCAAATGACTACACAGAAGAAAAGAAAAACAATATAATCTACATTATAATTCCAACTAATAATGTAGATTAAAAGATGGAATCAAAACATCACCATTTTGCAACCACCACAGAAAGAGTTGATTCAGGCAATAATCATCAATGAATACTAAAACTACTGGATTAACTTTTGATGAGGAACAAGGTATACACATATAGTTTTAAAAATCTTCCCACAAATTACTTATAAATTACAAAGAGAAAAAGGAAAGTAACTTGATATAATAGAAACTTCCCAGGTGCTACCTTAATCAGGTAATCAAAGTGAACATCACCAGTAATGGACCAAACCTATCTCAGCTGCCTCCTAATGAGATACACTGAAAAGATTACAGGATCACGTCTAGGTATTCCTGCCAAAAATGCGTAACCTGAATCTAATAGTGAAGAAACATCCAGCATACCTAAATAAAGGAACATTCTGCAAACTAACTGGCCTGCATCTTCAAAACTTAAGGTTTAAAAGAAAGAAAGCTGGAAGAAGGTTACAGATTACAGGAAACTAAAGATACCTGACAACTAAGTGCAGTGTATGATTCTGGATTGGCTCCTGAACCAGGATGGCAGAATATAAAGGATGCCACTGAGAAACTGATTTGTATAGAAATTATGAATTAATAGTACTCTATTGATGTAAACATTTTCTAATTTTGAAAATGTTCCTATGGTTATATAAATAACACCCTTATTTTTCAGAAATAAACACTAAAATATTTTCGGGAAAAATGGACATGATCGCTCAAATTTATTCTGAATTACTTATATAAGGAAGTAAACGTGAGCACGGATGATAAAGAAAGCTGGGCAGAATGTTACCAATTAGTGAATCTGGCTAATGTTCTATAAGATACTTTATCATTTTTTCCTCTAAGTTTAAGTTATATATAAATAAACTTACACTTAAAAAAATAATTCAAAGCAATCCGGAGCCACTGACAACTCAGCTAAATTTGGAGTCCCTCAGTTTTCAGCTACCTTAGAGGCTTGTTTTCATCATTGATTTTTAGTGGGAAATGGAATATTTCCCAAAGTGATATGGAAGAATGAGTTGTTTCTGTTTTTGGGGGGTATTGTGTAACTCTGCCTGTTTTTTTCATTTTTTTTTAAATCACATTAGACTTCAGATAGACCTGTTCTCTTCTCAGGTGGCTGTTCAGTAGAAATTCTAGGCACTGAATCTACTCCAGAGAGATTCGTTCCTCAGAGACTCTCATCTGCCTCACCGTCATTACTGTAATAGGCTACACAGGCGGGAGCAGTGGGCTTGCCAAGGGCTTCGAGAAAACACCCTGTAGGCACTGCTGTCCGGCAGCCTGGATGTCCACCCAGTCCTCTGATAACCTGAAGGGCAACAAGGCTTCATGTTCCTAGACCAAGGTGGCAGATTCCCTTTGTGAATAGCACTGGGATGGCAAGTAGCTTTGCTGAGTGGCTCAGAGCTAGAATGTAGATCAAAGAGCTACGGACAAGTCAGTGCTGGTATATGGGCAAAGATCAATGTGGGCCTTTCATACGTCCTTTGACCTCCCACTCAATGGTACAAATAATTTATAAGCAGAATTTAACTGGAATCCTACATGTTCCAGCCTTTGAAGAGTGTTAAGTCAAAAACAAAAAATATCAACCAATAAAAGATAGAACTGAAAGAAATTTCAAGTTTTCTTCAGTTCTAAGAAAACATAAAAGGGGACAGGTACCTTTTAATGTACAGCAAAGTATCTAAAATATTCTTTCTATCTGTTTCATTCTTTACTCAAACTACCACTCTCTCTGAAACTCACAACCATTTGCTTTGAAGCTCTTAACTCCTCCTACTTCTTAATTCATCCAACAACTAGTTATTTAGCACCCACTCAATTCTGAGTACTATCCTATGCCCTAGAGATACAGTGGTAAAAGAATTAGATGCAAATTTCTGTCTTTCTGGATCTTATGCCTTGTAAAAAGAGGCATTTGATAGGTGAAAAGGGAGGGGAGCATTCGACCATGTGTTTTGCTGAGAATAGAATGAGGACCATTGCAAGTTTTGAAGGTAGTCGGGCTTATACCTTTAAATGATCACTCTTCCCTGGATTAAGGACACACAGAGGCAATGGACGAAGACAGTTAGGAGACTGATCTGGTCCCAGATGGTAGCAGTAGAGGTGGTGAGTAATTACAGATTTTGAATATGTCTTGAAGGTAGAGCTGATAGGATTTTGTATGGATAAGGAATGGGATATTTAAAAAAAGATCAGAATGACCCCAGAAGTTTGACCAGAACAACTGGGAAGATGACACATTGCCATTGATGAATTGGAAAGACCACAGAAGGAGTATGTAGGGAGGCCAGGAATATGGCTGTGGGAGCCTTTTCTGCAGCAGCAGGGCGAGCAGTTCAGGGAGAGGTCCAGGCAGTGATGTTGCTGTGGGCAGAACAGGTTCAGGACTGTCACATAAGATTTCTATGAGCAACAAGGTTATAAAGTTTATGTGGAAATACTTCAACCACTGCGAATAACAAGAATAATTATTCTCTTTATCTTGTACATATGCTCTGGTTCTGAAGAAGCAGGGAGGAGCTTGTTTAGATAGACAATGGTGTAATCATGGCCTCTTCCCAAGCATGAGCCCAAGTTTTCATAAAGATGAACAAGGCAGTCTAAAAAGTTTGCACTGCTTTCCTAAGGGTGGTTCTTTCAGGAAGAGATCATGCATTCACTTTTATGCTAATGAAGAAAGAATTCAATATGTGCCTGAAGCACAGAGGTCAGAACACTCAGCTGGCTAATAAAGAGAGCAGCCTTATTCACACGGTGGGGAAAGAGTCATAAATACTTTCTTACCTGTGGTGGGAAGCTAAGACAAATCCTAAAATTTATTTAGGCTTTGTTTACTCTTTGGCCTTTAGTCATTATCAAAATTGCCTTATCCTTCGACAACAGAATGCCAGCTAATCATTGCCAGAAGTTGGCTGTAGCTTTGGTTCAAGCTCCTTGCTTTCTTCCTGAGCTACAGTTCTTTCTGTACTACTGTGAAAACAGCAATCAACTTTGAGTCAGAAAATCGGGTTTGTGTCTTGGTTCTGTGTGACCATGAGGCTTAGTGGCACTTCAAGAATTAACTAATAATACATATGTATAAAACCATTCTAAAAACAAATGTAGTTCTGTTATTTTTTTCTCTCCTTTTTCTTTGTTCTTCCCCATTTTTCTCAAATTTCAAAACCCTCAGGCCTAAAATCATGCTCTAGGTAAATAAAAGTCTGAGTGATTGATTGAAAAGAGTCTTTTAATGAATTTTGCTTTTTGAAAACATCCCCATTGCACTTTAAGGGCTATTTCAAGAAAGTCAGAGGGGGGGTGGAAATAGATAGCCAAATGGCAAAACAGATCCAAAACAAGGCAGATGGAAAGAAATGGAAAAAAATTTTATACCCATATAGTTTAGCTCTGAGGAAAGGCAAATTTAAAAGGATGCCTTTTTTTGTATGAAAAGTAGGAACAGACACAGAACTGTCACTGGGCTTTAAATGACTTATTTTAAAATGTATTTGGCATATTTTCACTTTAGCCAGGAAATCTAGATGGAAGAGGCATATATATTCTGTAATTGCTGATAAATTGCAGACAGGAATCGTGAATACCAGGATCTGCCCAGGTCTGGCATGGAGTAAGGGGAAGACATGTGTCATCTCATCTTTCCTCTGGGGCTGCTGGCTGAGGCTGACACAATGAAAGCCTCCACAGGGTAGGGGGAATGACAGTCCGCTCTTCTGGACCTTGTATAATTAAGAGTTTCTCAGCGTTATTTAACCTGTTCGCCCTTGGCTCTCCTAGACACTTGCTCTTGAAGTGCTGGAGACAGGAGGGGGCAGGGGGAGGTGTGTCTGCACTAGTAAGAGAAGGACACAGCTGTTCTCTTCCTTAGGCCAGGACTGGCGAATCTGGGACAAGGACAAACAGCCCTCATTGCAAGGTTTCTTTTAGCTCACTAGATGCTGACACCTTTTAATTATACCAATCCAGTCTTACATTTTAAGAAAACATCTGAAAGATTATTCATTTTGCCCATGTCTACAATATTTGGAAGATGTCATGATTTTGGAAAAACCAAAACTAATTGACTTTTTATTTATTTCTAAATTTTGCTAATTTTCTACTAATTTTTCATCTGTTATATATTCATCATCACAACAAATGTTGATTTTTAATATCAACATTTATTTTCCTGCATTTACATTAAACTGGGTTTTCCAAGTAATATGAAATACTTTGTTTCTTTTAGTATTTTTGCATTTTTTTTTGGCCAAGAGTCAATAAACTTGAACTTCAAAAGGTTGAAATCTTGTTTAGAAAAATTTTTGTAAGTACAAAGTCTAATTAAAGAAAAAAAAAAAAAAACCTTAGATGAAACCATACTCCCAAGATTAATACAAGGAAGAAACAGCTTTTCACCAAGCTGCCTGTCACCATATCCAAAGTAGGATAATAAAAGTACATAAACACATTATTTGAATATTGCATGAAATCCAGGCAATATATTTTCTAAGAATCAGCGTGAAGGTGGATATACAGAACAATTTCCCCCGTCCAGTGTCTGTAGATCCATAACAACAATTTAAGAAAAAATAATATCCTTCACTGCTGCCCTTGAGTGACAAAACTGATGAAAAATAGTCACAGATAACTCTGGCTGACAAAATAAACATCCTCCACACATCTTGCAGGTTATTAACAGGTGCCAATCAAAGGTAGAAATCTAATCAAATCTCAGTGCAATTCTCTGGGAAATGATGGAACCAGTATCATCTATGAAGGATCAACCCTCCTCCCACCTACAAACAACAACAAAACCCACTTCCTGGCACTAACTTTATTTTCTGGGAGCCCAGTCTGCTTAGGAAAGGAAAAGTCACCCCAGTTCATTGTTCTCCTAGGCAGTTGGTGCTCCATGAGTTTAAAGGGAGCTCCAGATGGGCAGAGATGATGAAAGAATCATCCGAGTGAAACACTTCCCTCTTGGGTGTTAAATATTGCATTTATTGTGTCCATGGAGCTGTTGAAACCATTGGAACTAATGAGAGAGCTGTTATCTGAGAAAGACTTGCACTAACAACATTGGGGCAACATGCCAAAAGAAAGAGCCAAGTGACCTCTTGGAGGGCAGGGACACAGGGAGTGTGATCTTGGAAAACCTCTCTCCCCAGCCAGAAGCAAAAGAAAGGGAGTAATATTTGTCCAGGGGCACTTGGATTTTAATCTAAATTACATGAAGGGACATATGGAACCAGAATAGACAGAGAAACCAGCTACAGTGCCAGTGGGTAAATGATTTTCTTTTACTATTATATTGTAAATGGCACAAAGTATTCTGTTGGGGTCATAGCACATTTGTGCATTTTTTTCTCATTCACACAGAACTAAATATATTACCAAAAACAATGTTCAGAATTCTATTTTCCATGGTAACAGACTAGCTTAGAGGAGGAGAATAATGTTGCTGACTTTGACCCAGAAACCCCTCAGCTCCTTATTTGGGAGCTGTTCTGATCACTTCGCACTTATCGTCTCAGTTTTTCTTGTCAAAAACCATATGGGTAGGTGTTATTATTATCTTTCCCACCTCACAGATGAGAAAACTAAAGACTAGAAAGGTTTAATAACTACCCAATAGCCCAGGTTAATGAGTGTTCAGAGTCAGGATTCTAACCCCAGATGTCTCCCTGTTCCACATACCTCTGTGCTTCTCTATCTAGTCGTGGCCTTAGTGGAGCTCCAGTTTATAAAGGGAAATGCTGTTAAGTAATTTGTTTGCCGCCTGACCCTTAGACCTAGGAGGGAGGTTTGGGGGTAGATAAAGAGTCCCATAGATTGTCAGAGCTGGAAGCTACTGCCTTTGAGTTTAGGGCACTGCAGCACTGAACAAATGAAACACATATTGAACCCAGAATGAAAAGATACCTTGCTTGCTTGTTCCCGGTCATGTAAAACATCCCCACTTTAGCTGGAGTTCAGAGAACAATGCCTCGACTTTAAGGTCAAGATCTTTCTCGAAAGACTATATTTCTTTGACTAATATGGCAAGCTAATTATGGGTCAAAGTAAACATAGGATGATCCTCGGGGACCTGTGACCTCTGCTATGGGCTCAGAGTCTAAATCATACAACAACGAGTGAGTTCCCAAGTTTATGATGTGGGAACACCAGGCTGAACAAGACTCTGGAGGACATATATTTTCTCTACTTGATGAGTGTAAGGTGTTCCTGGTACCACATTTGCTCATCAACATTTAAGCATAGTCCCATAGTCACCACTATTAAGAGCACTTATTCTAAGATGCTTACTCTGTGGACAATATATACTCCAGAACTCAAAATACTAAATTTATCTTTTTTATTCTATCCTTGTCTGTTAAATGTTGCCTAATGGACCAGAACAGGGTTGTTCAAACTTACCACAGCTGACTTTTTGGATTGAAAATTCTTTATAGGTACAGGATTGTCCTATCCATTACAAGACCTGTACCTTTCCTGGTTTTGCTTGCTACATTTCTGTGGCATCCCCCACCCAAGTCCTGCCAAACAACAATGTCTCTAGACATTGCCAAATGTCTCATGGAGAGCAAAACTGTCTTTGGTTGAAAATTGCTGAGCTTGAGGCTTCCTGAGATTAAGTACTATGCATTCTATCTGCTCTAGGCTTATGTCTCATTCTCTTCAGCTGTAAAATAGAAGGTTGGATGAGATAAACTTTAATTTACATTCCTACTCTCAAATGCAATGACTCATCTCCCTTTTCAGGTCTGATCTGCCAGGGTTCAACAATGCTTCCTGACAGCGAAAAATCGTGGATAAGTCCTGAGGCAATGCTAAGGAGGTCAGGTCACCAGGTAGACTACCCAAAAAGCACTTTTTTGGGGTCATGGGAGTAGGTGTTAAAAAGTTGACCAGAGAATACAGAAGAAAAGTTTTGTGAGCTAGAGAAACCAATCAACTTCATGAGAAATAGAAAGAGTGGTCAGGAAACCGAGTAAAGACATTAAGAGTGGACCTAGAGAGCAAAACAGGTAAATGCAGGTAAGTCAGTCAGTCTTTTTTAAGACTGTCAGCTTGGGGATAAGTCTTCATGAGGCCTGCAAAGGGCCCTGAGCAATGGAGTCAGGCTTCCTGCGTATGGAAACATGTATGCAGGGAACACTCAGTGAACGCTTTTCCCTGTCTGATGTGGTTAGTAGAGTATGTTTCATTATGTATTTAACAAATATTTTTTGATCACCTATAGTTTTGATCACTTTGTAAAGTGCTGTCTTTAGTAATAATGGGAGACAAAAAGATTAATTAAATATGGAATTTGTCTCAATGCGACTTAAAACCCAGCAAGTGTGATATACTTGCAGTCAATGAACAAAAGAGCAAAGGGGATCTGAGGAAGAGCCAGATCATGTTCAGTGTAGGCTCACAATGGAATAGCCAGGTATATATATAGTGGCTTCTTTACAAGATTCCTAACGCTCACATTTGCCCCACTGGAAATCTTGTAGTGCACAACATTCTAGCCCAGCTCAGATCAGGAGACTTCAGGAATATTTCCTCCTTAAGGTATGATGAATTGTTGATTGCAATTTTAGTAGGAAAAATTAAATTTGCATTATGTATTGTTAGACCAAAACTCTGACAACAGTCCGCTAAGTAAATGTGTAGCCAGATGTCTGTGTACTTTGAATCCTTTAATTTAGCAATGTATGGCCACCTAGAAGAACAGCACTCTTGTAAGGACTAAGACTGAAAACAGAGTTGCATATTAATTTGCAGTAATTCTCCTCTGGCCCCATCTGATAGTGTGCCTTGACACCGATCAGCAAACATAAGCCAGGCTTGTTTCTAAAATTTTAAAAAGAAAATCTTTTTTAAGGTTTGTTTCTTTGTTAACATACTTCTGTCTTGATCTAAAGTGAACCCTCTCCTGCCATAAACAAGAATAATTTGGCTGCTCTGCTTTTATGCATCCTGAACCCTTTCCTTTAACAATCTTGATGAGCATGCGGGGTTGTGTGCTGCATACCAATAGCCACTCCAAGCCTGAAAAAGAGGTAGTCATCCCAACCCACACCATCTGTGGTCTCAGCTAGATTTGTGGCATGTCTCCCCGAGCTGGAGCAAACCTCCCTCTGTCTCGAGTACGTTGAGAATCAGAAATAAAAAATAAATTAAGACAAGTAGGCAAACATTAAAATGAGTTGTTACAGAACATTTGTGTAGATTCCAATCTTCAGTGTCAAGAGAGCATCATTCTGGTATAATAGTATCTTTTCATGAAAGCACTTCAAGGCCGTCAGTCATAAATAAGCAGCCAGTGAAAGGAATGACAACATGAAAATGGAAACTGAGTCAGGAAGGGTCTTTATTATTGCTTAGACAAAGCATATGTGACTACAGGGAAAGAAAGGTGAATGGCAATAATAAAGAAAAGGAACCCAGCTATTGTATTGCTGTCATGTCCATGTAAACAGAAAATCTGGCTCTGGTGGGCTGACAGATTGTCTGGATAAATAGGTTAAGGCCAGAAATATTCATTTATGATTAGAAGTTTCTTCTTATAGCTTGTATCAGGAGCTCCAGAAGCATGGATAAAGACAGCAATGGCTCTATAAATCAGTGAGGGCATTTTGTCGTTTGAAAAACATTATCTGAGCGTCTGTCCAGGCAATTTTGAAGAGCTCTCTCCCTCCCACTTATCAGAGTGCAGCAGCTTTAAATGCAGATAGTTACCCTCTAATGAAAATCACCAGCAGAAGTCTTTAGTTCTTATAAGTTCCAGTTAATAATTTGCTTCTGTGTACCTCAGTGTTTCTGTCTAAATATAGAGCCATTTCTTCACTGCTGACACTACAAAAGGAGCCACTGTCCTCCCACAAGATTTGTGTCCTGCACAATCATCCTCTTGGATAGAGGAGAGAAGGTGGTCTGGGGCTAGAGAGAGTTCTCTGTTGATCCGTGTATTATTCCCCCAGAGGTCCTTGGACTTGTTTTCCCTGATTCCAAATGGGGGGTACCTAAGACTGGAATATACTACCTACCAAGTTGAAGGGTAGCTTTGCTTTGAAGTGTTCTTTCTTCATGGCAACTAACAAATGGCCTATCTCTGCCTCTGGTGCATTTTACATTGAGTGGGGCTAAGCCAAGAGAGGCATGGTACAAGGCACAGGGAATGACGGCAGAGCTGATAAGCATTGCGTTTCTGAAGTAGTATCATGCATTTTTATTTATGTTTATGTAGTGTCTATTTACTTTTTATTTTTGTTTTCTCCACCCCCCACCCAATCCTAAGCAGCTGACTTTGACATGTGCTCTATTGTCTGGTCCTGGATATGTCATTTGTGCTTACATTTGCTTTGCAGTTTGCTATTTGAAGTATCATTAGTTGCTTCCTCATCCTGGCTTTACCGTCATCCCATTTGCCATCTGGATGTAACACATTGCTATAAGCACTGCAGCCCCATATACAACATTATGTAGTTCCTTACACTGCTGGTGGGGGGGTGTTATTTCTTTAGAAAATGAGGATGTGATGTGCATAAAAGCTTGAGCTCTGATTTCACCATCTAAGGCATTTGATAAATTCTTTGGGACTATTTCTAGTTGCCATCATCATTTCTTACAGAAAATCTGTGTTACGTATTTGCATGGTACTCTAAAGAGTACATCAGAGTTTGCTAAATGGGTACAATGCTTGCCTTCTAGAAACCTGCAGTCCCAAATGGACAGTGTGAGCATACGTTGATAATGATATCCAACTGCACAGTCCACGAAACATCTTTCTCTCCAATGAGTTTTTGACTGAAGTAAATTGATAACATTATTGTTAAATTGGTGAGAGAGTTTATATGCACTGCTGAACAACTGCAGCAACCGTTAGTATGGAGAATAGGAATTCAAAACATTATAATTGTTCAGTTTGGCCAGATCTGTAGTGGCTCTAGATAAAATATTATATTATTTTTTAAATGGCACCATTGAACATACTGATTTTTCTGGAAAAAAAAAAAAGTGGTATTTTTTCAATATGGAGTCTTGCTCTGTCACCCAGGCTGAAGTGCAATGGCATAATCTCGGCTCACTACAACCTCTACCTCCCAGGTTCAAGCGATTCTCCTGCCTCAGCCTCCTGAGTAGCTGGGATTACAGGTGCCAGCCACCATACCTGGCTAATTTTTGTATTTTTTAGTAGAGACAGGGTTTCACCATGTTGGTCAGGCTGGTCTCCAACTCTTGACCTCAGATGGTCCTCCCAAAGTGCAATAATTTCAGTTGCGCTGGCTAAAATCCTCCAAAACCTTTTTGAGCCATTTTTATTTTTACCAAATCAAATCCATCATAGTCAACGTTTTTATTCTGACTATGTCTTAACATCTTGCCATCTCCATTTTAAGCCTACTTCTGAACTTTGGCAGGTCTCTATAAAACAATTCACTTACCTTTGATTTCTGCTCATTAAAATTCATCTGCCCACTGGCACTAACCAATGATTCTCACATGTATATATCATCCATGATTAAATAAATCTACACTTTTCCTTCATTTTCTGAATGAGGAAAGCCCTTTTTTTGTACCATGTAATTATAAAAATCTTATTTACACTGCAACCTCTTTAATGACGCTCTCAGCAACTACACTTAGTCTGAATAAGACTATCTGCCTTGAACTTTGAGCTCTATCATCACCACAGTTACATAATTAATTGTTGTCTGAATTACTTCAGATATGCATTTACCGTGTATTTTAGTTCTAGGACTTATATTTTATTTTTAGATACCATCTCACTCCAATAAACTGTGTAAAGTTTATTGAACACACATAGTAGGTGAACAAACAAACATACAATTATTTTTTCAAGCAATTCTTTCAACCATAAAGTTTTAAGATACATAGAAAATTCTTAATGTGCCTAACTACTCATTGTACATCTATAACATATAATTTGTACAAAATTATTTTGGCCTATTAATATTTTGCTTTATATTACATCTTTAGTTAGCTAGCATTAGTGGTTGAATTCTGACTGAGAGTGACCTTTATAGGAAAATTATGCCGACAGTTTCTGATCTTGAATTGGGCCTTTAATATTTTTCACTCTAGCTTGGTTGTGAACCATGATACATTTAATTAAAATCCACTTTCGGATACAAAAAAAAAAAATCAACAATCTGAAGGAAAGTGAAATGTCACATCCTTCAGGCCTCTCTGTTGAGTGCTCTGAATTTCTTCTTGAAGCATTTACTGAAGGCATTTATAGGCCCTTTTCACCAGAAATAAAACCTAACACCAGCTGAGTCAGAATCAAGATTAGTTCAAATCTTGGACATGTTTTACTTTCAATGTTTTTCCATCTTAGCAGCACTATGAGTTCATGTTTTAATTGCCATATGCATCCAGGATGTATACTTTCAAAGCATAGACAGGCAGAATGCCAAAACACCACAAAATGGAGAAATGCCCAAAAAATTGGGATATATTGCTAAATAACTTGTTTTATAAAATTGTTCTTCTTTTCCCAGGTCCCTATGAGTTTAGGGTAAGTTTACTCTCAGTAACAAAATATTTGGATGCTTGGGTGAACTAGACTCTGAACTCCTTGAGGTTTATGGCTCTCACGCATACCTTCAGTCTAATGAAGGGATAGGAAAGGAATTTATGATGACTCTTCAGTACTCTGGACAGCTCCTGCTGCCTGCCTGCCATGGAAAAGCTTCATCAACAGATTGTTAATTTCCCTCCTTTCTCCCTGAATAGCATCATGCCTTCTGGCAGGAGGCAGTGTGCTGCATCCATCTATGCGATCTCACCTGTGGACATGTGGAGCTACCTAATGGGCTCCTGCTTTTTGCCCCACTGGGCTGTGACTGAGCAGGGAGACAGAGATGTACAAGTTGCTAATTGTCTCAGCCTGTAACTCTTGAGTGATGAAAAAGATTAAAAGGGAAGGAAAACAGCTATTATATCTCTTTCCTGAAAAAACTTGCACTGTGAAAGGCTCATTAACATCATTAGTGTTCCATTAACCTCTAGCCAGACAAATAAGCTGGAGGTAATTTCAGAGCATGGGGAGAAAGAAAAAGAGAGAAAGGAATTTAAAAATTATCTGGGTGTAGGTGACATTTTCCAGCTACATCGATTGAACATTTGGACAGACACCAGCAACTTTACTTACTTTAATGCCAGCCTGGTATTGGAGGGTAGCCAGAACTCTGGCTGCGAGGGAGGCCTGTAGGTAATAGCGAGTGGGGAGATTCATTGATTGGGACAAAATGAAATTCATTGTAACACAACAACACATGGAGTCTTGCAAAGAAACACTGTGTGATACAATAGAAGTTTAAAAATGTCTACTACAAAATTATGTTTCATTGTATGAACAAAAGGCTTTTCACCTTGTAATTTTTTCTTGTCACATTTTGTTTTATTCCCATCCACACCTCCACGCCTGGCCCTCCTTCTTTGATCCCCAGCCACACTAAATCCACTACAAATCGAGAAGTTGAATGCAAAGCATTGTTAAGGCTATTAATCTTTAGACTTCCTGGCATAAAGGGGGTGATTTTTTAGATGGGGACATATTTTAGATTTTATTTTTTCTTTAATCTCAAAATATAATATGGATTTTGTTGACTCAGTTTTCCTTCTGATTTAAAAAAAAACAAAAAACAAAAAACTTTTTAAGTTTCCTAAGTATTTTGTGTGGAAACTAGCAGAATGTGTAAAGATTGGTCAAGTAAAATAAGTCTGAAAATCACAGTTTACAATTATCTAATACAAACCTAAACAAATGCATAAGTTAAAAATGTCTGTCTCAAAGTATGAATCCCCAGATCACTATGAGAAAAAAGTAATGTTGTGGTTTTAGTATGAATTTCATGTAAAGCTGATTTTCATTATGTCCCTTTTTTGGATTCAAGTATGAGAAGCTGATGACAATAATCAAGGTAGCTTCAGAGTGATACTGTCGCTAGGAGCTACTGGTCATTCTCTTCCACTCCCCAGGGTGGAGATCCTGGCTTTCTGCTAAGAACCCAATATGGTTCCTGGGGTTCAACTTCCCTGCTCCATAGCTGATAGTCATGATTCCATCTCGTTTAGAGAGATATCAGAGTTTGCATCAACACAGACATACAATCTTGAATAGTCAAAATCAAATTTGGCCTAGTTTTTGAGAATGCATTTCCCAGAATAGTAAATGTTTAAGAGGCTGTCTCATCCTGAGAACAATTCTCTTAGCCCTGATGGGTTGTTTAGATTTTTTTTTTCAGAAGTTTTAGGATGACAGCAACAGAGATTTCCCATATACCATCTGCCCTGTTCATGCTGTAACTCTGCTCCAGTATCCCTCATTATCAAAGGATAATTTGGTAAAATTTATCACTTCATAAAATTTCATAAAATTGATTTAACTACATTGATTCGTCTTTATTATTCACAGTCCACAGTTTACATTAGTGTCCACTTTTGGTGTTGCGTATTCTGTGGGTTTTGACAAATATGTAATGACATGTATCCACCAAGATTAGTATCATACAGAATAGTTTTACTGCCCTGAAAACCTACCTATTCATCACTTCCTCCTAACACTTGGAATCTATCAATTTGCTTACTCCCTCCAAAGTTTTGCCTTTTGCAAAATGTCATTTTGTTGGAACCAGACAGTACATAGTATTTTTTAGATTGGCTTCATTCACTTAGCAATATGCATTTAAGTTTCCTCCATGTCTTTTCATGGCTTGATAGCTCATTCCTCTCAGTGTTGAATAATATTCTAATGTCAGAAAGTACCCAGTTTATTTAACCATTCACATGCTGAAGGACATTTTGGTTGCTTACAAGTTTTGGACAATTATGAATAAAATTGCCATAAACAGCCATGTGCAGGTGTCTTTATGGGCATAAGTCTTCAATTCATTTTGGGTAAAAAACAAGGAGCATTATGGCTAAATCATACAAGAGTATGTTTAGTTTTTAAATTGCCAAACTCTTCCAAAATAGTAGTACAATTTTGCATTCTAATCAGCAATAAATATAAGAGTTTCTGCTGCCCCATATCACGTCCTCATCTACATTTGATATTGTCGGTGTTTGGATTTTTCTCATTCTAGCAGGCAAGTCATGGTGCTTCATTTTAATTTGCAATTTTCTAATGCCATGTGATGCTGTGCATACTTCCATAGGCTTAATTTCCATTTGTGTGTCTTCTTTGGTGAGGTGTCTATTCAGTTATTTTGCCTAGTTTTAAATCAGGTTATTACATATTTCTTATTGTTGGATTTTCAGAGTTGTTTGTATATTTTGGATAACATTTTTTTTAAAATCATATATGCCTTTTACAAATATTTTCTCCCAGTTTGTGGCTTTTCTTTTCAATCTCTTGATAGAGTCAAGAGCATAAGCTTTTACATTTAATGCACTCTAGTTTATCAATTATTTCTTTCACAGATTGTGCCTTTGCTATTACATCTAAATAACTCATTGTTGTATCCATGGTCATCTAGGTTTCTCCTATGTTATCTCCTGGAATTTTTGTAGTTTTGAATTTTATATTTGGGCCTATAATCTGTTTTCAGTTTCTTTGGCAAGAGCTATAAGGATTGTGTCTACATTCATTTTTGTAATATGTGCATGTGTGGTTATTCCAACACTATTTCTTGAGGACTATCTTTAGTTGTCCATTGTATTGCCTTTGTTCCTCTGTCATGGATCAGTTTACTGTATTTGTGTGTGCCTACTTCTGGACTTTCTATTCTGTACTATTCATCTATTTGTCTGTTCTTATATCAGTTTCACAGTCTTGATCGTAGTAAGTCTTGAAGTTAGTTAGAGTCAGTCTTTCAACTTTGTTTTCCTCCTTCAATATTGAGTTAGCTACTCTGGGTCATTTGCCTCTCCACATAAACTTTACAGTCATTTTTTCAGTATTTGCAAAATAACTTGCAGGTATTTTGTTTTGGATTGCATTTAATCTATACATTAAGTTGCGAATAACTGACATCTTGATAATACTGAGTCTTAGTCTTTTACTTTTTTTAACTTTTATTTTAGATTCGGGGGGTACTTGTGCAGGTTTTTTACATGGGTAAATTGCTTGTAGCTGGGGCTTGGTTACGAATTACTTCATTATGCAGATGGTGAACACAGTACCTGATAGGTAGTACTTTAATCCTCACCCTCCTTCCATCCTTTCTGCTTAAGTAGACTCAGGTGTCTCTTCCCATTTTTGTGTCCATGTGTACTTATGTTTAGCTCCCACTTATAAGTGAGAGGACATGGTATTTGGTTTTCTGTTTTTGCGTTAATTTGCTTGTGATAATTACCACCAGCTGCATCCATGCTGTTTCAAATAATATAATTTATTTTTGTTTATGACTACACAGTATTCCATCTGGTACATATGTAGTACATATGTACCACATTTTCTTTATCCAGTCCACCATTGATGGATCTAATTAAACTAAAGAGCTTCACATAGCAAAAGAAACTATCAACAAAGTAAATTAACAACTTACAGAATTGGGAGAAAATGTTTGCAAACTCTGCATCTGACAAATGTCCAATCCAGAATTTATAAGGAATTTTAACAATTCAACAAGCAAACAACAAATAACACCATTAAAAATGGGCAGAGGGCATGAACAGACAGTTCTCAAAAGAAGTCATAAATGCATCCAACAGGAATATAAAAAATGCTCAGTATCTCTTCTCATTACAGAAATACAAATCGAAACCACGATGAGATACCATCTCACACCAGTCAGAATGGCTATTATTAAAAATTAAAAAACAAACAAACAAACAAAAAACCCAAAAACATGTGTTGGCAAAGTTTCAGAGACTATTGACTCTAATTATGAACAGGAAACATCTCTCCATTTATTTAGTTTTTCCCTGATATCTTTGTAGTTTTCTTCACATGGAATTTGGTAGTTTTCTTTACGTAGGTCTTGCATATGTGTTATGATATTTATCTCAATTTTATTTTGGGGGTGCTAAGGTCAATGGTAATGTGGTTTTATTTTCAAATGCTATTTGTTCATTGCTGATATATGGGAAATTGATTGAATTTTGTATATTAACCTTACATCCTGCAACCTTGCTATAATCACTTACTGGGTTTTTCTTTTTTTGTTGATTCTTCTGCATTTGCTACATAGATGATCATGTCATCTGCAAAGAAATACAGTCTTATTTCTTCCTTCCCAACCTGTACACATTATATTTTCTTTTATTCTTTACTGGTCAATACAAGGTTGAAAAGCAGTGGTGAGAGGAAACATCTTTGACTTGTTCTTGATTTTACTGGGGAAGCTTCTAATTTCTCACCACTAGGTTTGGTGCTAGCTGTAGGATTTCTGGAGATGTTCTTTATCAAGTTTTAAAATTCTCTGCCTATTCCTAGTTTGCTGAGATATTTTATCATGAATGAGGTGTTGGATTTCGTAAAATGCATCTATTGATATGATTGTGTGATTTTTCTGCTTTAAGCTGTTGATGTGACAAATAGCATTAATTGTCTTTAGAATGTTCAACCAGCCTTGCATACCTAGGATAAATCCCACTTGGTAGTAGGGTATACTTCTTTCTGTACATTGACGGATTCAATTTGCAGTTTTGCTGAGGATTTTTCTTCTGTGTTCACAAGAAATAGTGATCTGTGGTTTTCTTTCCTTGTAGTGTCTTTTATGATTTGGGCATTAGGATAATGCTGGCCTTATAGAATGATGAAGTATTAAGAAGTATTTCCTCTACTTCTATCTTCAGAAAGAGGTTATTGAGAATTGGTGTAAGTTCTTCCTTAAATATGTAGTCGAATTCTCTGGTGAAACCAACTGAACCTGGTGCCTTTTGTTTTAATAAGCTATTAACTATTGATTTACTTTCTTCAATCAACATGGGACTATTTGGATTGTCTAACTCTTCTTGTGTAAGTTTGGTGGACATGTCATTCAAGAAATTGGTCTGTTTCATATAGGTCATCAAATTTGTGGGTACAGAGTTGTTCATATTTCTTAACTATCCTTTTAATGTCCATAGATTGGTAGTGATGCCTTGTCTTTCATTTCTGATACCAGTAAATTCTGTATTCTTTCTTTTTTTCTTAATTATCCTGGCTACAGGCTTATTAGTTTTGCTAATCTTTTCATAGAACCAGTTTTTGGTTTTATTGATTTTCTCTGTTTATTTTCTCTTTTCAATTTCATTATCATTTGTACTAATTGTACTATTTATTTTCTTCTGCTTACTTTGGATTTAGTTTCCTCTTGTTCCTAAGTTTTTAAGTTGAAAAGCTTAGATTAGTGGTTTTAGATCATTCTTCTGTAAATCTCCATCTAAGCATGCTTTGGTCGCAACTCACACGTTGGATAAGTTGCTTTTTCACTTACTTCAAAATACTTTAAATTTTCTCTTCAGACTTATTCTTTCACTCATGTGTTATTTAGAGGTGTATTGTTTAATCTTCAAGTATCTTGAGGTTTTCCCAGTTAACTTCCTGTTATTGATTACTAGTTTAATTCTATTTTGGTGTGAGAACACAATTTCTATCTTTTACATTTCTTGAAATATACTTTCAGTTCCAGATGTGGTCTATCTTGATGAATATTCCACGTGAGCTTGAGAAGAATGTGTGATCATGTGTTGTTGGGTAAAGTAATCTATAGATGTCAATTATATACAACTGATTCATGACAGTTTTGAGTTCAACTATGTCCATGCTGATTTTATGCCTACTGGATGTGTCCACTTCTGAAAGAGGGATAATCATTAACATCTCTGACTATAATTATGGATTCAACTGTTTTTCTCTTGCAGTTCTATCAGTATTTGTCTCAAATATTTTGCTGTTCTGTTTATTAAGTGCATACACACTACGGATTGTTATGTCCTCTTGGAATAGTGGCTCCCTTATGATTATATATTGCCCCATCTTTCTCTCTGATAACTTACCTTGCTCTGAAATCTTCTTTCTGAAATTAATATAGCTACTCCTACTTTCTCTAATTAGTGTTAACACAGCATATTTTCCAATTTATTTTTTACTTTTAATATATATAATATTCATATTTAAAATGGGATTCTATAGGCAATATACAGTCTAGTTTTGTTTTTGACCCACTCTGACAATCTCTGTCTTTCAATTGGTGTGCTTAGACCGTTGATGCTAACATGCTTATTGATAGTTGGATTAACATGGACTGTATTTGTCACTATTTTGCATTTATTGCCCTAATTTTTCTTCCTACTGTTTTTCTTCCACACCTTTTCTTTCGTGTCTTTAATTCAGCATTTTACATAATTCTCTCTTAGCACCTTCTTAGCATTTCAACTGTACTTTTTAAAAACCACTTTTTAGTGGTTGCCCAAGAGTGTGCACTATAAATTGACAACTAATTTATGTCATCTTTAATATAACACTATACCTATTCATGGGTCGAAGTACCTTAAAAGTAGTACAAGTACCTTATAATAACAAAATTTCTAAATTCATTTATTCCCTATCCATTGTATCATTGCTACAATGGATTCATTCATTTCACTTAGACATAAACACACACACACACACACACACACGCACGCATGCATGTGCACAAATACCTTGTTGCTATTATAGCTTTGAACAAACCATAATCTGTTAGATTGATGAAGAATTTTAAAACTAAACATTTTGATTTTACTTATTCATTTTTCGATGCACTTCTTTTCTTTATGTAGATCTGAGTTTCTGACATACAATTTATTTCTAAATAACTTCCTTTAATATTTCGTGAAAGGCAGATTTACTGGCCACAAATTTTCTCAATTTCTGTTAGTCAGAACATGTCTGTCTCTTTCACCATTGGAGGATAATTTCAGAGGGTACAGAATTCTAGGTTGGTGTTTTGTTTTGTTTCTCTCAACATTTTAAGTGTTTCACCCTACTCTGTGCTTACATGTTTTCTGAGAAGTCAGATGCAATTTTTATTTATTTTCCTTGTAGATAAGGTGGACTTTTCCTCTGTTTTTTTTTTTTTTTTTTTGTAATTTTTTCCATTATTTTGATTTTCTGAATTTGAATAGGAAGGTGTAGACTTTTCTGATTATAATTCATGACTACTATATTAGTAGTTCCAAATAAAACCTTTCCCTTCACTAGCATATACTTAAAATAGGTCAGATTTAAATAGGTAAGCTTTCTCCATTTTCTTTTGAAGCTGCTAAACCCATCCTTTCATTTCTTTCATCCCTTCCTGAAACATACCTGCTAATTATTGGTATTTTGCAAGATACTAAGGAATAATACCATGATTTTTGCATAATTCTTTCCTACAACTCAACCCTGAGATTTTCTCACTCTTTTCCTTTAGTTTTTTAGGTCTCATGGTCTTTACTCTGTCATATTCACCCTAAACAAAAACACACATGCAGCTGCAGAGAAGGATTTACATTAAAACATCTTAGCCTCAGCAAATTGGACCAATAGGACTATTTTATTGGAAGATGGAGCTAGAAAACATCTTACCTAGTAGACAAGGAAGAGCATACAATTTGTTGTATATTGATCCAGTGAGATACTGTCTGGCACCAAGAGAACAGCTACATGAGCTGTATGCCAATATTGAACTTTGACACAACCATATCATGTGGAACTCCAGTATCTATCAACACTGTTGATTTCTCCTTGGTAATATAATGCACTATATGATGGGATAACATTCCAGTGCATACATAATTGAATTCTGTGTATAAATACCAGCAACCAGATGAACAAATATTTGCTCAAGCCTGCTATTTATCTGTATCACAGAGGTAAAATTTTAATACTATATCCCGGTACTATTTTTATATTCATGTTGTCATGAAATTTTCCCAAATTCAAACATCTGTTAGATACATGCTTCAAGACTCTCCTATTGCAAACTCATTTCCAGCATCTCAAGAGAACTTTAATGCAGGTGTTTGAATGTGTAAGCATATAGTTCATTCCAGACATTGGTTCCCTAATAAGTTGTCACTGCCTTTCTCTCTCTTGCTATTTGAATAAATAAAGACTCACACTTAGTTCTGGTGATCTGAGCATTTATCCAGACACTTGCATCAAGATAGAAGCTACAGAACATAGTCTACTAACAAGATAAACAACTAAAATATGCTTCTGAGCGACTTTTGTTTGTAAAAACATCAATAATACCATGTGTCGTCTGCTCTAGGTCATCTAGATGGTGGCATTGCAAGGACTGAAAAACTGGAGTGATTCACAAAGCAACTGGAAAGGTTGACTATGACTCTCTAAGGGAGTGTCATGAGTTGTAGACTTGAAAATAATATCTGAACATTTGCCCCTGGTATTACAGACTTTTAGTATGGAATTTTCAGAGTCCTAAACTTTGTATGATAAATTTGGCCTTTAAGCAACCTGACTTTAGCCAAATGCACTTAGTGTTAAATATTTTACTGTGACTCACCTTCTTGGCTGAAACTTATACCACTTTTTTATTTAAAGAAACTTTGATCTGCAAACCTCAAAGGTAAAGTAATTAACAGCTGCTCTCACATCACTCAGTACAAGTAGATAATTATAGCTGCACCGACATGTTTTTTTTTTTTTTTTTTTTTTTTTTTTTTTTACTGAAATACTTTATCCCATGTCCAGATAAGTAGAATAATGCCATTAAAATAAGGCTGCTATTTAGACACACTAGGGCTCCTGGTTTTTAGCACTCAGATGACAGCAGGAAAAAAAAAAAACAAAAACACCAAGACAACGCATTCACTGAACATATCCATCCATTCACATTCATGACTTTGGCTTAATTTTATATTTCCTCAAAGATTGAAATTAAGATTTATCTATTTTGTTTTTCAAGTGCATTGAATTGACTGATGCTAATGCAGAGATGATATTTGCATCATGCTGCCCTCTTTTCCTGTCACATTAAAGAGCTCTGATGGCTCTTGTTTTAAAAAAAAATAGGTGCAGATTTCTAACTTTAGCATAAAGATCCCATGCAATCTATATTCAACATTGATCAGACACAGTACCTGGAAAAAAGCTGTCTACTCCAGTGAACCTGTATTGTTCTAAGCTACATTTGATGAATGCCTACCACTCACCTTTTGAGACCGACCAATATGGGTTTGAATTTAGGCCCCATCTTCTGAGAGTCATACCAATTTCATAGACCACTATAAGCATTGTAGAATTCTAATTATAAATGACCTAAGTTTATGCTGGTCACATCGCAGATGCTCAATAATTGTAGTCAAGGTGAGCAAGGGGAGGGAGAGCAGTAGGACAAATACCTAATGCATGCATGCGGGACTTAAAACCCAGACATGGGTTGATAGGTGCAGCAAACCACCATGGCACATGTATCCCCATGTGCAAACCTGCATGCTCTGCACGTGCATCCATGTATCCCAGACATAAAGTAAGTTTTTTAAAAAATGAAAATGTGAAAAGAAAAGAAAGAATGATACTTTGAATTTGGGGGACTCGGGGGGAAAGGTGGGGGTTGGCAAAGGAGAAAAGACTACACATTGGGTACAGGATATACTACTCAGGTGATGGGTGCACCAAAGTCTCACAAATCAACACTGAAGAACTTATTTATGTAACCAAACACCTCCTGTTCCTCAAAAACCTATTGAAATTTAAAAAATATAAAAATTTAAAAATAATGATAATAATTGTAATTACTTTGCATTTATCAAAGATTTCTGTTCCAAGTTACAGACTCTAATTCAAAGTGCCTAGGAAAATAGTGGGGTTTGTTAGATGAACAATGAATATCTCTCACAAGCAAACTATGGGATGAGAATGGGTGCAGCTGTGTCTCAGATAACTGGTACTAGAAACTGAATGCTGTTACCAGAAATCCTCTCTCTCTCTCTCCCCTTCCCTCCCTCCTTTCTCTTTCCAGCCTTTGCTCCTTTATGTCATATTTTATACCAACCTCCTCACACAGAAAGAACAAGATAATTCACAGCTCTTGAGTTTTATTTTGTGATTGACTCTCATTCTTTGTGGTTCTCAGTCTGAACGTTTCAGAGAAGGTTTCCACTTTGTTGACCTTGTATTAGATGCCCACCCCTTTTCATCATTTGCCTTAGTCTGTGCTGCCATAACAAAATGCCACGGACCGGGTAATTTATAAACAGAAATTTATTTCTCACAATTGTGGAGGCTGCAAAGTCCAGAAACAAGGTGCTGGCAGGTTGGTGTCTGGGGAAGGCTGTTCTCTGCTTCCAATATAGTGCCTCGTTGCCTCCTCCAGAGATATGGATGCTATGTCTTCACATGTTTAAAGAAATGTGAGAAGTAAATTCACCCCCTCAACCTTTTTCAGGAGGTTGCTAATTTCATTCATAAGGTCTGCACCCTTATGACCTAATCACCTTTCAAATGCCCCACTTCTTAAAGCTATCACATTGGAAATTCGTTTCTACACACAAATTTTGGAAGACATTCTGACTATAACATTCCACCCCCAGCCCCAAATGTATGTCCTTCTCACATGAAAAACATATTAATTCCATCTAAATAGACCCAAAAGTCTTAATGCATTTCAGCATCAACTCAAAATTCTGTAATCTAAAGTCTCATCTAAATGTCATTTAAATCAGGTGCAGGTGAGACTCAAGGTACAAGTCATCCTGTGACAAATTTCCCTCCAGCTGTCAGCCTGTGAAATGAAACAAGTTATATGCTTTTGAAATACAGTGGTAGGAGGGTCATAAGATACTCATCTCCATTCCAAAAGGAAGAAATAGGGGGAAATAAAGGGGAATAGGTCCAAAGTGTGTCCAAAACTCTAGGGCAAACAACATTAAATCTTAAAGTTTGTGAGTAATCTGCTTTGACTCTACGTCACACCTCCTGGACACACTGGTTTAGCGGTTGGGCCCCCAAGGTCTCAGGCAGACTCACCTCCACAGCTCTGCTGGGCATAGCCCACTCTTCAGCTTGCACTATTGAGGGTGCCTGTCTATGACTTTCCCAGGCTGGCACTGCACTCTGGTGGCTCTACAGTTCTGCGGTATGGGGGAGGCCTCATTCCCACAGCTCCACTACACATGGCCCTAGTGAGGACCTCTGTGACAGCCCTGCCTGGGCTGTGAGTCTCTCAGAGGCATCTTTTGAAATCTAGGTAAAAGCAGCCATGCCCTCACAGCTCATGAACTCTACACACCTGCAAAATTAGCACAATGTGGACACCACCAAGGCTGACCACTTGTAGCCTATCGAGTGGTGGCCCAAGCTGCACCTGGGTCCACTTGAGCCACAGCTGGGGAAACAAAGGGGCATTGTGCAGGATGTGAGAAACAGAGATGTTAGGCATCCCTGGGTCCTCAGGTTTGAGGTTCCACAAGTGCCCTGGGCTTCTCCTTTGAAACCATTCTACCCTCAAGGTCTTAGCACTCTGGGGAGTGGCATCACAGATAATCTCTGAAATGCCCTCTGGGTCATCATTTCATTGACTTGAAGAGTAGTGTCTGGCTTCTTTTTGTCCATACTGATCCTTATCAAATGGTAGCTTGGACACACCCTTGGTGGTCTCCCTCAAACAGGCTTTTCTATGCTTCACAATCTAGCCAGGCTGAAATTTTCCCAGTCTTCAAGTTCTGCTTTCCCTTTAATTATAAATTCTGTCTTCACTTCATTTCCTTCTTCTCATATTTTCATATAAGCTGTCAGGAGAATCTATGCAGCACCCTGAACACTTTGCTTAGAGATTTCTTTTGCCAAGTGTCTTAATTCGTTACTCTTAAACTCTGCCTTACACAGAGCACTAGGATATGGACACAACTCAGCCAGGTGCTTTGCCACTTGGTAATAGTGATAGCCTTTCCTCCAGTTTCTAATAAATTATTCCTCATCTCCACCTAAGACCTCATCAGAAAGGTCTTTACCAATATTGCTTTACCAATATTTCTACCAATATTCTGTACACGACCACTTTGATGATGTCTAAGAAGATTTAGTCTGTCTGTAAAGCTCTTTTCTTCTGTGCCCTCACCAGAATCAAGCTCAATGTTCTGTTCATGCAAATCTAGGGTTTTTTTTCTAGTATGCATCTCAAACTCTTCCAGCCTCTGCTCATCACCCAGTTCCAAAGCCACGCCCACATTTTAGGAATGTGTAACAGCAGCACCCCACTTCCCAGTTCCAATATCTGTCTGTCTTTGTTTGTGCTGCTATAACAAAACACCATAGATTGGGCAATTTATAAACAATAGAAATTTATTTCTCATGCATCTGGAGGCTAAGTCTAAAATCGAGGCATTAGCAGATTGACGCCTAGTGAGGGCTGCTCTCAGCCTCCAGTATGGCACCTCGCTGCTATGTCCTTCTGAGGAGATGAATACTGTGTCCTCATGTGTTGGAAGGGATGGAAGAGGCCAACCTACGCCCTCAAGTCTTTTTATGTAGTGGCCAATCCCATTCATGAGGACTTCGCCCTTGTGACTTAATCACTTCCCTAAAGCCTCAACTCTTGATATTATCACATTGGCAATTAAGTTTCAACACATGAAATTTGGGGGACTTTTAGACCGCAGCACCAATTAACTGTAGCCAAGGTAACAGAGTAATATACTATACATCTGGACACTAAGATCATACAACTGCATATGGGGAATCAATCCCAGAAAAAAAAGAATTATTATTAGGTCAAAAGTGCCAAGAATTAATCATTGACATTATTATAGAATCTGGGCAAATTAAGATAGCACAATTAAGCCTCTATCCTTAAATTACTTAAAGTCTAGTTGGGCAGACAGGTAATGATAGAAATACAAAGTAATGTGTTGAGACTTATGTTAGAGAAACGTGTGAAGGTGAATATATAGAAAAGGGGCCCCCATCTGTGCTGAGGGATGGGAAAGGCAGGGAGGGTCATGACTCATGCAGGAAGTGGGATGCAAGCTGAAAGTCATGGCATGTGTGTGCACATCTGCACTGTGTGGGTAGAAGGCATCAGGGGCAAAGGTATTCCAAACCACAATTGAAAAATTATTAAGATGGTAGGTTTTATTTTGGTTGTATTTTATCACAATAAAAAAAATACTAATGCCAAAAGAGAAACAAATAAGATAATAAATGAAAACACAAAGTATTCCAGGCAAAAAGAACATCATTTACAAAAGAAACCAGGGAAAGGGTGCTGTGTCTGGAAATAGTACCCTTTGTAGTTTACTATGGCTATTTATGAGTACTACGAAAACAGAAGAATATTAGCTTGAGAAGCACGGGAGGGTGTACACCTTGACATGCCTTTTCTGAGATGTGAAAGCAATTGATGATGGATTATATAGATGGTGGGATCCATGCAAAGATTGCAATTAGAAGAATGGTCTTATCAGATTTATACATTAGAAAGTTCATTTTGAATTGTAGAAGGGAGGAGGCAGAGCAATCTAGGAGACTCTTAACAATCCAGGTGAAACACAAGCAGAGTGTCAACTATGAAACTAGAGCACAGATTGATTCTGGAGATAGTCATGAGGCAGAAATAATAAAGCCTACTGGCAAATCAGATTTCCGGAATAAGAAAGAGGTGGTCAAATGTGCTGCTCCAGCGCTGTCTCAGGTGTGGGGAGCATGGGCTATGGAACGGAAGAGAAGAGCCAGATTTAGGAGAGGAAGGTGTTGAGTTCATATTTGGAAATGTTGAGTTTGGAGTGTTTGCGGAGTATGGTTTCACTCCATGCACAACTTCCCCTTGCTTCCCCTGCCTCAGACAACACCAAACTTCTATTAGTCTTTCAGACATACCATGCGGGAAGGATACTGGCATGTCCCCTGAATTGCTGTTCAGCAATTATTTCCTCGGGAATTCTTCCTGCTTCCCTTTCTTAGATGGTATCATGGACCCAGGTGCCTCCCCTTCATAGCTTTATCACAGGTATAATTAGAGATTTTGTTAAAGAGGAAAAAAAATGAAGCAGATATCGGTAAAAATGGCAAGAAAGACTTTGTACAAGTCTACTGCAATAAGGGTCAAGACAGCCGTAGTAGGGGGGAAAGCTTGAACTCAACTTTAAATGTAACAGAGACTGAGTCAGTGGGCAAGGTAAGGTCGTGGATGGAGAATTACTAAGAATGTGGTTAGGTATCCAGGTGGAGGAAGAAGAGCCTGTGTAGATACCAAAGATGGAGAGGATGATCCATAAATGAGCTTAGCAGGATTCTTGGCTAAAATCGAGGCAAGGACAAGAGACAGTCCTTGGGAATTTACATGTGTACATTTTTTATATTTAGTGTATCATGTATCTCTCACTATGAAGTAAGCTCCATAAGAAGAAAGAACCTGTTAGCTTTAGCTCACCATTTTATTCCCAACACCTAGAACAGCACCAAAGTACATGACATGTGCTCAATAAACATGTTTATTAAATCGCTGAAAGCAGGTTTTGAGGCTAATTCCTCTGCTTCAATTTCCTTCCCCAATGTCTCTATCAAATCATAAGGCACTGTTTTTTCTTGTGGGGGAGGGGTTGGCAGAAGTCCCTGCTTCTCAACAAACCCTTTTCTGATAGTTTGAATTCCAAATGTATCCCATCTTTCTGTACTTTGATAAGTAGTTATTGCCTATTCCATTTATCAGGCATTTAATAATATTCTTTCTTATTTCTTAATGAATTCCACTGTGTGACTCCCAGAACGACTAATTTATGTGCCCTTAGAGAGTGGGGACCTTGTCAGAAGCCTTTTGTTTTGCTTTTAGCACAGAGTATGTTGCTATTGCCTGGTAGATGCTCAGTAAATATCTCCAAATGAGTAAGTGAATTCATTAGTTGATACAATTAATGCTTAGCCCTAAGAAGGCTTACAATTAATAAGGAACACGGGATAAATACTTATAACTTTACTTACAAAAATAACATTTATCTAAGTAAGTAAAATTTTCTTCAAAGGAAGTAACCTGGGTGATGGTAGCACTGTTGTTCAAGAGTATTCATTACTCAGAATCCTCTTATGGTGTGACGTATGCCTGTTTGACATATTTCCAGACACTATCTGTGTATCTCTACTTGTCACATAGCAGCAATGATCTGAACAGGCAATTGGTTCTGCTCACTTGCTATTATCAGAAAGACTGGCTCAAGATCAGCTGCTCCTTTCTGGCACTTCCCCTTCAAAATTTAATTGGCTTAGATCCAACAACTCTATATTGTAGGTCGAATCACTCCATCACATTGTGATACATTTGGCAATCAGCGTACATCAGCAGGTTCATCTAGAAACTACATTACTTAATATTAGCCATCCTAGGGGAACTTTTGGAGATATTTTCATTGCTCTGATAGATGATTGATATCACTTGCTTTGGAATTTTTCTGGGATGAAATTATAGTAGTCATGCTTAATGTGTTAGAATATGGGGACATGATTGCTTATTCTCCCTATTTTAGAAACACTGCCAAACCTGCCCTCCACTCAGAGATAGCCAAAACATTTAGATCATTCTGGGTTGGTAACATAAATGACCTGCATTCCAGGGGTTTGTCAGAAACATACCATGTATGATACTACTGTTCCATTCTCGTTTAAAGTACTTTTGCAGAAAGTTATTTATCCATGTTATACAATTAATCCACTGCTTGAATTAAACTAAACAACTACATATTTGAGCTTGATAACAAGTTATTTTTATTGCAATACCCTTTGGTATTGTAAACTAATTCATTGTAAGCCAATGGCAAAATAAACAGATGACAAAATGTCTCTTTGATATTGAAAGATATTGTCGAGGGGAGTGTCCACTGGCACTGCCACCGAATGAGTATCCACTGTTTTGAAGGGAATGGCATGCACTGTCCCACATCATGGGCAAGCATTCGTGGTCACTTGGCTCTTGGCTCTTGTATGAAAGAGAAAATCGGGGCTTATAGAAATTATGTAATTTGCTAAAGTAACTAAGTTAGAGGCAAAGGTGAAGCTACATGACTTCACAGTCCATGCACTTGAGTTTATGGAAAACCGGCCAGGCGTGGTGGCTCATGCCTGTAATCCAAGCACTTTGGAGCCAAGGCCGGTGGATCATCTGAGGTCAGGAGTTCAGGACCAGTCTGACCAACATGGTGAAACCCTGTCTTTAAAAAAAAAAAAAAAAAAAAAAAGAGTTGATGGAAAACCACGGTGGTCTCTGATGTCTCAGTCCTTAGGAAAGCTGTGGTTTTCCCACATATTAGGTTCATGGTTAATTAATGGATTACCTGCCTGCAGTAAGTACTTGCCTACAGTAAGTAACTGTAATCTTCTCTTTTCTTAATATCACAAAGTCAAACTTGCCATCCACTGTCAACGTTAATATAACACGTTTCACATGGATTTTGATACTTATTTCTATGCAGTTGTATTTTATTTATCAGCCTTATCTTCTAATTACATATCTTTTCCTTGTATATTTACTTTATTATGCTATACAGTGGATACTTTGGCAAGCTGTCACAAATTGATAATTACAGTTCACATATTCTACTCTGCTATACCATCTCCTAACAGCCTAGTAAGAAAGGTGAGTGCCTATTTTATAGATGAGGACTCCAAAGGCTGTGGAGCATGATCCTCCCATGACTACTCAGCTAGTCAGTGCAGGAAAGACCCTGTAAGCATCAACCTTTGCTGTCAAACTTGATCATACCTCTGCAGTCTTCTAACCAAGAGCAGCATCTTCCAAACGCTGTTCTCTGGCACACTGGCATTTTAGATGTATTAATAGATGATCCTAAATGTTAATTTAAACATAGTCTGTAGTCAAATGTGTTGGCCAGATATCGCTCTTGTGGGGTGCCAAAAACAATTAATATGTTAAACTCTGTGAAGCAGAGCAGGTTAAACTGATGTTTTATAAGTTTATTTGGTCCAGCATATTTTTTTTCTTTTCATTTAAAATCCTTATTCATTGAGTCCACATGGATGTAAGGATGAGAACAATAGACACTGGGGATTACTAGAAAGGGGATGGAGGGAAGGGGCAAGGGCTGAAGAACTCCCCATTGGGTACTAGGCTGGGTTGTTTGTGCTCTAAGCCTCAGTATCACACAATATACCCATCTAACAAACCTGCAAAGGTAGCCCTGAACCTAAAATAATATTTAAAATTATACAATAAAAGAAAATGCTTAACATCTTCCTGGAAACTGCTATTTTAAAAAGCATCACTTGAAAACTGTTGGTACATCAAATGAAGATGTTGAAAAAAAGCCTAAGCAGCAATTCAATCCTAGCCTCAAGCCTTGGCTCTCGCTAACCAGCAGTGTGACCTTCATTCAGTCACTTAACCTCTTTGGTTCTTAAGTTCATCATCTGTTAAATTATAGGTTTGAACTCGATGATCTTAAATGCTCCTCTCAGTGCTAAGATTTTTGATGTTTGACTATAAGTGCCATCTCATTTGAGGCAGGTTCAAGTGTATACTTAGGTTCTAAGGGTTAATGTAGCATCCAGAAGAGTTTTGATTTGAGAATAAGCTTAAAAAAAGAAAAAAAAGAAGGAAGGAAATCTTGCCACTTGAGACAACATAAATAAACCTGGAGAATATGCTAAGCAAAATAAGCCAGACACAGAAAGACAAGCACCACATGATCTTACTTATATGTAGAATCTTTAAAAGTCAAATTCATAAAAGCAGAGAACAGAGTTTATCAGTATCTTGGAGTGTGGGGGAGATGGGGAGATACTGGTCAAAAGGTACAAACTTTCAGTTCCAACATCAGCAGCTTCTGGGGACCTGAGGTACAACATGGGTGGTGATGACTGTGTTAATTAATTTGATTGTGCAATCATTACACCATGCAGAGGTACATCAGATCATCACTGTACACCTTGAATATATTCAATCTTTACTTATCAACAATTTCATTTATTTAAGCAGAATTTTCATCTACAGGAAGAAGATGGGGTAAAGAGGAGGACATTTATCAGACAATAAATTGACTTTTTATTGCAAACTAGAAATTGAACTTATCTGCATTTCCTTTTTTATTTATATTATTCTCCAAGTTGTAGGAAGCTCAGAGAAAAAAATTGAAGACATAAAAAAGTTGATGTCCCTTGCAAAGCTGAAAAAAAAATCACATCACATTTTATGTTAGGCTTTTAAAACGGGGGGAAATAATTACACCTCAAATTGAGAACATCACTTGACTGTAATATCTCTTTTCAAGCAGATTCTACTAATTCCAGATTTAGAAAATGAAAATGTGTTCATAGAAACCATCAGAGCAAGGCAGATGGAATAAGGTATTTGAAAAATCTTAAAGCTGCGCTTGAATTATCACCTTTGGATCTGCATATTTGAAATACATTATTAAAAGGCTTTCTCTGGCACTGTTTTACACCATCTTTTGAAATGTACAGAGGGGGATCATTAACTGTCCTCTATTTTCTCTGAGGATGGAATAAAGCAAAGAGGGATTTCCACTGCAGCAGGAAAGCACTCAGTTAGATATTAGATGAACTGACATGTTAATTAAACAATTCAACTAGCTTACAAAGACGTCTTCACTACTGCAGATTTAACATACGCATGATCTCCTAGATTGCCTTCTACTTTTATGATTCATTCTCAGATCAGACATACACTAGAACCCAGGAAGTCTCTTTTCTCTTCCATTTCTTCCCAACCTAGAATACCTATCTAGACCTTTGTCCAAATTCCAACTTGTCTTTGAGGTCCCCATGTACTTTTACCCTCTTTTGTTCTATAAGATCTTTAATTCATGTAACATTTTATTACACAGTGCTCCTTTCTCATCAATAACATGTGCCTTGGCACTTTATTGAATGAGAATATAAATTACATTCAACACGCTATACCATTGCCTTATTAGTTAATTGCTATGTATGGTTTGCCTTGCCAAATGTATTGAAAGCTCTTTCAAATCAATTCAACAAATAGTTTTTACTCTATGTGCTGGGTACCAAAGGGATCATCTTTAAAGATAAAGAAAACACCACCATTGATCTCAAAGAGCTTAGTGTCTGGTGAGGGGAATGGTAGGCACACAGCTAATTAAAACACAGAGCTGTGTGCAACATGACTGTGGCAGAGACAACGGAGGTGTTGTGTATGGAAGGTAATGAGGGGAAACTTCATGACAGAGAAGTGTTTGAACACAGGGCGTGGACTCTGTCAATTCCAGGCAGATCTGTGGTTCTACTGTGCAACCCAATGTCTGGCACATAGTAGGTAGCCACTCATGAAATACACTAGGTTGCATGAATCAATGAAGACATAAACGTGTTTTGCTAGGCAAAGGCATGAAGGAAGTGGGATCTAAATGGAAGGATGAACTTCAACATTAAATAACAAGGAGTCCATTTAACTGGATTTTACATGAACGGAAAGTGGAGATAAACTTAGAAAAGTAGGTAGGAACAAGATATTTCAGTCAGTGAGTGACATAATATGTTGTTTAATCTTTATTTGGTAGGTAATGAAAGCAAAGTTGGACTTTGAGCAGATGAACAATATGGTGAAGGTTTTTGATGTCAGTATTTTTATATCACCGTTCTTATAATAAATCTATATTGTATGATAGATGCTCACTCATGCTTTAAAAAAAATGGCAAGATTTTAAATAGAAACTATGGAAGTTGCATTCTGAAAACCACAGACATAAGAGGTGATCTCATACTCGCAGTGCAGAAGGACATGGAGACCCCATGAGGTTGAGCAAAAGAGCTTTGCTTGGGCTAGCCCTTCCTGTCCAGGTCAGACTCTGTCTGCTGACTGCCTGGAGCTCCCGGACACACACGGTGACGTGCTGCCTGACCCCAGATAGGCTTCCCAGCCAAGGCCCAATCTCCTTCAATTTCATTTTAAAGAATGAAGTGCTTCGTTTTCAAACTTAGACACCCTCAAGAGATGCCTGGGTCAATATTTGCCTCCCTGGTATGTGGAAGCCGAATCTTTCAGCTGAAGCTTAACACCTCTTTTTGGGAAACTAAAACTGGAATTTGAAAATTGACCTTCATCAAATGTTAATTAACCTTCTTAAAACATTGATGGTTGGGAGTGATAAGAACCAAACGGTGTTTATGGAGTGCCCAGGGTGTGCAAGGCCTTACGCAGGGGTCTGGGGGGTGGGCTTTGGAGAACTGCCAAAGGGTGAATGCTGGTTCTGCCATGTATTCGTTGTTTGCTATTAGAGCAGCTTTTACCGAGTCACTTTCCTCATCTATAAAATGAAACCAGTAAGGCTTACCTTACAGATCTTTTCTGTGGGTAGATGCAATGCACAATCCAGTCTCTGCTTGCCAGTTTAAAAACAAAATGTCAAGACTGGTCTCTGCTCTCAAAGAATTTGCCATCTAGTTAGGGAGACAAGGCCGGAGCATGCAAAAAGTCAATCAGTAACAAAAGATTAAAATAACAATTCCAGACAATAATAGAAACATTGTCACAAGGCTGTAGACGATTAATTGCCAAGTGGATTTTTCATGCAGTAAGAATTCAAAGAGAAGAGAGAATATTTAAGATTGGGGCATCTACCAAGTTCATCACCCCTCATTCCGCACCCTTCGGTGAGAGGAAGCCTTCCTGTCATGGCGCTCACAGCCCATGTGGTACCGTGGTCTGGTCTGGAGGGCATCTGGCATTCCACGTGGGCCTTCCATTATTGGACTCATGGTCTCCTCTCCCCAGTGGCGAGGCCGTGGTCACACGAATATTCTCCAGAGTACCCCAAACCCAAGATAACTGTTCCATTATGAATAGTGTCAGGTCTCTTTCCACTCAAGTGGCGAACCAGCAAATGAATCCAGCTTTGAGATGTGCAATTGTCCACTCGGTGGCTGAAACAATCCAGGCGCAATTCCTGGGAGCAGGCACGCTGGATACACGGGTTGAGGCTTCCCGGGCCCTGGCCCTCTCTGGCCCACTCCGGGCTGGGGTGGGATGGGGCTGGCTCCCTCGGGCTAGACCTCTCCACAGCCAGTGACGGGAGACAAGGGCCCCAGTGCCCGGGACTCAGGCTGGGACAATGGGAGCACAGGCCTGCGGCCGCGGGGCCGCAAAGAGGGGCAGCTCTGAGGGACTGAGATGGAGTGCGCGCCCGGCTCAGGCAAAGCCCGTGACTGCAGCTCCCGCGGCTCAGCGCACACGCCAGACAGGCAGCGAAGAGAGCTGCGCCCCTGCCCGGTGGCTGCGCGGCCCGCTTGGCAGTGTGTGTGTGTGTGTGTGTGTGTGTGTGTGTGTGTGTGATGTGACTGTGTGACTGTGGTGCGCACACGGGTGCAGTCAGGGCCGGGCAGTGTGTGTGTGTGTATGTGTGTGTGTTCGTGCCTGATGTGACTGTGGTGCGCACACGGGTGCAGCCGGGGCCAGGCAGTGTGTGTGTGTGTGTGTGTGTGTGTGTGTGTGATGTGAGTGTGGTGCACACACGGGTGCAGCCGGGGTCGGGCAGTGTGTGTGTGTGTGTGTGTGTGTGTGAGAGTGTGGTGCACACACAGGTGCAGTCGGGGCCAGGCAGTGTGTGTGTGTGTGTGTGTGTGTGTGTGTGTGTGTGTCTTCTCGTGGCTCCCCTGCAGGTTGAAGGGGACTGGAGGCCCAGGTCTGGGTGGTCCTGCCCCTGGCCGGGGGAGGCGTCCTCGAGCGCGGAGCTGCGGGGGGCCCAGGCGCTCCAGGCCGTCAGGCGGCTCTCAGCAGTGGGATGGGGACAGTGAAGAAGGCGCGCGGCAGGACTGCGGGCGGACTCGGGAGGGCGGGGCAGAACGTCCTGGGACTCCTGAGGGTCGCCTCCCAGGGGACTGCGCTCTCGTTGGGGTGCAAGGGGCAGATGCATGGAAGAGGGAGGGCCTGGCAGAGCACGCGGGCGGCTGAAGGCTGCTGGGGGCGGGGGGGGCTGTGTGTGGGGAGGGGCGGGGAGGGGGGCTGCGTGCGGGGAGGGGCGGGGAGTGGGGGTTGTGTGTGGGGAGGAGGGGCTGCCTGCGGGGAGGGGGTCTGTGTGCAGGGAGGGGCGGGGAGGGGCGCTGCCAGGGCTTCGCCTGCCATTGGAACAGCGGGGCAGGATGCTTACCGTGGCCTCAGTTTCTCCTCCTAGAAGGAGATTCTGGATTGAGTGTTGAACACCATTGATGTACCCTACAAGATCTCCTCCTGGGGTTAAGAGGGGGTGCTTAGTGAGGTCCAGTTTCAAGACCCTAGAGCAGGAGCGCATTTTATACGCTGTTGGGCTTATCCACTGGGAGAATGTGGCAGAAGCCTCTGACTGTCATCTCAAGGAGAGAAGTCAATCTACCCCAACCAGGGATATCTAAAACTAAAGATGGGCTGTAAACACCAAGTGAGCGCTCCTGTGTGAGAGCGCTTCATTCTTTCCCTCAGCCACTCCTGAATTCCTTACGTATTCGTGGAGCTTATGCTTTGGGGCACACAGTGGGTAAGGAACTGGGAATGCAGAGAAACATCAGCCTCAGTTCGTAAGTTGCAGAGCCTACGACTGAGTGGTCGAGGCGTTCACTCAAATAACAAGATGCGGCATCCTGACATGTCTGCTGGGTGGTACTAAGGGGCTGGCATCTCAAAGGAAACGGAGAACTGTTCAAAGAGCCCTGCCCATCCAGATGGAAGCAGGAAGTCTTGTAAATATAAGGGATAGGTATGCATCCCCTCTCCACCAGGGACATCAAATGCACGTCACCCTGAAGTCACACGCACTCTGGGATGCTGCAGGAGCGTCCTACAAGGAACGGCTGCATTGAATATCTGGGTTTCAGGTCCTTTCATTTCTAACACTTCCACTTTATGATTGTGGACATGATGTTGAAACCAGCCCGCTCACCAAAAGCTAGTGAGGCCCAGCTGTAAGACCCGTTTCCACCGTGCACTCTTCACCCCCACTCTTCCGCTCACCTGTGTCCCCACCAGACTGCGAGGCCCGTGAGCAGTCTTGCTTCCAGAACATCTCAGCTTCCAGAACAGCCTTCAGCATGCAGAAGGCCTCAGTGAGCAAATAATGAATGAATGAAGAGGTGAACAAACAGATGCTTGCAAGGTGTTCGAAGGACAGAAGCAATAAAAGACATTGAGTTTCTTCATAGCAACTAGAGCTTTTTTTTTTTTTTTTTTTTTTTTTTGAGATGGAATTTCACTCTTGTTACCCAGGCTGGAGTGCAATGGCATGATCTCGGCTCACCGCAACCTCCGCCTCCATGCACCACGCGGTGGCTCAAGCCTGTAATCCCAGCACTTTGGGAGACCTAGGCAGGTGGATCACAAGGTCAAGAGATCGAGACCATCCTGGTCAACATGGTGAAACCTCGTCTCTACTAAAAATGCAACGAGAGCTTTTATACTAATTCTCTCTCCAGCTTCAAGGTGCTCAATGGCTCCTCAGTAGAATAAGTGAAAAGAAACGGGCACAGTGGGTTTGGGTGTTTTGCTGGTTTGAGGGCAGGGAGGAACTTGTTTAATGAAATGTGTGAATATGACACCTGTGGGTGTCCTCTCGACGAACCTAGTCTCAGGCAGCATTATACCTAAAACATTCCAAAAATGAGACTGAAGTCTATTGTAGGAAAAACCATTTAATAAACAAAATGGGAATGGCTTTTCATGGTGCCACTGAAAGTATAGAATTGTCGGCATTGTGCTTCATCTCCCCTCTTCGGGCCTTCCTGCTCTCAGTGTGGGCCACACACCGGCTGCAGTAGTGTTTGTGAGAGCTTGCGGAAAATCAAGAGTCCCGGGTATCATCCTAGACCTACTGAAGCTGAACCCACATTCTCACAAGATGGCATGGGTGATGAGGGGTCATTGGTCTGAGAGCTACCATCCTGTAGCTTGCAGGTTGATTCCAGCTCAGGTCTACACATCTGGCCTTGTGCATCTGGCTGGTTTGCTGTAGCTCTGCATTGGCCAGTAGTTCTGGCCCTAGTGTGGATGGGCAGGGTGAGTGGGGACCCTATTCGTCGACCCTAAGGAGTTTTCTTCTCCTCTCATTGCTCTGTTTCCAACTCTCTAACAGCTGATGGACTCTGCAACTTCTGCTAAACTGCTCCTCCTCGTGTGGAATTAATTCTGTAAAACTGTTTTGCTAACATGGTTGAAGTTCAAAAGGCATTCCCAATGAGCTGCTTCGTGAAAACGGAGCGTGATGCCTATCTTCCGTCCCCTTTGGACAGGTATCTCAGCATGGCTCCGGCATCCGTGTGGAGCAAAAGGCAGAGCCTGCAGCAGGCTGGAGAAGGTTGGGGGATGTGGGAGGTGGACAGGACCCTGGGGAACATACAGCTCCTTCCTTTTGCCAACAGGCAGGTGGAGGTGGAGCGGGTGGTGGTTAGTGAAGGTTACACCGTGAGCTGGTACAAGAGATGAAATGTGACCCTCTTGAGGTTCTTATCATGGGTGGCCACACCTAGCTGTGCACTTTGCAGGGTGCCACAGTCACTTTCTCATCAACCCAGAACAAGTGTAGAGTACTCGGGCAGATTTATTTTAGCCCTTTTTAAGCATCTTTTCATACAGAGACTTTTGATTTTATCTGAAAGGAAATCGGATTGGAGATCATAAGTTGAATTCACATATATGAAAAATGAATGAGTGGTTAGAAATTATCTGAAGCACCATCTACTCCTGCTGCCCATCAAAAATGTGAGTCCCCCTGCAGCATTCCTGCAGGGTCAACGTCTGGCCTTGGGCACTTCCGGAAAGGGGAATAACCCTGCTGTGATGCTGTGAGCTCCATAAATCCATTCTTGCCTTCTGTTGAGTTGAAATATGCCTCCCATTACTTACACTAGCCTAAAATGCGTATCGAAAGTACAAGCAATTACATATCAAACATGATTGCCAACAGCAAATGCCTTCATCCAGAGAGAGGCAGGGGCCGGGAGAGCAATTCAGGCAGGGACTTGTGTGGAAAACTGGATAAAACACGGCCGGAACTGAGTAGGAGGAGGGAATATTGGGGTGGGGATGAGCCTGGATCAGCAAGAGGGAGAACAAACATGGTGTATTTGGGAAATGTAAGGATTCCCAGTAAAAAAGATTCCTGTGGCCTCGGAAGTCTCTAAAATCTGTCGTTGATAACCCCTAGTAGGTGGGTGCTTTGTATTTCTCCAGCAGGGAAAGAATAGCCTAGCATAAGGAGTGTATGAAGGTGGTAGTGGGGGGCGGTGGGGAGATTTCTGGGTTTATGTCAAGTTTGGAGCGACAGCCAAGATTCTTAAGATCCACGGGCAGGGAGCGCCCTCTTGTGTCTGTTCAGAGCTAGTGCAGCTCTGTAAAGGCGAGCGCTGCCCCGCTAAGGCAGCTGCCCAAGGTGCGTCACAGAACCTTAGACTGGAGGTGATTTGCAGGGTTGTCTGCGCCCTCCTCACTAGAAGGAAGAGGGTCAAGGGCCTAGACAGCAGGAGTCATTGAGCAGGCGTAGAACCCAGGTCTCTCAACTTCCAAAGCATGTTGCCTTTTATTTTATTATTTCTATTTCTCTCTGGCACAGGCTAATGCCTGACATATATTCCTTTCTTTGTCACTGGTTTCCACAAGGACCTGCTTACTCTTTTGCTCATTTTCTTTTATCTGCAGTCTCTTCTGTAGTCCCTGCACACATGCAGTGTGTCTGTTGTGTTGCCGTGTTTGCGTGTCCAGTGTGGAAAGCATGCAGATGTTCACCTGTTTTCATGGAACAACGTAGGTGATGCTGTGTTGGGTGTCTCCTTGGTCCCATGTTTTCACTCAGCCCCATGTTTATCAGATCATCCAGGCAGCTGTAGCACCTTGAGTTCACTGTGCACAGGCACCGTGGCGTGCTCGTGGGGTGCTCGGTGCATCCACACCTGCCGCCTACGGACCCCTGCTTGCTGTGCCCTCCAGTGTGTCCAGGCCTCTTCCCGACACAACACTGCAGCAGACATCCTTGCAGATCCCCACTTCAGGACACCTTTAATACTTGAGGCCTGAGATATACTCAGAGGTGAAATTACCAGGTCATAGGGATGTAATTTACTCAGCCTAAGAGCTGCAGATTCCTCCCTAGAATAGCGGCTTCCATGAGGCTTCTCATTTTTCCTGTATCCTCTCCAACTCTTGCCATTATCCAGCTTTCCAATTTTCCCCAGCAAATTATGCGTAAAGTGGTTTTATTCCACATTCTTGTTCTTTTAGTCCGTATTTATGTGAGTATTTTTTTCCTGTGACCGGTAGGCGTTTGCCTTTTATACTTAAATTGTCTGTTTGCATCTTCTGCCTATATTCCATTAAGAGTCTTTTCTTTTCCTTATTGATTTGACGATTTTCTTTGTAGAAACAAAATATTCATCCCTTGGTGTTTTTATGCATTGCAAATGTCTTCTCCCAATGAGTCAACTGTTAACACATTTCTTGTGCTTCCTTCATTGAACAGAAATCCTTAATTCTGTCATCCTCAGTCATCATTTTTCCTTGTGCTTTTTGCTTTTGAAGTTATTTATAGTAATTCAGAAAATTCTTACTGAGTTCTAGTTCACAGAGACAAGCTCCGACATTTCCCTCTATTGATTTTGTAATTTCACTTTTCGCATTACAGTTTCAAAATTGTATGGAATCCAGTTTTGCAAGTGTCATTAGGTAGGGATCTTGCTTTATTTTACTCTTGATTTCAGATTGCTTTCCACTTCCCACTCAGAAAGGTATCACACTGAGCCTATGGGGAAAATGAGGGCAGAGCTGGAAAGCCTTGAACTTCCTTCCATGTGATGAACTCCAAGTGACGAGGCAGTCCCAGCACTTGTTCCTCGGCTTGATGGGGCATAGACCTCTTCCAGATTCCCTTGGGCAATCCCAGCCCTGCTGATATCCAGGTAGGGTTGGGTTCTAGATGAGCTCACAGAGCCGTAAGGAAAACTCAGAAATCCACCTCGTCCGATTTCCCTAGTGTAACTCAGAGAACCGTGACTCAGAAAGATGATACTGTTAGTCACTTAGCTTCTCTGAGCTGCCACATCTTCATGATGAGGATGATGATGGCTTGCATTCACACGTGATTGTATGGGGGGCATCTCATTTGAGACTTGGGGCAGTACTCTGAGGAGTCTTTCTGGTTACAGAGGAGGAAGCCAGCCAACAGGGAGAATCAAGCCTGGACCGCTGCTTGCGTTTGCGTGACGTTCACAGCCACTTCTGGCCTAAAATTCTGCAGTCTTGTATAACATCTCCTCTTGAAGCCTTGCTTTCCCCACATCTTAAATGGAACCCCATCTGCAGGGACATTTTTCTTTGCAGGTGGAAGTGGGTGGTGTGAGTGAACCTGTGCAAGGATGGAGTCTCACATAGCACAGAGGCGTGGAGAAGTGCCAGCAATTCAGCCCAGACATCACCTGCCTCTCAAAACCTGAGGAATTCAGGTAGAAAAATGTTTGGAATAGGGCAGAGGGGCAAACTATTCGGAAAAGTTAATATAGAATTAGACGGAAGCAGCCAATTTGTCTTCCAAAGATATGCATGCATTGACTTGAAAGCATGTCTACAAAATACTAAGTACATTCAGTACAAAATAATATATATCCACCACCTTACTGTATGAAATAAACAAAAAAGTGTACAGAGTTTTATATATGTTTATATTAAAGTAACAAACCAAGAATAAAGTATGGAAGAATATACAGCACATTTCTAAAATTCTAAAAATTAGTAATACCAATGTACATGGGAGAGACAGAGATTATGGATTTTACATAAGATATATTATATTCTTCAAATCATTCCGAAGAACAGATATTAGGTTTATCATTCAACTAACTGAATAAAAAGGAAAAAAAGTACAGGCTGGTTGGGATTTGGGTGGACGTTTGATTCCTGAAGATTCCTTCTGGTTTCCACACCGGCTTATGAATCCAAGAGCCCAGGCTTTGGCAGGACCAAGCTCCCCAGGCTCGGGTCTCCTGCTCTCTAAGTGCAGCTCCCCAAGTTAAAGGGTGCCTCAGAGATGGGGAAAATGGGAGGATCAGGTGTCCTGGGATGACTCAGAAGAATTTCTTTCTCCTGATTAAGTTGTCAGATCCATCCCCAGAGCAGATGGATCGTGCTTTTTCCTGGCCAAGACTTTTCTTGGGGGGTAAGGGGTGAGGGGGATCAGCCTCTCACTGTGAGGCAGTGTCCACCTTCAGAGCAAAGCCCCTGCAGGGAAGCAGCAGTCAGCATCAAACTGCTTCCGGGAAGCATCAAACCGCTTCTGGGCAGCATCAAACCCCAGCATGCAGCACAGCGGTCCCCACTGCTGGTCCCCCAGCGCTCTTGGGAAATGGCCTCCTTTCTCTAGGAAGCTGTCAGAAAGATGCAGAGATTCACCTTGTCCCAGTGAAAGGCCTCATTGAGAAGGCCCTGAGACCCAGCGAGCTCTGTCATGGTTTTGTCTTTGGAGAAACGTGGCTCCTATTTGACCTCATAATGAATGAAAGGCTGGTGAGCACACAGCAGATTGCCAAACCAATCCTGACAATGTCATAGAAATATTGATCCTACAGTCACCTCTGATATCTGTCACTGTCAGTATTTTGCACTCTTGCAGCTACATTAAGAAAGGGGGTGTGGGAAGGAGGTGAGCCTTGTCTGCTACTCAGCCTGTGACAAAATGCAGCTGGGCTGACAGGGCAGGGTGGGGACACGTGAGTGGTTGATGTCCACCTGACACATACTTTCTTCCTCTCTGCTGTCTGCCCTCCTGTCCCCCAGCACTTGCCCTAGATGCCACTTCCAGATGAGCTGAGGATGCCTGTGAGAAAGTATGATGGTGGACGGATGGGGTGGGCATGATTCTGTGCATGGTTATTTAACTTTGCTTCTCATTACTGACAACTCTTGAAATGGGGCTGAGAGATGTGGCTTCTTATAGCACTGTTTCCACCAATAGCCGCATTTTAAAGGCTTAGACGCCTGTGTTACAAAGGGATTAGACAATGACGCACGATTATGGAGAGGACTGGATTTAACATTCTCATCGTATTTTTGCAAGAGTGTATTAAAAATTAACAACAGCAAGAATATCCTGCCTCTCTCGATCTGTGACCCAAAGCTTCCTATAGGATCCTGGGGGCAAGAGCCCTGACCAGAGTTGGTGGGCATCCTTTATTCTCCCCAGGCCTCGGCTTCAATCCTCCTGGGAGCCAACCTCAAGGACCTCTGAAGTCTGGCCTGGAAAGTCTGCATATGCCCCCACCACAGGCTAAGGGTATATGCTTTCTTCTGTCTCTAAAGGGAGCTGGAACACACAGCAACAGATTGTAATCAAGTAATACCAGAGTATGCTTAACATAGAGATACTAAAACTCTTAGTCTCCTGGCAGCCAAAGTCATGAGAGGGGCCACTGCTTTACTAGGCCAGAGAAACAAAATTTCTCACTTGGGAAAGACTTTAGAGGGCTTCTGGTCCAGCTCATATATGACACACAAACCCCAGATGTAACATCTGAGTCTAGATGTCAAGGAAGAAAAGTAGCTCTTTTACTTGGTGGTCTTAGAAAAATAAAAGATTATCATTTGAAACGAGCTCTAGAAAGATATAGATGTTTCAAGTAGATTTGCATACTGAAAGAAAGAAATGTGGATTGACTTATTCTGTATGGCCCCAAGGGCTCTGTAAAGATTGAACGAGCTATCTCAGCAAATAATGAATGAGATTCCCATTACTGGAGTCATTCATGTAAAGAATGGATGGCATGGGATGGAAGATGGATGAATACTGAAGAATATACATTCTGGAATAAGTCAAACTGGTTTTCAACCCAGGGTGTGCTATTTACCACTTCTGTGACCTTGGGCCAGTGTTGTAAGCCTTTTTCTTTATTCTCAAAACAAGTACGATAATGTATTGCTCTTCTTTTAAGGGGTCTTGTGAGTTTTCAGTAAGCTAATATATATAAAGTACATAGCCATGTATCTGGGTCAATAAATAGTAACTGTTTATTGCATTTGTGTATAATCATTTGGCAAAAGCATTGTGAAAGGTTAGGATGTCAAGACCAGCAGATATTTTACATTCCTGGCAACACGGTGACTTCGCATTCATTCACTAGCTATTTACTGAGAGCCTGTCACGTGGCAGGCACAAGTCTGCAGGTGGAGAACTCAGGGATAAATGGAGCTGACGTAATTCTTACCCTCAAGGAGCCTGCAGTCTAGTTTCTATGGCTGGCATAAATGGCAGGACAAGTACTGACTTCAGCTTTGGGGCAACTCATTCGAACGATGCTAAGAACTGCCCTCAGCCCCCTGTCTTGTGAGCACTGGGTTTCTGTTGTTGGAGTCCTGCTAGGAGAGCCCTTTGGCACCATCCTCTTCAGTCCCACTGGTCCATGGAAATCCACCATCCCCAGCAGCATGCTGCGCCCCTACTCACACCAGTTCTGTCCTCCTTTCATGAGCTCTTTGCAGATGCAAACCAAGAGCATCTTACCTGGGCTGCACCTTGCTTTTCTGCCCCAGGGCTTGGCTGGTGCCTGAAGGAAATGGGAGCACTCAGGTGTTAACCACAGCCTGAGGCAGCTAAGAACCCAAGACAATGAGGGAAGCAGAAATGGAGGGTGTGTTCTTCCCCCGCCATCCCTCAGGCAGGTAATTCTGAGGTGTATCTTACCTGGCTCCTCAGGAAGATGCTTAGGACTGAGCCTCACTTGAACCTCAGCTTCACTGTGGTGACTCACCGAGAGCTCTCTGTGTCAGCCTCCTCCTTCCAGCTTCACTGGCTTCCTCCTTCCGGGTTTCACCATTCCTTCCTCTCACGCCAGTCACCCAGGGTCACTTCCAGCATAATCTGTCTTCATGCCAACTCTCATCTCTGGCAATGTTCTCCTGCCTGAAACATGCTGTCTCAGTAAAACCAGTGGCACAAGACTCATTTAACACCCCTACTTAATCTCTGTTGCTCACTCTTGGGTGCTTAGAGTCCCCGTGTGTTTCATGGAGGGACATGCAGTGGTGCACAAAGTCCAAGCCCACTGGGACACCTGTTCCCAATTGCTCAGGGCCCACTGTTTGTGCCCTCCCTAAACCAGCACTGCATTCACAGTCAACTCAGTACTGTCAGTTTGAACTCCCCTCCAACACACAGCACACTCTCCTTTAAATTGGTGATTATGGAGTAGTGCCGAAACACGTTTCATACTTTACACACTCATTCCACACCTGGCCATCAAGTAGTCCTTAGAGGTAAGTAGGGTAGGTCTGAAGATGCATTTCCCTTTGGGAGTTATCCCACATGTATGAGTCAGGGGTTCATTCATTTGTTTTAGTTAACTGTATCTAGATGTTCTATTTTCTCCTTCTAACTGCTTTGACTCCTCCTAAAACTTACAGGAGAATTATGCTGCCATTGCCTTTGAGTTATTTTAAATGTGTAGTCTCATTTATTTTCTTAAATGCAAAGTTCTTTAATAGCATTTTGAGTGATTGTCACAGTAGGTTTATTTTTAAATTGAGATATAATTCCCATACCATAAAATTCATCATTTTGAAGTGTGCAATTTAGTAGTTTTTAGTATATTCGCAAGGTTTTGCACCCATCACCCCTATTTAATTCTGGAATATTTTCATGGCCGTTAAAGAAACCAGTACTCATTAGCGGTCTCTCCCCATCTTACCCTCCTACAGGTGGTTTTTAACTTCCCATCACATGACTTCATTAGGCCCATCGAGTCTGAGTACTGTAAACAAGTACACAGTGATCATTCGGGAATCACTTAGGAGCAGCTGGAGGTAAGGAGCCTCCCTGAGCATCGCAGTCCTGACTTCACTACCGCTGACTCTGTGACTTTGGGCGAGCATTTTATCCTTTGTGAGCCCAGTTTACATTCATACAATAAGAGGATTGGGCGATATTGGGAAGATTTGCTCTTGGATTTGCAGGATTTTAGGAGTAACAGTATAGGAGGCTCAGGAGTGCTCAGTCCTCAAACTTTGAAATGAATGTTTACAGCTGTAGTTTTTTTTTTTTTTAGAGGATGCCAGATATTTAGCTAAACTGTAAAATGGTCTAAAACTCTATCCATCACTTTTAAAAATGAACAACTAATGGGCCAAACAAGAAAGTACTTGTTCCACCTCTAACCTCTCACTATTATCTACATTTACATTTGGGAAAATTGAGTTTCTGGGAGTGACTTGCCCACCTCACTCCACAGGTGGTGCTACCACACAGGCCTGTGTATGACTCCCGGGCCCGCTATTTGTTCCTTAAGCCCTTGCTATTCCTTTAACAGAACTTGTGCTTCGGAATCAGAAAAATCTTCAAGGCTCATTTTATACATCTAAATATAAGACTATGTCTCAAACATAGGAACCACTCAGTACATTGTACTTTTTACATCACTCCGCTGGTGAAAAACGGCCTCCTCTATAGGCTTTACACAATCACTCCCACCACACACCCAAATGCTGCAAAACCCTTTTCGGAGCTAGTGAGAACCTCTCTCTTTCTCTCTCTCTCTCTCTCTCTCTCTCTCAGATTTCAGTTCTACACTGGTTTCCTTGAAGCACAGTAGAGGCTCTGCCTCTCTGCATCCATCCCACTGAGCTTGGATGGGACAAAACCACCATCTTTGATGAGCTGCCTGTCTTAGCCAGTACCTGCCTCATATCAACCTCGTATATTTTATGTTAATAGATGAGACATATCTGGATATATTTTAAAACATCATCTCATTGGACCCTCTAAGAATGTACCCTGCTGGGAGATCACGTTGTCTCTCCCAAACTCCCTCTGTAGGTGAACATCAATATGCATTGCAGTGGCTGGGAAAGGCCTTGCCTGCTTGCCTGGCTTGCTGGAGAAAGATGTGCCCTGTGTCTCAGAAGATTGAAGGTTGCCACTAAGTTTGCAGAAGCATATTTGAGCTCAGGGTATGAACTCACCTGCCCACCTGGGGTCCTGACAAGAGTCCAGCTAACCAACATCGCTTGACCCCCAGCCCCTGCGCCCTTGGCTTTATCCCTGGTACAATTTTCATTTATTTCAGCTGCCTGCCCTGACCACCCAGCCAGTATGAGCCCAGGCAATGGGAACTAATTATAATATTAGCTTAGACACAAGATAATTATAAAGAAAATTGCTGATAAACAACTTGGATTTATGCATTCCAAAATCACCTAAATATTTTCAGTTGCACCTTCCTTGGAATTAGTCACACTGATACATTACCTCTCTGCATAAGCTCTGAAAGTAAAGAGTGTTTGTAGCTGGGCCCCCTTGTCCGCAGGATAGAGAACTGTAGGCCAGGCTCTGGTCACCACATCCCTGGGTGGAGCCCAGCTTTGGCTTTCTCCCACGAGAAAGATTGTGAACTCTTGAGCCGAAATGGACCAGGGTGGGAGAATTTGTCATCTAGTAGAAGAAGGGCCAAGGGGGTTCCAGGAGCTTTAGACGGAACAGGGACAAGCAGTGAAGCACAGAAAATTGACATTGGAAGTTGCCTGTTTGAAAGACACGACAGCCTTTGCTTGCTGCAGAGCTAATTATTATGCAAATTTATGCTAATACACTCTGCCTTGCATGTTGTTGAGAAGCTGCCTTTTCCCGTTAACATAGCTGTAATGAGAGGTAAATTTGTAATGCAGATGCCCGAGGTAATATATCCTAAATCACTTTATGGTGGAATGGACTCTCTCACCCCACCCACACAAATGTCAATTTAAATTAGTTTTTGCTTTGCATATTTATTGAAGCTTTATTTATTGTTAATATGTACTAAGGACACCAACTAAACAGCCCCCACTACTTGTTAGAAGTGGAATTTAGCAGGGAGCTGGGGACTGGGGTTCGCTCATCAAGAGATGGTACTTCTTTTCTTCTCCCAGCTAGAGCCACAGCGTCAGCTTGGATGGTGCCAAAATCGTTCACGTGTCTCCCTCCTCCTCTGAGCTGGCTCTCAAATTAGGCTCTGCAATGAAAGAGCAATTCTATCATGATAATTATTATATGGCATTTCTAAGAGTTAATGGTCTTTGTCACCTGTGCCTTTGTGTTTGTGATACCACCCAGACTTGCAGAAACATGCACAGGAAACAGGAGTGGTGTGGAGACGCCACCATTTGTCCTCTTTGGAAGCTTGTGAGCACACACACATGCTCTCACACGCTCTATACATGTTTTAGGGCACACACATAGCTTCAAGCCCCATTTGCAATCACATCTGTGTAGCTGCACACACACATTTATTTTGATAGTGTCTTACACATCGTTCCAGGGTGTCTTCACTCAGGTTCGAACACACACAAATCGCCACTCACCCCTGCACCTCAGCTCTGATCTTGTCCATAACTGCCACTCTTCTGTGAAAAGGAGCCGATGGCACTTGTACTTGGAAAAGTTCTTCTAAGCAGTGCTGAGATGAACCTTCCACTGCTGGATGAGGGAAACAGCACTAAACCATGAGTGAGCTTGTTTCTAGTTTGCATTCTGTTACTTAGATAAATAAATAAATAAAGCGCCTACCGCGTATCAGGGATCATGTTAAGAATTTTCTTGCATGGCTTCGCGGTTTCATTTTCACCTATAAATAGTTCAGGTTAGGTATATATTATTATTACCCCCATTTTGGAGATGGGAAGATTGAGACTTCGGAAGTTTAAATAACTTACTGAAGGTTAATCCACTTATTACACAAAGCAAGTAAAATTCAGGTATATATTCTCAGGCTCCAAAGCTGTTGTTATTTTCACTACATCATTGTCTCCTCGCTAATGGCTCGGTAAATCTGAGTGTGAGTTTCTTCTACAATTTAAGATGTTGGATTTGATTATCTCAAACACTCTCTGATCCATCTAGCTCCAAATAATGATGTTCTGTGACAATGTAAGTAACTCTCTCCTGATTCTGTTTGCCTCTTTCTGTCTCTCACTGTGAACCAAGTTTCAGTTAGTCACTTGCTTAAGGATTCTTGACCGATGCTACCTACCTCTTTAGTATGTGTACATTTCTCCTAGGGCACCTTGACCCGTAACCATTTTGTCTGACACAAGTATGGAAAAAATGAGTCTTTGAGGAACTGGGGCTAACCCAGCCAAGTAAAATGTCAACCAGATGTGCTAACTTATGCATACATATATTCAGGGAGTGCCAAAATGTCCATCGGCTGAAAAAGATCTCCAGCATTTATGTGTCAAATACCTAGATTTTTCCTCATTAGTGTAAGTCTTTTGAATCCAGTTACCCTGACAGGCCCTCCTGTGAACATGTAAATTCACATTACATAAAGCAACATATCAACTGTTTGTGCCAGCTAATTCTCGAGCATGTGTTTCGTGTGTACCAGAACTTAAACAAGAGAGTGCTGAGAGAACAGAGCACATGAATTTTGATGAAGAATGTACTGGAAGAGGCAGCAGTATCCTCCCTGCTCACAAGACAGGCTGGGAGACGGCCTTCTCCTTTACCATTTGGGCATAGACTTTTGCTGGCCGAAATCTCCCATATATAAATGAAATTCTAATGAATGAGGATTTTCTTCTGATCTATTAAGGGAAAAAAAAATAGAGTTTAAAGGCTTCTTCATCTCCCTATGCCCACACCCACTGTGCCCCAATTCTAAGCTCTATTCCCAATAAAGCATAATGCCTGGGATTCCAATTCAGAAGGTCGATGCTTCGGCTTAAAGAAGTATGCTAGGTTGTGATGCTGAGCCTGATCTGTCAGTATCAATCTTTGCTGCTTTGAAATAAGTAAGTTTATCAGATCAATTTTGGTTGGAACGATATGCTGAGAAAAGGCCTAAAAGGAGGCATATAAATAAATTCCTTATTATTGTTAAAATTTAAAAAAAACATGGAAATAAAGCAATTATAGAGAAGAAAATTACATTCATTCATAACTGCACCCCCAAAGATAACCACCCTTCAGACCTCCCTAGATACCATGGGGTGGAGTTGCTAGAACTTTGCAGAAATACATGACAAGCATTTTCCCCAGAGGAGGTAATTTTGAAAGGGAGGTTGGACAGCATTTTATGGTAGAAGTAGGCAGACCTGGGCATGAGCCATGTCAGAGATCAGGGATGATTTTCCTGATCCTGCAGGAGGAGGCGATGGCACAGGAAGGGCTAGTGAAAGAGGCAACAAGAAGCTTCAAGACACTGACTTCATCCACCAAGCCACTTTGCCCAGGTGGACTTTGGACATCAGGAAGTGCTTTATGCCACTGACTTAAGACATTTTCTCCTCCTGGCTGTGTTTACACCTCAGTAAAATAAGAAAGTCAGGCTAGTGAAGCTCTAAAGTTCCCTTCAGCCTATGATTTGTTCCCCTTGAAGGAGGAGTTGATATTCTGCTGTCCCTGAGTCCTCTCAAGGATTCAGCCAGGGTCTGGCATGAGAGCTCCCAGATTCAGAAGTTTCTCATTTCAACCCCAGAGGAGTCCCACAAAGTGAGTAGTGCCAGTGGCTCCTTTAATATTGAAGAGTGATTGGCAGTAGGAGGAGCCTGGAGTTCCGGTTTGGAAGACCCTATTCAAATCCAAGCCACATCCTTTACTCTGTGCAGATCTCTGAGCAAATGACAGTGACTTCATCTCCTAGGGCCTCAGTTTCTTCATCTGGAAAATGGTACTAATCACACATCTTCAAAAGATTGTTTCTTCATCTGGAAAGTGGTACTAATCACACATCTTCAAAAGATTGTTGTGAGAATGTGTTGCTGCATATCGAAGTGCTCTGCAAATTTAAGCACATTATGCCATAAGGGAGCAACAGGGAAAGAGTCAGAACTGAGGGATTCCTTCCCACCAAATGTCATGACTTATTGTTACTTTTCTATTTTATCTGTGTAGTGGTTTTACCTTTTAGATAATTTTCACAGGTATTATCTCAATACAACTTCACTGGCTGGGCATAGTGGCTCACGCCTGTAATCCCAGCACTTCGGGAGGCCAAGGCAGGTGGATCACCTGAGGTCAGGAGTTCGAGACCAGCATGGCCAACATGGTGAAACTCTGTCTCTACTAAAAATACAAGAAAATCTGCCAGGCGTGGTGGCATGTGCCTGTAATCCCACCTAATTGAGAGGCTGAGGGTGGAGAATGGCTTGAACCCCAGAAAAGGAGGTTGCAGTGAGCCAAGATCACGCCACTGTACTCCAGCCTGGGTGACAGAGTGAGACTCCATCTCCGAAGAAAACCAAAACAAAGAAACAACTTCACAGCGACATGGGAGACAGAGAAAGCCAGAGGTGCAGCCTCATATGACAGATGATTTGAACCTGAGGGTCTTCCCATGACTTGCAGGAGGACATAGAATGACTTAGTTGTTGCTGGATACCATAGTCAGAACTGGGAATTGGATTTCGCCTGGCTAATGAAAATGTTGCAGGACTTACGTGAGACGTAAGTCCTTGAACTAACAAGAAACCTCCTGATTCCTTGAACAAGAAACCTCCTTCACGTCCTAGTACCCTTTCTAGGCCTTGGCAACCTCTTCTATGAAAGGAGAGGATGGAGCAAGACTGGGATTTTTTTTGAAGGCTCTTCAGCATTGCTAGCTCATTATTCTGAGAGTCAAAGTGATGTCTCTGCTGTTGGGGAAGTGGCTGTGGTTTAAATTCCGAGTCTGTTAACTGGTCCTAGAGTCCGTTTCCTCTACAAAGAGAGTAGCCATTGGCAGGAGTGGACGTGGGCCAAGCCAGGGCCCCACTCCCTTCCTTATCCACCCAGGCCGTGGCCCCTCCTTGGCAGGCAGAGGCGGGCAGGGTGCTGCTGGCCCGAGGGTTCTGGGCAGGCAGCCGTGTTCCAGCACTCCGAGGAGACCAGATGCTGTGGGCACGAAGGTCCTCAGGCCCACCGAGGATGGCGTTTCTCCCGTCATGAGGGGAGGGACAGATGAGGGCGAGTGCCCTCTAAGAAGAAAGGAGAGCGTCACAGGAAAGGGGCGGGACCCACAGGCCGGAGCAGCAGTTGTAGAGGGATTCGGCCTCTGAGTGAATTTTCCAGGGGAGGGTGGGAGAAGGCTGCAGCGGGACCTGAAGGGTGGGTGGGCCGGGAGAGGGGGGAGCTTCGGGCAAAGGCGCCTCGGCCCTGCGTGTGGGCAGCAGCAGGAGCGTGGGCTGCTCGTGGGTCCGGCGCGTTCCGGCCTAAACGGCCCAGACAGCATCTCAGCTGTAACTCTGCAGTTGTTCCAGTGCCACCCGGCTTCCAGGAAATGTTTCCAGCACGAGAATAAAGCCTTCTTAATCTCCTGCCTGCCCGCCCGGTGCCAGGCCACGTGGCTGCGCAGGCAGAGGAGACCTCACCCTTCCCCTCCCTCCAGGCCCGCTAACGCCCGAGCGCTTCCGGCGCGGCCCGGAAGTCCCGCTCCCGGAGCCTCCCCCGAGGCCAGCCCCCGCCCCGGATGGGAACTCTGGAAGCACAGTCCTCCTCCCACGGCAATCCAGCACGGAGAGGGGCACCCACACCCGGTGGCCCTGGAGGACCAGCCGGCCGCCCCTTCTCCCATCAGGCCCTCCGCCAGGTCCGCGGCCACAGATCAGCCGTGGACACAGCTACCGGGGAAGGGGGCGTTTGTCCCCCGGAACGTTCCCTCCCGGGGAGCTGCGCCCTGGGGCCTCAGCCGGGAAGGCGGCCCGGTGAGTTGCAGTTCCCGGGACTTCCGCCAAGGGGAGACAGAACTCCAGAAATGAGCGCCGAGGCCGGGCGGGCGGCTTCTGTCGGCCTGCAGCGTCCGGGAGCGCGCCGGGGTCGCTGCTGGGCCCGCGTTCCGCCTGCGGCGGGCTCCTCTCCACCCCGCACTCCGCCGCCTCGTGATCAGGGCGCCTCCTTCCTCTGGTCAGCCCCCTTCGCCTGCAACAGGCCCCAACACGAGGGGCTTGAGGAAACAGGGTTTATTTGTGTGGCTAAAAAAAAATCGGAGGCGGTATCTTCCAGCCCTGTCTACAAAGGACGCACTCCAGTGACCCAGCCCGGCTCACGGTCAGCCCCTTTCACGAAAACATTCATGAAATCCTTCTCAATTCAGAAACGATTTTAAAGATCTAGCTCGTATTCATAATCACTAGCTGGGGCCGGCTGGGTGGCTCACTCCTACAATCCCAGCACTTTGGGAGGCCGAGGTGGGTGGATCACCTGAGGTCAGGAGTTCGAGGCCAGCCTGGTCAGCATGGTGACACTCCTAGCTGCGTGTGGTGGCGCGCACCTGTAATCCCAGCTACTCGGGAGGCTGAGGCAGGGGAATCGCCTGAACCTGGGAGTCAGAGGTTGCAGTGAGCCGAGATCGTGCCACTGCACTCCAACCTGGGCGACAGAGCGAGACTCCATCTCAAATAAATAAATAAATCATCTACTGCTCTGTACGTGACCTTTTCTGAGCATGAGACTGAAGGAAACCTTACAGCAGATTAATATAGGACCCAAAGTTGTCATTCACATCTTATAAAAATGAGTGTGAAGGCAGTGCTTTAAAGTCTGAAGTGCAGGCACGCCACTGCAGAGCCCACGAAATGTGGCTCCCTGGGACCTTTTCTAAGAGCACAGTGTGGCTTTCCTCCTTGGCCCCACGGGAGGCCGTCTAGTCTGCTGGGTTTAATGAAGGAGACAGGAGGCTGGAAAAGGCATCCCCGGGGACCGGCTGCAGCCCGGGGGACCAGCCCTCTGGTTGCTTCTCTCTGTCGCTGTATGACACAGCATCTGCCTTCACTCGGAGCCTGTGCCACTCTGGGTAACTCGTAAGTCTGGAGCACTTAGAAAGAGATAGGAAGGGACAGAACAGGAACTGAACTTCCACTGGGAAGGCTGGTCTCTGGACCGACCGATAGAACTCACAGCACATGCTGAGACAGTGACTAGAATACAGCCGGAAAACTCCGTGACCCAAAAAACCCATTCTGGCCCCGGCCTTGAGGGGCACTGGGCAGACCCAAGGAGGGTGTGGCTGTCTTTACAGACAGTGGTGTCTTGCAGAGGCACCTCGGATCAGTCACCAGTGCTCCAGCTGCCGGCTGGCTGCATGCAGCAGAGCTGGAGCAAGGCAGAAAGCCGTTCCCGTGGAGGCTGCTGTGAAGTGCAGCTTGCCAAGGCAGAGGCTCAGGGACGGGGACGATGCCTGGGTCCAGTGATCAGAATTAGGATCAATGACGGGGTTGCTGAGGCAGCCCCAAATTCCAGCTGGAACAGGAGATGGAAGCTGAAATGGCAGCAAGGGTGGGCCGTGGGGTCTCCCAGGATGCTGCTCAGGCAGTCCTGGATGTGGTGATACGTTAAATTGATAAGCAGGGCTCAGAAGACCTCATCTATAGGGCGAAGAGGGATGAAGGGTTGGAAACTAAGCAGGGTACAACGTTCTGAGCCAAGACCTTTATCAAAGTCAGGGTACGACATTCTGAGCCAAGACCTTTATCAAAATCCTTGACATTAAACTGGAAACTAATGTTTTACAAGGAAGGAGGGACTCTTGGGCCTCGGTTCAATTAACTTAGATCATTTGCAAATTAAAAAATTTGGAAAACTACTCAGTACTATTTGTAAACAGTGGTGATGCTGGTCAGAATCTAACAGAAAAGGCACGAGAAGACACTGGTACTGATTTTGCCTCTGTGCAGGTGGTAGGGACCTGAGAGACTGAAGATAAGGACATGTAGCAGGGAGTCATGGACTTCCTTTCACTGGGGGTCTCTCGGTCTGGAAGACGCAAGGACAGGCATCTAGGATGCGAAAGTTAGACTCACATTTGGGTGGGGTCTGGTGTTAGGGTGGAGTCCAATGCAGGTGGCTTCTGTGCTTTCCTCCCTGACACCGTGGACTCTTTATGGAAACTTGCAGCTTTGAGCATAATTGAAACTAGCACAACATACATCCTTAGAATGACACAGATACACAGGCCAGGCTAACAGTTTCATGATGAAATGCATCTTTACACCCATTGCTAGGAATGTGTTCTAAAACCATAATTGGTGTCCCCTTTTCCAGCTAGACAAGACTGGATGCCCCCTTCCTTTGGGCTTCCTCAAAGGTTTCAATGACTTTCTCAAACTGTTCAGTCCCCACCCTCACCTCTATTTTTGTATCTTCTCCCATTTATGCATGTGCCTCAGTGTGCTTAGATGGAAAAAAATAAAAGAAATGGAACTGAGGGCCCCATCTAATTTCACTTGCGGAAAAGTTTTTGAAAGGAGAGGTGAGAAGATTCCTTTTGCATAGCACATTAAAATAATTTATGGAGAACTTCTCCCTTCCAGCTAAGGAGGTGGTCAAGATGAGAGGATAAATCTTTAAAAGAATAATGTTTTCAAAATCAGGTTCCTTGCCCTCTATCCTTTGATGTATGAGTGTAAGAGTAGGTAGGACACATGGTGAAATATACATGAGAGCTCAGAAGAGAATAGCAGAGTGGAGGAAATATTAGTGTTTACATCAAAACTCAATTGGAACACTCATTTCAAGGTGATAGTTTATTATGTTGAATGCAATTTAGTCCCAGAAGGATATTTCCTTTTCATCTCCAGGACTCTCCCCATGCCCGCACCCCCATCCCCACTTCCCATTTCCCTTTCTCCCCATATCGAGATGTAAGGAAGCAAAACACATCCACTGTGGACTTAGTTATTTATGGCTGCAGGTTTTGCAGACTGTAAAGGAAAGGAAGAGGAAGAGGTAGAATCCTTTGGACTCTGCCAACAGTTCCCTAGCTTTTTGGAGACTTAATCAGATAGTTTTAAACAAATAAGAAATTAACACAAAGGATTATGTTCTTGTAGAAAGCCAACCAAAGAGATCAACTTCAAACAAAACTGTCATTCTTCTTGGGTGTGGTGATAGACTCTTGTAATCCTGATGCTTTGGGAAGCTCGGGCAAGAGGATTGCTTAAACCCAGGAATTCAAGACCAGCTTAAGCAACATAGGGAGACCCCCAACATTAAATATAAAAATAAAATCAAACAAAAACTATTACCTTTTTTCTTTCTTTAGCTTGAATCCCTCTTAAACATACTTTAAGGATACTCAACTAGAGCAAAAGTTAAGTGGAGACAAAACTGATCCTGTTGAGGAGGGCAAACTGGAAAAGCAGCCTCTGCACCCCTGGAGGCAGTGGGCCCATTGGCTGATGCCCACATGGGGTTCGGTGAGGCTGTCATCTAGGCATTCAACCAGCTGCCCGGTGGCAGCCTTTAGCCAGGAACTGCTGTGTGCAGGTCCCCAGGCCTCCCGGTGGGCTTGGCTTGTAAATTACTCTAAGGCTTACTCAGCACCCTTCAGGAGAGCTTAGAGTCTTGACCCAGGTGCCTTCCTCCCCAGCAAGAGGCCTGTTTCCTTACCTGTCAGCTCCTGTCCTGCAGCCACAGTGGCAGCAAGTACCTGGGGAGCCAAGGCCTGGCCACACCCTGCCTGCACCTGGTGTCTCTCTCTGCCCTTAGGGGTGACTTCGTCCTGAGCGTGGGACAGACTGGTCTGAGCCTAGATCTGCACGCAGGCCCTGAGGTGTGTTTTGAGGGTGGAGAACTGCCTTCTCTGTGTGGCTCTACCTAATAGCATGAGGCTATTGTGTCAGAAACTTATATTTCAGATTTTCTGTTGGTGCAGTGCTCAGTGAAAATGAAGGAAAGTGGGGATGATTCTCTTCTGACAACTTTTGTGGTCTCTCTCTTGACACTCGTAGTAAATACTCTTCCTTGATTACAAGCTTAGAAGCTGTGAGTCCTGAGTGGAGGGGGAGGGAGAGGAAGGGAGGAGGGGGAGGAGAGAAGAGGAGAGGGGAGAGAAGTATAAGATTTGGAAGTGACCTAAAAAATCCTATTCTAATTTCATTTTTTGAAGTTTAGTAACGTGAGATCCAGAGAGAAGAATGACCTTAAAATATTTTATGGAACGTTTGTGGCAAATCTAGGATTCAAAATTCTGTCTCCTGACTGAACATTACCACAGATCTCACTAGAAAAGGTGGTGTATTAAAAGCTGTAAAGATAATGGTAGCTGATTAAAGTTTTTCAAAACTCTATTCTTTACCTGAAAGCTCACAATTGAACCCTGGCAGTGGATACTGTGAGTTGGTTTCCATGAAGGAGCTGACTCATTTTATTCCCTTTCGGGAGAGTGGCTGCCTAGTGCCCAAGTCTAACGACAACAGACCGTCCGTCCTTCTTTCAAGCACACGCTTTGTTCCGTGAAAACACAGCTAGCTCAGCTTGCAACTCAAAGAGTGTTTTCTTGAGACCATCACACTGCTTCATTGTGCAGCGGCAGTGTTTTGGGTGACTCATCTCATCACAAAAAGATTTTTAAATTTGTACCCAAAATTTGCAATTTAATCAAATTAGGTGTGTCTTTGTTTAATGAGGGTGTTCTTCAGTGAAACTGGCTTTTGGATTTCCCCGCGAGCGTGCGGAGCTGAAGAATGCAGTGACCGCTCCTGCAATGGACTGTGTGTGCTTGGCTTGTCCATGGCTGAGGCTCCTGCTGTCTTACCCACCATTGCTTTGGCACCATCGGTGCAAATGTCAACACAGCGAAAAAGGCAAATAATGTCCTAATGTTATCCTGACAATAGTTCTGACCTCCCTAAAAGATCTTGGGCATTCTTAGAGATTTGTGGATCACACTTTGAGAACCACCAGATTAAAGAATCAGCAGATCCTTTGAGTACAAAGGCTCTGGGCCCAGAAACACTTTAGATATCTTCTTTGTGTTTTATCTGTAAGATAAGAAATGTGGGTCAGGGGGAGCGGTGGCTCCACCTGTAATCCCAGCAATTTAGGAGGCCGAGGCGGGCAGATCACCTGAGGTCAGGAGTTCCAAACCAGCCTGACCAACAGGGTGAAACCCCATCTCTACTAAAAATACAAAAAGTAAGCTGGATCTGGTGGCACATGCCTGTAATTCCAGCTACTGGGGAGGCTGAGGCAGGAGAATCACTTGAATCCAGGAGGCAGAGGTTGCAGTGAGCTGAGGTTGCACCACTGCACTCCAGCCTGGGCAACCAGAGTAAAACTCCATCTCAAAAAAATAAAAGAAAGAAAAGAAATGTCAAGGTGGCAATACAATTCTAGATAGGTCCCTCATACTGGTCTGCGATATTACTGCATTGACATCTGAATGATACAACACAGAATCAATAGTTCGGATATGGAGTCAGCCTGCTGGAAATCCATAAGGTAGTCCTGGAGGAAAATTTGATTTGTTTCCAAGACAAAAGATAAAGGTCCTTGCAAGGTTACTATAAGCCTGAAGCTTAGGGCAAAGTTTCCCTAGAATTCTCATTTCCTGGTTTACTCATGACCCCAGCGGCAGCGGCCTAGGTCAGTGAGGCTGCCACAAACTTGGAACTTACCCTGTGGGTATCTTCACACGCCAGGCTTCATGCTTCTCCTGAAGTGCAAGTTACTTCTATCTATTGACTGTAAAGTCATCTTGCCAGATTATTTTTATCCTTAAAATACTTAGGTTATATATAGACTCTCAGCAGTTGATGTTAACTTGGGCAAAAAGTAGAAATGAGACTTCTGGCCCCTACTGGGAGGTGCCGAGAAGCACAGAAGAGAAGCGAAAACACAGGCACTTGGAGATGTGCTCTCTACCTGAAGATGCCGGTGCCCTCTGAGATGCCTGGTCCCTCCAGAGCTGCTGCGGTAGGAGGGAGACTACCTGCTTTCTGAAACTCTAGACTCTAGAAGGTACACCATAAAACAGAAGTGGACAAGCCGGGTGTGGTGGCTCATGCCTGTAATCCCAACACTTTGGCAGGCTGAGGTAGTCAGATCATGAGGTCAGGAGTTCGAGACCAGCCTGGCCAATATGGTGAAACCTCATCTCTACTAATAATGCAAAAATTGACTGGGCGTGGTTGCACATGCCTATAGTCCCAGCTACTTGGGAGGCTAAGGCAGGAGAATCGCTTGAACTCGGGAGGCAGATGTTGCAGTGGGCCAAAATTTAGCCACTGCACTCCAGCCTGGATGACAGAGTGAGACTCTGTCTCAAAAAACAAACAAACAGAAGTGGACACAGGGAGAGGGTCCCTAACTGGCTGAGGAGTGGATGGCACACTCATGTGACACCTGCCTGGCCCCACTTGCCTGAACTCTTGCTGGACTCCCCTGTCTCTGTGTGTATCTGGATGCTCACTGCGTGCCCCCACCCCAGCCTGTAGACAAGCCATGCTCTCCTGCATCTTTGACGTTGTTTGTACCTGGAACACTCTCCTTTGGCCACCTTCTTTCTGGGGATCTTCTACTCATCCTTTATTTCCATGTCATATGTCACCTCCTCTCAGTGATTGTCCTTAAGTCTTAATGCAACCAAGTAAGAATTAAGTCCTTCTTCCTCCTTTGTGGTTTGGCAGCTTCAATAATGCAACTTTCAAACATTTATTATGTTATATTATAGTTAATTATTTGCCTGGCTTTACTGTTCAGCTTAAAATTCTCCAAGAGCTTTACAAGTGTAAACAAGCTCTGTGTCAGGTACCAGCCAGGAGCTGGAAATATATCGAGGAAAATAGCCATAGCTCCAGCCCTGAAAGCATTCCTGCTCTAGTGAGGAAGGCAGATACTGCACCAGTAAAACTAAAGTATGTTATGGTGTGTTATAAAGAAAATAGATGCACAGTGCTAGAAAAGATAGGCTGTTTAATTAATTTCTTATATTGCAAATGTCTGGAACATTGTCTGGGGAACTGCAGGAGTTCACCCATTTCTTCCTCGTACCCCTCATTGTGCCCCTGAGAGTACTGAGGACTTAAGAGGGCCCTGCAGAAAACCCAATGGACTGAATGAAAGAATGTGCAATGAAGGGGCGGATGATAGAGGCATGGCAGAGTTCACAGGACACATGTGATGGGAACTAGCAACAGTGGCAGTCACTTCTGCCCTTGGAAAAATAGGGCAAATAGCAGGCCAGTTGATAGGTACATGGGTGGGCTGTAGCTTTGCAAAAGGAGCTGCCCAACAGAAGCTGGGTGACAGGTCTTCAAACTCTGTCCTCCAGCTCCTGTCTCCTTCTGGAGAATTCTATTGGTCACACCCATCCAGAAGCAGAAGGCAAGGGAAGCTGGGGTGGTGCTGTCTGCAGAGGGCCGTCTCCAAGGCACCGCACAGGACAGGAAAGGTGGAGAGTGGAACTGGATGATCAGTTGAAGAGTCGCCAGCCCACATGGTTACGAGAGTGGGCTTCAAATCCAGCAGTCTTTGGCCTTAGACAATTCTGAATCAAACCTCATGCCAATCTATAATCTATATTGGCACTCCTGGTGGCAGAGTTTATAGAAGGGGCATTCCCTTAGGCTCTGGAGCCAAGTACTTCACATGTGATACTGCCCACCTACATCTAAGGAACAGAACTCTGGACAAATAAAATTAAAGACAGAGGATAAAAGAATAAGCAACCTGGTCAGGTGCGGTGGCTGGTGGCTCATGCCTGTAATCCCAGCACTTTGGGAGGCCGAGGTGGGTGGATCATCTGAGGTTGAGAGTTCAAGACCAGCTGGACCAACATGGAGAAACCCTGTCTCTACTAAAAAATACAAAATTAGCTGGGAGTTATGGTGCATGCCTGTAATCCCAGCTACTTAAGAGGCTAAAGCAAGAGAATCACTTGAACCTGGGAGGCGGAGGTTGTGGTGAGCCAAGATCGGGCCACGGCACTCCAGCCTGGGCAACAAGAGTTAAACTCCTAAACTCCATCTCAAAAAAAAAAAAAAAAAAAAAGTAAGCAACCTAATGTCTCACCCCTCGGGGAGTTATGAATCTGTTTCATGAAGAAAACAATGTCCATGAATGATATTTTATACTTACAGAACCATACATAGTGATTAAAAATTAATATAAAACCATCTGAGTACTGCACATGCTTGAGGGCTTGGTAGAGATTAGGTGTGATTAGAATCAGGTTGAATTAATCAGGTAATAACATCTTAGATGTAGGATAAAGTTCAGTTAAACTGAGTTTAGAGGAATGTTGCCTCACCTGTAAAAATAGACTTTCTTCCCCAGACATTTAATTTGGGGGAATTCTGAAATAACTAGTTAATTTCACAGTAGATTTAAATGTGTCCTGGTTTATTTCTATTTTCAAGGAAAGAGACATTCTCTCTACTATTAGAGGTTTACTGAATCTGGGGAGAGATTTAGCATTGATCTGGCTTACCTGATTGATTTCCAATTCCCCAGAGACTCTGAGCAGCTATGGATTCAGATGTTTTTGCAGCTAATCATTTTATATTCATGTTCACTAAGCCCATCTTAGTCACTAATTTTTCCTTTTAGGGCCACAAGGTAGTTTATGAAATTACAATCAATTTTACATCCTATATTTAGGAATGACCACTGATTACTTTTTAATAGATGTCACATACAGAATAACAATCATTTATAAATCATTCTCTGCCCCCCTCCATCTCCCGCGTTGTTTTGCTTTCCTTCCTCCCAATCCATGTTAATTGGGCTTATTGAGTCACTTGAACACCAAGTGTTTAAATATTCTCTCTTTTACCATAAAGGCAGCTCCCTCATGGGGTCTCACCACTTGGAAGTATGTTTCTCAACTTCTGGTTTCCACGCTAGGCTGAGAAGAGGCAATTGGACTCTCCAAGGCATTACAAGGAGAGAGCAGACTCAGAAGTTTCCTTGCTTTTGATGGTTAAATTGGAATCACCTTTGCCTGTTGATTTTAAATCCCTGAAAGTGTTTTATCTATGCCTCTGTCATGAGATGCCCAATGAGGAAAGGCAGACATCACATAGATGAAGTTAATGGCGAGGAGCCTCTGTGAGGAGCAGCCCTGGGAGAGCAGTGGTACAAGTAAAAGTAACAGCAGCAACAAAGGCTCTGAGCCTGGGACCAGTGTGGCACATGTGGAGACTCCTGGTGCACACTGAGTGTGGCTGGGCAACAGTGAGAAGGGACAGACAAGGAGGTGGAGTCTGCACATGATGGCCAGAAGAAGTTGCACATGCCACATATAACACAAATGCCATGAGACATTTTTAAGAAGTTTGGGTTTGATGACATGTAGAATAGAAAGCCACCAGAGGTTTTCAGGTGGCAGAAGTGTGAGCTGATCTATCAATGTTTAGGAGGGCGAACGTGATTAGAGCAGGGCCAGTCAGAGCCTGCTGCCGTGTTCCTGTGCCTGGACTCAGGTGGGAAGGGTGGAAAAAATGAGATAGACTCATATTCAGAATAAACCTGAAGCCAGAGCCTACAGTGCCTGCTGATGGGTGACCAGGAAAAAAGAACCAAAGATGGCATCTAGGGTTTTAGCTGAGAAAGGAAGAACAGCAGTGGTGTTTTCCAAGACCGAGACCCCATCAAGGGGAGCAGATTTCAGGGGAGGAAAGTGGTGGTGAAAAGGACAAGTCAGCATTGTTCATTATGCATATTTAAGGGTGCTGTTGGACAGCCAAGTGAAGTTGTCATGTGGATGCTTAGATTGAGGGACTTAAAAAGAGGATTTGAGAATAGAGGTGTGCATCCCAAAGCCATTAGGAATGAGTGGTTTTCCTGGGTATGAACTCAGTGAGATGACATAGGGAGTGAGAGCTGATCAGGAAGAGGAGGAACAGCCAGCCAAGACTGAGACAGACCGTGGAGAATCAGGTGGAAGAAAAGCCTGGAGTGTGGCTTCCCAGAAGCCAGCTGAGAAAAGTGCTTCAAGAGGAAGATGGTGTCCTCTGTGCTAAAAGGTACTGCATTGAATGAGAGGAATTTTAATCATTGTTTTTGGCACAGGGGAGTTCATAGGTGATCTTGACAATAGCAATTTCAGTAGCAAAATGGGAACAGAGCCTGACTGGAGTGGATGTAAACCAGAGAACAGAAAGCAAAAAGTGCAAACCAGAGAGCATATGTGATCTTTTACAAGAGTTTTGTTGTGAAAGGGAGCAGAGAAACAAGGCAGTTACAAGAGGGAAGGGCATGGAGCCAAGAGAGCGTTTGGAATGTGTATGATGATGATATGATTATGATAATGGCCCCGATCATCACAATCACAATGCACTCCATGTGTTGAGGGCTTACCATGTGCCAGGCACTGTGCCAAGCAGTCTCCATCATGAGCTCATTGCACTTCTCAGCAAGCCTAAGAAGGCTCGAACATCATCACCGATTTAGAGGTGAGAAAACTAAGTATCAGGGTCCAAATCTGGTGAATGATGAACTGGGAGTCCAACCAAGATGTGTCTTACTCTAAGTCAACATCTTGTAAACACAGCAGATGGAGACATTCCCATTCAAAGGCCAGCTGAAAATGAATGAAATTCTTATCTGTTGTTAGTAAAGGCCTGTTTTGGTCGCAAGGGATAGAATCCCACCTCAAACTGACTCAAGAAAATAAAAAAGTGAGGGAGGTTTAATTCAGGTATTTCAAAAATCTCTAAGAAGATCTGACTTCAGTATAACTGGATGCAAGGGCTCAAACAGTGTAATTAGGATCCTCTCCATCCCTGGACTCAGGCCTCTGCTTTCCACCCTGTAGCACTTCGTCTCCGGCAGGTTCCCCATATGCTGACATCTAGCAGATCATGGCTTACTTCCAACCATTGGAAAATGCAGGAGTCAAAGTCTCATGTGGCTGGGTGGCTCCTGTTGCATGACTTTGGCCACCCGCTCATCTTAGAAACAATCACTTTCCCCAAAGACACACAGTGTTCTCCTTGGCCCTGGCCCACACGCCTGGCTCCAGAGCCAGCAGGACTGATCTGGACATAGAAGTTGCTCTCTAAAGGAAACATCCAGGTTGCATGAGCAAAAGAAGGGATGCTGGGCAGGCAGTGAAGGGCAGATGTCCACTGAAGCATGAAGCACATGGACCTGACACTCCTGCAGTGTCAAGATATGCTTCCCAGCATTCTGCTCAAATAGAAGTTCTATGAGGGTAGAGATCTTTTTAGGTCCTGTTCATCAAATATAGTCTCTAGCACAGTGACAGGCACATCATAGGCTCAGGTTAAATAAAATAAAAAATATGTTTATTGAATTATTGAGTGACCTCAAGTGATTCTTCTATAATACTGGTCTGTTTCACTTGATACGGTTACTGGTTATTTTAATTTTGGCTGGAGAGCTCTTCATGTGAAAATCATCATTATTTTTCTTAACTATAATTCTCCAACTCCCTGAAACCCTTAGTTTATTTGGAAATAGGGTATTCAATTGTTGGCCTACTCATCACAACAGTGTTTTTGATGTTATTTTATTCAAAGCGGGGAAAAAAAAACTGTCTTGGTATAAAATCTTCAAATCTCTTTGTGATGTCCCCTGAGGGTACGAACCTGGTGGTTTAGCCAGAATTGAAATCCCCACAAATTCTAAGGAAGCTTTGCTTTGTTGAACCCCTGGGGGTTTATCTCCTCCCTGCTGACTCTGTAAGGTGAGGCAGAGCTCTGGGGAAAGACAGGTGCATGACAAAAAGCTGTTTGGGGTGTATTTGCTTCTGATACTGAAGTGCCTGCGGCAAAGCCGTCTGTCTGGGAAACGCAGGCTCGGGTGGTGGAGAGAGGAACATTACACAATCCTTGTAGAGGATTTGAAATGTTGTCTTGTGTGCAGTGTCAGTGGGAGGATGCTGAAGGGCTTGGGCTGCCTAGAAGACATTTGAGATTTGTGTTATGGTTGTGGGGGGAGGCTTATAAGAAAAAATACAGAAGGCCGATCTCATCCTATGTCGATCTGATGCCTTTTTTTAAATGATTGCCAAGAGACAGCCACGTGCTGCTGGGGGAGATGCTTGAACAGGGGAGTGGAACAAGCAAGTGAGAAAGATAGAGGGCTAAAATAAAAAAAATAGCAAAACCTCCTGGGAACGCATGCAGAAGAGAAGCAGAGTGTAGTGAGTAGCCTGAACAGGAAGGGGTGCTTTGACGATGAAGCTCAGGGGCTGCAGCCCCGGACTGTCTGGGTGCAAACCCTAACTTACTCAGGCCTCCTTTGTCCAGTTGGGAGACTTCGTGCAAGATGCAGATAATCTGTGTCTCAGTTCCCCTACTGGTAAAATACGAGTAATAAAATAGTACTGCTTCACAGACGCTAGACACCCGTTGATGTATTTAAAGCATTTTAAACAGTGCTCGGCACAGAGAAATCAATATGTGTGGGTTTGTTTCCATTGTTATTAGTCTGAATGGGAAAAAGATGGGAATGTAAGTCTGAATGTGCATGGGAGAAGTTATGAGCTTTGGTCTGAATATTCAGAGGGCAAAAGCTTTGAGAGGTGTGGTGTGTGTGTGTGTGTGTTTGTGTACGTGTGCACACCAAGGAGGAACAGGAGGAGACAAGGCTGGTCTGAGATGGATCTCCTCTGGCTGTGTGCAACATATTTTAACATCCTGGGGACAGAGAGCACCTGTTGGTTGTCTTGCAACTTTGAGAAGAGCAATTGCTCTGAAGTCAGAAATGGAATTAATGTCATGGAAAGAAGCAGAGGCTGATGTGAATAATTAAGCCTCCTAATGAGAGCATTAATATTTCCCCAATAGATTGATTTAGTGTTTCTTTCTCTGGGATTGTTGCACAAACTTACCTGAGCTAGCCATCTATCTTGATTGTTCAGGACAAACTGCACTGAAAAAAAAAAAAAAAAAAGAAGAAGCTGGTAGACCACTTAGTTTCACACTGCAACGTGAAACTAAATGCTAAGCAGGGAGGCCTCCTTCCAGGAAATGCTGAGCCCGTGGCACGGTCCTGAGTGGTAGGACGTGGAAATTAGGACTCCAAAGCAAGTCATCACTGGGCTCCACCTTGTTATTCCTTATTGATTTTTACATTATAAATTGGCTCAGTTCATTAGCCCACTCTCCAGCATGTAATGGGCTAGAGGCTCATGTCTTCCAAATGGACTTGGAAACTGAAGTCAACTTTTCTTTAACCATAAGAACACCCTTGGGTAGAAATGATTTGCTCATTACAGACAAACCACTGGGCAAACAAGCTAGAATGTGTCTCTGTCAGGGTTCAAGCAGAGTAGCACGATCAGAAGATGTATGTGTATATAAATGAAGTTACTGCAGGGAATGGTTTACCCCATTGCAGATGATGACTACACAAGACCAAAGTTCTTAGGGTGGACAGTCAGGAGAGGAAGATCGTGAACCAGCTAGAATCCAGTGGGCAGGAGTGAAAACTGAGTGTGTAAAGGTGGCAGCCAGGAAGGAAGGTTTGGGAGAAGGAATGCCTCACTGGCCGAGGGGATGTTTAGAATCTCTCCCTCAGGGGAGGACCAAGCTCTTTCACAGACTCCCAACTTGTTAATCAGGTCTGCAGGAGACAATCTCCCTTTCAATTAATTTGAAGTCAGCCGGTGAGGGATTTCCATCATAGCTGCAAAATTTTGCACAGGAGCACCTGGATCAGCGTTTGGCTGAATGACTGAGAGAAGAGGCATGCATGCTGCAGAGTGGCGGCTACTGCCCTCTATCCTCCCACCCTCCTGAGGGGGTCTCCCTTGCAGCCCAGGTAGATGGAAATACACTAGAATGCTGATTCCGGGGCTGCAGTTCAGCCTAGCTGAGCTGACATAAAAAAGCCCTCACAGTTGGAGAGCACAGCACGGGAGTAAAACCAGCTTAGAGGAGGACTCTGACCTGCCGGTTGGCAGGATAGCAAATCAGATTATAAGACTGCCCATATTTATCATAGTCTATGTACATCTCATGTCATTGATTTTAGCACTTCACATTTACATGCAATTTCATGAATTCCAAGCATTTTTTTCATCTGCAATCAACTTATGTTTTGTTTTGCTTTGGACTTTTAACACTTTCAAATAGATGTGATGGGTATTATTCTTTCTCATTTTACAGACAAAGGCACTAAGGGCCATATAAGTCAAGTTGCTAGCTAAAAGTTCATATGATTAGTGTGCGGGAGGTCAGATGTGTCAGATCTTTTAATTCCAAGTCCAGAGCTCTCTCCACTACCCCAGGCTGCCCGTGGTAAGATGCAGCTTGCTTGGTGGACAGACCATTTTCTTCCCTGCTGACAATTCTAGTTGCCACCGATTTTTCTAAGGCAATAGGAGCTAACCTGAAGAGGTTATGTTCAGATTATGGCTGTGGTTTACCCTTCCTTTTTATGTAATTAATAGTCTTGGAAATCTGAAAATCACATAGAATCTAATGTTACGCTCCCAGGAAGTTCCATATTTTCAGGAAAACCACTAGATCGTAAGCCCCACAAAGGCAAGGATATTTGTGCTATTCCCTACTGTATCCACAGTACTGAGTGAAGTCTGCCACATAGAAGGTTTTTGGTAAATATTTTGTATAAATAGTAATGCTCAATGAAGCTACTAATCTTGAATCAATGGAAAGCATTTATCTGTTATTGAGCTTTTGTGAAGTAAAATCAATTAGGCTTTCAAACTGACTAGATTTGTTAATGGTACTAGCTTGCTTGCCACTTTATGCTCAAAATGTACATTGTATACCCTGGCATTCTGGGAAACATGTCCTAAATACCTTCAAAGAGCCGCAGCTTAGAGTAATTCAGGAGAGACAGACAGAGTTCCAGACATTAATCTTGAAAGACAGTGTTTCTCTGGGGCATGACAGCAAAGCATCTCTCAGTATCAGCTCTATCTAGTACTGTATAGTTCTTTGTTCTGGGGTTTCTTGTCAGTAAGAACCAGGAGCCCATAGAAAAAAATGTTTTATTGTTTTGTTTCTAAGTAAGTAAGTGCCATAGACAAAGAGAGACTTTCATCTCTTCTCAAGGCAACACAAAGTCACAAGATTAATTAACCTGCAATAAACTGAGAACTGCTCTTTATCCAGTAGGTGCTCTCTGTCTAGCGTGTTGTTCCTGGCGCTAAGTGGTATGATGCTTTGGCTCCATTCTCTTATGGGGTTTTAGACGTCTCTCCTAATGCAGTCAACAGTCCTTGTGATGGGCAGTGGAGCGCAGTAGTTAATCAGAGTGGCTCTCTAGTCTCTCCACTTGTGTCTGAAACTCAATGTTACTATTTGTTGATTGAGTTAATGCACGCCTGTGTCTTAGTTTTTCTCTGATACAACGGAGATAATAAGAGCACAGGCCTCATAGGATTGTTGTGAAGATTAAAATGCATTGATTATGCAACTTTCCTATGAAAGTGCCTGGCCTAGGACAAGTTTTTCGTGAGTATTACTGGGGAGTTAGCATTCTGCGTGGAATCGGCAGGGCATTCCATCTGGGGAAGCTGTGCATGCATCTTACCCCCTTCCTCAACGCTAATGAGAGTTTCTGGGCAGGGTGGGGCAGCACGGCAGTGGGCGCTGTGACCTTGGCCCTCCAGGAATTCTTAGTTTCTGGACAAGGACAAATAGGGGAGAAGCCCCTCACAGTCCCCTGGCCACAGCATGCTGCAACGTAGAAAGGGAGCGCGTCTGGCTCTCGGAGGAAGCCTGGCTAACGTCTCCCGGGGGATTCTTCACATTCAGAATTCAGACAAATTGCTGCTTTTTAATTAACAGAGCCCCACCAACTCTGTTATCTGTCTTCTCACGAATCTATTTGCTCTCGAATCCCTTCTTCTTTTCCCACCCTGTCTGCTTCTGAGCTGTAATCTTTCAAGCTGCTCCCTGAGGAGTGGGCTGGGGAAGGAAGGAGCAGAGAGACGGAGGAGAGGTGGAGAAGTGTAGCCAGAGTGATGGATGGCCAATGACCCACGGCCAGCAGTCGCCGGACTGTCTGCGGACAACTGTGGGAGACCTCAGCTGGCGCATGTGGGTCACAGTGTCGTCCACAAGCTGGGTGTTATTAAAGGTCCAGCAGAATTCCCTGACAGAAACAAGTGGAAGAAGCCTTCAGGAATGGATCCCAAATACCCCATTAATTTAAGTGTAATAGGACAGTTATTGAATAATAAATAACAACCGAATCAAGGAAACATATTTATCAAAGACTTATGCCCAGATAATGCAATTGTGGCTACACCAGTTGAGAAGCCATAGTATTAATAGCTGCATCACTATGAGGAAATCCTCCGCCAACGACTGTGCGAATCAACTCAGAGGAATACTCAGGGCTCTATCTTGTCTTGTCAACCCTCTGGGGTTTCCCCGAAAAGTGGCATGTTCTGTTCAGGCTGAGGTAGCCCCATCTGTGGAGAAGGTGTCACGCATTTCCACACTGGGCCACATGAAGCCGTGTTCAGATTTTGTTCTCCTGAGTGACCTCCATGAGGTCTGTGTGATGGAAATGCAAGATATGATCACCTTGTCTCAATCACCATTTCAGATCTGACCTACAGCTCTGTTTGAAGCATTCCCCGTTTCCAGAAAACAGCTTCTTTCCAGCACCATTCCCAGCAGGGCACTTTAAAATGGCTTTTGAAAAAAATATTGTAGAGTTAAAAATATCCCCTTCCACTCCCCTGCTCCTAACTTATTAGAACAACGCCTAAGGCAGCAGGCGTGTCATTGACAGTTCTATTTGTGATGGGTCTGGAAGAGTTGATATGTTTATGAATATTTACATCTCCAAGAAGAGACTGCTGTTAAGTAGATTTTTTTAAAAATCTGTAAATTTCCTCTTGTGGCATTAAAATGTTATGGACCATAACATAGGCAGAGGAAAGAATGCAAGGTGGAAGGAAGAGTGTGCCACTGCATGGGCACCCCTAAGCCTGCACTCTGCAGAGCCCCACATGACAGGGGCTATGCAGGGAGGAAGGTGAGCGAAGTGTTAGCTAGTAGATGCCTGGAGTTGTGTTGTGTTCTCCCAGCTTCCTTTTCATATGATGCCTATGATGCTTTCTGATGTTAGACAAAAGGCTCCTGGCATTGAAATCTGTCAGCAGAGGGCAAGAGGAGGGAGGCTGTGGCTCATTCCTGCCAGAGCAGACTATAAGAATGGAGAGGGCAGAGGTCAGCATGTTGGGCAGAAAGCGCATCAGCGTAGGGTGTTATTTAGTGGACCGGCTACTCCACAGATTTGATTGTCAGTCATTTTCACATGGTCAGATATGAACTACTGCTTCTTGCTTGTCTCTGTAAATACACTGCCTCCTTCCAAAGAACTTTTGACATATTTAAAATTTGGGAAATTTTTCGAAGGTGTTGACCAGGTACAAAGTAGGTATGATGCTCTCCTCCATAGCTTTCCTGGAGAATCTAAGTAAGTCATTTGAGAACACGCAGCAAGTCAAGAACTAAAGGGTGTGCATGTTCTCACACACTTCCCCAGGTCAAACCTCGGGCTGGTGTCTCCAGAGTGAGACAAAGGCAGAAACCTCAGCTCTCAGTCTCATCTCATGAAGGCAAAGAACAGGACTGTCTTTCCTTTCCATAAGCCCCTTGCTGGTGAGCATCTTGTAGCTTCACGTGCTAAGCAGTAACTCCTACTGACTGTTAAGGACTTGGCTCCACCTCTCGCTTGGCTACAGGTGACCATCGGAAGCAGGTGACTATTGAGCTATTACAGTGCCCTAATTTGCAAGTTACTTTGAGAAGAAGCCTTCCCTTGGCAGGCTGTCTAACCATTATGAAGCTGTCTACCAGTAGGCAGTCTTGTGCACATCTCTCAGTTAATTTAGAGAAGACCAGAGTAAATGTCTCTAACATGCTAGAAGATGCAGACATCACTAAATACACACTGTTCAGCAAATGTGAGGCCTGATGACAGGTGATGCTCCTGATTGGGAGATGGAAAAAGATGGCGGAGACCAGCTCACAGGGCAGGGCTTTCCAGCGGGGGCGGTAGGGGGTGGTGTCCCCCCTTAGCCAAGAGTGAAACCCTGACCCTTTATCATCTATTTTAGAGAGACTGAATTTTCATTTCTTCCTCTCCCATGATGGTGCTGCTTCACTGAGCAGCTGCCACTTCTTTTCAGAGATCTGTCCAGAAGCCGGATCCCTTGAGTTTTTGGAAGGAATGAGAGGAAATCATCTGTGGCTGTCCCTCTGGGGTGGGTGGGTCCTTTGTTGTTTACTCGGCAAACTCTTATGAAGTACTTACAGCACTAGAGCTGTGTGAAGACCATAGAGAAGCCCCTGAGAACGTGCTTCCCTGGCTTGAAGGGCCAACCATCTCAGGAGGAGACAAAATGTCAGTGTGAAAAAATAATGTGACATGAATTAGAATCCATCCTTTCAGCAGGTATGAAAGAATAGACCCCAGGATTGGTAGGGGAATTGCTTAGGGAACCCCAGCTTCCAAGCAGAGCAGGGGTTATGTGTGAGGGGCAAGGATCAGATCTCCTGGCTGGCTTCCTGGGCTTCCTGGACTGGGGATTTGAACATTAGCCAACTTTTTCCTTAAAGATGACTTCTGCAGATTCTGAAAAACATGGTTACTCTTTTGCGTATAACCAAAGGTGGGAAAGCATGTGAGAGAGGAGAGGCTCCTTTCCAGATCACCTTCTGAGATTCAGGGCTGGTCTTCAGTGTCCTCATTTGGAAATGAGAGACTGACTTCTAGGGCCCAGCTTTCACCAGGGTTTCAGGAATCTGTGACTGTTCACTACAGTTCTTTTGAACTGTAGAGTCTCATTCCATATGTTCCCCAGCATGGAACTGACTTCAAGAGCAGGGGCTCCCTATTAGTCTACTGGGATTCAGAGCCTGCCTCTGCTAATCACCAGCTCTATGACCTGGGCAAGTTACTTCACCTCTCTGTGCCTCAGTTTGCTCATTTATAAAATATGAGTCACAATAGCACCTACTTCCTAAAATTGGGTATATATTAAAGGAAGTAACACATACAAGGTGCTTGGCTGAGAGTAAACATTCACTAAATATGCCTTCTTATTGAGCTCTGGCTGCGCGCCCTCTGCCTCTTTTGTGGGTTCTTCCCTTGATGAGCTTTTAATGACTGGTGTGACTCAATCCTTTAAACTGGGCTATCAATTTCCCCTTTCCTTCTTCACAATTTAGCCTCTCTCCTTAGTGAGCTTATCTACTCCCCTATTCTCTTTTTCCCATGTTCAAGAGTCATGGCTTTCAAAGCATTGCATGATCTGGCCATTGCTTATCTCCTTTCTTATTATATTCTTATAGATATTCTTTGCCTCTAATCTCTACATTTATTATCTCTTGTTACCCCTTTCTCCATCTCCCACCTGCAGCAGGAAGACCTATGTGGATATGCACCTGTGCACCCACCCACACCCACAAGCGCCCATGCATGGGCACACATGCAAGCACATGCACACACCCTCCTTGCCTGGCTTACTCCCACTGCTCTTTCTAACTTCATCTTAGACCTGGCTTCCTTGTGGAAGCCTTTTCTGATCCTCTCCACACTATAGCAAAGATATCCCTCACAGCATTCAACACACAGGACTCTAAGTATCTTCCATATGCCAGCATCTCCCACAAGACGGTAAGCCTGGTGAGAACAGTCATTGTCTGCCATGTCCACCTTGATTTAGCACAGTGCCTGGCACCTGGAAGATCACCAAAAAGTATTTATTTTTTAAGTGGATGCATGCACTGATGAATAAAGGTATCAACAGATGAATTCCCTCTTGGATATACTCCTTTTGTTGAAAGTGTTTCTGGCTTGCAATTATTTGTGATCTATCTGCTATGAACGATTTTATCTGGCTTTCTCTCGCTATGTTTCTGTCCCGCCTTTTCTCCTGTGCTTTTCGTCATGCACATAAAAGCAACCACACACAATCACTCACAATTGAGAGCATCAGTGGATGGACAAAATTGAATGAGGAAGAAGGCTCTGCGTGGGCAAGGACTGATTCTGTTTGTCAGGATGCGTGTTGTCTAATCGTGCACACACCAAGGCTGCAGACTGTGTCACGGACCCTCCTAAAGCAATATCACAATGAGGCCGGAAATCTATTTCCCTGTGTGTGCGCAGCTGCCACCTAACACTTTGGAGAACAGCAGGTGGTTCATGAAGAAGGCAGAAAGGGAAGGCTGGTTAATTTCAGGGCTGAGGAGCAGAGGGGCTGGCAAGTGGGGCCCTTGGTCAGCTTGGCATCCTCAAAGATGGAGGTAATGAGAAGAATGGCTCCTTAAGAATGGCTTGGTGGGGTTTCATATGTGCTCTCTCACGATCAATTCCAGAGGAAATTTAGGCCGGTTTCAAGTCAAAATAGGATTGTTTTGAACAGCCAGAACAGAAAACTGCACCTGGACCCACAATCCCAGCTGGGCCCTCTGCTTCTTGCATCCACCCTGGTAATAAAGATTCTCCAACTAGAGGAGAATGGATGAGGCAGAAGATGGAAGGGAATCCATGTGCGGTTTGCTTGAGCCAACCTGGTTGTGCAGGGGTCCAAATGCGTTTGTATGGCTAAGTCAACAGAGGCGGCTGCAGAAAGGTGGAAAGTATCACCTCTGAGAAATGCTGGGTGCCTGCAAATGTTTTGCAGGGAACCTTTCAGGTGGAACTGCGTTTGGGAGACATTCTTTTCTCTCTTAATCTCATCCCTAATTTTCTCCCTTGATAATTAAATTACAGTAGCAGGTTGATGCCAAAAATAGAGAGGGTGGCTCGGGTGTCTTCAGAATCAAATTTGTCCCATGACGGAAATATGACTTGGTTACACTGCGGCTTTTTGCTTCAGTGAGTAGCTGAGGGTTCCAGTGTTAACTATGGCCGTTAAAGGCACCCTCCGATAATGTCTGGAAACTAGCCAGCATCTACCCCTGTGGTTCCCTTGAAGAAAGTAACTGCAGAGCTAGCTCTGGGCAAAATCCGAAAGGAGCAGGGTGATAGTTAAACTGGACCTCTCACTATCGGTGTTATTTTGGGCATGAGGAAGTCAGCGTGGGAACGGTGTTTGGGATCAGCGTTCCTCCAACTAGCCTATTGGGAGAGTTGAGCACTGGATTTCTGTGGGTGAAACACCAGCACTTAGATTCTCTACTGCACCTTTGGCATCGCTCTCTGCCTCTCTGCTGCCCCATCTGTAAGGTGGTGGTCATGATGCGCTTAGCTGGCAAAACTGTCCAAAGACTGAGAATCTGTCAAAGGGTTTGTACATCGTCCAGTGCTCGGTGCATGAGGGCAGCGTGTTTACTGCTTTTTCTCTGCTCTGTACACAGGAGGCCATTCCTGTGCATTAGGCCTCCAGGACCCTTTCTAATTAATGCTGGGAAAGGTTACTGTGCATGGCGGGGGAGGGCTGGCCACATGGGTGAAGCTCTCGGCATTCCTTGAGCACCACAGACATGCAGTGCCAGGAGCCTGCCTTCGTTAAACAGGAGCCAGGGCCTCATTGTGTTTCCGCATCACATGTGACCATGGGCCTAATGGTGGTGATTAGTCAGTGTCCGGTGAGGGAACGAGCGGGCTCCCCCGACCCCCGAGCTCTGCACGGCATGCTGAGTGATGCATTCGATGAGAGGGATGGAAAGGTCGTTTGCCAACAGGACTGGATATTGATCCCTGGAGCCAGGTCTTGGGATTTGGAGGCGAGTCACAGCCCTTTTTGTGGAATACAAACAGTATTTCCTTCCCGAGGGCTCTAAGCTTTGGAGCAGGGAGCAGAAAGGCTGCTGCTCTTTGGGAATGGAGGGGCCCGAAGAAGACCTATATAGAGTAATGTCAGAAATGCTGTGACTTCAGGGGGTTTTGTCTTTTTAAATGCATTCTTCCATCCTTTTCCATTCTTAATTCATAAAGCTGTATTCCCAGGGATGCACACCCATCACGCTGATAGAAGATTCTTTGGATCAAGGCAACAAGGGGGTATAGGATGTTTTCTTTGAATAACACGAAAAGGTCACCTTAGAGTTAAGAGCAACGGGTATATGTGTGACGCAGTTGCTGGAAGAGGCCAGGCTAGGATACTCGAAGATACAGGGCAGGGTGTCTCTCTTCTTTCCTAGAAGTTATTCTTCATCTGCTTCTAGATGAAAGTGCTTACGGGCAATTGGCACGTGCAGAAAGACTGCAGAGGATGGGAGAGGTGGCCACGGCAGCTACAGCGCAGAGACGCAAACGCATTGAGACGCAGCTCCCAGCCATGAGGTGTCACTGCTGTTTGGAAGTTGATTCAATCAATATTAATAACATGATGCCATCACCGAAGATTTATTGATACATTGAGCACTTACTGCGTGCCAAAACTGTAGCCGAGTGCTTTATAAGCATTATCTAATTTTATCCTCAGCAGCCCTAAGAAGTATTGGCTCTTGTTTTTCTCATCCCACAGATTAAAAAACAAACACACTCCCATGAGTAAGAAGTCCAAATGGTGAAAGTCTAAGTAACTTTCTCAAGGTCAGAGCTAACAAATGCTTGGGGATTAAGTAACAAGCTGAGATTTGAACTCAAACTCGCCAAAATAGTTAATCCTATCATCAAGTTTTTTTCCAAGCTAACTTGCAGTATTTCTCAGCCTTTTATAGTCCAAGCCCCCATAAAGCTTCCTGATTCCTTCCCTGCTGATCTCTACCAGGTAAGAAGATGTTCTGTGTGGTTTTACATTCAGTTCTTTGTATTATGAAATCGACAGGTATCGTTGCTTTTAAACTGTACAAACCACTCTCCGGAGTGTTTGATGTGTTTCCCTGTACTTCACCCTTTCTCCTTCTCCCATCCTGGTGGTATTGACTTACATATTCATGTGAGAGCACTTACTGAGCCCCTACAGGGAGAGATAGTCAAAATGCCTGTAGCTCTGAATGACTCACTGCCCCGCCCAAGCAAGCAAGAGGCCCCTCTCCTAAAGCAGGAGCTCATTCCTGACCATGACAGACCTGGGGGACGTCCTCCCACTTCTACACATGGCGGATCCTGCCCCCTTTCCAAATTCCTGCCAAGCCAACTCCTCAGTAAGGCCCCTTTCAGACATCCAGCCCTCCTCCCAACACATGCATGCAGGAATTAAAAGAAAACATCTCTATAGAGAAGTTGTGGATTATAGTTTGGAAGGACGGGAGGGGCCACATGGAGAAAGCTTTGACCCATGGGAAAAGAGTTTGACGTTTGGATTGCCTTAACTAAAAGCAACAGGAAACAGTTGAAGGTGTTTGAGGGAGAGAGCAGAGTTTTAGGGAGATGAGTGGAGGCTATAGGTTTTGGGGTGGGTTGGGTGAATGTTAGGAGTGAGCTTGAGAAGAACCGGAATAGCTCAGTAGGGCAGTGTGAGGAGGAGGTGATGTGAGGCATTCTCAGAGGCAAAAATATTTCTATTTAAGGGGGTCAAAGAGTGTGGTTTTAAAATGCCGTAAAATTCGGCACCTTTTGTCCAGCATTCAAGATTAAGGAGTTGACTTGAGGATGACACTAATTCTGGACAGTTTCTGCTTTGTTGCTGAGGAAGTGAGGAAATAGAGGGTCTGCCTTGCCCCATTTTCACATGAACGGCCAGCCTTCCTTTCATCCTGCAATGTCTGCCTGATGATTGGCAATTCACACACAGATGGACCCACCCATGATTGCCAAGAAGGACATCGTGACTGATGTCACTGGACTCCCTGAGCCACAGCTCCCTGGTTCCAGCACCCAGGGAGCTTCCTGTAATGCCCAGCCAGGCATTCAAAATGCAGGCACCCTCCACACCCTGTTCATGTGTGCAGGCTGACTGCCATCCAATGGGTATACACACCATTCTTCAAATGAGTGCCGGTGAGGAGACAGGGAGTGCACACAGCAGCCTTCACTGTTTAGAGTTTACCCAACTGAGCCCATCTGATCAGGGCTGGAGGGCTTTGGAAGACATGAGGAGGCAAGGACTGGGGGAAATGTAATAAATGTAAAAACTAGTCCTTCATTCCCTGTGACCCTCCCAAGACCTGCTGAGGTTGTCTTGAGCACAGGGGTACTGAGACAGAAGGAAATGTGAGGGCAGGAGGTTGGCACCTGCTGGAGCCCACAGATGTTGCCTTACCTTTTCAGGGACATAGATTTTTAAGGCTAAGCTGTGGCAAGGATAAAGCCTATGACTTTTCGCTCTCCCTAGCAATCCCCTGCCAATCCTCTGCCAATGGAATGCACTCTGAAGGCACTGAAAAGGCCTTGGAGTGCTGAAATCTTACAACACATGGATGAGAAAACAAGCCCCAGCCAGCATAGAAAGCGGGAATGGAGGCATTTGCCACCTTACTACTAACTGCTTTGAAAGAAAAGAGACAGGTGTGGGTCCCGCTGATTTCTGAAACTGTCACAGATGAGAACCAGCATGAGATGGCAGGACGCTTTGTAGCTCCCAGTCTCACATCATTGCCAAGATCACAGAGATTTGGGGGAGGAGATGTTTCAACCAAAAACAGCAGCACGGTTTTTTTGGGGGGCAACTCAGAGGCAACAGTGAGTCAGAAGAACGAGAGGAGGATGACCCTATTACAACCAGTTTTTGTTTTTTAAAACCTTGGCCTGAACTCACCTTAGATAGCAGAGAGTTGTGGGATCATAACTCAGCCCTGCCACTTGTTAGCTCTGTGACCTTGGGCTATGTACTTAACTTCTCTGTGCAGCTGTTTCATCATCTGTAATGAGGGATAATAATGATCCCTATAAAAACAGGGATTTTTGAAGAGTTAAGTTATGCATTATCTAATATCTCTAGTCTAGGGCGTGGCAATATACAATAACTCAATTTTAGTTGACATTGTTTAAGAAAACATTTGAAGCCAGGCGCGGTGGCTCAAGCCTGTAATCCCAGCACTTTGGGAGGCCGAGGCGGGTGGATCACGAGGTCGAGAGATCGAGACCATCCTGGTCAACATGGTGAAACCCTGTCTCTACTAAAAATACAAAAAATTAGCTGGGCATGGTGGCACGTGCCTGTAATCCCAGCTACTCAGGAGGCTGAGGCAGGAGAATTGCCTGAACCCAGGAGGCGGAGGTTGCGATGAGCCGAGATCACGCCATTGCACTCCAGCCTAGGTAACAAGAGCGAAAACTCTGTCTAAAAAAAAAAAAGAAAAGAAAAAAAGAAAACATTTGGAAATCATGAATCTTTTTCTATTTGTCCGTATGTATTAATGATCATGGTGTCCTTATAGTCATAGCCGATGTTGGCGAACCAACAACCTTGAGACGGGGAAGTTACTGCTTTCCCCACATTTTATAGATAAAGAAACTGAATCCTAAAGATGTTCCTATAGAACATCTTTAAGTCCTATAGACTGTGAAAGGAAGGGTGAGGGAGAGCTAAGAGATGAGTGTCCCACCTGAGCGATAACCATCCCCAGAGGGACACTAAGACAGGAGCTGATTGGGAACAAAGGCATGGCTCACGAGGCATGGCTGTGTATGGAAAGGGACATACGGGGCCAGTGCCCAGGGTTCCTGAGTCTACACTCAGAGATCTCCTCACACACTCGGATCCCATGCATCCAGCCATATGGGCATGAGAAAGAGAGGTGGCCACCACCCTATTTGTAGCGACATGGGTCAAGAGTCAAAGGGTTTCTAAAATCCTTCCGCTAAAACATGCAGTTTTAACACAGAGAACTATTTTTTTTCTTTTTTCTTTTTTTTAATTTTATTTACCAAGATAAACCGTTAACCAAATATGTCTCAATACATTTTAAAGAATTCAAGTCATGCAAACTATGTTCTGTGACCACAATGGAACTAAAATAGAAACCGGTAACAGAAAAATACCCAGAAAATCACAAATTATTTGGAAACTTTTTTTTTTTTTTTTTTTTTTTTTTTTAGAATAAAGAAGAGGAAGAAAGAGAAAGAGGAAGAGGGAGAGAGAATGGGGATATTGCTTTGTTGCCCGGGCTAGAATGCAGTCTAAATATGGGTATGCCTATAATTGTCCTTAATAATGGAGACATGAAAGAAAATGAGGGAAGAGAGTAACAAACAAGGAGCCAACCAACATTTCGTTTAAACTTCTAAGCTGATATGATGTGGTACTGATAAGAGTGTATATTTTATGTAAAGTGGAGAGTTCTATAAATGTTAATTACGTTTACTTGTTCCGGATCTGAGTTCAAGTCGGATATCGTTGTTAATTTTCTGTCTCGTTGATCTGTCTAACATTAATGTTGAAGTCTCCCACTATTATTGTGTGGGAGTCTAAGTCTCTTTATAAGTCTTGTATGTCTGGGTATTCCTATATTGGGTGCGTATATATTTAGGACCTTTAACTCTTCTTGTTGTTGCATTGATTCTTTTATCATTATATAATGTCCTTCTTTGCTTCTTTTGATCTTTGTTGCTTTAAATACTATTTTATCAGAGGCAAAAATTGTAACTTCTGCTTTTTATTTATTTATTTTTGCTCTCTGGTTGGTTGGTAAGTCTCTCTCCATCCTTTATTTTGAGTCTTTGTGTATCCTTGAATGTGAGATGGGTCTGGATGCAGCATACAGTTTTAGTTTTTTGTCCAAATTGGCTGTCTGTCTTTGAATTGGGGAATTTAGTCAATTTAAATTTAGAATTAATAATGATATATGTGAGTTTAATACTGCCATTTAATATTAGCTGGCTATTTTGCCCATTAGTTGATGTAAATTCTTCATTATATTGATGTTCTTTACTTTTTGGTATTTTTTAGAAAAGCTGATACTGTTTGTTCCTTTCTATGTGTAGTGGTTCTTTCAGAAGCTCTTGTAAAGCAGGCCTGGTGGTGATGAATTCTCTGAGTGCTTGCTTGTTCACAAAAAACTTTATTTTTCCTTCACTTATGAAGCTTAGTTTGGCTGGATGTGAAATTCTGGGTTGAAAGTTCTTTTCTTTAAGGATGTTGAATATTGGTCCCCACTCTCTTCTGGCTTGTAGGGTTTCTGCTGAGAGATCTGCTGTAAGTCTGATAGGCTTCCCTTTGTGGGTAACCTGACCTTTCTCTCTGGCTGCCTTTAGTATTTTCTCCTTCATTTCAACCCTGGTGAATCTGACGATTATGTGCCTTGGAGTTGCTCTTCTTGAGGAATATCTTTGTGGTGTTCTCTGTATTACCTGGAGTTGAATATTATCCTGCCTTACTAAGTTGGGAAAATTTTCCTGAATAATATCCTGAAGCATATTTTCCAGCTTGGATTCATTCTCTTCGTCACATTCAGGTACACCTATCAAGCGTAGATTAGGTCTTTTCACATAGTCCCATATTTCTTGGAGACTTTGCTCATTCCTTTTTATCCTTTTTTCTCTAATCTTGTCTTCTAGTTTTATTTCATTAAGTTGGTCTTCGACCCCTGATATCCTTTCTTCTGCTTGATCAATTCGGCTGTTAAAACTTGTGCATACTTCACGTAGTTCTCGTATTGTGTTTTTCAGCTCCATCAATTCACTTATTTTCCTCTCTAAATTTTGTATTCTTGTTGACATTTCGTCAAACCTTTTTTCAAAGTTCTTAGTTTCTTTAGATTGTGTTAGAACAAGTTCTTTTAATTCACAGAAGTTTCTTATTATCCACGTTTTGAAGCCTGCTTCTGTAATTGGAACACACTCGTTCTCCATCAAGCCTTGTTTCGTTGCTGATGAGGAACTGGGATCCCCTGCTGAGGAAGAGGCGTTCTGATCTTGGGTATTCTCAGCCTTTTTTGACTGTTTTCTTCCCTTCGTTGTAATTTATCCATCTGTGATCTTTATAATTACCGTCTTTGTTATTGGGTTTCTGAGTGGACGTCCAACTTATTGATTCTCAGCGCCGAAATCTGAGCAACCCACTGCACCGACTAAATCAGCGGCGTTAAGATTGATGGTGCTTTTCTGTCTCTGCACCAAGAACCGACGCTCTGAGGCGCCGGCAAAACCGCCTCGCCGGTCACAAGAGTCGCGCTGGCGACCCGTGGGGCTCCTCCGCTGGGAATCTCCTGGTGCGTGAGCAACAAGAATTCATGTGAAGGTGTGGCGTCCTCTCGTTCTTTGCGTTTTCACTGGGAGCTACAATCCCGAGCTGCTAGTGATCAGCCATCTTGGATCTCTCCAACACAGAGAACTATTGCACATCCTCCTCCTAGTAGCATGCCTTTATTTGATGCTTAGGAGACCAGCACAGTGAGTCCAAGGGGGCCCTGTTCTCAAGGACTTGGCCCCAAACAGCCAGAAGGGGCAAGAGTGTGAGAGATGCTCAGTTAGATTCACCCATTAAGATCAAAGGTTATCTTAATTCACACAAATTCTAACCATTTCAAAGTCTTAGCCCTTTTTCTGCCCATGGAGAGTTTTATCCAGCATAGCACAGATGATGAGTTTGCTTTTCTTTGAAGGTAAGTGCTAATTGCAAGGTAACAGTGACCTTGCCAACACAAGAGGGTGATGAGTCAAAGACAGTTGGATTCCCTTATTTTTCTTCAGTAGCATCTGAATTTCCTACCCAGCAGCTGTGGACACCTAAAATTGACATTTGAGCTAAGTATAAATTTCACTCGCTCTCTAAAAAGGTGGCAAGATGATCTCATATATGGGAGCTTGCACTTTCCACTCCAGTCTAGCCCCAAGTAAAATATATTCCAGCTAGGTTAGAAGAAGACAATCTTAAATTTAGAACATTAGAGGTCATTCTGACCCACCTCCTACCCAATCCAATAAACCACTTTGAAAGACTCTGCAGATGGTCCTGCAGCCTCAACTTGAATGCTTCCTGTAATAGAGAGCTCAGTACTATACAAGATAAATACAGTTTTAAACATTTTCTTTCTTAAATTGAATCTAATCTTTGTTTTCTTATAACTCTTACCCATTGGGATTGCTTCCCAGAATGGATGTAAGTCCTCATCCTCACAGTAGTGATCTGAGTTACTTTGAAGTTAGCTCTATTGACCCAAATAAGTCTTGTCTTTTCATAGTGTTCATTTTCCATTGATTCAGCCATGGCTTTTTATTTTCAGCCTTTCGCTATCTTCAGTGCCCTCTTCTAGGGGACTGGGTAGCCTGGTATGAATGCTTTCGATTGGGACCATACAGTGTGGTCACACAGAGCCCTTTGTCATCTGAGGCAGGGTGGCTGGGAGAAACAGAACACTGTGGGGAGGGAGGACCAAGGTCATGGTCTTGGAGCTCCTGCAGAGCATCACAGAAGAACAAGCAAAGAAGTGGGAGGGAGTGGAGCGCAGCAAATGGATTATGAAAGAGAAGGAGGAATAGGTGTGAGACAACTAAAGATTGGGTCTGTCCTCACGCTGGTGAACCAGGCTGCCCTTCTGTTTCCCACCTCACCAGAAACTTAAGCTACTGGTTCTTTTCTGAATGAAGAATGTAATCCAGAATCAATGTTATCTTTGTAGTCTTGGATTATTTTTCTCAGAGATCAAAATTATTTTGAATCCTGATTCTGTCTCTTTGAGCTTTAACTATTTTTCTCAGCTTCATATGCTCTATAGAATACATTAGGTTGCATTCCAGATTCTTTACCAGGTCATTGTTTAATAGAACAGGACCAAGTACAGAACCCTGAAGCACATTACTGTACTTGGCATGACATATATTTGATATGCTTAAATAGACCTATTGCAATGTTTGATGATTGAATATGGGTTAAGGAGGAAATAACAACATAAAAGAAATATGAGATCATCTAATTACAGCATGTGGGCCTGTAAACAAATGCTAACAATAAAATTTAACATTTCTCTCACTAGACCATGGAGATTATTTTATTGATCTTTGCAACCTTGGCAGTTAAGCAGTGCCTGGCACATAATAATAATATATTCCATATTTATTTTTATAAATGGACACACACACGTTCACACCATTCTGGGAAAGATCTGGCATTAGGGAAGTTCTCAGCTCGATATCACTGCACTTACGCAGCAGCCCTTCAAAGCAACCATCATTTGTTGTCCTGTAGCCGCTCCTGGACACCAACTTCTCTTTTTTATTTCGCATTGACATTTTAAGTAGACCTTAAATTTTTAGTTTATCTAAGCTCAACTACTTTGAGAAACCTGGTCTTCATGTTGATCTATTAGTTTGCTAGGGCTACCTTAACAAAGTAATACAGGATGAGTGGCTTAAATATTAGAAAATTACTTTCTCACAATTCTGGGAGCTAGAAATCCAAGATGAAGGTGCTAGCAGGTTTGGTTTCTCCTGAGGCCTCCCTCCTTGGCTTGCAGACGGCAGTCTTCTTGCTGAGTCCTCTGTGCTACTGCACCCACAGTGTCTTTCAACCATATTCAGCCTCAAGGTTCCCGTTTACAGAACGGACATGCTCATTTATGTGTCCAAATTTCCTCTTGTTATAAGGACACTAGTAATATAGGATCAGGGCCAACCCTGATGGCCCACTTTAACCTAATCATCTCTTTAAAAGTCCTGTCTCCAAATACAGTTACATTCTTCAGGTACTAGGAGTTAGGACTTTAACTAACTCCTAGTACCTGAAGAATGTAACTTTGGGGCTGGGGGACATGATTCAGCCTACAAGAATAGGGCATGAAAGAGAAATAGCAGACATAGGCTCAGAGATCTGATGTGGCCCTTAGTCTGTGCCACATATTGGAAGAAATAATATGAGAATAGCCAAATACTTTAGTCTGTATCTGTTCTGGCTCCATTTCCTGACTCCTGGACACTGGCCTTTTTAATGTGAGGGGTCCTGGTCCATTTTCCTCTCATCAGTGAGCTGGGAGGTGCTGCCATTTTCTCTTTCTCTGCAGCCTTGATCCAAGGACTGAACCTGAAGATTGAGTTTGTTGGAGACATCTATGAACATACACCTGCAATATTACTTTTGTGGCTGATGGAGTAGAAAGTTTCTCTAGGAAGAGGCAGCATTACTGCTGCCCTCAGCAATGTGACAGATAGGGTGGCAAGCCGCCCTGCACACCCTCCCTGCTGGGCTGACTGCAGCCAGAATGAAGATAATCTGTGACCAAGAGTGCACATCAACAGTGCCCTCCCCTCCAAATAAATCAGGAAGGGATAATGCTTATTGAAAGCTACTCTCCCAGAGCATCCCTTCTTCCTGCCTGGGGCATTATCCATCTGGTGCTGAAGGTCACATCAACCTGACTGAGGAGAGGGGATCATGCCTTAAAGGATGGTGAGGCTGATGATCACTGCAGAGAGCTCCCAATGCATGATGCCAGGGTTGAGAACCATGCCTCTGCTTGTGCCTGTGCGAAGCAGCACTGTCAGAGCATGGGTGAGGGGTGCATGAAGAAAGATCTAGGGTCCAGAATGCAGGGTTTCTCCAAGTTCACATCCGAGTATTCCTCTTATAGGCTTAGTACTTGTGCCTTAACAACAATAAAAACAAATTAAAAAAAAAAAGGAAAAGACAAAACAACTAACTTTACTAAGTGCTTCTCAGTCACACTTCTAAATGTTCTTTGCATCTCATTTAAGCATTACGTATCTCCTCTGAGGAAGGTACTGTTGTTATTTTCATTCTGTACACACAGCAGCATTCTTTATTGAAGCACATTGAGGCACTGTAAGGTTAAGCAATTTGACCAAGGTCACGGAGTTAGGAGATAAAGCTGACATTCAACCCTGAACAATCTAGCTCCAGATTTTATGCTTTAAAAATGCTGTACGCCATATGAATAAATCTTTGCATTTAGTAAGCACTGGATTTATGACAGGCACTGGTCTAAGGTCAAATAACAGGCAATTGGCTTTTCAGTGTCATATATACTACTTGCATGCATTCCCTCTGTCTCTCTTTCTCTCTCTGTCACACACACACACACACACACACACATACACACACGTGCACTCACACTCATATACATACACTATACATACAGAGCTACTCTTCTGGTTGGACTAATGACACTGCCTTAGGGTAGCTGCTTGAGATCTACTGCTCCGAAGAGAACCGCAAGCTTGGAGTCAGTAAGAATAGAGGTACACCGGGCCCTCAAAGCTGGGGTCGGTAAGAATAGAGGTACATCAGGCCCTGAAAGCTGCCCGGAGACAGCTTACCTCTATAGGAGGATTCTCCCAGCCTATTTGAAACCATGCCTGGCAGGCAAGCTCCTCACACTGTGCCTAAATTAATTGCTATACTTGTTTCCATCACCACTAAGTCATTTTTGTACCAAGGGAGTGGCACAGGGTGTCAGTTAAGATTACCGTTTCTGGAGACAAATGGATTTGACCATCCTACATTTGGCATGTAGACTTGGCCTATACAAATGACTTAATCTTTGAACCACAGTTTTCTTATCTTTAAGTTGGGGACATCATATCTACCTTTGTATTGCTGTGAGTTGACACCTATGACCACACAGTTAGAAAGTCACAGAGATGGGATACAGATGTAGATTTGTTTCACTGGATATCTATAACCACTAGCTGCATATTTTCAAACTTTATTTAGCCTCAGTGTTCTCACTTATAGAATGGCCATATTCATTCTTACCTCACTGATTTGTTAATATAACAATGCTATATTCAAAAAGTAGTCCAGTGCTGAGCACATCAGCATCAACATGTCAGCTATCATATAAAGAACAACCAAGTAAAGTTACACAAACTGTAAGAAGAGCTTTATTCCCTGCAAGTTACAAGTGTGAAACTATTTATATACAATTTTCCTCCAATAGAGACTTTTGATTTTGATTTCAGGATATATGGATAGGAGTGATATATATATATATATATATATATATATATATATATATATATATACATAAAATATTTGGAGTGTCTGAGATTTCAAAATAGTCAAAGGAGCTAGACGGTATTGAAGGCATCATGAATGCATAGTCCTAAATGAGCCTACTTTGTCATGAATATGGCCCCACCCTTGCACAGAAGGAGGGGTGAACAGAATGCTGCAGTGGGGATGGTATTTGTTGTCAGCTTTGGAACAGCCAAAGTACTTTGTCTTGTCAGCTTGCTGGTAATTCATCAAAAGGAATAAATGAATAGAATGCCTTGTGTGAATATAATCTCTCCAACCTACCAGACTCAATTCCCAAGAAGGCAGGCAATGGAACCCAGACTGGAGAAATTGGATTTAAAAGATGAAAGAGCCTTTTCTGGGTAATATCTGCGTTCTTTTTTTTAATGAATCTATTTTTAGTCTTTGAACAAATGGACATAAATAATTCCAACCACTGACAGCTAAATATGGACAACCATTTCTGGACTGGGAGAAAGACAGACTAATTATATTAATGTAGAGTAATTATATATATTTATGTTCACTATCCTCACTGCAGTGCTGAGATAAAATTCTCTTCAGAAGGGAATTGGTGAAGTCAGAGAAGCAGTAGGTTGCTTAACAGATGTTTGGGAAGTTTCCGTGAAATGCCAGCTGTCTGAAAGTAGAAGAAATGTTTGTATTAGAGTCTTTGACTTGTACCAAATTCCAGGTCAGAATAGTGCAGCAGTCACGGTGGACCTGCTCCAGGTGATAACTAGGGGCTGCTCGGTTAGATTCTGGGGTAGCCTTCTTTCATTAGCATCTTACATTTGGGATCTCGGTTTAAAACCATACTTTATGAATGTATGTGGGATTATTGCTGAGAAAAGATATTTAAATGAACTTTTTTGCAATTTACTGCTGTGAGTTCTAGACTTGTTACCCCAGATTCTATCATACATTTGAGGCATCAGTATCCACATGATGTCCCCAAACTTTTACAACCAACACTAGTAAGAGCGTGTGCCATTTTTTCCCCTGGTGATTTGCAAGGGGCATGAGCGTGTTGAGCTGGGATAGACTACACTTTCTGGATGAAGACTGAGCCCACCAGTCAGCGTCCCAATACAGGTGCAGTAGTTTGGACCTTACCATTCTGTGCTAGTAGATGTACCGGACTGGGGCATTATGTAAGGGGTCAAGTGAGGGAGTGGTCTGATTGGCCAGATTTGAGTCATATGCTCAACTTGGATCATTTTGACTGGTAAGATTTGTAACATATTTAACCAGGTCAAGGTGATGTGACCTCTGTTCTGACTAGAGAAGGGCTAGCCCCACCAGAGCTCAAATGAATGTGGAAGGGTGAGAGGAAGCCTCTGTTTACAGAGGAGATTTGAAAAAGGCATGTTGGGACAATCAAACTATTGGATCTCCACCCTAGCCATCTTTCACCATGTGATTTTGGACAGACAGTGTAATCTCATTTATCTCCAGATAAATGGCAATCAGTCTTTTCCTCATAAGGTTGAAGATTAAGTGAGTTAATGTACAGAAAAAAAAAAAAAAAACACAAAGCACTGTGATTGGCATAGAAGAAACACTCAATAAATGTTAATCCTTTGGTACCAAATAGAAACCTGTATTTTTATTCATGTGGAAAGGTCTTGAAGTGCTCATTTGAAAGCTTGGTTCTTATGTTTCTGACTGGGCTGTACTTTAGGGAGGAAAAAGGGAGGAAATATTATTTTTCTTCTGTCATGCTATTCTATATTAGTCTCAATAACTCCAGAACATCCCTGTATCCCTCAGCAACTCTCAGATAAGTGAAAGCTATAGCCACTTTTTTATTGCCATACTTACACACTGGCAATGTCCCATCCACCCATTCATGCTCTGTCTATGCCTCCATCCACCATTCATCCATTCACCCATCTATTCATCCATCCACCAACCACCCATCCATCTATTCAACCATCCACCCATCCATTCACCCACCCATCCAACCAACCATCTATCCATCCATCCATTCATTCACCCATTCATGTGTCCACCCATTCATATACCCATCAATCTATCCATCCACCAACCACTCATCCATCCATTCAATCATCCATCCATCCATTCACCCACCCACCCATCCACCCATCCATCCATCCATCGACCCACACATTCATCTACCCAACCATTCATACACCCATCAATCTATCCATTCACCAACCACCCATTCATCTATCCATCCACCCATGCACACATTCATCTACCTATTTATTCACCCATCTATCCATTCACCCATCTATCCACCCATCTTTCCACCACATATCATCTATCAATTCACCCACCCACCCATTTGTTCACCTATCCACCCACTTATTCATCTATCCATTTGTCTCTTGAAGGGGTACTTTCTGAGCACATGCTAAATGCCAGACATTGTGATAAGTGCTGAGTAAACCATTATACTTTAACAAAGCCCCTGCTTATAGAGCTAGGTTGTGACACCTTTTTTTTTCTGCAATTTATATCTTACTCAAGCTATTTGTAGGGGTAAGGGAACAAGAAGAAACAATAAAAACACATTTCCCCAGTTTTCCCTAGTATAACCTTTAGTGAGATTTTTACATGTATATTGTTATAATGCCTTCTTTGGAAAAAAAAAAAAAAAAGTCCAAACTCCAACCACAGTGCAAAGGACAATGGAATGCTTGGATTTCCCTGCTTCGTAGAGTGAAATTCATTAAGAAAAAAAAAATGACAGCAGGAGTTCAGACTTTCCCTATGGCTTTTTAGGAGAACCAGACCATTGAAATTATTTCCAAATAACCTTTTAAAATCTAAAATGAGCAGTAGTATTAATTAAATATTTAATGAATATTCTAGCTGGCATATTAATTCTAGGTAAAATTGATGAAGCAGGAGGCTGCATTTTATATGCTGTCTTATTTTATGACTGTTGTGAATATTAATAATACCTTACACTTCACTCTTGTGGTCTTGATGTGGATTCTTTCCTGGAAGACTCACGATGATTCTGTTAGGCAGACAGGACAGAGTGTTCTGTCCTTATGTTACAGATTAGGAAAACAAGACTCAAAGACTTTAAATATGTGATTCAGGAGAGAGACAGTGAGTGGCAGGGAGAGAACATGAGCACAGACCTTTCAGACTTCAGTTCTACGTTGTTTCCCATCTACCACTATCCCACTTAGGGATTTGTGAGCATGTAGCAGGAGAAGTGAGGCATACATTTTTACGCACAGTGTAGGCCTTTGTGTATAATTGGTTTAAACTTGTGTTTCAAGAATTCCACTTTGCCTTTCTAGGTCATGTTTAAGACATCTTGGTTGGGAGACTTGGTATTGCAGTGTTTCTGTAACGAGAAAGTTCTCTTACTCTAAGAGGACCCACTAGGGAACAGTTTCTGGGAATGTAGTATGGCCGGAAGAGGGCATTGCTCCCCAAATCCACTTCTTGTGTTGAGGGGATGGGGCAGGGAGCAGCTCTCTGGAGTCTGTGGGCCAGGGTCCAAACCCTAATTACCATCTCTTAAGATGATGGTGACCTGGACCAAGTTATTTCACCTGTTTGTGCTTCCCCGCCCTCCTCTGTAAAATGAAGATAATTATTCCCTCCTTAGATTGCTATAGATCATGAATGAGTTTTACTTAAATTATTTTTTTTTAAATTTTAGATTCACTAGGTACACGTGCAGGTTTGTTACAAGAGTGTATAGCATGATGCTTAGGTTTGGGCTTTTAGTGATCCTGTCACCCAAATAGCAAACATAGCACCTGATAGGTAGTATTCCAACACTTGCCCCTCCCCACTTTTTGAAATCCTAGTGTCTATTGTTCCAACTTTTGTGTCCAGGTAACTCATGGTTATCTCCCACTTACAAGTGAGAACATGCAGTATTTCGTTTTCTGTTTCAGCATTAATTCACTTAGGATAATGGCCTCCAATTGCATCCGTGTTGCTGCAAAGAACATGATTTCAATCTTTTTTGTGGCTGTGTCATATTTCATGGTGTATATGTACCACGTCTTTATCCAATTCACCATTGGTGGGCACTGAGGTCGATTCCATGTCTTTGCTATTGTGAAGAGTGTGGTGATCAAATATGAGTGTATATATCTTTTTGGTTGAACAATTTATTTTCCTTTGGGCATACACTCACTAATGGTATTGATGGGTTGAATGGTAGTTCTATTTTTAATTCCTTGAGAAATCTCCAAACTGCTTTACACAGGAGCTGAACTAATTTGCATTCCCACCAACAGTGTATAAACATTCCTTTTCATCTGCAGCCTTGCCAACATTTGTTATTCTTAATTTTGACTTTTTAATAATGACCATTCTGACTCGTGTGAGATGGCTTCTCATTTTGGTTTTGATTTGCATTTCTCTACTGATTAGTGGTGTTGAACATTTTTTCCTATGCTTGTTGGTGCACGTATTTTTTTTTTTTTTCAAGAAGTGTCTGTTCATGTCCTTTGCCCATTTTTTAATGAGGTTATTTGCTTTTTGCTTGTTGAGTTGTTCAAACTCTTTGTAGATTCTGGATATTAGTTCTTTGTCAGGTGCATAGTTTGCAAATATTTTCTCCCATTCTGTAGGTTGTTTACTCTGTTAATAGTTTCTTTTGCTGTGCAGAAGCTCTTTAGTTTAATTAGGTCCCAATTGTCAATTTTTGTTTTTGTGGCATTCGCTTTTGAGGACTAAGTCATAAGTTATTTGCCTAGGCCAATGTCCAGAAGAGTATTTCCTAGGTTTTCTTCTAGGATTTTTGTATTTTGAGGTATTACCTTTAAGCCTTTAATCCATCTTAAGCTGATTTTTTTTTTACTATGGTGAGAGGTAGGGGTCCAATTTCATCCTTCTGCATATGGTTGCCAGACAAATGAGTTTAGCAACTGTGTGGGGAGTTAAGTAGTCTGTATCATTCATTCATTAATCTCTCTGTCTCTCTCATGTACACACACACACACACACATACACACACACAAATACATACACATACATGCACATTCCTTACCAAATAATTGAAACTTTGTGCATGTTATAAACTTTTGATCCTCACACAAAGCAATGTATATACCTGTCAAAGTGAATGGTGCGGTAGGATTTGAATGGATAATTATCTTGGGAAGTTTCCTGTAAGCAGATGAGGCAAGAGCTAGCTCCTGGCAGCTACCTTCAGGAGAGGATGGTATGGATATGCAGCCTTTCCAAATATATGCTTCCCCAGCCTGCCACACTGCCTGACATCCCACCTTTAGTAATTATTCCTGGTTTTTTTTTTTTTTTTTTTTTTAAGACATGTGTGCCTTCTAAACAATTCTGAGAAACTAGACTCCAGAAATATTACAAAGAGTGGTGCCTAAGTCTGGAAAGAGACAAGTGGCAGAAAATAAAAAGAAATAAATAAAAATAAAGATTACTGGTTGAGAAAAGATGTGGGAGATTTTGCAGCTCTAAGGATTTTGATGAAAAGTGTTCAAATCTTACTTTTGTACCTGAAGGAGAGGCTAACCCCCATGTAACTAGAAAGTCATTTTTAAAAAATGTATTCACTACATGTAGAATTCCTAAAAGCATATTGACACTTTGTTGAGGTCTGACTCAGGTGTAGCCATCTCTATCAGCCTTCCTTCACACAGGAAAGGGTGTTATTGGTATGGAGGTAGAAAAGCCACACATCACACTACACTCTCACCCCACTTCCACACACACCCCACCACACACCACACACCCACCACGCATATCACACATACCAGGTATAACACACATGCATCACACCACACACATACACCACATACACAATACAACACTCCCACCCCACCACCACTCACAAGCCCCACAGACACCACACACACACCACGGACATCACACACACACACCACACTCAATACTACACTCCACCCCACCTCCACTCACATCCACCACAGACACCATGCACACACCACAGACATCACACACACACCACACTCAATACTACACTCCACCTCACCTCCACTCACATCCCACCACAGACACCACACACACACCACAGACATCACACACACACACCACACTCAATACTATACTCCACCCCACCTCCACACACATCCCACCACAGACACCACACACACACCACAGACACCACACATGCATCACACCAAACACACACCACACATACAATACTACACTCCATCCCACCTCCACTCACAACCCCCACAGACATCACGCACACACCACAGACATCACACACACACCACACACACAATACTACACTCCACCCCACCTCCACTCACAACCCCCACAGACACCATGCACACACCACAGACATCACACACACACCACGTGCACAATACTATACTCCACCCCACCTCCACTCACAACCCCCACAGACACCACACACACACCACAGACATCACACACACACACCACACTCAAATGCTACACTTCACCCCACCTCCACACACATCCCACCACGGACAGCACACACCCACCACAGACACTACACATGCATTACACCAAACACACACCACACACACAATACTATATTACACTCCAACCTCACCTCCCCTCTCACCCCAACACGGACACCACGCACACACCACAGACATCACGCACATACCACAGACACCACATACACACACTACGCACCACACTACACTCCCACCCAACATCCCACACACCCCACCACAGACAGCACACACACACACACACACACAGACACCACACATACCACACATGCATCACACCATACACACACACTACACACCACATTACACTCCCACCCCATATCCCGCACACCCCACCACAGACACCACAGATATATTACACATACCACACATGCCTCACACCATACACACACACTACACACCACACTACACTCCCACCCCATATCTCGCACACCCCACCACAGACACCACAGATATATTACACATACCACACATGCATCACACCATATACACACACACACCACACTACACTCCCAACCTACCTTCACACACACCCCACCACAGACACCACACACATACCACACATACCACACATATCACGTATACCACATATACATCACACCATACACACACACCACACACACAATACTACGCTCCACCCCACCTCCACACACACTCCACCACAGACACCATGGACACACCACAGATACCCAACACATACACCACACATACCACACATGTATCACACCATACACACACACCACACACACACCATACTGTACTTGCAATCCACTTCCATACACACTCTACCACAGATACCACACACACACACACACACACACACTACACATGCCTCACAGCATACACACACACCATACTAAACTCCCACCCTACCTCCACACACACCCCACCACAGACGCCACACACTTACCAAACACACACACCACACTACACTCCCATCCCACCTCCACACATTCCCCACCACAGACACCACACATACACACACACACACCCCCCACCTACCATATATGCATCACACCATACATACACATCACATTATCACATTACACTCCCATACCACCTCCACACACACACCACCACAGACACCACGCATGCACACATCCAATACACATACCATACATGGATTGAACCACAAACACATACCACACTGTACTCCCACCTCACCCCCACACACACCACCACAGACACCACACACACAACACGCAGTGCACATGCCACACATGCGTCACACCATACACACACCTCCACCCACACCAGCATAGACACCACACAAGCATACACAGATCGCACATACCAGATAACTTTCTATCTATCTATCTATCTATCTAGATAGATAGATAGATATACTGATATATAGCTATATCGGGATGCTCTAATATATGTATCCAAATGACATCAACAGGAAAAAATAATGCATTAGAAATCTAATACTTTTTAAAAATATATGAAGCACAAATCCAACGTATGCAAGCATCATACATAGTTGTAGTACTTAGACACTAGCAGGAAAGACAAAACTGATTGCAGGCAACTGTTTCAGATGAATTACTGCTAAACACATGTTACAGGAACCCAGGCAATGCACAAAGCAGCACATGTAAATTATTTTTATTACCAAAAGGTAGGTTATGAGAGAAAGCACCATGAAAATGTGGGACATAAACTAGAAATAATCATGGTTTTACCTAGACCAGATTTAGGTGTTGGAAAAGGAGAGATTCTAGGTGGGAAACAAGAGAAAAAGCCTGCGGACAGGACAACACCTCCTATGTGGAGGATATTGAGGATGAGGTTGCAAAACAGGAACTGAGGATGAGAAAAGAGGGTGCAAACAGGTTTCCCTAAAGAAGAGGCAGGCAGTGTGCTTACCTGTCAATCAGACCACCACCGATCAGGGTATTACATGTGCAGAATTCTCAAAAAACCTATCAAATGTTGACAGCTGAACAAGCCAAAACCCCCAATCCATTTTGACCCTTTTCTACATGTATGTATTTAAGTATAGGGAGGGAGAATTCTGTAACTGACTTCTCTAACTTAGCTCAAAAGCTTTGCAGATTACAAAGCTTCATCATGATTAAGGCTACTAAAACAAAAATTACTCAGATAGGTGATGTTTTCCAAGAGTTATTATGTGCAACAGAGAACTTGAACATATATGCCCAAACTTCTCATTAAGTCATGATGAGAGGAACAATAATACAGTAAAAATCAAATTTAGGCCGCACTCAGTGGTTCCCGTCTGTCTGTAATCCCAGCACTTTGCGAGGCCAAGGCGGTCGGATCATTTGAGGTCTGGAGTTCAAGACTAGTCTGCCAACATTCTGAAACACTGTCTGAGGCATGAGAATCACTTGAACCTGGGAGGTGGAAGTTGCAGTGGGCCAAGATTGTGCAATTGCACTTCAGCCTGGGTGACAGAGCAAGACTCTGTCTCAAAAAAAAAAAAAAAAAAAAAGTCAGATTTAAATAGGCAGGCACAGTGGCTCATGTCCATAATCCCAACTCCTCAGTAGCCTGAGATGGGAAGATTACTTGAGCCTGGGAGCTTGAGATTAGCCTGGCCAACAAGTGAGACCTTATCTCGATTAAAAAATAATCAAATTAAAATGACAAGAAAAGAAATACCCAAACAAACCTCTCTTTAAATATTCAGCTTTGCTTTCAACTAAAGAATCCAGTGTTCCTGAGAGAGCCAACTGATTGGATTACCAAATAGTTAAGGGTTATAAACTTTGGATTTCTTCAATACAGTTACCCAGACTTCACTGGAGACATACATTTTGGGAATGCTTTTGCTTAGTACTAGTTTCAAGCCATTAGGCAACAAGCCATATAATCAAGAACTTAATAACAGCCATAATCACCTATAGAAATGTCAACATTAAAAATGGACTGTCCTAGTACCTGGAGATAAAACTCACAGGTGAGAAGAGATGGACTATATTTGCACAAATAAAAGTAATTTACATTTCTGTGAACTATAGAATGAGTCACCCCATATTTGCATATTTATGCTTACCACTGTGTTGTATATTACAGTCTAATATTCTAATTACTTCCAAATCAATCCCATTTTCCATGAGCTAGTGGTTTATCTATACATATTCTCCATAGATACCTCAGACATCAGCCTAAAAGTGTTTCTTAAGGTATAGTTTGAGAACTTTCTGCATCAGAATCATCAGGGCTGTGTGTTAAAATGCAGGTTCATAGGCCCTGCGGTGCACATGGGTTCAGGAATTCAAATATGTAAAACTTTGTACTCTGTAGATAATCTTTATGCACTCTACTTTGGAAAATCACTGGCTTAGAAGGAACATGAAAGCAGGTTCTTTCTCTCACCAGGTCACCCATGACAGTGACAGAACTGAGTCCTGGGAGGGTCATTTTACACTCCAAGTCTTCCAAAAAATGCCCTTACTAACCCACATTCAAAAGCATGAGGGCTGGCAAAGATGCATACGATAAGAACTTCCCCATCCCCCGCCCCTTTCGTAGACCAAATGTCTTCACCACTATCAAAATTGTCCAGGGAAAGTCTGAGTCTTGCTTGACATGTTTTGCAAGTTGCAATTAAATATTCACAGAGCAAAAATCCCTGTGTAGTTCTTTGTTGTACATGAATTACGTGCAAAGGGTATATTACAGCAGGCAATGAGCGTTTCTTAGACTACATCTTATTACCCGTGAAACCTGCCCTCTGAAGTGTGAGCAGCTGCTACTCTTCTTTCTGTGTGTGCTTGACCTACAATTCCTCCATGTCTAAGCCTCTCCAGAGGTCTCCATCATAATGAGTTAAGTTCAATGGACATGTATGCTATTTCACCTGTTAAGAACACACTTCCTTCCCAGAGCACACTCCTATCTTTCATCAACACTGAACAACACGCTTGCTCTAGAAGCTTTTTCTTCTCTTCTTCCCCAGCTCCCACCAACCTGCCTGAGGTCGGTCTGATGACTCCTTCCTTCCTACCTGCTTTCTGTCCCCAGGAAAACAGTATTGAATGTCCCCGGTTTATACGCATGTCTGTAACATATGCTCAGGTAAACTGGCATTTGCCTTGGTTTCTCCAAGGACCATAATGATCACATGAGAGGGAGCTATCTGACACTTCCTGTGAAATGTGTAATAAAACCCAACTCCACATTCTGTGCAGCAATTAGCTCTGGGCCTCAGTGCAGGGTGAGGGTTTGATCCATGCTTCTGACTGCTCAGTGACTGTTATTCCTCCTTTACCTTATGATGCATGGAATGGAAATGCTTCCTGCCACCCACAGAATGAAACTCGATTTCCCCAAGTGTTAATTTTGTTAAACCAGGTGAACCAAGCTAATGTGAGTCCATCACTATGAGTCAGCCTCATAGCTCACATCAAGCAGACTCATGCAAGCTTTTTGTTTTCTTTTTTTCTCCCACAGCCTATTTTTTAATACCCTCTGTAAATATATTTAATAATCAGTTGGTAGATTATCATACAAAACTAGTCTTAACTAAATTTGAATTCAATCTTTATTTGAGGCGGTGATAGCTAATATTGACTGTTGCATAGAATTATGAGAAACCCCTGAGCAGTCAGCTCCAGTGGAGCCTAGATCTATTTTTTAAAACCAGTTATTGATTTCTGCAAATAGGCTTTCCTTGAGGCTCCAGCTGATCATGGTCTTTAGGTGAAGTGTGGTAAGTTGATGGATAGTGAGGGCGAGTACATTTTCCCTTTGTTCATCTACATTCTTATTAATAATAATATCTTTCATTTATAACTCCTTTCATCCCCGAGCATCGCAAAGTGCTTAGTGGCTGTAATGATGCTGTATGGAGAAATCCATCACCCGTCCCGCAGGCGAAACGCAGCAGTTGTCAAGTGTTACTGCTTGGCTGCACTGCAGCTTGGGGACACCAGGAGGAAGTCAATGGACAGCCAAAGCTATTCTAAGCAGATAATTGCAGGGAACTGGACCGCAGTGGGACTGAGCCCTTTGACCTAACACTCACCAGTGTTTGGAGGGCTCTGCACCTGCTTATAGAACCGAGTCCCAAAACTGTTGCACCAGGTCAGGGTTGCAATGGAGAGGTTATCTTAACAAGCTAACTCATCTGAGAACAATGTCACAGTGCTCCCCTTCCAAAAAAATAAAGATGCCAAAATGCGTGCAATCAAGCCGATGGGCATAATGCATGTACAAATAACTCACTTGCCTTTCCCCATGAGCAGGCTCAGCAGAAACAGCATTTCCTATCTTGCTAGCAAGAGCCCATGATTCCAAGCATTTCCTCTCCAATGCTCCTGTTTCTTGTCTCTCTTAATTGCAAAAGGAAAATATGATGGTCTGGCTCTGTGGAATTAATGGGTAAGCCTTAAAGGGAAGGATTAATTTAGGTTAGGTGTCTTTGTCACTTATCGATGGTGTGACTTGGGCTTAGTGGCTTCCTGTTATTATTCCATGAATGATAGTTTTCCATGGTGAGTGCCCAAAATTGCATCCAAAAGGCAGAGGTCCATCTTTGAACCCTCTGTGATCAATATTTTTCTGGACTTTTGTTCCACCTTGGTTGGGTGGCACATTATAGATATTTTAAAACGTGTTGGAATGAGTACGCATGGAAAGACAGTGGAATAAGACACACTGTAGACGCCAAAAGATGGGAGGATAGGAGGGAGGTGAGGGGTTAAAAAAATATTACCTATTGGGTAAAATGTTCACCATTTGCATGATGATCACACTAAAAGCCCAGATTTCACCACTACACTGTCTATGTATGTAAAAAAACTGCAGTTGTATCTCTAAATCTACATTTTTAATGGGTTGGTTGGTTAAAAAGTAAAATAAAAAACAGAAGAAAGGCATGAGTGGGAAAGAACGGTGAGTTCGTCCGTTAAGTTTCCCTTCACAAAACTGTGTCATCAGGACTCACAGGTTATTTCAAGTGTTTACTGTATGAGGTCATTTTTCTCATCATTTGGATATCATCTGAAACTCTACCTTCTCCAGAAAAATTTGTCATCTCCATCAGCAAGAAAATTGCTGACGCCTCCATCCACTCATAACCAAAGATCACATGATGAGTTCCGCAGGCTTTACTGCTAATTAGTGACCCAGATTCTTCCCACCCCAAGCAAGTCATCGACTGAATACCTCGTAGGGTGTCAGTCCCTTTCTCTCATTCAGGACTTAGCTTGATGGCTTTACTCTCCTTCTGTTTGACCTATCCATGTGTATTCAGATCACTACATGTGCTTAGAAAGCAGACCCTTAAAGACTGAGCATCCAGTCTGCTTTGCTCTGCAGCACAGGGCTCAGCACACTGCCAAGTCACAGGCAAGTGGAGCTTAAATGTCCCCTGATGCCAACGATTGAGAGTGTGCTATTTTGCTGTGCTCACTAGGTGCAGATTATTTTCGACCAGCTCAGTATTGGCTGTGTGAGCAAGACACTGGCTTAATTACCTTTCCTAATGGTTGATAAGGATCAAAAGATGGGTGAGCTGGAATGCTGAGCAGCACCAGCTGCCGTTTCCCATTTCCTTGCTGTCCCGAGCCTTGTCCATGACAGACATGATTAGAAATGACACCCAGTTATCGCCACTTTTCTTGCGGCTCATACCTTTAAGTGAGCAAGCGTCTCCCTCCTGCCCGTGGCGTAGGAGGAAGCCTTTTACTCCCTGCCCATTTGATTATCCTATCTCCAGCTGATATAGCAAAGCTCACTGCTAATGATCAAGTCTTACCTACAACCATGCTGATCACACCGAACAAATGAGTCTTCTGTTTGTGAACTGCGGTGTATCACAGAAATGCTGGACTACGTAACAGATCTCCTTGAACACAAGCATACCGTGAGGGCTCTCTCTTGGGCTGTCCGTTTGAGGTGGGCTGTTTATGAAAAACGTTTCTTTCCTATCTGGACATAGGAGTTATTTCTAGGAAAATGTTCTCTCCTAAAAGATTGAGGAAAAACAAATTCACCATCATAAGTCAATGACCTCCACGCTGCACTGTGTTCATTCTCTTACCTGTACGTTTCCTCTTACAATGCTGAGAGCTCCACAAGGTCCCCACAAGGACCGTGTCTCCTCAATGCCTAATTCAGTGTCTGCTCCATGGGAACACTTGAGACATGTCTATTGAATGGCTGAAGGAATGAAGTAAGGAGTGGAAGAGTTTTGGAATAAACAGAAATGAACACATCAATGAATGAGCCAGGATGCTGTGTATCTCAGGTTACATGCCCTATCTGGTCATATGCATTGATCAGCTAAAAGTTTCTGGGAGTCTATGTATGCCAAGTGGGAAGGAGAAAAAAATTAAAATCCATTCTTTGCCAAGGTCACTCTTGTAAGATTTTCCAAAAAACCTAGAAAAAAAAAATCTTTCTTAATGGGATTTGTTGTCATTTGTGTATACCAAACCAACCAAATTTTAAAAGACAAATATTGCGGGATTTCCCCCTCTGGGGTCCCCTTCCACCCTCATGAAAGCTGCGTTTCCTCTCCTGGATCCTATGCTTCCATTCCCTTCCACACTCCCTTCCCGGAAACTCACTTTCTTCTCCTTTTTTCTCTTTCTCTACCTAAATAAATCACTTTTCTGCCAAAAAAAAAAAAAAAAAAAAGCATTGTTTTTCTATATCATTAAGTCTTCTTTTTAAACATGAAATTGTTTGGCCTTATCCCATAGCTCAGAAAAATTACTCTCTCATGTGTACAAGTACCAGTCAAGAACTGACTTGTGTCAGCTTATTTTGATCCATCTTGAAAATCCCTCCTTTTTGCTCACTTATTCTCTAATCCTGAGTTCCCAGAAAACTAAAGGAAGAGAAAGGATCCCAGCTGCCTGCTCGGCAGTACGGACAGCTCAGGAGAGATGGAACCACTAGCTAAACTGCTTCCAGGGCCACTGGCCCTCGGCCCCTCTCAGTGCTGAGCCAATGTCTCAGGAGGCTTCTGAACTGGGATAATCCACTTGAAGTTGAGACTGAAAAATAGAAACAAGTTGGATTAAAGACATTCAAAAGGGTTGAAGTGGGCTGTAGCAGACAGCCATGCAGAGTGTCTGTGGGTGAAGGGAGGGAAGACGCAGGCAGAAGGCACAGTGCAGCTGAGGTGGGCTTGCAATCCATCGCAATCCACGGAGGCCACACCTCCAGCCTGACTCATTGAGATGGGCCTACTGTTTCTGAAACTGTCTTTCTATGTATATTTATGTAGAATACCCAGCAACCCTGCAAGGAGCTACTGCTTGTTATTTTGACTGATTACAGGCGAGTGACTGCATTGTAATGGCAGCAGCCACTCATTAGCTCTGGCGAGCTAGACAGAAACCATCAGCTCATTCCGACCACATCCGCCCCTGGAGGTGAATATTCAACAGGAATTGATCTCCTTAATGAGAACACAGCCCGTGTGGCTTCCATTAGCAGCAGTGGAATTTTAAATAGTTAATTATGACAAAGGGTCAGCATATGCATATGCGCACTAGGGAGCACACCTGTATGCGTGTGGTTGAGTGGACCCTCAGTTGGTATGTGGGCCTGGGCTTCATAGAACATTCAGGGAGAAGAATTCCAGAGAATGGCACTGGGCTCCCAGTGGTTGCACCAGGAGTGGACCTTCCTATCAAGAAATTCCTAGAAGGAAGCCCTGGAATATGCACTCTCCCCTCTGTGCCCATAGGGATACCCAGGGATGTTCTCCATGGTACTCTGCCCAATGTCCCTTTCCTGTGACAGACAAGCCCAGGGAACATCATGGTTCATGAAGATGGATGTTGTAGTCTAGGAGGGCAGATCTGTCTGTTCAAAACAAAATAGCTCCTTTTTTCTAAAACTTAGCTGGAAGACCTTCCCCAAACCCAATGAGCATAATTAAGAATAGGCCGAAATGGACAAGAAGACATGATAATTGATTGTGGTCTTTCTGCCTGGCAGCTGCACTTAATTAACCTTTAGATTCAAATGTTAAGTGGCGTCTGCATGGAGAGGCATGGAGAATAGGCCACCTGACTCCACTTCTCCGGCTCACTGGAGGGGACTGGTTCAGGGGTCACCTTGGGGCTGGGCCTCAACGATCTTATCTCTGGTTTCGCCCTGACATCACTCAGATTCCTGGAGTTTCTTCTCAAATCCTGAAGGACACAAGAATTTCTCCCATGTGGTGGTTCTACTGCAGTCTGGTCTGCAGTGTTAAGTCACTACCTTGCAAACAGGAGTCCATTACTTGGGTTCTTCTTAGCTTGGCTTTTCAAAAGGCAACCAAAGCCACAATCCACAGGCCAGGTGTCGTGTGTCCAGGAAACAAAAGCAAGACAGTCCTGCTCTGGTCTCTTTTGTCTCACCAGCCTGCAGAGATCATAATCACTCACAGTAACATCATCTTTGAGAACAAAGGCCAGCGAATGTGAGGATTGTAGGTGAGCACAGGGGATTTGGGACTCTGTTCAAGCTCAGTCCACAAACTGAAAAAGCAGGAGCAGAGTCAGTGTCTCAGTATCATCCCTGTGGCTCCTGGGAGCGGCACACAGAGCTTTGGTTTTGTCAGTCCTCATTTAAGGACTGACCCTGGCGAAGCGGCATTAGCTGCAGCCGTCTTTGAGGCATGTTGCTGGGGGGCGACACAGCGTGTGCCTCAGGGTACACGGGGCCATGGGTGATGCTGTGTGCCCCTGCACACTCCTGCCCTCTGGGATCAGGAAGAGGCTGTTTCCAGCACAAGCCCAGTCGGAGCTCTTTAAACTTTACGGCTTCTCAAGGGCCGGTGTGAAACCAGCAACCACACAATGGACTGGCTGACCTCTAAATAGAGCGTGGAGCACAATTCAGGTCCCTTTTTCTTCTATCCCATTGGTCATCTGGCTTCAAAAGGGGGTCGGATTTCCGATCTACAAAAGGGCACGTCTGAATTGATGTGCATTTTGGGGAGGAGGCAGATAGTAGTGTTTCTGAGGATGTTGTGCCTATTCTGTCTGGCCACATTTCAAAAGAAGAAAAGAGAGAAGGAAAGGAAGAATAAAAAGAAGGAGAAAAAGGAAATAAAAAAGACAAAAGAGGAGGAAGAATACACACACGCACACGCACACACAGGCATACACACAGGCATACACACACGCACACACGTGCACACACACACACTTATATACTGCAGCACTTTCTTCCTCCTGCACCCATTTTTGGCCCCGGAAGTTTCTCTATTCAGTGTGCATTTTAATACAGGGCCTATCTCTTTGCTCCAAATCAGTTATGTTTTCTGTTCCTTAATGAGTTTTTCAAAAGGAAAATGACAACCTTAGCTACCAGACTTGTGAATAAGAGAGGGGTTACTTTTAACCCAAAGGTAAGCTATGGCGGGAACACAGTCGCGCAACCAAGAGAGATCCCACCCTTTAGAAGACACCATCCTCTCTGCCTGTACAGCCCTCTTGCCGTGGCTGCAGGCACGAAGGGCAGATGCCCTGCTCCCAGAGTGCTACCACAGAAGTGTCCTCGGACAAAAATGCTCAGACGACATGGGACCTGCAACCTGTGACACAGAAAGCCAGCTCTTTCTTTGTATCAGTTGTACAGTTTCTGCGAAACCGAAGACTGACATTGAAAATGACTCCTGGTCAGTGATTCCTTGATCACTCCTAGAGTGTGTATGTTATTATTCTTTCAATTGCTAGCAAGTACTGAGACTGGTGGACTCAGCTTTCTGCTGAAATTTGGGTATAACAAGCATCTGTATCATAAACAAGCATCAAAGATATAAAGTATAATCTAAGGAAGGGAGGAGTCCTAATGGTGGTTCTCAAGCATTAAATTACCTAAGAATCACCTAGGGAGCCTATTATGGACTGACTGTATTCCCCCAAAATTCACATGTCAAACCCGTAGTCCCAATGTGATGGTGTTCGAAGGAAGAGCCTTTGGGAGGTGATTAGGTTATGAGGGTGGAACCCTCACAAGTGGGATTAGTGCCCTTACAAAAGAAGAGACAGAAAATCAGATATTTTCTTCCTTCTGCCACATGAGCACATGGAAGGATGATGGCTATCTGTAAGCCAGGAAGAGAGCCCTTATCAAGAATCCAACCCTGCAGGCACCTTGGTCATGGACTTCCAACCTTCAGAACTGTGAAAAATCAATGTTTATTGCTTAAGCCATCCAGTTCACAGCCTGAGCAAGGTCAGAGCTTGTTAAAAACACCTATTTCAAGGCATTGCCTTCAAAGATTCTGATTTATTAGAACTGAAGTTGGGCTACTCTTTTCTGAGGACATTTTCCCAATATCTCTTTGGACCAGGAACATAGGACTCATTATAAAGGAGCAGATGGGCCAGAATTCTGAGGATGTTGTATGATTGTGGATGCCTGTGAGGATGTTTGTGTACACATGCAGGACCAGTGGAGTGTGCTGAAATAAGCTGTGGAGACATCCATTCTGTCTCTCCTTTTTATTAACTGTGGTAGACTCTGAATATGGCAGGCAAAGTTTCTAAAATGGCCTACTAAAGATGTCCCATCGTAACCCCAGGTATCTGTGAATATGAGATATCACTCTTTGATTATGTTGTGTTCTACAGCATGATTGACCGTAAAATAGGAAGAACATCTCTGATTATCCAAGTGGGCCCAGTGTCATCATAGGAGCCCTTAAAAGCAAGGAACTTTCTCCAGCTGGTGACAGAAGGGGACATCAAAGATAGTTGAAGTACCAGGAGGAATTGACAGACCTTTGCTGGCTTTGAAGATGAAGGGAGCTTATATCGAGGAATGTCCACAAGCTGCCCCTGGTCAATAGCCAACAAGGAATCAAGGACTTCAGTCCCATGACTTCCAGGAACTGAATTCAGCCAATGAGCTTAAGAAAGTTGGAAGCAGATCTTCTCCAGGGTCCCCAGATAAGAGCCCAGGCTGTTCAACCCCTTGACTTCAACCTCGTGAGACCCAAAACAGAGAACCTAGCCAAGCCCACCTGACTTCTGACCCACAGAACTGTGACATAATAAACTGTTCTAAGCACTACAGTTTTGGTAATTTCTTACACAGCAATAGAAAATGACTACACTTCAGAAATATCAAATGAAGAAAATAAACCCCTGTTCTTCAGAATCTCACAGTACAAGAGAGACTGAGGATGTACAGCCAATTAATATGTAAGCATTTATTAAATGAATGGGCACAAGGAGCCATGGATGTGGAAAAGGGCTTATTCTTGCTTGGCGTGCTGGGGGTGAAGGGAGCTCAGCAAAGGTGTCTTGGAGAGAGCGACGTGTGGGCTGGGTCTTGGAGGAGGCATGGGATTTGTTAGGGATGGGGAAGATACTGTAGGAGGAAATCACAGGAGCAAGGGCAGAGTGGTCTGGAGGTGTTTGTCACAAGTGGGGAAGAGGAACCAAGATCAGTTGCAGCTGAAGCTTGTAATACGTAAATGGTAATCAGAGACGATTTTGGAAAGTTAGGCAGCAGTCAGGATGTGGAAGGATTTTTTACTCCAGGCCAAAAAATATTGGGCAATATCTTGCTTTTATGATAGGGAGTCCTAGATGTTGGTAGGCAGGAGTGTGACCAGTCACATTTGTTTTTCTACTTAGCTTCCAAGCACACAGGATTTGATTAATTATGAGTTCATGTCACATTCTCATGACTGCTCTGTGCAATGACTTTCCCTCCCTTCCTCCCTCTCTCACTTCCTTCCTTCCTTATATAATGCATACTTTCTAACACTCTACCCAACACAGAAGCTAAACACTGACAATTTATATCTATTGGTGTGTGTCCTCTGTCTTCTATCTCTTATCTATTGATCAATTCATCTATCACTCTATCAATCAATCTATTTTCCAACCTGCCTATCTATCTGGTATTGTCCGATCTATGTAAGTTATTATCTGTACATTGTTTAGGTTTCTTTTTTTTAATTTAGAAGAGAACATTATGCTGTTTGTACTCTATTGTATTTGTAACTGCATTTGCTAACTTTAATTCTATGTATTGCCTGTAGATGCATTTCATCCATTTTGATTGCTGTACATTATTCCATTGAGGGCACACGCTGATAAATTTCTTCATTCCTCTACTCTTCTGTCTGTGGGGATTTGGGAGGATTACGCAAGAGTTCTCTTAATAGAAAATATGGCACCAGTACTAAGACAGTAGATGTGGGTTGGAGAAGAGAGGGAAGGCTTGAGACTTGGATAAACTGGCTATGACCAATATTCAAAATGTCTAGCCTGAAAAATATCTGTGTTCAGTTCAGATTAAAACTACATACTTCGGCCAGGCGCAGTGGCTCAAGCCTGTAATCCCAGCACTTTGGGAGGCCAGTGGATCACGAGGTCAAGAGATCGAGACCATCCTGGTCAACATGGTGAAACCCCGTCTCTACTAAAAATACAAAAAATTAGCTGGGCATAGCGGCACTTGCCTGTAATCCCAGCTACTCAGGAGGCTGAGGCAGGAGAATTGCCTGAACCCAGGAGGCGGAGGTTGCAGTGAGCCGAGATCGCGCCATTGCACTCCAGCCTGGGTAACAAGAGTGAAACTCCGTCTCAAAAAAAAAAAAAAAAAAAAAAACTACATACTTCTTTCTCTCTCCTCCTACTGGGGCACATGATGTGCTCATGCAAATGCAATCTTGCAGCTTGTCTCCTCAGGACAGAGCAGAGCCTGTAGGTCACTGTAGCAGGACATTGAGTACAGCATAGAATGAAGGCAAATGACTGTCTCCTGCATGGACATACAGTCTGGGCCACAGCCTCTGGACTCTGCTGACAGATGGCTAATAATACTTGAGTGAGCTGTGAGGCCTTTGGTGCTGCCCTGCCCTTCTTTCATGGGTAAGAAACCTGTGGTTGAAACATTATCTTGAGGTGGAGAAGCAGCAGGCACAGCATAGAATATCTTGCAGCTACAGAGTAGCTATAGTTGAAACATATTCCTATAACAAAAGACAGATTAACAAGAAAAAAAGAAGCAGTTTAACAACATGTATATTTCATATACACACGAGAGCCACCTAGGGAATGAGCACTTCTCCAAGAGGTGGCTTTTGAATTTCAGCTTATATAACATCTTCAAAAGCAGTAAATTTTTAGAGAAGTGACAAGACAATGGAAAAGGACTTTGATTCTCTACGGGCAACAACTTGTGGGCAGGCAAATAACTACCAGATAAAGGCTAATTAGTAAAGCTTGCTTGAATAGATTCCTCTGGTATCATCTCCAGAAGATAAGGATGTAAAATTGTCTTCAGTGGTTAACCTTCATTTTTCCTGGAGCAGTGGTGTGAGGAGGAGCAGGGTTCCTTTTGTCTTTGTAAATCTATATCCTACTTTTAGGCAAATACAGGGAGACAGAGAGCTGTCCTGCAACTGCTTCCTGTTAATAGTCTTCAGCTCAACAATTCTTCATATTCCGAGGTGGCAAATTTTGGTCTCTTACCCAGCCTAATTGGTGAGAATTGGAATTGATTATAGCACTGTGCTTCTCTGACACTGGCCCAAGACCAATTCATCACCTGCAGCAGGTACAAATAAATCCCACCTTGAGGATTCAGTGGAATACAGGGCTCTCCTTCCCTTACTGTCCTAAGGCGTACAGAAAAACCTGGCTATACACTGTTGAGTGTGGCATTACGCGGAGGTAGACTGAGTGGCACTTTTGACCATCTCCCCCCAAAAACATTGCAAACAAGAGTGATGTATAAGAGAGATTTCTAATGCTTAATTTTTATTAAAAGTTATCATTACATTTAATTCCTTGTGTCAAGTAGACAATTGTGCTTACAATGAGTCATTATCTTTATCATCCTTAAATACTTCATCTTCAAAGAAAATGTTTAAATAAAGCTTTGTAAGAAAAATATGATAATCAGTACTGAGTTTCATTTAATAAAATTTGGCCTTATGATAGGGCTGGCATAAATTGGATATGTGCGTTGTTTAAGCTACTATTTCTGAATTTATTGCATTATTTTAAACATTTCATTTTTGAAATATTGTACACCAACCAAAAAGTGACTTAGGTCATAAAAAAGAAAATGTTCTTGTGTTTTTTTAATCCAAGAGAGGTTTTACCTGGAAAAATTTACCTGACTTTTTCTCTGTGAGACAGAGCCCCCATGGTGTGGGGAAGTTAAGTGGCCTTCACAAGGAAAAATGGTCTTAGTATCAGTTCTTTTTTTTTTTTTTTTTCCGAGACGGAGTTTCCCTCTTGTTACCCAGGCTGGAGTGCAATGGCGCGATCTTGGCTCACCGCAACCTCCGCCTCCTGGGTTCAGGCAATTCTCCTGCCTCAGCCTCCTGAGTAGCTGGGATTACAGGCACGTGCCACCGTGTCCAGCTAATTTTTTGTATTTTTAGTAGAGACGGGGTTACACCATGTTGACCAGGATGGTCTCGATCTCTTGACCTCGTGATCCACCTGCCTTGGCCTCTCAGAGTGCTGGGATTACAGGCGTGAGCCACTGCGCCCAGCCCCCTAGTATCAGTTCTACCACTACATAATCAAGTGACCAAGAATCAGTTACATAACCTCTCCTTGTTTTCTTGTTACAGAATGAGGGGGTCTGGTGCCATGTCCCATGAAAGGTGCCAGACCAGTTTAGATGCAGAGAAATGTGCAAAGTCCTTTGGGAAGGGAGCCACTGAGAGTCTGGGCAGACTGCTAGGAATATCCAGGGTTCTGTGGGAAAGTCCCAGTACAGACCAATTTTTATTTTTTTAGCATTAGAAAATAAATCAATTAACTTTTGCTTTTAATCTAACTAATCTAAACTATGATTTGAGTTTTTGACATGTGCAACTCTATTTTTTAATTTTTTGAGATAGAGTCCTGTTCCATCCCCAGGCTGGAGTGCAGTGGCACGATCTCCGCTCACTGCAACCTCTACTTCCTGGGTTCAAGCGATTTCCCTGCCTCAGCCTCCTGAGTACCTGGGACTACAGGCATGCGTCACAATGCTGGGCTAGTTTTTTGTATTTTAGTGGAGATGAGCTTTCACCATGTTGGCCAGAATGGTCTCGATCTCCTGACTTCCTGATCCCCTCGCCTCAGCCTCCCAAAGTTCTGAGATTACACGTGTGAGCCACCTTGGCTGGCAGCAACACCATTATTAAAGAAAGGAAAACTTTGTGAAAGTTGTGCTGAGTTGTTTTACAATTGATGTGAATTAACAGAGAGAATTCATGTTCCTCCTCTCTGTTTCCCAAGTGCTTCCAAACCAGATCTTCTAGGGTTCTGTAGTTTGTACTCCAAAAGTCAACAGGAGATTGAGTTTTTTGCTAAGGACCTTGGATAAACACAAATAATAATTTTCCTTGTCTACTCCAGGGTTTCCCAACCTTGTCACTATTGACATTTTGGTCCAGATGATTTTTTGTTGAGGAAGGCTGTCCTACGTATTACAGGATGTTTACCATCATCCCTAACCTCAAACCCCTAAATGTCAATAAAATAATACCTTGGCCCCTCCATGAGTTGTGACAATAAAAAATGTCTTCAGGTAATGCCCAATGTTCCCTGTTCAATAAAATTGTCCCCAATAGGGAACCAATTTTTTAGACCAAGAGTCAGCAAACTATAGCTCATGATCCAAACACGGCCAGCCATTTGTTTTGTAAATAAGCCTGTAATAGAGCATATCTATATTTATTTGTTTACAAACCATCTGTCAATGGCTGTTTCTGGCCTATAATAGCAATGCTAGCAATCATGCCAAGAACACATTAATCTTCTAGTATACTTAGTCAACTTTTCTTTTCTTTCTTTTTTTTTTTTTTATTATACTTTAAGTTCTGGGGTACGTGTGCAGATTGTGCAGGATTGTTGCATAGGTACATACATGCCATGGTGGTTTGCTGTCTCAATCTCCCCCCATCCTCATCGGATATCAGGCATTTCTCCCAGTGTTATCCTTTATCCCTCCCCATTCTCCCCCAAGGCTGTGGGGGATGGATGATCACCATTCTAACTGGTGTGAGATGGTATCTCAATGTGGTTTTGATTTGCATTTCTCTAATGACCAGTGATGATAAGCATTTTTTCATATATTTGTTGGCTGATAAATGTCTTCTTTTTGAAAAGTGTCTGTTCATATACTTCACCCACTTTTTGATGGGGTTGTTTCTTTTTCTTTCTTTCTTTCTTTCTCTTTTTTTTTTTTAAAGATGAGGTTTCACCATGATGGCCAGGCTGGCCTTGAACTCCTGACCTCAGGTGATCTATCCACCTTGGCCTCCCAAAGTGCTAGGATTACAGGCGTGAGTCACAATGCCCAGCCGGGATTGTTTCTTTCTTGTAAATTGGTTTAAGTTCTTTGTGGATGCTGGATATTAGCCCTTTGTCAGATGGGTATATTGCAAAAATTTTTTCCCATTCTGTTGGTTGCTAGTTCACTCTAATGATACTTTCTTTTGCTGTGCAGAAGCTCTTAAGTTTAATTAGATCCCATTTGTCTATTTTGGCTTTTGTTGCCATTGCATTTGGTGTTCTAGTTGTGAAGTCCTTGCCTATGCCTGTATCCTCAATGATATTACCTAGGTTTTCTTCTAGGGTTTTTATAGTGTTAGGTCTTATGTTTAAATCTTTAATTCATCTAGAGTTAATTTTTGTATAAGGTGTCAGGAAGGGGTCCAGTTTCAGCGTTCTGCACATAGCTAGCCAGTTTTCTCAACACCATTTATTAAACAGGGAATTCTTGCCCCATTGCTTGTTTTTGTCAGGTTTGTCAAAGGTCAGACGGTTGTAGATGTGTGGCATTACTTAGTCAACTTTTATAGAGCCTTTTAATGCATGTTATTTTATTTGACTTTTCAACAATTGTATAAAATATGCAGAAGAAGTACTCTTAGCCCCCTTTGCAGATAAGCACACTGGGCTAGGCATGGCTAAATGGCTTGCCAGCTTCCATCAGAGCTTGGGACTGTAAACAGTGGCTCCTGACTGCCTGTCTTCCTGCTTTACCCCAAAGATAATTGACTCCAGCTTCCTAACAAACACAATGATCACTATTATAACAATATCTGTAGAAAAAAAGAGAAATCACTGTTCATTCTGTTTTTAATTAACTTTAATTTTAGAAAGTTTTTTCTTAAATTTAGTATAGTCCTGCCTTCTGGAGTTTTATGGCATGTCAATTTGGGGTAATAGCATGGTATCTCAGGAACCTAAAAGGTCATTGATTCCAATTATCTATGCAATACATGAATCTACACGACAGGCTTCCCTCTGGATATTATTCAAGGCTGCAGCCTCAACACCTGCAGTAACCAGAGATAGTGAGTGGGGCTCACTTTTCTCACACTGGCTCTCGCTATTTTGCATAGCTGTGACTAAGACTTTCTTCTTCTATGAAGTTGAAATCAGGTCCTCCATATCTACTGCTCTCAAACATCATGCTACCACTTAGACTCTGTAGAAAGAGCCTGATCCCATTTGCTTGATGCAAATTTTTCAGGTTTCCCTGATTTAGCAACAGACAAGGTCTCTACTGAATATTCTTGTCTCCATGTTTACCCTGCCAGATTTTTCTTTTCTTAAATAACATGGTTTTAAGAACTCTTTCCTGGCTTGCTTGTACTGCTCTGGGCACAGCTTACAACAGTTTACCTACATCTTTCTAAAAAACTTGCAGGTAGTGTACTACCAATTATGTTTTGCAAGTTTGGGTTGACTTTGTTTTAAGCTTTCTGATTATGTGAATTTATTAGGAACTTACACAACTAAATTCCCTATTGATTGTTACAAATGCTGGAGTTAAGCTTCTTGGTCCTCATCTTCTATTTTTCAGTTATTTCAGGATTTGGTGGCATGGCTTTCTATTTTTCCCTCCCTTGAATATCAACTTGGCAAAGACTAGCTCATAATTCTAGCTTCTTGAGATATTTTTGCATCCTGCTTTTAATCTTCCAATTTGTTTACTGTTTCACTTGGCTTCACATCATCCCTACTTTTTGATAATTACACTTTTTATATCGTTCTTTAGCACATTGATAGAAATATTAAAAAGGATAAGGCTAAAGATAAAATCTTAAAGTTATCACTAAAGACTTCCTTCTATATCACCACTAATTCATTAATCAAAAAACTTTTGGTCACAGTTATTAAGTTAATTACAGATTCACTCCATAGAGCTATCCAGTCTGTATTTCTTTATTGTGTGACAAGAATACTTTAATAATGCTTTAAATATTTGAAGACTCTTTCACTTCTTATCAGTGTTCTCACTTCCGAGCTGCCTTCTCCTGCATTTAGAATTTGCACATTTATTTGTTCAACCATTTATTCACCAATTATCCATTTGTCAAATAATGACAAACACTGTCTGTATAGCAAACATTCCTCTAGATGCTGAAGTGACTACGCTCTGATCCCTGGCAACCCTCTTGTAGATTGCTGCAGCAGGAGCAGAAAGAAGGACATGTGCTGTGACCGAGGTGTGAGCAAACTGCTTCCCCAGAAGCCAGTTCCCGAGTGGAGGAGTTGGGCTCACTATGGAGGAGACTTCCGAGCTTTTCATTGAAGAGTGGACAGGACAGTGGGGATTCAAAATGCAAAAGCATCACAAGAAGAGCTTGGCTGTGGGAAACTCTTTGGTTATATTGCAGGATATAAAAAGGGGCTGGGGGAGGTGAAACTCTCAAGGGTTCCTCAAATAACTAAATTTCTGACCTCTTACCACTCTGGGCATTCTCCACTCACTGCTTTCTAATGGCATCGAGAACTGAAGACAGCAGATATCCCAGGGGTCTCCAGCCTCTGAGCTGTGGACCAGTCCCAGTTCATGCCCTGTTAGGAACTGGGCTGCACAGCAGGTGAGTGGCCAGCAGTGATCATTATTGCCAAAGCCCCACCTCCCGTCAGATCAGCGGCGGCATTAGATTCTCATAAGAGCTCAAACCCTATCGTGAATTACACGTGAGGGATCTAGGTTGCATTCCATAAGAGAATCGAACTAATGCCTGATGATTTGAGGTGAAACGGTTTCATTCCCCACACCCACCTCATTCACAGAAAAATTGTCTTCCATGAAATCAATCCCTGATGCCAAAAAGACTGGGGACTGCTGCTTTATACTGTCCAACTCGTGCAATACAGAGTTGACTAACACTTCACTTGGTCTGAATACTATATGGCTACTGAATTAAGTTGCCTGGGTTCTTTGAACTTTGACTCCTAAGTTATGTTGATCAATCTTGTATCAGTACAGTTGATTTTAGGAACCAAAGTGCCAGCTTTCCTTAATGTGTGCCTGGAAATACCAACTTCTTGTTGTATTTGAACAGACTGTGAACATCTTTTTTATTCAATTGTTTTGTTACCTTTGCTAGCTTTTGCAAACATGTACCATTGCATTTTAAGAAGCAAGTATTTATGTCTGTTTACTTGCAACACTTGAAATTCCCTGAGGTCAGGGATTGTATCTACATAGGGTAGAGACAGCATTTATTTTTCTTGAAAGGATAAAGAGTAAATAAATCTGAATCTAAATCATTGTTCTCTGCTAAATAGAATTCAAGAATGAATTCAAACCTATGGGATACTTCCATAAATGTAGACTTAAGTAATCTGGAAGGTTAAATACGTGTAAATAATCAAAACTTTTGAAACAGATGTCAAACAGAGATTAATCCGTGTCAGCCCATGTCCATGCTACTGTCCTTAGTAATGTAGAAAATTGCCCAGTCTTCTTGCTGTGACTCCTTAGTCGGGTGTGTTTATGTGCAGATCATTCATATTACCAGACATATTAGGTTGGGCTCCATGGAAATTGACTCTCAGATGGAGACTTTTGTGCATAAAGTGCATGAGGGAGTACTGTTGGGAAGGACACCTATAAAGTGGAAGGGGATCAGAATTGGCTGAAAGAAAGAGTGGACATTGCTGCAGTCATATCAGAGGTCTCGTCAGTCCTGTGGAGACTCTGGTGCAGTAATGGCCTTCAAAGCTGCCAGCAGACAAAGGAAGGATGAAAGATCTTTCCACTCCCATGTAGCCCTAGTCCTGGAAGGGCCTGTGTCTGTAAAATGGGGTGACCTCGAATGAGGCAGCTTTCATTCACTGAGGACAATTCTCAGAGAGAGGATCAGTGGGGAGCCTTACACAGCTAATATTCCTGACCTGGAGAAGTAAGTGTTTCTTTCCCAAAGGGGAATCTGGGGACTGCATCATGGCATCCACCACATCAGGAAAAAAATAAGAATCAGAAAAGGACCTCCCAACTACAATCTTGGTTCCCTTCTGAAATTGTGCTTTGATTTTGAAGGAACACATGCCTTTCACCTCTCTTTCCCATTTCCATTTTAGTTGTTTACCTGACAGTACTGATGCACCATAATCAATTGTCAGCTCTCTGTGATTCACCCACTTTCTTGCTCCACTAAGTTAGAAGTGGCTAATACTCTGGAAGGTCTGAGCTTAATTCTGTAGCCAATGGAATGACCCAGGGATTCTTGGTCACTGATGCTATTTTAAAGCCATCTTTCTGCCCAGAAGGCTTGAAGAACTGAAGACCCGAAGTAGGAGGTGAAAACCTTGGAGAATCTGAGAGCTTCCAATTCAAGTAGCCATAATGCAAGATCCCAACGACGAGACAGCTCTATTGACACAGTACCTGCAGTGCACTGGAAGCGTATGCAGACTTGTGTCTGTTCTCGTGGAATTCTCCATGTCTGTGAAGACATAAAACATACATGTACAATGGCCCCAAAGTACAGGACAATGTAGCCAAGAAAAGCATAAACCATTTTCCCCACAACCCTTTGTTCTAAAATTACCATTCGTGTATCAGCTGAAAAAAGCTGAGCGATCTGGCCACAGGAAGACATGATATATGCGCTAACTATTCAAAATGTCTATGCCTGTGTCTTTGCACCAGTCTGTGCGGGCCTGGGTCTCCTGCCATCAGACATTCAACTTTTCCTGGCCTAATTTCTTTGTCTCTCTGTGTGCCTTCTATTTCAATAAAAGACTGAAAGAGAATAAAAATGCACAGTGAAAATAAGCATGTGCATCCCAGCCAGCTTCTACAACCAATTCTAGAGTTGTAAGCTTTACCTCTGAAGGCTCAAACATCTTTGAAGGCTCAGTTCCCCACCCTGCCTTCCAAAGGAGCAGAGATTCTGTCTAAGGACAGGTTCATTAACAAATTAATAGAATAATCAGCAGGGCTTTGTGTGCATTTTGGAGATAAAAAACTGGTAACAGCATTCTTTGACTCTTTAATGGGGTGATAAGCACCAAGTATCTGCTCTGTGGCTGAGCTAATCACACAGATAAGGGGGGTTAAATCAATCCAGAGTTCCTCTGAGGTCATTTGTAGATGGAGCTGTATCCTGCAGCAGCATAAAGAGCTCAGGTATTTTGAATATAACAAGGAATTGCTAAAATAAGTGGAGTGTAGGGGTAACAAACTCTAAAACAGGTTGTACCGTGCTGTGTGGGACAAAGTCCCCAAGGCCACAGTCTGTGGGGATGCTCCTGTATGGCTGCCGGATAGGTCTGGGGAAAATAATGCTTTGGGAGATGTCTCCTCTTAAACTGGTTTGACATCTGGTCTCAAAGTCTGGAAAGAAAAGCACTTTTCTTCTCTTGCCTTTCCCCTCCCCTGTTTTAAATTAAGTGAATATGATTGCTTTAAAGAGTGAAGGATTAACAGTTTAGGTATTTTGCAGACAATTATTAGGCAGACCTCCTGCTTAAGCCACAAGCACTACAGCAGCCTAGGTGGCCCAATGACAGGTCTATGCCTGAGCCTACGGCATTCTGACATAATCTTCCTGGCCAGCATTTTGTGCCCAGCTATCCTGGGGCCCCTGCTCCTGCTGGGATAGAAGGCAGGACCTGCAGCGTGCATGGGACAGGTATTGCCAGGTCAATGTCTAGACGTTCACACCTCACAGTGCAGAAAGGTGCTGGAACAATTCTAGCAGAAACAGTGGAAGTGGCAGACATGTGGGACCAGGGAAGGGCACTGGGCACCTTCCAAATGGTGTGAGTTTTGCATAGTTCTGGCCAGTGGGACATGGTTCAGCCAGCAACTTCCGACTTTCAACAGCACCCTATAGAAAAACCCATGCAAAATTTCCAAGTTATTAGCTACAATTGGGTTAACCGGACAACAAGTTATGATGGTTAAGCAAG